>NC_084461.1:45460000-46710000 GCF_027409185.1 Cynocephalus volans | reverse complement strand
TTTAAGTTAGTACATTCACTTTGGAAAAGAGTTTGTAATTATCTACTAGAGTTGAGTACACACTAAGTTTGTAATCAGTAGAAATGTGTGCACATTGTACCAAGAGCCATGTACAAAATATAGATTACAATTTATTCATAAGAAATACAAATTGGAAACAACTCAGATACCCATCCACAGAAATGGGCGAGTTAATTGTTGTGCTTTCCTATGATGGAATATTACACAGCCAGGAAAATGAACAAACTGTTGCTACACACAAAAATATGGGTGAGTTTTACAAAGATAATGTTGGCAAAAGAAGCTAGAGAAATACATATTGTGTGATTGTACTTTATGCAAAGTTCAAAAGCAAGCAAAACTAACTTGTACTGGCGTTCATGGGTGTGCCTAGGAAATGCACCAAACTGTTAATGTGGTTATTTCTAATGTTTGATTTTAGAGACAATGTACTACTATAGAGACAATGTACTACTTTTCTAATAAAAATGAATTTTTTCAGAAAGTATAGCATTCCTATAAGTTAGTATAAAAATAGTATGTGCAAAATGAAAAATGTATTTTCTTAAAAACTTTGTTTAAATCACCTGTGCTTCTATAGGATGAAACAAATTATTTTTTTTCTCTAGTTAGAAGAACTTTTGGGTGGGTGGGGGGAGTATAAAAAAAGTTTCTGGAAAAAACCCAGGAGCATAAAAAATATAATTCCATCACATAGAAGCAAGCATTGTTAAAACGTTTTGATTTATTTTCTCCTAGCCTTCTTTTCTATTATGTTTTTAGATGAGATCATATAGTATAGAAAATTTAATGTGCTGCTTTTTCAATTTGAATTTATATTACATGCTATTGTTACTTCAAGTTATTTATTAGTTGTCTATCTGCCTGCCTACCTCCTTCCCTCTCTTTTTCTGCTCCCCCACCTCCCTGTCTTCTTCCTTCCCTCCCTCCCTCTTTTCCTCCTCCTCTGTTTCCCTTTCTTTTTTCTTGCTTCCTTTCTTCATCTATTCCTTCCTTTTCTCAGCAAAAATTTATTAAGCTACTACTGTGTGCCAGAAGTTTTGCTTAAACACAGTCCCTCCCTCCAGAGGGAGAGATAGCACCCAGCAAAAAATGAGAGCATAATGATAAGAAGTTAGAAATGTTTGAATACACACACACACACACACACACACACACGCTTGCACACGCACACACACACACATATACTCAGAACTCATTTTTCATAGGAAAAATACTAACTAAACCCATCCTGAGCCAGCATTACCAAGAACCCTGTAGGATCATACCCCTGTGAGTAACTATATAGGCTCTGGCTGAACCCGGCCAGAAGTGAAATGAGGCTATTTGTAGTACTGATGGTGGGTGCCTTGGGAGGGTGCTACTTTGGGTAAGAACATTTGTTGTAGTAGTTGTTTTGGCTGAGGTTGAAGTTACTATGTTTGGCTTTTGTTTTGTTTTTATTATGTGGGATGTAGATTTTACAAGGGATTACGCTGGATGAGGCCTAGGGATATCTGGTTATAAATATTTCTAAAAGTAAAACTTATTGAAATGCTCCCTGACATAGACCTGATAAAGGAATGGAGGCTGCTCCTTGCCCATCCCCTCTGTCCATCAGGAAGGGGAATGGAGGCCTCTCCTCCAGCTCTAAGTCCCTCTGGGGGCCTTCAGTGGTCTAGGGCAGGAGTTGTCAAATTTTTTTCTATAAAGGACCAGGTAGTAAATATTTCAGGCTTTGTGGGCATATGGACTCAACTTTGCCATTGTGGACTGAAAGCAACCATAGATAATACAGACGATCCCCTACTTAACAATGGTTCAGCACAATTTTTTGACTTTACGGAGGTGTGAAAGAAATATGCATTCAGTAGAAACTGTACTTGGAATATCCATACAACCATCTGTTTTTCACTTTCTGTTCAGTATTCAATAAATTACATGAGATAACATTATTATAAAATGGGCTTTGTGTTAGATGATTTTGCCCAACTGTAGGCTAATGTAAGTGTTCTGAGGATGTCTGAGGTAGACTAGGCTAAACTATGATACTGTAGGTTAGATGTAGTAAATGCATTTTCGAATTCACTATTTTCAACTTCTGATGGGTTTATTGGGATGTAACTCTGTTGTAAGTCGAGAGGCATCTGTACTTAATTGCATGGGCTTGGCTGTGTTCCAACAAAACTTTATGAAAATTGGCCATGGGCCCAGATGTGTTCCATCAGGTTATAGTCTACTGATCCCTGGTCTGCAAGGATGGGCCCCAGGGGTTCATGTGTAAGCAACCATAGGGACTGGCACTTCCTACTGCTGTGACTCCTTAGAGATACCTCTTGCCTTGTTTCTGGAGAAGTTAAAAAAGTAAGGCCCATTCACCTTAATTTCACTCTACCCCATAATTGCTTCTAATAAAAATGTTCTGATCAAAGGGATCTTTGGAAAACATCAAAACAATCTTCAGCTTCTCCTTAAACCTCATGCCTCTGAAGCAAACCTAGAGTCCTTTGGCAAGGTCATCCAAAGATTTAACTGCCATAAACCCTAGGGATAGAAAATACGAGGTTTCAAAGGGTAGTAAAAAGTTTTACAATAAAAATTGTCCTTAAGAAAGTATCTCGACACAATTAAAGCCATATATGACAAACCCACTGCCAATATAATCCTGAATGGGGAAAAGTTAAAAGCTTTTCCCTTAAGAACAAGAACAAGACAAGGACACCCACTCTTACCTCTCCTATTCAACATAGTGTTAGAAGTACTAGCCAGAGTGATCAGAGTAGAGGAGGAAGTAAAGGGCATCCAGATTGGAAAAGATGAAGTCAAACTCTCCCAGTTTGCAGATAGTATGACCCTATATATAGAATCTCCTAAAGACTCTACCAAAAAACTCTTAGAGTTAATAAATGATGTCAGCGAAGTTGCAGTATACAAAATCAACATGGAACAATCAGTAGCATTTCTATACTGCAACAATGAACTAGCAGAAAAAGAAATCAAGAAAGCTAGCCCATTTACAGTAGTCACCAAAAAAAATAAAATACCTAGTAATAAATTTAACCGAGGATGTGAAAAATCTATGTGACTAGAACTACAGACCACTGTTGAGAGAAATTAAAGAGGACACAAGAAGATGGAAAGATATCCCGTGCTCTTGGACTGGAAGAATTAACATTGTAAAAATATCCATACTACCCAAAGTGATCTACAGATTCAACACAATCCCCATCAAAATTCCAATGACATTTCTCTTAGAATTCGAAAAAACAACCCTAACATTCATATGGAATAACAAAAGACCACGAATAGCCAAAGCAATCTAGAGCCAAAAAATAAAACCAGAGGCATAACACTACCTGACTTTAAACTGTACTACAAAGCTATAGTAACCAAAACAGCATGGCACTGGCATAAAAACAGACATACAGACTAATGGAATAGAATAGAGAATCCCAAAGTCAACCCATGCACCTACAGCCATCTGATCTTCGACAAAGGAACAAAGCCTACATACTGGGGAAGAGACTGCCTCTTCAGTAAGTGGTGCTGGGAAAATTGGACATCGATGTGTAGGAGAATGAAACTAGACCCATACCTCTCACCATATACCAAAATCAACTCAAAATGGATTAAAGAATTAAATATACATCCTGGAACAATAAAACTCCTTAAAGAAAACATAGGGGAAACACTCCAGGAAGTAGGAGTGGGTACAGAATTTATGAGTATGACCCCAAAAGCACAGGCAACAAAAGGAGAAATAAACAAATGGGATTATATCAAACTAAAAAGCATCTGCACAGCAAAAGAAACAACAAATTGTTAATTGTTTTCTCCCAACAGTGGAGAATTAATTAATTAATTAATACATCTGACAAAGGATTAATACCAGAATATACAAGGAATTCAAACAACAGCAAAAAAACTAACGCAATTTAAAAAATGGGCAAAGGAGCTAAATAGGCATTTCTCAAAGGAAGATATATGAATGGCTAACAGACACATGAAAAAATGCTCCAAATCACTCAGCATTCAGGAAATGCAAATCAAAACCACTTTGAGATACCATCTCACTCCAGTTAGGATGGCTAGTGTCCAAAAGACTGAGAATGATAATAAGTGCTGGTGAGGATTCGGAGAAAAAGGGACCCTCCTACACTGTTGGTGGGACTGCCAAATGGTGTGGCCTTTATGGAAAATGGTATGGAGTTTCCTCAAACAATTACAGATAGATCTACCTTGTGACCCAGCTATTCCACCGCTGGGTATATACCCAAAGGAATGGAAATCATCATGTCAAAGGGATACCTGTACTCCCATGTTTATTGTAGCCCTATTTACAATAGCTAAGAGTTGGAACCAGATTAATGCCCATCATCAGATGAGTGGTTAAGGAAAATGTGGGATATCTATGCAATGGAATATTACTATGCTATAAAAAAAATGAAATACTACCATTCGCAGCAACAAGGATGGACTTAAAGAAAATTATATTAAGTGAAATAAGCCAAGCACATAAAGAGAAATACCACATGTTCTCATTTATTTGTGAGAGCTAATAAAAATAAATATACAAACAAATAAAGGGGGGAGAAGAAAGAAGACACAACAATCACAACAATTCTTTGAACTTGTTAAGACAAGTGAACAGATATGATGTTGATGGGGATGGAAGCGGGAGAAAGAGGGAGGAAAAGGAGGAATTGGTAAAGGGTCAGGAAAATCAACTACATTGTATTTTGATAAATTAAAATAAATATTTTTTTTTAAAAAAAGGAAACAAAGTGAAGAGATGTCTTATTGATTGGAAGAATATATTTGCAAATTATACATCTGATAAGGGGTTAATATCGAAAATACATAAGAAATTCAAAGAATTCAATAGCAAAAAAACAACATGATTAAAAAATGGGCAAAGGACTTGAATAGACATTTCTCAAAAGAAGGCATAAAAATTACCAAGTATATAAAAAAATGCTCAACATCACTAATTATCAGAGAAATGCAAATTAAAACCACAATGAGTTGTCACCTCACATCTGTTAGGATGGCTGTTATCAAAAACACAAAAGCTAACAAGTGTTGGCAAGGATTTGGAGAAAAGGGAAAGTCCTGTACACTGTTGGTGGGAATGTATATTAGTACAGCCATTATGGAAAACAGTATGGAGGTCCCTTAAAAAACTAAAAATAGAACTACCATATGATCCAGCAATCCCTGTACTGAGAATGCAGCGAAAGGAAATGAAATCAGTATGTCAAAGAGATGTCTGCACTCCCGTGTTCACTGCAGCATTATTCACAACAGCCAGAATACGAAAGCAACCTAAGCGTTTGTCAGTGGATAAATGGATGAAGAAAATGTTGTATCTATACACACTGGAATACTATTCAGCCTTCAGAAAGAAAGAAATTCTTTCATTTGTGACAACAGGGATGAAACTGGAGGACATTATGCTAAGTGATATAAGCCAGGCACAGAAAACCAAATACCACATAATTTCACTTACCTGTGGAATCTTAAAAAATTAGTTCACAGAAACAGAGTAAGAATGGTGGTTACCAGGAGCTGGGGATGGGGTGGTGGATGGGGAGAAATTGGCAAAAGAGTAAAAGTTTTATTTATGCAGAAGAAATAAGTTCTGGAGATCTGTCACACAGCATGGGGACTATAGTTAATACAGTGTACATTTGAAAATTGCTAAGAGAGTAGGTTTTAAACATTCTCACCAATAAAAAATAAGTATGAAGTGGAAAAAAAATTGTCCTTAAGAATCTTTGAAATAAAAAAAAAGTCATAAGCATTTTTCTCTATTAGAAATTCTTTTTAAACATCATCATAAACAAATATGTTTTTGAAATGTATATAATTTAATGATATGTTTGAATATTAAGCTGTTTGCTATTTCAATTATTTTAAATAATGCCGTGATTAGCAGCTTTCTACATGATTTTTATGTCATATTTTGATTTTGTTCTAATAGAGTCTCAAAAGTATAATTATCAGAATAGAGGGCATAAACACAAGGTTGTGCCAACTTATACTCCCACCAGCAGTATGTGAAAGTTCCAATTTCAACATAACTTTTGTAGCACTGCTTATTTTCTTTTTCTTCTAAAATATCTCTTACATTTTAATTGATAAGAGCTTGTTTGCAGGGCAGCTTTCATGCTGGACTCTTTTGCCTTTGTCATTCTATTACACTATTCTGGCATTGGTTTGCTGAATAACATGCCATGCATCTAGCAATAGATTCTGGTCAGGCTGCTAAGTGTTTGCCATCTGTGTTGAAAATACAGCCATCATCACCTGAATGACCAGTTTATGTAGACCATTGGTTGCTAGTGTCTTTCTAGTAGTAAAGCAGAAGTACTTAGTCTGTCTGCCTTTCTTGTGAGCCATGACAGAGATTTCCAGGGCTCAATGTGTTAAGTGTCTTAGTCTGTTTTGTGCTGCTATAGCAGAATATCTGAGACTGGGTGATTTATAAAGAACAGAAATTTATTTCTCACAGTTCTGTAGGCTGGGAAGTCCAAGATCAAGGCACCAGCATTTGGTCTGGTGAGAGCATTCTTGCTGTATCCTGATATGGCAGAAAAGCTGAAGATCAAGCTAGCCAATTGCTGCAAGAAGCCTCTTTTATAAAGGCCTTAATCCCTTAACAAGAGAGGAACCCTCATGGCCTAATCACCTTAAAAGCCCCACCTCTTAATACTGTCACATTAGCAACACCTGAATTTTGGAGGGGACACATTCAAAGCATAGCATTAAGTTATGGGAAAGGAATAAGAAAAGCATCTTTGGTGATCTGTTTAAAGAGTAGATGTGTTTTGTTTTTTGTGTTTTCAATTTCTAAATAATTTAATTAACATAACAAGGAAAGCAATTTTAGTATTTATTTGATGAATCCCATGTATATATTAAAAATAAGATTTATTTCAATATAAATATTTACTGAATTCTTTACCTTCTTTCATTGTCTTTCTAGTTTTTAAGGAAAGGAAATTTTAGTTAAAATGCTGGCCTGGCATTTTTCTTATTCCCCAATTTTTTTTCTTCCATGGGGAAAAATTATGGTTATGAAACTGGAAATTTTATTTCTTTTCCAGAAATTCTTTTGGTAGATTTATGTAAGAAGGAGAGTAATAATTGGCATGGCACTGCATGCTGAAAGCTACCCTTTATTTAGAATTAAGACAGGCGCTTTATTTCAAAATATTGAGTTAATAATACTTCTCTTAATTTATTGCACTTAAGTAAATCGAGACAATTTGTCATTTGTTTTGGCATTTTCACAAAATGAATAAAAGGAGGAGTTGCTTGGAGAACTATGCCCTCTTGGATATTTTTTCGACATTCCTAATTTTCTTTGTGGAATGTCACTTACTATGTCCCCTTTAGAATTGCTCGTTCTAGATAGAAGATCAAGTGGAGTTGGGTGGTATTACTATTTACATTAACCTAGGAAAAAACTGAACTGTTTTGTTGGTATTTACTTCAGGAGCTTCTGACATCTTGGTTGAAGTGTTCCTGGTGTTTATATAATTCTTTAAACCTTATTCAAGTGCTAAATAAAACCAAAACGAAACAAAACCAAAACCTTGTATTTCTGTTACTGATCATTTTGTAGTCATAAAAGAAGAGATTATTTGTCTTTAGAACAGTAAAATTAAAACAATAATTTTGAATTTTTCAAAACCAACATTTGAAAGTATGAATTGCATTGAAAAGAATTTTGAAATTTATTCTTAGCAGGATCTGAGTTTAATTAAGATATATGGGTCTGAGAATTATTTCAGATCAAGTTCCTCATATGTTGTTGATGAAGATGTTTACTCACAACTAAGTAACAGCTTAGAATTCTAATATAGGGAACCCATAACCTTCAGCCAAGTGTTTATTAACATTTGCTTTTTTCCAAACCTTTTTCCTCATACCACTCTTATTGGTTAAAAAATAATAAACAATTTTTAAAATGGGACTGCATATGTACATGTGCAAATACACTCATGCATGTATTCATTAGCAAATTATGTACATATACTTCTGAACTTATATACTATGTACTCTATAAAATATATAATAGAAATTTTAAATTTTATAAAAGGTATAATCTTGATAAAATTAACATGAATTTTTATTAACAGTACAGTAGAACTTTTGTTTTCACTTTATATTATCAATAACAATTCAATATGCTTTATTATTTTTTTAAATCTTATAACACTTAGGCACATAGTAATTCAAACTGATCTGAAGTTCATTTCTGTCTCGTTCAACAATTATGTGGAAGTTTTTGTTAAAATTTGCCTGGTAAATTTTCATCCTCCATGATATCACTCAGTTGTTACGTTTCGTGATTATAGTGCTAGTTTGTATATTCTGGTATTCCATTCTATTTTTAAAGTTCAAAATACTAGTGTTTTTGTTGGTTTAATATTGTTAGTTTGGAAACAGCCAGGAATTTTGTTCACCTTTTTTGGTTCTCTCTCCAGTCTATCATCCAACCTTTCCTCTCCTCTTTTCCACTTTTCTGCCTCCTTTTCATTCCTGACAACCTCCTAACTCTATTTTACCATTCAGTTCCAGCAATTACCCCCACACAGTGAAGAAAAAGAAAGGAATTAGAGGGAGCCCTCAGAAAGTGGCAAATATCTGCTGGGGCACGGGAAGGAGTTAATAGACAGAACCATCCATCCCAGGTTTTTAGGGGGAGAAATCAAAACTGCTACCACCCTAGTAGCTTCTGGCCAAATTAGAGGAGCTTGCATTCTGGTCCGAAACCTCTAATGGAGGGGCACTGAACACTTCAGGAAGGTCCTGAAGTCTTTCTAGACTGATTGCTTCAGAGGTGTCAGTTTGGAAGGCACACTGGGCAGAAGGATACAAAGGGGAAAGAAGCATTGTATACAGTCATATTGTATACTTTATATTAGAATCATAACTATTTAATGCTTGTGTTTTTATAAATTAACATTTTATTTGATACTTTATAATGTTTATGAATTTCCACATTAAATATGTTAATATTTCACTGATTTTTAAACATTTTGTATTTCTGAACACTTTTTGATTAAAATATTAGTACTAACACTTGTACTACATGAAATAAATACTAAGATACTACTAGTGACATTTGCTGTAGTATTACAATTATTTCTTTGATTTTTTTGTTATGTTTATTAACAGATCAAAGACCATTTAAATTCTTCATTTGGAAGTTTTAAATGTCAGACAGTTTTGAATCCATGTGTATGAAATTGCACATATGGGTTTTTTTTTAGTGACAGACATCATTTTCAGCAATAAAATCATGTAACAGTGGAAACATTTCTAAACATCCTTATCAGAATGTTCTTTGTATAATATAAGTTTTTTAAAAAGCAATTACTTTTTCAGTCACTGTCAAAACATTATCTTTACCTTCAAAGGACATAGATTAAGTATGTGGGATTTTTTTTTTTTTAATATCTGCTGTGTATTTATGCTGCATACTGTTGACAGCCATGTGTCATCATAGAAGAGGTCTGCAAATTTGGAATAGTTGTCTTTCTTGTAGAAGAAAAATAGGTAATTATTTAAGCTTGACAGTTCTTTAAGGTGCTTTGCTGCAAGATAATAAATTTCTGTATAGTACAAAAGATTTTTTGTCCTCGATGTCATTGCTAAATTTTGAAAGAATGTGTTCATTTAAGATCTATTTTTAAAGCTTTTTTATCATATGATATATCACATGTACAGAAAAGTGCATTATATGTGTACAAGTTAAGAAATAATAAAGCCAGCATCCATCCAGCCAACATCAAGATCAAGAAACAGCAGCACTCCAGGAGTTCCCTGTGTGTACTTCACTTCTCTAGCGGTGACCACTATCCTGACTTTTGTATTATCGTTTCCCTGTGTTTTATAATAGACTTATTGTCTGTGTATCCTTAAATACTGAATTCAGTTTTTGGTTTGATTTGGTTTGGTTTTGGCTGGCTGGTGTAGTGATCAAACCCCAGACCTTGATGTTATCAGTACCATACTAACCAACTGAGCTAAGCAGCCAGCTTGAATTCAGTTTTACCTGGATTTGCACCTCATGTTGAGAATAAACCTTATTAAAAGTCATGGAATTGTTATTAAACTCCAGAGAAGCATAACTCATCAGTAGAAGGGTGGAGACAGATTTAAAAGCCAGGAATTTTTAAGGAATTTAAAGAGTAGAACCTAGAATAGGCATTAGGTGGGAATAAGGTTTCTCTGTTTATAAGTATATGACATGAAAACATGAGGTTTGAGTCACATCTTAAAATATTTTGTAAATTTTGCTTAATATTGAAATTTTTCTATGGCATGACCATAAATATTTATAAGATGACACAGACATAACTTCTTTATTTTCAATGTGGTACAGTTGAACTACATTTCAAATGAGAAATAACATTGATAGGGAGTAGTCGTATGAAACTGTGTTCAAAAGAAGAAAGCCCAAGTTTCAAATGTCTTTTATTTTGAATATTTTTCTCTGTATAGTATTATTTAATTTTAAAAGTATTTTCAGATCCAACTAAACTTTAATTTAGAAATGATTTATATTTTTTTCTCTCAACTGAAGCTTTAAGCATATTTTTCTGATAATTCAGTTAAATATACTGAGTTTATTTTAAAAGAGAATCTGTTTTGAAACCATTCCAAAATATTTGTTTGAACAGGCACTCAGCATCTCGATGAAAACTGTTGGAAAAGAAAAACTTTCAGAGTCATTCTTTTCTCATACCAAGCCAACTAAACTGGTATAGTTAACACTTCTGTAAGAGGCTAGGAGCCAAGAAATTTAGCACTTCCTGAACTGCTTTTCAGTAGGCTTTCAAAGCAACTTAGTGGTTGATATTAATACCATTGAATTTTCAGAGTAAAAGGCTAGAAGCAGAACATCTGCATTTCTTTCTTTCAGTATCATACTTATCAGTCTCTTTTAGTAATCCATGATTAGCTTCAATCTCTGCCCTATGTTAGTGTTGAAGCTGTAATTCTTTCCCGAATTTTGTGGAGCATCGTTCTTGAAAGTCAAGAAGAGAATGCCCTATAGAGTGTGACCCCAGGTATGATTAAACCGTCTTCCAGATATTAATATTTTTACATTGCTTTTTAATACTACTGAGTGTCATAGTAGAGATGTAAAATATATAGGACATCAGAATGCTTCGGGATAATCGGTAGTTATATTAAGCTACCAAATTTGTAAGTAGCGATTGTTTATTCAGCTTTTGACCCGTTCGTTTTCATTATATACCCTTGAAATTTACTGCCACCACTTAATTCATTTAAAAATTACATGCTTAGTGTCTTAGTCCATTTTGTGCTGCTATAAACAGAGTACCTCAGATTGGGTAATTTATAAAGAATAGAGATTTATTTCTTATAGTTCTCAAGGCTAGGAAGTCTGTGGTCAAGGAGCCCACATCTGGCACGGGCCTTCTTGCTGCATCATCCCATGGTGGAAGGTGGGAGCGCAAGAGAGCACATGTGCAAAGGGGTGGGAGTGGGGGGCAAACTCATCTTTTTATCAGGAATCTACTTCCAAGATAACTGATCCACTCCCAACGTAATAACATTAATTTATTCTGAAAAATATTCACCTAAGCACCTCTTAAATGTTCCACCTCTCAACACTGTTGCATTGGGGATTAAGTTTATAGCACATGAACTTTGGGGGACACATTCGAACCGTAGAATTTTGCCCCTGGCACCCAAAATTTATATCTTTACCTGCAAAATATACTTATTCCATCCCACTAGCCCCAAAGACTTAACTCGTTTCAGCACCAGCTCAAAAGTCCAGGGTTCCATCTGGATCGGATATGGGTGAGACTCAAGGCACAATTCATCCTGAGGCAAATTCTCCTCCATCGGTGAGCCTGTGAAGTTAAACAAGTTATCTACTTTCAAAATACAATGGTGAGACACTCATAGGATAGACATTCCCACTCCAAAAAGGGGGAATAGGCAAGAAAAAAGGAGTAACAAGCCCCATGTAAGTCCAAAACCTAGTCAGGAAAACAATGTTAAATCTTAAAGCTGAAGAATAATCTCTGACTCCATGTCTGCCATCCTGGGCACACTGCGGCTGGGGTTGGGCCCCCAGGCAGCCCCACCCCTATGGATTTGCTGGGCTCAATCCACCCAGCAGCTCTCATGGGTTGGAGTCTCATGCCTGCAGCTTTCTTAGGCTAGAGTTGTGTGATGGTGGCCCTACAATTCTAGGTCTTGGGGGCTGCCTCACTCCCCTGACTCCACTAGGCATTGCCCTAGTTGGGACTCTCTACAGTGGCCTTGCTCCTGCAGCTCTGCTGGGCATTGCCTTAATGGGTACTCTCTGTAGTGGCTCTGCTTCTGCGACAAGTCTCTGCTTTAGCAAGAGACTCCAAGCTGTCATGACATCCTTTGACATCTAGGTAGAGGCTGCCATGACCCTACACCTCTTGCATTCTGTGCACCTACAGAATTTGCACCACAAGGATGCCACCGAGGTTTACAGCTTATACCTTCTAGAGCAGCAGGTCAAGCCACACCTGGACTCACTTTGAGTCACACAGCTGGGGAATCCAAGGAGTGTTGTGCTGGAATTCAGGAGCAGACTCTCAAGGTGGCGCAGGGCAGCAAATGCTGAAGGTCCCACAGACACCCCTCTCGAAACTTTGCCCTCAAGGTTCTAGCTTGCTTTGAAGATCTCTGAAATGCCTTCAGGGTCATTCTCCCATTGGTTTGATGACTAGAACCTGGTTTCTTTCTGTGCATATTAATCTCTTTAGCAAATGGTCACTTGGCCAGCTTTATATGGCCAGGCTTAGAGTTTTCCAAATCTTTCCATTCTGCTTCCCTTTTAATTATAAATTTTGTCTTTAAATCATCTCTCTTTCTCATTTTTGCCATAAGCCAAAAGAAGCCATGTAGCACTCAAATGCTTTGCTGTTTAGATATTTCTGCCAGATATCCTAGTTCATCACTCTTAAGTTCTGTCTTCCACAAAGTCCTATGACATGGATACAATTCCACCACGTGCTTTGCAACTGTATAATAAAGATGTCTTTACGTCAGTTTCCAATACCTTTTTCCTTATTTTCATCTGTGACCTCATCAGAATGGCTTTTACTGTCCTTATTTCTACCAATATTCTAATTACGACCACTTAAGTAATCTCTAAGCTCTTAAGTAACCTACAGTTCCTTTCTTCTCAGCCCTCTCCAGAATCACCTCAAAGCTCCATTTCTAGCAATCGAGGCTTTTTCTAGACTGCTTCTCCAAATTTTTCCAGACTCTACTCATTACCCAGTTCCTAAACTGCTTCCACACTTTCAGGTATTTATTATAGTAACACCCCCACTTCTCAGAACCAATTTTCTGTCTTGGTCCTTTTTGTGCTGCTATAGCAGAATGCCTGAGACTGGGTAATTTAGAAGAACAGAGACTTATTTCTTACAATTCTGGAGGCTGGAAAGTCCAAGATTGAGGATGCCACCTCTGGCAGGGGCCTTCTTGCTGCATCATTCCATGGTGGATGGTAGAAGGGCAAGAGAGCAAGGTGGGGGGAGTGGATTGAACTCATCTTTTTATCAGGAGCCCACTCCCAAATAACTAACCCACTCTTGAGATAATGCCATTAATCCATTTATAAGGGAAACCCTCGTGACCAAATCACCTCTTAGAGGTCCTACCTTTCAACACTGTTGGATTGGTGGTTAAATTTAAAATACATGAACTTTGGGGAAACATTCAAACCATAGCACTTAGTATATATGATATGTTGATCTCTATAGCCACATATTTGCTCTAGTGGGTGCTCACTTACATATTCATTGACTTGAACTAGATAGTATCCACCATATTTAGGTGCTGTGGTGGAAAGTAAATAATAAAAGATTCAAAGATTCCGTGTGCTAACTACACAGACAAGACTAAATTTAACATCTATACTACCATTTCTCAAATATCACAGTTGGAAAAATAGCAGGAATTAGATTTTCAGTCACTTGGTTTTTCAGGGATTCCCACAAAATTAGATTGACAATGTCTCCGGAAATAATTACGAAACCTTAATAAATTTTAAGCTTTCTTTCAGAACTGTAAGTGTAGAGGAGATATATGGAAACAATGATAAATCTCCTGGGATTTTTTTCCTTCATTATTTGAATCTGTGTATAATCTGAAATGGCAAATTATATACAGTTTTGGGCACTTGTGACTTCTAGGGGTCTAAGAATCAGCAGAGGAATGCAATCTTTTCATGTGTCTGTGCCTCGTCTTTCCATTTTGGATAGTATATTACTGGACACTTAGAAAGCAAATGAGGGAGCTTCTGAAAGGGACTGAAGGGGTTGATGACTGAAAAGGACAATTAAAACCAGAATTTTCAGTTGATTGGGACACAGTCATGGGAAAGAATCATACACGTAAATAATAGGGTATGTTACTAAAATTTAAGAAAAGTAGAATGAGGCAAAATATGTCAAGTATCCTGATGTTCCGTGTGATTCTACATTAGATAAGTCTTACAAGAGAGATGGTTGAAATCACTATTGTTAATACATGAACCAAGAAATAGGAATTCTGTTTAACATAGTAAGTAACTTTGTTACATAAGGAAGGAGTAGAGACTTTTCAGTAGAGGAATATTTTTATCTGTAATTTCTCTGATTTAGTGCCAAAAGCTTTTTTGAGAGACTATTCAAAGCTATTTCTGTCAGTTTCATTGTTGGAAACTGACAGCTGCTCTATTTCTTTTAAACACTGATTTAAGCTCTTTGTGTTATATCTCATCTATTGCTAAATTCCTTAAAATTAAAAAAAAGTGTTTAAATTAAAAGTATTATGAGACAAAACCTTTATTCTTTGGATGGAATAATACTCCTTTTGTGACATTTTCGTTTCCCATCAAAAGTGAGAAGTGAATGCCTTGCTTTTGTGCATGCCATTTCTAATGGAGGACAAGAAGTTATTTTCTTCAATGGCTGGTTTCCGGAATTTTTGGCAGAACACTTTTTGTCAAGTGTATATTCCCTTCCTTAGGCCTTTCTATATAGAGCCCACAAACATCGTCACAGTGAATGATGTCATTCAGAGGGTTAGTGACCATGCTTCTGCCATGAACAAGAGGATTCATTACTACAACCGGCTCACCACTCCTGCAGACAAAGCACTGGTAAGGAGCAAAGCATTACTGATTGTCTAAAGCTGAGTAGAAATGAACAGTGAACAACATAAACCAGGGCAACTCCCAGTGGTTGAACTTTTTGCTAGCCATATTACAAGGACAGCATCACGCAAAGTCAAAAATAGTAATTATTACATGCCGTACACCTCAGGCCAATTCATTCTTATCTAGCCTGAGATAGAGAGGTTTGAAATAATTTCTCCATGTTGACAATAGCCTGGAGATTTTTTTGGATTAAGTTCTGCTGATCCCTAATCCCAAGAGCTCTGAGGATGATAAATTACTTTTGAAGTGGCAGTTTAGGTCATTGATTAAGAACATAAGTAATTAACAGGCTCTGGTTAGTCTGTTCAATTTTTAAGTTTGAAGCTTCAAGGGAAAAATGTTTTTAGAAATTTTCTACAGGAATGGGAAACTGAAATATATATGTACATGTGTGTAATATTTTCCTATTTAGCATTATCCTTTTATAAATTGAAAACGGGGATCAAAGGTCCAGATACTAAATGTTTTAGGCTTTGCAGGTCACATAGCACGTTCTTCCTCATTTTGCCTTATGACATTAAAAATGTAAAAACCATTCTTAAGGAAGGGGCTATAAATAGGCCAGATTTGGCCCAACGGCCATAGTTTGTTGACCTTTGATCTTCTAAAATCTATATTATTATTTTAGGATCAAAAATATATAAGTAGTTTGTTGGTTATAAAAATTACCACATATGAAATATTTAGAAACTTGAAAGCTTTAAGAAAATGAGAACATTCTGGGAGAAAAATATGATTTTTTAAATAGGTATTAGTAATAAAAAGGGAGAAAAAAACTAACATTCATTAGATGATTACTAAGGAGCAAGGATTGGGTGTCACTTGAACATAGGTATCTCATTTAATTCCTACGGTAGCTACATGAAATAAGTATTAAGATCTCCTTTTGTATGACGTAAGTAGGGACTTCTATCATGTTCTGGGTGGAATAATTTTTTCCCCAAAATTTTGACTCCCCACCCCCAGGCCTTTACATCAGTAGTTGTGGTAAGGTCTTAGTTTTATAACAGAATTCCCTAAATCTTTTGGGGAGTAGAGGTCCAGTTTGGACCTTCTAAAGGCTCTATCTAGTCTTGGAAGCAAACTTCAGAGATACCAGCTGGGCAAGTCTAGGCCTGCATGTACATTATTTTCTTGGAGATTAAGTCAGCACTGTGCACAAAGTTGAATCCCTTTTGTTAACTGACAGTGAGTTGACTCTAGTAAATCAAAGTATGTAAATAGTGATCTAAAATTAACAGTGCAATAGAACCATTTTTAATGAATATTTATCCATCCACACTCATTTCCTGAAAATCCCAAAATTATTTTTCCTAAAAGATTTTTGAGGGAAAAACAAATATGAAACCACAGGTCTCAGGTGTTCAGAGTTAAAACTTTTTATTTATGAAATTTTTCAAATTTACTTTAACATTTTTCTTCTAAAATTGGGAAGGGAAGAAAATTATTTGGCTGCCAGCGTCTCCTAGATCCTTGCTAATAAAAGTGTGGCCTGCACAAGTGAGCAGTATCATATCACTGAGAGTTAGTAAAAATGCAGAATCTCAGTCCTCACCCCAGACCTATTCAATCCAAATCTGCATATTAACAAGATCCCTCTATGAGTCATAGAACATTCAAGTTTGAAAAGCCCTGCCCTAGACCACTGCCAGATTGGGATCCAATTCTCCAGTTTTTCTGTATCTCCTCAGAATTTCCCATTTCTTATTTTCTAATCCTGCCCAATATAACTTTCAATTTTCACTTTTTCTGGATTTGCTTTTCTAGCTATAGTGGTTTTTCTCCTACCTGTTATAGACATGGTCCTGTCCTTTTTTCTTTTTACTTCATGGTAGAAGACAACAGAACACAGCCAAGAGGATTGCAAATAAAGAGAAGGCAGCAGACTCATTTCCATGTATGCCTTTGTATCTCTAGGAAATAGTTGTTTCCAAAGCCACACCGTGCATAGCATTCAAGACATTCTTTGCCTGCAAGATACCACCAATCCATGCATAAAAAGAGAAGGACTTTTTGTACCATTCCATATCCTGTCTTCCTACTGACGCCAAATGTTCTATCTCTTCCTTGAAGTCTTCCCTAACTATTCTAGTCTCCATTATTATTATTTTGTCATTCCCATGACATGGTACATCACAGAGGTGAACAGTTAATTTTTACTCTGTCTTCTAGCTTGTCTAATTGCTTTGTGTGTCCTCTGACTGCAATTTAAACTTCTTGAAGTTGGAGACTGTATATTATTTTTCTATTGAACTTCTCAACCTAGCACAAAGGTGTAGATTTGCATAGTAGGTACAAAATATAAAAGATTGTTTATTTATACCAGTCAGCTTCAGTGCCTTTGAGGACTACCTATTCCCAAAGAACTATTCACAGAGAGATGGTCAGAATTTCATCAGTAAACAGTATTTTTTCCCTTCTAGAATAGGAAGGTAGAATTAGCAAGAAATGTATGTGGGCAGGGTAGGGGTATGTGTATAAGATACGTATCTATTCAATCATTCTTTCTCTGCTATGTCTTCAGTCTCTCTCAATTGGCTCCTTCCCTTTTGCTTATGTACTTTAATCTTTTACTTTTTAAAAATCCTTGTTTGCCTTGTCCTTAAGCCACTTTAGCAAAACTTTTTCTTCTGCTATCAAAGCATTTTTTAAAATAGTCCATATTTATTGTTTCTTTTTTTTTACCTTCTGTTGATTCCTCAATTCTTATAGTCTGAGTTCCCCACCTATCTCTTTTCTAAAACCATCCTCACATAGGAATTCAGTGACTACTTAGTTCTTGAAATTCCCCTCACTTAAGGCCAGAGTCTCCTCCATCTAGATTTCCTTATTCTTGGTCTTTGCTGACACTTCTCTCTTTTTTCTCATGAAAATAAAGAAAAAAATATTTTGACAGTTGCATATTCTAGGAATTCATTCTCATTTCAGATGGACAATTTATCATGTTTATAGTCTTTAAACTCTCCTTTAGGTCTTCCACTACATTTGAAAAATAATTTTTTAATTCACTAATAAGGGATGCATACTATTTATTTGTTTATAATATTTAAAAATGTTTCTACAGACAGGTAATCTATTGTATAGAAAATATCCTGTTTTGTACATTAACCAGTTCTGACATTTTTCTATATTTCTTTTTTACCAGATTGCCCCAGACCATGTAGTTCCAGCTCCAGAAGAGTACTATGTGTATAGTCCATTGGGTTCTGCTTATAAACTTCAGAGTTACACTGAAGGATGTGGTAAAAATACCAGTTTAGTAACTATGTGAGTAAAACTACTTTTTGGAGCATGACTTAAACTTTATGTGAATGAAAATTACTGATTATTCTTAACTTCTGTCTTAATTAAAATGTTTGAGGAGTCAAACTTTATATTTTTACTGCTATTACTCTGTATTTTCAGTTTTATGATTTGGAATACCATGATGGGAACATCTATACTAAGTATTCCTTGGGGCATAAAACAGGTAATATAATTTTTTGGCACACTTTTTGCCTGAATTTTTTTATCTTTGTATTTTAAGTTTTATAATAGAAATTTTAATAAATCTATATAAAATTCATTAAGAAAATAGATGATTATATTTAGTTTTCTGTGAGTTGTCAGATTTTTATCATGATTATTTAGAGTAGCGTAATATGGTTGTATATGAATTTATTCTTACATGATGATATATGTTATTCTATACTTTTATTTTTAAACAGGCTGGATTTACTACTGGAATGTGTGTCATCATGGTGATGGGCCTTTTGACACTTTATTGCTGCTACAGAGTAGTGAAATCACGGACAATGATATGTAAGAATTTGACACAGTGAAAATAGATTAGTGATATGGGTATTAATAAGTATTTCCCATTGAGGCAGATCACTAATGTGTATATTCCACATGTGTGCCACCTGTCTACTTTGTACGTAAAGATTTACCTCTCTAATTCATAGCTTCAAGCTGAACTGATCTGTTAATGCATTAGTAGCTACCTTTGAAATTCAGAAAGGCTGGGATTTCTTTGCAGAATGCATTCACTTTGGTGTTAGATTCCTCATGAGAATAATTTTAAAAGTCACATTTTTTAAATAAGGCCTCCGCCAGAACTATATTGAGAATTCCAATTCTTATCAGTTAATCGTGATGCATTTTGACCTATCCATACCAAAAGACCTAAATGTTGGAATCTCCTAAAAGCAGGAATTGCAATAGTTCCCATTATCCACAGGGGATATGTTTCAATACTCCCAGTGGATGCCTGAAACAGTGGAAGTTACCAACCATACACTTGTATATACTATGCATGAATTTCTTTTTCCTTCTTCACAATTTCACAGATAGAAGATTCATTCTTACTGTAAATCTTAGCAACCTCAACATAAAATTTTTTTCTTTCCTTATTAAGTCAAGAACTTTTACCTTTTCGCTTAAAGGAAGCAATTTATGGCTTCTCTTTGCATATCCAAATTGCAAGCATCACTACTCTTGCACTTTAGGGCTATTATTATTAAGTGAAATAAGAATAACTTGAATGCAAACACTGCAATACTGATACTGCAATTGTCATCTGATAACCAGGATGGCTACTGACTGACTAACAGGCATAAGATAGTGTATATGCTGGACAAAGGAATGATACACATCCTGGGCAGGACAGAGCTGAATGGCAAGAGATTTTATCATGCCACTCAGGGGCATAATTTAAAACTTATGAGTCATTTCTTTCTGGAACTTTCCATGTAATATTTTCAGACTGTGGTTGACCGTGAGTGACTGAAACTGGAGAAAGTGAAACTGCAGATAATGGGGGATGACTGTTTAACTAGAAAAATATGAAAATGTAAGCAATTCTTTTGTAGTTAATTCTTAAAGTTGTATGAACACATTACCTCTACTCGTCTCTGTAAATTCTGGACCAGGAAAACATCTTTTTTAGGTTGTTTTAAAGTAGTTTAGGACCTAAATAGATATGCATTATTTCACTGGATCTCAGCAAGTATGAATCAACAGGCCAGGCTTTGCCTCCATTTTCTTCTGTTTCTATTAAGCAGTTTTCTTCATGTTAACCAAATCTAGTCTTAGTCACTGGAGTATTGTAAAAGTCTTGAGAGAAGATTCACTCTAGTTCCTAAATGGGAAAAGGAGCTTATTTTAGCCTTTGGTTTTTAAAGCAAATTTTCACTGAACTTGGAAGACCTCTTTAAACATATGCAGTAAGTGTGTATTTTCTCTAATTTAGGGTCTCATAAAATGAGAACATAGTGTCCACTGAATGCTCTCTATAAGAACAGGTAACTCCCATGTTACTTAAACTATTCCACACCACTTAAAAAGATGAACTTGCATGATTCATTTTACAAAGTCAACACACTCCTCATACAAAGCCTGACAGTACCAAGAAAGAAAAAATATTTAGATGTAAAACTTCTTTTTAAAACATTGCCAGATAGCATATCAAAAGAATAATGTCCTATGTACAAAGTAAGATTCATTCCATTAATGCAAGCATGTTTCATTATTAAGAAATATAACATAATTCACTACATTAAGCAATTAAGGAAGAATTCCTAATTATATCAATAGATACCAAAAAAGACATTTAATATGATTCAGCACCTGTTCCTGATTAAAATTCTAAGTGAAAGGCACTACTTAAATGTAGTAAAGTCTATTTATCCCCAAACTAGTACCAACATCCTTCAAAAATGATAAAATGCTAAAGCCATTTCCATTGAAGTCAAGAAAACATAGAAATGCTCATAATTATTCAGAGGTTTTGGAGATATTACCAAATGAAGCAAATAAAGAAAATGAAATAATATAAAAACTAGGAAAGACTTAGAATTTTATTATCAGCAAAAAGGTAATTATATTACAAATGCTAAGAGTCACTAGTAGTATTAGAATTAATAAGAAAATTTGAAAAAATAGCTGCATATAAGCTCAAGAATCAATAAGTAGAACTAAAAAGTAGAAAAAATTATTTCATTCACAATAGCAGTAATCTCTTAGGAACATGAAGAAAAATATAAAATTATATCTACGGGCAAAGAACAAGATCTGAACAAGTGGGAGAACATACCATGTTCTTAGGAAGATTTAGCATCATAAAAATGTCAAATATATAAATTCAGTGCCATTTCAATGAAAATTCAGTTTGGACTTGGATAAAATACTCAATCTTTTGCTAAATATTTTGAGTCAGTTTGGGAAATGCAAATTATGAATATGGAATATATAAAACATCTAGTTTTATTCTTTCTCTTTTATTTTTTTCTAGCTTCGTTGGATACCACTGCATGGGAATTCCCAGATGTCTGCAGATATTATTTTGGCGCCTTTGGGCAGTGGTCTAGTCTCCTTTTCTCCTTGGTGTCTCTCATTGGAGCAATGATAGTTTATTGGGTGCTCATGTCTAATTTTCTTTTTAATACTGGAAAGTTTATTTTTAGTAAGTATACTTATATGCTTTAACACAGTTATCTCAAAATACAATTACTACTGTAATGTTTTAGTTCCAATCTTAAATTCTAGGACTTGGAATAAATATGAAGTTACTTTAAAAAGTTCATGGAAACATTCACATTATCTTTTAATTCTGTTTTTCCATGAACTTTTTGGAGTCCCCTTATATGTAATTCTGGAAAATAATCTTGATTCAGTTTGTTTTTTGTGCCTGTGATCTCAAATACAATGTGTATGTTCATTTTCAAGCATTAATTTTTGAATAAATAATTTTCCTTCAAAATCTCTAATATAAAATATTTCTATAACCCAGGAGATGTTTTAAGCATTGTTTCAATCTTTACCACAGAGTTTTAGTATAACAGAAAAGTTTATAAAGGTCATTGGTGTTTATTGCTAAGGAATTTGATGTGTAGACTCTAGGGAAAACAAATTTCAGTCACTTATTTTCAACAAATTAGGATTGAAAGTTAGGAAACAGTAGAATAGTGGAATTTATGTGATTAATATATTATTTACATACCACAGAATTATAATCTGTCCAAATTGGCTGTCTGAATTCTGAAGACAGTCTTAGAAATTTAGACCAAATACTTTTTATGGTATTTTTTAAGTTGGATAGAAGAAATTTATTTTATGTTGCTTAAGATTCCAAATTTTTTCCCCTGATGACTGATAGACCTAAAGTTTAGTATACATTTTGCTGAATTTAAATAAACCCTATATATTTAACATCTGGATTTACAGGAAAACCAAATTTTAAAATAAGTTCTAACATAATCACAACAGCTAATTTCCCTAAGAGCCTTTGAGTGAAGGGGATAAATTCTATTTTTATTTTAAACAATAAAATTAACATTTTAATTATTATTTATTACCAAGCATTTTTATTATATAAAAAATTATGAAATATTTCAAACTACAAAGAAATGCAGAAGCTGATATAGATACTGTGTACCCACTAATGAGCTTTACTGTCTTAACATTTTACCATATTTACATTAGTTCTCTATCCCTATTAAATAAAATATTACTCATATAATGAAAGCCCCATATATACTTTCTCAATCTCATTTTCCTTCTTCCCTAAATTTATCATTCCCATGAATGTTTTCATATTTTTACTACATAAGTATATGAGGAACATATAGTATTGTTTTTAATCTATACAAATGCCTTTGCAACTTGCTTTCTGTTCTCATCTTTATTAATATACATAGTTCATTTCAACTACTTTATTGTATTATTTATTTATCTACTTTTTATCAGATTTATTGATATATGTACTTCATGTATTTACATATAATTCACCCATTTATAGTGTACAATACAATGGCTTTTAGGATATTTACAGAGTTGGACAACAACCACCACAATCAATTTTAGAACATTTTCATCACTTCCAATTAGGATCCCATACCCTTTAACCATTACCGTCATTCCCTGCACCTTCGCCACTCCAACCTCCCATCCCTAGGCAATCACCAATGTACTTTGTCTCTCTAGATTTGCTTATTCTGGACATTTCATGTAAATGGGATCATACAATATGCAATCTGTGCGACTGGCGTCTTACACTTGGAATAATATTTTTGAGTTTCATCCATGTTGTAGCATGCATTAATACTTATTTCTTTTTTTTTTTTTTTTCTGACCGGTAAGGGGATCGCAACTCTTGGCATGGTGTGGTCTGCACTACGCCCAGCCAGTGAGGGCACCGGCCATCCCTATACAAGATCCGAACCCGCAGCCTTGGCGCTACCAGCGCCGCACTCTCCCGAGTGAGACACGGGGCCGGCCCAATACTTATTTCTTTTTATTGCTGACTAATATTCCATTGTATGGATATACCACATTTTATTTATCCATTCATCAGTTGATGGACATTTGGGTTGTTTGTGCTTTTTGCCTATTATGAATAATACTGCTATGAACATTTTTGCACGGGTGTTTGCGTGAACATATGTTTTCACTTTCATTTCATAACTTGGAGTGAAATTGCTGGATCATATGGTAACTCTCTGTTTAACCATTTAAGTAACTGCCAGACTGTTTTCTAAAGTGGTTGTGCCATTTTACAGTCCCATCAGCAGTGTATGATGTTCCAGTTTCTCCCACATATTTGACAATTGTTATTACCTGTCTTTTTTATGATAGCCATCCTAGCATGATATGTAGCAATATCTCATTGTGGTTTTTTGTTTTTTTTTTCAATTGAATCATAATTGGTTATACATATTTTGAGGATTCAATGTTGACATATGTTGATCAAATCAATATTACTAGTATGTATATTGTTACAAATTGTACTTATTCTTTATGCCCCTTGTCCAGTCTCTCCCTCTCCCCCCACCCCTCCCACCTCTGATACCCCTAGATTTCTTCTCTCCCTCTGAAAGAGTAACGGTTACTCTGTTGATTTGTCACCTAGATGATCTGTCCAATGCTGAGAGGTGTGTTCAGGTCCGCCACTATTATCATAGAGCACATGCTTCTTCTGTCACTCTGGAATGGGCTTTGTGGAGAGAAACGTCCTCTTCTTTTCTTTGGTCTCTGCTGGTGACTCTCCTTGTGCCAATGCACTCCAGTGGCTGGCGGACCATCTGCAGGGTGGTTGTGACATCTAGCCACTTTCATAGTGCTATGAATACTATTCTTTATCCATTCTCTTGTTGATAAACATTTAATCTCTTTTCAATTATTTGCTGTTATAGGCAAGGGTTTGTTAAACATTCTTGTTTCTGTTTCCTTATGTACATGTGGGAGAGTTTCTCCAAGCTATGTATGTAAAAGAAAAATTTCTGGAATTTAGGATATGCATATTTTCAACTTTACTAGAAACTGCAAATTGTTCTTTGTCATACTTGTACTAGTTACACTACTGCCAATATTCTCATCTATGTTTTGCATTATAAGACTTTAATTTTGCCACTCAGGATGTGGTTTTAATCTGCATTTCTTATAGGGGGTGAAATTAGACATCTTTTCTTAATTATGTTGACTATTAGATTGCTTATTCATGTTCTTTGCACATTTTTCTGTTGGATTGTTGGGTTTTTTTCTTACTTATTTATAAGAACTCTTTGTAATGTTGGGATACTAATATTTTAGCCATTATTGTGTTGCACATATCTTCTAATTAGTGGCTTGTTTTCACTTTGTATGTGGTGGCTATATTATTCAGAAGTTTTTAAATTCTACTCTCTAATTACTCAGTCTTTTTTTCCATTATGGTCCCTAACTCATTTCATTTTAGAATCAGCTTACCAAAATTCCAATCAGAATTTGACTGAAATTGTATTGATCAGTAAGTGTAGTGGAATCGATGTCATTAAGGTACAGAGTTTAGGATTTGATTGGAATTGCATTGTACTTATAGATGTAGAGAAAATTGAAAATTGATGTCATTAGGATACTGAGTTTTCCTATCCATGATCATAGCATGGTATAGTTCTCTATAGGTTTTTAAACGTTTTTCAAATTCTTTTTGATAAAGTTCTTACATATCTTTTTTTAGACTTTTCTCTCAGTACCTTAAATTTTTTTGTAAGTGTATTTTTAATTTAATATACAAACACCCACACTTTTTATTATAAAAAATTTCAAACATATGCATACTAAACCAAACAGTATAAGAAACCCTCATGTTCCTCTTACCTAGCTTCAAGAGTTATCAACATTCTGCCATTCTTGAATCACCTATAGTAGTGTTTCTCAACTTTTTTTTAATTATTGCCCCCTTAAGGAGCCTTTTTAGACTTTATTTTCCTAATTGCCCCCCTTATGAGATTTTAATTCCACACATATAGTATAAAACTGTTTATGAACTGTACATATATCTACATTTTGGATGTAAAAAGACCAAGTTTTTTTGCCCTCTAAGAATAAATTTTCTCCCCCTTGGGAGCAAGATTGCATCCATTGAGAAAGCATGATCCATGCTATACCCATTTCCCACCACAATTCAACTATTATTATATGTATACAAGTAATCTCTTTTTAAGATAGAATTTATTCATTGAAATACACGTCTTTGCAGTACAATTTTGACAAATGGATACATCCATATAACCTACACCTTCTTCAAGAAACAGAACATTTCCATGTCCCCAGTAAGTAATGACATATTTTAATTACATATTCAAATTATTTGTTACTATTATAAAGAAACATAATTTTTGAGCATTTATGTTGAATCTAGTAAACTTGCTGAACTCTTACCAATTCTAATAATTTTGTAGATGTACTTTGGATTTTCTATTTAGATAGTTACATCACCTGTGAGTAAAGAAAGCTTCTTTCTACCTAGTTATTTTTTTCATGGTTCAGATGTATATATACACACGTATATACATATGTGCACACAAATACATACCTACATATGTATGTATATGTATAGATATGTATATCTTTTTTTAAAGCATAAAGTTGCAAAGAAGCAGTACTAGTAGGCATCCTGAGAAAACCCTTCTAATGTTTAACCATTAAATATTATTTTTGTTGGTAGATATTGGTTGTACCCTTTAGTGGTTTAAAGATATTCCCACCTATTGTTTCCTTAAGCAATTTTTTTTTTTTTTTTTTGGCTTTTATATCAGAAAAGATTTATTTTCTCAATTGTGGGCAAATGCACAGTGCAAGTCATTTTATAGGCTTTGGTATAAGCAATGGTAGTAGTATAATCAAAAATTGAATTGGCAATGTTTTGTCATCTCAGAGTAGGACATTAATAAAAAATATTTATTCTTATTAGCTAATAACTATTATGTTGTTGCCTCACAAAGCTTCTCTTTAGATCTTCCTGTAAACAAGGCATCCTATGTGTGCTAATTATGAAGTTTGGTGGATCCCATTTATCATACCAGAACTCTTAAGCATTTTTATTAATATTTGTTTAATTTTATCAAGTACTTCATCTACATCTCTTGAGAAAATCATGGTTTTTCTCCTTTAAATTTTTAACATGATGAATTAAATGAATACATTTTGCAACATTTAAACTGTTCTTATAATCTGGGGAAACTTAAATTAGTTTCTTAGTCATGATATATTTTTTTAACTTCTGTACTGGATTGAGTTTGCTTTTTTGAGGGTTGGGAGCTAATATTTTATTGAGAACTTTTGCGTCTTTTCCTAAGAGATATTGGCCTATTATTTTTCTTTCTTATGCTGTTCTTGAGCCTTGGTGTATTAGTTTCCTAGGGCTGCTATGACAAATTACCATAAGCTGGTATCTTAAAACCACAGATATTTTTTCTTTCATAATTGTAGAGACCTTCTTCCTCTGAAGGCCCTAGGGAAGGATCCTTTCTTGCCTTTCCTAGCCTTTGTTGTTTGCCAGTAATCCTTGGCATTCCTTGGCAAGTAGCTGTATCACTCCAGTTTATCCCTCTGTCTTCACATGGCTGTCTTCCTTCTGTGCATCTATGTCTGAATTTTCCTTTTCCTATCAGGACACTGGTCATTGGCTTTAGAGCCTATGGCAATCTAATATGACCTTGTCTTAATTTGATTATATCAAAGACCCCATTTGCAAATAAGGTCACATTCTAAGGTTCCTGGTGGATATAAATTTGGGGGCGGGGGGACACTATTCAACATAGGACACTTTGTATCAAGGTTTTTCTAGCCTTATATAAGTCTTTGGCATGAAGAAATTACACAAAGATTCATAACTTCTAAATTTAAATCACTAATAACCCTTGGAGATATTGTAAAAATCCAGAGCATGGTATTGCTTCTTTTATTCTATCTTGAGAAGCATTCGGTGAAGATAAACGATTCTCATATTTAACTTTTATGACCTTTAAACCTAACCAAGCATCTTTTACCATCTCATTTAAGTTTCATAACAGTAAACACTTTTATTAATTCTTACTGAGGTTATAAAAGGTTAACATCAAACATAATAAAGTAAACCCCTTAGGTTAGCAAGAAAACCTATTCTCTATTCATTCTCTCATTCACTATAAAATAATATGAATTCTCAAGTATTACACATGCTGTTTTTCTTTGCTACTTTCTTTAGTCTAAATCAGTGGTTCTTATAAGCATAACAATGACTATACAGCCTCAGATCTATAAAAGCATGTACTGTACTTTCTAAAAACTTTAAGTGAATTTCCAGTTAAGTTTGGTTGTGTCTGAATGTCAGTTTTCCCCTTTTGTGCACCTTAGAACTTTATTTCTATGTAAGATGTAACTATAATTACATAAATTAGTGTGAGTATGGGGGGAAATGTACACATTTTTATTCTGGGGCTTTTAACTACCATTAATGTAGCCTTGTAGGTAGATTTTTTGAGAATCTTTAATCATGTAAAAATTTTCCACAGTGGGGCGGTGAAGCCAATGGCATTATCATTCCTGTTAGTGAAGAAAGACTTTAGAGGGTGATAGATTTAGCTTCTTTCATTCAGTGTTAAACTCTGTTTTTTCCTTAATTTTTAGATTTTATTCATCACGTTAATGACACAGACACTGTATTGAGTACCAATAATAGCAACCCTGGTAAGTAGTTTGGAATTTAGTTCATTTCTTTATTCCTGTCATGCTCCAAAAAGTATTTATGGTAGAACCCATGACCTTATTTTAGGTATATGATGAGTGCAAAATCATTGTTAACTGTGCTGCTATTAAATTGTTGTTAATCAATGTTTAAAAAAAAAAAAAAGAAACCTCCAAAAAAGGTTGTGGTGATGTGAGCTAGGCAATATTATACAAGTCACAGTTTTATCTACGGTATTCAAATTTGCCTGTGAATAATCAATACATATTTTCAAGAACCAGTATCAGTGTGAATCATATTGGATATGTAGACGCATAGTTCTCAATTTAAATAAGTTTTAGAGATTTATTATTTTAATTTCTAATATATAGGCTAACAAATGTGTAATCTATTAAATAATTAATTTCCTAATAATTAACAGAGGTTACTGAGTAAATATGGAAAAATAAATTGAAGCTGTGGCTCCAAAAAAAATTCTAATATCTTAGAAAAGTTTCCTTTATTTATTAAAAATAAACCCTGTGGCCTATGGGTTTAATCTAGTGTGGCAGTCTCAGGTTAAGAATATAAAAGCTACTGTAACCTTGTTAACAATTATACTGTTGACCATGAACATCACCTAAAGTTTTTATGCATTTAGGTTTCAGGAATACTAAATTGATGTCATGTTGATAGAGATACACATCGATCACTAAAAGGACAATTCATTCAACACGTATTAAGCCTATGTGTCAGGAACTGTTGTAGGCTTAGGATATAATAATGAACAGACAAAAGTCCCTCCTCTCATGAAGCATACATTCCAATGTTTGCTTTTTATTGTCTTACTTTGGTCTTTAATTAATCCTGATTAACCTGTCTTTTGTTAAGACTAGAAAATGAGTGAATGAAGTATCAGCTTTTATTCCTGTGGACACACACACACGCCTCTTTGATTGCCTCAGAATTTTCAAAGGACTAGATAACATCCTTGTCTTAAAAGAGAAAATTATTTTACTATTGCTATTCTGATATTAACTGATAAAACTAGCTTATTAATATATAAGAAGATTTCTTCTCCAATAGCAAGTCAGTTCATCGTTAAGGTCATAAATACAATAATTAACACTAATGATTTGGAGAGCACCAGCAGCAAAGTCAATTAACTTTGCGTAGTGATACCTTATGTTGATCCCAAAACTTCTTGATTCCTTTTATGTTTGTTTTGAACAGTGTGTAAATAATAAGAGTATGAAACAATCCATCTCAGTTAATGTAAAAAATTACAACTGACATTTATTGAACACTTACTGTGTTCAGGCATTGTTCTAAATGTTTTACAGTAATTCTATAAAGTAGATACTGTTAACTCCACTTTCTAGATGAAGAAACCAAGGCAAAGATAAGCTAACTTGCCCAGGGACACCTAACTATTAAGTGGCAGAGTTGGGATTCATTTTTCAGTCAATTTACTTGCATATCCTCTGCTCTTAACCACTATAATTAGCACAAGAAAATTTCTGTCCAGAGCATAGAAGAAAAATATACACGTTAAAACGCTGACAAAGAAACAGAAAGAAAATTAAATGTGTGGCTTTGTGGCATGCCAAATAATGGATAGAGAATAAAATTAAAATAGACCTGTCAATGAATATTCTTTCTCTTTGACAAGTGATGAGTATAATGGTTGTTTAGTATGACTATTTTTCACCAGCATCTTTTTACAAAGAACTGATTATTAGCAAAAGCCACATTGTAGAATCAGAGACAATGGGAGAATGGTTTGTACTTTATCTGATAACAGAAGAAATTGCCACTTATAGATCAGTGTTAAGAAAAATACATTTTACTTACTGACTTCCCAGTTCTCTGGTTGTCATCTGGGCTCTTAGGCTTCTATCAAGTGTGACAAATTTCCAGAATTATTTTGATTTGCTGGAAATCAAGGTTCTTAATTTTTTTCAATGATTAGGATTTTGCAGTACCATGGCAACTGTTTCAGTGATGTCTACTTTTTATTCCAAGCCCGTAGATTTTGTTTGTCATTAAAATAAACCTACTCTTTGACCTTTGTATGGGTTATTAGTACAACAGTTACCCTGAATGGTATTTCTTATATTATTATATAAATAAGATGAAGAACCATGCAGCCCAGTATTTTCTCTCCAGCAATGGAACCAAGGGATTTTCAATGGGATATTTTTATACATTAAGGATACTACTCAAAATTTTCTGAGTTTCCCTCACCTTTAATTATTTATTGTCAGGTGAAAGATTCCTGATATAACTAAATATGACCCTGTATTTTTTTCCAGAAAGGAGAAACTTAGTGCTCATGATAAAAGTTGAGGTTGCTAGTGCAAGTGTCAATCTCTGGAGCAGTCATTTTCTGTTCTTTGTGGTCTTTCCTAATCTGGTGCTTTCCCATTGCAGTGATTTGTCCAAGTGCTGGGAGTGATGACCATCCTGACAATGGATCTATGATTTTCTACACCAATGACACGGGACACCAACAGTTTGAAAAGTGGTGGAATAAGTCCAGGACAGTGCCCTTTTACCTTACAGGGCTCCTCCTGCCACTGCTCAATTTCAAATCTCCTTCGTTTTTTTCAAAATTTAATATTCTAGGTAAGCCATGATACTGAGTTGTCGAGCCTCTGTGTGGTAGAGTACATGGTGGATTCTGTGGAAATATGATCTGACTTGGGAGAGAGTTACCTTCCAGGCCTGTTCATCTATGTTTAATTTGTTCATTTATATGATACCCTGATTTTTGTTGATTTTTTTGTCTTTTATGGAGTTTGGCTCAGAGAGAAATATAGATGACCATTTTAAGTCCTTTTTTGGGTTTTTTGTTTGTTTTGAAACATTTATTTGGTTTCCCATTGTAACTTTGTTGAACAACTGTTCCTCATTTCCTCTGAGAGTACAACTAGAGAAAATAGACTAAAGTTTCAGGAGGAGAGATCCAAATTGGATATTGTAGGAATTCTCATTTCTAAGGGTTGGAAACATTAGAACTTACCAAGGAAGGTTATGGGATGTTTTTTCCTACAGTTTCTATTTAAGAGTATTATACAAAATTACCACCTGACTTTGAATCCGAGAGGTCATTCTGAAGTTCAAGCTTCTTAGGTTTATCCTCCTTTTGCTCTCTTCCTTAGACCACTTTGCCTGTTTAAAGGAACAGACCTTTTGTTGTGAGGTCTGTTTTTCACCATAGGATTCACCATAGGAATGTTTTGACCCTACATAAGATGGCAAAAGGAACCCCTAGTGAAAGCTGAGATCTGGTTAACTAAAGACAGGTATATCATTCATAAAGAATTGATAACCCCAAATAGATCATAAGGTTTCACCTCCTGCCTGTAGATCTGATCTCCTGGTAAGCAGCCTAGAATATAAAGTAATTAATTACCCATCACAACAAGGAACCAGAAGGTAGCTTTTGGATTTTCAAAAGACCAAAGGAGAAGGTAAAGGTATTTCTCTATGCCTCTCTGCCTAACAACAGGATTCACTGTAAACTGCCATAGACACAGAAAATGAAGAGTTGTGGTTATATAAGCTTTGACATCTTGTTTTCATCCTTTCTGAATCAACTAATCTCCAAACCCACAGTAGAGCTCATATAGTTCATTTGTGGTTTCCTGATTTGCTTGCTGACTTTCCTATGGAACAAATCTTTTAAAAGAATATAAACTTATACAAGGATTTGCTCAATTGGGCAAAACAATCATAAGACTTTGAACTAGGTTGATTATTGTCCAGCTCCTTAAGGATATTCTGGTTTCGTCCCCTTTTATGGTACTTTTCCTTTCTTTTAAAACTATAGCTTTATTAGAGGAATTAGTATCTACTGACCTTCCTGGATTTCCTGACTTTGTTCTATAATGACTGGACTTAATTCCTTAAAAGAAATAACCTAGCGTCTACACTACTAAAACAATGCTTCCTTTACCCTGTGGATAATACGTGGGAATGGAATCTGGAATTCTTCCATCTAATAAATAGTACTACCCAATCAAAACCTCTTCTAGATACTAGATCAGATTCTTCACGGATTATCTGGTTTATCACCTTTCCCAAATATGCTTACGATCTACATTCACTACTCTTCTTTCTTTCTTATCTTCTCACACTAAATATTGTGACAGACTTTTCTGGTCTATTGACTGTTCCTAACACTTCCAATATAAAGAATGAAAGTCAGTTTATGATGTTTTTTTCTCCTATGTAACCTTACAATTTTGTAATGGACTCTGCTTGTATCTTCCACTAAACTGAGCTCAGAAGTAAATTAAGCTGCTTTGCATTCAGCAATATATGAGCTACCTTCATCCAATTGTTCTTAGGTCTACTACATAGTTTTTAGTTTTGTTTTATGGTAATTCACACAGCTTGTTTATATTCTTTAGATCCCAGTTATATATAATCAATGAGGATAATAATTTTCCACACTTTGCTGAGATTGTGGAAACAAGCTTGATTTCAAAATAGTAAGTAAAACACACAAAGATGATAAACAGTTTCTGAATTTTTTCTCACAGGAACATTATCTGTTCTCTATTTGATTTTCCTTGTCACCTTTAAGGCTGTTCGCTTGGGATTTCATTTGGAATTTCATTGGTTTACACCAACAGAATTTTTTGTACCAGGTGAGTTGTTCTAGCTAAATAAAGAATTAACAAATTACAAAAATATGATCTTTAAGTTAACTATTGTCATATGCTGCTCTAAAACAAGTTACGATGTTTTTTATGCTAAACACTTTTATTAATGCTGTTGAGCCAAAAATAGGACTACCATTGAAATTACTTTAGATTTCTTGCAATTATGGATAACCAGAGCCTGTTATCATTTCTACTTGGGAAATGAAGTTCATTTAAGTTAAAACACAATTGAAAAAATCAAGAACTCATTCTCTAGATTTTTTCTGAGAAAAATGCCCCAAGAATTTCAGAGACTTAGAATATGGTCAGTGATGTATGAAGATAATACTGCTAATTAAAATTGTTGTTCCTCTTTTGGGTTTTTCTCTTTTCTTAATGTTACTCTTTTTTAGGCTTATTAAAATGTTGATTATTAAATGTTTTCTTCCCTCTCCGCCTTTTTTTTCTCATGGTTATAACTTTGCAATTTCTTTAGTTTCACCTAAATTTAGAATATTTTGAACATGGTAAAAGCACCGTGAAGCAATGAATGAATAATGCTAAATGAGGAGACAGATTAGAAAATGGAAATGACTATTACTCAAGCATCTTGAAAACTAATACTGAGAAAACAGTACAAAATTCTGTTGTTGGTTTAGAAAGACTGCTTTCTTCCCATTCTTCAACTGATGATTCAGGCAGTCTAGAATTCCAAGTTTATATTCAGTATCTGTTGTCTTTCTAAAGTCTGTAATTGTAGTTGTCTACCACCCTTTTGTTTCTTCCGTTACAACATTCCTGGGTTTTCCAGGTGTATGGAGTTGGCAATCATTGGAAGTTGTTTATATTACCATGGCTCCTTGTTCTCAGAACATTTAACTACATTAGCTTTGATTTTTCATTTCTATAGAAGCCACAAAGACACAAAAGCGAGTGAAAATTCAGGATAAAGGAAGTACTGGATCTTGAAAGGCACTCTTCTCTCCAAGATAGTATTTAAAATCGGACACTGATGAAAATAGCAACTTTCAGCTAGTTCTTCCACTGATAGATAAAAATAGTCTAGAATATTATTTTCTAAAATTAGGTTCATTGTGATTTATATAGAGAGTCTTAAAAGTGCCTGCTAATGATAGGCCATTAGCTATAAGGGAAAGCGGAAAGTTAAATAGTTATTTAGAATACAAAAATATATATATATTTAAATAGATATTAAGTCATTTATTTCACTTTGCTTTGTTTCTAAATGATATGAAGGGGGAATCATGAGGACTAAAAAGAGGTTTGCGTACATATTTATTGTCCTGAAATCAATTACTATATTGTGATTGAAGAATTTCTCAAAAATGAACACATGTCATAAATCTTTTTCAGAAAAGACTAATTAAGAATCAGAGAACTTTGGAGGGTGTGAATCCTTACTGTCCTGATGAGAATTCAAATAAACTTGTAGCTCTGATTGAATCTTGGTTTATGTACCCAAAAATTCCTTTTTCAAAGCTTTAGATCCCATCACCCTTCCTCTCTGGTAATTGGAAAAAGTAATGAGAAAAACCCTGCTTATGCATTTCATTCTATCCTTTCTTGCCTGCTCAAGGACTTTACTTTTGCAGTTATCCCTTCTTTCTCCTAAATCAGGTATCATCAGCTTTTTCTTCTACTAAACTATTTCTGCTAGTGTACAAACCTATCTCCTAGTCTATAAAACGAAAATTCATGTGACCCCATATTCCCCTGTAGCTATTGCCTCCCTTTAACAAAAAACTCTTTGAAAGAGTCGTGTATGCTCACTGTCTCCAACTTCTTCCATTTGCCTTGAATTCAATTTTGTCAGGCTTTTCCCCAGTCATTCTGCTCTAACCAGTGACTCCATCTTACAAAATCCAATGACCATTTCTCACTACTAACAGATAGAGGAAGAGTAGTGAGACTTGATCATTGGATTTTGTAAGATGGAGTCACTGGTTACAGCAGAGTGACTGAGGAAAAACCTGACAAAAGTGACTTCTAAAACCCTGTTCATGCTTGATTCTTCTATGTAACTCACTGCTCCTTCTCAAGTTTCTGACCTCTAAGTGATGGAGTCATCCAGGGTTTAGTAGCTCCAACCTCTTTTCTTTCAATCCTTATTCTCTAAATAATGTCATCTAGTACCTGGCTTTTTACAGGGGTACTTCAAAAAGTTCATGGAAAAAATTGTATTATCTTTTAATTCTATTTTCCCACAAAACTTTATGAAATACCCTCATAGATTGTTTATATGGTGACTAGTCCCAATTTTATATCTCTAGCCCAGATTCTCCACTGAAATCCATACTCATATATTTATCTGCCCCATTTACATCTCCATTTGGATGTTCATAGTTATCTCAAACTTAACTTGACAAAACCCAAATATTTGTTTCTTTTTCTTCCACCCCAATTTGCCAGCCTGTTTAACCAGCTCTTCTACCAGGCTTCTCTACCTTAGAAAATAGTAGCTCCAATTTTCCAGTTGCTGAGGCCAAAAACTTTGCAGTCATCTTGGATTATTCTCTTTCCCTAGCCCCATATTCAATCCATCTGCAAAGCAAGTCTGCTGTACTTTCAAAAAAAATTTTTGAAAATCTGATTACTTCTTAGCATTTCCACCAAGAACTGTATCACTCTACTAATCCCTCACCTGGACTGGATTATTGTTGTAGCCTCCTAACTAGTCTTGCTGTTTCTGCTCTTTTCCCCATCATACTCTGTTCTACACCTAGCAGGTAGAGTGATGTTTTTAAAACACAACCCACAAAAGCTTTTAATGGTTTACCAACTCATTCAGAATAAAGGCAAGTCTTTATCATAGTGCAAAGGCCCTGTATGATCTGGCTCCTGGTATCCTCTCTGATTTTAGCCTCTACTACTTTCCCTCTTACTCAGTCCACTCCGGTCACACTAACTTCCTTGCTGTTCCATGAAAATGCCAGGCACACTCCAATCTTTGCATGAAATGCCCTTCTCTTTTCTCAGATATATAGATGGTTAGTTATCATTAGAGAAGTCTTCTTTGACTACCTGCCCCCCCACCCCTCCTTCTTGTACCTTATTTTGCTTTAGAGCTCTTCTCATTACCACATTTTATATGTAAGTATCCCTGGTTATCTAAACATATTAAATTCCTGATTCTGATAATGAGTTGTAATATTGAAGGACACCAAATTGTTCTTAGTCCTCTTGGTTCCTGAGTTTCAGAAAGTAGCAGAAGTTAAGATAAGAAGGAATTTATCCAAATATATTTCCAAATCTGTTTGGTTCTTGAATTTGAATAGTAAAAGTTCAGATGGTAAGGAATACCTGTATTTACCTTTTTTTCATTTGTGTATCTCTCTCCCTTAACTGGAACTCTCTGAGAAAAGGAATATACTTTGTTTTGTTTTCTTATACTTGTGTATTACTGTTGTATCCCAAAGCACTGTAACACTTCTTGGCATGTAGTGAGTGGTCAATAAATAATTGTTGAATAAATAAGTGTATATCTCTGCTCCCTTCTAAATCTCATTAAAACAACAGTAAAAAAAATAAATGTAAAAACCAAACACAGAATCTGTAGAAGAGACATTAGCAGACAAAAGATATCAACACATTTTTTAGAATCTGAAAAACAGATAGATGGTTGTTAACTGACAGCAACGCTGAGAAGGAAATGTAACTACCTGCAGAGAGGGATTTCAACACAAAGGCGGTCTGATTTGAACTATACAGTCCTTTAAATCCTCAGCATTTGGAAGCATTTGGGTAACTCTGAAAGCATTGAGTGATAGGAAGGGCTTAAAATGGGAGAATTGCTTGAAAATTTATGTCAGGAATAATTACATGTAACACCTTCCCTTCCCCTCTTCAACCTAGTAAGAATTGGAAGAAAATGAATGAGAGAGGCTCAGAACTTGGGGACACCAGGGATAGCAAAGAGTGGGAATAAGGCCGTAGTCTGAAAACAGGGATTAAGTGAAAGTGGGTAGGCTGAACAGTGAGACCAACTCCTTCCTTTCACCTCCCCCACCCCCACCAAATCTCTTTTCATTACCCCTCAGCTCCCAGAGTGCTAACAGCCAGATAGGGTAAGAGGGGATTCTGTCCTGGAGAAACTGACAAGATCTAAGTTCTCACAATGTTTTTTAACTTAAAATTCTAAATTTCACCATACTCTCATTCAAGTGCTAGAGTACAATAAAGATATGTCAGAAAGAAAAGTCTCATAAAACATTACCTTCCATGCACCCTTTCTCAGGAAAACCTGCAAAATGTGCTCCACCAAAAAATAGTAAGTCCAGAAATTCCCAGAGAGATGGTGAAGGAAAATCCTAGGAAACAGTTGCATAACAGGTCTAGTAAGCAACCCATCCAGATTAAGGCAGATAGATGACCCAGAAAGGATTTTTCCAAGAAAAAAATAAAATGCCAAGAATTATTTGATTTGGTGTACAGATGGAGAGGGGCTCTACAATCCTTTTGGAAAGTTTGGGGAAGAATTACTGTTAACTAGAAAATTAGGGAAACAAAAAAGAAAAAGTCAGTGATTATCTCCAGAAAAACAGGTCAACAAAAAAGTATTTTTATGTAAGAAAGGAAATGTCATTATAATATATTCTATAGCTTAATGATGAATAATACATAAAAATAAAAACAGTGAATATAGATTTTATGAAATCAAAATTATAAATATTATATTGGGGGATGGAGAATAGAGTATGGGAAAGTGTGTAATGAGAGTGGTAAAAGTACTAAAGCCTTCTGGTATAAAATCAATGTATTATATCAAAAATTTAAAAATAAAGGAAAAGGAATATAAGCATGTTTCTTTAAAAAAATAAGCTAGATTATAAATTTAAAATAAACTACTAAATAGTTAGAAGAGTTAAAATTACTTGCCTCTGGGAAACAGGATTCAGGATGGGAGTTATAAAGCTAGGGAATGCTGGGTTTTGTTATGTCTTATAATACTATTTAACTTTTAACAATTTTTACACATTTAAGATTGCAATTAAGATTACATTTTTGAAATGAAAAACTGTTAAATGCTTTGAAACTGACTTCAAAGAGACTTTAGACACTGATTTTCGAAGATTATAGGAAGGTTTGCCCTTTTGATAGCAGTATTATTGTGTTCCTGTCACCAGTTTTGTTGTTCACTTTCCATTAGGAGCAGACCACATTTTATCACTCATTGATACTTAATAGTGCCCCAAATCTAATGGAATTACTTTCAACTTATTATTATTATTATTATTATTATTTTGTCTTTTTCGTGACCGGTAAGGGGATCACAACCCTCGGCGCACCACGCTCAGCCAGTGAGCGCACCGGCCAGTCCTATATAGGATCCGAACCCGCGGCAGGAGCAGCGCAGCGCTCCCAGCGCCCCACTCTCCCGAGTGCACCATGGGGTCGGCCCTCAACTTATTTTTTACATGTGTGTCTTTTCCTTTTTTTTTTGCTTTTAAAGTTTTTATTGAAGTATAACATTCATATGTAAAAGTGCACAACTCATAAGTGTACAGCTTGATGAATTTTCACAAATTGAACACACCGTATAACCAGCACTCAGATCAAAATGGAAATTACGGTGTTAGCACTCAAGTCCTTCTCATGCTCCCTACCAATTGCTATCTCCCTGCAAGGGTACCAGTTTTCTAATTTCTAACGCCAAAGATTAGTTTTGCCTTCTTTTTAAATGTAATATAAATAGAATATGCAGTATGTATTCTATTGAGTCCAGCTTCTTTCAATCAACATTGTATTATGAGATCAATATATATTATTCTGTGTGTAGCTCATTCATTCTCATTGGTAATTCATTGTATAACTACCACAATTTCTTTGTCTTTTTCTGTTAATGGAATTTGGGTAGTCTTCAGTTTTTGAATATTATATTTATTGCAGCATTCTTCATTCTTCCCCCCCCCCAAATATTTATTTATTTATTTATTTATTATTTTATTATTACACAATGTAAACATTTTTTGTAGCCCTTTACCAGTTTCTCCCTAATTCCCCTTCCTCCCCCTTTCCCATCACTAGTGGCCATTCTCTCTTTTTCAAAGTTCAAGGAATTATTGTGATTGTTGTATCTTTCTTTCTTTCTTGTTTTTTTTTTTCTTTTAGCTTCCACTTATGACTGAGCATATGCAATATTTCTCTTTCTATACCTGACTTATTCTACCTAACATAATTTTCTCTAAGTTCATCCATGTTGCTGCAAATGACAATTTCATTCCTTTTTATGGCAGAGTAGTATTCCATTATGTAAATATACCACATTTTCCTTATCCAATCATCTGTCAATGGATATTTAGGTTGATTCCATATCTTAGCCATTGTAAACAGAGCTATGATAAACATGGGAGTGCAGGTATCCCTTCAACATGATGATTTTCATTTCTTTGGGTATATACATAGCAGCAAGATTGCTGGATCATATAGAAGTTCTATCTATAGTTGTTTGAGGAACCTCCATACTGTTTTCCATAATGGCTGCAGTAAATTACATTCCCACCAACAGTGTACAAGGGTTCTTCTTTCTCCACTTCCTTGCCAGCATTTGTTATTCTCTGTCTTTTTGATAATAGCCAGTCTAACTGGGGTGGCGATATCTCAGTGTGATTTTTATTTGCATTTCCCTGATGCTGAGTGGTGTAGAGCATTTTTTCATGTGTCTGTTGGCCATTTGTATATCTTCCTTTGAGAAATGCCTATTCAGCTCCTTTGCCCACTTTTTCATTGGATTACTTGTTTTTTTACTGTTGAGTTGTTTGAATTCCTTGTATATTCTGGATATTAATCCCCTGTTGGATGCATTGTTCCATGAATATTTTCTCCCATTCTGTAGGTTGTCTTTTTGCTCTGTTAAATTTTTTTTTTTCTGTGTAGAAGCTTTTTAGTTTGATATAATCCCATTTGTTTATTTTTTCTTTTGTTGCCTGTGCTTTTGGGGTCTTACTCATAAAGTCTTTGCCCAGTCTTACTTCCTAAAGTGTTTCCCTATGTTTTCTTTTAGTAGTTTTATAGTTTTGGATCTTATATATATAAGTATTTAATCCATTTTGAGTTATTTTGGTATTTGGCAAGAGGTATAGGTCTAGTTTCATCCTTCTACATACAGATGTCCAGTTTTCCTAGCACCACTTATTGAAGAGGCAGCTCTTTCCCCAATATATGACCTTGTTGCCCTTGTCAAATATCAGTGGGCTGTAAGTATGTGGGTTTATTTCTGGGTTCTCTGTTCTGTCCCATTTGTTCAAGTGTCTGTTTTTATGCCAGAACCATGCTGTTGGGTTACTATAGCTTTGTAGTATAATTTGAAGTCAGGTAGTGTAATGACTCCAGTCTTACGTTTTTGCTCAGAATTGCTTTGGCTATTCAGGGTCTTTTGTCATTCCATATAAATGTTAGGATTGTTTTTTCTATTTCTGTAAAAAATGTCATTTGTATTTTGATGGGGATTGCATTGAATCTATATATTGCTTTGGGTAGTATGACATTTTCACAATGTTAATTCTTCTAATACAAAAGCATGGAATGTGTTTTCATCTTTTGGGACCCTCAATTCTTTCAGCAGTGATATATAGTTCTTGTTGTAGAGATCTTTCACTCCTATGTTAAACTGATTCCTAGGTTTTTTTGTTTGTTTGTGTGTGTGTGTGACTATTATAAATGTGTTTGCTTTCTTGATTTCTTTTTCTGCTAGTTTGTTATTGGAGTATAAAAATGCTACTGATTTTTGCATGTTGATTTTGTATCCTGCAACTTTACTGAAATCATTTATCAGATCTAAGTTTTTTAGTAGAGTCTTTAGGTTTTTCTATGTATAGGATCATGTCATCCACAAACAGGGACAGTTTGACTGCATCTTTTCCAATCTGGACACCCTTTATTTCTTTATTTTGCCTGATTGCTCTGGCTAGAACTTCCAATACTATGTTAAGTGGGAGTTGTGAGAGTGGGCATCCTTGTCTTGTTTCTGTTCAGGATGATATTGAATGATATTGTCATAAATGGTTTTTATTGTTTTGAGATACTTTCCTTCTATACCTAATTTGCCAAAAGTCTTTAGCATGAAGGGATGTTGAATTTTGTCAAATGCTTTTTCTGCATCTATTTAAATAATCATATGGTTTTTGTCCTTGATTTGTTGATGTGGTATATCACATTTAATGACTTGCATATGTTGAACCATCCTTGCATCCCTGGGATGGATCCCACTTCATCATGGTGTATAATTTTTTTTGATATGTCATTGTATTCTGATTTCTGATATTTTGTTGAGGATTTTTGCATCTGTGTTCATCAGAGATATTGGCCTATAGTTTTCTTTTTTTGTCATCTGGTATCAGTATCAGGGTGATGCTGGTCTCATGGAAAGAGTTTGGGAGAATGCCCCTGTTTCAATTTTTTTGAATAGTTTGAAGAGAATTGTTATTAATTCCTCTTTAAAGGTTTGGTAGAATTCAGCAATAAAGCCAGTCTGGTCCTGAGCTTTCTTTGTTGGGAGACTGCTGATAACTGCTTCAATCTTGTTGCTTGTTATTGGTCTGTTCATATTTTCTATTTCTTCTTGGTTCAGTCTTTATAGCTTGTATGTGTCCAGAAATTTGTCCATTTCTTCCAGGTTTTCACATTTGTTGGTGTATAGTTATTTATTATAGTCTCTAATGATTCTTTGTATTTCTGTGGAATTAGTTGTAATGTCTCCTTTTTCAGTTCTGATTTTTGTTACTTGTGTCTTCTCTCTTCTCTTTTTAGTTAACCTAGCTAATGGTTTCTCTGTTTTGTTTACTTTCTCAAAAAAACAACTTTTTGTTTCATTGATCTCTTGTACCATTTTTTGGGTCTCTAATTCATTTAGTTCTGTTCTGATCTTAATTATTTCCTTCTGTCTATTAATGTTGGGATTGGATTGTTCTTGTTTTTCTAGTTCTTTGAGGTGTAGCTTTAGACTGTTTATTTGAAATCTTTCTGTTCTTTTGATGTAAGTGTTTAGTGTAATAAACTTCCCTGTTAGTACTGTTTGGCAGTATCGCACAGGTTTTGGTATGATGTGTCTTTATTTTTGTTGGTTTAAAGAAATGTTTTCATTTTCTGTTTAATTTTTTCTTGGATCCATAGGTCCTTCAGGAGCATGTTGTTTAATTTTCATGTATTTGTGTAGTTTCCAGAGTTTTGCTTGCTACTGATTTCTAGTTTTAATCCCTTGTGGTCTGAAAAGATACTTGAAATGTTTTCATTTTTTAAATTTGTTGAGACTTGATTTGTGACCTAACATGTAGTCTGTCCTGAAGAATGTTCCATAAGCTGATGAGAAGATTATATATTCTGTAGTTGTTGGGTGAAAAGTTCTATAGATATCTGCCAGGTCCAATTGTTCTAAAGTGTAATTTAAATCCTGTGTCTCTCTGTTGTTTTGTCACCTAGATGATCTGTCCAGTGCTGAGGGAGGTGTGTTCAGGTTCCCAATTCTTATTGTATTGGGGTCTCTCTCTTTCTTTAGGCCTAATAGTGTTTGCTTTATATATGTGGTTGTCCAGTGTTGGGTGCATATACATTTATGACTGTTATGTCTTCTTGCTGGATAGATCTCTTTATTATAAAGTGGCCTTCTTTGTCTCTTTTTATGATTTTTGGTTTAAAGTCTATTTTATCCGATATAAGAACACATCCTCCTGCTTGTTTTTTGTTTCCATTCATATAGTGTATCTTTTTCCATCCCTTCACTATTAGTCTATGTGTCTCTTTACAGGTGAGGCAACATATAGTTGGGTTTAGCTTTTTAATCCAGTCAGTCTGTGTCTTTTGAGTGGGTAGTTTAATCCATTTACATTTAGGCTTATTATTGAAAGGTATTGTCATACTCCTGGCATTTTATTGGTTTTCCTTTAGATGTTTTAAGTATTTTTTGTTTCTTTCCCCTTTTATTGTTTGTCTTTGATGTCTGTTGGTTTTTTGAGGTGATAAGATTTAGTTTCTTTCTCTTCCTTATTTGCATTTTTGTTTTACCAGTGGGTTTTGTTCTTTCTTGTGTATTCATGGTAGTGATTATCATTTTTCAGATTCCAGATGCAGGACTCCCTTGAGGATTTCTTGTAGCGCTGGTCGTGTGGTGGTGAACCCCTGTGGTTTTTGTTCATCTGGAAAATACACTATTTCTCCCTCATTTCTGAAGGGAAGCCTTGCTAGATGCAGTGTTCTTGGCTGGCAGTTTTTCCTTTTAGTATTTTGAATATATCATCCCATTTTCTTCCAGCCTATAGAATTTCTGTTGAAAAATCTGCTGTTAGTCTGATGGGGGCTCCATTACAGGTGACTTGATGCTTTTCTCTTGCTATTTTTATAATTCTTTCTTTGTCTTTGAGCTTTGACAGTTTGACTATAATGTGTCTTGGAGAGGATCTTTTTGGGTTGAATCTATTTGGGAATTTTTGAGCCTCCTGGATCTTAAGGTCCATGTCTCTCCCTTTTCCTAGGAAGTTTTCCATTATTATTTTGTTGAATAGGTTTTCCATGCCTTTTCTTTTCTCCTTGCCTTCTGGAACTTCCATGATTTGTAGGTTTGTGTGCTTAAGTTGTCTCCCATCTCTCTTGGATTTTCTTCATTTTTTTAATTCTTTTTTCCTTTTTTTTTTTTTTTTTTTTTTTTTTTTTTTTTTTTTTGGTCCACCTGAGTTATTTTGAAAAGACCATCTTTGAGATCAGAAATTCTTTCTTCTGCTTGCTGTAATCTGCTGCTTAAGCTCTTTTTGTGTTTTTTATTTTGTTGTATGAATCCTTCAGTTCCAGGAATTCTGGTACATTCTTTTTTAAGGTATTAATCTCTTTGTAAATTTCCTCCTTCATATCCTGGATATTTTTTCTCATTTTGTTGTGTTGTCTAACTAAGTCTTCTCATATCTCATTGAGTTTCCTTGAGATTGTTCCTCAGAATCCCTTTTCAGCTGTTTCACAGGTTTCCTGCTGTGTGGGGTCTGGTACTTGAGAATTATTGTATTCCTTTGGTGCTGTCCTATTTGCTTGTTTTTTCATATTTCTAGTTTTCCTATGTTGACATTTGGTCATCTGGTAGGGCAGTTGCTTCTTCTATTACTCTGGATTGAGCTTTGAGGAAAGCCATTTTCTCCTCTTTTTCTGGTCCCTGCTGATGACTCTCCTTGTGTCAATGAAGTCGAGCGGGCAATGGGATGCCTGCACAGTGGCCATGGCTGCTACTGTTGTGGCCAGCTACCCATTCTGGTGGCTGTGACTGTGGTGTTGGCTGTGGTGGACCTCCTGCCCAGAAGCAGTGTTTGTGGCATGCTTCTGCCTTCTGTCAGGTGGGGGGTGGAGGTGCCTATGGTTCCTGCCTAAGTTCCTGGGCATGCTCCTGCCTTCTGTCAGGCAGGGGAGGCTGCCTGTGGCTCCTGCCTAGGTCCCTAGGTGCGCTCCTGCCTTCTCTCATTCTTCATTCTTATGTAGATCTTTTGGTGAACCTATGGCAGCTTTCTCTTGAGTTTAAATATAGGAGTGGAATTGCTAGATCAGAGGGGGCACATATGTTCTACTTTAGTAAATATTGCTAAACAGCTTTCCAAAATATTTTTACCAATTTACATTCCAACTAGCAGTGTTTGAGAGTTCTAGTTGCTCCACATTTTCAACAGCACCTGTATATTCTATTTTTCTCGTCTAACCTTTCTGTTGGGTATGTAATGGTATTATTTGTGATTTTGATTTGTATTTCCCTGATGACTAATGATGTTTACCTTTACATATGTTCACTGGTAGTTTAGATTTCTTTTGTGTAGTGCCTCTTCAAGTCTTTTAACCATTTTCCTATTTGTCTGTTTTTTTCTTATTGATTTATAGTTCTTTATACACTTTGGCTATGAGTCCTTTGTCACATATATGTGTTGCAATTCTCTTCTCCCCATCTGCTTACATCCTTTCTTGATATGCCATTTTGAAGGAATAAAGTAAGCAATTTGAAAATGATCAGAAGTTTGGGGCTTCTTTAAAACTATATTGTGAAGGAATCTGTTTGTCTTCTCTAACTTACTATTCAGTGATCATGGTATAAATTTCTGTGCTCTTTAAAAAGGCATGTCTTCCACACAAAAACTCATACATAGCAGCAGTATTCATCATAGTCAAAAAGTAGAAACCACCAACATCTATCACTGTTGAATGGATAAATAAAATGTGGTATAATCCACACAATGGAATGTTATTTGGCAATAGAAAAGGAATGAAATGCTGTGGTGATGGCCACACAACTCTGAATACTAAAAACTATTTAATTGTACACTTTAAATGGATGAAACCTATGTGAATTACATCTCAATAATGCTGTTAAAAAGAATCTTAGGTTTTCAAGAAGTTTACTCAAAAAAGTCTTTGTTGATTAATTGGAAAAAGCTGTGTATTTGCCCATTGTAATTTGGCAAGTTAGAAACCTAACAGTGTTTTCACCTGCCTTAGGTAGAAAAGGATCAGCTAACAAGTTGCTTCACAAGGTATCTCAGAGGTAATAGAAGTTAATTGCTCTGAGAAATAGGAAAAGTCAGGTAAATTGAAAAGAGCTTATTGAAAACTAATAGGTATTTGCAATAAACAAAATCACTCTAAAAACAGTTTAAAGTAGTTTTGACATTTCGTGGCTGAGAGTCCTTTATTCTAGAAGTAAATGAATTCCCCTGATTATATGCCACACAGTGTGATATACAAGGGTACTTCAAAAAGTTCATGGAAAGATTTGTATTATCTTTTAATTCTATTTTTCCATGAATTTTTTGAAGTCTGTGAACTTTTTGAAATAGCCTCATAAGACATGACCCTCTGCTCTCCAGGACCTTGCAGCTGAGCAGTATCATCAACTTGTTAATTAGCAATCATAATGCAAAGATGCACACAGAGACACTGCAGTATAGAGGAACTGCATATAAATCAAAACTAAGAGTCAGAGAAGGGTTCTCAAAAGTGAATGAATGTTTTAAGGACCAGACAAGTTCTCTAAAAGGAGAATTGGTAGAAGGGGTATGCAAGGTCAAGGGAACAACATGTTTACATAACAGTTAAGCCTGATAGAACATGACCCATTTAGGAAATTTTAAGAATTTGAATAGCTAGAGTGAAAGAATACATGCTGGGAAAGTGATAGGAGATAAGAATAAAAAGGCAAAGGCCATGGGCCGAGCCCGTGGCGCACTGGGTAGAGTGCTGCGCTGGCAGCGCGACGACGCTCCCGCCACGGGTTCGGATCCTATATAGGACTGACCGGTGCACTCACTGGCTGAGTGCCGGTCACGAAAAAGACAAAAAAAAAAAAAAAAAAAAAAAAAAGGCAAAGGCCAGATCTTGAAGAGCCTTCTATTTTGAGCTAAAAATAACTGGAGACCAGCTATGAGACTCTCCTTCTTCCTTATTTGGGGTTGCCTGAACTAGGAGATAGGCTTCTATGTCTTCAGGAGATGAATAGAGTAGAACAGGAAGAGTCCTAAAATTCCATGCCTAAAAATAGAAAACTTAATGGAATTGCTATAGTCAAATACAAAAAAAAAAAAAAAAAAAAAAAGGTATGTTGAGGTCACATGCACCACAGCCTTATTTATTCAGTCTCTCTGAATCAACAGGATATCTAGAAAAGCAACGATAGAGAAGACACTATCAGAACGTAATGATATAGCTAAAGCACAGCTTAGATGATAATTGAAAGCTGGGTGATGAGTGAGCCAGGGCCCAAATCCCTTCTCACTGCCTGATTTCTCAGAACATTTCCAATACCAACTGTGTCAGTTCAGATTCTCTGGTCAGCACACCCCAAAATGGAATTAGAAGTGCAAGAAATTTACTGGGGCAGCACTTATGAAAGGTAAAATGGATTGGGAACAGGAATAGGTGGCTACATTAGACCACAATTTTAGCTCAGATATGTATGGAAGGAGAGTGGGAAAGAAGAAGGATTGGGCAGAAATAGACTGAGGAAGTCTTAGCCAACCCAATGTGAAGCACTGGCCCAAAGATTGCCTGTAGAGGAGTCCAGGGTTGGGAAAAGTGGTCAGGCCCTAGTACCATGCCATGCTCAGTCATTGGCAAGGAGCTTCCCAGGAAGAGTATGACTTTTGCTTGAACAGGGCAGTAGATCCCAAAGGGGTTATAGCTGGAGACTATCGGCTAATTGCACTCCTTGCATCAGGTTCTCACTTGAAAGTTCTGAGTAGTACACCTCCATGGCTGTCACAGTAAAGTTTATAATATTTTAGTATAAATTTGGTATGTTAATACTAAAGTTTTTTATAGGCCAAATTTAGGTCATATTGCTATTGCGAATGGGATCCTTTAATTTGTCTTCTTATAGCTTCTAATGAGTTATTACAGGTATACAAGAAAGATGTTGTTTTTTTTAAATATTTTTTTTCTATTTAGCTACCTTACTTTGAATTCTTACTAACCCGTTTTTCAATGTTTCTCTGCCAAGAATATATGCAAGCAATAAGGTCATCTGCAAATAATAATAATTTTACCATCTTTTCAAAAATGGTGCCTAGGCTGGCCAGTAGGCTCATTTGGTTAGAGCATGGTGAGGATAACACCAAGACTGAGGATTTGGATCCCCCTACCAGCCAGCTGCCAAAAAAAACCCCCCCCCAAAACTGATGGTTCTTTTATAGTTACATAAATATAATGCTGACTATTGGTCTGAAGTGATCCGTCTTTTTCTTCTTAAGGAAGTGTCCTATTCCTATCAGAAAGTTTGGGGGAAAAAAAAAAGGAAGTGGGAATTGTCCCCAAATTTTATTTTATTGCTGAGATATAAAAAATTTTAAAGATTATAGACAAAAAGGGGGAGAATTTACCTAAGAAAAATACAGTTTGAATTGTTCCACAGACAAAAATTCAGTTGAAAGCTGAATAAAACAAAAAACTTGATAGAAAACAAGAGTATATAATTTTGTTGGTCTTACCTCCTGATTTCTTTAAGAGCTAGTGCTTAATTCTTAATTGTTCTCACTTCCTTTCCTAAAATAATATAGAACAGAGTCAGTGGATTTTTTTCTATATTTCTACTTTTTACACTAAGGAATCCTCTGATATGTGTTGTTCTCCACTTTGCCACCTATTTTGCCAGCAGTATTTTCAAGTAAATCATTGTCTTATTGTACATAAAATCAATTTTTTTACTTCCTTATTAGCAGACCTTAAGACAGAAATTGGGAGAGCTTTTAAAATGTTATTTTATTATTCTTATTTTAAGGTAAATTTGTATTTACTATAGAAAATTGAGAGAATATAGATAAGTGGTTAATTTTAAATAAATCCTATCAACCAGAGATAACCACTATTTATATTTTTGTGGCTATCCCTTCAGTCTTTTTTCTTTTCATACACATTTTTTAATGTTTAAATAAAATCACACTGTACATGTTATTTGAATCATGAGCACTTGCCATAGCATAAAATCTTCCTCTACAATATTTTTTGAATACTTTATACCACTATACAACTGAATCTTAGTTTAACCAATCCCCTCTAGGTGGGAATTTAAGTTATTTCTAATATTTTTAAATAATGCTTTTTAGATTTGTCATTGAAGATTGTTAAATGACCATTGCTCCCCTCCATGATTCCATTTCTATAGACACTTTTCTGGCAAATTCAGGTATTAGAAAAATGTAGGACTTTAGAGTCAGACAGACCCTGAATTTGAATCCTGCCCTGCCACATACTGGTTGTGACATGAAATAGGAATTACTGATATAAAATACATATACAGAGTAGACATTTCTTGATTCTTTTTCTTTCCCTTTTAAGTGCTTTGCCCAAGTGCAATGCTGGCCGTGAGTAATTCTGTGAAGACATTTTAATATTATTATTCCCTGGACAAAACAGAGACAACTGATTTTTAGTAATCAACTTTTGGCTGCTAATATTCATTTTCTAGTTGTCAGTTTTAATGATTTTTGTCTCTTTTTCTCCTAGAGATAAGATATCAGTTTCCACAGCTGACTGGAGTGCTTACCCTTGCTTTCTTTATTCATAATTGTATTATCACACTCTTGAAGAACAACAGGAACCAAGAAAACAATGTGAGTAATTATCTGATGAACTGACTTTTGCATCTCCTGACAACAGATTTTTTTAAATCAGTATTTGAGGCACTCTGTATTTGGAACAGTTTTTTATAGGGTCTTAATTTTTTAATTTAAGTTGTAGAACAGTGGTCAGCAAACATTTTCTGTAAAGGTTCAGATGATAAATATTTTAGGCATTGCAGGCCATCTGGGTTTTGTTACAACTATTCATCTCTGCTCTTGTAGCATGAAAGAAGCCGTAGACAATAAGTAAACAAATGGATGATGGCTATGTTTCATTAAAATTTTATTTACTAAAACAGCACAGATTTGGCCCATGGGCCATAGTTTGCCAACCCCTGCCATAGAGCAACCACTAAAAACATGAAGAGGTGTAGCTAAGAAGCCAATAATGGTGATAAAATCATAAAAAATACCCAACTGATTCAAAAGAAGGCAGGAAAAAGGGAACAAAGATCAGATGGGGCAAATAGAAAACAAATAGCAAGATAGTAGATTTAAACCCAATCATATCGATAATTAGATTAAATATAAGTGATCTAAACACTGCACTTAAAAGGTAGAGATTGTCTGACTGGTTAAAAGACAAAACCTAACTATATGCTGTCTATGAGAAACTTACTTTAAATAAAAGACTTGCCATGCAAACATTAAACATAAGAAAGGTAGAGCAGCTGTATTGATATCAGACAAAGTAGACTTCAGAAAGAGGAGTATTGTCAGAGATAAAGAGGAACGTTACATAATGAACTATAAGGATCAATTCATCAAAAAGACATAATAATCCTAAATGTATATCCACCAAATGATAGAGTTTCAAAATAAATGAAGTAATAATTGCCAAGCTGAAAGGAGAAATAAACAAATTCACAGTTTTAATTAGAGATTTTATCAGCCCTCCCTCAGTAATTGATAGAACAGATGAAGATAAGTAAGGTTATAGAAAGCATGAAAAACTCTTAGCAACCTACTTGATCCAATTGGCATTTATAAAAGTCTTCTCTCAACAGCAAAATGCACATTCTTTTTAAATATATAAGAACATTTACCAAGGTAGACCATATGCCTGGGCATAAAACAAATCTCAATAAATTTAAAAGAATTAAATCATACAAATCATTTTCTCCAACCATAATGGAGTAAAGCCATGACAGAAGGAAATTTGGGAACTTATTTGTGGAAATTAAATGACATATTCCTAAATAACAAATGAGTCAAAGAAGAAATCTAAGAAAAATTAGAAAATACTTTGAGGTTACCGAAAATGAAAACTCATCCAAAATTTATGGGATGCAGCTAAAGCAGTGCTTAGAGGGAAATATATGCTGTAAACAGCTACATTAAAAAGAAAGATCTCAAATCAAAAACCTAACCTTTGACCTTAAGACACTAGGAAAAGAAGAGCAAACTAAACCCAAAGCAAGCAGAAGTTAACCATTTACTTGTTTCCTTGTATGTAGATTTTGAGCTCAATATGACAGCTTTTAAACATGTAAACAAAAATCACGATGAAGCTCTAATAGACATCTTTACAGTTATTACTGAAATACAAAGGAAGGAAGGGTTCAACGTGCCTGGGGATTCTGAGAAGGGTTTGAGTAAGGGGTAGTGTTTGGTATAGTCGTTTTGAAGGCAAAAAGCTTTCTAAGTAAAGAGATGTTAGCTCTCAAATTAGAGCAAGAATATGAGTCGGGCTTATTTATCTCATCTTTACTGACTGTACATGTGGCATGTTACCTGTAAATGGAGTTGGAATTGAGTAAAACTGGATTTTCTATACTTCCTAACTTGATGACCTTACCTCAGATTTCATTTTCTTCATATGTAACAACAACACTAATTATACCAACCTGTCAGGGTTGTAATGAGAATTAAATATTATAAAATAGGAAATGTGTTTAACATGATCTGACATGCAGTAGGGGCCAGAAATTTTTAGTTTCTTTACCACTCTTACCCTATCTCTCCTGACATTACAGCCTGTTCTCTTATGTTAGCTTAGACCAGGTACCCCATTTGTGAAGTAGGATTTTTCATGTATTAGATTATTCTATCCTTAAGGCTATGCTTCTCAAACTTTACTACCAAAATCTCCCTAATAATAGAAAACAACAGAGAATAATATCTGAGAATATAGAGAATAAGAACAGAATTTCACTGAAGTTTCATATTTCATCTTAAACACTCATGCATATTTTTATCATGCTCATACTTAGTTTGTGTTAGTAGAAATCAGTCTCAAAATAATAAGTTAAATTACAAGCAGTTCTCACGTTGCATAGTTCCTATATGCATAAATTTCAGTTGCTATGGTTTAGGTAAATTATAGCCTCTAACAACATGGCTCAAATTTCAGTTACCACAGGATTCGAATTATGGGTACATGCATAAAATGATCACTCCTAGCCCTTCAGTTCACAAATCCCTGTGTAAATAAGAGGTGCACATCATGATTAGTGACCAATCACATCACTTCTTTCAAAGTCTGTCAGTGATTGGTGACTGTGCATGTTACTCACTTCACACACAGTCGCAAAGCAGGTAGTTATGTTGCCTCCTTGTCTACCATTGATAAACCAACATGTTATTTTATAAAAATGGATAATTGGAAGAGGGAATTGGTAAACAAAGGTGAAAGTGCAGCAATGAAACAAAAAACTATAATACTGGAAGTGAAATTTGGATCCAACATAAATGGAGTTATAAAAGAAATAGCTGATTGTGGAAATGTTGACTCTGCCACCATTAATAGAGATTCTAGATATGCAGCCAGAGGAACTTAGGGAAGGTGGACTTATCAACATGAATTTGGAAAGATTGTAATGACAAGAATGAAGATGTCTCAGAGGAAGTGACATTGTCAGAAAACTTCACATTAAAGGAATTCTTGGAGATATTTTATAACACCAAAAGCACAAAGTATGAAATGTTAGAAGCTGATGCAAAGTTAGAATAAAAGCGGGGCCCGCCCATGGTCCTGTGGTGTGGACCTGGGGACTGGACCCCCCTCCTACAACCAGGCACACTGCCAGCACTTTGAGGCCTACCCAGGATCCTGAGGCACAGATCCAGGGACCAAACCCCCCACACACAAACAGGCACACTGCCAGCACCAAGGAGCATGCCAAAAACATCACCTCCATGTGGGTGGCCCACCACAGCCACCACAGTAACCGTGGCTGCCACAAAAGCAGCTAGATGTCTCAACCACCTCGCAGATGGTCCACTGGAATGCACTGACACAAGGAGAGTCACCAGCAGAGACCAAAGAAAAGAAGAGGATGTCTCTCTCCACAAAGCCCATTCCAGAGTAACAGAAGAAGCATCTGCTCTATGATAATATGGGGGACCTGAACACACCTCTCAGCATTGGACAGATCATCTAGGCAACAAATCAACAGAGTAACCATTGCTCTTTCAGAAGGAGAGAAGAAATCTAGGGTAATTAGAGGGGGGCGGGGGGAAGGAAAGGGAATGAGGAGAGATTGGACAAGGGGCATAAAGAATAAGTAGGACTTGTAACAATATATGTGCTAGTAATATTGATTTGATCAACATATGTCAAGTTGAACCCCTAAAATATGTATAATCAATTATGATTCAATAAAAATTTTTTTTAAAAAAAAGGTAGAGTAAAGGAGTATGACAATTCATCAAGGCATGGAAAAGATGCTTGCTCCATATTGTAACTTTACAATGAAAAGAAAAAGGCAAGCATAATTCAAACTTCTCTTGGTAAGTTTTTACAAAGAAATAAAACACTACTGCTCAATGTTTCTGGTATTTTAAATTACAGTGTAGTATATAGACATTAGTTTTACTATTTTTCATTCCCCTATACATTTGTAACTGACAGTAAGAGAGTTTTTAATGTTTTGACAAAAAGTGTTAAAGATCACAGAACAATCATAATTTTTCCCACTTATTACTATCGTCACTCTGCACAGTTTCAGGTTATACAGTAATTTTTACAGTCTCATACTACCATGCCAAGTGAGAACTATCTGTGCTTAACTTTTTGTACCCTAAAATTCTTAAGTAGAATTGCTTTTCTGGAAAATCATGCCAGTTTATCTGGAGGTGTACATGTCCCAGTGTGAGAAGCTCAGGATTGGGTGTTTTTACTTCATGGTCCCCCAAAGACTGAGGAACAGTCTCTGCGTTTCTTATCAGAGCACTCAATGGAACCTGAAATCTGTACTTCATATTTAAATACCATAAAATCAGTTCTTATTTTGACTGAGTTTTGGGACTAGGGCTTTGTACAACTAGTATGTTAGATTAGCTAATAAAATTTGGCTCAACTTTTGTTACTTGTGGAAAATATTTTTAAAACAAAGGCTTAAAAGAAAAGGTTTAAATGAATGATGTTTTCCTATTTTCTTAATTGAAACTAGATTATGAAGTGATAGTCTAACTTTCAAAAAACCAATAGTACTTCATATTAACTTCTTAAAATATTAATAATTATTAAGGAGGAGGCTAACATTTATTAAGCACTATATGCCAGCAACATTCTAAATGCTTTAAGTATATGTAAATATGTACACTATCCTTTTAATTATACTGAAATTAGCTTATATATTAGCATAAGTCAAGCTAAATTGGTACTATATTCTGAGAAAAACGTTGTCATTTGCTTTATTTAATGATTATACCTTTCAGCAGGTTTCAGAAAGTAATTTGACTTATAGAAGTCCTGTTAATATCATGAGATAATATTTTCTTGATATTAAAGTCAGAAAATGTGAAGCTTGCTAGTAGGGACTCTGAATTCATAATGTTGATATTGGGTTAGTCATTCCAAGCTTAGTCAACAAAAGTTTGAAAGTAGAAAAGAATACAAATGAACAGAAAAGTCCTCTTTCTCTATTGTATAAAGTATAGTTGGACTTGGATCTAAAGACATTTGTGAAGAAAGAAACAATGAGGCTCTTAAACAGGTGTAGTCATCACATTTTCCAGGTTTCCAAGTTTGACTTAATTGTGTATATTTTTTTTCCACTAAACATAATTTTATATATATATAACTATATGGGATATCATTTTTATTCCTTTGGCATACCTTACCAAAAAAACAGGAGGCTGAAGATCATCCAGCTCTTTCCTTATCAGCAAAACGTGGTCCATATCCCTCCTGAATATGTGGATTGACCTCTTGATACTTCCTCATTGTGTTTGAAGTAGAACCTTTTTTTTGTTTAGTTTTGTTTTGGCTTTTTTCTTTAGTTGTATTACCCTGCTTTGTTCTTTAAAATGGTTTAAGATACCATATATCATAATTTATTTACTTTTTCCTTGTTTGTATGAGTCTGTAGGTTACTTCGCTATACACCAGGAGAAGTTTTTATGTAAATGTTTGGGGTAATTCTGTGTGGTCAGTTTCTGTCATTTTTGTTAGTTAATGCTTCACTGAATGGTATTTTTCACTATGAATGGTATGTGGTACAAATAATAAACCAATTTTGACAAACGGAATGTGCTCCCAGACTCACTTCTGGTCATGTTATAAATCCAGTCCTCATTCTGAGTTGGCGTTCTACCTGTGTTTAGTTCCTACCATTAACTCTGCCAGCCATTGCTTATTTATGAGGCAGAGTAGGTTACATTGTTAATCTATAGGCTTCTTAACATATTACCAGTTCATATTGTTACTTGGGTCTCTTTTTTAATGTATTTTTTACTTTAAGACTTATTTTCTAAAAGGTAGCTTTTTTCTATCCTTTTCTGTTAAACGAGTTTTCTAGAGGCCATATCTTCAGGACTAGTACAATGATGGCTTGGGTTTCAGCCAGAGAATAGCAAATCCCACATATATGCATGCTATTCATAGGTGACATGTTTCCCAGGATTGTGCTAACCCTCAGCTACTTTTATAATAAAAGCATCATTTCTGTTCATTGGAATATTTTCAAATGAACACAGATAAGCAACTCCCAACCCAGTTATCCTGAATATATGTTAGAGTACTGTGAAGTAGAACTTTTCTGAGCTCAGTATTTCTCTTGCATCTATGTGCTCTATTGTTACTCATAATTTGTTACCTCCCCTTTATTTTGTTCATTATTGTTGTTAGCTGTGACAGAAATGCATTGGAGGCTGATTAGCTCTCCATCATAGTAACTAAGGGCATGCAACTGGGAACCAGGAAGACCTTGATCTGAATATTGGCTTTACCAGCTACTCACTTTGTAACCATGAACAAGTTTTGTAGTCTGGTTGCACTTAGTTTATTCATCTACAAAATGAAGAAAATGACTCTATCTACATTAATAATTGAACTGAAGTAATTGAAGCCAATGTGGTTTTATCCACATTAACTGAGTTCCTATTATGTACCAAGTGTTCCCCGGGATATCATGGATATAAAGATGAAAAATACACAGTCCCTGTCCTGAGAATCTCATAGTCTAGTGATATAGACCAATTTAGAGAAAAATTAAAATACCAGCACGATCCAAGAACCATTAACCTTGGCTATTTTGGGAGTGTCAAAGAACATTTTCTCTGCACTTGAGATCCTTTTTATCACGAACATGGATTACTTTTACAATAAAAATTAATGACAGTTGCCATACAGTGTAATAACAGTTGCTGTATTTGAGATATGTATACAATCCATGAGAACAGGGAAACAGAAGGGGGAAACTATCTTATTGAGAACGTCTTGCACCTTAGCCTTGACATCTTCATCTAATTTCCCCCAAACTGTGCTGAGGTACACTTCTTTGCAGCAAATCAGACCAAAATAATGTGGAGATTAGATGGTATATAAGCTAAAGATTGTCCATGGAATGGTGGCTGTCCCTCTTTTATATAGTTCTCTCTAGCACAGCTGTTTTGCCTCCCAAGATTTTTTTACAAGGCTACCTCTGTTCTTGAATGGCACTGAGTAGGCTGAGGGTAGAATGACTTTCAAACATCATATCAAGATGGGAGATTACTATCCTTTGATATAAAAATAGGCATTGCAAAAAAAAAAGAAAAAAGGGTTGCCTGGTTCATTTCTGTTCATCCCACACAAGATCATGAGGCAACCCTAGGGGTTACTGAAGTCTAGCCTGCTATGGGCCCTAGAGCTTCATGAACTAAAGAGGAAAATTTTTGAAACACCACCCCACATGCCTCCCAGGATTGGTCATTCTCTCCTCCATCAACTCTAAACAATAAGAGGCTCTTTATGAGAGCTGGAACCAATTTGTATAAGCCTTTATTTAGCTTCATGGGCCTGTTCACCATCTAATTTAGTGTTTGGAATCCCTGGTTTGTTTTCAAGCTGATAGTCAACTTACACCTGACCTTAAGATTTCTCATAACCTGTTACTTGCTTTTTAACTGAATTTATCAACATTCAAGTTTATAAAATTCTGCTGTTGCTTTAGCCCATTTAAGGAGGAAATTTATTGAAAAAACCAGAAATGTTCTCTAAGACCAAATGTCCAGTTTTCTTATCGTGTTATCACACTAAAAAAACAAAGCTTGTATATATTTTTTTCTAGTCTCTTTTCTTAGCTTTCAAAGTAATTCGTGTTAAAAATGAAGAATGAATAGGCTTATTGCCATAATTTAGTTGTACTGAATTGTTTGGCTATAACTTTAGTGGTGATGGAGACCAGATTTGTGAGCTGTAGAATCTGTTCTGTTTGGATCTGACAGCTGGCTACAAACATTAAATATCTTGGAACTTTTTACTTTGCAAGAAGATGGGAGGTTGGGAGGGTGGGAACAGCAGTGGAAGAAAGCAATCCACTTTATTTAATGTTCTGTGTGTGTTTGCTGATTCCAGAAATAACATTGTGCAGCTGTTTGAACAGCTGCTTTTTGATTTCCTTATGTTTACTGTTTAGGTTTATTAGGCTTGTCTTTAATACTTGCCTGTTGTCTGCTCTTTAACTAGCTTTCCTTTTTAAATATATTTTAATATATTTCACTCTTGTGGTCTAGGCATGCTTTGATGATCTAAGTTAATTTACTAGAGGAAATTTGTTTTTAATTTTATAGTTCATACTGAAGGTAGCTTATACTTATGTTCTTGTTGTCCATTAGTTTTATTATTGTTGTTAAGTATTTTATAATTTGGTAAACAAATTACCTTTTGAAATAAGTCAGAATTTCTATCATGTTAAACCACTGTTTTTGTTAACTTCATAAGTCTGCCAACAGGTCCAGACTAGTTAAAAAAAAAAAAAATTGGCAGATTAGTTGTAAAGCATGTGGATTTTAACTACTTTCTGTAAACAGATTGGATACCTAGAAAGTAAACACACACATACACAAGGTAAAAAGATACATTTTGTATTTATTTGTCAGTCTTCTCATTTAACCTATTCAGGTAGACTTGCTGCACATTTTTTCAGTATTATGGGAATTTTATTCTGTATTTACAGGTGAGGGACCTGTGCATTGCTTATATGTTGGTAACATTAACTTATCTCTATATTGGAATCCTGGTTTTTGCTTCATTTCCTTCACCACCATTATCCAAAGATTGTATTGAGCAGGTAAGGCACTGTGTACCCTCTCTGTGTTACTGTTTACACATTCATATATATGCATAGCAGGCAGGGTAATAACAGTAGCAAGATGTAATGTCAGACAGGCCTGGGTTTGAATACTATCTCTACTGTCTACTCTAAAGGTGGGAATTTAGGCACTTTCCCCATTCTTTCTGAGCTTCAGAGATTCTTTTCCATTAAATATATAGTATATACTCCATTAGATTTTTAGATGGACTCTGAGATAACACTGCATGCCAGGCACCTTATGGTGCTCAAATAAATGACTACTATCGTGTACATGTATTTCTCTTTATATGGAGAACTGTTACAGGAGTACTCCTGAATTTATAAAACCCCTACAGAGAATACATTGAATTCACTTATTTTCCAAGGCCCAGATCTGGAAAAGCCCTGGGAAAATAAGTTCTTAGTTCATCAGTCCCTAATAATAGATCTGATGCACATTTTGATACTGAGTGGCAGGCAGCAAAACAAATAAAGACTATTTGGCTGTGAAAAAGAGAGACAGAAAGAATTAAAAACTTTTTTTACTCAAGGGTTGCTGTAATATTTTTTTGATTTAACATATCAAACACTTAGGAATAGTATAATCTCTAATTTTATGTGACTGAAGAATTTCTCACAAAAACCAGCATTTCATAGATGACTTTCTTTCTAATCAAAAGAAATGTCTTTAATAGAGTGTAGTGGAATATATAATGTGTTTTATTACAGCTGAATTATGAAGGTTATTTCAGCAGAATAGTGTTAATAGTGTTCTCATCTTTATAAGAGAAATAGGTTTGATATACTGCCATTAATGATAGCTTGAAATGTTCTTATTTTCTTGATTTCCTTGATTCCAGAAGTTCTTTGGCAGCCAAATGTTTGCTGAAAAATTCCCTTATATGAACAATCCCAAATAAAACCCGCTCTTTGGGAATAGGAATATTTGCGGTATTTGTATTTGAAAGGAAAAAATAAAAATAAAAATTCTGAATGATTAACTGTTTTTTAGATATCAAACTAAAATGAAGAAAAGGGTCATGAAAGGAAGTAGAAATAAATCCTTTTCAATTTAGTGATAAACTGTAAATAACGATGATCCTAGGTGATAGATATACCTTATTCTGTAATCTTCACTTTGAAAGTGTTACAGTGATTCAGAGGAGGGAAAGCAAGACAGCTAGTAAGAATAAAATAACATTGAATTAAATTAGTCATTTGAGTATATTAAAACAGTTGTGGGTGTTGTGCTTGAACCTCGTAGGTCAGTGCTTCTCAATCTGTCTGTAGTGAAGGAAAAGGTTTCCTTTGTTGTTGTTTTAATGTCAAGTCAATTACACAGTGATACTTTTGTAAACATAGAATATAAATGTGGCAGTGTCAAATATCTGAAAAAGTCTCTAAACATTTACTTTCAATTTCTGTACTTACCTCATTGAAAAATAGTTAAGCAGTTTGTGGATGGACAGCAGTTCACAAACCACAATTTGAGTAGCATCTATGTTCAAAGACATTCCATTTTATGAGTTTGAATGCACTGAATTTAATTTTTAACATTACCTCATTATCTTTCTTGGATTAGAATTTTTTAGACAATTTCCCTAGCAGTGATACCCTGTCCTTCATTGCAAGGATATTCCTGCTGTTCCAGATGATGACTGTATACCCGCTCTTAGGCTACTTGGCTCGTGTCCAGCTATTGGGCCAGGTCTTCGGTGACATTTATCCTAGGTAAGGACTCTTCTCTTGACCAGCAAGATGTGGCAAGCAGCAAATGACTGTGCAAACAGGTCAGTTTAAAGTGTGACTGATCCTTTTGCTATAAAAAAGTGCCTAATGAAAATGGTTACTAAGGATAGATCACTGGTGTCGTTTCCAGCAAAGAGCTTTAAAAATAGAAGCCACTCCCTTGTCCAGAGTAATTTAAAGTCCATTCCTTCTAGTATAGTTAATATTTATCTTATGATTTAGTTGCTCTTAACCTATACATTGCCAAGAAGTTTATAGTATATAGTACCTGTGTCAGCAGTGTGTGAGTGAAGAGAAGCAATGTTTTTATTTTAATTATTGGTCATTAATACTTGTATACTTATTAACATTTGTGCATTTTTACATAAATGATCAGTTTAAAATTGAAGGTGAGATACATAATGAGCTTAAATTCTCATTTGATTTATAACAGGTTTAAATTACTGCTGTGATTTTTATAACCTCATACTGGGGATGGAGGAATGGTGACTCCCTTTGAAAATCTGTTCAAAGCTAGTTACTCTTATCCAAGAGAAATTTCCACATATCATTTCAAGGTTTCCCTGAAGCTTTCTCGTGGACCTTTGGTTAACTCCTACTCTTACATTAAGTTTTATTATAGGTTCATCCTAGTGAAAAGTCCCTAGTCCTATTTTATTGGGAGTAACTTATCTTAAATGAAGAAAACTTCTGAATAAAATTTGAAAAAAAATTGCATTTATAGTAACCAGCTAAACAAATGATCTTAATCAGTACTTGTTTGAAGTGAACTGATGTAATCTGTCCCTCAGTAATAATTTTAGCTATAAATATTTTGGTTTAAAAACAAAGCAAATGTCAAGAGTTCCAGGTCTCTAGCATTGATAACAGCAGCAGCTACACGTTCTAACATTCTAACATTGCTAATCTAGAAGACTGGAGTTCAGTAAACATAAGACTCCTGTTGTGTTTATACTCTGTAATGTATTTATATTCACCAAAATAAAAATACAGTGAAGTCATAGATGAAAAAATTTTAGGTAAATGCATTATTCCTGTTTTCTGCCATTATTTTGCAGAATGGTGGCTGTTGGCAATATTTTTTTCTTTTTGGAAAAAGTCTGGGATTTCCCTTTTGCACTTACATTACATTTCTTCCCCTAGCATCAAGAATACACTCTCATTTATCTTACAGTTACAGTACTTTACAGTATTCATACTTTAGAGCATACTTTTTGGTCTCAGGACATCTTTTATACTCTTAAAATGTATTGAGGACCCTGTCATGAGCTTTAGTTTGTATGGGTGTATCTATTAGTATTTGACATATGAAAAATTAAAATGGAGAATTTATTAATTTCTTTAAAAATCAATAATAAAACCATTACTTGTTACTATAAGTAACATTTTTATGAAAAATACCTCTAAAAATTTTTTGTTTTACATTTTCAAAACTCTTTAATGTCTGCTTTACTAGTGGACAATTGTATTCTCTCTGTTTCTGCATTCAATCTTTTACAATATGTTGTTTTCATTTAAATATGTGAAGAAAATCCAGCCTCACACAGATACATAGTTTGAAAAGGGATACTTTTAATAGCCTTTTTAGATAAGTGTGGATAGTCTTTCATACTATGCTATAACTCAACAAGTGGTAGTTTATTAGTTGCAATGTGAAATCTAAAGCTTGGTTACGTTAAAACCTATTGATCTGTCTCACACTTTAGATCTTTTACCCATGCGTGATTCTGTAACATCACGCTTGGTCATTTGGAAAATGTTGGTTTGCCGAGTTCTACAGATCTTTTATTTATTTATTTATTTTAATTTATTTTATTTATTGAATCAAAATCAATTATACATATTTTGGGGGTTGAACATTGAGATATGTTGATTAAATCAATATTACTAGCATATATATTTTACAAATTGTAATTATTCTTTATGTCCCTTATCCAACCTCTCTCCTTTCCCCATTTCCTCCCCCTCCCCTCTCTAATTGCCCTAGATTTCTTCTCTCCTTCTGAAAGAGTAATGGTTACTCTGTTAACTTGTTGCCTAGATGATCTGTCCAATGCTGAGAGATGTGATCAGGTCCCCCAATATTATCCCAGAGCAGATGCTTCTTCTGTCACTCTGAAATGGGTTTTGTGGAAAGAGACATCCTCTTCTTTTCTTTGTCTCTGGTGGTGACTCTTCTTGTGTGAATGCACTCCAGTGGCTGGCAGTCCATCTGCATGGTGGTTGTGGTGTCTAGCCGCTTTTGCAGCAGCCATGGTTATTGTGGTGGCTGTGGTGGGCCACCCACGTGAAGGTGCTGTTTTTGGCATGCTCCTTGGCACTGGTGGTATGCCTGATTGTGGGGTGTATTTGGTCTCCTTCTCCATGCCTCAGGTACCCAGGTGGGCCCCAAGGTGCTGGCACGGTGTCCCTGATTGTGGGAGAGGGGTCCAGTCCCCTTCTCCTTGCCTTGGGTCCCTGGGTCGGCCCCGAGGTACTGACGTGGTGTGCCTTGTTGTGGGAGGAGGGTCTGGTTCCTGGCTCCATACTTCGGGTCACTGGGGGGGACCCAAGGTGGTGGCTTGGTGTGCCTGGTTGTGGGAGAGAGGTCCAGTCCCCTTCTCCATGCCTCAGGTCCCCGGGCAGGGCCTGAGGCACTGGTGCAGTATGCCTGGTTGTGGGAGAGAGGTCTGGTCCCCTTCTCTATGCCCTGGGTCCCTGGGTGGGCTCTGAGGTGCTGGCATGTTGTGCCTGGTTGTGGGAGGGTGGTCTGGTCCCTGACTCCATGCCCTGGGTCCATGGGTGGGCCCCAAGGCACTGGCTCAGTGTGCCTGGTTGTGGGAGGGTGGTACGGTCCCCTTCTCAATGCCCTTGGTCCCTGGATGGGGCCCAAGGTGCTGGCGAGGTGTTCCTGGTTGTGGGAGAGAGATCCAGTCCCCTTCTCCATGCCTCAGGTCCCCAGGTGGGCCCTGAAGCACTGGCTCAGTGTGCCTGGTTGTGGGAGAGCAGTCCATTCCCCTTCTCCTTGCCTCGGGTCCCCAGGCACCCCCAAGGTGCTGGCATGGTGTGCTGGTTGTGGGAGGGTGGTCCGGTCCCCTTCTCCATGCCCTGGGTCCTCACGTGCCTGGTTGTGGGAGAGAGGTCCAGTCCCCTTCTCCATGCCCCGGGTCCCTGGGTGGACTCTGAGGTGCTGGCATGTTGTGCCTGGGTGTGGGAGAGAGGTCCAGTCCCCTTCTCCATGCCTCAGGTCCCTGGGTGGGCCCCAAGGCGCTGGCTCAGTGTGCCTGGTTGTGGGAGGGTGGTCCGGTCCCCTTCTCCATGCCCTGAGTCCCTGGGCGGTGCCCAAGGCGCTAGCTTGGTGTGCCTGGTTGTGGGAGAGAGGTCCAGTCCCCGACTCCATACCCTGGGTCCCTGGGTGGGCCCCAAGACACTGGCTCATTATGCCTGGTTGTGGGAGAGAGGTCCAGTCCCCTTCTCCATGCCCTGGGTCCCTGGGTGGGGCCCAAGGTGCTGGTGCAGTGTGCCTGGTTGTGGGAGAGAGATCCAGTCCCCTTCTCCATACTTCAGGTCCCCGGATGGGCCTTGAAGCACTGGCTCAGTGTGCCTGTTTGAGGGAGAGAGGTCCGGTCCCCTCTCCTTGCCTTGGATCCCTGGGCAGGCCCCAAGGTGCTGGTGTGGTGTGCCTGGTTGTGGGAAGGGTGTCCAGTCCCCCCTGAAGCTCTGGTATGGTGTGCCTGGTTGTGAGAGAGAGAGGACCATTCCCCTTCTCCTTGTCCCAGGTCCCTGGGTGGGCTCCGAGGTACTGGTAGGTTGTGCCTGGTTGTGGGAGAGAGGTCTGGTCCCCTTCTCCATGCCCTGGGTCTCTGGGTGGGCTCCGAGGTGCTGAAATGTTTTGCCTGGTTGTGGGAGGGTGGTCTTCCCCGGATCCCTGGGTGAGCCCCAAGGCACTGGCTCAGTGTTCCTGGTTGTGGGAGAGAGGTCCAGTCCCCTTCTTCTTGCCTCGGGTTCCTGGGCAGGCTCCAAGGTGCTGGTGGTGTGCCTGGGCCGGAACTAATTTTTTGTCCTTTGCTTGCTTCTAAGAGGGAGAACTTCCTGAGGGAACCAGTACTTGAGCTATGTTGTTGAGCTAAATTGCTACTTTGCTGCTCTTTCCCTAGGAAAGGCTTTTTGTGCAGCTCAGGGTTTAATGGTTACTCTTATAGGTACTTCCGGCTCTCCAGAGACCTGGTAGGTCTGTGTTCTGTAGAATCTCTGATCTGGGCCTGAGTTTTTTCATCAAACTGTACCCCATGCAATTCTGTATTCCCGCCCATCTCCTCTGAGTGGTCCTGTGCTGATTGAGGGGCAGATTGGCTGTCCTTGTGTGCACCAGTGTTCTCCTGGTGGGCCTGTCTCCCCTACCACCTGTGCTGCAAACACTTCCCATGGGACGGGCCCTGCGCCAGTCCCTTGTGATGACTCACCAGCTTCTGAATGACTCCCATTTTCAGCTGTTCTGGCTCTTCGCTCCTGTGTGGGTCCACAGGAACCCTATTAGTGGTCTTGCTGTCCTGGGGGCTGCCAAAGCCCTCTTCTCTCCTGCCGCCTCCAAGTAACGCCATCTGAAGGGCACAGCTGTGGCTTCTGCCAGCTCCTACTCCATGTGCTCATCAGCTCTAGCCTTAAAGCAGCCGCGGCCCGAAATGCTCAGAGCAGCTTTTTCTTTCTCTCATCGTGATTTCTCCTGCCTTCATGAACTCTGTAGTTCTCTCCTCCTCTTCCCCTGAGCTCCAGTGGCCCCAGCTTCACTGATGTTACATTTTTATAGTTGTAAATTGGTTGATTTGTGGGAGAGAGTGACGCTGGGAACTGTCTATTACGCCATCTTGATTGGATTCCTCTACAGATCTTTTAAATGTTGACACACTTTTGATATTGATTATACAATATCAAAACCCACATTGATTAATATCACCACCAATTTTATCATAAAAGTCTTCAAATATTGCAAAGCTGTCAAGCTCAGGGTGGCAAATACAGGTTTGCCAAAATTCTAGTTTTTATTTGAAAGCTCAAATTTTATCACTGGCAACAAATACTGCTAGATGTTTTCCTTGAAGTGACAAGCTCATATTCATTTTCAAGAAAATGTCTGTCAAACACCTAAGTTTGAATGACCATAGTGTGTCTCCATTTCAAGGAAAAATAGCATTTGTTGTGAAAAACAGCTAAGTTGGCCTCCAGCTCAGCTGCTCAAGTACATTTCCTCAAGGCAACCATAATACTTCAGAATGCAGCAGATGTGCTTTATTATGTACTTCCCATTTGATCACACAGAATATTAAAAAGATGTGTATTCAAAGTATGAGATTTAATAAAACTAATGTTTTACTCCTTTATTAAGGACATTTTTTAATAAAACTTATTTTTTTCTTTTGAGAGTATTTGACAGTGAAGAGTACATTATAGCATACAGATAGGGGCAACTTACTCCATCCATGCTAAGGGACCAGCAGTTTTACCCACCATTGTTTTTGCAAAGCAAATAATGTCTTGTATTATTATGAAAATAATTTTTACCCCAGGGACTTCTGAAAAGATATTGGGAACCCCTGGGCTTCAAATCATAATTTGAGAACTACTACTTTGGAACACACACAAAGTTTTTTCCTTTTACAATGCAGAAGTAACAAAGGCCCAGCCAATGTCTCAAAGCTCTGAAGCAATTTTAAAGTTGGAATTTCTGGATAAATAGTAAAATCTGAAAGCCTCACATCTTTGTAATTCATCAGCATGTATGACTAAACACTTATTTGTGTAAATAATTTTTCTTATTTTTAATTTTTTCGATATTTTTTTAAATCTGGGATTAATTAACTTCTGATAACTTGGGACCAAAGGGTTGCTTTGGTGTGTACATTGGCTTTTGAGAATCATTTTTGGGGGAAATGGAGTTATTTCTTGAGCATCAAATTTTATCAATTATTTTTATTTGTGTCCAAAATTGATTCCACAAACCTTGAATTGTTAATATCTAGTTAAAGTATTTAGTAAATATTCTATTCATGGTAAATAGTGTGTAGTTTTAAGTGCTTAAATCTGAAAAGTAAAACCTGCCCATTTTGCCTTTCTCTTAATATAATTTTGTTATTGTAAAAGTAAAATAAACGCTTTACAAAATGTTTGTTAAATATAGAAAAGAGGATGTATTACCCGAAATTTCAAATTGTAATACAATCACTACTGCCTTTTCAGTGTATTTACTTCTGATATTTTTTCAAATGTTTTTGGATTGTCTTATGTAGTAAAAATCTAGCTAGCTTTTTTCCAAATTGCCTAAATGGTATTTTACCATTTAGGAAATAATAATAATAATTTTTAATGTATTCTGTCAAGTAGATTGTTGACTTGCTGTAACTAGAATTCCTCTGTTTTTCCATAAATATATTTATGTTAATACCTTTTTCAAGGTTTTGATTATTTCCTCAAGATATTGTAAATGGAATTATAGATCAAAGAATGTTAACTCTCATAAACACTACCAGTTTGCTCCTACAAAATTAATATAATTGCACAAAAGGTCTAGTTTCACTATCTGATTAAAGCATTAAATATTATTATTCCCTTCTTTTTTTGCTGTGGTATTATTTTTAAGACATTGTCATTTTAAAAATGTTAAGAATGAATTTTGTTCTCATATTAGTAGTTATAATTTGCCTATTTTCATATTTTTTCTTTCCTCCAAACTCTCTTCTCAACTTCTAGCATTTTCCACGTGCTGATTCTTAATCTATTTATTGTGGGAGCTGGAGTGACCATGGCCTGTTTCTACCCAAACATAGGAGGGATCATAAGGTACTGACTGTAAGGGAATTGTGCCCCTTGTATGTTGGTCTTAATTTTAGGCCTTTTCTGTTGTTGTTTTAATTTAATTTTATGGATGTTCTGTGAGTATTTAAAACCGGCAACATTCAGATGTAGCTCCTTGGTATCGTTCAGGTGCTCATTGTCTTCCATTTCTGGTGGAGAACTGACTCTAGAAGCCCCATTATTCCTTAGCCTCAGGCAGCTTTCTCTTTGTTTTTCTTTTTGTCATAATCTTCCACTGCATTGCCTTTCTCTTTATCCAAAATAAAAAGTTATTTTTAATATATAACTTCTTGGATGTACCTGGAAAGTCCTTTATATGTCAGGGCTATATCCTAACTTCCTTAATCCATTTCTACTCAAAAACATATTTCAGTGTTAATTGTAGTCAGAAAGGAAGAATTTAAGTACAAGTTTTGGTCCCAGATGGCTCTTTCCTTAAGATCCTTTCCCTAAAAAAGTTGTGACAGGTGACTAATGGGAATAAATTTGTGACCTCAAATTATCATGGAAAATTATTTGATTTCTCTTCCTTAATATAGGCAGCAGGGCTGAGTCACTTTTTGAAGATTCTTACCTAAGAAATTAATAAGAAACAAGAGGGGAAATTAATTAGCCTGATGTTTATGTAATAGACTTACAAGTTCCTATTAAGCTGTTCCTCAAGAAAACTCAAATATAGGGAAAGGGAGAAGAAAGTACATATTTCTCTGTCACAGTCTCCTGTTCAGGTATTTTTGTTGCTATCTTTGATAATTATGCTGAATGCCACAGAGGCACTCATCCGTTCTCATCCTTAAATAGAGGCTAACAGTCCCTCAAAAACTCAGAATGCATAATTAATTTATAAAAGATCAAAGATAGGAAGCCTATCTCCAGATGTTTCTGAGGAAGTAGCCACAACCACTGAGACACAGAGGAGCTATGGACGTTTGAGGGATGAATAAAAACTCTTTGTCAAGCAGATGCTATAAAGATGGGCAGGAAATAATATTTTATATCAACTTAGCAAATAATGCTTTATGTCAATAACAAATGAATCAAAAATCATTTTGTTCCAATATCAGACTGAAGAGGATTTAAACTGTAGTATATTTACCTTAACTGTAAATCAGAAAAAGCAAAATGCAAGATGAATATTTACCCCAAAGCTTTTATTTTGCAGATATTCAGGAGCAGCATGCGGGCTGGCCTTTGTATTCATATATCCATCTCTCATCTATATAATTTCTCTGCACCAAGAAGAGCGTCTGACATGGCCTAAACTAATCTTTCACATCATCATCATCATTTTGGGCCTGGCTAACCTGATTGTCCAGTTTTTTATGTGAATTACTTAACTGTTTTCTCAAGATCTTTCATGGTATTTTGAGCCTTGACAACAGTTCTGCATAAATTCACTTGTAAGTGCTGTTGTTGAAGTAATTCTAACGTTTTTCTAAGGTAATCTGAGAGCAAGGGAAATAGTGGTCCATTAATAACTATTTTTTTATTAGAGTGGAGAAGGGGACAGTAAGAATGATCTTAGTCTCTTTACCTTGCTCGTGTTCACTCACCTCTTCATTCTCATTGTCTTTTCTAAGTAGAAATGTATGCCCTAGGAAAAATCCTGCTGGGTTTTACTTTTAGAGATATAACGTGGGTGGATTTACTTTGTCTAAAATATTCTCAGGGTGTCACAGCAGCATATGGCCAGATCCTGTTTCTGTTTTATATTTCATTGTATTCACTTTCATTTTCTTACCCGCTAGACCATTTCTGCAGTTTACCCAAACTTCTTCTGTTTGGGACATTAAACCAAATACCTCATTTTTAAAAAGGTGTTTCCGTGGTGTCACTGTTAATAGAGTGAGTTATTAACTGAGTCTTTAATCTCTATTTGAAGAAAATATGGGGGAAAAAAAAAAAACAGTGACAGTGTAGGCTCCACGGTCATGAAAATTATGCAATAATGAACAGAATAGGAGAGTTTGTTGCTGTCTGACTCCTCTTTTATTTCTAATTCAATGCCAGTTAACTTATGTCAAAATTACAGTTTCCCAAGCCAGATTTTGCATAGAAACAAGAATGATCATTCCCATAGACCCAGGGAGCTCTTTTCTTTTTGGATTCTTGAGCATTGTATAGGTTGTCATGACAGGCATGATGGGGAACGCATGGCAGAGAGGGGAGAAAGAGAATGAAGAACAGGCCAGGAAGGTTGAGGCTTGGCCCAGAGTATCCTGTTTCCTCTGGGGTTGATAGTGACTTCTGTACCACAGAGAAGTATGACCTCCAAACAGAGACCCCCATCTGCGTACTTCTGTAACTGGCAGGGCAGAATGTTAAATCCCCATGAGAAAAACTACTTAGATCTGAGAAAAGGATTAGGGGATCTGGATTTGTGGAATTAACACTCTCCTCTTTTCTCTTCCAAATTAAAAGCTAAACCATAATCCAAATCCATGTCTCCCATTGTGTTCAGCCCAGGACTGTAACATGGTAATGTTTCTTTTCTAAAAAATTTAGATTTCTCTAATTTTAAGCTAAAGTTTTAAAAAATGTATTGTGTTAACACAGATTATACATCCCAGGATAGTGTGTAGAATTGTGTTAATTCCTTCCTTTGAGAAAGACAGATAAAATGTTTTTTTAAACCTAGTAAAGAGTCCCAGATTCAAGGCTAGCTTGAATTTTTTTCAACAAAGCCTTCTGTCCTGTGTATAGACCCATAGATCTATATTAATGATGAACTGTATTTCCTAAAGCTCTTTTTTAAAAAGTCTTATTACAAAAATTCTCAAGCCCACACAAAAGTAGAGAGAATAATATGGTGAAGCACCATAATCCTCTGCCCTAGATTTAGTAATTATAACTTCGTTGCATTTGCTTCACCTATCTTTATTTTCTCTTCCACGGAACTATTTTAAAGCCAGTCTCAGATGTTATGTCATTTCATCTCTTCAAACCTTAATGTGCAGCTAATAGCCTTTTAAACTTAGTTACATTTACTGATTGAGATAATCTCAAGTTTTTGTTAGCAGAAACTGCTAATAGAAGTCAGGATAATTGGAAAATTCTGCAGTAAGTATCTGGATCCCTGTATTGACCTCTCAGAATAGGAGTGTAATGAATGGAGAAAGTGTCTGTCTATGCTTGAGAGCCCCTGAATCTTTATGTTCTGAATCTTGTTCAGTTAAGAGACATGACATTCAAAAGCTAGATAGCACTTGGAGAGATTTTCTAGGCTTAATCCCTGTTTATCCCTAGTTGCCTGCCTTGTCTTTAAAAAATTTAGAGACAGAGTTTTTTCATTGCCTCTTTTCAATAATGTGCTTGAATGTTTTAACACAGGGGAAAATGATTTAATGGTTTTTGCCATTTAATGAACAAGGTGAATATGACAATGAATGTATTATTTACAAAACTAAAAAGCAATATGGATCTTTGCCTTTTTTTTTTTTTTGAAAGACTTGATAATTTAGAATATCTAAAATCCTGTGTTAGACTTATGCTGAATGACTTTGCCTTTTTAAATTTCTTTTATGAGATTGACTCCTTTGGCCTGTTATTTGGCATGGTCAGAGAACTCTTTGTGTGCTAGTGTGCGTGTCCTGGCTCACACATTAGGATGACAAGATATGAACTCATTCAGATCACGTTACAATTAATTTTAGATTTATTTTCTGTGCTGTCATCTCTTTGAATTTTCTAATTAAATTTCTTTTACTTTTTACTCTGATATGGTTAACCTTAGTTGCTTTGAATTTAGCTTATTTAACACAACTGAGGACATTATAAAATTAAAAATGGGTTGTTTAGAAAAGTCTTCCTTAGAAAACCTATGGATGAATATGTGATATGCTAACACTAACCCAGAAAGGACAAAGAAAATGTAACTAAGTTTGACACCTGTGGATGATCATCCCAAATTAGTTTCATCATCACACCCAAAAAATACGTCGGAATAAGGAATAAATTTATCCACAGGAAGGAACTATATTAAAAGGATATATTTTATTTACATTAAGTATATGTTGTAAATACAGTGCAGCTACTAACTGTACAAATAAAGAAATTTTCTGTTTCTACTTGGACTTCACTGGGGAAATTTTTGATTTGTGTTTTGATTTACCCATTTCCATAAATAATTGAATAAACTACAATGTTCATTGCTTTAGAGGAGACAAAGATACGTAAGGCATCCTTCATATCCTAATGGAACTTTTAACCTAGTAAAGGAACTATGAACGTAATTAACTGTGATGCAAGGCAGTTTATGCTGAAGACTATTAGAGAAAAAGAAACAGACCCTTTCAGTTGGGGTCCTCAGGGAGGGCTAGTAAAGGAAGCTGAGTGGTAAGGTAGCAAGGACCCATTTTTAGTCTCCTCCTATTAACTGTCCAAATTTTCAATATTTAGCGTGTTTACCAGCAAATGAGATCATGTATATTAAATGTATTTGCTTTCGTTTTGGTAAATTTTCTCCAAGGTAAGTTTTTTGAGACATGTTTAACTGCTTCCATATGCTATGTATTATTTTCTTTATATTTTTAACACGACATCATTCACTTCTGTGAATCTTGGACAGCAAAGCACAATTGATTAATATGGAAAATAGGGTTGGCCTGTTAGCTCAGTTGGTTAGAACATGGTGCTGATAACACCAAGATCTGGGGTTCGATCCCTGTACCAGCCAGCCACCAAAAAAAAAAAAAATAGGGGAAGTAATCACATTGGGCAGTACAAACAGATTCTATAAGATTTTCTCTCCAAAACTTGACTTTTTAAAATATCAATATTCAAAATGTCAAATGTTTGAGCTCCTTGATAAAAGTGGAAAATATTGATGCTGCATGTTTTCTTTACAAAGCACTGACTTATTGCTTTTACAATTTGGTGGTGGTGGTTTTTCTTTTTTTTTTTTTTAAATTCGGTTTCATCCCAATTTGAATGTCCAAAACCAAACCCAAATCTAGTTGACACCTAAACAATAGAATGTTACATTAGTTTGTAATCCAAAGTGAAATTAATCTTCCACATGCACACAAACTGGCCTTGCTGGCCCCAGTTTTACAGTCGACTGCCGACTTCACTTCAGATTATATAAACACATATTGCAAAATAGCTCTTATAGGAACCTAATAAACTAAACAGTATTCTCTGAAATGTAACTTGTTGTCTTTTTATATAAAAGAAGAAATTAAATGAAAATTATTTTGAAGAAAAACAACTCTGCGATTTTGTTTAATTGAATTTTTCTGGGAAACGCTATTGCTAGAAGCCCTGGCCCCAGGGCAGGAAGAAGCTGGGTTCCATCTTTTGCAGGGTCAAACTTCTCAAGTGACTTTGTGCCTATGTCTCACATCAGGCCACATGGAGCTCCCCCTGCTGTGTTCTGATCCTAGAGAAAGGCATACATTACATTATGTTAACTGAAACGAAAGGGACCATCCCTTTAGGATAATAAGTGTTGTGACCTCTTCCTCTAAAAACATCTAGAATGAATGTGACACATCAGATAAGTGTAGCCCAGTTTCTGACAGAGCGTGATGTTGGTGTCATAATCTTCCAGAGCCATTTAAGCCATTAAAGAGCTCCAATTTTCTGCCTTCCCTAAGTTAAATTACTTGTTTTCCCCAGTATCATTTTTCTTTATTTCCCATCTCTTCTGCAAAGATAAAATAAGGCTATGTCTTTTTAAAATACTAAAAACTCCATTCTCCTTATTTACCTCAGACTCTACAAGCCTCAGATAGGGATGGGAAAGAGCTCACTCCAGAATTTTCCTTCTTTGGCTCTCTATCCCAAGTGATCCAATTGTGTTTGGTCATAGCAGACACTCAATATGTGCTTTTTTTTTTTTTTTTTTTTTTTTTGTCGTTTTTTCGTGACCGGCACTCAGCCAGTGAGTGCACCGGTCATTCCTATATAGGATCCCAACCCGCGGCGGGAGCGTCGCCGCGCTCCCAGCGCAGCACTCTACCGAGTGCGCCACGGGCTCGGCCCTGTGCTTTTTTAATTAATCAGTTAACTGTCAGGTAAGCTGATTGCTTTTATCTAGGATTTTGTTCCATACCCTCCCCCCAAAAACCGAAGCAAAATTGTATCAGCAAGTTTCCGGATTACTCACTCATTCAATATTTTAGTACTTACTGGATATCAGACCTAATGCTAAGCAGTGAGCATACAGTAGTGAACAAGCCAGATGTGGCCCTGACAGTTTAGCATCCTTTGCCTGCCCTCCTGAGCACCAACAACTGGGTCATCTTCCCTAGGTGCCACTTCCCTAAGTGCCAGGCTTTAGCCCCTTCCTGCTGACCCATATCTGTTGAACGTTGTGATGTAACCACATTATACGCATGTTTTAAAGAGGTGAGTATAGGATAGTGGTGCAATGAATAGGGACATGGTAAAGTGAGCCATGTTTATCAAGATCAAACTTTTTAAAAGCCAAGTGTAATATAATCAAAATTGTGTGGAAAAAAAATGGAAAGGTGCCACAGAAGAATGAACATAGGTGGCCTGTAGAGGTGATGGGATTGTAGATGAGTCAGTTATGTTGTTACTTTATTATTTGTATAACAAATTTGTCTTAAAAGATGTCTAGGATAAATCATGGAAAAGAAGACTTGTAGAAATATATCTACTCTCAATTCATGACGTAAAGAACCTACCCACAAAGAACCTTTAATGTGGATGAGAAAGATCCATGGTTACAGGGGCAGATCCAGGTTTGGTGGGGCCTGAAGCTTTTACTTACACAATTAAGAGTTCCCTCTGTAAGGAAAAACATGCAAAATTAGGAACTCCAAATCAGGAAGAAGCCCATACAAGAGAGGAACCCTGAGTTTGGCTTTTTGAGCTTTAAGGTAAATCACCCACGAACCACTCCAGGTTGGGGCTTAGGAGGAATGTTAAATGGCTGAAGGAAGAGTAATGAGAAAAAGTTTCAGGCATCCTGTTTGATATGTCAGGCTTTGGGTTTCCCTGTTACCTTTAAGAACTGTAACTTTTACCAAGTGGAACTTTTATTTCTAGAAATCAGATTGGATTTAGCAAAATAGCATGGGGTGCAAATTCAGCAATGGTTAATTTAGGATCAAAATAGGACATTTATCTTTTTTAGATTGGAGAGGTTTTAATGGGGATGGGTCTTGCAGACTTTGTTTTTTTTTAAATCTTCATTGAGATAGTGAAGAGTTCAAAGAATACTGTTTAATTTTCAAATAATAGTTATTGGTCTTAATCTATCTTAGGGATGAGGGACATTTTAAGGGCTCTTGATGCAGAAAACAAGCTACCAAAAGCAACATTGGAGTAAGGCAACATTTATTTATACTCCACCTTGTTCCAAAAAGGATCTATTTCTACTACACTAAAGTAAAATCAACTTTAAAGTATTAAATTGAAGATTTTTTCAGAAAAATTAGAAATTGATGACACTCCTTGAGGAGAGGAAACTTAAATTGATTCAAATAAATAAGGTCAATTACTCCTCAGTGCTGTATTATAGTTCTTTACTATACATAAAAAAAGCCCAATCCAATGCAGTAAACATTTATTGGTTGTCCTAGATTTGGAAATGCAAAGATAGAGTCATCATTATCAGTGCTATCAGAATTCTCTTTATTTAATATGAAGCTTATAGTGTCCCTCTTCTGTAAAATCCTTCAGAGCTGCAGTAGAAAAATGGGCAAGGTTTTGTAACAAAAAGAAAACTGCAAATAAACATGAAGAGAAAAAGTTCAGGAACAAATGACTGATATATATATACTACTATAGATAAACTTTAGAAGCATTATGCCCAACATTAGGAGATAAATTATGAAACACCCACCTCATAGGTTACTGTGTAGCTATTTAAAATGATGATACAGATGAATATATGTGATGTCAAAAAAGATGTTTATAAATATAAATGAAGAGGGCCGGCCCCATGGCACACTCGGGAGGGTGCGGCGCTTGGGAGCGCAGCGGCGCTCCCACCGCGGGTTCAGATCCTATATGGGAATGGCAGGTGCGCTCACTGGCTGAGCGCGGTGCAGATGACACCAAGCCAAGGGTTGCGATCCCCTTACCCGGTCACAAAAAGACAAATAAATAAATAAATAAATAAATATAAATGAAGAGATTATAATTAAATATGTATAGAATTGAAAACATTTGTTTATACGAGTATACATATGTATAGAAAAATGGCTGGAAGTTTACACAACAAATTGGAACATTAGTTATCTCTGGGTGCTAGAACTATTAGGTGTTTATTTTTTATTGTCTCTTGTTTATCCATATTTTCTAAAGTTTTAAAGTAAAATGTATCATGTTTTATGGAGGAGAGCAATAAAAGTTTTTTCTAAAAAAGAAATCATTGACTCTTCATCACTTAAAACTACTTACAAGTATCTCTTGATATTAACAAAAATCCTTTGTACTTTCACACAATAGTGTTATACTTTTAATGTCTATTGACTGATTAAAATGATGACAAACAGCTGCTGTAACTTCTATACCACTTATACATAGCCTTGCATATATTATTACATTGTCTATAGACATTTAAACACACATGTTTCAGGCTTATTTATTCAGTCTACATTACAAAACCCTTTGAAACAACTCTGTTATCTGCAGGTTTGGAAGGACCAAACTAAAGAATAAACTCTACATTCTTTAACTTAGTATCCAAGGCCCTCTTTATTACCATCTTCGTGTCTGTCCAAGTTCATGCCAGTTCACACAAACTACTTGTTATTCTCTGACTGTCCCTGCTCCTTTATTCCATCCGCTTTTGTATATGGTATGCTTTGGGCCTGGCATATCCTTTTTACTTTATCTCTTTCAGGACATTGTTTGAAAATCATCCTTCTTAACACCCTCCCAGATAGTTTAGATGTTCTGTTTTCTGTGCTCTTCAGCACTACAGGCATACATATATTGTAGCATTTATCACATTGTATTGTAATTACTGCCTCATGTATATTTCCACAACTGGATTAGAAATTTTGTATATGTAGGGTTTGCACATTGCAACATGAAGAGGTGCTTGCAATAAATCTCAGTTGAATGAGTGCTCAGAAAAAGACCCAGTCTGCCCTTAAGGGACTCACAGGCTAGAGCAGGGTGCTGGTAACACCAAGGTCACGGGTTTGGATCTCCATACCAGCCAGCTGCCAAAATAAATAAATAAATAAATAAAAGATGTGAATGGGTGTACAGAAGAGGTAGTGATTAATTTTGTCTGGTGATTAGGAATTGCTTCCCAAAGTAGGATCCATTTGATTTAGACTTTTTTTTTTTTTTTTTTTTTTTTTTTTTGCTCATATAGCAAAGGTTTATTGAGCCAATATGACGATTGCAACCAGGAAGATGCATAGATCAGGTCACCTTGAAAAATTTGCGTTCTGAAGAGGGCCAGCAGGGCTTAGCATTTTATAATCACAAGAAAGGGGGGAAAAAGAGGAAGGATAGCCCTCCCGATCACTTCATCAGCTTTTCTATTTGTTGTAGACAATGTATGAATTTCAGATTGTTATTAGGTTACCTCCTACATGCAGGGATTTAGGGTAATGGTTATTTTATTGCTTTCTGGGGCCATATGTATGCTTCTAAGTAAAATAGTCTTATGATAACATTTTCCAGGACAGGTGAATGTGACTGCTAGCTTATACCAAATCTCCCGAGGCTCTATAATTTAGCTGACCTGGTTAGCTTGGTTATCATTTTATCCCCCTTTTAATCAAAAGTCTTTCATCCAAAAGCATTGATGACCAACTCAGGTAGACATTTTTGGTCCCTTGTCCCTGGGCAGGCTCATTTCCAGAATGAATTAGACTTCTTTTGACGAGTTGAGAAAGAAGAAAGGGAGAGAAAAAGCCTCGCGTTCATTCTACAGAAAAATGTGGATGACTCACCAAGTTGTACCCTGAACCTCTCCAGATATCCTTGCTGCCCCAATTTCCCTGTCTTCTCATTGTCAAAAATCACTGACAATAAATTTCCATGTTAGGATGCTGAATTGGCACTCTAATCTCGTGGCAGAGTTTGCTTACCTGGCCAGGTATATGTTTGGATGGTAAGAAAAAGTGCTAGATGAGGCATGGAAGAACTGGTTTCTTGTACTGGCATTGTCATAGACTAGCTGAATACACTGGATATATGATCCATCACTTAACTTCGTAATCATCAGTTTCTTCTTTTGCAAAATGATCATACCTCTCTTACCTAACTCATATAGTTGTTTAGAAGAATTTAGAACATGTAAAAGCACTTTATTAAACGGATACACTGTACCAATACTCAGTTTATATCATTGCAGTAAAATCGTTTATATATTGTAACAAGAAAATAATGGAGATATTCTACTCCCCAGTTCCTGCCTGGATTATATTATTTCATTCCTGAAAACACTTCATGGCAGATGCCAGACCACTTCTACTGAGGGGCTTTACAGCTTCAGAAGAGAAAGCATGACAGTGACCTGGAGAAAGAAATCTTGTCTCCCTTGTATAATCAGATCAGCGGTTTTCAAGTGAATGTAGGTAAAATATCTCGAAATCATAGAAACACAAAATATTGATGTATTTAATTACATCATACAAATCGGGACTAATCCTAATTTTATTGGACTAAACTGTGATTCTATTACATGTGCACAATAAAAAATAGTGGAGATATTCTACTCCCCAGTTCCTGCCTCACTCTGAGCCCCAAATAGGGTGACTTGCTCTGTTTACGCCTGTAGTAGTCGGGGTTCCCCAGAGAAACAGAACCAAGAGGATAAATAGATGTAGATAAGTGTGTGTGTGGTGGTGGTGGTCTTGTTTTTCCTTAACCTTTTTTTTTCTTAATTGAGGCATAATTGGTTGTACATATTTTGGGGTACATTGTTGACTAACATTATTTGTATGCAATATGTGATGATCAAATTATTATTATTAGCATATTCATTTTTACAAATCGTAATTATTCTTTGTGCTCCTTACCCAATTTCTCCCTATCCCCCCATCTCCCTCCCCCTTTCCCACCTCTAGTGACCATAGATTTGTTCTCTCCTTCTGAAAGTTCAACATATTGTTTTGGCCTGCCTGCCTGCCTGCCTTCCTTTTCTTTCCTTCTTTCTTAGCACCCACTTACGAGTGAGGACATGCAGTATTTCTCTTTCTTTATCTGGCTTATAGACACAGAGAGAGATTTATTTTAAGGAATTGACTCATGTAATTGTAGGAGCTGGCAAGTCCAAAATCTGCAGGGTAGGCTGATTGGTCAGAGACCTAGGGAGGAGCTGATGTTGTACTCGAGTACAAAGGCCATCTGCAGGCAGAATTCCCTCTTCCTTGGGGGACCTCAGTCTTTTTAATAAGAACTCCAACTGATTGGATGAGGCTCACCCACTTATGAAGGGTACGCTGCTTTACTCAAAGTCTACTGATTTAAATGTTAATATTATTTTTTTTATAAATGCCTCCACAGCAACATCCAGACATGTTTAATCAAATATCTGGGTACCATGGCCTAACTAAGTTGACATAAAATTAATGATCACACTTACCAATTTACAAACCATAGCTGCTGGTTGGAAATGACTTTCCCTACCTTTTCCGTCAGTTATCCAGGAATTTCCTAAGGTATGTGAATGTCCAAGGGGGTTGCTGGGTATGCTGTGTAAGGGAGACAGCATGTCATGTGATGGCAGGACCTGCGGGCAGCATCTCTGAAGCACTAATGGATGAGACCAAATTAGAATGGCTTGCGTGGACCAGCCAGCCCTGAGACCTGGATGGAGGTGCTAGAATGGATCCTCCGGTCAGTCCGTTACTCAAGCACAGCAGTAAACAGCCCTTGCAAAGCAGTTCTCATCCCTGTCCATTGGCCCCAGTGCCTGCCTGGCCTTAGACTGATCTCAAAAGGCAACATCAAGTGAGACTTAGGTGACAGCTCTCTCTTGCAACACTCAGAGCCTCTCCTCTTTCCCTTCTCCCCCAGGAGCCCACTTTGAGATTTCCCCAACACGATGGGGCAGATCATACTCACTTTCTTGCCTCCTAGGATAACACCGAAGCTCTGCCTGTATTTGCCAGGTAGCTTTTCCTTTTTGAACCTTGATCTCAGGAGATTGTTTCCATGGAAACAAAATTCATGGAAAAATTAGTATTATCTTTCAATTCTATTTTTCCACAAACTTTTTGAAGAACCCTCACGTTCACTTTCTACCAACTCTATTTTTTTCTTATTGTTTCCTGGCACTAACTGGCAGACAGACATCAGCAGATATCAAAAGTGTAAGTAGTATTCATTGGGACAATAACATGGAAGAAACTCTGTCCATTACTTTTATTTTTATTTTCTGTGAATTAGAAAAAGACCACCACTCTTCATTTTAGCCCTGGACATGTGGCTTCATAAAACCAAAATAAACTGATCTACTACCCCCTCCCCCTTGTCCAACCAACACCCCCATTCTGCATGACTCGGCTCCCTCAGTTGTTCAAGGTAACTAAGTGGGTAGGGGAGGGAAATGCCTCACGCACACACAACCTTTAGATTCTCTAAAAATATGCCCACAGTGGTTCAGATGCATCTTAATATTCACAAGAGGATTAGAGCAGACATTTAATTTTAAGAACAGATTCTTAATTTTTAAAATCTTAATAAGACATATTAAATGATTCTGAGAACTGCCTGTGGGTCAGAGACTCCTAATCCCAGTCAAAACAAACACATTTAAAGAGCAAAAAAAAAAAAAAAAAAAAATCTGCTAGGTGAGCAATGTATGCCTGATTGTCAGGCTAGGCTAATGTTGGGATCCTGCCAACGTCGCCAAGTATGGAGCTCTTTTACCTGCCTGTAGTCCTGCCAACTGCCAATTGTCTAGCTAGGGCTGGGTCTGGAGCTCACAGACCCCTCTAGCCCATTCACAGACTGGGTCACAAACCCTTCACATGCCAGGCTGGGTCCCCAGACCCCTCACACACCAGGCTGGGTCACCGGACCACTCACGTGCAGGTCTGTGAGCTAGGTAACCAGCAGAAAGGTCCTTGGAAGCCGTAGGTTGGGGAGCATGGCCGTGCACAGCGGACTCCCAAGGCAGTCGCCAGCCAAGGTGGTAGTGCTGCCCATGCACACTAACTCCACCCACACACACCCTATTTACAAAGTATGCACCGTACCACCCCCAACCAGACAGGCAGGCAAGGGGGCCTGATCAAATTATTCTATTTTCCCAACACTGATGTAGAAAAGAAAAAAAGAAGAAAAACTAGGAAATTCAGAAAAGCATTAAGAGGAAAGAAAACCCATAATTCCATATCAGATTAACATTTTAGTGTTCAGAAGTCAAAATAAATTGAAACATGATCTCCTTAACATATAATAACTTATTTCCCAACTACTTAATATTTTTTAAGTGATTGAATAAAACTATTCACTACTTTATAGTTTAGTCAGTCCTCTATTGTTGGACATTTTTTCCAGCTTCGTTATTATAATTTTTATTATTGTAAATCCTTGCATACATATATTTTACTATATCCACACACATGAAATAAATTCTAGGAAGCAGGATGATGGGTCAAAGGCTATAAATATCATTAAAACTTTTGATAAGTATGGCCAAATTGTCTTCTTGAAAATTATACTAATTTTCTCATTGGTGTGAGAGCGCCTATTTCTCTGAATCCTTTATGTAAATCATATTTGCTGATCTGATACACTTAAAATGGTATTGTTGGGGCCCAGAAAGTGATACCCCAAATTGAAGGCCTCAGAAGCAGCCTCAAAAGCAAAGTTTTCCTCTGACCTTCTTCTGACCTCCTTTCTCTTAGCCTCATTCTCTCCTGAGGCAAACCATAGAAACTAGAACCCTCTTCCCCAAGGTGGGACATAGATATACTCTAATCTTTCTCCCTGCCTTTCTGTCTTGGAGCCGGCCATAAAGAAATTCTCTGACCTACCTTGTCTGATTGTAGGACATAAGACCCCCCATTCCAGAAAGGGTCCTGCCCCATATCCTGGAGAAATGAATGCTACACAGAGAGACCAGGAAGAATCTGAACAAACAGGCCTTGCTGGGTTTCCCTACTGAGTCTACTAGCATTAGATCATACATGTCTTATCCAATCACATTTCTTCATGGCTGTGCCTGCTTCACAGAACCTAAGCATACATATGGACAATTTTCCCTATATCTCTGGGTTTTCATTCTTAAGGCTCCTGGGTCATGCAAAACTATGATATAAAAAAATTCGTTATGCCTTTCCTTCATATTCAGGTGATTTTTCAGAGAACTTTCAGAAAGTTGAAGGATGTCTTCCCCCGGCCCCTACGGTATCTTCTAGTTTCAGTTTGCAGTTCTTTGGTTATGAGATTGTTCTCTCACATTTACTGGTCATTTTGAGGTTTCCTTTAAGTATTTCCTGTGCAAAAGCTAAGTCTAAATCATCATAGTAGCAGGGCTGTTACTCTGAATCCTGATTTGAAATCTTGGTGAAGGTATATTTTGTTGTTTTTCTAAGTCGTCTTTAAACAGTTTTCTTGGTTCCTTGGTTTCTGTTGACTTCTTGCCTAATAGCTGGAGCATGAATAATGCTTCATGGTTAATCAGATTTAGCATGCTGCAGAAATTGTTTTACTTTATCAAATTAGTTCTCTGAGAACAAAGCTATGATTTGGAGAGATTCCAGTGGTTTTCAAATCTGACCAACTTCACTTAGGCTCAATACTCCACGGAGAGTTTTCAAACGCACTACCAAAGCACTTCCCAGCTGTGTGGAAATTGCCTCTTGTTACTCGCTCATCTCCCCTACTGTATTTTGGTTACTGTTTTATTCCTAATACCCACACCTTGTCAGACACAGATGGGCACTCAGGAAATATTTGTGATGGAATGAATAAAATCCTGACAAGAATAAAGACTTTGTTATAAAAAAAATTGAACTGCAAATAAAATAGAAGAAATTATGGATGACTGTTTCTCTCAACTCAGTATGGGTAAAAACTATCTTAAGAGCCAGGGAGGAAATCACATGGAAAAACATGAATTTGATTACATAAAAATGTTAAGCTCTATAGATCCAAAAAATTGCAAACTAAATTGAAAGAGAAGTATCAAACTGGGAAAATATTTGCTACATATACAATATATCAATATGGAAATAACTGAGGGGGGAAATCTAAGATATTCTGGTACAAAAATGAGAAAAGAAGTTAAAACAATTCACAAAAGAGAAAGTACGAATAACTAACTGCCATAAGGTAACAAAGAAAAACCATTTTCTAACATCTGATATTAACAAAAAGAAAAAAATTAATTGTAGTACTCGTTGCTAACTAGGGTGCAGTGAGCTGGCCACACTCTTTCTTTCTTGGCTCTAGATCTACAAAGCCAAGTTTTTAAAACTCAAAGGTAGACATTGACTCAGTTTCTCTTCCTGCATTTTAGCTGTTGAGACCCTACTTTAGGAGCAGTACATAACAAAATCCCTCCATGCCACTAAAACAATGGGAGAGGGGTAGGAGGACAGAGAATTGAAAACTACAATTAGATTAATATTCAAGTGTTATTCTATTACAAGTAGGTAGGAATCAAACATATTTTACTAATTTGAGGGGCATTTTCTACATATAGTCCATCAAGTCTTTATCTCAGTCACCCATGCCTTCAATCAAAGAATCATCAGTGACTACTGATAATTATGAAATTAGTTATATTATTGATACTGCTTTTTACTGGGTATTGGTTTCCCAGAGGTATAGTGTGAATACTGGAATGAAGGAAGCATCAACTTTGTCATGGATAGTCGTGTAATATAAATAAAAATTTACTGTTCCAGAATCTTTTCCCTTTCTTTCAGAAAGCTATTGGTTTCTCAGCAGACTTTTATAAGATTTTATCATTAGCACGGGCCTCAAAACAAAAAATTATAAATCATGTCAGTTTCAGTTTCAAAATGCTTTTTTTTTTTTTTGCTTGCTAATCATAAACCACAGTGGTAATGTCTGCAAGAGCAGAGTGCCATGTCACAAAAGATCAGTTTGGCTTCAGAGTCTCTTGTTATTTTCCCTACATGAAGGACAGATTTTTTGTTGTTGTTGAGGCAGGACCATAATTTGCATCTGGTAGGACAATGGGCCATATTTTCTTCTGTCCACACACAGAGCTACATTGACAACAGCAAGAGTTGCTCAAAGACAGAGGCAGAATTTGGCTCAGCCAGTGCTAAATTCAGCCTGATTTTAAAAAAGCAAATGGTCCAATTAACATCTAGTGAAGAGCAAACCAGCTAGTGGATTTGGAAGTTGCCTTTGAAATTTCCTAAATTTTCCTTTGAAACTTCCAGCCCAGTGTGTGAAGTAATTCCAGACTCTAATGAGTTTCAGAGGTTTCTCCGACTATAAATAAGAAGCAAAATGATTGTCTATATTGGATCCAGGACTTTCTGTGGTAGTAGATAATTTATTGTTATGTTCTATGTCCTGGTTTTTCCTTTGTGATTGATGAGTTCTCTTCTGTTTTCAGAAGTCATTTCTAATATTTACTTTTCTTCAAAGTGACCCTGAAAGATAAGTCAAAAATTCCATACCTGCTTTCCACATGGGGAAGCTGGGGACCCGAAAGTTGAAACAAATTTCCTAACCTCACAACAAGGAACTCTGTGTTCTCACGCGGTTATGGAAATTTAGTCAAAATGGAAATGAAAGTTCTGCTTTTTTAGGTTATCTTTTCTGTTTATTTAAAATGAAATCCTTTCCATCCATCAGTTCTTAGGAGACTGGTTTTTGACACACGTGTGAGTAAATGTAGAATCCCCTCTAATTGGAATCAGTTTTCTTCAGGACACCCCAGTCATTGAATTATGAGGAGCCTCTTCTCAGGCCTCTTGTCTCCCTTGTAAGCACAGCCCTCTTCTAGCTGAGCAGATACTTGTTGATAGATTTCACCAATACTATACAGATGGTTTAGAGACTGATCTGTTTAATTGCTGGCTCTAAAGTATATTATACTGTCTTTGAAACCCACACATTCAGGTATTTTTTTTTTCTTAGGAAAGCTGATTAAACATATTTACTTTCAGAGTTTCCTTGTTTAATTTTAGGCTTCAAGATGTTTTGATCATCTGAATTGGGAAAGAAAGCAATTTAACCTTGATGAAGGGGAAGAGGTAGAGAGGGAGTTCATCGATATTGCGAGTTTTAGATTTTCTAAAGGAGAAAGATAAAAAAGAGACCATTCTATCTTTTAAGCGTACAGAACTCTTGAGCTCTATGACATGCTTCCCTTTTCGTAGAATGAAGTTCGATGGAATCTTAGTGATTTTTCAGTCCAACCTCCCCTCTTACAGATGAAGAAACTAAATTCAAATAAGTTGTGTCATGTTTTAGAGCTGTTTCCAGTCAATATGAATAAATTTGCCTTATTCTTTTTAAAAGCTGCATAGCATTCTATAAAGATGTACCTTCATTTATTTAGCCATTTTTCTTAGAGGAATATTTTGGTTATTTCCAATTTTTTTTACTGTTATAAACAATGTTGCAATAAATAACCTTGTAGGTGTATCGTAGTTCAATGTGTGAGGATTTTTATAGGACAAATATCAGAAGTGAAGTTGAATTTTAGTAGAAATAATCCTCCCATGAGATTGTGCCTGTGGCTGCACATCCTCACTAACACTGGATATTATCAATCTTTTGATTTGATTTGTCTTTTAAATAATTGTGGTCTTTCACATTTAGCTCATTAGTCTATCTAAGGTTTACTTTTATGTATTATGTGAGGTAGGGGCCAAACATACTTTTTTTCAATATTTAATATGAGAGGAGGAGCAGAGCACTAGGCATGAGAAGAGTAAAGAAAGCAACTGAAGGTGACCCCAGGTTGCATAATCCACTCTGCAAAATGAAAGCCCTACTGGTGACCAGACCTGTCTCCTGTGGCCACCTTAGAAGGCTAGTTAGGGACCATTTATTGTTACTGTAAAGTTGCATCATATATGCACATGGAGATTTAATTATTGCAGGCTTTTAAGCTTCTGATGGCCAGATACTAGCAATTGATGGACATTTAAGAGGCTTTTCTATGTAATTTTGCCTACAGTTATTTTTACCTTCCATGTTGACAATAGAATGTAAAATGTCCCACCCCCCCAGCCCACCCCCGCACTGCCAACAGATATACCCAAGATGGGACTAAAGTATGCTGCCTTTTGAGGGTTTCATTGTGTTCCTCACCCATAACCTCCAAGAAGCTTATCAAAATATTCCTTCCAATCACATATGCGTTTTCTCCACCTCACATGTTTGGAGTTTTGGAGTTTTTTAGTGTTTTGTTTTGTTTTGTTTTGTTTTTTGCACCCTTTATGGATTGTTCTTCCTGAGTCTCAGAATTCTCAACATGGTATTCTGGGTAGCCATTACCAGTTGATCAAAGTTGGTACACAGGTGAAATCAGTTTGTCATCTCTGGTCTAGGTCATTGTTAGTAAATGTCCCATAGTAGTGGTGGGAAACTTTTGTCCTGAGACTTTATGTTTTATTACCATGATGTATATCAGTGATCTTGCCCATGAATGTGAGACAAGGATTATTGGAGGGGTCTGGCTACCCATGGAAAGTCATAATGTAACTCTTTGGGGAAGAAGGCCCTTCCTTTTTCCATTAAACGGCTAAGATGAGTCATAGGTCTTCCTACTTTCCATAGAAGGGCAGAGTCAGTGATATGATTTCAAATCAAGAGTTCAGAGGTTGCAGAAGGGAGGTATAGTAGATGCCTTTGGTGCCCACTCATATCTGCTAGGCACTCACTGCTATCTTAAAAGTGGTTTCTGTGACTCTGCCTAAAGACTAGCTCTGGCTGTAGAAGCTCATGTGGCTTGTGCAAAGGACAGGTGGAAAGGGCTAGGTAATCCATGCTATCAGGAGCAGAACTCAACCAATAACAGATGGGAATTATGGTACAACACTCTAGTGGTATAACTCCCAGGGGTACTCTTTGCAGTTTCCCAGGAATCTCCCAGTTGCCCCAGTGGTAACCAGCTTGTTAATGCATTGTCTCTATGGACTGCCTTTCCTTCCCTGTCTCATATCCCCATTCCTCTACTGAGATCTCCTTCCCAATAACCTACCTGTGCTCTAGATCTTGTCCCAGAATCTATTCCTCAGAGAACCCAATCTAAGACAAGTGGGAAACATCACCTTTGTAGTGGGGAATGACATGTCCTTTTGAGAACTGATACTAGCTAACAAGCACTTTTAAGGAGCTATCTGTAAGTAATAAAGAATTTTAATTCTTCATTCTGTAAAGAGATGCAAAGACTCATCTTGGGGTGGGGTGGGGGCATCTGTTTTTGTAGCTGCAAGGAGGCTATAAAAGCAGGGGATGAATCCCTATTCTACCTGACACCTAGCTGAACCAGTGAGTAGACTGAGATGGCTAGAACTCCCAGACTTCCTGTGCCATGTGCCCCACAAGAGCCTGGGACTTCAGGGAGAATGTATTAGTCCCTTTCTGTTGCTTATAACAAAATATACAGAACTGGGTAATTTATAAGAAAATAAAACTTATTGCTTACAATTTCAGAGGATGGAAGTCCAAAGTCCAGGGAACACATCTGATGAGGGTCTTCTTTGGTGGTGGCTTTACAGCAATGCAGGGGTCTCACATGGCAGAAAATTGTGGTGCAGAGAGAGGGAGAGACTCTCACATACTCTCCTCTTAAAACCCTCAGAACCATGCCCCTGACCACCATTATTAATCCGTTCACTACAGCATTGTCCTACAAATCTAATCACCTCTTCAAGGCTCCACTATTCAATTACCATAATAGGACTCCCCACCCTCTTTACACTGTCACAGTGGGAACTAAGTTTTGGGGGACATCGATCCATAGTAGAGAGAGTCCAGGCTCAAGCACCAGGAACTGCACTAGAGGTAGTAATGATAAATAAAAGATTACATTGTGATTTTCTCCATTTAAAAAATTGTTAATAGTAAAAAAACAAATAATCCAATTTAAAAATGGGCAATTTAACTGAATTAAAAAGCATTATAAATATGTCCTTTTTTTGGAAAAAAAAAAAAAAGCCACTTTAGGATTGCCAAATGTCATTTGATGGAAAGGCTGTCATTGTTCTTAGGTTTTGTCTTTTTAATTTAAAAAAATTGTTAAAATATTCATATTTTTATGAAATGATGTTAATAGAAGGTAGTATTTTAATAATACTCTTATTTAGCAGAATTAAAAGAGGCCACCCATTTTTCACTCTCCCCCTGTTGTGAGGGGGGTCATGAAATCCTAAACTCTGGAAGCCACTGATTACAAACCCACATGAACACACCCTTTCTGTGACACAAGAGTTTATACAAGCTGGCCACATTGTAAAGCCAGTGTGTGACCAGTCCCTAGCAGCATAGACCAACCTGACTAACATGCTTAGGGGTAGAAGGAGCAGAGGCACAGACTTCTCATGAAGCATTCTCCAGGGAGCCAGGTGGCTAATCCCTGTCCCCTCATGCCCTATGCCTGTCCCTGGCTTTTTCCTGTCCACTGAGATTTCTCTAGGAAATTCCTAAGCTTGTGACAGGCCATTAGAATGCTTTGCCTTGTCAGCACCTAGACATGAGGGAGAACAGAACCTACTGAAGTTCTCAGTCAAGACACTGGGCTCCTAATGCCCCCTGTGAGGGGATCTCACTCTGGAAGAGAGCCTGCCTTAAAGTAAAGGCTGTCTTTGTTGTTGATGATGTTGTTTTAACTCCTCTGAGGTCAGAATTTTACTCTATTGTGAAGAGTTATTGCAAAGTATCAGTGTCACTCCACGCCTCAAATATATTCCCCCAATAATTGCCATTGTTCATCTGCATAAAAATAAAATTCAAGCCTATTCATGATTTTAAATTGATAAAACCCAAAGGCACTGTTAAATAAGGAACACACCTTTGGACATAGTAAGTGAAAATGGCTGAGAATATTCTCACGAAAAGAGATACTGAAAGAATGGGGCCCGGCCAGTCAGCTCAGCTGGTTACAGTGTGGTCCAGGGTTTGATCCCTGTACTAGTCAGCCGAAAAAAAAAAAAAAGAATGAAAGGCCTGGGTAATTTTTGTTGTTGTTGTTACCAGGTGATTTTTTTAAAGAAATTGAGTACATTACTGTAAATGAGGTCAATCAATTACATAAAAACAGAATGCCTATTTCCTGGGCTCTGCGAAAATGAATTAAATGGGGGCAGCTTTTAAAACTAGATAAAATGAGTGGGAGCGTCTTCCCATCTCTACTTACATACACAGATTCCATCATGGAAGATCAGAGGCGTTGCTCTCCAAATTCTTAGACAAATTGCCCCTCTTGGAAAACACCCTTATTTTCCGTAATTAGTAACTTCATAGTGCGTCTCTAGTCTAGGGGGCAATGTGACCAGAAGGAGCCCTGGATAGGGAGTCAGGAGACCCAACTCACTCGGCCACTTTAGAACTGAGAATCCAGGTGAATCGGTTTGCTAGGGCTGCTGTAACAAAGTATCACAAACAGTGGCTTAAACAGAAGTTTATTGTCTCACAGTTCTGCAGGGTAGAAGTCTGAAATCAAGGTGTTGGTAAGATTGGCTCCTTCTGAGGGCTGTGAGGCAAGGATCTGTTCTAAACCTCTCTGTTTGGCTTGTAGATGGCTCTTTGTGTTCACATGGTGTTCTTGTATGCATGCCTCTGGGTCCAAATTTCCCATTCTTATAAAAATACTGGTGGAATTGGATTAGTACCCACCCATTCACTTCATTAATTTGATTACCTCTGCAAAGACCCTATCTCCAAATCGGGTCACGTAGTGAGGTACTAGATATTGGACCTTCAGTATGTGAATTTAAGGGAAACACAAATCAACCCATAACACCAGGCAAGTTCTCTGGATTTGGTTTCCTCATCTTTAGAGGAAAATGTCAGCCTTAATGCTCCTTAAGGGTTCTTTCAGTCCCAGTGTTCCAAGAATCATTCAGCCCTTTTGAAGCTGCCAAGCCTGGCCCCGCTATCCAAGGGGCTATAAATATAAGAATTTTCCTCCTGGGGCCTGTCAGCCAGTCTTGGAGGGTGGGAAATGAATGGGGAAATGCTACGAGGGTGGAACTTTCCTCTAACCTTTTGTCATTTGCATGTGTTCTGTAACCGGACAAACATTCAGGGTACGGTAAAGTGGGGGTCCTGACATCCTAAAGCAAATAAGCAAATAACACTTGTTCTTTTCCAAATCCTGAGGTTTTATGTGCTCCAACTAGAGATGACAAAATAGTTCCAAGAGAGCTGCAGTGTTTTGTTCTCCCTGCCAATTCATTAGCAAACAGAACGGTTGCTGGGCTATAATCCAGCCAGGCTGACAGCCATTCCCCAGTAAAAGAAGGACAAAACTGGAGCTGGGTCTGTACAGCCAACAGGGATCAGGAGGGCTCAGATGTACTGACACGCTGGCGGGAAGAAAAAAAAAGAAAGAAAGAAAGAAAAGAAAGTTGGGAAAGTTTATAGAACTAAAGAGGTCATCCAGTTTCTTCAAGGGACTCAAACAGGATGGTAGGAAGGAGGGGCTGTAGGCACAGTGATAACACTAATTGGGATCTGGTTAGTATCATTTTCGGTGAGAATTTAGAAAAATTGGGGTTTGCTTACCTATAAATAAAAACCATCGGTTTTAGAAACCTAAACTAAGAGCATGTGTGCAAAAAAGAAACCTATATAAGGAAGCAGAGCTGGACTGTAGTTACGGAGGCCCAGGAACAGCCCACTTCCTTTCTTTGTGCCTTTTTTATTCATCTCTAAATGTGGAGATGGTAATACAATTGCACTCTTCTCAACCTAAAAATACTTTTCTTCTGAATCACCTGACAAGTTTTTTATTTTTCCCTGCATGGTGCTTATATCCAGTAAGAGATCTTCTAGAGCCACTTCATCTGTCTAGCAGGTCTTGCTGGAAGTTTCTAGCACTCCAGATGCTGAATGCAGTCGGTCCACAGCTCCATCACTAACCCTGACTATCCTTCTTGTCTTAATAATGTACCAAACCTTTACATTCAAGCTGTTTTATTAGGTGCTTCTTGGGCTTTCTTTCCAAGCAACTTATCCATTACTACTTTAAGACTTTCCTTGCAGCTTTTATAACATTAAAGAGTGAGCCTTGGATACTGCTTTACGGCTTTTGAAAAGCCTGCATATTATATGTCCATGTCTTATCTTCTGTTTCTACCATGTGCAGCAGTGCAGGGCAGGGGAAAAAGCCATTCCATGGTCCTGCTCCCAGCTTCTTGGAGGCTGGACATGTGCCTGATGGGGCAGGTACATTCCAGGCTACACAGTGGCTGCATGAGGTCTCCGCATGCAGAAAACCAGGTTGCCAATAAGCTCACTGTGAAAGAAAAGTCTGGAGTAAATGGGTTGATGCTGAATTATAACACATGCAACAACTTATGTACCTCTAAATGCTATGTTTTGCTGTCTCTCCCCATCTATACTCTCAGACACTGACTCCTAGATCCTCTGCATTTAAATAGGACTCTAGGATACTAACCCTGCACCTTTAGAAATCATACCCATTTATTTATCTATGCACTCATTGAAAAGCTAGGATCGGGTGTCTCCCAGCTACTGAGCATGGTGCTCAGTCATAGGGATGCATAGAATAACAGCAAAGGCTTCTCGCCTCAGAGGAACTCCTGACCCACTGTCTCCTCTGACGCATTGAGGGCTTATGGATTCAGGTTTGGACTTTGACTTTTTGAACTTGTAGTACCCATGCTTCCTAGTAAGCATGGGATTTCCTTCCTAATGCAGAGCATGGATATCTGCCAAATCCCTGTACTTGACCAGACCTGTAGTCCTGACTCCTAGTTCTTCCTGTTTCTGTGTGAAGCCTAGCACAATAGCCCTTTTGCCTGGAGTTTCCACTTGAGTGGAAAGCTCTGTTCACGTAGTGAAGGTTGTATACCACAGCTTCTGGGCCTAAGGAGAGTCTAAGACGTAGCCTCTGTGGAACCTCTGTCCTGTTTGTGTCCTCTTGGGTCCACCCTCAGGCTGACCACCACTGGTCTATAGTAGAACTCTAAGAGACTGAGTATATGAGTGCCCACCTGTGACAAGTGAAAGTAGAGCAAAAGGGGCATGTTTTTTTTTGTTCTTGTTTTTGTTTTTTGTCGTTTTTTTCGTGACCGGCACTCAGCCAGTGACTGCACCGGTCAGTCCCATATAGGATCCGAACCCGCGGCGGGAGCGTCGTCGCGCTGCCAGCGCAGCACTCTACCAAGTGCGCCACGGGCTCGGCCCAAAAGGGGCATGTTTAGTCTCAGTTGAAGTTCAGCCTGACTGAATTGTCAGAGTGATATCTCATGGTGATGCCCCTGACAGCCCCCTGGGGTCTGCCCAGCACAAGTTCCTTGGCCATCCTTGCTGTTTTGCCTCCTGTCAGGGTGGGGAGGGATTGGGGGGGCGCGGTTACTGTGTAGTGATGTGCAGAGCAAGGCAAGTGGGCACTGGGCACAGCCTCCACCTAGGAGGCAGTCACACCTGGAGAGCAGTCTTGCTAGAAAGGCCTCACCTGACTCTAACAGTGAGGAGCTAAGCAGACATCCAAATGTGGACATTCTACAAAACAATTGGCCTAGATTCTTCAAAAATGTCGATGTCAGGGAAGATTTTTTAAAAAGCAAGGGAACTGTTCTAGATTAAAGAAAACTAAAGAGACATGATAACTAAATGCAATGCCTGATCCTTGACTGGATCCTGTATTGAAAAATATATACCCATTAAGGACATTATTGGGACAATATGGAGGAGTGTGTGTGTGTGTGTGTGTGTGTGTGTGTGTGTGTGTGTGCGCGCGTGCGCGCACATGCATGTGTAGAAAGAGGAAGAAAAAAAAATGTGGCAATATGCTAAAAACTAGTAAATCCAAGTGAAAAGTGTATTGTTATTTATTGTACTGGTTTCTTAACTGTGCTGTAGGTATGAAATTTTTCAAAATAACAAGTTTAGAATTCTAGCATAATCAGCGGGTAAACAGGTGGTAAGAGGGGAAAAGAATGGCAAGAGAGGCTGACAGAAGCCAGGTGACAGTGTGGCAGCCCCAGACAGTTTCTGGGCCAGAGTCTAGTCCCAGATAAAAAAAAGAAACCAGGCAAAAAACTAGGCAGGCGGACCAGCCACAAACACAGGGAACCTGCAGCTTAGCGCACACCTGGAAGCCTCCAGTCAGCCCCACTGTCTGGGGAGCAGGTGTGGGAGCAGCAGGCAAATTCTGGGCCCATCAACAAGCGGAGAACTCCCAATAATGCCACGTGTGGCCTTTGGAGACTCAGGACTTGGGAAATGCTGAATGTCAAGAGGCCAGGCAGCATTGAAGCCATAGGGAACTGATACGTCTGCCTATTGCCCAAGCAGCCCAGGAGGTGGGGGCTCACCAGGAGGCAGGGACCTCTCTGGGTTCTGTCAGCTCCTAACTGGTTGAATTTTGCATTACCAGATTAAGTTATTGATTAAGCCCACAGATATTACTCTAATTTCCATCTTTTCCCATCTTTTCTGCCTTCTATTCTCTATTTGTAATTCTTTCTGACTGTCCTTGTTCTTCTCCTGGTTTTCTGCCATTGTTATGTGTGGAAAACATTACAAGACTTCTCTACAGGGTCTCAAAAAGCCTGAGTACAAAGAAGAAAAAAAAAAATCTATCAAAGCTCGTTTTGAATTGACTAGTGTGACACACAGTTTCCAAAGGTCACAGAGCTGAGTGCTAACGTGACCAAGCTGCCAAGCCCCCTGGCTTCATCATTCCCTGGCCTTTCCATGAGTGTTCTGGCTCTTAAAGGAATTGCTGATTTCTCCTTTCTGAGTCTTTCATCTCATCTGTGCTGAGTACAGCTTCCCAAATTCTGGACAGGCCAGCATTGTCGCCCTCTCCTCTCAGGGGCGTCTGAGTTGTCTCCCCCATACATGGGAATGTGCAGTGTGGGAGGTCAGCCAGGGGTTGGGGCGCTGGATCCAGCCATACTGAGCTCTGCTCAGCTTCTACCATGTGTCTCAGTAACAAAGCAGCCATGATGAGTGTTGCCAGGCCCATGTGCTGGGAACCAGGAGCAGATGATTTCCCAGTGTGAGTAAGGAAAACAGCAACTGAGTTTGCTACAACTGTGATTAACGTGCAGGCTTCAGCCCAGAGATGGCTCCTTCCGAGAAACAAAAACATTTGCAGAAGTTGATTCTAGACAAACCCCAGTGGTTTTCAATCTCAATCTCTCTCTGTCTCCCCCAACCCCTCTGGTTTTTTGTTTTTAAAGCAGCAAATCCCTCTGTTCAAATATAAATTTTAGGCAAGAAACAATACACAAAAGAGATCAAAACTCAGCTTATCTGATTTTTTTGTGGGGACTGTGGACCTATGTCACCCCTCCCAGTAGCCCAGGATACTTTCAAAGCATGATGAGGGCCCTCACAGAATCCAGAATGTGAAAACCATGGCTTGGGCCTCTCCTCTCCCCACACAGAGGAAACTGTCCCTGATCATGTCTTCTCATGTGCTCCTCAAACAACACCCCACCCAAGCTGTTTTCATGCCTCAATATGTACCAAGAACTTTATGAGATGAGATCTGTTATACTTTTTTTCTATAAGTCCAGAAAGTATCCTTTGATGGGAGATAGAAAATTTATGATACCCTCAAAAAAGAGCATAGGCCTAAACTTATTGTATTTCATCCTATTAGAAAAATAAAGGTGTGACCACATGATCTCATTTTTCTTGGAGTTGAAAGGCAGTGTTCATGGATCCTCCCCTCGCCTCCCCTCCCCTCCCTCCTAAGACAGAAGAACCCCAGGGCGGGGCTGCCCTTGCAGGTCCTGCTGCACTGGCTTTCTGTTAACTCCGCATCTTGGATCCAACTGAACTTGCTTCATTTTTTGGTTGTTACACACTGTATCAGCCGCTTACTTTTCCTGCTATTTACTGCTAGTTACATTTTCATCTATAACCAAAAAACGCCATGGGATAGAAAATTGTGGGAAAGTTCATCTCTAAAGCAATGGAAAGTTCCCAAATGTGAGAACAACATGGCAATCTATGGTGGGAAAGGCCACTAAACGGCTCTATTACATCAACTGTAACAATAGCAAAGATTCTTGAGATGGAAAAAATGTTATTTTATAGGGCTACCATTCATCCCAAAGGAACAATGTGTTTTTAGTCATTCAAGTTAGGTTTGACTCATTGCTCAACTACCTAGTTATTTTTAATTTTATTTTTATTAACTTTTGGACTATTTTCCTAGTTCACGCTAGCCAGAGTGCTGTACACTGTTAACATGCAAATAGTGATGATCTATGTGTCTCCTGCTCTTTTCCTCACCTCTAGTCCCCATCATAGTCCCTTCTGGAAGTCCCCAGGAAGCATCTCACCTGAGCTCACAGAAACATTCAGGACCACTATGGGCTACCACCACTGTTTTCTTCTTTTGGTCCCTCTTCAGCAATGTCAGCTGCCAGGCCTTCATTGTGGCTGTGTGAAGACTTTTCAAGGTTGTCTCCAACGTCCTCAGTCAACCACTCCCTACAGGCATGTTGCCACAGCCATCATCCTTGCCACACTGACAACAGCCTTCAGTATACCAGGATGGAGATGAATATTCTGGAAGTCATGAAGTTTGTTGTCCAAACGGGAGAAAGCTTTCTTCCCTTTTGTGTAATAAGTCTAATATGAGCGGATTACTGAGGCAGTGCTACCTGGCATCCGGTCTTAGAGTTTTTAGCAAAAATAATGCGTTCAAATTTTATGCACAAGCCTTTCTCTTCTGGGATTCAGTCCTGAGTACAAAGAGGCAGGACTAGAGTTTGGGGAGTCCAGTGCATTCGCAACTGTGCCTCCCACCAGAAAGCTTAACGAGCTTTTCTGTTTCAGTCTTTCTTCCCTTAAATGAATTCTCTCTCCAAAGCTCATAGGTCCCTCTTTAAAATCAGATTCTGGCTGTTAAGTTTACCAAACAGGCCCACACATGTCTGAACCCCAGCAGCGGATGGCTTAAGCTTAAGCTAAGGCCGCTGCTACATGACTTTCAGCGTCAGATTTACTGCAGGCTCTTTTAGCCATCAATATGAATGCTTAAAAAAAAATAAAACCAGGTAACTTTGGTTACATCAATGATTCATTCCAAAGTGAGTCATTTTCTTTCGCCTTTCCCTTATGTGCTCTTGGATGTTGAGTGGCAGATTAGTGAGATTATTACTGATTATTTAATTCCTATCCATTAACTACATGAATATCAAGTGTATCATTCCTATTTCTCTATGTCAGCATTCTCTTTAGCAAAATAAATGTACTCAAACAAATCTTTACTGGGAGGTAGAGAAACTGGAGCCCTCCGACTTAGCTAGTGGGAATGTAAAATGGTACAGCCACTCTGGAAATCAGGTTGGAAGTTCCTCAAAAAGTTAAACATAGAGTTACCATATGACCAAGCAATTTCACTCCTAGGTATACCAAGAGAATTGAAAACATACGTTCATACAAAAACTTGTATACAAACATTTACAACAGCATTAAGCATCACAGCCCCAAAGTGGAAACAACCCAAATCTCCAATCAAGTGATGAATGGAGATATTCAAAATGTGATATGTTCAGGCAACAGAATACTATTCAGCCATATAAAGCAATGAAATACTAACACATGTTACAACTTGGGTGAACCTTGAAAACACTGTGCGAAGTGAAAGAAACCAGACACAAAAGGCCACATATTGTATGATTCCATTTATATGAAACGTTCAGAATAGGCAAATCCATAGAGACAGAAAACAGATTAAGTGATTGCCAGGGCCTGGGAGGAGGAAGGAGTGATGAGTGACTGCTAATGGATATGGGGTTTCTTTTTGAGATGATGGAAATCTTCTGAAATTAGATAGTGGTGATGGTTGCACAATCTTGTGAATACACTAAAAATCACTGAATTATACACCTTAAAGGGGTAAATTTTATGGTGTGTGAATTATATCTCAATTTAAAAACTGAATCTTTACTACATGTTAAAAAGTCAGCACAAAAAAGAGCTTGCTTTTTATAGGAAAAATTAAATAGTTGCCTTTGTTTACAACAAATTGCAGCTTTCTTGTAAAAGGCAAAATCTTTTTAAAGCCCAAGTAGAATAAATTTTTTTTTTATTCATTCGTTCCGTAAATATTGAGCATATAGTATGGCCAAAAGCCAGGCATTGCAGAGATACTGGTGACCAAAACAGATGTGGTCCCTGCCTCACAGAGAGATACAGGCAGTTTCCACACAGTTGGAAAAGGGCTAACAGAACTGAGGTTATCAGAGGTGGGAAAGGGGGAGGGGAAGAGGGTTGAGTGAGAAATTGGTAAAGGGCCACAAAAAATGATTGCATTGTGTAATGTTAAATATACTCTCCTGACATGAACATCTCATATTGCACATGGGTATTGATATTCAACACTGTACCCCACAGATATGTACAATCAGTTATGTTTTAATTAAAAAAATTATAAATCAATAGTAATTAAAACAAGGTGGTCCTGACAAAAAAAGAAAGAAAGAAACAGGCTATGCCCAGGAAAGCCCAAGGCTCTGTGGGAGCACATGAAAGGAACACCGAACTCACACGTAAGGGCTCAGGGAAATCTTTCAGGAGCCCTTGACTCCTAATAAAGACCTGAAGTTGAGCCACAGACAGATACAGAGGGAGAGGAACAGAGGGATGAGTGTTCCAGCAAGAGGGAAGGGCATGTGCAAAGACCCTGAGGCAAGAGAGAACACAGCATATTCTGGGAACCAAAAACAGTTCAGAATGGCTTTTGAGAAAAAGGTCCAGTCTAAACATTTGGTCTGAATGGAGTACAAACTATTATGTTTAGGAGTTCAGTGATTTTTCCAGAGTTCCAACTTTTTCAAATCTTACTCTGTGTGTCAGTTAGGATGTTTTTAGCTGCAAGTAACCGCAAGTCTGACTCTCACAGGCTTAAAGATTAAGAACATTTATTATTTCACATAACAGGAAGACTTGAGGTAGGGTGGACTTCAAGTTTGTCTTTAGGGATCTAACTTCTCAATCTCTCTCTCTCTCCCTCTCTTTCTCTGCTATCCACCTGCTCATCTTCTTTCTAAGGCAAGTTCCCCTCAAGACCACATGACCCGGGAGATAGGCTGCCCTGTCCTCTTTCAGCAGGAGAGACGCTTCTCTTTTCTGACAGCCCCCAGCCAGCAAGACTCCTCTGACATATCACTGACACAAATTCCTGAACGACCCCTGGCAAGAGAGGAGGAGTTACCCTTAGTAGCTTGGATTCATCACTAGCAGTGGAACGAACACTGGAGAGTCAACCTTGATGCGATCATGCTGTGGACCCTAAACACAGCCTTGGGCGGGCACGGCATCCACCAGCAGTGGATGGACCTGCCATGGGGCCCGTGTCTCACTTTTGCCTCCAAAAATATATCCAAGTCCATCTTCAAAGCATGATGTATGATGTGGTTTTTATTGCGGGTTTTGTGAGAACTGGCTATCATACTGACAAACTTCCTAAAAGTTATCTTTAAACCTCTTTCTTTCCTCAAATTTCCACTCCTTACCACAACCACCACATCTCCTTCTCCCCCTCCCCCACCCCTACCAATCTTCCTCCTCAGACCTCTTGCAGCCAGACTGGCAGTTACCTCTTTTCCCACTCCCTTTCTTTAAATCACTCAGCTCGCATTTTCTATCCAGCAGGAACCAGTCTCCCTGGCCCCTCCTGTTCCTTTCCATGCCCTGCTGGGCTTCAACTCTTGCCCTGCCTCAGGAAATCAGCAGGAGGTCTACAAGCTGACTTCGGTGTTTCTATGCACAAAAACCTGTACCCTAATTGTTTCAAACTCTTTCAGCTCAACAGGCTTATTACTCATCAATCGTTATTTAAAACTGTGGATAAGTCACACAAATTTTACATAATATTGAAGTTCATTTTTTCCACATAGAACAATTTATGTGAAAAAATGAACTTCAATATTATTTAAAAATACCACAAACCAAGTCCAAAGATAAACAAAAAATTGGGAAATAGTTATAAAATACATGATAATTTCCTTATACAAATCACTAAGAAAAAGATGAATATCCCAGGGCAAAGGATATGAGCTGTCAGTTCACAAAAGAGAGAGAGATAACATTTACTTTATTTTAATGTTTTGCCTATCAGATTGGCAAAGATTAAAAAACTTAGAAATAGATAGTGTTGGCAAAAACATGAAGCAACAGGCACTGTTCATGAGAACATCAATTGGAACAACTTTCTGAAGGACGATCTGTATTTATATCAGTATTTAAAATACACTTACTTTTGATCAAGTAATTAACACTTCTAGGAATTTATTCTAAGGCAATATTTAGGCAAGGGTGCAAAAATGTAGGTTCACATATTCATCATAGCTCTTTTCATAACAGTGAAAACTGAATAAATTTACTGTTCAGCTATAGGGAATTAATTAATGAATTATGGTATATTTGTGTTTGCAAAGGCTTGCTTACCTATAAATGCATCCCTAGAATCCAGCCCAGTGCTTGGTCTATTTGTGAATATTTATTGATAAATGAACAAATAAATGTAGTAGAGAATTCTAATAGCCATTAAGAACTGCATGGATATGGTCATCTCACTTTTATATAAAAAACAAATGTATATGTGTATCCACAGAAAAAAGTTTAGAAGGCTATATACCAAAATATAAATTGTGGTTCTTTCTAAATAATGAAATGATAGGTATTTCTTTTTTTGCATTCTTATTTATACCTTTAAGTAATGTCTGGAATTTTTACAATGAGCATATATTTTATGATCAGAAAAATACAATAAATATTTTCAATTTGAACAACAAAAAATATTGCTATGAATACATTTGCAACTGAAATACTCATACATGAAATAAGCATAAACTATTCTGTACTTTTATGCATTTTTCCAGGATAAACTGAAGATGACCAAGTCCTTATAGTAGCTTACCACCAAGAAAACTCAATGAATTATCAAAAATTCGTTCAAAGAAATGCAAAAAGAAAAGTCACAGGGAATTCTTAAGCAACACACTGTGTGATAATGCAGCTGGTGGACAGGAGGCAGACCTGGTCAAGAGGGACCTTTCCTGGGCCAGATGCTATAGAATGCCCAGCTATGGTCGTTCTCTGGCTATGTCTTCCCCACAGGGCCAGGAATCCAACAAGCCAAGTTCACCCCCTTCTAGATCATGCTCCAAGTGTCTGGGAACTGGAACAGTCTCCCCCAGCTGCTTCCTAGACAGATGTCTTCCCCAAGTCTGACCTCCAGAGGGTCAACTGTGCCTCTAGTGAGCACTTTGGAACTCTGAGGACTCTGATAATGCCAAATTTGAATATTATGAAGGTATATTTGTAAAAGTAGGAGGGATAAATATGCTTTTTACAGCTATGTTGGCTTGATTTATAACTTTTGAATATTTAGACAGGTGGTATGTAGGCCTACGTTTGTATTCTCGCCCCACAAATGTTAGGGATAGAGCCTAGAGGCAGAGAACAAAACCGGTAGACCAGTTTGTCCTCTGAAAAACTCCTAATGTCATCTGAGATGGTCTATAGAAGAACATAGATGTTGCTCTCTATGGACAACTTAGACCTAGACCAATCTTGGATGACATTTATGGCTTCCGAGTAGGTTCACTGGTACCATCTGGACTCTGATGAATATGCAAAGCAGAGAAACAATGATGGAAGTCCTAGAATATATCCAGTCTATCAGTGGAAGCAATGCTTATTAAAAAATAATTCTGATAGGTCAAGCACTTGCTAAGAAAGGACAATACGATTCCCAAGCACTCAGAGCCTGAAGCTGTAGAGCTATTTGGGATTTACCTGGTAAAGAAAACCTGCTCCCCACACAGCTTTCTAAAAAAGAACAGCTTCCTGGGAGCCCTGGCTTGGGACTAAGCCTGAGTTTGAGGCAGAGTCAAAAATAATAACAAAGGACAATTCATAGAAAAGGAAATGCAAATACATTTTAAATATATGAAAATATTTTCAACTTCACAATAAGAAAAAAATAAATTTAAATACACTTTTCACATGCACATTATCAAAGATCAAATGATTTGGTATGCAGCATCAAGCTAGATGTAAGACAACAGGCAATCGCATGCATTTTTGGTAGAAGTGTAGAGTGGTACAAATTCTTTGAAGTTATGTTTTTGCAGCACCTATCAAAATGCAAAATGTACATACTCTTTTTTTTCTTCCTCCCTTCAAGACACATGTATTTACTCTTTGACACAGCTGTTTCACTGCAAGAAATTTATCAGTTTAACACACATCTCCTTATATATGTGCACGGAGAAATTGTGTGTCTTGGGGAAGATTGAAAACAATTTGAAAGTTCATCAGTAGGGTGCTAGTTAAGTAGAGTATGCCTCATCCATTCAGTGGACTGCTATGTAGCTGTTTAAAAGAAATTGGCTGATTTATTAACTGCTTAGCATAGTCTCCAAGATATATTACTGAATAAAAGAGGACGGTGCATGAAATACAACTGGTCTGTACTCTTTGACAATGTCAACATCATAAAGAAAAAGGTAGACCGAAGAAAGGTAGACGTATCACAGGAAGCCTTACAGCCAAATGCAATATATGAAGCCTGCCCAGATCTTGCTGTGGAAAAAATAAATTGCCACAAACTCTTGAGACAACTGGAAAAATGTTTATTTGGACTGTATATTAGATAATAGTACTCATAGTTTATCAATGTTAAATTTCCTGAATCTAATCATCATAACATAGTTACGTAGGAGAATGACCTTGTTAGGCAATACACGTAAAGATGTCTGCAACTTGCTCTGAAATGGTTCAGTAATAATAACAACAATAATCAAAATAAAATATATGTACAGTGTGTGTGTATATATATATAAAGAGGAAATGCAATTGTGGCAAAAGTTTAAAAATTGATGAATCTAGGTAAAGGTAGACAAGAGTTCATTTTACTGTTTCTGTAAATTTTCTGAATTTTTAAAAAATAAAAAGCCAAAATAAAAAAAGAAAAAGAGGTGCAGAAGAGTCCATAGTGTACTACCTTTTGGGAGAAAGGCATACATCCCTCTGGAAGAAGAAACTAATACCAGTGGTTGCTTCTGGGAAGAGGAATTGACTGAGGAATGGGGTAGGAGGGAGATTTACTATATTATGTACCTAACTGTACTGTTGAGAATTTTAAAAAGTTTTTAATCTTGTGCATGAATTCTCTATTCAAAATGAGAGAAGGGCAGGAGGAGAGGGAAAACAAGACAAGTTATTTTTAAAGTGGCCACAGCTTCTAACCAACAGAAACAACTGCACTTCCATTGTGCACATTTTCGAGTACCAATTACTTTTTTAAATTCCCATGTACACTGATCAAAATCAGGCAGTATCATTTTTAAAAATGAAAGGCAAAACAAAAATGCTGCTGCCTAGCGACAAGCACTATTAATATTTTCCTATGTTTTCTTGTAGCCTTTTCCCCACACACTTTTTAAAAACATAGTTGAGATCATATTTAATATATAATTTTATGACCTACCTCTTTTTTTGGCTTAATATTATATCAAACATTTTCTCATGTCCTTAAAAACTCTTTTAAACAGAAATCTTAATAGGTACGTAATGTACTATCCTATGGATATCTTACAATTTATTTATCCATTCCCAGTTGTTGGACATTCAGGTTGTTTGCAGTTTTTTTTCTATTATAAGTAAATCTGTACTGCAGTGAATATAATTACTTAAAATTCTTCATCTGCACTTCAGTTTATTTTTAAAGATAGATTCCTGGTAGAGAAATTACTGGGTCATAGGTTATTAACACATTTAAAGACTCTTGAGACATATTATCAAATTCCTTTCTCAAGAGATTGTTCCAGCTGCTTCTTGCAGTGCCAAGGGCTTTCCAGATCCTGTGGTGATGGGAGCCTCACTCACTGTGGACTGGACTAGAAGGCATGAGAGCTGCATCATGGTCCCTGCTCTGCCACAAGCCATCTGTGTGACCCTGAGAAAAGCAATTTTTAAAAACTGCCAATAATAATGATTTTTAAATATACGTAATCTTACATGCTTTTTAAATTGCTTTCACATGTTTGTTTGTTGCTTGTTTGTTTTGAACTTCCACAAATACCCCATTAAACAACAGAGAGATATTATTCCCATTAGAAAGATTAAAAAACAAGACCCAGAATGGTTAAGTGATTTATCCAGAATCACTACCTGGTAAATGACATGAAATACACAACTTCTGACTCATATTCCAGAATAATTTTCATTAACTCACATTGCTGTCTTCTTTTCCACTCACGACACAGTCACTCTGGGTCTCAAGGTAGGGATTGTCCTAGTGCTTCTCAAACTTCTCTGTGCACACAAATCACCCAGGCATCTTGTTAAAATGCAGATTCTGATCAGTAGGTCAGAGAAGGGCCTAAGATTCAACATTTCTAACAATCTCCCAGGTGATACAATGCTACTGGTCTGTGAACTTCACTTTAAAAAAAAAAAAAGATAACCAGTAAGGGGATCTTAACCCTTGACTTGGTGTTGTCAGCACCACGCTCTCCCAAGTGAGCTAACCGGCCATCCCTATATAGGGATCTGAACCTGTGGCCTTGGTGTTATCAGCACCACACTCTCCAAAGTGAGCCATGGACCAGCCCTATGAATCTCACTTTAAGTAACAAGGAATGAGACAGTTTCTTAAATTCTTTTCAGCAATAATATGCCATATTTCAGTATTTTCACCTAAGATCAAATTGTATATTGTCTGTTTAATATAGAAACCACCAGGTTCCAGAATGCAGTGGATGAAAATCAGTAACTGACCACAGCCTGGATTCCATAATTTTCTGCCACAATTTCAAATAATGAAGCTTAAAAAACCCCAACATACATCTAAGAAAGTTATTCAAAGCTAATAATACAGATTGCAGGGCCAGTGCGGTACTGAGTATGACATTTAACAGGGGAGACAAGAGCAACACAGAGAAGTTAACTAAGAACTCACAGGCACATGACTAAATACTGGCAAGGAGGACATTGCAGGCAGGGGCCACAGCCTGAAAAGGGCAAAGGAAACAGGAGTGAGTCACATGTTTTAGGGACAGTGCATAGACTCATATGGGAAGAATGTATAATTCATGTAGGGAGGTAAGATTGGAAGTGCAACTCCAGGCCAGATTTTTATAGTCTGTGGATGCCTGGTTGAATTTAGACCTTTATCGAATAATATACAGAGATGTGCCACTGAAAGCTTTTGAGCAAAGGAGTGACATGATAAATTGGTGTTAGGAAGATGAATTTGCAGAGGGCACAACTGGAGTGTTAAAAGGCTACAGCCATATTTAGGTGTGAGAGAATGGCAATGGGACCAAAATGAACAGGTATAGGTACAAGAGGTATTGTGAGGGAAAGTGATAAATGGACTGTATTGGCTAATTACATGTGGCAAGCGATGGAAGAGTTTAGAGTGAGTCTCTGAGATTTCAAGGCTGGGTGATAAGAAAGTGATGGTACCATTAGCAAAACTAGGGACATCAGGAAACATGTTGACTTAAAACAATTTCCTCCAGATAAACAACCACAATTGTCCCAACCAATTTTATATCCTGGCATGGTCCACAATACTATGATCACAATAGCAGAAAAAAGACTGTTGGAGATAACTTTGCCTTAATTTTCTGATTATTAGTTAACATTCTGTATTTTGTCTGTAAAGACAGCTGCTGGGCTTATGATTGGTTTTCTGGGAGTGATAGGAATGCAGGGATTTCTGCCTCCTTTCTTCCCAGCATAACAACCATCATTGGTAACACAGCTGACTTGGAGTACAGAGAGAAATTTGCATGCTAGGATCAGGGCCAAACTAACTCTATGGGGTTCAGACAGAAGAGTGGCATCATGAATTCTGGCTTTCTGCTCACTCTCAGCACACGCACCTTTATAAAGGAATTAATCTAATTCTGATTTTGTTCTGACTCAGTATGGCGCACTAGAAATTTCCTTGCTAGACTCTGAAATTCTTTTACAAGTGAGTTCAGCTCACAGATACACTGGCTTCCTTGCCTTATAGAGACCTTGATGTCCTCAGAATAGCAGTTATTTGCATCCAAGGGCAGACCTTTGTACACCATTGGCAACCTCTTCTCGGCAGTGCTCGTGGGAGCCTCAGAGGAAGGAGCCCAGACATGCATGCAATTTTCTCCTCTGTTCATCAATTCACTCCATTGTCTTTTTTGGTGGTTTGACTTCATGCCACAATTGTAAGGTATTTTAGAAAGTTCTGGGATGTATTCATAGCTCTTGCTGTACAGGCAGGAGATTTTTAATTAAAACAAAAGCAATAATAGAAACATTTTTAAAAAGAGGGTTGGTTTAAAAAAAAAAAAGCCAAATGTCTTTGTCAAATTCCAACTGGGATAGTTCCATGTGTGGATTTTTTCTTCTCACTTCTTACCACAGGTAATTAACAAGAATTTGTGAAACACCCACTCTGTTCAGAGCACAGTAATAGTACTGCCATTGTTTAGGGTTCAAAACAAGTTGCTAATTCAACAAACCCAATAAAAGAGTTTGCTTTTTCCCCTTTGTAATAGCCGCCCTTTATCTGAGAGACTGGCTATATTTCAATGACAGAATTAAGAAGCATCATATAGCATGATTTATCATACATTTGCAGCTGACTACCAAATGAGATGGAATTTATCCATAGAGTTTATCTCCATTCCCTTATTTCTCTGGCTTCTGACGCAGGCACAGTTTGAGTGGTGGGAGAGATGTTCCAAGTCTAAAGAACAGACAGTTGTAACATCAGCATCTGGCACAGCAGAGATGAGTAATGCATTCTCAAGATAATTCTCTGTTTTGTTTATAAAAACTTGACCAGTGTTTTTATTACTCTTCTCAATCACTTCTTGAGCTAATAAACCTGATTTAGGTAAAGAAATTTGTTCAAATATGTCTTCAATCACAGGATCGTCTTAGAGAATGGGCAACTGATTTAAAACACTGATTATTTCAACCACAGTCTCAGAGCAGGAAGACATCCAAAACCAAATACATGCCCCACAACTTACATCAGAACAAGCCCACAGAAAGAGAAGATAAGGCTCTGCAGGAAACCAGCTAGATATCATGTGTTACTTCAGCTGTTTGGCAAGATTTTTGACATACACTTTTGTAGAAGTTTCTTATCTATGAAACCAGCTGAGTTCTTTGAAATGTCACTTCTTCTTGACATTTCAAATGGTGATTAAATTGTAATTTACTGGTTGTGTCCAAACACAAGCTGAAGTGGATAATCTAGGTAAATCTCTGGATGATTTGAGCCAAAAAGACCTCTTTTTGGTAATTGGGAGCCCGTTTCAGTTATCTTTCACTTTCAATAAATGGGGTAGAAATGGACAGTTGCTTCAAGCTTTGCATTTATGTTTTTTTTTTTTTTTTTCTTTTTCGTGACCGGCACTCAGCCAGTGAGCGCACTGGCCATTCCTATATAGGATCCGAAACCGCTGCCGCTGGGAGCGTCGCGGCGCTCCCAGCGCCGCACCCTCCCGAGTGCACCACAGGCTCGGCCCGCATTTATGTTTTGAGATAATGTCCCAAGTCTTCAAAATATCAGATTCATTAAGTTTTAAAGAGTCAAAATATCATTTGAAGGTAATACAGCTTTTACCTGTGTTCCTAAAGTTAAATCCATTAGCATCAAACTTGAAATGATTCATTTATATATCCCCGGAAACACAGTTTAAAATGTTCAGTATGGCATGAATATATCCTTAGCTGATATTTTCCTCATCTCACAGATAATATTAAGTACATCATAGAAGGTAGTCTCAGTAACAAACTATTATTTTTTTTTATTTGAAATTTTTATTGAGATAATTATAGATCCACATGCAGTTTTATGAAATAATATAGTGAAATCCCTTGTACACTTTGCCAGTTTTCCCCAATGGTAACATTTCCTAAAACTATATTATAATATCACCAGGATATTGACATTGATGCTTTTGAGCGATCTTATTCAAATTTCCCCAGTTTTACTTGTACTGGTGTGTGTGTGTGTGCGCGCATGTGTATTTACACAATGTTGTGTGTGTGTGTGTATTTACACAATGTTATCACCTGTGTAGTCTTGTATATCCTCCACAGAGCAAGATATAGAACAGTTCCATCACAACAAGGCTTCCTTATGTTGCCTTTTTGATACTACACACACTCCCCTCACACCCCTCAAACTGTATTATGTTTTGTCTTGTGGTTTAATTCTCTGCACAGATCAGAAAGTCAGTTTAAAGTGATTAAGAGCAGAGGCTCTGCAGCACTACTGCCTGGGTTTGGATCCTGGCTCTGCCACCATGCTAGGTAATTTATATACACAATCTTATTCAATGTTCACAATAGTCCTGCGAGGTAGGTATTCTTGTCCCTATTTTCATATGAGGAAACTGAGCCTTAGAGAAGAAATGAAATACAGTATAATATTTGCCCAATGTAACACTAACAGATGTTGGAAATAAGATAAAAACTAGGTCAGTCTGACCCCAAAGCCCATGCTTTTCCACAACAGCAAACGTATTAATTACCAGTGTTCCAGTAAGAGCAGTTTGCTGGTTGTTAAGCTGCTTTTTCTCAGCCTCAAACTCACCCTTCTATTGAGGGCTATGTAGTACCAGTCACAATTCTCCTTTGCGGGCTTGCTCCCTGGTAGCTCCTGCCAATAGGGGGCGCTAAGGAACAGTTACTTGCTCCTTCCTATTTGTGTCCTGTTGTTGTCAGTGTCACCCGAAACAACTCTTAACCCTGGCAGTGGCAGCTCTTTCTAGTAGCAGCAGTTGATTCCAGTTTGCAGGTTGTCCACATTCCCCAAACCAGCCTTGTTGCACCCCTTCAGTAACAGCAGCACCATCTAGCCATCCCATCTTCAGAGGTGTGGCTCCCTCCACTGAGTTCCTGAAGCACCAGACAAACAGCATTTTAGATCTTCCCGCCCTGCTCCCAAGCATCTAAGTTTTCCTAATCCAGCAAGAGGCTTCCATTCATCCAGACCTAAGGGTGATAATCACTTCCTGAAGTTACTACTTCTGTCTTATCTCAATACTCTTTTTTTACTTTTCCAGTTCCCCAATACTTGGTAAACAATCCTTTATGTTCAATGCTCTCTGTTAAAATAATTGGTGTGGTTTCTGTCTCCTGATTGGACTCTGACTGATACAAGTAGCTAGCTCATAATTTGGAAATTTATTTACAAGATTGGCCAAAAGTGTGGCAAAAGTGCTCACTCTAGCAAATAGGACCTATGATTATGTTAAGAAAAAATATTTATAACTTATAAATAGGCAAAAGGATGACTGTATGTCCAACTTTTCATTGTCTCACTGGCATTATCTAATAGGCTTTACCTGTTATACATATAATTCTCCAGGGAGATGCACCTTTATTTAACTTATTAATTATTATTGCTTAGGGCCTGTGCTCTGTGAAATTAGACATAAACATGTAGGAGATTGGTAAGTGGCAAATGATTTTTCTAGAGTAGAGCTGCAAATAATTTCTGTTGGATGGAAAAGGGAATCCAAAGGTTATATTTTTATTACCCTACAGAACATTAAACAAGTTTTTAGTTTTTAAGTTTTTTAATGAATAGACTTCATTGTTTAGGTGTTTTAGGTTTGCTGATAAATTAAGCAGACAGCACAGACAACTCCCATATATCCTCTCTGCCCTGCTCCTATCCCTAAGTCTCCCCTATTATTGACATCTTGCATTAATGTGGTACATTTGTTATAACTGAAGAACCAATATCGATACATTAGTATTAACTAAAGTCTGTAACTTACATTAGGGTTCATTCTGTGTGTTGTACAATTTTATGGGTTTTTTAAAAAAAGTAATGCCATGTGTCCACCATTATGGTATTATACAAAATAGTTTCACTGCCCTAAAAAATCCCCTATCATCCCTCCCCCAAACTCCTGGCAACCAATGATCTTTTTATTGTCTGTACAGTTTTGCTTTTTCCAGGATGTCATACATTTGAAATAATAGTATGTAGCCTTTTAAGATTGGCTTCTTCCATTTGGCAATATGAATTTAAGATTCCTCCATGTCTATTTGTGGCTTGATAGCTCATTTCTTTTTAATGCTGAATAATACTGCATTGTATGGATATATTACAGCTTATTTATCCATTCAACTGCTGAGGGACATCTTGGTTGCTTCCAGCTTTTGGCACTTATAAAGCTGCCATGAACTTTTGTGGGCAGGTTTTTGTGTGGACATAAGTTTTCAACTCATTTGGGTAAATACCTAGGAGCATGATTGCTGGAATATGGTAAGAGTATTTTAGCTTTGTAAGAAACTGCCAAACTGCCTCTAAAGTGACTGTAACATTTTGCATTGTCATCAAGTCTAAAGAAAAACAACCTAATTTAGCAATTTTATTTCTAGATTCTTTCATAAACTGCATATACTCAGTCTCTTGAATTCTTCTATGAACCAGTTTTACCATCTTGAGACTCCTCAACTAACAAGGTAAATAAATATTTGACATGTACTCACTTAAATATTTGTATTAAGGGCCATGGTTTTCACTTTCTAAAAATTACACTTTGACAATAATAACCCACCATATTTCCCACATTAAAGATGACCCTACTGACCCACCACAGAAAGAAAACTCTTTTGTCACTTTTCTTGTCATGATAATGACCTTCACAGTCACACTGAGATTTCCTAAGAGTTAACTCACATGTAAACTGGCTCAACAACCTTTTAAAAGCTAATATTTTACCAGTGCAAAGAGCACCTGGTAAACATTTCAGTGAACAGATCTATAGATTAATTTTAAAATGTTTCAACTTGGGAACTGATTATTGGATAAATACTAAGTCACCCTGGTATAAATCTGGTAAAAGTGCATTTTTCAAGCCACTCAGTCTCCTTTTTTCTATATATTTTTAATTTAGTGGCCTCTGTTAAGAGAGAAGATTGAAATCAACTCTGCAACTGGGTCTTAGGCTTATCTCCAAGAAATAAAACCCTCACAGGGTTCTGAGGCCTACAGGCTGAATTCTGATGCTGTGCAGAACTTGCACAGGCAAGGTAGAGAGTAGAATTACGTGTCTGGTAGTGAGGGAGGCTAGGGTGCGTGGTTTGAATGTCAAGGGCATTCTTGGGCTTGCTGCAAACCTCATGCGATTCTTCCATTTTCAGACTATTGAACCGAAGTCTATTTCTCTGCAGTCTTAAGTTATTCCAGACCATGGATAGAATGATTTGCCCTTCCCACCCTCCTCAGATGTGGAGCCACTGGGCAGATGGCTGGCACCATGTGTTTGTAGTTTGCACACACACACACACACACACACACACACACACACACACACACCCCTCTCAACTAATGTAAAGGTCCCAACATAAACATTAGTTCTCACAAGTGTTCCAAGGATTTTAAAGGCTTTGGTGCTGTAAAAAAAAAAATATTTAGTCAGCTTGTGACAGCTACAATCCTGCTCCTGTTTCAGCTTTTAAAAAAAGGAAACCATACTCATTTCTTCCTTCCACAGCTCAGTGAAGTTCCAAAAAATAGAAAGAATCCCTTAGCTGCTTCATTGGTAGAAATGCCTGGTTGGGACATTCCTTTGGCTACTTTAGCTGAAAACTGCATACCTCTGGGGCTAAAGCATCCCCACTCCAGTCTCCTGTCTCAGAACTGACTGAGAACTGTCTACAAAGATAGGAGGACTCTGTCCAAAACCCCCCAGAGAAAATAGCACAAAACCACACCTGACCCCACATGGGGCTGCATTTCCAGAGAGAAAACACGACCTCTGAGATAGCATCCTTCACGGTCTCTTTTTATTTTCTTGCAGAGCAGATAACCACCTTCTTAGGAGTGCTTGTCCCTGTTTCCATCATATTCAAGGAAATATAGGAAGTTCTTTTGCCTGTGAAATGAGACAGTTGTCAGTATGGCACATTGTGGTAACCTTCTCCAAGGGTCCATCCTTGCAAGTGAGGAAGCCCTCCCTACAGGAAATGGAAAAGCTGACCAGGTCTTTTCCATTTAGGATACTTGTGTTCCTGGTCATTTTCCTGCAGCATCTTGTGCTTAATTTGTTGTTTTATTTGGCAATGAGCAAGGAAGGAAACAAGGATATTAATAATGATAATCGACATTTGAACTTCCTGGGTACACCATGTACTTGTACCCAAGTGCTGAATAGAATTTTTTAAAAGGATATTTGTATATATGCGCAAATGAGACTAAAAATTGCCACGAACTTAAATCATTCATTTTCCTTTGTCCCAGAAAAACACATTTCTGTTTCTGTGAAATTGGATCAACTCTTTCCTTTCCTGATTTTGGCATTTGAAAAGGTTTTGTGTCATGAAATGACGTTATTTATGTATTCTGCAACCCTTGCCACAAAGCCTTAGGGCATAAAAACAGCAAAGAACTGAAACAATTTGATGATTTTTCATCGACGAAACAGTTTCCATCAGCAAGCTCCTTGCAAAATGATAGTGCTATTTGATGACGCAAGTGCCATAAATCTGGTTGTCACACTCTGGTTTCTCTTCAGATCGCATAAATCTGGTTGTCTTTCTGGTTTTGCGATGAATCCCACCTGCTGTGGTCTTGGTCATGACTTGGAACTCTGATTTGGCAATACTTTGTTTCTCCCTCTTTCCAGCCCTCCTTTGTTAGAAAGGTGGAACATGAGCGAGGGCTGTAGGTACTGAGAAAACAGGGGTCCTGGCAGGAATCTCCTGAGGGTGATACCATTTATGGATTATGATCAGTGGAATTCAAAATCTGGGGCAATTGAAGTCAGCCACAGAAGTTTTCTTGGCATATTAAAATCTGCCCACAAGAGAGTTTACCCGAAAAGGAATCCCCGAAGTAAGGAAGTTGTGTCCATATCTTTGCATTGGATGGTCAACATTTCTGAGAAAAACAAAGCTATGAGCTCTTCTGAGAAGTAAGCTGACATCATAGGCTTGAAGGACTTATTGCCTCAAGACTCTAACGCTGCAGAAACCTGCCAAATCAGCTACTTGTTTAAAGTGACTCTAGCTTGGAGTCACTTGCATTGATGATTCCTTACAAACAAATGGAAAAGCTGTGCCCTAGGAGCAGTGTCCTCTGCTCTAAGGAATTCTAGCATCAGCAGTTTGTATGATTAATGCAATGCTAATAACACATTTGGTGGAAATTCCCAGCAAAAGCAATTGATTTATCTGTCCCTGAGGCCTTATTCCCCCCAATAATTTGACTTTCTTAAGTATCCTGATCTCATTGCACTTTTAGCATTCTGAAACGCAGCATTGTCAGTGACTAGAGAGAGTAAATTGAAGCTAGAAGCTGTTAAGGTGTTTAAATTATCTAATCCAATCCCTAACAACTCCTTCCTTGACTCCCTACCTTCTTCTTTTTTAATTACAAAAGTGCAACATGCACATGGCATAACATTTAATAGAACAGAAGTAATTTTCTAAATTTTTTCATGGTTCCATCAGCTAGAAACAACCATTGTAATCATGTTAGTGTATCTCTTTCCAGTCTTTTTTTTCTCATATGTATTGTATTATAGTGTGTTATAATTGGCATCCTTACTATGAACTATTCACATTCAGAAATGAGTAAACAAGAAGTTATTTCCTATAGTACCAATCCTACAGCTAACTATTGTGGAAAGCTTGATATATATTACCTATTATATATATTTACAATTTTGATACATAGTATCTAAAATATATTTATTACATATTATATATACTGATTTGGGTTTTTTTTTTTAAAACCAAATGGCTTTTATTATACACTCTATTCTGTAATTTGCTTTTTTCCCCACATAACAATATATTCAGACATCTTTCAAAGCCCATATAAATATATCTACTCCATTTTTTAAATGACTACATAGTATTCTATTTTATGGATGTATCATACTTTTTAATCTAATCCTTACTGGTGAAGATTTGTTGTTTCTATTATTTATTTATTTATTGCTATTATAAACAATGCAGTGGGCATCCTTGTATATTCATATCTGCACACCTGTCTGGGAACTGGAATTGTTGGAAGAAAGGATATTGTGCCTACATGTTTAAATACTATCATAACTACATCAGTATAATAGTGTCTTCCACTTACACTAAATATATATCATTTCATGATCTTACATTAATTTTATAAGGATCATTTTAATTACTGTGTAATACCCCACCAAGTGAATCTATATTTCTAAGTTGCATGAATATAACTAATCAAGTCATTAGAGCTTACACTAGTCTTGTGAACAGTATACATGAGACACTTATCCCTTACTCTTTTATACTAGTAGCTAGCTTTAACCACATCCTGAGTGGGACTCAGTGTGGCTATAAAATGTGTATTTCTGGAGGCAAAGAAATATGTAAGTGATTTTAAAAATTGCGTTATACATTTGGCACTTTGTATCTAAGGGCTCCACATTCATGAATTCAACCAACTGCAAGCCAAAAATATTTGGGAAAAAAAATTGTGTCTGTACTGAACATATACAGACTTTTTTCCTTGTCATTATTCCCTGAACTGTACAGTATAACAACTATTTACACAGCATTTGCGTTATATTAGGTATTCTAAGTAATCTAGATATGATTTAAAATACCTGGGAGGATGTGCATAGGTTATGTGCAAATACTATGTCGTTTTATATTAGGGACTTGAGCATCCTTGGATTTTGGTATCTGCAGGAGGTCCTGGAACCAATCCCCCATGGATACCGGCGGACGATCGTATTTGTAAAGGTGGGAAAAAGATAAAAAAAGGTAAAGGTAGACAAGAGTCACATCCCATAATTTTACTAAGGAAAGTAACCAATATTCCAAAGGTGAAAAATTATTTATTGATAGCAAATCCAAACCACTTAAGCTGTATATTTCAATGAAAAATCTTTTTTTAAAAACAGTCAGAACAAGAGGTTTCTGGCTAAAATAGTTCATTAGCAGTTGATCTAGGAAATCACAATGTTTTCTGATCAGAATGTTTGCTAACCTGGTTTCTCATCCCCTAGGTTATGTATTCATTGTTCCCATAGACATGTCTGATAACAGCTGTAAGATAGTTTCATTCCATCATCAAAATCCTATTGTTAAAATGCAGACTAATAAGCCTGTTTAAACGTATGTCTCCAGGCTGCATTAAATCACACCTTGATCCTAGAACCATTAAACCTATTGGACCCTGCAATTCTGGAAGCTTTTATTAACTTGCTGTATGTTAAGCATTGTCCAGAATCCATGATGATCAAAAATGAAAAAGTGTAACACTTTTTCAAGTAAACTTATATATAGAAACCTAATATGTAAAACATTAAAGAAAAATCTGCTCCGGTTTAGGCTAGATCAGGACCCAGAACCCCACTTCTTCAGCCCTTTCCTTTTCCCAGGGCCATGGTCCTTGAGGCACCTCCTTAGACCCAACTAAGTAAAAACAAAACAATGTCATAGATGAGATATTTGTAAGGAGAACAACCAAATCTGCAAAAAAATGAATTCTACCTTCTACAGATGCATGCTTCTAATGTTTAGTGCCTTTTAAACTACTTAAAACATACATAATTATGCTAAGGCCTAAAATGGCCAATCTCGACATTAATCAGAATCAGGTCATATAGAAAGTTTTCTTTTTTATTTGTTTTTGGCAGCTGGCTGGTACAGGGATCAAACCCTGGACCTTGGTGTTGTCAGCACCACAGTCTAACCAAATGAGCTAACTGGGCAGCCCAGTTTTCTTTTTTGATGCCAAGTTTAGCTCAATTTAAACCAGAAAAATAGTATAATTTACAAATATTATTAGCATTGTGCAATTAATAAGAATTATATTGAACTTATTCTATCATTTAGATTTTAGCAATAATGTAAATATAAATTTCCATCTATTTTTATGTATTAAATATTGTGTATTTGTTTGGAAGCTACCCTCATTGTGCAATCTAACTAGGCATGGTAGGTTTAATTCTAACAGGATGAAAAAAGACTTGGAGGATACAGAAATTTGGAACTAGAGTATCCCCATCTTTAAGCACTGCTTCAAAAAATTAGTCCAAAGACCACCTACATCATAATTATCTTGAGATAGTAAAAATATAGGTTTCTCTACTTCATCAAGGTTTCTCTACTTCCTCAACTTGTCCAGTATCTGGGGAGAAGCCCAGGAATCTGCACTTTTTCAAATGGTCTCCAGGTGATTCCAATGCATATTCAGGCAAGTTGGCAATAAGGAGCTCCAGCAAGAGATAATAGGGAATTCCGGTAGGCTAGTATGAAGAGCTCAGCTGCAAGTAAACTAGAAAATGGGTAAGCGTGTGGCATCCAGGAAGTGTTGTACCAGTACTGTGCTAGTCCTGTGTTTCTTGTTCTCAGATCTATTCTTCAATTCTTTGCCTGCTCTGCTCAGTGTAGCATGGGGCCTCACCCCTGCAGACTTTTTTAAGCCCCTATACACTGACTTCCTCCTGGGATTGGCCAAGGAGAAGAACTGACATGAGCTCAGAGGGCAGAAGGGAGAGGCCAGGGCATTTCTCCTTCTTCTCTGTCTTAGCCTCCTCTGTGGCTGAAATTACGTCTTCTTCATGGTTCCAGCTTCCATCAGGCAGGTCCACTATGGTTCTTGCTCCCACTACCTGATCACAGCCCATGGCCTCTAATCATATCATCTTCTTCCTCTGTCCCTCCAGCCTGGAGGTCCAAGTGCCTTCCTGCTGCTGTGAATATCTGGGATGCTTTATTATCCCCTGTTGGCCTATCAGCTAATCCATAACCCATATCACTAATTCCCTTAATTAAATTCTTTCTATTCTAAATACTCAGAACAATTTCTGTTTTCCTTATGGGATCTTGAGTGATATAGGGCTCCAGCACAGGGCTAGCTAGGGTTCAGAACCTGCCCTCTCCAGTCAATCCTGGGGCAGGCAGGATTGGCAAGAACAAGACAGGGAGGGCCCTGGTCATGGGATGTGGTCCTGATGTATGCCTCAGGACTCTTCATATGTGTGATGAAGCTTGGTGCCTCCCCATAGGCTGCATCCTGTAGTCTTCAAAAAAGTTCCCAGGGTGTAATGTCTTCTGGAAGGCATACCACTGGAGTGCCTAGCGCATAGTAGCTTCTTAATAAATATTTATTGATTGGATGTGCATAATTTGCAAGGGAAACTGTCTGATCATATTCAGGGGGAAAAATTTGAAAGAGATTCTTTTTCACTCTATCTTATGAATATTTCTAACAAGAAAAGGAGATAAAATATTATTTTTCTAAGGCTATTTATTATTGTTTTTCAGCATCTGAAAAATTTTTTTAACTGAACACTATCTTTTTGGAATTGTCATTTTTTTTTTAAAACTAGAAAACCAGGTCTATAAACTAAGAATTTATCTTTATCTACATGGCAACGAATGATAGTCAGTATCTTACTTTTGCAATGATACACGGGAATGAGAAAAGCAAAGTCAGATGATTGTTACGTTAGATTTCTACCACAGTTTTGCAGTAAAATGTTAACATTCCTAGGAAAGTGAAAGTCTAGTTTACTGTAAGAACAATTAAGACTCAGGAGACAGTAAAATGCATTGAGATCAATGAGCTAATTGTTTAATCTACAGTAAATTTTTCATTTATTAAAGTTCCATGAAATCAAATTTTTTGTGTAATTAGTCTCATTCAATAACTAGGAAATATAATTTTTTATGTGAAAAAAGTTTATATAATATTAATTGTCTTTGTCTTTGGGGTATTGAATTATGGTTGATTTTCTCTTTTTAAAAAAATTTTCCATATATTTCTAAAATGAGCATTCATCTTTTTTAAGTGGGAAAGAAAAACAATGTTAAAATTGAAATATAAGATAAAGACAAAGCGTTTTTTGTTTGTTTTATGTTTTGTTTGTTTGTTTTTAAATCAAGAACAGCCAAAATGTGAACCATAGAGGAGAAAATTGACAAATTGGTTTGGACTATATTAAAATTAAGAACTTCTATTCATCAAAAGACAATCAACCATTATGTCCAAGAAAGGGCTAGTTTCCAGAATATGTTAAGACCTCCTAAAAATCTACAAGAAAAAGACAAACAACTAAATAGAAAAATGCATGAAAGAGTTGAACAGACACTGCATAAAAGAGGATATCCCAGTAGCTAATAAATATATTAAAAGGTGCTCAGCTTCATTAGTTATTAGGGAAATGAAAATCAGAGCTATAATGAAATACCTACATACCCACCAGAATGTCTATGAGGAAAAAAATAGGCTATAAAGAATGTGGAATAACTGGAATCCTCACACATTACTGGTAGGAGTGGTACAGACTCTTTGGAAAATTGTTTGGTAATATCCACTAACGTAGAACATTCCCATACTTTATGACCGAGGAATCCCACTTCCAAGTGTAACCCAATAAGAATGTGTTTACATGTTCACCAAAAGACATGGACAACAATGTTTATAGCAGCACAATGCATAATAGCTCCAAACTTGGAAACTACCCAAATGCCCATGAACAACAAAATGGATAAATACATTGTGGTATATTCATAGAATGGAAAACTCTAAAAGGATGAGAATGTATGATTTACAACTACATGTAATAAATGGATGGCTCTCACAAAAATTGGGTTGAGAGAAAGAAATACATCCTATATAATTTTACTGATATTAAGATGTTTCATTGATATCAAGTATATATTATATAATTCCATTGATATTAATTTGAAATATATGCAAAATTAGTTTATTTGTTAGCTTTGCAATGTTCTAATGGGCCCTCTGAACAACAGTTTGCTTATATGGCTTATATGTCTATAGTATTTGCAGCTAAGTAAGCATCATATTTGTCCCTGTATTTTCCTCTTTAAACAAACCTTCTGTGGTAGGCAGAATAATGGCCCCCCAAAGACATTCATGTCCAAATTACCAGAACCTGTGAACATGTGCCTCTATATGGTAAAAGGGACTTTGCAGATGTGATTTAATTAAAGACCTTGCGAAAGGGACGGTATGCTGGAATATCACTGAATGAGCTCAACCCAAAATCACATGCGTCCTTAAAATTGGAGAACCTCTTCTGATGTGATGAGAGGGAGATGTGACTATGGAAGAATCATCAAAGAGATACCACATTGATGGCTTTGAAGATGGTTGAAGGGACCCTGAGCCAAGGAATGTGGGCAGCCTTAGTAGCTAGAGAAGGCAAAGAAATAGATTCTCCTCTAAATCCTCTGGACAGAAACGCAGTCCTGCCAACACCTTGATTTTAGCCCAGTGAGATACATGTTGGACTTCTGTCCTACAGAACTGTAAGATAAAAAATACGTGATGTTTTAAGCCACTAAGCTGTTGGTAATTTGTTATAGCAGCAACAGAAAACTAATATTCCTTCCTTCTTCTGATTTTTAGTTGAAAATGCAGTACTTTTAAAAATTTTCATGCTTTCATTCCTTATGGGTTGCCACTGTCAGTAGCACCAGCAATGATCCTAGAATGTTGGAAGTTTGGCAAGATTGAGAGTTATGAACTGTATTGAAGCAAACCAGCTATGCAAGGAGTAAAGGTCACAGGGCGTATCTGCAGTTCTCAGAACATAAATTATCTGCAGGCTCTGTCATGAAGAGAAGTGCTGTTTCTGCAAGGTATAGATGCCAGGGCAATGCTCCTACATACACCTGCTCTTGGTTGAACAACAAAAACACCTTCATAAGTAGGGAAATCACTTAAGTGAGCATATGGCATGCCAATGATCCTAAAAACCCTTTCATATGTCTGAGAACTGGTTATACCTCCCTGACTTGTGGCCAATGAGATGGTCTCTTCAAGGTCCCCAACAGCAAGAGAATAATATAACCAAGGAGAGAACTTGGTTGTTATTAACAAGCTTGCAAAGTCCTAATTTGGGAATATGCCAATCAGTGGCAACTTAGGCTCTCCACCCACATTCTCTGATTTTTTTGCCCCAGTTGTTTTTAAAGTGTTACGTAAATACAGCTTCAAAACAAGTTTCCTAACCTCCTCCTTATGCGAATCCTGGAACCACCACTGGAACTAATATTTGATACACAGCATTGACACATCATGGATTATGGATACTTGCTATATTTGGTTGAAAATAGTTTGGCATTATTTTGTAAAGTTGAACATATGCATACCTGTATTTGTTTCCTAGGGGTGCTGTAACAAATCACCACAAACTTGATGGCTTAAAACAACAGAAACTTATTCTCTCACAGTTCTGGAAACCACAAGTCCTAAATCAGTTTCACTAGGCTGAAATTAATGTGTTGGCAGAGCACCTTGCTTTATTCTCGTTTGCAGTCAAATCTCCCTCTGCCTCTCACTTGTGATTCCGATTAGGGACCACCCAGATAATCCAGGATAATCTCCCTTTCTCAAGAGTCTTCGCTTAATCACATCTTCAAAGGCTCTTTTGCTATATAAAGTGACAATCACAGGTTTGGGGGATTAGAATGTGGACATATTTGGGGGGCTCGTTATCGGCCTACCCCAATACCCTAGCAATTCCATTCCTATTAAGTGCTCTAGAGGTACTCTTGTCTAAGTGCGCCAGGAAACATGTATAAGAGTGTTTATAGGTATGTTTTTCAAAATGCAGAAACCCTGGAAATCACCCAGATGCTTATTGATAGGTGAATGGATAAGTAAAGGGTGGCATATTCTCATACACAGAAATTTATCCATTCATGAAAATGATTGATCTATAGCAACAGGCAACAACATGAATAAGCATTAGAAACAATGATGAGTGAAAAAAGCAAATCCTCACTTCCCTAGGATACTGTATATGGTATGACGCTGTTTTTATAAACCTCAAAACATGTAAAATATTAACTAGGAACAATATGTGGTAAAGCCACAATTTTCTTTTAAAAGTGAAAGTCAGTGATAAAGACAAAATTCAGAATAGTGGTCACTGTTGGGTTGGTGGGGGTGGAAAATAGAGCAGGCTGGGGGTCTGGGGTTGGAGAGGAACACCCAGGTCACTTCAACAATGCTGGAGATATTTTAGAGCTTATGGTGAGTGGTGAGTTGTTTGGTGTTTATTTTGTTATGCTTTACAGTTTACACATGTTACAAAGTTCCTTCATGTTTATCAAATACTGCATTTAAAAAAATACCTAGGTGTTTAGTGGCATTAGGTTAGGCCTTTTTTCATAGCTAGATGTATAGACTCACTCAATTCTCTTGCTAGAAAACACAAAGGGATTTATTATAAGGATTCATATGGATAGGATGGGGAAAGTACTTGGGATTTGAAGCGTCTCCCCCCAGGGAAAGCAGCCTGTGCCCTGTTTCACCTTGGTAGCCTGATGGGTTTAAAAAGTTACCCTCTCAAGAAAAACCGGCTCACTGAGTGTTCCTGTATTTGACCCATCCGTAGGAGCAAACCTCATTTTGGAGGGAATAGGGTGGTGGGGAAGTGAGAGAGGATGTGTACATTTCTCAAGGTTCCTAAACCCACATTCGTCCTTTCTTCATATCAGATTTCCTTCACTGTGATGGTCCTAGACCATCACTCTCTGGCCATTCTCAGTGTGAGGATTCCAAACTTGGTTTTCTGACATACAGCATATTTTTGACCATGCTTACTATCTGCTTTGTTTGCTTCCATAATTTACTCTCTGCCTAGTAATATCTGCCTGCTGTTTCTCCCATCCTGTCATGACATGGTCAGATAGACCAAGTTTTGAATCCTGACTCTTCCATTTACTTTGCTGTTTGAACTTGAGCTAACAAGTTGATGAGCTTCTCCAAGCCATTCTTCATTGCGAGAGAATGGATGTGCGACTCCTGTAACAGAATTTGTAACTTATTTATTGTTCTTCCTTCTTTAAATAAGTCACAACTTTTTTAGGTTTCATGTTTCTCAGCTGTCTGGACTACTAAATGGAAACACATGCTTTTGATCAATGATGTCAATTGAATCCAATAATTGTTTCTTGATTCCCTACTATGGGTAAAGCATTGTTTCACATTCTTTCGGGTACACAAAGATGAGTAAAAAATAATTCTTGCTTTCACTGAGTTTTCTATCTTATATGGAGCATAACAGGGTCTAATAGATCACAACTATAATATACGGTAAGATATAGCAAGCACTGTAAGAAAAATGCAAGTTTGTATGCAAAGGAGGAAGAGGCTGTTGCAGGAAGGCTCTTTAAGATATAGACTGTTTATCTTTGAGAATAGTGTTTCCTTCCCTAAATATAACACTAACCCAGAGTAATTTTAAAAATTACCAGATTTAATGAATCACACAAGCTTAAGTTTTTTGGGGGAAAAAGCTAGAATAACAACAACAAAAAAGGCGACGGGCACAATTTGACTCTCTCCTGAACTCTCGTTTTACTTTTCTTTCTCTCATTCATTCATTTATTCAAGTAATTTTGTTTTAAATTACACGTCTTCATTCTGCCAAATACAATTCTAAGAGCTGAAGATGGTCTGCTCCCTTTGCTTAAGGTAATCTGTCGACCAGTCATAACACCACAAGGATGAGCACTAGGAGAGGGGCAGGTACATTGTGAGAAGGGCACACACAGAGGGTTATGAACACAAAAGCCATCAGAAGATGAAAGAAGGGCAGATTTTATTCTGATTTCTAAAACAAGTGAAGAAGGTGGATTCTGTATAGAGACCAGTAACTGGATGGCAATCGTACCCAAGATTTTTTAAAAAGAAAAATATATGTGAAGTCTTTAAGATATTACCTACGGATATTTTATAGGTAATTAACTTATATTTTTTTGGTGATATATTTTTTAAGAGATAGTTAAATAATTTGTGAGCATCCTAGAGAAAGGAAGTGGTGATCACCAGGACCAGGTGTGGATTTTCTAAGAACAAGTCATGTCAAACCAACCCCATTTCTTTGGTAGATTAGGGAACCATGATAGATATTGGGTTGAGTGGGTGGTATGAAAGCAGAAATAACGGGTGTGGATGCACAGAAATCTTTGTTTTTGAAAAAATATGTATTGTGTGTCTGCATATGTGAGACATTTTCTAGGCAATTGCACCTACATTTTTGTATTTGATTATCACAATAAGCCTATTAAGAAAATACAGTCTTCCTAAAAAACTGCAACATAAAACTCAGACCCTCCAGTCTTGACACTGAAGGAGAATCTTGGTGGAAGGAGAATATCTTGATTGAGCTGGGTTGCCCATCCACAGGCCTCCAATTCTGATCCTAAACGTTCACCTCCTTTTTAAGCGGTTTCACTAATGATCACAACTAAGTTCCTCACATTTGTTCGCTGGCTCAGGTGTTAAAATACTTGTGCCTTCATATCCTGCAGAAAAGCTGAAAAAGGAGTAGAAGTCATAAACAACATTTTAGAAAAGATAGAAGATAAAATGGAAATAAACATACAAAAGGACGAGAATCTACATAATCTTATTTACACAATAAGGTTTACTCACTTTTAGTTGATATTCCAGTGCAGAGATTATGACTTCCGCTCACTATCAGATTACTTGTTTCATATGACTGTTTTTTAGCATATCATCACCTGTTTCTTTACCTATGGACACTTTTTAGCTACAAACTGTTATAACCTACCTTCTAGAATCTTATATTCCCTTAATCCTCAATGTGAGTTCCTTGTTTTACAGTCTTTCCTACTCAGAGACTTTAGAAAATGCCATTTGTTTTGCCTCCTTTATGCTCAAACAGTTGCTCAATCTTCAAAGTCCATTCTCCCCCGGCACTCTTTCTATCTACTCAAATTGTTTTATTCAGGGCTTTTGAGGTTTCAAGGACCCAAAATGCAATTAAGTTAGCTCAAGTAAAAGGTTTTTTTTTAAAAGAATAATATCTCTCAGAAATAGAAATCAAAGTACTCTAGAGCCCTGTATCTGTTGTGAGTACCTAATACTGTTGAGCTTTTTGTATTTGTTGTGAATATTTCAGGCTTGAACACATTTCTTTTTCTCTCACATAAGAAGAGATCTGAAGGTAGCCAGTTGCTGATTGTTTTTGTAGCTCAACAGTATAAAGACCAGTGACATTGATTTTCTTGGTCTTTCCCTCATGATCACAAGATAGCTGCTGTAGCTCTAGACATCAGGTCCATGTTCAAAGAAGGGAGAAAGGGAAGGGAAGGAAAGCCAGTCTTTTCCTTTGGTCAGGAAAAAAAAGAAAAGAAAAAGATTTCTTTTTTTCACAGAAACCTGCTAGTAGACTTCTGCTTACATTACGTTTAAAATCAGATAGCTGCTCATAAAGGAAGTGGAATGACAAGCCACATATTGGCAGAAAAAATTTACAACACAAAGGATTACCATCGAGAATATATAAGGAACTTCTACAATTTAATAAGTTAAACAACACAAAAGAAAAATGGCAAAAAAACATGAATGGGGAGTCGATAGAAGAGGAAACATTTTTTGGTAAATAAATTTAGGAAAAGATGTCCAAACATAACAGTGATCAGGGAAATGCAAACTAAGACTACACTGAGATATGTATTATGCCCACTAAACTAGCAAAAATCAAGAAATCTCAAAATATTGTGTTGAGGAGAATGTGGAGTCTTATCCACCACTGATGAGAGCGGTGGCGGGGGTGAAATGCTACAACAATTTAGGAATACAATCTGGGATTATCTCGTGAAATTAAATGTGGGCATACCTCATGATGCAGTGGTTTCACAGCTAGTAATTCCTCACAGGAGACATGTACACAAATATTCAAAGCAGCATTATTTGCAAACATGGAAATAACCCAGATGACCATTGTCAGAAGAATGAGTAAAGTGATATAGTCATATGATAGAATTGCAGCAACATTAATGAATGTAAGTAATATAATTGAGTGAAAAAAATCAAGGGCAGAAGATTACATAGGAGGATACTTCACAAAACTTCATGGAAAAATAGAATTAAAAGATAATCTGAATCTTTCCATAAACTTTTTGAAGACCTCTTATATATGGCATAATGTTTCTAATAGCTAAAAAACATGCAAGCTAAACAATACACATTTTTAGAGATGCATACACATGTGGACAAACCATAGGAAAAAACAAAGCAAGAAAAAGATAGACACAAAATTCAGGATAGTGGTTACCTTTCCTAAACCAGGGAACAAGAAATGGATACAAAACACGGGTGGATTTAATGATACTGTAATGATCTAGGTGTTCATTGAGTAGTGGATTCATAGTGGCTCATTTTATTGTTATACTTCATAACTTAGGTATATGTTAAGTATTTATGTATCAAATATTACATGATAAAAACTTTAATAAAGTAAGAAACAAATAGCTTTGACAATAAGTTTAAAAAAGGTTATAATATATTGTGAGAGCTGGTTGGTTAGCTCAGTTGGTTAGAGCATGGTGCTGATAACACCAAGGGCTTGGGTTGTAGGACAGAAAACAAAAAAAAAAATGTGATATGGTGTATATACATATATATATATACACACATATAAAAAACACATTGTGAAATTTTCTTGTTGCACATGTACTGGGGAACCAGATGTTTACATTTTTAGTTGTTTTAGTTTTACAGTGCTAATTGAGTATAATAAAAACTATATTTGCTTCAGTCCATTTGGGGAGAAAGGACATAGGCAGAGGGAAATACAAATACTCCAAAAGAATTGATTCTTATTACTTTGTAAACAGTTTATGAAATAAATGAGTAGTCCAGAGAGAAAGCACTGTTAGAATGGAGAGAGGGAGACTTATCAATAATACCATGTTAAAGAACAGTGCAAGTAGAAGAGTGCAGCCAGAATCGAGGATAGAGAGGAAAAAGTGGAAATGGAGGGTGTAGATTATAGACTTTTCAAGAAGTTTAGTAATAAAATGAGAGTCGATTAGTTTCTCTCTTTCAGGGAGTCTTTGGGACTATGCTTCTCAAGCCCATCCTATTTTGCTTTTGTTTAGTGCTTGTATTACAGGCAGAAAAATACAGGTCCAGGGACAAGCTTTGTTATGCACGTAAGGAGGTTTCATGTTCAGTCCCCGGGCACACACATATTTGCCCTCAGGGGGGCTGTTAATACTGTCACTATTCAATCAGTTTCCTTTTTTATTATTTTCACCACCATTTCAAAGTTATTTAACTCATTCTCAATTTCAGTGATCATAATAGAATCCAATCATGGCAATAGACCAAAACAATCAAACAAAACTCCCCCACCCCCAAACAAAACGATATTTCTTAGTCACTCTTTCCTCAAATGAGGATTTATTAATTGCCTATAATCTGCACATAGCACAGATCTCATTAAAAATAACAGGAAATGACAATACCTTTTAATGGACTTTGGTTTATTAATCTATTTTAAAGGCTATTATCTGTAACTTTTCCAAAGGGCAAAAAACTTGTTAATTTGTCACCTGTATAATTCCTTCTCATCTAAGAAAATGTCTGTTGGTGTGGTAAGAGCCAGGAAAGAACAATGCAAATATCACCTCCCTATGGAGTCTTTCCAGAACTCCCAGGTAAAACCTTGACACTTGGCTTTGTGTGCCTACTGTACACCAACACATTTCTATCAGACATTCATTTAATGACATGCCAGGCTTCCTAACCCAGTGCGGGCTCCATGAGGGTAGAGACCTTCCCTTGCTCATTTTGGCCTCTCCACAACTGTGCATTAGGTCTGGTATAAACTGGGAGTTCAATAAATGTTGAACGAATGAATGAGTGAATAAACAATGAACTAAATAATTAATCGATAAGGTTTTCTGAGTGCTAACTTATGAAAAAGCACCTTACAAGTAAATGTTTATTTCAAAAGCTGTTTAAATAAAACAGAACCTAGACTGTACTTGGCACACAGAAGGTGCTCAATAAATGTTTTTCGAATGACTACCTAATACTTCGATATCACAAGTACTTTCAATTTACTGTGGCCTTGCAATTTGGTGGCCTTGCAACTGTGGAAGGGAAGTCACAGAATAAACAATGGCACAGGTGTAAATTATTTACAGCTTTTAGAAGCTATTCAAACAAATGGTGAAATCCAAAGTTCACATTCCTTTTAAACAAAAACACGAGTCTTCAACTACATTTTTTGCTTGTGGGGGATCACTTGTGTCCATATCTTCAGACTACCTGAGTTTAATATTATCTGTCCACTGGCTTTAGGGGTGCTTTGCTGGAAATGTCTTAGTAGTAGGTACATTTTGTGATTTCTGTTTTACATCTTTGTATAAGGAGGTAATATATGAAAAAGGAGGAAAAAATATCAGTGCTAACATCTGTGGAGGGTTTAACCCTTTATAAAACAACTTTTATAATACTTTTTCTGCGCTTCACCACTTTTTCTTGACTGGAAGAGAGCAGGGATTATCAACATACCCATTTTACAGATTAGGAAACAGATTACTAAATCCGCCATAGGTTACTCCTGGGAATAGGGTAGGGAGGGTGCTCGCTGTTGTTAAAAATTATTTGGACACTTGTTAAAACGTGATGAAGACTTTATTCAAGCCTATTGCAATAGAGGTCATGACTACTGCAAGAGGGGAAAGAAACTGAGCTCAACTCAGAATACAGCAAACACAGCTGGGGATTCATAGTCAAGGAAAAAGTGGAGCGAGGGGGGTTAGAGGATGGAAAATTACTAACAGGAGACATCAAAGGTAGGGGGATTCTTGCGAAAGGCAGGCCAAGGACTTACACATTAAAAGTGGGGAATAAGAAATCTGATCAGATATCAAGTATCAAAATATCAAGGGTGTTCAAATATCAAAGGTGGGAGGATGACTTAGCAGGATTCTTGCTAAAACTAAGATCAGCTAAAACAAACAGGAATGCCAAGGTAGAGGCCTAGTCGAGAATTGGGCTCAGGGGAGCCTAACTAAAGTTGGTTGAGTTTTTGTCATTGCCTACCCCATCCTCTTTATTACGCGATCCCCTTGGAAGAGAAGGGGTGTGGCAGGCAGCCCTGAGATCGTGGGTAGGGGTACTCGCTCCCTTTCCAAGACAGCAATCCCCAGCAGCCGGGGCTAAAGAGGCCGGATTCAGAGACCACCGTCGGAACGAGGAGCCTGAGCAAAGTCCCCTCTCCCCGAAGAGACGCTCCAACGCCCCGCCCGGCCATCCCGCAGCCGGGCAGCCAGGCAGCCCGACTTGAGGGCGGTCCCGGCAGGTCAGGCGGGGCGGGGCCGGCGGCGCTGATTGGCTGCCCGCCTCGGTGGGGTTCCCCGGCCCCGCCTCTGCGGCGCTCCCTCTGTCCGCGAGGCCGCGCGCTGGCCGGTGCCGCGCTGCCCGGCGGGAGGGGCCCGAGCTGGTTGGTGTTCCTCCTCCCTACCGGTCCCCATCCTTAAAGCACGAGTCCAGACGCCCCGCCTGTCGGAGAGGGCGCCGGGATCCGGGCGGCGAGCTCCCGGGGCAGGCCGGGGCCGGTAGAGGAGGGCCTGAGGCGGCAGAGCTGCCGCGGCCAGCACGCGAGCGTCTCGGCCCTTACCGAGTGTTTGCGGGCGCTGTGAGGGGAGGGGTCCCAGACGCCATTGCAGGAGGTCGGAGCGCCGCCCGGTCCCAGTCCGCCCTCGGGTGCTCTCCTCCGGCTGGGAGGAGCCGTAGCTCGGGGCCGTCGCCAGCCCCGGGCCTGGGCTCGAGAATCACTGTCTCGGCCGCCGACCCGCAGCTCCGTCCGCCTTCCGCACCGGACAGCCGGCACCGAGACCATGTTTGACAAGACGCGGCTGCCGTACGTGGCCCTCGATGTGCTGTGCGTGTTGCTGGGTACGTAGGCGCCACCGGCCCGAGGGGCGTGTGCGCGCGAGCCCGGGGTGGACTGGGCATTGGTTCGGGCCCCTGTCCTGCAGGAGGGGATTCGCGCGGAGCTGCGGACCTTCGTAGGGGGTGTGTGCCTGTCGCGCGCGTCGCTGCCGGGCGAGACGCAGGGGGCGGCTTCTGCAGCCGGGGAACCCCGCTTTGCAGCCTGCACCCCGGCTCCCGCGTGGCCGCCGCTGTCTGTCTGTCGCTCGCCGGTGCGCTGAGCCCAGCCCTGCTTGGATGCTGTTCACGCCTCTGCGCTGGGTCCCTCGCTCCTGTCCTCTGTTTCCTGTTCCATTCTAGCAGAGCAGGGTGGGCTCCTTCACTCTCTACTGAGGAGAAGTCTGGTCACTGGCTCTTCAGGTTCTGTAGCAAAACGAGGTTTGATGCACCGGGGGTTCTCAGAAGTAGACGTCAGTGCCTGGTTTATCTTACTGTGAGAAGCAGTCTAATTTTTCAGCTATAAAAGGTCAGAACGTTCCTAATTAGAAGGCGTTGCCAGGTTGTAAATTGTCAGGTTGCAAGTGAGAGTGAGAATGCCAAGTTTCTGCCTATAGGTCTGAAGAAAGCTTGCTTTTTGGGGGGGAGAGGGTGTTACCCCAGACCTGCTGTTTCTTTCTCTGCGCAGACCTTGCCGTGGTGTATCTTTCCATCTCCTGTGACAGCCTTGCAAGGGGCCCTAGACATTCTTTGGCTGCAGCAAATGTGGCGTTTTCTTCTTGATTGGAAGCGTTCAGTTATAAGGCTTCTGGTTGCCAGTTGCTCCTTTCTATTGGCGAGAAAGAATTGGAATCATCTGGATAAAGGATAAGCGTTGGAAGGGGTAGCTTTCACCTTTTTGATATGTATTGTGTAAGGTAGTTTTGTTGTGAACTATTTATGTGTTATGGAAAAAAAGCAGGAACAAGACCAGCTCGAGTTTAGGTAGTCCTACTCATATTTCAGTAATCAAAGTAGTAGTAGTAGTCGCAAGTTCTCAGGGTTGGAGATCTGTGGCTTTAGCATCCTGGATGCCAGTCTTCATGTTTTCTCAGTGACAGGAAATTCCCCTGGTTTTAATCACCTGGTTCCTGAGTGTTGCACTCTCCTGCTTCCAACCTGATCTTTTAGGTGCTTGCAATCTTGTCGAATTCTCATAAATCCTTTGTCACCGTTTTTTTGTTTTTTGTTTATAGGAAAAAATTCTTTTTTGTAATCTATATAATTTCTTTATGGTTTACCAAGACACTTCTGTGTAACTCCACAGTGAATGTTAGGAATTAAGTTTAGGGAAGGGGAGCACAGTTTTGGAACACTATATGGAAACACAAATAATCCTTTCGGATGTCAGGACGTGTTACTAATTATATTAAAATATATTTAAATTTATTTGCAATGAAAAGTTGCCTTTGATAAAGATGTTAAATTAAAAATTATATTTTAACTTGTATTCAGCGTCAGTGAAGTGTTTTGAACTTCATTTATATTTTAGTGAAGGGAGAGGAAAATGTTCAATCAGAAGTTACTTCTGGTAATTTTAATACACTGGATATCATTGGCACATATTGTGTACTATCAGAATTATATATCAACTTCCCCTTTTCCTACCTTGTGGGAGTTAATTTATAAAACAACATGTTTTTTCTAGGGGTCAAACACTGATATTAGGACAGATTTTTATAATACTGCTCTGAGGTAGCTGAAGCTAATGTTATTAAACACAAAACCATGTGGTAGATCTGAGTTTTTTCTTGTTAATTCATGTATAATGGAGGAACCTATATGCAGTACAATTTTAGAAATTATAGCTTTTTGTAACCTATATTTTCAACATGATGCAGACATCACATAATTGTCCTATAGAGGTTAGAGTAATTTTATTGCTGCATTAACCTAACAGTTGCTGGAGTATGATGGCTCTCAAAAAAATAAGATTGTGATTATGATTTTAAATGTCTTTGGTTTTGGAAAAAGCTAGCTTTGGGGACTTCTGCATTGTTTGTTTTAGAAAAAGACACTTGATCTATTTGAAACATATATTTTATCTCTTTTCATATTACTGGAGTTTCTTTTAAAGTAATTCAGTGTATTATCATGATAAGGCCCAAATTCCCTTTTTCTAAATAGAAAGTAACTTATTTTACTGACTTATTTTAGTTAGATGTATACGATGACATTAGATTTAACAATGTCAGCTCTCCATTACAAACAGCTATGAAGGAGAAACAGTGGTGCAGGAGATACAACACTTTTTCATGCTGACTTTTGGAAGACATGTTTTTTATAGCAAACTGACCTTTTTAGTGGAGTTTATGGGTAATATTAAATTTGGTTTTTACTCACCTATTGACAGGAAGAGATTGGCAGCTTAAAACCATGGTAGCTCGAAGAGTGTTTGGCATTAGCTTTTTCCTTTTTCTGTAGAGAATCTACAGGTAAGAGTTGTCTATACCAACAAAAAAAGATGATTAAGCACTTCATAAGTACAGGGTTATGTGAAAGTGATTCATAATTATAGTGTGAATATGTTCCAGATTCTGTTAATGACCATTCCAGTGTCATACAGTGTATCTATTTTTATGATGATGTTTTGTGATTCTGTTACACAACTACTTTATAATTTTACTGAGGGTGATGTCTGTTGAAATAATCCTTAAACATGCTGTGTGTGCATGTGTGATGATATATGTGTGTGAAACATCAGTGTGCAATATTAATTTCTCTATATACATGCCCAAATTATTAGTTCCTTCAGTGCATCTGGTAAATCCTTGGAAAAAGAATGAGAATTTTGAGAGATTATGTGTATTTGATTACTTTCTGAAATGGAGCATAATATTGCCATCTTCCTCTGGCTCTTTTTTTTTTCCGAAGATGACCGGTAAGGGGATCTTCACCCTTGACTTGTTGTTAGCACTGCGCTCTCCCAAGTGAGCTAACTAGCCATCCCTATATAGGGATCTGAACCCATGGCTTTGGTGTTACCAACACCACACTCTCCCAAGTGAGCCATGGGCCGGCCCCTCTCTGGCTCTTTTGATGACTTTTTTTGATGACTATGATTGAGGTAAAGGCCATATACAACATCTGAGCACAGGAAAAAAACTGCTGTCCAGAGAAAGATGGTAGGCTGGTATGAATGGGGCTATGTTTTAGCCCCATGTATTAAATAAACCATGTCCTGAATACAACTTATTAGTGTTTAATTACTAAAGATCATTCCAGATTTTAGCCACTATGGTATTAGGTTGCCAATTAATGGACCCTAAGTCCATTAGTTGATTTAATGAGTGTTGATTGAAGGCCAACCTTGTGCCTAGTACCTTGTTAGGTGCTAGAGATACAAAGATGAATAAGTCAATCTGTGCCCTAAAGGAGCTCAGAGTCTAATGAGGGAGAAACAGATAAACAAGAGGTTACCTAAATACATCATGATAAGTGTGATAATGGAGGTATAGAATAGGTGCCCTTTGAGCCCAGAGAAGGGCCTTGTCTTAGATCTTCTTCTTTATAAGCAGCTTGTCTTACTCTTAGAAATGCAGAAATGTCAGAACTTACTAGGAATTACTTAGAATCTTTTTTTTTTTTTTCTTTTTCTTTCCCAACTTGATACAGGGCAGTAGGAACTTAAGTAGGTACTTATGTGTATGACTTATTTGCAGGCAGTCCTACGATGTCTAGAAGGTTTAGATAGAATTGGCAAAACTTTTTTCCTGGTTTTTTTTTTTTTGTTGACCATTCAGACCTAGAGATGCTTATGGCTTCCTGATGTTGCTAGCCTGAGGGTACACAACCATCCTTTGCTGCTTTCCCTAAACCCTGCTCATACCTTTGAAAATGGTTCCTTCATTAAATTCTCTTGAATACCTCATTTGAATGTGCTGTTTTTGCCAGGACCGTACTGTGGCCACAACAGATTTGAGGTGGCTTCTCTTTCTGTGCTACACACCAATTGCAGCTGCCCTTAATTATAGATGCAAACAGAAGCCCAAGGGCCCCAGTGTTGGCTTTCTTGGGAGGGAGGAGGATATGGTTCCCTCAGCATGCTCCGAATGTGGTATCACCATTATTCCAAATCAAAGCCATTAGGTGTAGGATAAAATCTGGATGCAAAAACACTGGCAGCCAATACAAGGTGGTTGTGGAATCCCTCTTACTTGTTCTACCAATTATGCTGTATGCCATCACCATAATGCTGACATTCGTCTACCCCTTAAATATGTCCCTAAAGAGTAATCCCTTTTCTAACTCCCAATCCGGGTCCCTTCCTCAAGAGAAAAAAAATAAAATGTTTTAGAAAGATTCTCACTTGCTAAATAGCCTCCAGCGTTTTGGGCCTTTCCTTTTCTTCTAACATGTATATTTGTTCATTCACTGATTATTCAGCACACACTTGTTGATTATTGAGTCAGTGCTGGGCTTTGTTTTAGGCACTGAAGATAAAACTAAGTAAATAAACAAATGGGACACATGCCTATCTGGACCACTTGCCATTTCAGCTTCTATTAACTTCTGTTAAGGAAATTTCTTTTGCTTCTGATGAAAGTTTATTGGTTTTATTTTGTTCTATTTAACTTTAAAAAAAAAATTGCAGACATAGAGAGAGGGAAGGAATCTCAAAAGATGAACAAAAATTTGTCAAACCGGCATATTCTTGGGTCACATTGGTATCCTGTTGCAAGGCTTTTTCTTTCTTTAAATGGGTAGTTTGGAACAAAAGCAGAGGCCTGGAGGAAATTGTTACTATTTGGCTCTAGTTGGTTTTGTACCAGTTGAGTTTTAACTTAAATTTACCTTGATTGGAATAGATAGAGGATGGAAATGTTCAGAGAACTTTCCCTCTATAAATTTTATGAAATGTAAATTCTTTCTTTATATTCTTTTTGAGTTACATCCTTTCGGAAACTCATGGACATGCTATGAATCTTTATAAATCTCTTTCTCGTTTAGTCATTTTTTGGCTGAGCTCTACCAAAGTTTCCAATGCGTTACTCGGTTTGGGGAATTATTCTGATTCTTTTGGATAAGAAATTGAAGTTTAAATTGTTAATGTTTATCCTATTAAAAAAAAAAGAGAAGTTGACAGCAAAAGTCACTAAACTCCCAGATTTTAAGTGAACTAGTTAACGTCTAGCTTCAATTTTTATGAAAAGGAATTTGGAATGTTAATTGTCTACTTCCTTCTAATTTAGGTGCCTTACTTCTGTATTTGGGATGGAAATATACAGTCTGTACAATAAGCTAATTAGGGATTATATAGACACTGTTTTGTCTCTCTTTAATTATTTTCTTTTAAAAAATTTTTTATTATAAGCATATTCTTTATTACAAGTTAAAAATTCAGAGATTATGAATGCTGATTACACGAAGCTTTCTTTCCCTCCATCTTCCTTTCTTCTTTTACCTTCTTTTTCATTTTCACTTCCTCCTGTTTTCCTTCTTCCCTTCAACCTTCTTTCTGTTTAGCTTTAAAATACAGGTGGCTTAGGCAGAGTTGTTTTTTACTTAACTGAAACGAGTCTAAAATTGGGAATGACTTGTTCTTTATAAACTACGTGTTTTCTTTAAAATATTAGAGGGACAGCATAGTCTAGTGATGGACTGTTGACCCAGACTGCCTAGATTCAAATTCCAGCTCTTCCATTTACTAACTGTGTGACCTTGGAAAAGTTTACTCTTTGTGCTTGTGTTTCCTGAACTGTATAATGATAAAAATACCTACCTCATATAGTTGTTGTGAGACTTAGATGAATCAATATGCAAAGTACTTAGAGAAGTGCTTTGTACTTAATATGCATGATATCCGTTTGTTAAGCAAAATAATCCTCCATAATCCTACTACCTATAAAATAATTGAATTAGAAATAACATCAGCTAGTTTTGTATTAGTGACAAAAATACAAACTCTAAAACATTTCCTATGAGTATTCATGAAATACCTTTGAAGCTTAGTGTTTTATCAGTCATGTGTAAAAACCACATATGTGCTCTCTAAGTAGTGGTAATCCCAGCCACGATAGAAATTCATCTGTATAGGCCTGTGGTACAGTGTAATTGAACAAATGGAATAACAGTTTATTCAGTGATAAATCCTGAATTTCAGCTTACTCCAGAAAGTGGTGTTAATTACAGCCTAGTCACTTTCACTATTTTCTTTACCTAGGTCTTGGGAATGGTTACTCACCTTGTAAAGTTAATATTCCTTAAAACTTTAGAATGACCTTAATTATACATCCTCATTTGCATAAATTCTATTTTTTGAGTTCCTCTATGCAATTAAGCAGGCAGCAAAGAAAAATTATTGTGTAATACCTCTCCATACCTTCTCTCTCTTACCCTGGTTTTTCTAATATTTATTTATTTTATTTTTAAATTTTATTTTGTCGATATACATTGTGGCTGATTATTGTTCCCCATCACCAAAACCTCCCTCCCTCTCCCCCTCCCCCCCAACAATGTCCTTTCTGTTTGCTTGTCGTATCAACTTCAAGTAATTGTGGTTGTTATATCTTCTTCCCCCCCCCTGGTTTTTGTGTGTGTGTGTGTGTGTGTGTGTGTGTGTGTGTGTGTGTGTGTGTGAATTTATATATTAATTTTTAGCTCCCACCAATAAGTGAGAACATGTGGTATTTCTCTTTCTGTGCCTGACTTGTTTCACTTAATATAATTCTCTCAAGGTACATCCATGTTGTTGCAAATGGCAGTATTTCATTCGTTTTTATAGCTGAGTAGTATTCCATTGTGTACATGTACCACATTTTCCGTATCCACTCATCTGATGATGGGCATTTGGGCTGGTTCCAACTCTTGGCTATTGTAAAGAGTGCTGCGATAAACATTGGGGAACAGGTATACCTTCGACTTGATGATTTCCATTCCTCTGGGTATATTCCCAACAGTGGGATAGCTGGGTCGTATGGTAGATCTATCTGCAATTGTTTGAGGAACCTCCATACCATTTTCCATAGAGGCTGCACCATTTTGCAGTCCCACCAACAATGTATGAGAGTTCCTTTTTCTCCGCAACCTTGCCAGCATTTATCGTTCAGAGTCTTTTGGATTTTAGCCATCCTAACTGGTGTTAGATGGTATCTCAGTGTGGTTTTGATTTGCATTTCCCGGATGCTGAGTGATGTTGAGCATTTTTTCATATGTCTGTTGGCCATTTGTATATCTTCCTTAGAGAAATGCCTACTTAGCTCTTTTGCCCATTTTTTAATTGGGTTGCTTGTTTTTTTCTTGTAAAGTTGTTTGAGTTCCTTATATATTCTGGATATTAATCCCTTGTCAGATGTATATTTTGCAAATATTTTCTCCCACTCTGTTGGTTGTCTTTTAACTCTGTTAATTGTTTCTTTTGCTGTTTAGAAGCTTTTTAGTTTGATATAATCCCATTTGTTTATTTTTCCTTTGGTTGCCCGTGCTTTTGGGGTCGTATTCATGAAGTCTGTGTCCTAATATTTATTTTGAAGGGCCGGCCCGTGGCTCACTTGGGAGAGTGTGGTGCTGATAATACCAAGGCCACGGGTTCGGATCCTATATAGGGATGGCCAGTTAGCTCATGAGCATGGTGCTAATAACACCAAGCCAAGGGTTAAGATCCCCTTACCGGTCATCTTTTAAAAAAAACAAAAACAAAAACAAAAAAACCAAATATTTATTTTGACATATGTTAACCTGAAGTTGTTTTTTATGTTGTGTGAGCACAGTGTTAAGTTTTTAAAGTATCTGACTTTGCATCATATTTCATTTAATTATTTACTAACTTCATATTATGTGCTTGGTACAATGTTAGGAGCTAGAAATACTGGTGTAAAAAAGATAAGGTCTCTATACTAATATATGAGTTACTTATATTTGTAAAGGCTATGAAAGAATTAAAACAGGGTTATAAGAACGTGAGACTTTGGGGGACTGAAATTTCAGGGAAGTCTTTTCTGAGGAGGGAATATTTGAATTGAATGATATTTGAATTGAAATTTAAGGATGAAATTGAGTTGGCCATGGAGGAGCTGGGGCAGGATTCCCAGCATAGGAAAGAGCAGGTGTTGAGTACCAAAGGAGAAAAGGGCATTTTGTAACAGAAGAGGGGTCAGTGTGCTGTCGGGGAGAGCTCAGTGTGGATGGAATATGGTATGCATCTGTGGTATTCTTAATAGTGAATTTTGTAACTTTTGTTTTGAAGAGTCAGAGTGGATAATGATAATAACTGACATTTATTTGGTACTCTCTGGGCCTGGTGCAGCCTATTCAGTCTCTCCACAAGTTGCTCAGGTAGGGTAGCTTTGTCATCTCCATTCTGTAGATGATGGAACTGAGGCCTAGGGTGGTTGAAAACTCACCCAGGGCAACCCAGTTGAGAAGTGGTATGGTCAAGAACTAGGTATTGCACTTTTGAGGATTATAACTTTTGAATGCAGATTGATTTGTCCAGATTTGGGAAAGGTTGTAATAAATGGGGAGGATGAGGAAGGAAGGATTGGGTGAATTAGTTGGCTGTAAAAGCAATGATTATTTTAGGTGGCCTAAATGTTTTATGATAATCTTAATCCTACTTAGTTATGTTGTAGTTTGAGTCCATTTCTGCTTACCATATTTTGAGTGTGTGTCTGTTGTTTAAAAGAGGCACTTTAATTTTTTATAACTCAAACTCCTAATTACTATTAAGAGTTAGCAAAGTGGTTATATCATACTGGAGGATATAATGAATTTGCCCTGTTCAGTAACATGCCCTTACACTTTTTCTGATAAAAAAAAATGATGTTGTTGTAGGCATTCCTTCTGAGTCTTCACAAGAAAGGAAGACCTTTATCCTTCTCTTATTTCAAGTGAATCATGTGTATAGAGTTCACCTTTGATAGTTCATTCCTGCAGATATAGTTAGAACCTCGTGATTTAGTCTTCAGTTGTCATGGCTTGTTTCCTGAGTCTTTTTAAGGGTGGGGTGTCCAGGAAAATGACATATAGGAAATGTGTAGTGGATGAGCTCTTCAGTTAATTGGCAGCTTGTTAAGCCACATTCTGCCTTGCTTTTTGGTTTATTTGCGTCAGCTGTAGGAGAGATGGGTTGGCTGGTTAGGTGCTAGAGAGGTAAATGAGAAGAAAACTATTGTTTATTGAATGCCTAGGATGTGCCTTTGGTAAATGTTTATATACACTCATGTAGTCATCACAAAACTCTTTGAGGTATATAGTATTAGCCTCATTTTATGCCCTACCACTAGAGATACAAAAATGGGTAGAAAAATAAAACCCTTGGATTCTGATAATACTGTATGATAAATTATTGAGTGCCTGTTATATCCTAGCACTGAAATTACTGAGAAGTTAGTGAGACAGTGTCTCCATCCTCAGGTGCTACACAGAGCCTTGTAAGGGGAGATAGGCAGGTATTTTAAGGAAGTCTATCTTTATTTCAAAAGAATTTCCCCTGAGACCGTTGCTCTTACTTTATAGAAGAGATGACGTAAACCTTTGAGATCATTACTTTTGGCTACTGCTAAATTCTGGAAATAATTCCTGTAGATAGTTCAGAAGGATACCAATACATCCACATTACTAGGTGAAAATGCTGTAATATGGGTGCTTAGAAAGTGTGTGACACATGGTAGGCATTCAGATATTTGTTACATGAATGAATAGGCAATATACTTGAGTCATTTGCTATTCTGGGGTTTGGATTCTTCCTCCATCTACTACTAACTATGTGACATTGGTAGGTCACCTCAACTCTTTACAAGTTTCCTTATCTAATGAGGAAAAAGGTGATGCTAATAGTGCCTTCCTCATAGTGCTGTGAAATTAGATGAGATAATGTATGAGACAATGTATGTGAAGTGTTTATCATAGTCCTGGCACTCAAATGTTGCTGCTATTCTTACCATTATCATTATTAAGCTAATAAACCAATTTGGTACCATTGACACAGTTTGCTATTTAAGTGTGCTGTTCATGTGCTGGTGACCTTTCTTTTGGAACATTATTTAGTGTAGTCCTAGTTCAAGTTTAAACAGCATTGAAGTTGGAACCTGGTTCATATTTCAATTTCTGGTGCCCAGATCATTATGGGAAATGCTTTGATTACTTCTAACCTATTTCTTTCTGGAATCAGATACCTCAGCTCAATTGTACTTATAGAGGCACAGTATTCCTCCAGTTCATAGGCAAGGTACCAAAGTGAATGTTGGAAAGAGACCAGCAAACTAGAAATAGAAATAAACAAAGATATGTGTGAGGTGGGAATGGACTGATTTGGATAATCATAACTTCTCTTAGTACTTAGCTCCTAAAACATGAAGATTTTGTTTCTTGAATATAAACTGGTCAAGAGATAACTTAAAGTACAAGTTGAATGAGCTAAACATACCAGTTCTCATCATAACTTCTTTTGATTAATAAAATTTATCCTTTTTTCTTTCCATAGAGTTTAAGAAATAAATATATATGTAATGATCACACCCATCTCTGGTGTTCTGGGATAGTCCTAGTTTTAGGTAATTGTCTTCTTTGGAGATGTGGCTTGTTAAAATATGACTAAATGTAATTAAAATTCATACATTTATAATATTTTTCCTTAAAAACATATGATTTTTATGATACAAATGATATAAATACAGTTTTTAAAAACACACTTATAGGGGCCGAGCCCGTGGCGCACTAGGGAGAGTGCGGCGCTGGGAGCGCGGCGACGCTCCCGCCGCGACTCTCCCGCCGCGGGTTCGGATCCCATATAGGAATGGCCGGTGCGAGCGCCGGTCACGAAAAATACAAAAAAAAAATAAATAAATAAAAAATAAAAATAAAAAAAAATAAAAAAAAATAAATGTGATTGTTCCTTAAGGCTGGGGTTGAACTTGCATCCCAGTTTAAAAAAAAAAAAAAAAAAAAACACATTTATAAAAAATAACATCCGAATTGATTTGTAAAGTATCCCTAGCATTAGTTGTGCAGTGCAGCAGAGGCAAGTGGCATTTGTTGTATTTTACTTTTTTCGAAGGGCATGGATAAGACAAAGGAATTTTAAATGTGCTCCTTTCCAGATATTGTCTCTGTCTGACCCAATGGCCCAGCTGGAGAAAAGGTTTCTTAAATAGTGATACTATCAAAACTTGTTAGGCAGGTTATGGGTAATGCTCAATGTTATAGCTAGTGTTGGATTGTGTACTGAAGCTTACTTTATGTCCCACATGTGAGTGAAATTCTAAGTGCTGCCATTGAGTGTAGTCTAATCACTAAGCAAATCTTAAAGCAAATGAGTAATTACCTTTTATGAAGATAAGTTCTTGCATAGACTTTTTCCCCCTTGCTCAGGACTTGACATTGTAGATGATTTTTCAGTGAATGCTAATTTGTTTATTAATCCCTTTATTTAAAGGAGTTAAAGTGTGATCTAAACCTAGTGATAAAAACAGTTGGTTTGAAAGTCAAATTCTAGTCTTGCCTCTACTACTCTGATCTCTTAGACAAGATCACATGGCTGCTTCATTTAGTCGTATGTAAATTATAATGAGAATAATGTCTGCCTTGCCTATCTCTCAGGATCATAGTGGTAAGACAGCCTCACTTATTAAGGTGAGTCATTTGTACTGAAAGTATTGGAGCAGTTGACACTAGTGGACTCAGGGTAGGAAGACAAAGAACACATGGTGTATTAGGGGTTGTTTTGAGCATCTGCAGCAGACTTGTCGGAGATCAGTTTTTATAAAGCTAGCCTGGCTAAGAATGGAGTGAGTATTGCTGTCAGAAGAAAATAGGAAAAAGCTGAAGACTGATTGAAGTATTTAGAAAGTAGTAATATGGGAAAATGAGGCCTGATACAAAAGTAATGTAGGCCCCCTGTTTGAGTTTCTTCATTTGCTCTACATAAGTACATGACTTTATCTGTGACCAAGTGGCTCATGAAATTTTGCAACTCCTTGAGTATTCCTGTGTCAGTCATACTGTGAGAAATGGTGACACATGCTACCTTGAGAAGCCAAAGCAGAATATAATTTGGTCACATTCACTGAAGTTTCAGCAAAGTGGGATTTTCAGTTTTTAAAAATGATAAAGATTAATATTCACCAACTATTTAAACAACAACATAAAGAAACCACAATTCTAACCTAGTCTACTGAATTTCAAGAGACTGTCATCTGTATCAATAGCAGTTTGTCTTCTGATACCAGCAGTCTGTCACATTGTTTTGGCAAAGATATCCTGACATACTAAGGGCATCTTTTCTAACATTGTAATCTACGTGTGACCTGCAGAATAATAAATAGGAGAGAGAAATTCTTAGGCATAGAGTAATTACGTCATTTAAACTGTGTTTCTATTTTCCTTAGTACTAGTCTGACAGTTTGTTAGCAAATTAAAGATTAGAATGGAGAGACTTGAATGTTACTGTGTGGCTATAGCTGGCAGAATGATTTATTACTATGTAGGGCACTGGGATATAGATATCATTGAACAGTTAAGGAATTTTTCTTATCCTGTTGCTGTGGAGACCCAACACCAATTAAAAATATATGCACCAGGATTAAAACAACATGGCCAAATTTGTAAGAAAATCCTATGTAAGAGCTGTATTCTTTGTTAATAATTTAAAACTTTCGTTTAAAAGCATTGAGCTATTCAATAATCATGACAAAATTTAAACTCAAGGGAGCCTGTGTAGCCTACAGCCCTGATATGGGCTTTGGCTAAATAAGTTTCTTCTTGATAAAAAGGGAGGCAAAGAGGACAGTGGGAAAGGAAAATTAAAAAAAAAAAAATGAGAGAAGTAAATATTGCCAGTTTGGTCTATTTGTGCCTTCCATGAGGGATTCAGGAGAGGATGAAGCTTCTTTGAGAGGAAGGAGGATGATAATTAATCATGAGGATGTGCTCCACAAGGCCTGAGATTGCTGCCCAGTAAACAGAGGTTGTGGTGGAGATTTTAATTTTCAATTGGATAAGGGCCACATTTATAGTAATTTAACTTTCCTGGAGTAAGGAATTTGTCCTTCAGGTTGCTCAGTTACTTACACGTCTATATTTAGGATTTACCAGGAAAAAGGGAGACCACTGGAAGAACTTGGTGGTTGCCCTTATTTCATGTACTCAGACTTTTCATGATTAAGAATGAAATACTTGATTTGGAAGACAGTATAACTTGGTTGAATATTTTGAAAGTTAAAGTCATAATAAAAGCAGAGGAGTTTGAAAGTTTGAACCATCTAATATGTTACAGTTGATATGGGGCTAGCAATAGGCGTGTTTTAGTGAATTGTCTGAATGTAATTCAGGAAAAGGTGTTTATATTATAGAAGATAAAGACATATTAATATTTCTTATAATAGAGGATGTAAATGGGTACTTTTTGAGTGGGCTAGCTTTATATCTATGCAAGCTATGATTACCCAAAATAAGAGGGGAACAGACTTATACCATTTTAAAGAGCTTAGAATACCAGGGTGACTCTTATTTTTAATATCAACAGAACTTTATTAAGATATTTTGTATTTTATTAAGATACAAAACAAATTTCCATTTATTTTTACTAATGTATGGAAATTTTACAAAATTCTTTTGTATTTTTGGGATGCATGAAGGTTGAGTATGGACACTGGAGACATACAGGTCTGAGTTTGAATCTCAGTTCTGTCACCGACAGCTTGGGTAAGTCACCTAAGTTTACAACTTAATTTTTTTATCTGAAGAGGACGGGGGCTTCATCTCTGTATTCTCCTTGGCGTATGAGCCAGTGTCCACTGCATAGTAGGCATTTATTTATTCCACAAATATTAGTTGCTCACATGCTGTGTGCCAGGTTCTATCTTAGGTAGTGGAGATGCAAATAATCACACAAATAAATATTAAAATGAGCCAATAAGTGTTACAAAGGAAAGGTATGGTTGCTATGATGGCTTATAATAAGGGATTTTAAAAATGGAGAATAAGGTAGTTCTTTAAAATGATTACCTTGGCTACGGTAGAATAATAGATTAGAGCTGGGAAAGGATGGATTTAAGGAGATCATTTAGGGTGCTACTAAAACAGTCCAAGTGAGATAATGGTAGTGAGACTAAAGAGGTGGTGGTGGAAATGGAGAAAAGTAGATAGATTTGAGAGGCACTTAGGAGGTAAAACGTACCCGTCTTGGTGACGTGTTGAATGTGGAGAGTAGGAGAGAGAAAAATGTCAAAGTTAGTTCTAAAGCTTCTGGTTTGTGTAATTGAATGGATATTGGTTTCTGCCAATTATTGAGCTGGAGGCCACTAGGAGAGAACCTGATTTGATAGTAAGGGGAACGGGGAGGACATAGTGAATTTTGTTTGGGGCATGTTCTGGTTAAGATGCCCTTGAAATATTTAAGTGGAAGTATTAAGTCCTCATTTGGATAAGTCATTCTAGACCTTAGAGGAATGGTCAGACTTTTGGGAGTTATTAGGCATATTTGTGGTAATTGAAGTCATGAGAATTGATGAAATCCCAGGAAGAAGTTTTAAAGTGAAAGTGGAAGAGGTCTTAGGACTGAGCTTTGAGAAACACTGGCATTTCAGATTGGTTGGAGGAACATTAAGACCACCAAGACTGAGAAGGAACGCTTTGAAAAACAGGAGAGTGTTTCTGGAAAGCCAAGTGGAAATAGTAGTAACAATGTCTACATTTCCCCGAAAGGCCAAGTTAGATAAAGACTGGACCCTGTCCATTGGGTTTAGTTATGCAAAGATCATTGATAAGCTTAAATAAAGCCATTTCAGTGGTGGGATAGAAGCCAAATTGGATTGGGCCGAGAAATGGGTAGTTGGTGAAGAAATGGAAATTGGTGGGTATAGATTACTCTTTTAAAAAGTTGGGCTGAGCTGGTTGGTTAGCTCAGTAGGTTAGAGTGCAGCCTTATGACACTAAGGTCACAGGTTTGGATCCCCGTATCAGCCAACCACAAAAACAAACAAAATAGTAAGTTGAACTGAGAGAAGTTGTGGTAGCTAAAGGGGGGAAGACACCCAAATATTTGCTGAATAAATAACTGCATCATGAGCCTCCTTGAGAAAATTCCAAGCACAGGCTAGCAGGATCATTTCTGAGGGAGATGGGAGGAATATCCTTTAGGGATATATTAATAGTCTGGGATAATAAGTTGTCATGATTTCCTATGATGGGCTGGATGGGAGAATGATCTTGGCAGATAGAGGAATATCATTTTTAGATCACTGGTGTAGAATAGTTGAACTCCCCTTACAGAAGCCTCATTGCTGAGAACGACTGATTATTTGATGTATTGTTTTCCAAAGTAACTCACCAAATATCGTGGAAAGAGTGTGATTTGGAGCCTGGTATTCAAAAATTTCAAAATTCTGCTTTGCGGGGTCACACAATTGGTTATTTAGTCCTGCTGTGCTTCAGTTTCTTCATTTGCATGATGGCTATAATACTGTCTACTTCACAAATTAGTCAGGATTAAATGAGACTCTATGTAAATAAAGCACCTGGTACTTAAAAGGCACATAACAAACTAATGTCTGCCTGTCTTCCTGTCTTTTTTTCTTGCTTCCCATGGTAGCAGCTCTTTATTGTGTAGTTTCAGCATTGTTTGTATGCTCTTAGCCTTAAAGGAATAATTTGTGGGAGTTCTTTCTTCAACTTACCTTCTGTATAAAATAACTTGAGTTGTATAAACATACATTTTTTTGGAAAATGAGTATACAATTTGCTACTGGAGTAATCATAACTATTAGAAAAAGAATTTTGCCAAATTTTCTTGGCTTGTATGCCTTTAAAAAAAGGTATGTGTGTATGTGTTTTAAATAAAGCTTTCTAATTTAGATATGCCAATTTGTGACTTCCTGCCAAAGTAAGAGTTTTTATGTTTTTCTTCTGAGACATACTTTAGTATAACTTAATTTTAGTTTCTGGACCCTTGGCATTTGGTATAATTTCAGACTAGACGTGATGGGTGCACATAAATACTTTTAAGATTTAAAATACATATTTTATTTAGGGTGTGGGGGGGATGTGAACTGTTAAAAGCAGTTGAGGTCCCAGGTCTGGATTTTATTTGGTTATTTATTTAAAATTTTTATTTATAGTTTTTATCCTTGAATTTTTTCTACATGTATTTTGAGTACCCAGATAACTAATTCTGTACCAAAGTGATGAAATCATGTCAGTCTGGTTTATGTAAGCTTGATTGCCAAAAAAGCAGTCTCCTTAAAAGTTTTAAAATTTGCCCTCAACCACAATCTTACACAACCTTTTAAGAGGCATTTATGTATTAACTTTTCTGGAAATGATTACCCTAGAATTTTTGTAAGGGCATTAGAGTTTGCCAGCTTTATTCAAGAATCAATGTAATGGTAAACACATACATGTTATTCTTTGGAATATAGGCCTTACTCCTGAATGGGAGAAGTTATGTCTTATCCAGCTACTAGTGATGGAGACTTTGTCGGTTAAGAGAATTTTGTGGGTGGGATTGCTGAGATTGGAAGTCTCATTGTAGGTTCAAAGAGAGAAGTAATTTAACTAAAAGTTCTCACCGGAATACAGGATGCTTTGTTTTACAAGCTTAAATAATACCTGGACAAAACCCTATAGGTCACAACTTCTTTAAAGTAAACACTGAATAAGCTTTGTAGAAACTATACTTCAAAGGGGAACTTTCCCCTTGATTGTCTATCCTACATTGTCTTCTGAAATTTGATTATTGACAAGCCTTGGGAAACCTTGGGATGTCCATTTCAGACTACCTCAATGTACTCTGACCTTTTCTGCCCTCTTCTCTTTCTCTTCCAGTAACTGCTTTTTTAACAACAAGACCAGATCAGGTGGACAAATTATTCTTCAAACAATTTATAGACTCAGGCAGTGAACATGCTGGCTTCTGTGATTGGCAGTGAACATGCTGGCTTCACCAAGTTTGTGATTCTATGTGTGGATTGAAGAGACACATAGATACTATTTCTTTGTAGAGATAAAGAATTACAATACATGAATTAAGTGTTGTGATAGATTTATGTATGTATCAAGTCCCTGGGGTCTCAAAAAGAGAGCAGGGGTTGTGACGGCAGTAGATAAGAGAAGAAAGATGAGGAAATAAACATTTACTGTGCCAGGCCCTATGTTAGGCACATTACTATGCTAAATTATTACTATTCTAAACACTTAGTTTACAAGAGTTACAACCTAGTTTACAACTTAGTTAGTTTACAACAGTTCTGGGAGGTATGTAAATAGAATTTATTCCCACTTACCAGATGTGGAAACTGAGCTCAGGAAGGTAAGTAAATTGCCCAAGCTCACTCAAATAGTAACTGCGAGAATGACAGAAGTAAATCCAGCCAGGTATATTTGACTATCCAACTCTGTCTAGGACCCCACCCTGCCACACACCAAAGGAAGAATTCCAAGAGTAGCTGAATAAAAGCTGGAATGGCAAGTAGGTATTAGCTAGGTGCAGGGGGTTGGGTCATTGCATATAGGGCATGTCAAGAGGTTTGAAACAAATAAGGGAAGTAAGGGGAGTAGGAAGGTGAGATGAGGTTTAAGCCAATATGTAGTGTTTTTTTTTTTTTTAACTTACATAAGAAAAATTCACTCTTTTGGTGTACACAGTAGTATGAATTTACACAGTTCAGAGTTTAGTCATGTAACCACGACACAATCAAGATACAGAATTAGTCTGTTACCACCCAAAATTTTCTCATGCTTCTCCTTTGTAGTCAGCTCCTTCCACTGCCCTCCACCTCTGTTCTCCATCCTATAATATCATATAAATGGAATGTCATATAAAAGGAATCATACAGTATGTGGCCTTTTCCATCTGGTCTCTGTCACTTCGCACAATGCAGTTCTGATTAGGCCAACCATTTATGATGTAAATGTTACCGTACAGTTTTGCTGTAGTTTTTGCTCCTTTCAAAATGTGCTTATATTATTCCCAACTCCAGTGCTATATAAACAGAGTGGTTTTTTTTTTTTTTTAGCTGAGAAATGATTAAGTTATAGCTTCAAATAGCAAAGAAGCCCATAATAGATTCCTGATAAGTGCCCAGGAGAAGGTAAAATAGAAAAAGTCTCTTTCCATACACTTTTTAGTTCAGTGATCTTTATCTTTTGTGTATAGAAGTCTGCATGGAAAGTTTGCTACTGATTGTAACCTTTGCCAGCTTTGGGGAACAGCTGTTACCATGACGGAGTGGAAAGAATTAATGTTCTTGGCCAGTTGGCACTGCTTTAGTTTGCCTTTCTGGGGAGGGAACAACAGGTGACTGACTTCTTGCATTTTATTTTTGTTAGTGTATAAATGAATAGGCTAACTTGTTTTTTATTTGTGCAGAAATCTCAGAGTCCATAGTAAAGTAACCTGTCCTAACAGTTCCGGATATTTTAAAAAGCTGTTTAAATATGTATACAAATTTATTTTAAGTGTCATAATGAACTAAGATACTCCAAGGTTGAGGATATCATAGGTTAATTATCAACTCAAGACCTAAAACGTAAAACCCTTCTTTGGTAAATGTCACTTATATCCAAATTGCTTTTTCTCCCGTAAAAAAAAAAAAAAAGAAAATAGATAAGTACTTTTTATAGTAAAACCATGTCAGCCACAGAGAGGTGGTGACTGCAAGCCAGTGACCAGAATGTAGGTGTCTCTAAAAGCTGAGAGTACACTGTCCTTTGCACTCTTGCCTGTTGGTTGATACTTTTTATACCGTCTCTGTGAATCACACCCAAAATTCTTGTACAGTGTTCTCTACCACTGACCCCTCCCACCTGCCTCTGGGCTCTGCCTCTTCTCTACCTCTGCCTCATACAAACTCATTGTCCTGAAGTGCAGTTTTCACCAAGTCCTTCCTTGCTCAAGAACCAGTATTGTTCATTATTTATTGAAACATACTCACATTATTTACCTGGAATTAGAAACCTTCATGCTGTAGTTTTGCTTTGCCCATTCATATTTCTCTTGTTTCTCATTCCCCTCTACCCTACTTTAGTTGCGTCATCCTGGTTTTTTTTTTTTTTTTTAAATTGTCTGGCAACATATTGAGCTCAGCTGTCAATCTTTAATTCATTTTTAGTTCCATTTCCCTTTGCAGTTGTTTTGAATGGTTTTTCTACTCTATTAAAATCTCCAGTTGTCCTTTGCTCTTTTTACTTTTTTAGCAAATAGTACTGTTTGTTTTCCACTTTAGCGTCAGATAAGTACAGGTTGGAATCCTGGGTGCAGCACTTACTATCAAGGCTGATAGCCAGTATACATCTGAGTCTTCCCTTTCCCTGCTCAAGACCCCAATTGTCCTGATCTCTCCTGTGGACCTCCCCATGATACCACAACTAAAAGACTGGAGCAGAACCCAGCTCCTCCAGCATCTGCGGGTGTCTGTTCTGAGTGGCGATGCTGGTACAGTACTGGTTATTAAATACTTTTAATTTCACCCTTGCTTATTATATGTATGACTTTAATTAAGTTACTTATCCTCTCTGAGTCATCCCCTGATCTTTAGAATGGGGATAATAATACCCATATTACAGGGTGTCTCTTTGTTAATTCATCAAATATTTGTTGAGGGTTTGTCTTGTGCTAGGCAACAATTTTGGTGCTTAGGATATATTGGTAAAAAAACCAAAAATATCTGTGCCTTCTTGGAGCTTGTGTTCTAAAATTGTGAAGATTAAGTAAAAGTTAATGTTAAATGTTCAGTATGGTGTCAGACACACAGAGGTGCACACAGTGTCTTAGTCTACCTTCTTCACTCTTATCATACTGTTTCCATCAGGGCCAAAGGGAGTGGAGTAGTGGGCAAAGCTTCATATTTGATTTGTATCGCTATGCAGCATAGTCAGGCCCCAGGTCCTCTTTGAGGAGGCCATGCCCAGTTATTAGTATTGGGTCCTAAAGAGGACCCGGGCTATGGCTATACTGCATGGCTATACAAATCAAATATTATACTTTTTTCTTTTTTTCAAATGCTAGCTGCCCCTGCTCTTGATGGTCTTGGTTGTCTACCTGTGCTTACATTTTCTCCCATCTCGCTTGGATATAGTGCTATCTGTTCATCCTCATTCTCATATTCTCAAGTCACTACTCCACCCCCTCCACTCCAACCCCATTCTACCACCTCAGTTCATTATCATATCTTTTGCACTAAAGACAAAAAAAAATCTTTACCCATCTGCTCTTTGTTCTTTAGGGTATGAACCAAGCTTTCTCCTTCCTTCCTTTTACCAGAAGACATTTAATGTTGTCTCTACCCACTCACTGGGTCAATTCTTTTCAGTCTTTCTGTTCCCACTCCAAATGCTGCAGTCCTGTCACGGATCATCCGGGACCTCTTGTTTGTTTTTTGTTCTTTCTATTCAGCTTCTTTGTAAGTGGCATTTGTTATTGTTAAGACCATATGAACCATGTGGACTTCGGGCCTCATTGACCTGGGTTTGAATCCTAATTCTGCAACATAAGTGGCCTTGGGCGGGTTTCCTCATCTTCAAAATAATGTAATAATATTTATCTTTTGAAGTCATTGAAGGATTAGAAAGCTACAACATCTAGCACACAGTCAGTAAGTACAAAGGGAGTTAAGTAAAAAGTAGCTACTGTTACTGACATTTTTGAAAGTGCACCTGACACTATTCTTTCACGTTCTTCATCTTACTTTCCTGATAGTTTATTTCTTCTTAGTTGGCTATATTGACTTTTTATTTTCTTTCCCAGATTATGGATCTTGTCACTTTTTCTGAGTGTTCCTAACAAAATATTATGGTTTCAGCTATCCCCTTTATAATTGATAATTCCAGATGTTCACCTTCAATCTACATTCTTCCCTGAATGCCATACATGAATATCTAGCTGTATGCTAGACATGAAAGAAACATTTGTCAAATGATTAGGAATAATAATCAGGAAGGAGTCTCTGCATTTGATCTGTAGTGGAAAAAAAAACATTTTTACTTGGCAACCTTATTAGTTTCACTTATTAAGTTAGAAAAATTTTGAATGGCTTACTTTTGGACATCTAATGATCCTTTTAAATAAGGGAAAGAAAATCCTTTCTATTCAGAAATAACACAACTATTGATTAGCAGGAGGTTTTTTTTCATGTGATAGTGGAAAGGATTTGCAACACCTCTTTCCAAAGAAAGCGAGAAAAATATTGCATGTTTTTTCCCCCAAAATGTATATTGTCAAAATTGCAATGGACACAAAGAACATTCCTTAAGTTTGGAATGAGTAGAACTTTCTAAAAACTGCTTAGGTAACACAAAGTAGTAAAGAGCCAAAAAAACTTTATTTACTTCTAAACTCCAACTGCTGAAAGGAGAAAATGAAAGGGTTTGTAGAAGCAATTTTCACAGAAATAACTGAAGGCTTACTTGTCAGATCCAAATATACATATAGAAAAATGCACAAACATGGTTAAATTTACATATGTTAGAGTTTTTTTTTTTCTTTGAATGGAATATGTTTCTTATATGAGTTTTATCCACTACTGTCTGGCTACGCTACTCGACTATAGCTATTGCTGAGGCCTGGAATCCTGCTCACAGTGCCAATTGTCTATCTCTTAATCCTGTTCGTGATGCCAATTGTAAAGCTAGGTGACCATGCTAGTTGTCGCGGCTCTTTTACCTGCCGGTAATCCTGCACTGACTGGGCCAATGGTTGAGTTAGGCCGATGGTCTAGAACTCCCAGACCCCTCAAGCCCATTCACAGACTGAGTCACAAACACTTCACATGCCAGGCTGGGTCACCAGATCCCTTCATGCAGGTCTATAAGCTAGGCAACCGGCCACATGGTCCTTGGAAGCTGCAGTTCTGGAAAAACATGGCCATGCAGGGCAGGCGCCTGAGGCAGTAAAAACCAGCCAAAGTGGAGCCACCTTGCAGGCGCAAGTACTCCACCCATACACACAATGTTTACTGAACTGCCCTGAACCGGCTCCGAGGGAGGGGAGCCTGACCAAATTGTTCCATTTTCCCAACAAACCTTTTTGGTTAAACATCAGCTCCTAGAAACAATTCCCTCTGTAGATTCTGCTGAGATTACACATTTCTCTTCCATAGTTTGCAGCAAAGTATACTTAGACATTACGATGGCTATTTAGCCCAAAAGTAGTAGAGTAAGGTGTATCCTAAGCCACATAGAGCAACTCTGCCCTGACCCCCAGTCAACAGAAGAAAATCAGTTGTGCATATGCAGAGCAATGTAGGCTCACAGAATCATGGACTGAAAGGGGCCTAAGAGATAATGTCATTCTTCCTTCTCATTTACAGATAAGGAAACTGAGACCCTGGTAGTTAGACTCCTTTTCTAAAAGAGAGATGGTATGATGTGATGCAAAGAAGAGAAACTTTTTGTTAAAATCTAGGTTTCCCTGCTTACCAATTGTGTAATACTGGTTATCTGCCCTAGTACGCACCCAAAAGCTGTGTAGTCTTGGGTGAATTACTTAGTGTCTCAGAGTTTCTGATAAAATTTAGCACAGAGATATAGTTCGTGCCTTTAAGATTTTTAATAATTTGCTGTATTTGTGTTTTTTTCTTCCTCAGCTAAAGCAAGACTGACCATTTCATTAACCTGTAAAAAACAAAAACAAAAAAACCAAAACTCATTTGGTTTTGTTGATCAATTTTTTTCTTTGTTTCTATTTCTTTAATTTCTGTTCCATATTTCTTTTTCTTTCTTGAGCTTTTAAAAAATAAGTTACTGTATTGAATGTTTATTTCGCTAATTTCTAAAGTAGGAATTTAAGACTCTACAATTTTCATGTGTGGTATTTCAGCTGTATAATTTAAGGTTTGATTTGTAGTATTTTCATTGTTCACTTCCAACTATTTTGTGATTTACATTTTGGCTTTTCTTAGCCTATGGCTTATTGACTTTTAATTATTCAAACATGCAAATTTTGGGAGGACTGTTTTCCTTTCTCCCTCATAGAATTGTTAAGACTGAAGATAATATGTAGGCAAATACCTGGCAAATAGTAGGTATTAAATAAATATTTTCATGTGTTTTAAAAAAAAGAAACTTCTGATTTTGAAATTAGATTAGGAAATGTAAAATTGCCATAAGTGTAAGTAATACTAAAAATGACTTTAATTCTGTACTGTATCCAAATAAGTAGATGAAGTATAGAGAGTAAAGGGGAATTATAGGAAGAGGGTAAAATTGGGAGGAGGGAAAGGAGAGAGGAAGGGAAGTTAGGGGAAGAAGTAGGAATATTAAGATGTTAATTCTGGTGCTCTTTGAAGTATATTCTGCTGATCACTTTAGTCTGTGGGCTTCAGGGTATTAATTACTGTTAATTGTATTTCTTATACCTTTATAAACAAAGTACCTATAGATGACCTTCTTTGGGGGGTGGGATGGGAAATTGTTGGGGTATGGGAAATTGTGCAGCATAAGTTTGTGTGTTTTTGAGGAGAGGATCTGTAGCTTCACTAGGGTCTTAAAGAGGTCCATGATTCCCAAGAAGTTAGAGACTTAGAGATTTTGCCAGGTGGGATAATCTGAGAAAACTAACAGGAAAGAATTCTGTTTTTCCCTACTCTAACAGTAATGACTACTTCCCACTTGAGTGTGATTTAGTGTTCCTTAAAATTCCTCAGGTAAAACCAGATGACCAGGCAATATACTAAGAATGGGATTTAGCTTTTCCTGAAGTGAACCTTAAAACTACATGATATTTTATAAGCATAAATATTGTGTTACTTAGTATGAATTACAAAAACTTAAGTGCCTTTGGTTAGTGTGATTTTTATACAGCATTCTTGGCCTCTGCTGAGGGTAGGAATAGTTCTAGGAATTAAGAGGAAGCAGTTGGTAGCTGCTGTGGTGATGGGGTGCTACAAAGGGGAGCTTTGAGCAGCTGGAAGACAAGAAGGCACTTCTGGTTTAGAGATGAAGGCTCTTATCTAGGACAAAAAGGTTGGCAAGATCTGAGGTTGGTGGAGGAGATAGGAAGGTACCTGAGATATACTTGACCAGCCCTCTTGCTTCCCTTTATAGGAAGGCTAGTTGCCTGGAGAGAGAAATCAGCTCAGGATTCTAAAATTTGAGGGAAGAGGCAGGGATAGGTTCTTTAAAGGAGCCAACCAAAGGTATGCATATGGGGGAATTTTATATAGAGCACTGGCTCACAATAAAACCTATGTTTACTTGAGTACTTTACAGTTATTTCCTCTTAAGTTTCTGGAATCAAAATTAATTTTGCTATGCATTAAGTGTTTGTCAAGCTAGGGCTAATGTCGGAATCTTGCCGACATCGCCAGTTGTCGAGCTCTTTTACCTGCCCATAATCCTGCACTGACTGGGCCAATTTTGAGCTAGGGCTAGGTCTGGAGCTCACAAACCCCTTAAGCCCATTCACAGACTGGGTCACAAACCCTTCACATGCCAGGCTGGATCCCGAGACCCCTCACCTGCCAGGCTGGGTCACCAGACCCCTCACACGCAGGTCTAATGAGCTAGGTAACCAGCAAACAGGTCCTTGGAAGCTGTAGGTTGGAAAGCATGGCTGTGTGGACAGGAGCCACTCCAGGCAGACGCCAGCCAACGTGGCGGCATCACGCATGCACACCAACTCCACCCACACACACACAATTTGTTTACTGAACCACCTCCAACTGGCCCCAAGGCAAGGGGAGCCTGATTAAATTATTCTATTTTCCCAACAGTGTTAATATGTTTTGGAAATTTAATGGCTCTCAACCTATTAGTTTGCTTTTAACCTCCTAAATCTGCATTATTCAGTACGAGAGCCACTAGCTACATGTAGCAATATAAAATTAAATTAATTAAAATAAAATAAAATTAAAAATTCAGTCCTTCAGTCACACTAGCTATGTAGTAAGTGCTCAGTAGTCTCAGGTGGCTAGAGGCTACTATACTGGGCATTTCTTTTATCACAAAAAATCTACTGGATAGCACTGCCCTAAATGAAATTATTTTCTTGCCTCTCTCTCCCATCAGAATAAAGCTGGTTTATATTAATATGTAATTAACTTTGAGGTTTTTTTTTTATCAACAGTTTGAAAGGCAGGCTACAGTAATATTCCTTTGCTCTTCACATAATTAAAAAGACAGTTCCTCTCTTTTATAATGATATGCCTGAGTGCCATTATTTTATAAGATTTTCTAAGAGGTGATGACTAAAGTAAGTCACCATATGGCTTGCATTCGATACCCTGTACTAAACTCTTGAGTTTTAAGATTATTTCTACTCTCTCAATAAGTGTGTTCTAGAAGGACCCAAAGTGTAATAATAAAATTTCTAATATGGAAAGGAGTTAATAAACTTACTGTTATTATGGTTTATCTACTTCATATGTGATATATCATCATAGCTCTCAAAAGTTGCAAGAAAGGAAAACTCCCCAAAATAATTATTTCAGTGTAGGCCTACTTCTTTGAGAAACTGTCAACCAGGCATAAAAGCTGAAGTTTAGTTTTTAATGCTATATTTTTTGTTTTAAATAGAATAGGAAAATAGGCTTTCTTTTGCCCCCATTTCAAACAATCTCTTTACTATAGATAGGCCCTTTTCAGGTATGTTGTATGCATAATTTCAGGAGGCATAACGAAAAATATTTCACTGTGATAAAGCATTTTAAAAAATTCAAATGTAATAGTCTTTTGTTTTATTGTAAAATGTTCAAACATGGAAGTATATGTAGTAGGAAAAGGAGTCTTCTACATGATTTGTATTGATATCATCTCTGGGAATAACTACTTAAAAGTTGGCTATAAATTCTTCCATGTTTTTCAGTGTATGTTTATACATAAACAAACAATTTGTATTAGGTAAATGAAATTATATATAATGTTTTTACAGATTATTTTGCCTGCTTAACAATATAATGGACATATTTAAATGTATATGATCCATATTCATACTGTTGATTAGGTTTCTTGTTTTTAATTTTTCCAGATATTGTGGTAGGGAATATGAAATATGAATATGTTCTTAAGTGAAGATAGTATATACTTGTAATATATATGCAGGTGCCTTAGCAAGGTGGTGACCTATAATAGGTGATTAATAAATGTTTTTGTTCTTCTTCTTGGACCGATATGAGAAGGGCCAGTGTAAGATGATTGTTTCTTTTGAGTAGTGGAACTTTAAGGACTCACAGTAAATATCCACAAAGAGCCATGTATAAATCTTTTGACTATAAAGTAGACCTTTCTCTTAAGCATGTTTGTGTTTTCTGATTCAGGGTTATAAATTCTCCAAGTCTAGCAGGATTACTCTTTAAGTATCTTGTAAGCTAGCCTGCACCGATAATTTTAAGTGCTTCCAGTAAGAGCAAATATTTTTTTACTGGTGAATATGGGTCCACATTATGATTTATCCTTTACTGAGAACTCATAGTGTATTATATACTATAAAGGTGTACAATATGTGAAAACTTTTTACATGGGACTCTTGGAACAAAGTCACAGGTGTCTAACTCCTTTGCTGACTTTGAAGATGTGTAAAATGGATGTTGAGAAGGAAATCCAACACCGGTATCATGGAGTGGAATATGTACGTGTGTGATTTGTGATACAATTTTAGATCTGATGGTTTCTGGTGGTTTGAGAGAAGAGACTAGGCTGGATTTGGACCTGATTGTTAATTATTTGTAAAGTGCTATTTTGAAGTATGATTGCTTTTTACTCAGTGTCTCATTTGGAAATCTGATCCTTCTGCTTTCCTGCAGGGAAGTTGTGGACCTCTGTTTTGGGTGGATCAGTAAAGAGGATGCAATTGGGACCCCGAATTCTTTTCTTATTGAGAAAAGGGTGAAGGGTGCTGCTGAGAGAAGTGCTTCTGCAGTAGCCATGACTGGAGCTTTGCTTGGAGGTAATGCTGAACTATGCAAAAATTGCCTTCAAGATTCCAGGAGTTTGTGAATTATAAATTTGTCTTAGCAGTTTACATGGGTATATTCAGTCTGTTTATCTTCGTTACAGTTTGTGTTCCCAGTGGAAAACAAGCTTGAGAAATATTTGTTAGAGTATAGAATTGTAAGTGCTTTCCTAGCACGTTCTTGGACATCAGATTATTTGCCCCCCCCTTTTTTTTTGTCTTTTCTTGGTGTATTTGATTGAACTTGAGCCTTTTAGAGAGGAAAATCACTTAAAACTTTTCAGAATATAAATTTGTGATTACATAAGATTATTATTTACATGCTTCAGTGGCTTTTGCTTACCTATTTATTCGTTTTCTCATTCATTCATTCAATAAATATTCCTTGAAAGGCTTACTGTAAGCAAGATTATGGGGGGAATGCTATTAGATGGTAATCTTCTCAGGATAAAGGGAGAATGGAAAATTTATTCTGCAGAGACACCAAAGGCTGAAGTGCCTGTGTGTTTTAGAGAGAGACAGACACGCATCTAAGTGTACATACACAGACATGGTCCACAATTCTATAGGAACAGCCTCCTCACGATCTTTAGAATCTATCTGTTCTTCCTATTCTCACTTTTATTTATTCATTTCCAGCCCTCAACATTTCTCTTATACATTAGTAGTTCTTGCCTCTGGCCTTTCCCTCTATTTTACGTTCATACTGCCTTTTCCTTTCACAGCTCTTCTCAGAGTCCCCCCCCCCCCCTTAAAGCACAGATTGGATTGTGTGTCTCCTTGTTACCCAGAATAAAGTCCAAACTTTTAAGTATGTAGTCTTAAATAGACTGTAAATAGCTCTTTCATTAAACTCTCCTTCGTTACTCCCAACTTGCCTTACCTTCTTCTGCTCCAGTTCTGGATAACCCTCCATTTGCCCCTGCCGACCTGCTTTTTATTGTTGTCAACCTTGTCCTCTGTGTCAGGAGGCTGACCTTGCCCTTTGGCTTCTAGACAGGTTTGGACAATGGAAAGCACTGGCAGGAGGAGAGTGAGGTTGTAGTGCTGATTCTCCTGGCTTTCTCCTGCCAAATCATGCCACGTTTGCTCTCCCAGAGGTAATGGCTCCTATTTAGTGGCCCTCTTTGTACCTTTTAAACCAGGGGTGGGGGGGGTGGTAGCAGTTTTAGGAGGTTGCACTATCTCTTGACTTTGCTCACACCTTGTAAATAGTCCCTTTCTTAAGCTACCCATAAATTACACAGTTTTTGAGTGTGCTGTCAGTTTCCTGCTGGGATCCTGACTGCTATGTTGCCCAAACCTAAGCCTCAGTCATGCTTGCAGTTACAGCTGTGTTATTTTCCTGTAGCACTGATCTCCCTCTTTTATTAAAAATTCTTTGGTGAGGTCTTTTTAATTCCTTCCCTCCTTTAGTCTTTCTTTCCTTTTTCCTTTCCTGGCATTATAACTGCTGTATCATAAGAATTGAAATGTTTGAAAGAATAAGGAGAGGATGGACATCTGAGTTTCCCTGTGGTATACTGTAATATTTATTTAGATGTCTGAAATGAGATCTTGAGAGAAAATAGGGGAAGGGAGTGGGCATTGAAGTCAGTATTAATAACATAGATTTTTATTTTATTCTTTGCAAAAAGAAAATTTAATAATTGTTTTTCTTTACCTTTGCTTCTACATATTAGAGATTAACATTGGTTTACTTCAGTCTTTCTCTTCTCTGTAAAATGCGTTTTAGATGTATCCCATTGGAATATTTTGTAACAACACATCTTTGAGGAACTATATACTACATATAGAATGGGAGAGATTTCAATTATCACTTAATTAGAGGAGAATATAGGAAACATGTATGTGTATACATCTATCCAGGTACAGGTTGAACATCCCTAATCCAAAGTCTGAAACACTTTTGGTCCCAAGCATTTCAGATAAGGGATACTCAACCTGTGTTCATTTATCTGTCTTTCTCAACATATCTTAGAAGGGATGCAGTAAGGGCAGACATGTAGTAGCTAACAGTTACATTTAGCAAGATTGAAATAATATATGTGTGGCACTGTCAGTCATGGTCCTGATAGGAAACTGATGGCACATTCAAACTGGATAATTTGAGGAGGATTAAATGAAGGAACTATTTACAAATATGTGAGCAGAATTTAGAAAATCAACTAGGGATAGTGTAGTACCCTGGGCCAGCAACAGAGAGGATGGAATGATGCCCCTTAGACTCAAGGGGCAAAGTGAAGGAGTGGTTGCTGGAACCCCAAAAAGGGAGCTGTGTGGACAAGGCTACCTGACAGCAGCTGTGGTCCCTGGTAGAGGATTAAAACCCATGGTGACTCTGCAGGAGGGGAGCCTGTCCCTGTGCTCTTTCTGTCCTTTGACTTCTGCCAGTGTCACCACCCCCACACCCTCCGTTGGTCAAACCTAACTGGGAGACAGAGGGCGAGCCCATAGATAAAGTCTGTAAGTCGGCCTCTTAGGGCATAGTGCTGAGTGAAGAACGGTAGAAAGTGCATCAGAAAGATACCTGCAAAAGAATTAAAACACTTCGCTTTCTGGTAGTAACATACATACATGAACTATTGTGGATCTGTTACTGTAACAGATGAAAGCTCGTTGTGAGATTATTATAGAGTTTTAAAAGTGACTTCTCTTAAGGAATTTTAATTAAGAGAAAAATATCCTAGAATTGTGATTAGGATCAAAAATAGTGTCTGTATGCTTTAGATATTAAGAATGTTCCTGTCCTGTGAAAGGGTTTATTTGGAGAAGAATATTTCTATAACACTAATTTTAATAAAGAACCCTCCATCACTACTCTAAAAAATTACCATTAAAATAATCTCTATAGCAGGTGAAGAATATTCCATTGCTTTTAAGAGTAGAGGTATCTTTATGCTGGAGAGATGGCTATGCCTCTATGCATGTATATGTGTGTAATATATATGAGCAATAGAGGACATCATTGTGACATATTTAACTGGACAAAACGATGTTCAGACAATGACAACCCAATATTGAAGCTCAATGTTGAAGTTTCTTCATAAAGATATCATTGTTGTATTAGTGGAGATGGTACAATATGTATTCTCACAGGTTTCTACTGATGACCTTTTTCCTCAGAGGTTATAGTTTTTGCTCAGTTCTCATTCTCCTTGATGTCTTAGCATTTGAAATCCTGCATTTACCTGTATATATATTAGATACTCTGAGCTTTGGTTTTAGTGTCACAGCATTGTTCTGTTTCTCTATTATTTATCCTTTTGTCAAAGAATGGCCAGTATATGCTGCTGAACAAGACAGACACAACAATCCCTGCCTCTGGAGTGGGTAATCATCCTGTCTTCCTCCCTTTCCTATAGTCTTTTTTCATGATTTCACTATAGATGTTAGCCCTTAGCTAATTGCTCTGCCTCTGTTACTTTTGACTTTATGCTTTCTCTGAGAACGGTTTTCATTCTCCTGGCTTAAGTTACAACTTCTGATGCCAACAACTTACATTTCCCTCTCTGCTAGTTATCTTTACCCTGAATTTTATTCATTTAGCCATTCCATAAATTTTTATTCAGATCTAACTGTGTGTCTGGTGCAAAGGATACAAAAATGATAAAGACAGTCCTTGCCCTCAGAGTTGCTGACAGACATGCAAAAAGCAATTTAAAATACAGTGTGATAAGACATATGTACAAAGTTCCATGGGACAGGTAAGAAGGGAATGCCTGACCTGGACTTGAAGGAGAAATGAGAGGGCATGTATCCGTGGTAGAAGGCTGAGCATAAATGAAGGCAAGTAGGGTTTTGAAAGCATAGTATGTTAGGGCCACAGCGAATGGTTCATTCTGTTTGGAGTCTTAAGGGCTGCATGGCGGAGAGTGGAAAGTGAGGCTCAGCATTTAGGAAGGTGCCAGATTGCCCCAGAGGCAGTGCCCTCAAACTAAACTAATGTTCTCCCACCATAAACAAGCTCCCCTTCAACTTCACATTTCTATCAGTGGGACCATCATTCTCCCTACACTTGCAAACCCTAAAGTGTCATCTTCAGGTCTGCCTCAGCAATTGTGATCAGTTCTCAAGTTGTGTCATTTCTATATTCAAAACATTCTTCCCTGCATCTTTTTCTATTTTCACTATCAGCACACTATTTATCACCTAATTACTGGGTTATTTCAAAGTTGTATTATGTACTCCCCTTTCTTCTCTCTCTCTATCTCTCTCTCCCCCCTCCTTCCCTCTCTTTCTTGAAGGAATTTCTAAAACTCCTCATTTACCATGTTGCTGACCCGGAGCAAAAGAGGACAGTAATATTTTATTTCTTACAGGATAAGTCCTTTCTTAGGTCAGTATTTTAAACCTATAATCCTTTGATAAACACAAAAATCTTAAGCCCTCTTACCATTAAAAACCACAAAATTGTAGAGTTCAGAAATAATCTGCAGCAAAGAAGACTTTGTTCCATTAACTTTGAGTTTTTATTATGAACACAATATGTATTATATACTTAACGAGCTGTTCTAAATCATATATTCCTTCCCTCAATTCTAACCTGTTAATATAGCCAGATTGCTTGTCTCCATGGGAGGCCATATATTCACTGACTCTAGAAACAGATAGCCTGTGTTGGATCCTGGTTCCACCACTTAACTGGTTTCAACCACGTTCCTCATTTCTCTAAGCTTCAGTAACTTTATGTGGAAAATGGGGGTAGTGATAGTACCTAGTTCACAGGGTTGAGGTAAAGATTGAGTTAACCTGTGTAGCCTAGTGCCCAGCATGTATGAGCATGAAGTATATGTTGGCTATAAATGTTATGTACCTTTAAAACTGCTTGCTCATTCCCTCTGTGCTCTTGATGCACTTCTCACACTGCCTACCCTCTACCACTAAATGCTCTCCTCGTGCCCTTCCAATTGCCTGTGATTTACCTGCCCTTTCAATTGCAACTCAGTTGGTCACTTTTTGACAGTCTTTTCTAACTACTCCAGTTCACACTGACCTCTGAATTCCTATATGTTCCTTTATGTGATTCTAGTAATTAGTCATATTTCTATTTTTATGGCATATTTCTGCCTTTTATGGTATTTCTTTTAAAATTTACATATAGTAAAATAGAGTTGTATAATTACCATCACAATCAAGATACAGAGCAGTTTTATCATGCCCCCCCCCCTCCCCTGCCAAGTCTATCTTGGTATTTCTTTTCAAACAATTTCCTAAGTATACATTCTGTTTCTAGAAGTACAATTTAGGTTCTTGAATCCAGTATCTGTTTTACACTAATTTGTCTCCACTATGTATGACCCAGCCTAGTATTGAGCATATAGTAAATAAGTAGATGCTTGAATTAATTGTATAAAACAAAGCAAAAAGCATGGTAAATTTGAATGTATTAAGAAGCCACTGGGGCTGGCCAATTAGCTCAGTTGGTTATAGCACAGCCTTATTATACCAAGGTCACAGGTTCGGATCCCTATACTGGCTAGCCACCAGAAAAAAAAAAGCCACTAATTTAAGTTACTTAACTTTGGTCTTTCAGGGTCATTTTATTTAGGTAAAAAATTTCTGCTGAAAATAATTTCTGTATATCTTGTTAATTAGCCTCACCAGGGCTAATTAAACCCATTTTTTGTGTTTGGAAAACAAAAAGGGTTGTTTTCTTTCTGTTTTTATTATCAATTTTATTTATGGTTTTTATTTTTTTTCTAACCCTATGAGTTTAAGTTCTAATGTGAAGCAAATTTTTACATCTTTCTTCTTGACTACATTTGACTCTTATGATGCTATTATTAAATTTATTTACAGAATTTTACCTTTTTTCTTAAACAAATTTAAGATATTGAGCAATTCAATTAAAAATGAATTAGATACAGAACATAAAATGGAAAACCTTTTTGCTTTCTCAATTTTATTTTTTCATGGGCTAATTTTGCTCTCTTCCCTGGGGTTTTTTTAAATTGATTTTTCCTTAAATCAGAGGTCAATGCAAGTAAGAGAATTTATACTTGGATAAAAGCAAGGCTGATATAGACAAGCAAATGCTACATGGTTTCCTCAGTCTTCATGATATTGGGTGTTATGGAGTATTGACCTTTCTCCAGAATGGGCGAAATATGGTTGTGATTTACATCCCATTCAGTAGACTTTATTCCCTAACAAAATGAACTGAATTTAATCATGTGTGTCTTTTCTTCCCTTCCCCAACAGCTTCCATGCCTATGGCTGTTCTAAAATTGGGCCAAATATATCCATTTCAGAGAGGCTTTTTCTGTAAAGACAACAGCATCAACTATCCGTACCATGACAGTACCGTCACATCCACTGTCCTCATCATAGTGGGGGTTGGCTTACCCATTTCCTCTGTAAGTAAATTAATAAGTAGGTAGTGATTGGTTTGTGGTGCTAGGGGTTGGATGAAGTGATGGAGTTGGGGTGGGGGTAAATCCACAATACTGTCTTCACCAGTGTTGATGTGGTGAATGATTGCTTGAGGAATATACCCACAGTTTTAATCCAGGGGCAATGTTTCTCCAGTTAAAGATGGATTTTTATATGTTGATTTTAAGTCCTGTTAAAAAAAAAAAAAAAAAAGATGGATTTTACCCAAAACAACTTGATATCATCTTGAAGAATTATAGAATGATTATTCTAGAATGAAAGGGTTCATTTAAATCATTTGGACCAATTCATTTCAGTATACAAGAGAGGAAACTTAGGCCCAAACACTTGCTCAAGCCCAGTAAGCTATTTTATGGTAGAGCTGAAACTAAGATTATGCTTACTTTATCATACTAGTAAGTGGAAATTGAAGCCATGAAAAAGGAGGTAGGTTTGCTTATTAAACTTGAGAAAACAAAAAACTCAGCAGAAAGATTATAAATACATATACAAAATAAAATCCTCAGAATACCTTAAAACTGTATCACTATTTGTTAAGTTGTACATCCATTAGATAGTTTATCAGTTTGTAGGATAATATTGAGTTTCACTATTTTTGATAACTGGAAACTTTCATTCTAGGTTAAAATTCAAAAACTAGGTTAAGATTGCCACTTAGGATATTGTGTCTTTCTTTATCCTTGGCCCTGATTCCTAAACCTTGCCCTTTGTCTTTTTATGTGACTTGGAGTAGAAAGGAAGGAGCAGGGCAAAAATTTACCTCCTTGAGAGTCTTGGGAGTGCAGAAGATCACACCATATTTCTCCTTTGGCCACCTATCTCTTGTCAGTTGGCTTCCCTAGATACTTATAAAATTTTAATGTCTTGTTGTTTGAGGGAAGAAAAATAAAATAAAATTTTAGTGTCTCAGTAAACTCAGCAGGCTTGCGTCACAATAGGACTTTTCTATCCTTTTTTTGCCTCCAGATTGGCTAAGAATAATAATCTTATGGGCTGGCTGGATAGCTCAGTTGGCTAGAATGCAGCCTTATAACACCAAAGTCAAGGGTTTGGATTCCTGTATTAGCCAGCCACCCAAAATAATAATAATAATAATAATAATAACCTAGTTCTTTAGTTTTCCAGTTCATATGTCTGAGTTCATTTTGTCTCTTTAGTTGGGAGATTTTTTTTTTGCTGACCGGTAAGGGGATCGCAGCCCTCGGCACAGTATGGTCTACACCACACTCAGCCACACCAGCCGTCCCTACATAGGATCTGAACCTGCGGGCCTCAGCGCTCCCAGTGCCGCACTCTCCCAAGTGAGCCATGGGGCCAGCCCGGGAGATTTTTTTAAATGGTCTTCTGTGCAGTATTCTGAAGGTGAAAGGGACTTGGATTTTCTTATGTTCTAAGATATATATTTTCTATATACTTATAATCTAATTTGATTGTAACCACTTTTATAGGAGTAAAAGGAGAGAAAAATCTGAGAGTTAGTTTAAGGAGGTACTTACTTTTTCCTAGGAAGTAAATTCCACCATAACTGGTAACTTCTATTGTAACCATCAGGCTTATGAAACAGCGTGCAGGGAAGCATACAATACTGCCACTTAGATGATAATAGAGAGTGTTACAGTACTTGTATGAAGTACAAGATATTCATTGTAGCCATTATTTTGAGCAATTGTCAGATAAAATTTCTAAAAATCTGCTCCTGTATTTGAGGAAACAATTGCTTGAGGATCAGGAAGTTACTTTTAGTTATTTGTATTTGGTACATTTCATCTTTTTCTAAAAAAAAAAGTTTAATTATAAAAATAATACATACTCATTATGAATTTAAAAATTTATTGTAAAGTAGAAAGGAAAAAGAAAACCCTTAGTTCTACTATCAGAAGGCAACTGCTGTTAATATTTTGATATTATTTCCTGTAGTTTGACAGTTTTTATATCATCATGAGCACATTGCAAATCAGTTTTTTGCCTCATTTTTTTCCTTATGTTTATAACAGATATTTTTGAGTTATAAATATCAAGCAGTTTAAATGAAGAGCAATGAGGCTAAAGAAAAAAAAAAAGGAGTGGAAAAATACTTGGTATGAGTCCTTGAGTTCTTGAGTATTAATTCCTGTGAGTTTGCTGTTGGAGAGAATTGACTTGGAAATATATTTTAATGCAAATTTATTTATATTGAAAGAACTAGTAGTATTTGTTCAGTTACTGGGCCTTAAGTGTGCTGAAGGCTTGTGGACTAATGTGAAGGGATTCTTGCAAATTCCTAGGATAGATTTGTTTGTTTGTTTTAATAGTTTATATATATCAGATGTAGAAGACAGTTTTATCATATAAAGTGTATTATGTTTGATATAACTTTATGTATACACACTTTATAATTTGATGATGAGTAATAAGATTTTGAATAATAAAAAACCTGCATCTTAAAGCAGTGACTTATTTTTATAATCTGAGGTCCATATGCTTTTTTTTTTTAATGCATTCTGTACTGTTCCTTCATTAGTACTCAAAAAAGATGCCACATTCAGAAAACTAGATTTCTGCATTATTTAGCTTAAAGTTTCTCTTCTTTTTTAGGTTTTAATGATTGGCTTTGAATTTGACACCAAACTTTTCCCCTCATCTTTTTGGCTTTGTGTAGATCTACCTTCTCCCTTAGCAATTTCTTATACACTTACTTTTGTAAATTTTTACATTTCTAGAAAAAAGTAAAAGCTTGAATCTGTATGCAAACTTTCAGAATAATGATAGGAACAATAAAGTTAGTGTTAAATCTTAAATTCATATGTTACAATGAATAAGTATACTTTGTCTAGAGTTTAAGATGTATAGTTTGGGAATAGAAAACTCTTATCTATGTCTAACAGGTTATTTTAAATTGACTTGAGTACTGACTATGAGTAGTTGCTTTTCTTAGGTCTTGATTTCTCTATGGCATAAACTTTTATTAAAAATATTTAGCCTAGGCTGAGCCCCCGTGGCGCACTCGGTAGCGTGCTGCACTAGCAGCGCGGCGACGCTCCCGCCGCGGGTTCGGATCCTATATAAGAATGACAGGTGCACTCCCTGGCTGAGCGCCGGTCACGGAAAAAATAAATAAATAAATAAATAAATAAATAAAAATATTTAGCCTAAAATAATAGAGTATACAATGCTTTTTTTGTGACCAACTCATAAAACTCCTAAAGAGAGATTGTATTATTCTTGGTAATCCAAAGTGCATCATTACAAACTAAGAATGCATGTGGGTATATTGTAAAAAAGGCTTAATCCTTTGATGTACATTATAAAATAGTGGGAAACAGATGAATGCCCTAAAGAAAAATGGCAAAGGGCATAAATAGAAAGTTGTCAGTGCTAGAGAAAAATTGCCAAGAAATATAAAAAAAGATTTAATATTCTTAAGAAATCAAAGAAGTTTATATTAAAGCAACACTGAGAACGCAGTTTGGCCTATCACAGTAGCAAAGGTAAGAACATTCCCAGCATGTCAGCATAGAAGACAAGTACTCTCATACACAAACCTGGCAGGGGTATAAGTTGGTATTAAAAAGAATATATTGTTGGACCTAGAAATTACACTGGATGCAATCTATCCTGAAGAAATAATAAAAGTCTCATGCAGAGAATTAGTTACAAGAATGTTGATTACAGCATTATTTTTTATAGCAGAAAATTGGAAATAAATTAGTTCAGTTTTAGTGGACTATTTAAATTATGATTTACCTTAGTGATGAAATTTTATGACATTCACCCATTTTGTAATTTTCAATATTTATTGACATGCCAAGATTTTTGTGATATAGATTAATCATCCCTAATCTGAAAATCTGATATCCAAAATGCTCCAAAATTCAAAACCTTTTGAGCACCAACATTGTGCTCAAAGAAAATGCTCACTGGAGCATTTTGGATTTTGGATTTTTGGATTTGGGATGCCCACCCTGTATAAGTATCTGCAAATGTTCTAAAATCCGAAAGAATTCAAAATCTGAAACACTTTTGATTCCCTGCATTTTGGATAAGGGATAGTCAGCCTATATGTTATGTGAGAGTAGAGGGGAGAAGAGTAGTAATGGTTCTTTCTGAATAGTGGGATTATTAATGTATGAGATTATTTTAATTTTATCTCCTATATTTTCCATTTTTTCCCTTCCCTTGAACATACATTGCTTTTCAAATAAGGAAGCCTATTTTTAATTTTAAAAACCCATTAGAAATGATCACATTTTTGTTTTGATATACCTGAAACCCATTTTCAAATATTTGTTGCAGAAGCTTAATTGTTATTTGTGTGGGTTTAATTTTGTCTGTCTCTAAGAAAGTGCCAAAAGAAAGGAAAAGATCCAAATAATGATATTTTGAGAGTGCACAATAAATCAAAACTCTACTTCTTGTCCTGGGGCTCAGTGGCCTATGTAGCCAAGTAGGCTTTCTTGGGAGTGATTGGTTGTGGACCTGAGTGGATTTATAGAAATACGTATAACTCCTTGAATGTTGAAAGTTTGTCTGTGTGTTGCAATATACTATAATTTAACTCTGACATTAATCACCTGGAGTTAGCATCAGACTCCACCAGTTTAAGGTCACAGTCTAAACAAGATTGACCTCACTTTAATTTTCAGGTGCAAGTTTGACAATCCCCAGGCTAACTACAGTTCTGACCAACTTGCTACAAACCCAGAAGGTTCCCTTGATCCTGTCAGGTTTGGTGGTTGGCTAGAACAACTCAGAACTCAGGAAAACATTATACTTTTGATTACAGGTTTTTTTGTTTTTTTTTTCCACCTCTGTTTTATAAAGGATACAAATCAGGACCAGCCAAATGAAGATACACATAGGGTGAGGTCTGGGGGTATGTACACCCCTAATGTGGAGCTCTTCCACTCTCTCCCAGTGGAATCATGATTAGCACCCTCCTGGAACATCAATGTATTCACTAAGCAGGCAGCTCCTCTGAGCTTCGGTGTCTGATGTTTTTATTGGGGTTTCATTATATAGACATGATTGATTGAATCATTGGTCATGTGATTGAACTTGATCTCTAGTTTTCTCCCTGGAGGTTGGACTGGCTTAAAGCTCCCTTCCTCTAATCATAAGATTAGTCTTTCTGGTAACCAGCCCCCATACTTAGTTATCTCATTAGCATAAACTCAGGTGTGATTCAATGGGCTCAAAAATAACAAAGACACTCCTATTCCATAGGAAATTCCAAAGATCTGGAGTCTCTCCCAAGGACGAAGGCCAAATTCTTCATTATAGACACCTGTCTGTATATTTTTTAACTCTGTAGACATGATGCCTTGAATGCATTTAAGCATTCAGATGTTGGTTTGATATAACTTAATTTCAAAAAGAAGTTTTCATTTTTTCTCTCCTTTCAGTATGCAACATAAGTTTACTGAGGAGGAGACTTTCTTCCTAATATGGGTTTCTGTTGTTCCAGAAAAAAATTATTCTGGTACTTGTTATGATGGTAAGGAAGACTTTATTCAAGTCTGTTGCAGTAGAGGTGAGAGATTGAACTAACCTCCAAATACAACAAGGACAAGGGGGATTTATAGCCAAGGATCAGGGTAAGGGGATCAGTGGATGGAAAATTACCAAGAGGAACCATCAAGGCTAGGTGGGATTCTTAATAAACTGACCTATCATGATTTTTTGCTGAAGGCAGGCCAAGGACTTATACATCGAAGGTGGGGGGTAACAAACTTGATGAGGTGTCAAGAGTGATCCAATATGAAAGGTGGGGGACTCTTGTTAAGCTGACTGATTTAGCAGCATTTTTGCTGAGACTGGATTATGTAAAATAGGCAAGGACAGGTTGGACATGGAAGGCCAATGTTGAGGCCTAGTTGAGAAGAGGGCTCAGAGGAGTCTAAAGTTTGTTCAGGGAGATAGTCTTTGTCACTATCTGCTATCATTAGTGATGAACTTTATCTTAAATATGTATTGCATATTAGGGTATTAGCTCATGGTAGAAGAATATCTATGTACGTGATAGAAGAATATCTGTATAAACATATCTTAATATGCAAAAAACCTTTATCCCAGGTTTATGCAAAAATATGCATTATTTGAAGTTCTTTTGTATCTCCTTTGAAGTGTTGTCTATTAAAATTCCTTTATCTAGGATATGGATTTTTCCAGGTTTTTAATTTTTTAATGTATTTTTTTTTATTGAAACAATTTATTATACATTTGGTGGATACAGTGTTGACTATCATTATTTGTGTGCAATATATGAGCAAATCATTATTAGCATATTCATTATTTCAAATCATAATTCTTTTTAATTCAATTTTATTTATATATATTTTTGTGGGGTACAGTGTGTTGTTTCAATACATGCATATACTGCACAATGATTCACTTAGGGTAAATAGTATAGTTTTGTCCCCATTAGTTCACCCCTCATCCCCCCCACCCCATTCCTCTCAGCCTCTGGTAACCATTATTCTACTCTACTTCTTGTTTTCAACACACAAAGATTAACATCCTTGTTGCAAAAAGAATTCTTAAAAATGAATTAGAAAAATCTAAGCAGAAATTTGGTGAAGTACATGAGCAGATAAGTCACACACCCCAAAGAAGCACAAGTAGCTAATAAGTACATTCTAGATCTGGTTGTGGGCAGGTGCAGGGCTGGTCCATGGCCCCCGTCTCAGGACCCCTGGGTGTCAGCTGGCTGCATTGCTTACCTGGATCTGTTCCAGGTTTTGGTTGGGGATTTTATCAAAGTCATTCTAAGTAATTATTCAAAAAAACACAGAAGTGGATATAACCTCTTAAACCAAAATTTAGAATAATGTACTTTGCATTATCTTTTCTTAACTGACGTTCTTTGTGCATTAGTATAACAAAAAATGTCTGTCTTTTGAATATCATTAAGCATGTGTATTTTTCCAGCATTGATTAGTCCTCAGATTTTTGCTACAACTGTTATTAGTGTAATATATTAAGTATATAATATCTACAATTTTAAAGGATAAAATTAGCTTGGGAGAAATATTTTTCATTATTTTTGGTAATCTATTTGCTCCCAAGTTAATTTTTTAAAATCACTTTTATTTTCTTTATTAATGTCTGAGGGGATATAGGATAAATTTGGGGTTGAATTGTTATAGAATACCACATCTGTGAAGTTTGGAATGTGGTGATGTTTGGGAAGATGAGGAAGAACATTTGGATGTATGGCTATATGGATTTTTCGAAGGTCTTTGTTTTTGGCACACAGTTTGAAAAAGAATATTTTTTGGATGACTTCCCAAAGCAGATAACTGAGGCCCCATTTTTCTTATTTTAAATAGCTTACTTAGGTGATAATGAAGAAGTTGCTAATTATGAGGAAGAAAGAATTAGTGGGTTAATATGTTTATTTTTATAAGGTGTAAGGTAATATATAAGTAAAGTATTATTTAAGGCAAATGTGGCTTTGGAATTTTACTCTGCATGGCAGGAGGACATTGGAATTTGCTGGGTTTTATGGCATGGCAAGTCTCTCTTGCCATCCTTTTCCTGTACTGGTCCAGGAAGCTGGTATCCAAACAGCATATTGCCCACACTTGGATGATGTATCTCCTTTGTTTCCATGGTGACATGGGTGTCGTGCTGCTATTTCCCACTTTGACCCTGTATTAGTCCATTTCTGTTGCTTATATAACAAAATACCTGGAACTGGGTAATCTATAAAGAAACGATATTTATTGCTTACAGTTTTGGAGGCTGGGAAATCCAAAGTCCAGAGAACACATCTGGTGAAGGCCTTGTTGGTAGTGACTCTATACAGTGTCACAGAGTCTCACATGGCAGAGCTGAGAGAGAGACTAACCTCCTTATTGGCTGTTCTATTAAAGCCCTCAGAACCACACCCATGATGACCATTAAACCATCAATTTAATAATCCATTCACAGGGGTATGGTCCTCACCTCTTCAAGGCCCCACCTTTCAATTACCATAATAGGATTTCCCACCCTCTTAACACTGTCACAGTGGAGGTTAAGTTTCTAATACATGGACTTTGGGGACACCATTCAATCCACAGCACACCCCAATAGGCAAGACAATTAGCTTCACTAGAGTAGGGATGGTTGTATCCTTAGTGCCAAGTATAGTGCTTGGCATATAATAAGTGTTTAATAAATAGAGATAGAAAATTTTAATGAAAAATTACAAAATGTAAAATGGAATAAGATTGTTGTTTATGTTTGATAATAAATTCAGCTTAACTCTTTGGAAATAAAGCATATTTGGAAGTCATCTCTTAATATCAGATACCTCATTAAAACAGCTTTTCAGGGGAAAAAATGGGACACTATCATATTGAATGTGTACCTTGAGTGGAGATACCCTAAAACACTGGGGAAATGCCTATTAGAATTGAAGACATATAGTTTTATGGAAGCTGGTTTCTTAGGTCAGAAAAAGTTTTGTTTGCTTGTTTACTTATTCCTGTATGGAGCTGCATTTCCTATCTATAGCATTGTGGAAAGTACTGATCTTGTCAGTTTTTATGAGCAATGTCCCAGTGCCCTTTCTTGGTATAATTGTCGTAAGATGAAGTAATACCAGATGCATACCTCGATGATTTACTATAATCATATATTTTTGTTTAAAATTGTGCTTTTCATGGTACTTTTGGAAGGGGTAATGTGTAGAATTAAATATTATTTTAACATAAAAAGGTACTGAATGCTTAGATTTAGTACATTAAGTATTTTTCATACATCTGTTTTATAGAACATTTGAACTGTTTTTGTAAATGTTACTTTGTATTAGATGAAATTAATGGAAAGAAAAGTTATATAAATATTGAGTATGCAGTGTTAATAATGAAAACTGAAGCTCTGTTAGTTTCACATTAGCTGAGTTTACTGAATTCTGTGGTTTTCAAATGATATGGATTATTAAAGGAGATACATGCTCATGAAATCTTAAAAATCCTTTTGCATTAAACAAGTTAGTAGTTTCAGAGCATGTTATGGAATGTCTCTTCTAAGGTTAAGTGGTTAAGGCCTATTACATCAGGTGTTGAGTTCAGCTCCACCGAAGTAGTAGACATTATCTTCTAACTTTTCTACTGCAGATATCTTGACAAATCTGTAGGATTTGAATTGGTTACGTGTTATTCTTAGATGGGGACACTGATTTTTTAGAAGCCCTAAAAGTTGTTTCTACTAAATGAGCTTCATCAATGTTATGTGTGATAAGACAATTGAAATTAAAATATTCATTTTACTACCACCAGAAATTGTCTTCCTACCATCTAAACTTGTAATTGGAGTTATATTCCCACACCCCCTCCCCTTTTCTGTCACCTCTTGCAGAGTGACAGAGACGCAAAAGATGACTCAGAACACATGTATTCAGAGCAATGAGAAGCCTGAAGAGACTGCACCAGGGAAAACTCCTCCAAGAGAGGAGAGCCCAGGCACAGCCCGGAGTCAGGTTTTGCTTCAGTTCTTATTGTAAAGACAAGAAGGTTACAGAGGAACCGCACGTGGTTAATCAATCATAGTGAAAACAAACAAACTGGCTACAGGAAGGACAATCTTCATTAAAGCAGGTGTAGCTTAAAATAGTTCAAGCAATTTACCATCACAAGGAGTCATAAAACTAAGCTATGTGACATACAAAAAGAAACAATGAGATAATCACTCTAGGAGCACTTAGCTCCCCAAGAAACTCAAAGAAACAGCTGAGGGTAAGATGTGGAACGTCCCTCAACCACTAACTAGCAAAATATCCTTGAAGATTTTAGCTCACATACTTTTCCATCATGTAGGTTTAGCTGCACCAAGGGCAACTACCCCCTGAACAATCACTTTTTGCTGTGCTTCAATTCTTTTATCTACATCAAAGGCTTTAGCCCTGTGAAAGTTTTCTGGTCTTTTCTAATCTTAGCATTTCTATGTGTTTTCCTAAAGATTTGGGCTTTGGCTTAAACGAAGGACTTTGGTCCTTCTAAACTACAGGACTTTGGTTCTTCTATTCTACAGGCTAAACTAAGGACTTTGGTCCTCTACACTACAGGACTTTGGTCCTGTGAAATACATGTGTTTTATTTCTATCTCATTAATGTCAATATCCTCCACACTTTTCAAGCAGAAGTGACATGATATAATTATTTGTTGAAAATTTAATTGGCCAAACATAAATATATTTTTGATGACTATAATGAGATGAATATGCACAATTATTTTTAAATATATGAAGAAAGCCAAATTTATCTCCTTTCCTTTAATTCCTAATTTTGTATACAACAGACTAAATATATTTTTTTGTATTAGACCTTTTATCTCTTAATAACAAAAATGTTAGCACAATGATGTCTGTATTTTTCTATCGTAAGCAAAAGAGTTTGAAGACAGTGTATCTCAGTGTGACTTATTTTGAGAATGTCATCTGCCATACTTTAGATAAAAGTGAAATAAAAGCATCTATGTTAACATTTCATTAATTTATTTTCCTTTTTCACAAATGTCATTTTGAAAACTCTAGTTGAGGATATTACGTAATTTACCTGTTTCAGGTCCTAAGAAATTGGTTGAAGTTGTTACATGTTTGTTTGAAATTTTTTTCTGTAGTTAAAAATAAGTTTGCACCTTGGTTTTGGCAATGAGTTTTTAGTTACAACACCAAAAGCATTATCCATGAAGGAAATAATTGATAAATTGGATTTCATTAAAATTAAAAACATCTGCTCTACAAAGGACACTATTAAGAGATGAAAAAACAAGCCACAGATTGGGAGAAAATATTTACAAAATACTTGATGAAGGACTTGTATCGAAAATACCTGAAGAACTCTTAAAACTCAACAATAAGAGAATTAACAGTCCAATTAAAAAGTGGGCAAAAGGTCTGAACAGACAGACACCTCATCAAAGATATACGAATAGCAGATAAGCATATGAAAATATGCGCAATATCATGTGATTAGGAATTGCAAATTAAAACAATGAGATACCACTACATACCTATTAGAATAGTGAAAATCTAAAACACTAATGATACCAAATGCTGGTGCAGAGAATGTGGAGCAACAAGAATTTTCATTTATTGCTGGTGGAATGTAAAATGGTACAGCCACATTAGAAGACAGTTTGGCAGTTTCTTAACAAAGCTAAACATAGTCTTACCATATGATCCAGCCGTTGTGCTCCCAGGTATTTACCCAAATGAGTTGAAAACTTATGTCCACACAAAAAACTGCACATGAATGTCTATAACAGTTTTATTCATAATTGCCCAAACCTGGAAGCAACCAAGTTGTTCTTTATAGGTGAATGGATAAATAAACTGGTACATCCATGCAACAGAATATTATTCAGCAATAAAAAGAAATGAGCTCTCAAGCTATGAAAAGATGTGGAATACCTTAAATGCATATTGCTGAGTGAAAGAAGCCATTCTGAAAAGGCTGTATATTGTATGATTCCAACTACAGTCAGCCCTCCATATCCATGAGTTCTGCATCTGTGGATCCAACCAACCATGGGTCAAAAATATTCAGAAAAAAAAATTGTGTCTGTACTGAACATGTACAGACATTTTTCTTGTCATTCCCAAAACTATGTGGTATAACAATTATTTATATAGCATTTGCACTATATTAGGTATTCCCAAATAATCTAGAGGTGATTTTAAATATATGTGAAGATGTGTGTAGGTTGTATGCAAATACTAGGTCATTTTATATAAGGGACTTGAGCATGTGCTGATTTTGGTATCTGTAGTGGCTCCTGGAATTAATCCTCCATGATATCAGGGATAACTGTATGTGACATTCTGGGAAAGGCAAAACTAGGGAGATCATAAAAAGATCAGTCATTGCCAAATTTTGAGGGTAGTACAGAAGAGGGATGAATAGGTAGAACACAGGATTTTTAGAGCAGTGAAACTGTCCTATATGACACTGTAATGGTGGATCCATGGTGTTATGTATTTGTCAAAATCCATAGAACTGTACAACACAAAGAATGAACCTTAATATAAACTGTTATCTTTAGATAATGAAGATGTTGATAATATGGGAAACGGAGGAGTGGTGGTGGTGGTGGAGAAGGGACTGTATGGGAACCTTATATTTCTGCTCAGTTTTTCTGTAAACTTAAAACTGCTCTAAAAACTAAAGTATTAATTAAAAAAATTTAAAAAAACATTTTGGTTATATAGTATGGTAAAATGTCAATTTTTTTGCTAAATATTAGTAATGATTGCTGCAAATGGTATCCTCATAGTTGGTAAATATTAATATCATAAATTGGTAGGAATAAGATTACCTGATAAGATATAAAAAAAGTTTCAAGGCTGTGCTTCTTATAATTTATGTGTAGGAAGTATTTAGTGCATTTTATGTAAGGGACCATTACTATTTCAAATTTTATTATATAATAGGTCTTTAATACATTAAAATTTTTTGGCTATCTGAAAAACAAAAGGTTGAATTTAGAAACATCCTTTACTAGTGAAGATTTTATCTAAATATAGGTCCATAGTCCATTATTTAAAACTCTTGGAGCCAGAACTTTTTGGATTTTTGAAATGTTATATGATTCATAGGCCTTGGTAACACTCTTCAGCAGGAGGGTCTAGGACAGTACCTGATAATCAAAGGCTTTAATATTTATATTGTGAAATGTGATTAGTCAAAGTTAAGTGAGGTAATAAAGGTTATGGTTATTCTTCCATTTGTTCTGGTGATGTTTTCCCATTAGATAAGTTCAGGTTGGGTTTTGGTGCCAAAGGTTATGGAAGAACTGGGATTTTGAGGGCTTTGGGTCCCAGAATAAGGGATTGTGGACCTTTTAATACAAGCTGATTTAATATTATTTAATTTCTTAGCCATGTTATGTGATTACTTTAAGCAAATTTTTTAAATATCGCAAATTTAGGTTTTATTTTTATTTTAACATTTAATTGTACATATTTGTGGAGTACAGTGTGGTGTTTCAATACTTGGCATATATTGAACAATGATTCACTCAGGGTAGAGAGCATATCCATTTCCTGAACACTTATCTTTTCTTTGTGTTGATTATAGTTAAGATTCTCTTTTCTAGCTATTTAGAAATACACAATATAATAATATTAGTTCTAGTCAGCCTAGAACACCAGAACTTATTCTTCCCCTCCCCCACTTTCCTTCCCTTCCCTTCCCTTCCCAGCCTATGGACGTTATTCTACTCTCTACTTCTATGAGATCCCCCCCCTCCCCCGGCTTTTTTTTTTTTTTTTAAAAAGATGCCACACATGAGTGAGATCATGTATTGTCATTCTGTGCCTGGCTTACTTCACTTAACATGATGGTTTCCATTTCCATACATGTTGCTGCAAATGACAGGATTTTTTAAAATAGTTGTATAGTATTCCACAGTGTATCTATACCACAGTTTTTTAAATCTGTTCATCCATTTATGAGCATTGAGGTTGATTCTGTCTGTTGGTTGTTGTGAATAGCATTGCAATGAACATGGGAGTGCAGGTATCTCTTTGTTATATTGATTTTCTTTTCCCAGTAGTAGAAGTGCTGTGTTCATAAGGTAGTGAGTACTATTGTAAGTTGTTTGAGGAACCTCCATACTATTTCCCATAATGGATGTATAATTTACATTCGCACCAACAATGTACGAGGGTTCCCTTTTCTCCGCATCCTTGCCAGCATTTATTTTCTGTCTTTTCGATGATAGCCATTCTAACTGGAGTAAGCTGTCTCATTGTGGTTTCAGTTTGTGTTTCCCTTTGTAGGCTAACCCTCCCCCAAACCTTAAACTTTGATAACCACTAATCTGTTCTCCACTATAATTTTGTCATTTTAAGTATGTTATATAAATGGTTTCATACGTTATGTATTCTTCTGAGATTGGCTTTTTTTAAAAAAAAAACTTATAATAATGCCCTTGAGATCTGTCTGTCTTATATGCATCTATAGTTTGTTTTATTGCTGAGTAGTACTGCATTTTATGGATGGATGTATTAAAGTTTACCCATCTGTCTGTTGAGGGACATCTTGGTTGTTTCTCGTTTTTGGCTCTTGCAAGTAGAGCTCTATGAACATATGTCTACAGGTTTTTGAGTGAACAGTTTTTATTTTTCTGGGGTAGACAGCCAGCAGTGGGATTGCTGGATTTTTTGGTAAATGTATTTTTAAGTTTATAAGAAAATGCCAAACTGTTTTCCAGAGTGGCTATACCATTTTATATTCTCACCAGCAATATATATGGGGTCTGTTATTCTGCATTCTGCCAGCGCTGGTATAGTGAGTATGCTTTATTTTAGCTCTTCTAATAGGTAGTGATATCTCGTTGGTGCTTTAGTTTGCCCTTCTCAAATGGCTGTTGATGTTTAACATCTTTTCATGTGCTTACCGTATCCTTGTACTGTATCATGTGCTGTACATGTATCCTTCTGGGTGAAGTGTATGTTCAAGTCTTTTGCCTATTTTCTAATTAATTTTTTTTCCTTGTGTAGTTTTGAGAGATCTTCATGTATTCTGGATACATAAAGTCCTTTTCGAATACATGATTTGCAAGTATTTTCTCCTGGTCTGTAGGTTGTCTTTTCATTCTCTAAAGTTTATCTTTTGAGAAATAATGTTTTTTTTTTTTTTTTAAAGATGACCGGTAAGGGGATCTTAACCCTTGACTTGGTGTTATCAGCACCACACTTTCCCAATTGAGCCACGGGCCGGCCCCTGAGAACAAATGTTTTTAATTTTGATGAATCAAGTTTACTAATATTTTTCCTTTAATGAACTGTTCTAGTGATGTTATATATAAGAATTCTTTGCATTGACCCTAGGTTATAAAGATTTTTTTCTGTGTTTTATACTTAGCTTTGTCCTCTATTTTGTGTTGTTTTGTATAAGATGTGAGGGTTAGGTAGAGGTTCTTTTTCTTTTTGCTTATGAATGACCACTTATTTCAACACCACTGACTCTCCTTTGTCCATTTTACTGCTTTTGTGCCTTTGTTTTTTTTAAAAAAAATTGGTTGTATTTGTGTGGGACTCTGTTCTTGCTCTGTTGATAGATGTGTTCAGCCTTCCATTAACATCACACCATCTTGATTACTGTAGCCATACACCAGGTGGTAAAATAAAAATATATCAGGTAGCTTAAAATTGAGTTGTTAAAAGAAAATATAGCATTGTTTTTCTCAAAAAAATTCAGGGTATGTGACTCCTCCAACTTTATATATTTTTTCAAAATTGTTTTAGATGTTCAAGTTCCTTTACCTTTCCACATAAATTTTTAAGTGAATATGTTTATATCTGGAAAAAAGTCCTGCTGGAACTTTGATAAGAATTGCATTAAACCTATAGATCAATTTGGGGAGGATTAATATATTTACCTTGTCAAGTCTTCCAATCCATGAATATGTCTTTCCATTCATTTAGGTCTTTGATTTTTTTCATCAGTATTTTGTAGTTTTCAGCATACAAATCTCATATATATATATATATATATATATAATATATTTGTTGTTGTTGTCGTTAGGTTTATACCTAAATATCTCAAGTTTTTGAGCAATTATGAATGATATTGTGCTTTTAATTTTGGTTTCCAATTGTTCATTGGTAGTATGTAGAAATATGATTGATGTTTATGTGCTGACTTATATTCCGTGACCATATTACACTCACGAGTTCTAGGGTTTTGGAGATAGATCACTTGGAATTTTCTGCAGTCTTCTGATTTTAATTCCACTTTACTGGCTGCTTTTTAATATTCTCCTTTTTAAGTTTCTTCTCTTCTCCTTGACCTTTTAATTTGGAGTGCTCCAGGGATTAATGCTTGGGTCCTCTTTTCTTCTGTATCTGTACTTTCTCCCTTGGTGATGTCATGTGGTTTCATGGGTCTAATATCACCTGTCTTACAAATTTATATCTTCAGCCTGGACCTCTCCCTCAAACTTCAGACTGTTAAAAGGAGAGAGAAGAACTGTGATTACTAGAGGCAGGAAAGGGAAGGGGGAAGGGGGGATAGTGAGAGGCTGGTTAATGGACACAAAATTTCAGCTAGATAGAAAAAACAAGTTCTATTGGTCTACAGTCGACCCAGGAATATATAATTAACAATGATTTACTGCATATTATCAGATGACTAGAAGAGAGATCAAATGTTCATATCACAAAGAAATGATTAAGTTTTACAATGATGAATATGCTAATTATCTTGATTAGATCATCATAATTTATACATATATTGAAATATAACTCAGTACCCCATAGGTACAATCAATATATTACAGTAAACAAATTAAAAAAAAAAAAAGACTTTACATCCAGCGGCCTACTTGACATCTCTATTAATAGGGACCTCAAACTAGGTACATTCTAGATTGAACTCTTAGATCTATCTCTTGCCCCCTGTTCTATCTCCAGTCTTCACCATCTCAGTTAAACTTCTGGTTGCTCAAGTGGATAACCTTAGGGTCATTGTTGATGCCTCTTTCTTACACTCATATCCAGTCAGTCCATCAACAAATCCTGTTGACTCTACTTTCAAAATAAATCCAGAATTTGACTAGTGCTAGACCTGCCCTACGCATTCCCCACCCGCCTTGTACAGAGTAGGAACTCGGTTAATTGTTGAACTGAATTGAATGTTTGCTTCTTTATTAGAGAAATGGTACTCAGGACTTTAGATCTCACATTCTCTAGTTGAATTATAAGCTTTTATAGTGAAATGTCCCTTAATATTGACAAAAGTAATGATTTTTTTTTCATCTTCCTTGAGTTTCTTGGATTCTTAATTATAGATGAAGTTTCTCAATCTTTTGGTCTGTATACTGGATTCAAATCTAGTTAATATTAAGTGTAGTTAATATTAAACTGTTTCAAAGGTCTTTAAGAAATGGTGTTAGAATTTACAAATGGCAAAATATTCTATCTTAACCTTATATGTTATATACTTTGTGATGTAGGTCTGAAAATAATTATTTTTCAGGTTTTTAAAACCTTGCCTGTAGTAAAGAGTAATATTAATGAATTACACTTCAGATAAGCACTCCATGTAACACAAGACTAGTACATTATGCATAAGGTATCTGCTCTTAATTGTTTATAGGAAAAGAAATATATTCATGCATTAAGTAATAAAGGAATGCAGTAGTCCAGCTATTCTTTCAGTTTATACAGTACTTGTGATCTTTGTTCTCTCTTCTTGGCTCTTGTGTTTTGGTGTAGTTCAGTAACTATTTTTCTTTCTGATTCATTTTTTCCATTTCTTGAACTAGATTTTATCATGTTATCCCCATGTGCCCCAGTGCACTTCAGTTCATGCATGAACTGGGCACAGTAACTGGACAGATTCTCTCAAGTAGTCACCACAGTTTTATCCTCTGAAATACTCATAGGAGCAAAAGGAAAAGAAATAAGGTATTGGCATATTCTTTTTAATATTAAGTATGATTATATTTTAGGTACACATTAACATCTTTCAGCAACTTGGATATGACTCTTTCCTATTTGGAATTTTCCACACTGGTAAATAAACAAAGGATAGACTTTCAAATGACATAATAGGGAAGGTAAACTGTACACATACACACATCACATGTCTATTTAGCCTACTGGTACAGTCAGGTGGCAAAAGTTATAATAGCCTCATTATTCTACAGTGTAGCCTATACCTCTGGGTTCTTCAGCCTTCTAACCTGCATCCACATCCTTCCCTTCTCATTCAGGCATTAATAGAGGAATGTGATTCCTGAAATATTTTACTAATGGGCATCATCCTCTATTTTCTGTGGGGTATTTTGGTTGGCCGATGGGGTCTTTTCATTTTCCAGATTATTGAGGTGGTACCTGACTTTGCAAGAAACCTCAGTGTGCCTGACATCTGTGTGTCAGGAATTAGACTGTTGTCTGCTGTTGTTAGCCCTGAGGCAGTATATTTCTTAATGTTTTGCTACTGTGGACTGTCCGGTTGCATGCTACACTCTCCTGGGCATCCAATATGTTTTATGTCCATACGTATGATATACTATTCGGCAATCAAGAGAAACAGAGTATCAATTCATGCTACAATATAGATGAACCTTAAAACATTATTTTGTGGAGGAATTTGTAGTTTTCACTAATGTTAGAAGAGTTCCCTTCACATGTAAAAGTTTCTAACTACAGTTTCTCAGTTTTGCTGGACACCCACCGCCAATCTTTCTAACTAAAACAGTTCGTTAGTATTTATATTATTGTTCCACGATCCTGGATATTTGTGCAAGAGGAAGCTAAAGACCATGTGGTGTGACCATGTTCTTATGTTTTCTTTTCCTATCTCTGGTAAAGGATGGAGAAATGTTTTTTGCAGTATTTAGTTTGTAGAAGGGATGAGTTACGTATCACATGGTCCCTTTTGAACCATTATAAATATTCACTGGTAGAAGAATAGAAAGTTGTATTTATTTGTAGGTGAATGAGTTTACTATGTAGAGAGTCTGAGTCTTAAGTGGGCTAACTATGACAAGCCACATATTAAAAAGCAGGATGTGGGAATGTGAAATGGTGCAACCACTTTTGAAAATAGTTTGGCGATTTCTTAAAAAGTTAAACATAAACTTACTGTATGACCTACGAATTTCACTTGAAGGTATCTGCCTATTAAAAACAAAAACATATATCCACACAAAGACTTATATGTGAATGTTCACAGTAGCATTAGTAATAATAGCCCCAAATTGGAAACAATCCAAATATCCATTAACTAGTGACTAGATGAACCAAATATGGTATATAATACAATAGGATACTATTCAATAAAAAGGAACAAAATGCTTGCTTGCTACAACATGGATGAACGTCAGAAACATTATGCGAAGTGATATAAGCTAGATACAAAATACCACATATTGTATAATTCTACTTTTATGAATTGTCCAGAAAAGGCCTATGTGGAGACAGAAAGGTGATAAGTGGTTGCCTGGGTTTGGTGGTTGGAGCAGGGATTGAGTGCAGATAGGCTCAAGGAAATTTTTGGGATAATGAAAATGTTCTAAAACTGGATTGTGGTGATGGTTGCACAGCTTTATAAATTTACTAAAATCATTGAATTATATACTTAGAGTGTATGAATTTTATGATGTGTAAATTATAGCTCAACAAAGTTGTTTGAAAGCAGGGAGGGATGAGAATGAATTTTGCCAGTTAAAGTGGTAAGAGAAACACATTTGACAAATGTAGTAATTTTTGAGAAATGACGAAAAGGGATTGTCTTCGAGATGTAATCTTTCAGGTAAAAGGCAAAGGGTGTTTGATTTGAATCAATGAAAGAACAAATGAAACCCTTTAACTTTTGCCTTGAAATCTGTAGTGAATATCAAAGACAGAATCAAATATCTACTTAAATTTTTGCATTTCTCATACCTTTGTACACTGTGGCTGGTGGAGTAAAATCAGTGGTGTACAATAACCTTTTTGGAGCTGTTTGTCAAGGATCTTAATGTTTTTATCTTTTAATTCCACATAAAATATATTCTAAGAAAATAATTAGAAATAAGGATTTGTATTTGGAAATATTCACTACAGCATTATATAGGGTAATCAAAAAATTAAAGATAACCTACATTTTCTCAAAGTAGGGAGAATAGTTAAATTTTGATTGTTTTAGTTATATCTCTCTTGGTTATAAGGAGTAGAAATTCTAGCTATAGCTTAAGTAAAGTTGGGCTTTGTTGAAAGGAATACAAGGCACCCTGTTAACCCCAACAGAGCAAGGTCAGCGAGGCCTTTTGGCAATGGGGAATCAAAGCTACCTTCTCCATTTTGCACTTTCAAGGGTCAGGCTAGTCACTTCTTTCTCTGTAGACCTGCTTTATTCTCAGCCTCTCTTCCTTGTACATGGACCAATGCTGTTTGCCAGCTCTGACTGATTCAGTCTTTGTTTCAATTCCAAAATTTCCAGAACAGGATTCTGAACTAGCTCATCTTTTTGAGCCTTAAGTGGGTTAGTGAACAACCTGTGGTTTGGTCTTCCTTCCCATCCCCTTTTTGGGTTCTATATTCAGGTTTAGATAGTTAGTGAAAATGAAATTGCATTGGGTAATGACTTTGATGCAATACATCTCATGGGCTTATATAAGGGATGGCAAATATTGGTTATTATTATCAACCACAGCTTATTAAATATCACCACCTAGAGCCCTGCCAACCCTCATTCTCTTTTGAACCCTCAGAGTTCTTTGTACCTCTGTTTATTCTCTGCTATTCTTATGTACTGTGCCTTATTCAACTTTGTGTCCTGCTAGCATGTAGCAGAATTCCTTGTACAGTGAATTCACTCAATATTTGCACATTGAATACTCCTGTTTTTAAATGGACTATTTATTATATTTGTATGTGATTTTATTTTTTTCCCCTTCTATCCTGGAAAATACCTACAAATTTTTTATCTAAATCTAAGAAAAATTTCTAACGTGGTTTTTGTAGTTAAAGTAAAAAACTTAATATTAATGGGAATACATATTAATAGCATTTTTCAATATATTTGGGCCTATTTATATGACTTTTCCCTGAGAATAAGCACACAAAGCCTAGTGAGTTTCAGACATTAATCATATATATGTGAATTTAATTTCTGTATGAAATATCTTATTCTAAAAGAAAGAAATGCTTATTGAAAAATTCAACCAATTCAGAAATATGCTATGTAGAGAGTAAAAGTTTCCATTATTTTGTATAGAGTTCTTGCAAGTAAAATGATCTATGGAAGTAGTGGTTCTTTGTAAATACAAAATAAATTTGCTCATTGGATTGGAGTGTGGTTATTGGTTGAAGGCTAAGCTTTTAGTTACTATATGAGGCAGGCAACAACTAAATTCATAGCTCTGTGTATTAACCTCTACAGTGTGTACTGATAAATGCAAAAGTTTATGCAAATCTTTTGAAGTTGTGTTGTAACCACGGTACGTATATTGGAGGCTTGGACATTTTACCCCATTCCTTTGAATACGAACAATTTCATGAATCAGAGGATAGTCTGAATTCAGATATGAGAGGCAGTATAAGGGTCAGTTAACAAAGTCAGCCCTAGTTTGATTTCTTTAAAAAAGTGTAGCATTTACTAGAAGTATGGCTTTGGGAAACTTGTAGCATCTTAAAGACTTTTTAAAGGGTTGATATCTATTGGCAAATTGGCTAATACAAAGAAGTAAACTTTGGTTTATGTGTTCAGTGTCTAAATGAAAATCAGGAAGATAAATAAAAGAGCTAGGAATGAAAGAAATGTGATTTCTTTCATATGCTTCTCCTTTTTGGCCCTTGTAGCTTGGACAGATTTGATATTTATGGTAAATACACTCAGGCAGAGTGACAGAAGCTTGGTTGTCATTCAGCCTTTAGGGCCTCAGTGCAGTTAATGAGAACTGCGAGTGGTCGTCAAGTCTTGGTGCTTCACAAAGAGGTAGCACTCGAACCTACAGTGAGTGTGTTAGCTTAGTGGTTATAGTAGCAGGGAGAATGGGTCATATAGCCTTTTAGACTTGGATCAGTCTTAAAACAGAGCTCATGTCACGGGTTTCTGCTAAACTATCTCTTTTACAAAGCAATACTGGTCATTATGCTGCAGTATCAATCAGTAGGCCAAGTTCAGTGAAGGAAAGGAGAACTGAATTCTTAAAGTTCACGTTCATGCAAAAGTTAGGCATTTTAGGAGGTGAATATGAGACATGATCTTTGTGGAAGGCATTGGTGATAAAAACAGAGATCTCTGTTAGGTGCTTTTGTGCATTGTCCATTTTTTCTTAAAAAACTTTAAGTTCAAAGCCCTTTTCACAGAAGCTTTAAACCTGCTGTAGGCAGTACGGAAATAAGTGGATAAAGCTTTATTTAGATGCTCTGATAGCTTAGCCAGTGACTGTGACCTGTCCAAATATGGCAGTAATACTGGAACAAAATGTGGAATGTCAAAATGTTGTTTCCTTTTGGAAGCAAAGTTGATGACAAATTGGTTTGGAAATAGTGTTGAAAACCTGGTGATTAAGTGACAACAAGAGCATGAGAAGAGATTTATCCGAAATCTGTTTAATGGATTTGGGCAGAAACAAAGGGAAGAAGATACTCTTCATTAAATTGGTTAATAGAGGACTTGGAAGCTTTGTTTCCTGTAGAAAAACATCTTTACCCTAAACTGTGATCTTTCTAACTTCTGTTGCATGCATTGCTGCATTTCGTTTTACATGTGCTCTCATTTGTTTTCATGGCAAATGCATTTTTAAATTGAGTTTCTGGATAATTATTGCCATTGATTAGTTTTGCTGTTTCATTTTTAATGATATTTTCATTTATTCCCTTTTGCTAGCTGGATTGCCTTTTGCAATTCTTACTTCAAGGCATACCCCCTTCCAACGAGGAGTATTCTGTAATGATGAGTCCATCAAGTACCCTTACAAAGAAGACACCATACCTTATGCGTTATTAGGTGGAATAATCATTCCATTCAGTATTATCGTTGTAAGTTAAATCCACTTTTCCAAGTTTATAACTTTTGGGCACTTGGCTTAATTTTGTGTTAACCTGTTAATGATTAAATGTATAACCCTCCAGAACAATATGTATGTTTTTTTAAACCTTAAATTAAAGGTTTATTTGATCAAGATAATCTCAGCTATTTTAAGTGGGGCCAAAAGAATAACAATGTATAATTAGAAGAACCTTACTGAATATGTGTAGATTTTATGCTAATCTTTTCCACATCACTATGATTATTAGCGCTCTAACTTGCTATGGTTTCAGTAATTGTGCTATCCTTAGTTGAATGTTATATCAATATGTTTCTAGCATACTTTATACATAGGACATTATTTTATAATTTATTGTATCTGTGTGTATGTACCTACCGTCTTCAGTCACTGAGTTCTAGAAAAGAAAAATTGCTAACTACTGTTAAAACTTCATGTAACCCATCCTTAAGGAATTTTTAGGTAATGCCATAAATGGGAGAGCCACAGTTCTATATATAATTGGCAATGAACATGAAAGAATTTTTACTGGTACTGAAGGCAAGATTGATTCTTGAACCACAATAGTAACTGTTGTTTTCTAGTATTTCAGGTGAAAATACTTTAGGGAATGTGTCTCTAGGGAGAAGACCTCAGTGATCGAGCTAGATGATTTTTATAATCTCTCAGAAATTTTATGACTTCAACAGTTTTATGCTCCATAACTTGTAACTTTAGAAACAAGATTTATGTTAGTTAAAAAAGTGGGAAATATGGTCCTATCCAGAAGATAGGCCAACAAGATGACAGCATATATAGCTTGCCTGTTTTTGGAGTTTACTTTTTAAAAACTTCTTAATTTAGCAATATAATGTCTTAAGAATGATCAAAACTCCTAATTGTGGTACATGATTATTAAAAGAAAATCTTTGCTATATCTATGTTTGTTTCACAAGACTGTGAGCTCCTTGAAGGCAGAGGTGATACCTTGTTTGTTTTGATATCCTTACTGCCTGTCATGGAGCCAGGCATGTCCTAGGTGCTTGAATGAAACTATGTTTTTGCACATAGTTGCAAATGAAACAATGGAGTAGATGTGCAGTAACGTTGGTGAAGCTTTAAGAAATGAGGGATTCCTTTAATCCAGACGTGTCTTTATACTGAGTTTTTACTACTAAAAGAAAGAAAGCCAAGCGTATGGTTTTCCATTAAGGAGAGAGTAGGGTCTTTATTTTTATTTTTTTATTTTTATTTTTTATTTGAAGTATATATATTTATGAAAGATTGCTAATCATTTAAATATAAAAATTTTAGTAGTATTCTTAGTTGCAAATAGTAGCTGATTTTAGACAAAATGCAGATGTTCAAATAAACAATGCTAGAAATATACTTGTCTTTCAATTCTACTTTTCTTTGTGCCTCAGTAAAAAGGATGTTGCACAAGCAAAACAACAGAAATCCCCTGTAGACAGGAAGCCCGCAGCAGGACAGGGTGCCAGTTGCTCGGCACCGTGTGGATGTGCACAGCCTGCTCAGCAGACACAGGGCCTGACAAAATGTGTAGTTAGCAGAAACTCATGAATTGTATTTCAGTAACTTGGAATTTTTTGCTATTTCAACATAACTTGTGAGAAAGTTATCTTTACATTTAGTAAAATGGTAAGTAAATTAATATGAGTGTAGATTTCCTTAAAAACAACAGACTGTTTAAAGGTGCTGTGAAAGTACTATTTTCATATCAACAGCATCAAAAAAGACAAACACTGCTTTGGGCAGCGTTTTAGGCACTAATTTAAAATAATTGCAGTGTATTCATTAACCTAGCTTATTTCAAGTAGTGCTTGGTTAGACTTGTAGATGTCTAACTTTATTTACTAGAAAGTAAATCATTTCATTAAAAAAAGTCCCTATGATTCAGACATCACACCAGGCCTTTGATATGACTTGCAAATGATCCATAAACATATGAGCGATTGAGGGAGCCTGGTAGAGAGTCAGGATTACTATAGTTGCTCAGAAGATGAGAGAGAATTTTAATAAGGAGGAAATGGTCAGTGAAATAAAATACTACTGAGAAGTTAAAGTAAATGAGGGTTGATAAAAATCTGTTCCATCTGATGAAACAATTTTGACTTTTGAGAAAGATTCAGTAGAATAAAGGGAATGGAGGTAGAGTAGGAGAAAGTGGAAGGTGTGGAAATATGCCAGTGATTGTAGACTACTCTTGGGAAGGTGGGCCCTCAATTAAAGATACAAAAGGGACTGTCTAGAGATGTATAAAATCATCTTGGTTGGTGAAGATATAAAGGAGATGGTGAGAGACTATGGGGCATAGGTTAAAAAGGTTGTCATACTGATTTAGATAATTATTAGCTTTGATCTTCATTAGTATTCTGTTTTACTCCCCCAAACATTATCTTTAGTTCTTTCATAATTTATCATACCCTTAGAATCTAAATAAATGATGCATGATAAGTCATCTCAGTCCTAGGATTATGCCACAGTTGGCTTACGCATGGACTCTACTGAAGGTTAAGAATTGGCATAAATGGCTCAAAGGATAGGATAAGATATTAAAACAAAAGAATATATGGGCCGGCCCGTGGCTCACTCGGGAGAGTGTGGTGCTGACAACACCAAGGCCGTGGGTTCGGATCCCATATAGGGATGGCCGGTTAGCTCATTGGGTGAGCGTGGTGCTGACAACACCAAATCAAGGGTTAAGATCCCCTTACCGGTCATCTTTTAAGAAAAACAAAACAAAACAAAACAAAAGAATATGGCTATCTCTTATAGAACAAATGGACAGACACATTTCTACACTTCATTCAGAAGAATAGATTTAGAACTTCTCTGTTGACTGTTCTCTCACTGAAGAGGTGGCATGTAATAAAAATGATGTAGCTGACCTAGCATTTGCCAGCTTTAGAGTTCCCTGCCCTCCCAACAGTAACAGTTAAGTTTCAGCTTACATGTCTTCTACAGATGAGTTTTTAATCTGGGCTCAGTGTTGAATGTTCCTAGCAAACTGATTTTTTGTCACATCAATGGCAAGAACCAGGATTTGGGTGGCCCTAAACAATGATAATTATAACTAGTAAAACTCACCAAGCTCAGTACCTGTTTCTGGAAAATCATTGGGTACTTAAGAACAGCTAACAGCTGAGATGTGGGAGTTTCAACTGCTAAAATTGTGGTTGATTGATACATTTGGTATGTTTTCAATTTTCAAAAATCAATTCCACAATGAAATGTTAGACAAATCCTTTCTGGCTACTAATCTCTCAGGAATTGGGACCCCTAACTGCCTGAAGAGGCAATGTATACTTTAATGAAAGGCCTCCAGAGGTAGTCAGGGATAACCATAAGCAAAATTGTGAATGTATGGTGTTCCTAGTAGTGCACGTAGTTTTCTTCTCCTGTGACCTGTTCTTAGAAAAGGATCTGATTAATTCAATTACATTAAGAACTATAATGATGATTATGTTTCTATGAGACTAAATATGTTTAAGTTAAGGGTGTTTGTCTTTTTACCCAAGAGGCGACACCTTCAATTAAAATTTATTGACCACCTACTTTGTTTTAGGTTACTGTGATGATACTAGCTTTCTATTCAACAATTAAGAAATCCTCCTGCTTTTGTAGAGTTCATAGTCTAGTGGTCAAAGTTATAACATTCTAATTATGGAATTGTAGGAGCCACTGAGCCAGATGAGATAAGAGTTTTTGGTATCAGGTTCCTGAAATCCCTCCCAGGAGGCAACTATTTATTTCACCTATGGTAAGGTTCACCCTGAAGACAATTAGTCCTAACTAAATGGATATGTTTGAATGCTTTGTAAAATTGTTTATGCAAATTTAAGATGACGCAGGGAAACTAGTATGTATCTCAAGTGAAACTTTGTTACTTATATCTTCCCACACAAATTAGCAAGCAGACTGTTCTCTGTTTGTTTGATCTCTGGTAGTTAGTGTGTGTCTTACTGTCTTATTTAATCATCAAATAATGTTTTAATGTTGCCATTCAGTATTCTTTGAATTTCTCTTGTAAAGCCCTTGGAAACCTTTTTATGCCTTTAAACTCATGATTCAGACTCTCCCCCTAAATGTCTCCTGGAAGCCAGTACTGGTAGAACCTGTCAGCTAAATCTCTGGTCTCCGTACCCTTTGGCATCAGTGTTAGATCCCTGCTTTTATATTAGACTTTTTACTCCCTGGAACTATTTTATCCTTTTTATGATGGATGTCTTTGATTCAAAGAAATGTTTGAGGAAAATGCAGACTCTGTCAGATATATAAAGGAGATTCTGATTGGGGAAGTTTGTATTCTTTGAACAAGCCATGGTTTTTGTCCTCCAGGATACATCACTGTCTACTTATTAAAGCTCAGTTTATTTGAATACAAGAAAAGAAATAAGTTCTTCTTATTTTAAGTAGACTATAAAATGATTTTGGCTCAGCCGTGGCTTTGTAAGCAGTGTCCCCAATTGATCTGAAATCTTTTTTTGTGATTTATAATGAGGTATCCTAGGTTGATTCTCCATTTGTAAAGAAAAATAGGGGCAGGAGGTTTTTTTTAAAAGGTCTTAGTGATTTATCATTTTCTTTTCTTATTTTTGTTTGTTTAAAGTGCCTACTTCTACTTTAACGTATTATTTTTCTTTTTCTTTCTTTTTTTTTTTTTCAGATGATTCTTGGAGAAACCCTGTGTGTTTACTTTAACTTCTTACACTCAAATTCCTTTATCAGGAATAACTACATAGCCACTATTTACAAAGCCATTGGAACATTTTTATTTGGTGCAGCTGCTAGTCAGTCCCTGACTGACATTGCCAAGTATTCGATAGGCAGACTGCGGCCTCACTTCTTGGATGTTTGTGACCCAGATTGGTCAAAAATCAACTGCAGTGATGGTTACATTGAAAACTACATATGTCGAGGGAATGCAGAAAAAGTTAAGGAAGGCAGGTGAGTGTTAAATTTCTCATGCTTGTTTTATCTTGTGTATTCTTGGAATAGAAGGTTTCAGTGACCAGAAGACAAGCCATCCATTAGCTTAAAGAGATAAGCTAGTGTAATCACTGCGAGATGAATTGAAATCATGTTTGACTTGTTCTCTCTGCTCATTCATTTTTCCTGTTTTATTCCTATCCTCCATTTAAAGAGCGTTTTACTGCAAGTCTTCATTGCCAACATATAAGAATGTAAAATGAATCTTATAGATCATTTATTTATAGATTTTTTTTTTTTTTTTTTGGTAGTTAGCTGGTATAGGGATCCAAACCTGTAACCTTTGTGTTATAAGGCTGCACTCTAACCAACTGAGCTAACTGGCCAACCCCCATTTATTTATATAAAACTTTTTTTTAAGACCCCTGATAGTTAATAGACTTTGTGGACCATATGGTTTCTTTCACAACCATCAAACTGCCATTGTAGCAGGAAAGCAGCTATAGACAATACTTAAACAAATGAGTATAGCTGTGTTCCAGTAAAACTTTATTTACACAAACAGTGGCTGCCCAGGGGTCATAGTTTGCTGATCTAGTTCAACCATTTATGAAGGTTTCCTAGGTCTTTCAGTATTCTTAGAGTATATATTTTTTGTAAGGTAACTTGGTTCAGATTATGACAGCTCAAGGTCCTCAGGTTGCCTTTTAATAACACCCTGATTGGCTCCTTGCTACATTTAGGAGCATATTAAACATGAATGAAGTAGAATGTTTAGAACCCAGAAGGTCCAACTCCTTTAATTTACAGATGAGGAAAAAACAGTTTTTTTATTTTTGAGCCTATAATTAGCAGCAGAGCCTATTCCTCATCTTAAGTCTCAGAATTGTCAGTCCTATCATTTCTACATGGTTGACCTTCTTACATTTTAAGATTGCTTTTAATTCCCTTAGTTCATCATCCACCAAATACTTTCTCTGGGTAAAACTTTAAAAAAATTTTTTTAAATTTTTTATGATTTCCAGGTACTGGTTCTCTTGTAGGTAACATGGATGAGCCTGCTAGTAGCCCCCATTGTTTGCATTTAGTAGGGATGACAAAAGCACCTTATTAACTAGAGTGTATACTATGCTATGTGCTGAGGATTGGGAACAAGACCTCTCTGGTCCCTGCCACAGAGCTTAGTCTATCAGGGAAGACGTACATTAAACAAATGATGGAACAGAACCTTCATGGTGATAATGAGGCCAAAGAGTAGAGAGGTAAGGTTGTTAAATGGCAAACTTTGAGGTGATAAGGAACACTGATATGGGTGTAAAGTCTTAATGAAGGAGGGGAAAGTGACCAAAGAGGTAAGCAGTTGAGAAATAAATGGTAGAAGGTAATATTATTGATTTGAGCTCAGGTGAGCAAACATTTTTATAAGAGGGTAGAGGAAGAATGGTCCAGAAATGGCTTTGAGGAGTGATGAAGATACCAGCATCAATATTGGACTCTTAAGGTGTGTGGGATGTGGAGATCTCGTTCTCTGCTTTGTGAGCTCTACAGGGCCAAGCAGTATCCTAGGGAAAAGCTCTTTAAGTGAGTGACTAGGAGGTGTAATGAACCTTCAGGGAAGAGTTTACAGATACAAGGAAAGATAGAGGACTTTAACAATAGAACTGAGATTCCCGAGTGTACAGTGGAGGAGTTGGGAGGAGATGAACAAATGGCTTGATTGGAGAAGAGGAAGCTTATTGGAAGTGAGACTGAAATTTAGGACAATTTAAATCTAAAGAAGAGCAAATAGCTGTGTAAAAACATATCATGAGAAACAAAATCTAATAGAATAGAATTATCATGATTTCTTCTTCCAACCTTTAAAAAAATGCCATATGTATTTATGAGACCCTGATGAAAACTACCTTTAAGGATTTAAATCACAAGGAAAAGAAAAATAGAATAGAAATGAGCTGAACTACCGTTTTTAAATAGCTTTATTAAGGTGTAATTCACATGTCATAAAATTTACCCACTTTAATTATATAGTTGGATACATTTTATGTATAAAGTTGTTTTCCATGACTATCAAGTTTTTGAATATTTCCATTGCACTAAAAAATATGCTCCTGAGCCTTTGTAGTGAATTCATACTCCCATCCGCAACCCCAGGATCAACTTTCTGTCCCTGTAGTTTTGTGTTTTCTAGAATATTGTATAAAAGGAATCATACACTGAACATTTTTTTGTGTCTGCCTTTTTTCATTTAACTTGTTGGTTTTTTGATTCATCCATGTTTTAAATTTTTTTTTTCCTGAAGTGTATTAGGTTGTATGGATATCCCACAGTTTGCTTATCAATTCATCCAAATGTTGGTGGACATTTGGGTTGTTTCCAATTTTTGGCTTTAAAAAATAAAGCTGCTATAAACATTTGTGTACAAGTAATGTACTTTCATTTCTCTTGAATAAATATCTAGGACTGGAAATGTTGGGCCATACAGCGTGTGTGTAGTTACCTAAGAAGCTGCCAAACTTTTCCGCAGTGGTTGTACCATTTTGCATTCTCCCCAGCAATGCATGAGAGTCCCAGTTACTCCGCATTCTTGTCATTATTTGTTACTGGTCAGTCTTTTTGATTTTAGCCATTCTAGAGAGTTCTGTTGTTGCATCTCAGTGTGGTTTTAATTTGTATTTGCTTAATGACCAGTGTTGCTGAGTGTCTTTTCATGTGTTTCTTGTCTAGTCAGCTATTGTCATTTGTGAAATGTCTATTCAACTCCTTTGCCCATTAAAAAAAAAGTGGGTTGCTTGTCTTATTGAATTGTAGGAGTTCTTTATATACTCTGAATAAAAGTCCTTTGTTACATATTTGTTTTAAAAATATTTTCTCCCAATCTGTGGCTTGCCTTTTATTTTCTTAATGGTGTTTTTTGAGGTTTAAAATTTTGATGATATCTAATTATTTCTTTCTTTTATAGTTTAATTCCTAAAAAAATCTTTACTTGCCTGGAGATTACAAAATTTTTTTCTATGTTTTCTTCTGTAAGTTTTATGATTTTAGCTCTTATATTTAGGTCTGTGATCCATTTAAATTAATTTTTGCGTATAATGTGAAGGAAGGGTCAATATCTACTTTTCTAAAATGAATTTCCAGTTGTTCCAGTATTATTTATTAGCAAAACCACTCTTTTCACATTGAGTTACCTCGGCACCTTTGTTGAAAATGAATTGACCGTGTAAATGTGGATCTATTTTTGGATTTTCCATATATTTCATTGATCTTTATGACTATCCTTATGCCAATACCATGCTGCAACTTTATAATCTGTCTTAAAATGAGGTATTGTAAGTCTTTTGACTTTGTCCTTCTTTTTAAAGATTGCTTTGTCTATTATAGGTCCTTTGTATTTTCTTTGCTAGAAATTTGACTGGGATTGCTTCAAATCTGTAGGTCAATTTGTGAAGAATTGCCATCTTAATATTGAGTCTTCTAATCCATTAATACGGTATATCTCCTTTTATTTAGGCTTTCTTTAGTTTATCTTACTAATTTTTTTAGTTTTCAGTGTCTTGGTCTTGCACACACTTTGTTAAATATATTACAATGCTTTGAACATTTCTTGATGCTATTGGGAGGAGATTTTTAGTTTTTTTAAAAAAAATAGATTTCCAATAGTTTGTTTTGAGTGTGTAGCAATATAAGTGGTTTTTATATTGACCTTGTATTCTTGACCTTGCTAATTTAACTAATTTATTAGTTGGAGTAACTTTTATTGATTCCTCAGGCTTTTCTACATTCCCATTCATATTGTCTGTGAATAAAGAGAGCTGTACTTCTTCTTTTCCCTTCTATATTGCCTTTTTTTTCTTTTCCTTGTTTTTTAACACTAGATTAGACCTCCAATAAAAGGTTGAAAGAAGTAGTGAGAGCAGATATACTTGTCTTCTTCCAGACCTTAGGAGGAAGCACTTGGTCTTTCACCAATGTGATGTTTACCTGTGTGTTTTTTGTATATGCCCTTTGTTAGATTTTTTTTTTTTTTTTTAGCATAAATGGGTATTGGATTTTGTTACATGCTTTTTCAGTGGCTATCAAAATGGTCACATTGTTTTTCCTCTTTATTCTCTAGTACAGTTTATTATATTAATTTTTGAATATTAAAGCAACTTTTCATTCCTGGGATAAACTCCACTTGCTCTTGGTGTATTATTCTTTTTATAATAACTGGATTTAATTTGCTAATATTTTGTTAAGGATTTTTACATCTCTGTTCTTGAGAGTTATTGGTCTATGGTTTTCTTAAAAAGTTTTTGTGTAGCTTTGATATAAAATTTTTGGTAATTAATGTTTATGGGACTTATCAGGAAAGCCATTTGGGCCCGGAGCTTTCTTTGTGGGAAGGTTTTAAACTATGATTTCATCTTCTTTAATAGATACAGGACTATTTAGGTTATCTATTTCTTCTTGTGTGAGCGTTGGGTGTTTGTCTTTCAAGGGGTTATCCATTTCATCTGAGTTGTCAAATTTATTGGTATCAAGCTGTTCATAGTGTCTTTGTACGATCTTTTTATTGTCTGTAGGAACTGTAGAGATGGTCTCACTTTCATTCCTGCTATTGATTGTCATCTCTTTTTTCTTGGTTGATGTGCCTAGAGGTTTGTATATTTTATTAACCTTTTGATTAGTTTCATTGCTTTCTTTTGGCTTCATTGATTCTTCTCTATTGTTTTTCTGTATTCAGTTTCATTGATTTCTGCTTTTATTTTTATTTACTTCCTCAACTTGCTATTAGCTGTATTTGCTCCTCTTTTCTAGTTTCATAGAGTAGAAGATTAGATCATTAGCTGTGCCACAAATTTTGGTATATTAGGTCTTCTAGCTGAAAATACTTTCCAATTTCCTTTGTGTCTTCCTCCTTTATCTAAGGGTTACTTACGGGATTTTCCATTTGTATCTGTCTTTGATGTCTAATAGTTGTGATCAGAGAACATACTTGGTATGATTAGAATTCTTTTACATGTATTGAAATATTTTTCATTTTCAGTATATAGTTTATCCTGGAGAATGTTACATATGCACTTGAAGAGAATGTGTATTCTGCTGTTTTTGGGGTGGAGTGTTTTGTAGATGTCGTTTGGCCAAGTTGATTGATAGTGTTATTTATTTATTTATTTATTTATTTTTAATTTTATTTTGTCGATATACATTGTGGCTGATTATTGCTCCCCATCACCAAAACCTCCCTCCCTTCTCCCTCCCCCCCTTCCCCCCAACAATGTCCTTTCTGTTTGCTTGTCGTATCAACTTCAAGTAATTGTGGTTGTTACATCTTCTCCCCCCCCCCCGGTTTTGTGTGTGTGTGTGTGTGTGTGAATGAATGTGAATTTATATATTAATTTTTAGCTCCCACCAATAAGTGAGAACATGGGGTATTTCTCTTTCTGTGCCTGACTTGTTTCACTTAATATAATTCTCTCCAGGTCCATCCATGTTGTTGCAAATGGCAGTATTTCATTCGTTTTTATAGCTGAGTAGTATTCCATTGTGATAGTGTTATTTAAATCATATCTTCACTGATTTTCTATCACCATGCTTTTGCATTTCTTCTTTTTTTTTAAGTAAAAGACTTTACTTTTATAGTAGTTTTAGGTTTATAGAAAAATTGAACAGAAAGTACATACAGTTCACGTACCACCCCTCTCTGCCTCAGTCTTTCCTATTAACATCTTATATTAGTATCTACCAATATGTTTTCAAAATTATTATTATTTTAATTGACACATAATTATACATATTTATGGAGTACAGAGTTATAGTTCAGTACATGTATGCACTGTGTGATGATCAAATCAGGGTAATTAACATATCCATCACTGTAAAATTTATTGTTTCTTTGTAATGAGAGCATTTGAGCCCCTCTCTTCAAGCCATTTGAAAACATGTGATAAATTATTATTAATTATAGACATCTAGCACTACTGTAGACCACCAGAACTTATTTTCCTATCTAGCTGTAATTTTGTATTCGCTAATCAACCTCTCCCTTATCCTTCCAGCCTCTAGTAACCACAGTTCTACTCTCTACTTCTATGAGATCAACTTTCTTTTTTTTGGCTCCCACATATGAGTGAGAATGTGCAATATTTATCTTTCTGTGCCTAACTTATTTCACTTAACATTATGTTATCCAGGCTCATCCATGTTTCCTCAAGTGACAGGATTTCATTCTTTTTCATGGCTGAGTAGTATTGCATTGTGTATATATACCAAATTTTCTTTATCCATTCACCTATTGATGGACACTTGGGTTGATTACATATCTTGGCTTGCTGTTCAGTGTGTAACATTTATAAGTGTCATCTTTTCCTGCTGAATTGTTCCTTTTTCTATATAAAATGTTTTTCTTTGTCTCTAGAAATATTCTTTGCTTTAAAGTCTATTTTGTCTGATATCAATACATAGCTACTTTAGTTCTCTTATGTTTATTGTTGGCATAATATATATTTTTCCATAAGCAAAACTTTCAGCTTATTTGAATCTCTGAATTTAAAGTGTGTCTTTTAGAGACAGTATATAGTCAGATCTTGTTTATTCTTTTTAATCCAGTCTGAAAATCTCTGCTTTGATTACAGCATTTAATTCGTTAACATTTAATGTAATTACCAATATAGTTGGATTTAAGTCTGCCATTTTGCTATATTTCTGTTTGTTTCAATTCTTAATTTCTGTTTTTCCTGTACTGTTTTCCTTTTTATTAAACTAATATTTTTTAGTGTAGCCTTTTAAGTATTCTACTGACAATTTTATCTCTGGTTTTTTTTTGGTGGTTTCTCTAGGATATATATATATATATATATATATATATATATATCTTTTGTCATAATTTACTTCAAATTAATACTGATATTCTTATGGCAAATTAGCAACTTTGTATTGCTCTGCTCCCCCGTTTCACTTTGGGTTATCATCATATATATTACATCGGTATATATTATAAACCCAACAAAATAGTCTTGTAATTTTTAATTTAAACAATGATGTTTAAGGAAATTAACAGAGGAAATTAAGTGAACTTATCTTTAATTTAGTGACTAGGAGATTCACTAAAGATGAATCTTCAGCGAAGAGTTTGAAGATATGGGAAAATATAGGGATCTTTATTTACAGAACTGGGGTTCTTGAGTGCAGAGTGTGGAGGATTTGGGATTCAACTTACCATCTGGTGTTTCATCTGGTGTTAGCTCAAAGGAGTTTCTTTAGCATTGTCATAGCTAAGGTTTGCTCACAACAAATTCTCAGCTTTTGTTTATCTGAAAATGTCTTTATTTTGCCTTCTTTTTTCAAGAACAGTTTTGCTGGCATAAAATTTTTTGTTAGTATTTTTTTCCACACATAGAATATGTCATTGCAGTCTCAGCTAGATGCCATTGTTTGTGATGAAAGACTAGCTATTAATCATATTCTGTTTCTCTGTATGTGACGTATTATTTTCTTTCTTACTGCTTTCACTATTTTCTCTTTCTTTAGCTTTCATCAATTTTACTGCAATGTGTCTAGGTATGGTTCTCTTTCTATTTGAACTCCTTGGAGTTTATTGAGCTTCTTAATGGTTTCAACCATATTTAGAAAGATTTTGGTCCATATCTCTTCAAGTATTTTTTCTGCCTTTGTCTCTCCTAGGATATTGTCCCACAGAGGCTTGTTCCTTTTTCTTCTTTTACTCTCTTTACTTCTGATAGGTTAAGGTCTATTGACTTACCTTCAAGTTGACAAGTTCATTCTTCTGACATCTCCATTCCCCTGCTGATTACATCTTGTAAATTTTTCACTGTAGTTGTACTTTTCAGTTCTGTTTTCCATTTAGTTCTTTTTTATAGTTTCCATTTCTTGGGTGAGGTTTCTATTTGTTGAGTAATTATTAGCATATTTTCTTTTGTTTATGTGGGTACTTTTATAGTAGCTGCTTTGAATTTACTTTCTATTGACTTTTTTGCCTGAGTATGGATCACACTTTCCTATTCTTTTGTATGACTATTAATTTTTGGTTGTAAGATGAATATTAGATTATACATTGTAGTGACTGTGGATTCTATTTTGTTCTTCTACAAGTTGTTTTATTTGTTGCTTTAGTAGATAATTAACTTGCCTGAACTCAAACTGTGAAATTTCTTGCCCCAGTAGTGTCTAGCCCTTGATGCTTCTATTTCTGTCCAGTTTTCTTCTTTTAAGCCTAACTCACTAGGATTCTCCGCTGTGCTTGTAGTTTGTGATTAGCCAATGATTTGGGAAGAGGTTATACTCAGACATGTCAAGCAAGGAAGCCATGTCACCCTTTGCACCCTGAGCTGTTTGTAGGTTAAGGCAAACCTTCTGTCCAGTTTTATATGTATTTTCTGATTAAGGGAATTGCCTGACCTTGTTATGCTGTGATTACTGGAAGTAGAGCCATTTATTTAAAATATTTCAAATGGTCAAATAGTTATATTTCTATAAATAAAGGGCATAACAAGCAACAACCACTCATGTACCCACCACCTAGATTATGAAATATACCATTACCAGCCCCGTTCAATCCCACGTGTCCCTTACCAATTGCATTCTTCTCCTTTCCCAACCAAGGCTGACCTGTATTTGGAATTTTGTGTTCACGTTAGCTTTGTTTTGTTTAGTATTTCTAAAACATACATGTATATAATTATATTTTTGTCTTTTTGGTACTAATTTAAATGGTATCCCATACCATTCATATGTATAGTACCACTTTGAAGTGAGTATTCTTTAGCAAGTAAATAGTTCACATAAAGAACTATATTTTATAACACTGTGGTGCTCATTGCTTTATAATTAGTACTTTCTTAGACATATCTATAGTAAATACTTATCAAATGAATGTGTAAGTAGAATCCCTCATTGTACTGTATCACATTTGTTAGGTGTGATTTATTAACAATATAGTGAAGTAATTTATTAAGCAGCAATATAAGCTTAGCTAAAAATGTGTTTGTATTATCAACCTTTGGATCTTAATGTTTCCTCATTTGTTTAATTTATTTTTGGGGGGCTGCTGGCTAGTATGTGGATCCGAACCCTCGACCTTGGTGTTATAACACCATGCTGCAACCAACTGAGCTAACCAGGCAGCCCTTCTGTTTCTTCATTAGAATTATTAGGCCATGTATCATCTGATCTTATTTAGAGTGATCTTTCTGTCATATCAAAATAAAAATAGAAAAGCATACAATTTAGGCCAACTTTTAGCTATGATGCCCCCCTCCACTCCCCACCACCCCGTGGAGGAGGAGCATTGTGCCAGAATAGCAGGAGAGATGCTTTTATCTCTTTTGGGATAAGAAGAGTTTTGTTCCTGGCTTAATAAATGAGTAGTGGAAAGTGCAGCATTTGTTAGATAAATGCTCTGGCTAATTTGTAACATAGCTGAAACTTACCATAATAAAGCTCATAATTAAAATAGTCTTGTTGCCAATAGAATTTTTCAACTCATAACTATTTTTAATAGACCCTGTATTTTGACTAAGAAAAATCCTTATTCTTTTAACTAGAATTTGCTCCAGACAGTGGAATATTTTCAGTGGATTTTTGCCTCAAAAGTACTCTACATATAATTGGTTATTCTGGAGAAATATCACATTGTCACCCTTTTTGACATTTCTTCTTGGATTCTCTAAATCTGGAAAGCAAGCAAGCAAGCTGCTTAAAGAGATAATTCTCTATATTCATGCTGGTAGTCTTATGTTTTAACATTTCCAGAAAGTGTATTTGAAGGGTTGTAATACTGATTATCTTCCTCTTTCTAGTGACTTTTGAGTGTTAGAGAAATGGAAAGAATCAAAATACCATTAGATTTATGGCTCATCTTTTAACATCTCATCCTAAACGAGATATTATGGAGTTTTGTATGTGGAAGTTGTAAAAGGTTATTTCCTTCAGATAATTTAAAAAAATCAATTTTACTGAGATATAATTGATGTACAGCAAACAACACATATTTAAAATGTACAGTTTAATATAAGTTTTGACATATATATACAATGTGAAACCATCATCACAGTCAAGATAGTGAACACATCCATCAACCTGAAGAGTTTCCTTATTGCCCTTTGTAATCCCTCCCTCTAGGTTTATTCCCACTCCAAACTCCTCCTTAAGTAACTACTGATTTGCCTTCTGTTATATTGATTAGGATGCATTTCCTGAAGTTTTATTTAAATGGAATCAGATTCATCCATGTATCAATAATTTATAGTTGTCCCTCGGTATCCCTGGGGAATTGGTTCCTGGAATCCCCCCCCGCCCAAGATACTATAATCCAGGAGCACTCAAGTCGCTGATATAAAATAGTATAGTGTTTGCATTGTATATAACCTGTGTACTTCCTCCCATATACTTTAAATCATCTCTAGATTACTTAGGATACCTAATACAATGTAAATGCTTTGTAAATACTTGTTATACTGTATTTTTAAATTTGTATTTTATTTTTTATTTTTTTAACTAATATCTTCAATCTGCAGTTGGTTGAATCTGCTGATGTAGAACCCATTGATACAGAACCAGCTGATATGAGGACCAACTGTACTCCTTTTTATTGCTGAGTGGTATTCCATTGTATAGATATACCTCACTTTATATATTGACCTGTTAATGGACATTTGTATTGTTTCCAGTTTTTGGCTCTTACAGATAAATCTGGTATGAATATTTGTGCATAAACCTTTGCATGGACGGGTACTTTCATTTCTTTTGGTTAAATTCTGAGGAATGGTATATTAGTCCATTTTTGTGTTGCTGTAACAGAATCTCTGAGACTGGGTAATTTCTAAAGAAAAGAGGTTTTTTTGTCTCAATTCTGGGACAGCTGCATCTGGCGTGGGACTCAGGCTGCTTCTACTCATGGTGAAAGGTGGCAGGTAGCTGGGGATGAGAGATCACAGGGCAAGAGGAAGCAAGAGAGAGCAGGAGGGGAGGTGCCAGGATCCTTTAAACAACCAGCTCTCATGGGAACTAATAGAGTGAGAATTCACTCACCACCCCACCACCTCCCCAGGGAGGGCATTAATCTGTTCGTGAGGGATATGCCCCCATGACCCAAACATCTCTCAACACTACCACATTGGGGATCAGATTTTGACATAAGCTTTGGGGGACAACACATCCAAACTATGTCATTCTGCCCTTGGCTCCCCAAAACTAATGTTCCTCTCACATACAAAATACAGTCATTCCATCCACAGTCACCAAAGTCTTAGTTTATTAAAAGTCCATAGTCGAAAGTCTCATTTGAGACTAAAGGCAAAATTTCCAGCTGCAAACTTGTAAAAGTCAAATAACAAATTGATCTGCTTCCAAGATACAATGGTGGAACAGACATTGGATGCACATTTGCATACCAAAGGGGAGGAATAGGCCAGACGAAAGGAGGAACAGGCCCCAAACAGGTCTGAAACCCAGTAGTGCAGACACTAAATCTTAAAGCTCCAAAATCTCCTTTGACTCCAAGTCTGGCATCCTGGGCACAATGGGGCATTTGGGCTCCAAAGCTGGGGCAGCTCCACCCCCATGGCTCTGCTGGGCACAGCCCCCTGGGCTGCACAGTGCCTGAGGCTCTTCCAGGTGGGCATTGTGCATTGCCAGTGGGGTTCTAGGGTTCTGGTGGTGGCCCCACTCCCTTGGCTCTACTAGACATTGTCCTGGTGTGAGCTCTCTGTGGGGGCTCTGACCCATTTCTACTCTTCGTCACTCTCAGAAGTGTCCCCTGTGGTGGTTCTGCCACTGCATCAGGTCTCTGCCTGGACCTCCAGGCTTCTCCTTACACCCTCTGAATTTGGATGGAAGCTGCCATGCCTCTGCTGCTCTCATGTTCTGCTGGCCTGCAGACTTAACTGGCATGGATGTGGCCAAGGTTTCAGGCTTGTGCTCCCCAGAGCTGTGGCACAAACCACACTTGGGGCAGCTTGAGGCAGGGCTGCTCCAGCCGTAGCAGCAGTGATGCAGGGAGCAGCGCCCCATGTCTGTCCTCCGGAACTACTCAGTCCTCCTAGGCCTCTGGGTCTGTGATGGGAGGAGCATTCTTGGAGACTTTTGAAAATGCCTTTCAGGGCTTTTCTCCCATTATCTTGGCTATTAGCACCTGGCTGCCTCATAGCCATGCTAATCTCTTTAGCAGCCAGTTCCTCTGTTGCACCATTATATTTTTCTCCTGAAAATGCTCTCTCCTTCTCTACCACATGGCCAGGCTACAAATTTTCCAAATCTTTATGCTCTGCTTCCCTTTTAATGATAATTTCTGGCTTTATGTCATGCCTTTGTTGCCATAACTGAGCATAGGTTGTTGCAAGGAGCCATGCAGCTGTGTGAATGCTTTGCTGCTTGGAAATTTCTTCCTCCAAATATTCTGGTTCACAACTCTAAAGTTGCACCTTCCACAAAGTCCTAGGGCATGGACATAGTGCAGCCACATTCCTTTCTGTGGTGTAGCAAGGGTGATCTTTTGTCCAGTTCACAGCAAGTTCCTCATTTCTGTATGAGACCTCATCATCATGGCCTTTACTGTCCACATTTCTATCAACAATCTGGTCGCAACCTTTTAACCATTTTCTAAGACGTTCCAAACTTTCCCTCATCTTTTTATATTCTTCTGAGTCCTCCAAACTCCTCCAACTTTGCCCATTACCCAGTTCCAAAGCTGCTTCCACATTTTCAGGTATCTGTATAGTGACACCCCACTCCTCGGTACCAGTTTTCTGTATTAGTCCATTTTCTGTTGCTTATAACAAAATACCTGAAACTAGGTAATTTATAAAGAACAGAGGTTTACTTGTCTTACAATTCTGGGACAGCTGCATCTGAAGCGGGCCCCAGGCTGCTTCTACTCATGGAGGAAGGTGGCAGGCAGCCTGTGGATGAGAGATCACATAGTGAAAGGAAGAGAGAAGGTGCCAGGACCCTTTAAACAACCAGCTCTCATGGGAACTAATAGAGCGAGAATTCACTCACCTTTCTCCCCTCCCTCCAGGAAGGGCATTAGTCTGTTCATGAGGGATTTCACCCTCATGACCCAAACATCTCCCAACACTGCCCCACTGGGGATCAGAATTCCACATGAGCTTTTTTTTTGGGGGGGGGGGTCAACATATCTAGGGAAAATAAAGGAAAATGGTCAGGGCCCTTCAGATGTTCAGCATCTTGCCAAGCATTTGATGTAAATATGCATGTGCACCCAGGTGTTCTTTGGTTATTTTCTACTGTAATTGTGCATGTGCACCCAGGTGTCCTGGGTTATGGACTAAAGTTTAAAGGATAAGTGTCTCTGATCCACACCACCCCCTGCCCCCGGGATGTCCCTGGGGGGGCCACGGGGAGGCCACTGTGCTGCTGGTGGCTGTTGCTGCCAGTGCCCTGCGATACCCCAAGAGGCCACTGCTGCTGCTACTGCTGCTGTAAGCTGCTGCTGTAGGACTGAGCTCATGTTGTCTGCCAATGGCTCCTGGGATCTTTTCCAAAAACCTATTGTGGACCTGTGTGTGAGGGATCTATGACCTAGCCAGGCATGTGGAGGGTCTGGTGACCCAGCCTGGCATGTGAGGGGATCTGGACCCAGTCTGGACAATGGGTTTGAAGGGTCTGAGGCCTAGCCCTGACAATACAAATGGAAATTTAGTATAACTAAAATCGCTTTAGTTATGAAATGTCTATCCATACAATTAGCATAGCTATTGCCTCAACCCAACAACTGGCATAGTCCTATAGCTTTGCAGTATCCAAACTCTATCAAGTGGAATGGGTAAGTAATACGGTAGATGAACTTATTGCTTTTTAAGAAACTGCCAAACTGTTTTCCAAAGTGGTTGTGCCAGTTACATTCCTACCAGTAGTGAGTGAAAGTTCCAGTTCCACATTGTTGCTGATACGTGTATGGCCGGTCTTTTCATTGTAGCTAGTTTAATAGGTGGTATTATCTCACTGTGGTTTTATTTGCATTTCTCTAATAATTAGTGATATTGAGCATCTTTTCTATGCTTATTTGCCACTTTTATGTTTTCTTCAGGTGTGTGAAAAATCTGTTCATTTTAAAAATTGGCTTGTTTTCTTGTGGTGGTTTTGAGAGTTCTTTATATATTCTGTGTACAAGCCTTTTATGCTATATGGTTTGCAAATATTTTTTCTCAGTCTGTGGCTTGTCTTTTAATTTTCTCAATAGTGTTTGGAGAACAGATGTTTTAAATTTTGATGAAATTTGTTTGAACTTTTTTCTTTTGTGCTTTTTGTTCCTATTTAAGAAATCTTTGCTAATCTAAGGTCATGAAGATTTCCTCCTGTTTTTATGTTTTTTTCCTAGAAGTTTTATAGTTTTATGAGTCATTACAAGCTTTGAATTGATAGGGGAATTTTGCTTCTATAGATCTGTATGTGAAAAGGGTAGGGGGGAAAAGGGTAAGAGAAAAAAAAAGAACCACAGGCTGTATGTCTCTTTGTCCCCAGTTAAAGCCAATCCCGGTCTGATACACTTTTGATTGTAAGTGTACATTGCCTCTTGATCTCCTAACACTTGTAAAATAACTGGTGAGTTAGCATTGTAAACATGTCTTTTAATTTATGAATTAAGTTGTAAGGTCTTTCAAATTATACAAGGGCACTTCAAATAGTTTGTGGAAAAATAGAATTGAAAGATAATGTGAATCTTTCCATGAACTTTTTGAAATCCTCTCATGTATATACTCTTGACTGCAAATTAATTTTCGTCATATATCTTTAAAAACCCTTAATTATTGTTGTCTTTTTAAAGGTTAATACATGACTGTAAACTACAGGGAAAAAAGCCTATCATGTATTTATTGTTTGCTTAGAACCAAATGAATAAGGGTGCTTGTTTTCAGTGACCATATACTAACCTGGAAGTTAACTATCTCCTTATCATCTGGCATAAATATCTAAACTTTTGCAGTGCTGACTGTTACTTATTTTCATCCTTTTAGCATTCTTGTAACATAGGCATGGAGTGTAATATTGTTCCACTTTTATGAATAAAGAACTTAAAGCACAGTGAGGGTTAGCATCTTGTTTTTGATCCCAGACAGTTATTAAAATGGAGGTGGGACCTCAATTTCAGGACTTTGGTTCTCAGTTTTGTGCTTTTCCACCAAGCAGTATGCCTGTGTCTCTAATAATATCACTCCTGGATCAAACAACATAAAAATAGACAGGAAAATTCTAATCTTTCAGTCAAGGAATTTAAGAAAGGCATTATGGTGATAAGAATGTACCTAAACTCCAAAAAATGTTATTATAAATGATTCTTAAAGGACACAGATTCTTCACGCATGTATTATTTCTCTGGTTCAGGTAGATAAATTGTACCTTGAAATTTTCATGTGATTATATTTCTTATTAATGATATTTTTGTTTCTTACACAAACTGTTGTGACAAAATGTGAGCTAATACTATTCAGAATGGTATAAAAAGAATTATTTGGGGGGTCCTGATGTGTCCTACTCTCTTACTTTCTCTTCCTAGTGTATGTAAATTGACTGAAATAAGCTATTACTCCGATTGCACTTTTGACCTAAGTGTATTTAAGCTTTTGCTTATCAGCCTGTTGAAGTTTCTACATTGGTACACGTGCAGTTGTCCACCTACAGTCCTGTATGATGGTTGGAAAAACAACCTCTTTAAAATCAGTGCTGAGTATTTGCATAGCTCAGATTTGCAGCAGAAATAGTTACCTTTTATAGTTTTCAATGAGAAGATCTCTTGGTATAGCAATGAAATTCTGAAGCAAGGAGAAAGGAAAATTGAATGTAGAGATGAAGTTCTAGGAAGACCTTATAGTTTCCTAGAAAAATATGATTTTCATCAGTGTTTCCAGAATGAGTCAGTTGTTGCCAGTTTCAGAGCTGTATAATATTGGTACATAACTCTAGCCTTGCATTACTGTTCTATTATGGATACTGTTTGGCTGGATACAGACTTTCCTATTCCTTTTCTCTTGAATTTTAAAACTTAGGTAGCCCCAAATGCAAAAACATTTCAGTCTAAACATTGTCTATAGTTTATTAGAATTATAGTGTAACCTGCTCTTTAGTTTATGTATCTCCACAGCCTGCTTCTATATAAATTTTTGATTATAAAATTATAATGCTTGACATTGGGGAGAAGGGGACATAAGCACCCAGAATGAGTCATTTTTGTTGACAGTATAGGTGAGTCAGAGTTAACTGTTAGAATGAGAATATCCTCTTTCAATTTTGGTTTTTGGTCTTGACTGTTTCACATTTGTTCTCTTTATTTTCTCCCCCCCCCGCCCTCCCTTCTTTTCTGCTTCTGTGCATGTTCTTGTGCTTTGTCTGCCATCACTGAAATCACAGGACTTACTGGACTTTAGTTGTGGTGGCCATTAGGTCCTAAATGGAGAAGTGAAAACAATAATGAATGGCCTACTTTATTACTTGTAATGTCTAGTGAGTTCTTATTCGTTGTTTAAAATGAATACTTGAGAATTTACTGTAACTTAAAAGGGGCTATACTTACAACATTAGGACATTCAGTTATCAGGACTGCCATTGCTTTTGCCAATGAAAATATCATTATTCTCAGTTTTTTTGGGGGGGAGAAAAGCCAGTTAGCCCAGGTAGTTCAGTGTAGCTCTCTTCCCAGGTCAAGATTCTCTTTAGACCAGTGGCTCTCAAACTTTAGTGTTCATTTGAATCATCTGGAAGGCTTGTTAAAGCACATATGCTGGGCCACATCTTCAAGTGTCTGATTCAGAAGATTTGGGATGGGGCCTGAGAATTTGTATTTCTAATGCGTTTTCAGACACTGCTGTTGATCTCGGGACCACACTTTGAGAACCACTGCATTATGTCACCTGGATTGTGGGAACATGATGTTGCATTACATCTATCTCAAGATATGGGGGCTGATATTTACCCTGTTAGGTAGGGTGAATTTAAGATCCTGCATAGCTAGCTGGTCTGTTTGTGATAGTACAGTATAGAAACCATTGGCTGCTTTAAGAGATTCATTTTTTTTTTCTGGCTTTTATTTAAATTAGTTATGTTTAAAAGCACAAGCTCAGTGTTTCTGATCAATTCTGATCTCCGACTGTATGAATCAGTTTTTCAATACAGTGTTATCTTTGTTTAGATTATGGCAGGCTTGTATTGTTTAGATGTTGAATTGTAATACATTTGATTGAATGGAAGAAGTAATTTTCCTTTTTCAAGTGCAACTTGATTGAATGGAAGAAGTAATTTTCCTTTTTCAAGTGCAACCCACAAGCAGGTAAATAATGCTGGAGTTTGAGGAAGTGCCTTCTATGATAGTGAAAACCCATTATAACTAGACTGGCTGTGGAACTTAAGTACCTGGTAAAACCTGCTTTATACTTTGAGAGAATGGCTTCTTCTATATGGTCTAATTGTAGACATTACTGGATAAGCCTTTATGCCTCCAAAAAGATTAATTTGTTCAGGCTTACTGTATTTCTCTTGCACGTGCATGTCAGTATGTAGACAACCCTCTTTTTAAACATACTTGTATATCTATATGGAAATATCAACATATAGAATGAAGTAGGAGATACTTTTAAGATTCTTCACTTTATGAAAGGACATTAATTTTTAGCATATTTAAAAGGAATGTGACTTAAAGGCCAGTACCTCTTTCCAACTGCCTTGTTCTGAATGGCAGTACCTGACACTTAAGGCTTGTGGCTGTTACTGCTACTTCACCCTTACACCACCCTCTTTTGCCCCAGTGTTTCCCACACTTGAGCTGCACTGGAATCACCTGGAGGGTTTGTTAAAATCCTTGTTCCACCTCTGCCTAGCTTTCCGCTGTTGGAGGAAAGAGGCTCAGTAAGAGATGATTTTAACATAAGGAGATTGAGCTACTTTATATGTGTTCATTGAGTGCTGTAGGTGTCTTTCCCCTGCAGACAAAGGGTGATAACTTCAGATTTTTAGGAAAGATTTTTAGGATACAGTGGCTGAATTGACACTTGAGTAATAATTATCAAAGAAGAGTGGGAAGCTCATTCCAGGCAGAGGGATGAATAAACAGAGAACATGAAACATGTGTTTTGAGAACTATAACTAGTTTGTTAGCAGGTGATGGTTCTGGAGAGGTTGGTAGGGACTAGGAAGGTTTGTTACTCTGTGCTTAGCAGTTTATTCTAGTGAAGGACTTGAAGCAGGAGAGTAATATACTCATGTTTTTTGTTTCTGTACTTGTAAAAAATATTCAGCTTTCCTTAATTATAATCTAAGCATACTAAAATGGGCACCTAAGTGCTATATGATAGAAATTGCTATCATTTTCTCTTAAGAGGACTTGGAATATCAAAGGAAATGTGACTTTTCTGCTTTTGTCTGTTGGGCAGAAAATTCTCTACGTGAAGTATTGTGGCACTCTGCTAGTCTTTGTGGTAACATGAGCTGTAGTGATGTCATCTGGTCTAATCTGAAAGGAACGGGAGTGACCTGTCTGGCCAGCTTCATGTTGGGCTCTAATAATTTTATATCTGTGTGGGCCTTTGCCACTTCTCTTGCCACTTGCAGTGTCTGTCAACTCAGATCTAAATTTCTATATTGATATAGTACTAAAGACACTTTTATTGACGTCTTGAGCCTTATCCTTCTTGACCCTGCTGACCAAGAGTTAGTGGTGATTTCATGGTGTGCAGGAGGGTTAGAAGCAGACTGTACTAGCCAGGTGGTAACAGAAGGCTTTCTTGGCCTTGGTGTGGTTTTTTCAGGTGAGGGCTAAAAGTAGAAGTCTTAGGATCACGCCTCTAGCCAGCAATCCTGCCTCTTACACACACATACACTCTCTCTCTCTCAGAAAGAAAGAAAATTTAAAATTATCTCTTCCTTCAGTCTTACTCTGAAATCTTTTAACAAGAGTAGTCTTCTTGTTAAGTGTTTTTAAAAGTGGGGTGGACGAGGTATTATTGGTTGCCTGCAGAGGAACAATTCACAGTATGCTCTTCATTTAGTCTACCATTTGTCTCACGTTTCCTTTTTAACTGTCTTATGTAAGGTGGATTTGGTAACTTGGAATCTTTTTGTACCAAGTTGTGAATTTTTTCCTAATGACAGTGGCAACTTGTGACCTCTCCTCCCCCTTGGTTACTACACCTGTGTATGTTTTACCCTTTTCATCAACAATCTTTGTCACAACCTAATCTCTCCTCATCTGAAGTTTCCCTGCTGAGAGTTTGGAAGCATTTCTTCCCCAGTTCTATTATTTTCAAGATAACACCCAGTTTTACTTCGCTTTATCTCAAAATTCTCAATAACTTTCTATTTTCTAAATTTCTGCTCTTTGCAAGATTCTTCCATTTATCCATCAAATGTTTCATTAAATCAGGAAGTTAAAATACCCTACACACCTACCGTGTCCTACTTAAAAAAAAATTTTTTTTTATTCTCCATGCTTCTGCTAGTTTCTCTTCTTTAAGGTTCATGATCTAATATCTACAAATGTAGATATTAATCATTTGGTATGTGATTCATGGATGTTAGTGGCTATGTGGTATTGGATGAAATAATATTAAGGAATAAAATAGAATAGTCACTTCTGTCTTATTCAGATATGCATGTGACTTTCTAAATATAATGAGGCCTGGTTAAAATTGACCCTCTCTATATAGTAGCTTTAAATGGAAATATATTAAAATTGTTGCAAAAATAATTCAAGGAATATATGACAGGGTTTTTGCTGCTAATAAAATAATTTCTCAGTCTCAAGGGGGCTCAAGGAAGTAAGGTGGGTTTACATTATTTTTTGTTGTATTATATTTTAGTTTTTGTTGAGACCATCGTGTATTCCTTTACCATTTTACCTTCATTTTTGTACCCTTTGGGAGAGAGATAACCTGTGGTTCTTGTATTTCTAGACATTTCTAGAAATATGATCTCCTTAAAAAATTTCTCTTATTAGCTCTGTTACTTGCAATAATGGCAGAGTTAATATGCTGAATTTCAAGGTATTGAAGGTATGAAGAAACATTTGAAGACAATGCCTCGTGTTGCAGTTTGACTTCCTTTTAAATTATGTGTGTAATTGTCCCTCAGTATCCACAGGGGATTGGTTCCAGGACCCCCTGGAGCCAAAATCTGAGGATACTCAAGTCCTGAAGTCAGCCCTGAAGAACCCACACATATGGCGAAACAGCAGCCCTTTGTATATGCAGGTTCTGCATCCCACAAATAGTGTATTTTCCATCTGCAGTTAGTTAAAAAAAAGTTTGCATCTAAGTGGACCCGTGCAATTGAAACCCATGTTGTTCAAGGGTCAACTGTATATATTTGTATTGGAAACACTACTTGTGATATTTAAAAATACATATAAATGTCAAAACATTTCCTTGAGTGATGGAAGAATAGGTTTCCAGGGCCTGAGTCATTGCTGGGTTCTGGATATGAGAGTGGGTCTCATTTGTACTCCGAGTAGTTTCTCAGCTGAGAAACTCTCAGGTCAGGAAGAGGAGTGTGGAGAGTGTGTGTCTGTGTCTGCGTGTTTGGGGAAGAGATATGTAGGAAATCTGTAGCAGGCATATCATAGATATGTGGACACCATTACTATTTAATATTTTTATATATATTTATCTTTTATATGTTTCCAATATTATCTCTGTATAATGTGAAAAAAATTTTTAACCCTCATCTGATGTCTTTCTCCAGAGCTACTGTTAATAGTTTATGTATCATTTTAGTCATTTTTCTATGTATTTTTTTATTGAATATGAAATTGTATAGTTTTATGTGGTTTAAATAAATGGACTATAAATAGATGGACTCAGTTCACATAGAGCTACTTAATTCATTTTAGCTAACACATAGTATTCAGAAGTAGTGCTAGAACCCTCTTCAGGTCCCTGAGTTGCCAGCAGTGTTATAACAACCATCTTTGTGTACATGTGTGCATTTACTGGGTCAAAATATATATATGTTTTACATGTTAATAGATATGGCCAAACCATCCTCTGGAAAGTGAGCAATATGAGAGTATTCATTTTCCCAATTTATCACCTACTTGATTCCTCAGTATCTTAGATTGAGATTTTTATAGTTAATAACCTGATATCTCAGTGCTAAAATGTATAGCACGGTTATTGATTGTAAAATTTCTTTTGAAATAAAATAGGACTACTACTTGGGAAAAGTTTCTGTTCATTAAGAGGTCATTGCTCATATGTCTGTTTGTATAGGACATATTTTAACTTTTTTAAAGGATCAGTCCATGTTTATTTGAAGGTTATCACACTGAGAAATTTATCCTGTACTTCAAGTTAGTTAGTTATATAAACTTTATAATCAGGAAATAACATTTGAAGAAAATGCCTCATGGTACAGTTTGACTTCCTTTCATTTTTCCTTTAGAGTGTACAAAGAACAAATTGATGTTCTCTTGAAATGATTTTTTACACATTGAAAACATCTAATTTCTTCTTTGTATACAGATGCTCCTCAACTTGTGATGGGGCTATATCCCAATGAACCCATTGTAATGTTGAAAAATTGTTAAGTCAAACCATCATAAGTTGGGGACTGTGTGTACTTCACATATTTTGCCACATATAAACTGTAATTCCTTTTCTTTCTGATGGATACTCCCCAGCCTGGAGATGGCAGGATTAAATTTCCTCCTAGGTTTGTCTGCCAGTCAAGGAGTGAAATCATGGCACAAGTTATAAAGAGTTGGGAAGACTCATCTAAGCCTCAAAGAGGTGTGACTTTTGAGTGAGTTACTGAACCTTTGTGAGGCTCATTTTCTGTATTTGAGTACATGAGAGCTTTTGTGAGGAACAGAAATACTGTTTATTGTATCTGAACATACTAAGTTGTAACAAATATAAACCTTTTGACAATTTTTCTGCCTTAGACTACTTTAGGAATCAATTTCAGGATGATTTTTAGGGTTAAAAGGAAGTTCTCCTAATTTACAGCATAGTCAGTTTTGGCATACCCAGGGAACTGGTCGTATAGTTAATAACTGGAAACGTTTGTGAGACTGACCACTATATAATTAAAAACTGCTTTTATGAAACTGTTGTGTCTCCTAGTAAAGTGATTGATTTTAGGTAGCATTTCATTAGTTCTAAGTCTTGTTTTAAAAAAAGCCTGCTTCTATTTTTGGCAACATGGAGGATTAGAAATGCCCCCGATACATAGTTTAACTAACTGTGCTAGATAATATACACACACACATATAAATACATGTTCATATATATTATATCTTAAAAGATAGAGATATTAAAACACATGTAAATGATTTTAATAAGTAGCTTAGCAGATATGAGAATAAAGGAATTTTTCTGGGGCCAGAGGCAGTTAGTGCTATAGACCCAACATGTGCCCTGAAAGTATCTGCCAATACCTGGTAGCCTCGAGTTTTGATAGGCTGTGAACATGGGGCACAGGAGATAAAGGCTGAGGCCAGAAGCGATTAGGAAGACATATAGGAGACACATGGATAATGTAAGGACTCACAAAGTGCAGCATTCTCTCAGTGGGAGCTATTAGAAAGAATTCTAAACCACAGGACCATACTTGCACTGGTCTGGAGCCAGAATTCATATTAGCTTTGTATATACGGGGGTGAAAGGAAAAAAAAACAGACGTTTAAAGTGGATTGGTAATGAACCCAGCAGAAGCAAACACAAATCTCATCTGGAAGAACTCTCTTTAAACTAAGGGCTCTAAGATACCCCACAGAGTCCCAAGGACATGATCTCACATTCTAATATAAGTGAACATATGTAAAAACAAGCTACCTTAAGAGAGTCAGCAAATACAGTAGTTCCCTCCACCCCCGTATCCACAGGGAATATGTCCCAAGACCCACAGTGGATGCCTGAAACCACGGATAGTACTGAACCTCGTATACACGATGTTTTTTTACTACACATTCATATCTATGATAATGTTTAATTTATAAATTAGGCACAGAAGAGATTAACAATAATAACTAATAATAAAATAGAACAATTAAAACATTATATTGTAAGTTATGTAAATGTGGTCTCTCTCTCAGAATAGCTTATTGTACTGTACTCTTCCTTCTTTTGATGATGTGGGATGATGGAATGCCTAGGAGTGAAGTGAGGTGAATGATGTCGGCATTGTGACAGTGTTAGACTACTGTTGACCTTCTGACCGTATATCTGAAGGAGGATCATCTGCTTTGGGTGATCCTGGATCATCGAACCGTGATGATGATAATGGGTAGATGTCAGGAGGAGGTGATGTTGATGATTAATGGGCAGGTAGTGTATACAGTGTGGATATGCTGGACAAAGGGATGATTCATGTCCCAGGTGGGACAGAGTGCGACAGCAAAAGATTTTATCACACTGTTCATAACACTGTACAATTTAAAATTTATGAATTGTTTTATTTCTGGGATTTTCCATTTAATATATCCAGGCCGTGGCTGGCAGTGGATAACTGAAACTGCAGATAAAGTGGCTACTGTAAAACAAATTACACAAACCCTCAAAGACTGTAGATATTAGAATTTCTGTAAAGAATATGAAATAAATGTCTACTGTGTAGACTAAATAAGAGGAGATTGAAAATATGATATAGGATGAAGAGAAACAAAATTGATGAGACAGGTTTGAAAAAGAACCAAAGAGATCTATAAATGATACATATATAGTAATTAAAAATTTAAAATATAACAGGTTGAGTAAGCAGATTAGATAGAGCAAAAGGGAGGACTGAAATGGAAGACAGACCTAAAGAAACTAAGATTTAAAATACAGAAGAATGGTTAAGAAATATGGAGGGATAGAGTGAAAAGTTCACATATGTTGAATCAGAAGCTCACAAAAAGATATTAGGATGGAGAATGCACAATATTCAAAGATATAATGGCTGAGAACTTTCCAAAATTAGTGAAGTAAACAAATCCTCAGATAGGAGTATAGGAAGCCAATACAGATACATGAAAAGAAGTCCCTACTATATACATAACAGCAAAACTGCAGAATATTGAAGACTTTTTTTGGCGGGAGGGCAATTGTAGAGAAAAGACAGGTGGTTTATATTTTAACAACAAAAGTAGAAGCCAGAAGATAGTGTAATGATATCCTCTAAGTGTTGAGGGAAAAAATTGTAAATCTAGAATTCTGCACTTAGAAAAGCTATCACTCAAGAATGAATGCAAAATATTGCACACAGGAATTGATATTCAATGCTGCACCCCACAGATATGTACGATCACGTTTCGATAAAAGAATAAAAAAAAAAGTATGAATACAAAGTAAAGATACTTTCAAACCAAAAGGATAACTAAAGGTGTAACTGTTTTATGCTTTTTAACTTTGGAGAGTGGGAATGAAGAAAGGAAGTTGGGTGTTTGGGGAAGAGCAGACCGATGATTATCTGGGTTCTTTTTGATTAGTGTCATAGTATTCCATTTCTTCCTCATGAGCCTCAAAATACTAAATTAAGAAATGTTTTATATGAGTTGATTGCTTCTGATGATTGATAAAGGCTCGATTTGACCGTCTTTGCAATTTATGAGGTCAAACATGGATGTGGATGTTGGAGTACAGAGATGGAAGACTGCTGAATTGAGGAGGAAACTCAGACGTGGGGGGTGGAGGTGGATGGCTTGTGAACCTCTGAAGGTTATGATATTAGGGTTCAGGCTGAGTTTAATCAGGTCTCCCAGGAGAAGGGGGTGCCTTGGCTCACAAATGTAAGAAAAAAAAATCTTAAATTTGCCATTTGGAATGAAGTCCCATTCACAGTAAGTCACATGGTCAAGACTAGTCTACTTGCTAATTGAGGGATGTTTAATTGTTTAATAGACCATTCTGCAGTTAGTGAAAACAGCTGCATTTCACAATACATTTTTATCTCTGTAAACTTTCTTTCTGAAAACATTTTCCTAAGATTTGATGGAAAGTTGGCTTAAATTGTTACTGTATCTGCCTTCATCAGAGGGGCTACAGTGAAGTGAGATGGCAGTCTAGGATTAGTTAAAATCTGAGAGCAGGGTTCTTAAGTCAGGACCAAAGTCTTAAACATTTCAATTGAGGTCACTCTGATGAAAACAGTTGAACTACTCCTTGGGTTTCATTGAACTATCAATACAAATATTGAGTTCATTTGTTAAATGGGGACATAATAATATACCCTTAAGAGCTGTACCTTCTAGTGACTTCAGCAAAGAGTTAGAATTGTGTGGAATGTGAATAATTTGAATTTGTATTTTTGTGCTTTATTCTATTCATATTCCTTTTAATAGAAATAAAAGTTCATATTACCATGATCTGTTTGATAAGTTACTATGGGTGAAGTTTTAGAAACTGAGATTGAATAGTTATCCCTTTGTTTTTATTTTTTCTTGGTATTCCAAGTATATATTTCACAATATTGCAATTATTGAGTTGTAGAAATTCTTTATATATTCTAGATACAAGTCTCTTATCAGATATATGATTTGCAGAAACTCTCTCCCATTCTGTGGGTTGTCTTCCCACTTTTTTTTTTAGTTGAAGCATAATTAATTGTACATATCTATGGAGAATAGTGTTGAATATCAATACCTGCGTGCAATACGTGATCTTCAAATCAGGATAATTACTATATTTATCATTACACAATGCAATCATTTTTTTGTGGCCCTTTGCCATTTCTCCCCCTCTTCCTCCCCCATTCCCACCTCTGGTGGCCTCAGTTCTGTTCTCTCCTTTTGAAAGTTCAACAAATTATTGTGTCTTTCTTTCTTCGTTTATTATTATTATTAGATCCCACTTATGAGTGAGGACATGAGGTATTTCTCTTTCTGTGCCTGGCTAATTTCACTTAACATAATTTTCTCCAAGTTCATCCAGTTGTTGTGAGTGGCAGGATTTCATTCTTTTTTATGGCACAGTAGTATTCCATTGTATAAATATACTACATTTTCCTTATCCAGCTGTCCATCAATGGACATTTAGTTTGGTTCCAGATAGACCTGTGATAAATGTAGGAATGCAGGTATCCCTTTGACATGATGATTTCCATTCCTTTCCTACACCTACCAGCAGGATTGCTGGATCATATGGCAGTTCTCCTGTAGTTGTTTGAGGAACCTCCATGCTGTTTTCCATAATGGCTGCACTAATTTACAATCCCACCAACAATGCAGGAGGTTGTCCTTTCTCTGCATCCTTGCCAGCATTTGTTATTCTGTCTTTCTGGTAATGGCCAGTCTAACTGGTGTGCGATGATACCTCAGTGTGGTTTTGATTTGCATTTCCCTGATGCTTAATGATGTTGAGGATTTTTTCATGTGTCTGTTGGCCACTTGCATATCTTCCTTTGAGAAATGCCTATTCAGCTCCTTTGTCCATTTTTTAATCAGGTTACTTGTTATTTTTACTGTTAAGTTGTTTGAGTTCCTTATATGTTCTGCATATTAGTCCCTTGTTGGATGCATACTTTGCAAATATTTCCTCCCATTCTGTACACTGTCTTTTTGCTCTGTTGTTTCTTTTGCTGTGCAGAAGCTTGTTGGTTTGATATAATCCCATTTGTTTATTTTTTCTTTTTGTTGCCTGGGCTTTTGGGGTCTTATTCATAAAGTCTTTGCCCAGTCCTGATGTGTTTTTCCTGTGTTTTCTTTTAGGAGTTTTATAGTCTTTAATCTATTTTGAGTTGACTTTGGTATATGGCTAGAGATACAGGTTTAGTTTCATTCTTCTACATATGGATGTCCAGTTTTCCCAACACCACTTACTGAAGAGGTAGTCCTTTCCTCAATGTATGATTCTGTTGCCCTTGTCAGAAGTCAGTTGGCTGTATGTATGTGGGTTGATTTCTGGGTTCTCTGTTCTGTTCCATTGGTCCAAGTGTCCATTTTTATGTCTATTTTTTTTGCTGTTTTGGTTACTATAGCTTTGTAGCATAACTTGAATTCAGGCAGTATAATGCCTCTATTTTTTTTGCTCTGGCTATTCAGGGTCTTTTGTCATTCCATATGAATGTTACGGTTGTTTTTTTATTTCTGTAAATAATGTCATTGGTATTTTGATGGGGGTTGCATTGAATCTGTAGATCACTTTGGGTAGTATGGACATTTTCACAATGTTAATTCTTCCAATCCAAGAGCATGGAATGTCTTTCTATCTTTTTGTGCCCTCTTTAATTTCTTTCAGCAGTGATTTGTAGTTCTTGCTGTAGAGATTTTCCACATCCTTGGTTAAATTGATTCCTATTTTATTTTTTTGGTGACTATTGTAAATGGGCTTGCTTTCTTGATTTCTTTTTCTGCTAGTTCATTATTAGCTATCCCTTTGTTGTTAGTCACTTCTTCGCTGATTCTATACTGCATAAAATATCTATTTTTCTATTCAAAATTAAAAAACAGAAACCATTTTGTTTTCAGCTATTGAAATCATCTTGTGGCTGATTCAGAACGGTTTAAAACTATACATTAGTTTGCAATTTATGGTTTTATGGCACAATGTACAGGATTTAGTGAAACTTCAACTTGCTTGGCTTTGAGAATATTTCTGCAGTCACGGTTATGTTGACTTAATGGGCTTTGACAATCCTTGAAATTGGCTTCTGTTAACTTGTAGGTTCTTCAATATAACTTATTGAAACTAACTATAAAACGTACAGAACTCTGTTCTAATTATCCAATTTTTTTTAGTCTAAACAACTTAGTTTTATTATTGCTATTTTTTCATTGACAAATAATAATTGTATGTAGTCATATAATGGGGTAAAATATGATGTTTTGTTACATATATACATTGCAGAATGATCAAATCAGGCTAATTAACGTATACATCACTTCACATACTTACTTCTTGGCAGCATGAACATTTAAAATCCACTATTTTACTAATTTTGAAATATACATTATTAACTACAGTCACTGTGCAGTAGATCACCAGAACCTATTCCTCCTGCCTAACTGAAAGTTTGTAACTTTTGACCAACATCTCCCCTTTCCCCATCCACCACCCCTCAGCCTCAGTTAACCACCATTCTACTCTCCACTTTTATGAATTCGACTTTTTTAGATCCCACATATAAGTGAGATTATGGGGTATTTGTTTTCCTGTGCATGGATTATTTCACTTAGCTAATTATCCGATTTAAAATAAGGACTTGTATTGATCCGTTCTCTGTGGCCAAATAGTAAGACAGAAAAGTGACTTATTTTTCATTTTTTACATAGGTTAAACCCAGAATAATAATGAGGTTTTAAATTACACAATTCCTGGTTGGCACACAGAAGATTCTCTTGCTTAGGAATATATATACCTGATTACATAAAAGACAATCACAGTTCTTGGTAGAATCATCAGTATATACTTGAGTAATCTTTACTTTCTTATCCACCCTCAGCAACCAGACATCATGAATGGCTTTCTGGTATGTTTTAGGTGTCTTTTCTCCTTTCTGAATCTAGGGAACCAATATCTGCCTTAAATCTCTCTTGAGCAAGGCAGGGCATAAAAAGTAAAATACTTTTTGTTCTTATTCTTATGTTGGGAAAGCAGTTAGGAGAAGCATTTTAATTATCTGTCTGAGCATCTTTTCATGGCATATCTTACTGTATCTAATGTGCTTGCCTTTTCTGCATCAATGGCTAATTCTATGTAAGCAGAATTTAGATCTGGATGAACTATATTTTTCTTTTTGGAAAATTAAGTTTTGCGAGCATTAAGCATTCCATCATTTTTAGGGGGAAGATGATACTCAGATGTTCATGGAATATTGAGAGTGGTGATTCATTTGGTACAGGACTGTCAGTACACAATTTAAAAATAAATGTAAAAAAAAAAGCATTTAATTTGGTGGGAAATCTAAGGCAAGATGTGTGTCCATTTAAAACACTTAAAGTATGAACATGATGGAAAAAAGGTAATCAACTTCTGAGTGTTCCAAAAGAGGAATTACATTGTTTAGGTGCAAATGCTTCAAGAGGAAAATAAAGCATAAATCACGGTTATATAAATTTATATGTAATAAAGTCAAGGCCATTTATACCAGTTATGGCTTGTCAGATGTTACTCTTCTAACATCTATAGAAATGCTTGGCAGATTTTTTCATGACTCATTACCCATCCTGAAAATTTCAACAAAATGATACTGTATAGGAATCTGTCCTCAGACCCTCCTTGGACTCTTTAATGTTGCTGTCCTAATTGTTCTTCTTCCCCACACTTCTAAGGAGCTGTGTGCACTCTGAAACTAAGGAGATTTAGGAAATCAAGAATATTTTCAGCCTCTAGGAGAGAAAATTAACATTTCTCTACTTTCTCTTCCAGATTGTCCTTCTACTCAGGCCACTCTTCATTCTCCATGTACTGCATGCTATTTGTGGCAGTAAGTACTTTATGTCTGTTGATGGTTGGGTTATGTGCTATGTGGAATAAATGTGTTCACCATGGGTGTGCTCTCTTGTGCTAATTAGCAAGTGGTAGGAGCCTAAGAGATAACCTGCAAGTCTGTAGGTCTCATGCTAAGAATTAGTTGCTGTGTGCCATTACTTTCAGACATTTTCTGAAGTGGTTTTCTGGAAAACAAACAGCTTCTGTGTGTGTAATCACAGCAGGTCACTAATCTGAAGGACCAGGCCAAGGTGACTGCTGTTGCTTGATAACCTCATCCCTAAATGGGGGCCGTTAATCTTCATCTGCTTACTGTGGGGACACAGCAACGTAGCTTCTTTCCTCATAGGGTCTGCTGTGCTGAGGAGTTGAGTTTTGATTACTGGAAGTGAAGGTAGCTGTCATTGCTCCTATTTGAGCAGGTTTTAATTTCCTTCCACGTTCTGAAACATTTCCCAGACTGCTTTTCATGGGAACAGAAAGGTTCAACTTCTGCGAAAGCCAGTTGCTGCTTCAGGAGATTTTCATCTATACAACTTTCAGGTCTCATCTACTTGCCAACCTATAGGGTAGCGTGGTAATTTGCATTTGCATTATACAAAACTGACAGTGAGAAGTTAGGAAAGATAATTTTGAGAGGAAGCAACAGGGTGTAATGATTCAGCAGAATTTAGGGATTCCTTTTTAAGGCTTACATCCAAATATTTCTGCAGATATGCCATGGGAAATGTTACTTATTTGAAGTTAGTTAACAGCAAATACTATTCTAACATCAGGGAACCAACATATTTTTTTCTTTTTAAATAGGGCATAGGGACTTGGGGGGAAAAGGGAAAGGCCAGATAGTGGCTAGAGCCATTAACATTCTGAGAACTTTTCCCAAAGCATGAGTTTGTGACTACATTGAACTGCTTTTGAATGTATGGACATGAATTGAAGGTCAGGTGATGCTGATCTCCGGAAGTAAAATGGTGACTAACACATAACTTTAAACCACTGTTTTTAATTTTAAAGAAAATTCCCAGACATATTATATTCCGTATCTTATTTTCTGCTCTTCTTCCTTGACATTTCTCAAAACATCAGTATATTCGGTCAAATACAAACTTGTGCTGAGAGCTCTTTTGTGAAATATGAAAATGTAACCTACAGCCATCTGATCTTTGACAAAGGCACCAAGCCTATACACTGGGGAAGAGACTGCCTCTTCAGCAAATGGTGCTGGGAGAACTGGATATCCATATGCAGGAGAATGAAACTAGACCCATACCTTTCACCATACACTAAAGTCAACTCAAAATGGATTAAAGAATTAAATATACAGGGAACAATAAAACTTCTTAAATAAAACATAGGAGAAACACTTCAGGAAATAGGACTGGATACAGACTTCATGAATATGACCCCAAAAGCACGGGCAACCAAAGGAAAAATAAACAAATGGGATTATATCAAACTAAAGAGCTTCTGCACAGCAAAAGAAACAATTAACAGAGTTAAAAGACAACCAACAGAGTGGGAGAAAATATTTGCAAAATATACATCTGACAAAGGATTAATATCCAGAATATACAAGGAACTCAAACAACTTTACAAGAAAAAAACAAGCAACCCAATTAAAAAATAGGCAAAAGAGCTAAGTAAGCATTTCTCTAAGGAAGATATACAAATGGCCAACAGACATATGAAAAAAATGCTCAACATCACTCAGCATCCGGGAAATGCAAATCAAAACTACACTGAGATACCATCTCACCCCAGTTAGGATGGCTAAAATCCAAAAGACTCTGAACGATAAATGCTGGCGAGGTTGCGGAGAAAAAGGAACTCTCATACATTGTTGGTGGGACTGCAAAATGGTGCAGCCTCTATGGAAAATGGTATGGAGGTTCCTCGAACAATTGCAGATAGATCTGCCATATGACCCAGCTATTCCAGTGCTGGGAATATACCCAGAGGAATGGAAATCATCAAGTTGAAGGTTACCTGTTCCCCAATGTTCATCGCAGCACTCTTTACAATAGCCAAGAGTTGGAACCAGCCCAAATGTCCATCATCGGATGAGTGGATACGGAAAATGGGGTATATCTACACAATGGAATACTACTCAGCTATAAAAACGAATGAAAATACTGCCATTTGCAACAACATGGACGGACCTCGAGAGAATTATATTAAGTGAAACAAGTCAGGCACAGAAAGAGAAATACCACATGTTCTCACTTATTGGTGGGAGCTAAAAATAAATAAATTCACACACACACACACCCCCGGGGATGGGGGGAGAAGACATAACAACACACACACACACACACACACACACACACACCCACCCACCCACCCACCCACCCACCCACCCCCGGGGATGGGGGGAGAAGACATAACAACACACACACACACACACACACACACACACACACACACACACACACACACACACACACACACACACACACACACACCCACCCACCCACCCACCCACCCCCGGGGATGGGGGGAGAAGACATAACAACTACAGTTCCTTGAAGTTGATATGACAAGCAAATAGAAAGGACATTGTTGGGTGGGAGGGGGGAGAGGGAGGGGGGAGGGAGGTTTTGGTAATGGGCCACAATAATCAACCACATTGTATATCGACAAAATAAAATAAAAAAAACCAAAAAATAAATAAGTAAATAAATAAAGATGACCGGTAAGGGGATCTTAAAAAAAAAAAAGATATATGAAAATGTAGAGAGGATGAAATTAATATATGGGTCTCAATGGCAGGCCTGCTGTGTGGACATGCAGGGGCATATGAGGAGGCAAATTAGGGATATAAGCACAGGGAATTTATACCTCAACCACAGTTTGGTAATTGGGTATGAGCCATTTACACTTAAAGTTATAGTGAAACCCCCCCCAAAACAAAAGTCTAGATAAATAGGTTTGTTATAGACCAAGGCCTCTCTGGAGAAGAACACAGGCCAGAGCAACTGTGTGCTGCATTTCACTGACTCTGGCAGTGGAAGTATTTACTAATGTGAATGTAGGCCCCAGCTTTGATTTCAGCCCTGAATGTACAGATGTCTTCTTGCTTTCACATTAATGTACAACATTTAACCTCTGTCCCCCTCCCCAAGTTACTTAGACAATGACTCATCTTGTTTTCTTGGGCATTCTGGCGTCATGGGTCAGTCTCAGATTTGGGTGGAGATGTACAGTCATTTAAATCCTCTCTAAGGATAGTCTTTGATAGCCAAAGAATTCCTGACACCCATAAATTAACTTCTAGTTAAAAATGTCTATTAAAGAAAATACCCTGAGCATTGTTCTTCTCTGGCAGGCAGCCCAGCCGTACATACTTCACAGTGCCTAGAGAGTCCGACACAGCAAAAACCACCTAGGCTTCAGGCAGAACTGCTTTGCACACAGCCAGTTTATGTGCTTAGTGATTCCCCTCGAACTTGGCTGAATGCCAAAGATCCCAAATTTATTTGATTATTTAGCGGAACAGCCGTGGCATGAGACTGTCCTTTTCCCAATACAGCAAGGAACATACTAAAACACTTTTCCTGGGACAGTCCTATTGAGGCTGAAACCCCAGATTGTTTATATCACTGCCTGTTATAAAATTCCTCTCACTATCTGTGCTTCAGCCACTCTCTCCTCCCTGCCACAAAATACTTATCTGGGTCTTGCCCACTTCTGTTTTTAAATAATGCAGCCCACTTATCTAAATCTTACTCTAAATTCAAACCACCCACTTTCCTCAAGATTGGTACAATCCCTCATTTAGCACTGACCATATACTACCTAGCATTGTTGGTATTTCATGAAGATCCTTCCCAAACTGGATTAACACTGTGGCAAAATGGGCAGCAAATGAAGAACAATTCTTGGCCCATAGATTACATGAGTCAAGATCTAAATTTAGGAACTCTTGATCATAAAGATGGTGCAACTGAAGCTCAGAGAAGACTAAACTGAGGCCTGCTTTACAGTGTTCTCCTGGCCAGATCTGTCATCAGATAGATGCAGGAAGAACAATCAATTTGGTTTGCCTGGCTTAGTCTTAGAAAAGGTGTTTTAAAAGTAGACCAAGATATATTTCTTCGTGTTGAGCATGATGCTGTTAGTCTAGTTCAGGGATTGGCAGATTTTTTTCAGCAGATGGTCAGATGATAATTGTTTCTAGGCTTTGTAGGTTGCATATTCTCTCTTATTTAAAAATAACTCTTTAAAACTGAAAACCATTCTTACCTTGCAAGCTGACCCATTGACACTGCTTTAAAATGGGGGGAAAAGCCCTCTTGTTTTAAGAATATAGAGTATTTAGAGATTATGAGATAACGTTTTGCAGTTAAGAAGTGTTAATAAGGTCAGTCAAGGAAAGGGAAAATAAAAATAAACCAGCTTAAAAAAATATCTTGTTCAACAATCAGATTTTAAAGGCATGATATAATTATTAGGTCCTTTAGTGGAAGCTAAATGTTGTTTCAGAAATTTTAGCCAAAAATGGTTATATCCTACCTGTTTTACTTTGCACTGCTATAACCAATTACCATAGACTGGGTGGCTTATTAACAGTAGAAATTTACTTATAGTTCTGGAGGCCAGAGGTCTTAGATCAGGGTATCAGCATGGTTGGGGTGTGGTAAGGGCCCTCTTCCAAGATGCAGACTGTCCTCACATGGTGGAAGAAGCAAAGGGAACTCTCCTGAGTCTCTTCTAAGGGCATTAATCCCATTTATGAGGGTTCTGCCCTCATGACCTAATCACCTACCAAAGGCCCTCCACCTCCTAATCTCATCATGGGGATTAGGATTTCAACATATGAATTTTGGGGGGACACAAACGTTCATTCTATAGCACTATCCTTTAGTGTTAACAAAATAATGAAAGAATGCTTAAGTAGTGTCACAGATGTTGAATTTCCTGATTAAAAAAAAAAGTGGAATAATTTTTTACACAAAAGAAAAACTGGGTATACCTTCTAATTTTTGGCTGATGTGGTCCTGTGCAGTGCAAAGTCTTCACTGTTTATTTTGATCAGGTCTTCTTTGTGTACTTCATAAAACTATAGGCTCTTCACAAAGTGAAGTCAAGTGTTAGATTCTGCTAGTATTAGAAGGTCTTGGCACTTAGTGAAGCATTCGCTGCCTGCAGGTAGAATGGCTAGCTTCCTCCAATCCTCCTCTCGGGGCTTGAACATCTGCTTGTTTTGAGCAGACTGACTCCTTCTGTCCCTATTGCCCTAAGCAGTAAGAAATTGTCTGTGTGAATCTCTAGTAATTTCCCAGTTAACAGTGTATCAGGAGGCTTACCTTTGCTCATTTTGCTTTTCTTGGAGGCTGTAACCATACTTGGAACTTTCCTTTTTACAAGGGTCAGTAGTGATGCCTGGTCTCAGTGAGGGCATTCCTGGAGGGTACTGGTAGATTCCTAAGGCTAATTCTTCCCAAACTTGTTTCTGCTTTCTAAAACTAGGCTATGTGCAGTCAGTGGTGCTACTTGATTTGTTCCATGTTGTCACTTTGGGCGACTGTCTGGAAAGGTTCAAATCCAGTTTCTCTTACTAGAGAGACAGGGAGGAATAGAGATGGCCCTGAGGTTGACTCCCTCTCAGTGTAATATCCTTCTGTGGTATTTGTATATCCAGCCCCTTTTAATAGATGAAAATGGGGGAGGAAGGAGTGAAGGTTAGTGAAGTACATGATGTACCTTTAAATTTGTCTCCTGGAAAACCACGTCTCTTCCTTTCCAGTTGTACTGGAGTTGTTTTCCTGTGAGACAGCAGGGATGAAACTAGTGGCAGGCTGGGTGTTCTTTTTATAAACATGACTGTTACTCCTGAGAGGATTTCAGAATAGTGTTTAAATTTGTGAGCAGCGGTAGGCAGTGAAGGGAGTGGTCCATTGTAAGGAAGGAAAGCCTTTTTGGCTTGGGCAGCTACCTGGGGATTCTCCCCCACCCATTCTCTCCCTGTCCCAGGCTAACCCTTGTGTTAATTCTCCTTGCCTCTTTTAAAAACTCAGTTACCACTGCAATCCCCTTCAGTGTCATTCCCTGGATTAGGCCCTTTTCTACCTACCTCTTTACGTCAGCCAGGAAGTCTTCTTCTGACTTGAGCTTCGTGGATTGCCCTAGTTAGAAAACCCTCTGCCACAATTAGACTGCTGCCAGCAGCATTTGTTTTCCTCGTTTCTCTTGCTGTTCTGCATTGGGGCTTCATGGAGCCTGTAGTATCAGTGGGATGCCTTTGCCTCTGGGGAGCATCTCAGTGCAAAACTGTAGGTTATTGCTTCTCTTCTGCTCTCTCCCCACTTTCTCTTGTTTCTAGTTGTGAATGTCCAGTTACTTAAGAGCTTCCTTCACCAGAAAGGTAAATGTTAGGATTGGGAGGGATCCAGAGGCCAGAATCTGTCATCAAGCAGTAGCTGCCTGCCCCCCAGAACTGAAACACACAAAGGACAAGTCAGCCAGATAGGCCAGACTGAAGAGTGTTCACAGAAGACTCTTTCTCAGATGGACCTGAGAGTGGGAGAAAGAGAAAGATAAGCCATTTGGCTCAGGGGCTCACATCCTGAACTGTTTGTAGGGAAAGTCATAGGGGTAAATCCCATGCCTAATGCCACAGTTCTCTTGTAATAGTGTCTTCAGTGGACATTCAATATGTTTGTACTGATGGAATTTTGTTTTTCTACGTTTTACTTGCTGTTTGAACCCAGATGTATAAACAGACTTTTCCTTCTCATTGTAAACTTATCTTTCTTAAAACTCTGCATCATTTGAGTCACAGAAATACAAATTAAAAAAAACAGGATTTTGATTAAACACAGGGGAAGCTGTTAATTGGCTTTTTTATTGTAAGCCTGAGACTTACTTAGACCTCCTAAGGAAAAGATGGTTTATAAAAGATACACATGGACTAGAACTAGCACACCACCGGGAACTGAACCTGCTTCTCTGTCTCTACTAGGTCATGTGGGTGTTCAGCGTGGCTGCCACTCTGCTCTGTTCTTTTCTACTAAATGGCTTGCTCTCCTTGCCTAACCATAGCTTTGCTTCCTTGTAATTTTAATTTGCAAATAACCTATCATGTACCCATTAGGAGCCCTTTCTACAGCCTTCAAAAACAGAGAACTCCTTTATTCTTCTGGTATAAATTCCAGAAGGATAATACAACAGTCCAACAGATCTCTGGGTGAGGCCTGGTATGTCATCCTAGTCAGTGCCTCCCAGAAGAGAAGGAAGGGCTATGTGGTCCAAATAGGGCTGCCCCTTTAATTGTGTCTGTGAACAGGCAGTTTCCCCCAGAGGGGGAATTTGAAATACACACTGCTGCTGAGCCTGTCTGGTACCACACAAAGTACTGGGACACAGAGCTCTGTAGGTTCTTCTAACAGGTAAGCAACTGAATAACTCGCCTAGAGTGGGTATAGTGAATATATGATTAGCAAGTGACATTTATGGGGAGGAAGGAAGAGTGGAGTGCAAAGGCAGGGACCTATTGAGTCTTTTTAGTATTAACTCTGTCATTAAAGCATAAAGTCTATCCCTGTATCTTTTTTTTTTTTTTTTTTGACCGGTAAGGGGATTGGAACCCTTGGCTTGGTGTCATCCGCTCCACGCTCAGCCAGTGAGCACACCGGCCGTCCCTATATAGGATCCGAACCTGTGGCCTCGGCGCTCCTAGCACTGCACTCTCCCGAGTGAGCCACTGGTTCGGCCCTCCTGTATCTAATTCTAATAGAACAGTGCTGAGAAGTTTGAGACATTCAATTTTTCTCTGGCAGTCAGGGAAAGGAGGAGGAACAGGCACTTCTTTTTAAAAGAAGTCATGCCATTTACTTGCTTTGCCCAAAATCATGGGTAATGTTGACAGAGCTAGAACCAGAAGCTATATTCCCTGGGATCCAGAGCACAGCTAGGTCTTGCCACTTGTTAGTTGTCATTTTCTTTCTGCTGGGGAGGAGGCAATCTGGTGTGAAGAGCCTGGGAACTTCAGGATAAACGTAGCAGACTGAACACAGACTTCCCCTCTCAAAGGATGAGGAACAGAACAAAAATTATAAACACAAGGTCAAAGAATGAGAAAGATGTAAATAAGTAAGAGGCAACAGGTTTGGAAAGCAATTAAATGAGTGATAGAGGAAGCCAAATACCTAGTGCCCAGGGTGGAAGCTTAAAAAAGATTTGCATTGCAGAACCTGAGAAAGGCATCACTGTGTGCTTTGTTGAACCTACCCATATAGGAGATATTTGCCTGGCAACATGGGAGGGGAGAAGTCAAAGTCTATAGAGTTCTGGGTTTAGGTCCAAGAAACCCAGGATGCTTACTTCCTTGGGATCTACTAAGATGGAAGAGTCTTCATAGGGTGGAGCAGGGCTATTAGGAGTTCCTGACCTTCACTGAGTACCCTGGCCCCAGGGAATCATAGTTCAGGCAAATAAAAAGCACACTCAATTAGCCAGCTTCACCCAGAACTGAGAATTGTTCTGTGACCACAGACTGCAGTCAAGTCACGACCTTAGTCACCAGAGAAGCCAGAGCTTAGAGTGTAAGGTTAGGCCTAGAACCAAAATTGGGGGATCCCAGAGCCACCTCAGGGTGAAATAATTTCTGGGCCCACAGTGTTTCACTGATAGGGGAAACATCTGTACTTGAGTAGATGTCTAAGGAGAAAACCAGCTACTTATAGGGGTAAAGGTTTTATGTGAAGTGTGTTGGAGCTTATTTGATTATTATTGATCCATAAATAAATCGTTCATTTTTTTTCACTGGGATGCTGGGGAAGAAATTTGGGGAAAATAATACTTAACATATATGTCTGCAGGCTGCCTAGCATCAAAGTCAGAATTCTTTGGAAGGAAAATATTGTTGGAGGGATTTCAGAATCCTAAGTGAAGAAAGTCCTTCAAAGTCCCATCTCTGATATTCCTTTAGGTTGCAAGTACAAAATGGGACTAGCTTAAGCGTATTTTAGAGGTTTTTTTTCTTTCCTGCTTTGTCCTTACCAGAGATGGGAACAGTTCTCCTTGAAATGTCTGTATTCGTAAGTATTTGTAGTTCTTACTTATGTTTTTATAGTCTGAATAACAGCCTATGTCTTTAACCTTTGTATAAAAAGGCAGCTAAATAGCCAAATGGGGACATCTGAACTTTCTGACAGTAATATCCAAAGCTTGGCTTCAGCTGCTGTCAGGGAACTTTCTCCTTAAAATGAATAGTTTCCAATTAAAATCAAATAAGGTAAATCTTGAGACAAGGCTTTTCCTACATACTTTCTTCATAGCTTGGACAAAAATAAGGGAAAGGGGGGCACTCTGCAGAAGCCAGTATCACTAAAACTAGCTAAGGAGTTCAGACTCAGTTAAACAACTGGTATGCTCTTTTAGAAATACATGTTTGTAATTAGTACTTGATAAAATTAGACAACCTCTGGGTCTTTGCCAGTTGCTGAGAACTAAATAACCACAACAGTGCTCAAAGAACTGGGAATGATTTGTGTATCTATTTTAAATAGGTAGAGTCAATGGACAGAGCCATGCAAATTGTTTTCTGAGAATTGCTTTTAAGTCTGAGTCATAAATTACTGAACAGAATTTTTAAAATCAATGTTAAAAATTATATTCCTATTGGATAGAAATGGGCAATTTCTTAAAATGAAGCAAATTCACTGAAAAGAGTTCTTTCTACATCACAATCTTTAGGTAGGGATGCACCCAAAGCTAAAGTTAGGCCGACAGGAAAAGGGAAATATAAAAAAGTCATAGAACTTAAAAGGGGTACAGGTGGTATTGAAAGAATAGACTTTGCTAGATCATCACTAACTTATAGCTTGTACTACTTATTTGGGTAGAATATTATATTTACTTAAATACAGATTATTTATTTACTGCCAATTGCCCTGTTAAATAGTTTGAGGCTAGCAGAGCTCTCAAGTAAATTGTTTGGTGAATTAAAAAAAGAGTCCCTGACTGGGCTAGGTAGCCTGGCTGAGGGCAAGGAAAGGACAGCCTGTGCTCAGAATGCTAGCAGTTTATCCCAAGACTTGGAACTAAGTCAATTTGGACAACACTTGCCATTGACCATCATAATTATAACCAAAAATGCAAGGGGTGGAGTTGCCCCTGAAATCTTGTCAAAAAAGTCATAACAAGGAAACCCTTGTTTACAATTTTTGAAGCTAGATAGGTAATAAATTCTTCTAAACGCAAGTTACTGGGACAATAGGTTTTCTTTTCTTTTTCTTCTTAAAAGAATTAACTTTTAGGCATTTATAAGTATAAGCATGCTTAACTAAAGTCCTTCCATATATAATAAATAATACTTTGATAACTATCTTAAAATGCCAACCTTTTAGAGATGTGGTGATATTTACTGTAAGTTTTCAGTTGGTGTGTTAAACTATTTTATATCTTTTCTCTCTTAGCTTTATCTTCAAGCCAGGATGAAGGGAGACTGGGCAAGACTCTTACGCCCCACACTACAATTTGGTCTTGTTGCTGTATCCATTTATGTGGGCCTTTCTCGAGTTTCTGATTACAAACACCATTGGAGTGATGTGTTGACTGGACTTATTCAAGGAGCTCTGGTTGCAATATTAGTTGTAAGTACACAGGGCAGCAGCCTACGTCTTGATATTGCTAAACATTTGGATAAATAAATAAGTAGGAAAAAAAATCCCCAGTGAGAGAACTATGCAAGGGCAGAGAACACGGCTCAATATTTCCTAGTAGGTAAAAATCCCCTAAAGTCATTTTAGGATAGACAGCAGGTACAAACTAGGTTACTTTTCGCAAAAGTTATAGCTGTCTTAGTATTTTTATTGTAAAAGCATCTGGCTATATAGTTCTTTTTGGTAGGAACTGAAAAAAACTAGTTTAATGAAGAGTAAGTGTTGCCAGAATGAAGCTATGTGCCAAAGATATAACAAAGCAACTCTCAATTTGGAATAATCTCCTTAAAAAAAATTCCTGCTAGCTACTAATTTTCTGTCCTTAACATGTACCCCCCCATGTATATCCTTTCGCTTATATTTATTTTTACAAACTGCTCACTGCAACTTTATATGATTTTAGAAACTATGTATATTATGCTGTTAAATATTTTGCCATGTTCTAAGTATTACCTGCTCTGTTTAGGCTGTATATGTATCAGATTTCTTCAAGGAGAGAAATTCTCCTTTTAAAGAAAGAAAAGAGGAAGACTCTCATACAACTCTGCATGAAACACCAACAACGGGGAATCACTATCGGAACAATCACCAGCCTTGAAGGGTGGCAGGGTGCCCAGATGAAGCTGACCTGCTTTCTAAAGGAAAATGATTACAACCAGAAGGCAAGAGGATGAATCTTTCTTCTCAGTGTACAGGCTTTTAAGGGACTGCTGCTATGCCTCTTGGATGCCCACTTTATCTGTGTGTATATAGTTAGTTACATTTAACACAATGGTTATCTAATAGCGCTAAGTTCATTAAAAAAATTTCAAGCCTTCCACTAAAACAATGCCTCACCTGTACATTTTTTATTAAAAAATGTAATGCTTATGTACAAATGTGTATGTAATATTTCTTAGGATGTTTGATTTAAATATAATACATATTAAAATGTTTGAGGACAACTGTCTTGAGATGGGAGAACCAATTCAACACTTGTAAGCACTGGTATGTAGTCAACTGTAATCAGACAGGTGGTAAATAATTTAAAATTCCACTTTTCTTTAGCTGACTATTTATAAGTAGAGGCTGGCAGCAAACACAATATCTCTCTTGATCTTGGTGATTCCTAAGAGAAAAGAAAAGAAAAGAAGGTTTAAACTTTCAAGACCACAAAGCACATAACTTCCCTCTAGTGGTGTTTTTCAGATCCCTGTTTTTGACTGAAGTACCCTGCTATATGTGTGCATGCGTGTGTGTCTAAAATTATTCAAGAAGACTCCTTCCGGGAAGGACTAAGCTATCAAAAGAAGTTAGCTGGTCCAAAAGCACTGATTTTCAACCTGCACCAGAGGACAATATATTTTCAGTTACCATGTGAAATTCCTTCTGGATTAAGGCAGGACAAACATAAATTTTATTATTTTTAAAACGTTCATAACTTAACTTAGATTTAAACCCCGACTGATTAAACAGGCCTGCCTCTATCAACAATGTTCAAAGGTAAGCCAGTTTTTGCAAACCTCTTCTTAAGATACTAAATTGTAAGTTAGAAATCACTAGCATCGATTGACATGGAATAACAATATGGCTGCTACTCTCTCATGCTTTAGCTCACAATCCTTTTCTTGGTCAAGATTCAGGAGGAATGCCAAAACTATTTACAAGCATGCTTATGGGCCTCCCACCCCATTACTGCCACTTAGTCTAGCCATCCTTTCTTGATCTCGCTTCCCTGCTTCCACCTTCCTACTTACTCTACAGACTTGCCTTCAATGCAACAGCAAGAATTGCCTTATAAAATGCAAGTTAGAGCACACCACTCCTGTGCTCCAAACCTCCAATCATTGCAGAGTAAAAAGCCTGGGGCTTGGCACTACAGGATCATTTCCTTTCTCCCTCCAACCCCTATACCATTCTATTCACTAATCACTCTGGTCCAACCACACTGGCCTCTTGCTATCACTCAAATATATCAAACATATATCAAGGGGGGCCTTACGTGTTACTTTCTGTGTAGAGTCCCCCAGACCATCTCATCCATCCCCCTCTGTAGATTTATCCCCATCTGATCTATTTTAATAGTTGACTTTATTGTCTGTCTCCCTGAACTGGGACGTAAGCTTCATGAAGACAGGAATTTCTCTCTTTTTGTTCACTGCTGTATCCCATAGTGCTTAAAACAATGCCTGGCACATAGTAAATGCATAATAAATATATGTAAATATATGTAAATTCATTTATATATATTTACAATCTCAAAACTTTTCCCCACACACTCTAAAATTTTATAGAAACACTACTAGATAGCCTTCCTCCTCGGTTGTGGTCAAGGGCTCAAGTCTCACAAAATTTACCTAAATTATTAGAAAAAGCTTATGAACTGGATACTGACCTTCTGCAAACTTATTTTCCAGCTCAGTGTTTCCAATGGCTTTTGCTGCTTGACACATCTGTCGAAGTAATTCTTCCAGGCGCCTCATACAACGAATTATGCTACCTGGACACAAAAGGAAAAAATCATTTGTAAAATGGAAATTATCAGGAACAGTAGAATTTTTTTAAGAGGCAAGCCAGGAGAACACGGGATGATTAACTAATAGTACTTTGAGGAACTTCCCATGAAGTAAATCAGCTAGCAAACTTGACTGGCAGCCTGGTAGCACTAGCAAGGCTACAAAGGTGAAAGGTTTAATTCCTACCCTTGACTAATGGTAGAGAGAGATGTGAGTTCATTAATAATGTATTGACACTTGGTAGAGGTGGGTAAACAAAATGCCCTGGGAGTAGAGGAGAGAACTTTGGGTGAACACTGGCAAAGATGACATATAATCTGGTTCTCTAAGATTGAGGTGGTCTCTGTCAGTCAACCACAAGGGAAGACCACTGAGACAATGCAGAAAAGCCTGGCAAACTGTAGCTATTCAAGGACTCTGAGTGTGGCCTATTGAGGCATCTGGATACCATCTTTTCATCCTATAGAAAGAATGTAACAGATTTTTAAGCAGAAGAGTAACAGGGTCAGATTTATCATTTTAAAGTTACAGTCATTCATTCTTCTTGACCTTAGACTCTTTCATCAGTGCTTTCTTTACACAGTGTGTCCTCAAGGAAGCACCAGAGGAGATATGCCTTTTCCCATGGGTCTTGACTCTGTCTGAGACCAGTGTTTCTATCAAAGCTGAAGCTGTTAATAGTTTTACTTCTGTCAGACTTGTGCAAGGAGAGGCCTGGTACTCTTTCTCTAAGTGCTACCTGCCTAAATTTAAAACTCCGGGGACTTCATTTTTAATGTCTGAAATAAATTAGGAATATCGGTTCTCAAAATGCAAACTAGGTCTTTTTTAATTTCTTGCAGGAGTAATTCATTAACATTTATCAAGTTCTTGTAATATACTCATTGCTCAATAGTGAGGCTTCTTTTTTCCCTTTTAATGTCCTCCACATTATGTATGTTTCAATGTGCCTAAGGGGGAAAAACAGCTGAGAGATTTAAATCACAAAGCAGAATGGAAACTGAGCTTGGACAAATCACTATTTGTAATTACCTAACAAACAGCACAGTCTGTCAGGAAGTGCCCATGCTCTTGCAGAAAACTTTCTCTCCTACTGGGGTGATCCTAAGAGCCTGAAGAATATTGCACAAGGGCCCTGGACCAATAAGGCCTCATTTCTGAACCATACCTATGGGCCACAGCAATGAGAACACAACCATGCTACTTAATGTAGTAGGTTTATGGGATTAGACTGGTGATAAAGGAGAGGAACACGACCAGCATGTGGGTCCCTCAAAAGACGAAGGGGGATACTCCACTTAAAAGGATGATACCACCTCCCTACTTATAGGATTTTTACCTACTTTAGCCATGGTTCAAAGGAGTGAGCTGAGGCACCAGGAGTTAAGAGGAAAGATGAGATGGAAACCTGGGTTGTAATCCAGTTTCTGTTGCTAACTAATTAGCTCTGTGATCTAAGCCCTTACCCTACTCTCTCCATTCTCTCTTCCCTTTCTTATTTGTAACAAATAATAATAAATAAAACTTAAAAAGAGGGCTTACTCTATTCATTCTGGGTTTGTTGCACTTGACATAGATGCACAAATTCTTTAAAAAGGGCAAAGATTCAAAGTAAGGCGGTAATATAGCCCCTTACCCAAAATATTCAAAGTCCATAGCTTTTTTGTCCTTCCTCTCCTCCCATTGAAAGTTCACACAGTTATTAGAGAAAAATGCCAGCCCTCCATTATAGCCTATTTCCACTACACAAAATTCTATAAAGTCATTTGGCTCCTAGCAGAGAAAAGCTTTATAATTAGATGACAATTAATAGAAAAAAGTGGTAGCCCGAATAGAGACACACATTCCACCAAACACAAGGGCCAAGAGTAATACCTCGTCCCCATGTATACCTCATCACCACGTATACACATCTTCCAATAACCCTGAGGGTTTTCTTGTATTTTAGGAGAGTAAAGTAACTGACATTTGTAAAGACATTTAGGCAAAAAGGAAAGGTGAAATTAGACTGGATATGTTTTATGTTTTGAGAAAAACTGGCAATGTCCAACATTTTCTGAGTACTAATTTTATGGCAGGTCTGCACTCTTATGTGAATTTTCTCGTTCAATCCTCACAATTCCATGAAACAAATATCATTATTATCCCTATTTTACAAAAAGGGAAAAGAAGCTCATAAAAATTACATTCATAACTTGACCAAAGTCAGAGCCAGGATTCAGGACGTGAATCCAGAAAGTAAAATTCTAGAGCTCAAGCATTTAACCATATTATTACCATCTCATATAGAAATGATTTATCTGGATTTTAATACATATATTATTTATATAAATGACAACTGACAAATTGTTTATGCATTTAAAATAATTAAGAAAATATCAGAAATATTTTAATTAAGTTTTTGGCCTTACTATAAACTCTTTGCTCTAGTAGAAATCCTTACTGCCAGGTAATGCCAAAGAATTTACATTAATTAATGGGTGTCAAGAAGTAGGTAGTAAAGAATGTCAAGTTGGATCCAGTCAGACACACGGTCTCTTCTGAATTTCACAGTCATTAGTGACTTATGGTAATTTCAGTGAAACAGGGCACCAGATTACTGTGGGTTAAGAAGGAAATGGGAGATAGGGAATTGAAGGTGGTCTATTCTTGACTTTTTCCACAAGCCTGGCTGTAAAAGGAATGAGACTGAACATGATGATGACGACAACATAACTGTTACTAAAAAATGACAGCAATCACTAACATTTATTGAATGCTATGTGCCAGGCACTGTACTAAGGCTCTGTATGCACTGTTATCTTCACAATCACATAGGAGCAATTATCCTCCCAAAAGTAACTGAGGCACAGTTAAGTAAAACTTGCTCAGGATCATTCATCTAGTGAGTGGGTAGGATTTAGACCCAAGATTCATACTCTGTAAACACACTGTTAGGTTGCTAGCTAGAAAAGGTATGGATGAGGAATTTAAGCACATTTACATGTTAAAATGGCAGCAGAAAGGACGTGATTCAAGATTGAGGAGAGTGGCAAAACACATGGGAGGATGGCCTCGGGATTCAGAGCAATGTTGAGGGGTGGGGTGGTCCTTCCTCTGAGGAGGAAAGAATAAGAAAAGGACATACAGACAAGAGTTTCTAGGTAAGAGAGGACTAATGGCTTCTCACTTCCTTTTGAAGCAGGAGTGATGAGCTAGAAGGCTGGGGTGGTGATGAGGTAGAAGCTCAAGGAAAATAGTCAGGATCTGGAATTGCCTCTAAGAAAAGGGGCAGAGGAAGCCTACAGAGAAGTCCTGCATGGAGGACAGAGTTTCGGGAGGTAGATGAACCTGGAATTGCATTTTGGCTGTGCCATCTACTTGAGGGACTGTACTCACCAAACAATACCAGTAAGTTGTGGGAAAGACTAAATGAGGTAATATGTGCAAAGTGCCTGACACATAGCTGGTACTCGGTAATTATCTTTTGCTGCTTCTGTTGCGGCTGTGGCTGCCGCTGCTACTACTATTATTACTAAGAAGGTCTGATATAATTCTGAGGTTAGAGACTTATGGCTGTTGGTGGCATCAATCCATATAATTTATCTTTTCTCCAGAAGAACACTTCTTTCTGCAAAAGTTTAGGAATAGAGAAAGTGAATTATTAGACTGATCCAGGTTGATGATGCATAAAGCAAAACGACGAACAAGAATCCCACTTGCTTCCTAAATATCTCTATGGCTAGAAAAAAAGAACTATCTAAGGGGCTAAGAGGGAAGGTTCTCTCTAAGCATAGTGGCTATGTCCTCTCTATAGCAGTCTACCAAGAGAATGGGGAAGGGTCATCTGATACCCACCTAGAGTACTTCCTGATACTGAGGCAACTCATTCTGACCCGAATGAACTATTTCAAGATTTTGAAAATTAACAGAACACATGAAAAAGAAGGAGGCTCGCTGCTTCTTTTACTAGTAAACTTTAACAGAGCAAACAGTGACTTCACAAAAGATACTTTCAAGTAGGAGAACACTGTCACTAGCTATTCTAACATTCCTATTACCATTTTACAGATGAGAAATGGAAAAGGTGGTTAGTGCTTTTCAAGTTCAGGTTAATAGTCCTAGATCTAGGATTAGAAACCCAGTATCTTGACCCTTTGTCTGAAATGGTGGAGACAACTGTATTAGTTACTTTTTAGAACAATGGCTTCCCTTTCAATCTTGGGGCTAAGAGTTCATGAAAGAAGAATCTTGGACCTTTATAAGCTGGAACCTTGTCAAAGTTGAAGATTCTGTGTTTTTGTTTTGTGTGTTTTAATGTGAACTTGGCTGAGTTATTATATGTTTATAAATTATAAACAAATAAGGATCAGTGCAGGAGAATGCTCAGTTAATGGTTTAAGTGAGAAAAAAAAAATAAAGGTATTAATGGCACCTGAAGGACAGTTACCCAGGGTTAGACAGAGAGGTAAAATCGCACAGAACACCTGAGGTTATAATATAGGAATGACTGTGCCCTTGTATAAGGTAGCAGTCACACAGATATATCTATCCCCCTCTGCTCCTCTAACTAGTTATAAACCTTCTGATACCACTGATTCAAAGAGCAGTAGTCTGTTTCAGTCCTGATATGGTTCTGGATGGTCCATGCACGATTTTTTTTGGTATTAGGATAATCATTTGTAGACCCTCAGTGATATCTTTAAAGGTGACATGTACCAACTTCAATCATTAGTATGTCACCCAGATTTTTGCTGTATCACTTTTAACTTAAATGAAAGTCACTCTCGCTTATTTTTTATAAATAGGCCATAGTTATAAAAATAAAATACTACAAAAACAATGCTACTATAGCTAGATATTACTGCTAACAAAAAGTTGATCACCCATATTCAATACGCAGACCTCAAACTCAACATTTCCAAAAAGTGAACTCATTACTTTTCCTTCCAAATTTTCTCCATTACCTAATCTATGAAAACTTCAGTTTATTTATAAAACAGAGACAATAATAATCCTTACATCATGGGGTTATTGTGAGAAGTGAATAAAATGACGTATATAAAGTGCTTAACGAGTGTCAACAACACAACAAGAGCTCAATAAATAATGGCTACATTTATTTCTGTTCTCAGCTGCCTTGCAATGAAGAGGAAATCCAGTTGCAGAAATTTCTGGGTTTCTAGAGAGAAGGTAGGAGTTGGGATAGAAGAAGTAATTAACATCATATTACCTATGCAACCAGATTTTAAATGTTTACACAAACAATTCTATTCAAAGAGAATTAGGTAGCATCTTAATAAGTAAATATATGGCACTTAAAAAAATAAAGAACAGATCAGATTCTCACAGGTTATTTAGGACTGAAATGAAATCCTTTACAAAGTCTTCTGCTATGTAGGGCATCAAAGAGCCAGGCACTTTCTCTCACAAACATTGTTTTGACTGATCTCAAGTGTGTACCAAGAAACACAATCTGATATTGTTTTAGTACTTCTACAAAATTACACATGTTAATAACCAGAATCTGCAAAAGTTGTCAAAAGCCAAACCATATGAAGTATAAACTAAAGCAAGTAAACACACAGCCAGGCCAGACAGCACTTTCTTTCCATGTCACACTTTGTAAACACTTCAATTTCTGCAAAATTTAGTTCTGACAGTTTCAGATAACAAGAGAACAATTAAGAAATGAGGCCAGTAGGTACAGGGATGCACATACAATGGCTCTGGTTTTTGCTCACAGAGTCATCAACAAATCACTGTGTGTGTGCACAAACACTAACAGTCCACAGCTGGCCTGCAGCATAAAGGCTGTTCTCCACATTAATCCCCATAGGGATTAGTGAAGACTACTGTTAAGCAGTGAATTACCTAGTACCTTTCCAACCTACTACAGTTCTCTGGAGTCCAAGGGCTCTCCTTTCTACCAGCTGTGGAAATCACGCTGCCTAATCAATTAGGACTGGCTTGACTAAGTGCCAGACAAAAGCTTCAAAGCCATGACCCATTCCCAGGCATCTGAGGCTGACCAGAAACACAAACACACCAGCCTACTGGTTTGTTACAAATCTTTTCTTCTGGTCCTGCCAGAGTAGAAAGAGAAATCAAATACTTTCTAGTTTCTGCTTTTTCCCTCCCCCAGATAGTGGCAAGATACACATAACATAAAATTCACCATTTTAACCATGTTAAAGTTTACAATTCAGTGTCACCACCCTTTTTATACTTAGGTTTACATCAACATTCTGGAAGAACTTGCACTGAGATATAGTTCACATATCATAAAATTCACCCTTTTAATAAACTGTGTAATTCAGTGGTCTTTAGTATATTCAGAGTTGTGTAACCATCATCATCTAATTTTAGAACATTTTTATCACCCAAAAAGAAATCTTGTTCCCATTAAGCAGTCACACCTAATTTTCCTCTTCCCCAGCCCATGGCAACCACTACACACTGCTTTCTGTCTCTATGGATTTGCCTATTCCAGACATTTCATATAAATGAAATCATATGATATGTGGCCTTTGTGTCTGCCTTCTTTCACTTTGCTAAATGTGTTCAAGGTCGGTCCATATAGTAGCATGAATCAGTATTTCTTTTCTTGTTATAGCTGAAATTGTACTATTGTATGGATATACCACAATTTATTCAACTTGATGGACATTTGGGACTACATGCTTTCGCTTAAGGGCTTTTTAAATAAACATCAGGCTTACCTGGTTCATGAACAAAACAGCATCATTCTCATTAAGGATAGAAAACAGCATAATTCCCTGAACAGTATTTCTGCCTTCAGCTTTCTGGCATTCCCTAAAGTAGTTCACAGTCCATACCCGACTATAATTTAAAACTCCTATTTAGTTTGGCATAAGTTTAGAATCACATGCACATCCCGAAAAGACTTATCAATAAATCCCAGCTTAGGCTGAATGCTTTCTTGAGGGCAGAGACTGTTGCTTGCACTGCACCCAGCACAGTGCCTGATTTCCACTAGGGTTTCAGAATTATCCATCGAACGAATAAGCAGCAGGTACTATTAGCAGTAAAACTGTGACAAAATTTAAACACAGAAACAATACATATTAGTAAAATGTTACTCTATTATTATTAGCAAAAGTATTTTTAAAAAGCAAATCCACTGGAAAATCCCTTATGACACTGATGTATCCTGTTCTAGAAAAGGGTAAAACTGCCGTCTGCAAGGCATTCGAGAGAACATGTGATATGGACAGTTGGAGGATGAATGCATTTCACAGCATTTGCTTTAAAAACCTATGGCAGGCAGAAGTACAGTAAAGAGTTTCAAGAGGTAATTCATCATAGACGCTTTCCTGATGACATGTGCTCAGTAGAAATCAACTCCTTTGTTCACCCTTCATGTATGGTTAAGAGTAAAATATTGTTTATGCATAGTCAGAAAGAAAGAGTAACAGCCTTTGTCTAGGTCACAACAGATCAACTACATGAATTAGTAGACTGCAATTCCAGGCATTAGCTCATACAAATATTTTGTTTAAACTGCCATTTAAATTTAGTTTGATGGAAATAAGAAACAACTACATTCCATCATTTAAAAATAATTATTTATATAAAAACTTCAGAACTCCTCAACTGAATCACAATATAAACTGTTCTCTTGCATCAGACATCCCCCCAAAAACACATGGTTTTGATCATTATGGTGTTAATGTTTGAAGCAGCTCAGGATATGAAATGATCACCTATTTTTATATAAAAAGAAAATTACTAGGAGTAAATATGGTTTGAGCATAGCAAATTAAAAAGGGCTGATGCAATTATTTGCTGCCTATATAAAAAAGACACACTATACACAGTGGGCTAGAGCCTTGATTACAGTATTTTTCTAGTCATATAAAGCATGTACAATAACAAGATGAGGAAAGAATGGGTAGTCTAAGTGAAAGAACTGAATAAAATGGTAAAAATAAAAAAGAGAAACAGTATGCTGAAAAAAGGTAATACTACCTTAAGTAAATTAAATTTCTCATTTATTTTTAAGAGCTAATGTAAAGATTATCCCAGTTTTAGAAAGAAAAGGTTTTAGCTGATTTAATGGCACCCAGACCAGAAAAACATGGAAACTGTGCTGATGTTAGACCTAATTTCAAATTATAATTATAAAACTAAATTTCTCAAACTTTCAAACTTAAATTTTAAGCAAACTGTGATGTAGATGCAGCCCCCCAGTTACTGAGAGGGGGCAAAGTAGACTTCAGACCTGCTAGTATGCTGTGGAAAAGGTCAACTCGTGGGGGAAACTGGTATTTTGGTAGAACTATAAACTGTCTTCAGTTTTATCAGCTTAGGATTTATTTTTCATACTGTGATAATTTTCTATTTAAGTACAAAGGACAGAAAAATAATCCACAAAGATAATTTTCCAGGAATCCCTAAATTTTTTATTCACTCATCTAACAGGCTACGTCTATTGCTCTTTGATTATTCTTAAAAAATAAAAAATAAAATTAAAAAAAAGCTACTCTCTCCTCTGCACCACTTATATTTTATGTCATTGTGTTTTGACTTCTCAGAGAAGCCAATATTATATAAAAATGAGCTATTATAGTAAATCTTGAAATTATTTAGGCACAGAACAGTCATCAGTTTCACCCTTATGTTCCAAAACAATGACTGAAGAGTGGTGGTGCTATATTTGATGGCCTTGGTGCCTGTGAAACACACAAGGTTTTATATACAGATGTGAGTTCCTGTGTGTTAAGCAATGTTCACAAGTGAGGTATGTCATGCTTCCCCCTTCTCACAGATTCAACTTCTCGCAGACTCAACTATTGCTACCCATCACAAACTATGAAGAGACCTTCTTACCATTCATCCAACCCCTGAATTTTCAGTGGATGGAGATAGCACAGTCTACGGTAGGGTTTAAAAATCTCCAGGTGATTCAAAATTTAATGATAAGGTATAATGGTGCTTAAATGAAGTTATCAACCACCATGTGAGTTGTCACAGAGACCAGGATTCAAATCATGGTGCCACCACATCACATAACCCCAGCCAAATTATTTACCTCAGTCTCCTTATGCAAAGTGGTAATAACAATACCCTGAATAAATATTTTGGTGATTAGATGTAAATTATATAAACCTTTTACCACAGTGTCTGGCTAACAGCAGTTAGTTACTGAACAGTGATCTTCCCAGTGACAAAATACAGTATCCAGAGAAGAATTTAAAAGCAATTTATCCAGTTAGCTTAGTTGATTAGAGTGTGATGTTATAATACCAAAGTCAAGGGTTGGGATCCCCATACTGGCTAGCCACCAAAGTAAATAAATAAATAAATAATAAATAAAACTAATTCACTAAATGGTCATTTAGTGGAGCTTTAGAAATTTTAAAAATTTAGAAAAAGATCTAAGCACATCATAATTAGAAAATAATGTACTATAAACCATAACATAAAAAGCCTTAAAAACCATAAAGTTCAATATAGTAAAGGCTCTCAATTTAAAATTTTAATATTGTTAACAGAGAAATTTAACCTATACATCATAAAAATAATAAAATCAGTGAACTATTACTTCTTTAATATCAGTTAAAAAGCATATAATATTGGATGTGCTAAAAATGTAATTTTTCTCAAACTAGATCTATAAGCAATACTGACAGTATTTTAAATATTCTTATAATCACCTCTACGAAGGCCAAGCTCATTTATTTTTGTTTTAAAAGAAAGTTCAATGTAAATATCTCATGTAGTAAATACAATTCATGATTATAAACATCTACATACCCAACCTTTTCCCAATAAACATAGTGCTTCTAAATATGATTTTCTTTACTCTGCTTATTGTTTCACTTCTTGTAATTCACTTATAATCACTCCTTATATATTCCTGTTGCCTTTATTTTTTCATTTTAAATTTCTCTTCAAGGACACAAGAAATGCAAAGATACCTTATATGTTCTTGGGTTGGAAGAACATCATCAAAATGTCTATGTTACCCAAATGCCTATTGTTACACAATGCCTATCAAAACACCAATGCCATTCTTCACAGAAAAAGAAAAAGCAAACTTAAAGCTTGTATGGAACCATAAAAGACCCAGTATAGCTAAAGCAATCTTGAACAAAAAGAACAAAGCTGGAGGCATCACACTTCCTGTCTTCAAAATATACCATAAAGCTATAGTAACCAAAACAGCATAGTACTGGCATAAAAACAGACAAATAAACCAACAGAACAAAATAAAGAGCCCATGCACTTACAGCCAACTGATTTTCGACAAAGGTACCAAGAATATACAGTGGGGAAAGGACAGCCTCTTCGAGAAATGGTGCTGGGAAAACTGGATATCCACATGGAGAAGATTGAAACTAGACCCCTATCTCTTACCATACACAAAAATCAACTCAAAATGGATTAAAGACCTAAAGTTAAGATTCAAAACTAAGAAACTACTAGAAGAAAACATAGGAGAAACGCTACACAAAATGGGAGTGGGCAGCACTTCTTTGAGACTACAAAGGCACAGGCAACTAAAGCGAAAATATACAAATGGGATATCAAACTGAAAAGCTTGTGCACAGCAAGGGATGCTATCAACAAAGTGAAGAGACAGCCTACAGAATGGGAGGGAAGTATTTGGAAACTACACATCAGATAACGATCCAATATCCAGAATATATAAGGAACTCAACTCCACAGCAAAAAAACCAAATAACCCAATTAAAAAATGGGCAAAGGACCTGAACAGATATTTCTTTAAAGAAGACATACAAATGGCCAGCAAGCACGTGAAAAAAAATGTTCAAAATCACTAATCATCACGGAAGTGCAAATTAAACCACAATGAGATATCATTTCACTCCAGTTAGAATGGCTATTATCAAGACAATAACAACCGCTGATGAAGATGTGGAGAGAAGAGAACCCTCCTACATTGTTGGTGGGAATGTAAATTAGTACAGCCATTGTGGGAAACAGTATGGAGGTTCCTCAGAAAACTAAAAATAGCACTAACTTATGACCCAGCACTCCCACTACTGGGTATATATCCAAACGAAATGAAATCAATATACCGAAGAGACACCTGCATTCCCATGTTCATTGCAATGCTATTCACAACAGCTAAGAGATGGAATCAACCTAAATGTCCATCAACAGATAAACAGATAAAGAAACTATGGCATAGATACACAATGGCATCTATTTAGCTATAAAAAGAAATGATGTCCACGTCATTTGCAGTAACATGCATGGAACTAGAAACAATCACGTTAAGTGAAGTAAGTCAGGCACAGAAAGACAAATACTACATAGTATCACTTATATGTCGAATCTAGGGGGAAAAAAGTGTTCTCATATAAGCTGAGTACAACACTGGTTACCAGAGGCTGGGATGGGAGACAGGGAGAGGGGAGAAGTGGTGGACTGATGGGTACAAAACTATGCTATCTACCCTAGGTGAATCACTGTGCCCTATATGCATGTATTGAAAAAACACACTGTACCCCACAAATATGGACAAATAAATGTTAAAATTAAAAAAGTTAATCGTCAGTCTCTTAGAGTCCTGCTCATTAAATTTAATCTGATTCATGCTGCAATAACAGTCTGACTGAAGACAACCAAATTTGTTATTAGATGTACAGTCTAATAACAAATGATTGATCATTTTCAGCTCTGTTATTTTTAGTGAAATTATATAGCAAACCATTAAGTTCTTTATCAAGAGAACAAAAGCAAAAAGTAAAAATACCCAAACAAATATTACTTACTAGCATCATCTGTTTATCTGTGATTGCACAGACTGGCACAGGATTATACACAGTTAAAATAGTTTCCTAAGGAATTTATAATGAGTAGACTAGACTGTACTTATTTAATAACACAAAGAACTGGCAGAGAATAGTTTTGATCTAGATAGGCAGAGATTCCATTTTGTTACAAAAAATTTTAAAAATAATACTTTATTCTGCTCAGTTAAAACAATACCATCCTAAGTATACTTCTTATATCAGAAATCTATGTATACAAAATTTAACCATACCTTCAAAGACATCTGTCATTTTGCAGATATGGGCAAATGTGGCTCCAGTTGCCCATGTATAAACTACATCCATTAAGTGAGGTTTGAATGAGCTTAAATAAGTCTCCTCATCAATTTCCAATTTGGCTTCTGCTGAAACTTTTGCAATTCTTTTAGCACATTCCTTTAAAGGTAAAAGATATACTTAAAATTCCTTACTTATGATCTCCCATATCCCTTTTTTTTCAGGTTTTCATAGCCAGTATTCCACGAGGTCCCTTTTTCTTCCTAGGTATTATGTCTGCAATGTGGATATTCTGCGTTTAAATGGGCACAGTGCTTGTCCCATTGCTAAGTGATCAAACAGCCAAGCTTTCCCATTATGTTGAAGTAGTTAACTAAGAAAAATATATTAAGAGCATGATTTTCAGCTCTACAAAAAACCAGAACACTTCATTAAAAGTATTCAAGAACAGCTTTTCACTAATATCTAATTGTTTCATTAACAAAACAAAGACAATAACAAATTTAGAGAAATACAAAATATTTTAAATGCTTAAAAAACATAAATCTTAATATTTTCTTTTCTCCACAATGAGAAACTTAGATCCATTCTTTTCTACTAGACAATCTAAAAGGTCAAAAATTCCTAGGCCCATCAAGACATCCAGGACTCTGGAAGTTTAAATTTCTTAGAAAAAATATTAAGGGATATTAAAGGTTCCATTGAATGGGGCCTTTTTTATAATTCATGTTTTATTCCTCTATTGTAATGCCTTAGCTCATCTTTCCCTGTCTAACCTTGAAAAAGTAGATAAAATCAATTCATCCTAAGAAAATAATAATCAACACAGATTTATTACTATGAACTACAGTGGCTTTGAGGGCCCAGAGATAGATAATTTCTTATGATAAAACAGATTTTAAAACTTTGTTGTAAATTAGCATTGAAAAATGTGCAAAAAATTTAACTAAATACTAATCCACAAGATGCCATTCTTAATACTGAGAAGAAAATGATACAAACACTGAACTGTTGGTATAGCCTATCCACATTATATGTAGTTTTATATCTACACTCACATAGACTCCATATAAATCACAACAAAGATGGGGGAGAATGCTAATTACTAAAATAAAAATAACAAAAGATACTATCAAATTAGCATTAAATGACATGACTGACATCCCAATGGAAGTTACCTCCGAAGAATGATAAACTATGATTAGACTGTCAAAAATGTTTATTTTACCACCTCCTATTCATAAGATATATAGCTCAAAAAAATCCTACCTGCATTTGACGAAGTGGTCCTGCTAACTGCTCAGTTAATTTGGGCATCTCACTAGACTACAAAAGAAAAGGAAAAATTGGTATAAAAATCCAAGTTTAAAATATAGTAATATACTATCTGCTTTAACAAATGAAACAAAGCTTTTGTGATATCTATTAATATCATAAGACTCTAGTTATTAGCATTTAGGGTTTCTCTTCCTCTCATCCTAAGTTATAATATTCTCTTATTACATTTCAGAGGAAAATATTACACTGCTAAATTAGCAAAGTGTGCTAACTAGCTATTTTCTGTGACTATAAATGGAACCGAGGGAGAACAAATATGTAAACACAGTTGTTTAGTTACATCAACATTATAAACAGTTTTATCATAGTTTAATTTTGAAACAGTTTTAGTTTCTAGGCAACTCTCAATCTATAAAAACTAAAAATCTGGGATAAAGAACATTAAAAATAATGCTCTGAATTTTTATTTTACCCAGATATTTCTAGATCTTTAACCAAGTATAAGACAGTTAAAAGTTTAGTCTGAGTTTCAGTATTCTTAACATTGCTTTCCCAACTAGTAAAAAGTTCGTCCATTCTTTAATTAGATAATAGAATTTCAGGTCTCTCATTAACTAGCTAAATGAACTTGAACAAGCTGCTTAAATTCTTTGTGTTGGTTTCTCGCCCTGTCAAAGAGAAATAATAAAGCCAGATCCTCAAAACTGAGGGGCTTATCATGAGAATAAAAGATATTGTTTGTGAAGGAATTTTGAAAAAGGCAGAGTTACTATGCAAAAATAAAATTATTATAAGAATGGTATGAATGTGTGTGACAGAATTTAAAATAATTACAGGTAAGTTTTTAAAAAAGCATCTATAGGTTAGTTGCAATGCATCTGCCTTTATTTTAAACATCAGTAGTTATTATATAGGACTTGGTTTTGATTTGCATCAAGTATATATGTATATTTTGTAACAAGCCAGCTTCTACTATTATTTCTGTTAAAACCAAAAATTATTGAATGATGAAAAAGCAGAATGGCCAGAAAGAATTTAACATTTTAGTTTAACAAAGAATGCAAGACTGCTAAATGTCTTTAATACTGTATCTATTCATGGTCACCAGTAACTGATCACCTTCCTCTTTGCCAGTCACTATTAGATAGAAGGCACTGGTCTTGATATAGTGCAGCTAAGTGTGATTTTATCCAATGCTCTCCCACCAGGTATGTGCATGGTTTGTCCCCCATCTCTCCTTTAGGTATCAATTCAAACTGTTAATTTATAGTGAGGCGTTTTCCAATCATCTCATTTAAAGTAACCCCATCCCACCAGTGATCATTATCCAACTCTTCTACTTAATTTTCTCCAAAATCTTCATCACCATTTCACAGATTATGCATGTATTTTATTTCTTTATCTTCATCCACTAGCATATGAGTATCATGAAAGCAAAAATTTCTGTTGTATCTCAAGCACCTAAATCTGTGTACTGCACACATTGGGTATGTAATAAATATCTGTAGATACTTTATGTTTATATTATAAAGACTGTGATCTTTAAATTACTTTTAATGTTACTAAAAAATGTGGGGGCACAGTTTTAGAAACACATTTTTAAATAGAAGTTAGTATATCAAGCAAACTTCATCTTACTTATGACAAGTACCTTACTATATTTACTCTGCTTTCTGGCTAGAAAACATTCTGTTAAAAGTATCAAAAAAAATTCCATATGACTTTTAGTACAATTTTCCATCTCAATGTTGAAAAGCACCACCACAAGAACTGATGACAGTGTTTGTTGTTTAACTGAACAAATGTTAACTGCATGTAGTGACATCTTGCCCCAAGATTTAAGAGTTGTGGTTTGCTAAAACCCAACTCTTTTAAAGAAGAAAAACCTGCCTCTCAAAAGACAGGATTATCGTAATGACACAGTTTAAAAAAAAAAAAAAAAAAAAGACAATTCAAGAAATTAGCCATAAGACAAAGACTGACATGGGCAGAGGATTACCAGTCCCCAGTCTCTAAGCCCTATTAGATCTGTTCAAAGGAAATTTGACAAATGTCCTTAATTATTATCTTGGAAACTGATGCAACAAAATTTTGAACCTAAGAAAAACAGCAGCCAAACGTAGTATTTTGTAAAGTAATGCATTACTCTTGTATATAAATTATGCACAGGTGCATGGCAGGTAATATCAGGAGGACATAAACTGTTTTTGGATTATTGTCCTATTTATTATCATTGCCACTATAGCTGTAATTTTAACAGTAACCAGCGATCTAGGAGAAAAGTATCCACCTACTTCAAGAAGGAATATATTTGATCTCATTAATAAATAAGGAAATAGTTAACAGGTAAACAGAACAATGGCAGAACTGAAAAAATAATTTGTCTAACATAACTCACTTAAAAGTTAAACTATACAATAAAAGGTCTTCTAAAAATTAAGATAATATTAAATTATTTCTAGAACGTAAATATCCTTGACATGCTCATTCTATCCACTTTATCCACAATGAATAAAGTCTTAAATCTTAAATGTGACAAAATACATTTTACTTTTTAAAACAAATCATATTAGTTTCTAGAATGCAGTACAAGGTTAATTACTGTTCTTGTGTGTTCCATACAGCACTTCATTTTTTGATTTCTTAAGAACTGTTGAAAATGAATTGACTACTCACGTGAAAAAAACGACTGCTAAACCAATAAGAATCTGCTGGCCACTACCTCAAACCCTGCCCATGAAAACTAAGACTTCAGTCTCTAGTAGAATCAGCTGCTTCATAATTATCCTCCATATTGGCGGCATGGGGGTGTTAATTCAACCTCATTATCTCCTTCATTTTTATTAGATTTTCCTAATTTTACTTTCACTCATCTTTTTTCTTTCTAGGACTGTCTGACTAGGCCAGACTTTCAAACAATGAATTGGGTTATAGAACAAATTTAAAATTTAGCATCTGATTAATGATGACTGTTCACAAAGAAATCCTACTTTATTCTCCTTTCTGATAATAAGCATTTAATTATTTAATTCTTACTTTGTGTTTAAAGTTGCTTTGATTTCTCATTAACATTACCCATAATAAGTAAACATAAAGTAATATTTTATAATTTAAAATATCCATAATACTTTTAAAACTAAACTACATGATTCATGAATAAAATGTGTAAATCTATTCACTTACATTCTCCTGAAACACAAAGCAGCTTAATAATGCCGTTGCCTGTTCTGCAGAAAGGTCATTGAAAAGGCCATTAAACATCATCTCAGTTAGAAGGAGCTCATCAGCACTATAATGCCATAAAAAAGAGAGTAAATTTCAAATGTCAGAATATAAAGACACACATGTGCACACATACATCCTTAACATGTAGTTTTTTTAAAAAACATATAGTTTTTAGTAAAATGTATTATTTTACCATGAGGAGAAATCAATGAACAGTGACAAAGATTTAAGAAAATGGTAGGTCTTTATATTTATCAATGTATAAATAATAAATGTAAAATGGGCATTTCAAACAAAGATCCCAAATACCAAAATGCACATATTCATTATAATAAAGAGCTATTTCTTAACTGTTGTATACCAGGAAAAATAGTCATCACCATTTATTATCTGGGTCTAAAAGATTCTCTTAATTATTTTTAGCTTTAAGTAATTTTACAAATAATTTATAGAATAAAGAGATAATGAAAAACCAATTTATTAGAAATCTTAATTAGAATGCACCAACAGAAAACCCACATTTGACTCCATATTTTCCCAGTGTTGAAACTGTACAAGATTACTAAGATGGGCAACGGCCTCTGAATCCAAAAAACTGCTTCTCAGTCACCTATGAACCTGGAAACTATCCAGCTGATAAATATAATTCTAGATTTCAAATATATCCATTACAGATACTAGCTTATCATTGTTTCTTCTTATATTTGCATTATAAAAATGTACTATTGATTCCAGATTTCATTATCTCTTTTTTAAGTTCTAGCTTATTACTTTTGGCTCCTCTTTTGCCTCATCAAAACTTGTGACATTTAAGTTAAGGAGAACAGAAGTAAGCTTGTCTTAAGGCAGGAAACATTCCCCACAGTAGGAAATAACTGAAGAATTTTTTGGACAGTGTTGTAAATTGTATTTTCTAAAGATAGCCACAAAAGCATTACTTATTTCACATTTATGTAAACTGCTGTGTGCACGTGGCCATTTCAATTAAAATTATACAAAATTTAAAATTTAGTTCCTCATTCTCACTAACCATGTTTCAAGTGCTAAATACATGTGGCTTGTGGCTACTATAACTGATCAGTGCAGATATAGAACATTTCCATCATCACAGGAAGTTCTATTGGACAACAGCCACTTCCCCATCAATAGGTAGAGTCTAATATTCCTCCACTTGAATCTGGGAGTGTTTATGACTCATCTGTAGTAACTAAGAGAATGTGGTGGAAATGATGCTGTATGATGTCCATGCAAGGTTACAAAAGGTAAAGCTAGATCAGAAAAGATGATGCAAGTTCCACCTTAGCCTGCTAGAATGATGACACTGGAGCCTTGAGCCTCCATGTAAGCAGCCCTACCACCCTGAGGCTGCCATACTGTGTAGAAGCCCAAACTAACCCACACAAGCCAAGATGTGGGAGGGAGGGAGGGAAGGAGGGAGGGGGAGGGAGAGAAAGAGAGAGAAAGAAAGAGAGAGAGAGAGAGACACAGACATCCTAACATTCCCCAACTGCTCCAGATTCCTCCTGATCCAGCTTAATTAACCTGCTTGATGGCAATCACAGGAAACCCTGAGCCAGAACTGTCTGAGACTTTCCTGAATTTCTGACTCACAGAAACCATGAGAGAATAAAATACCTGTTGTTGTTTTAAATCATTTAGTTTTCTGGTCATTTGTAATGTGGCAAAAGATTACCATAACAGAAAATATCTTATATCCAATTTTAAGCTGTGGCCTATATAATATGCTCTGTTCTAATATCCTACTGTTAGGCCAAAACTTCAGTATAATCTGCTATACATGTAAAAGACTAAGTTACTAGACTAAGTTTTAAGGTAGGAAAATATAAATAGGTGTAAAAAAAGTATACAAAATTGTGTATAAGCTAAGATTATGTAAAAATTCCACAATACATTAAAGTCAAAGGAAATGCATCCAATACTAGGGATGCTTGTGTTAATCACTGAGATGCAAGAAATTTTTCTAATTTCTCAATTTCATGGTCTAAAACTGTATTTAATGTGGAAGGTATTGCATAAACTTTACATTTTTAAGACAGTTCTTTTTTCTAAAGATTAATAGCCCTCACTTTAAAAGTAGTATCCCCTTTAAAAATCAAATTTGAGAACAACCAGATTTTACCTGCTTATCTCACAAGCCACTCGTCCTTTCATCTCTATGACATCAGAAGAAGTAGCAAATCCCAACCTTCTTAAAACACGTTTGCGACATTTGAGTTCATCCATTTGTAGGACAGTTCTTGCTTTCTTTAGTTCCCTCTTTGCAGATTTAATATCTATTGCAATCTAAGGCATGTCAAGGTATTTTAAAAGTTCAATAATAAAACAATGTAAAATGAGATTTACTCATGAAATAAAACAAAAAATATTTTATAATTATACCTTACAACATACCTCTCTATTAAAGCTTCAATGTTGCGGGGGAGGGGAGGATTTGGTGGGAGTGGAATATAGGAGCTTCTTGCACAGGATATTTCAAGAAGATATTCTTACGAGGATATTGCACAAGAGTAATAATGTATCTGAAAAGTTATTACATACTAGCTAAAATGGTAGGTACACGGAAAATATAACATGTCCATTTGAAAATTTGAGGCAGAGCAGGGAGATGACAGGAATTGTAAAAAGCTTAAGTTGGGGAATAGAGCATGGCTCTTACTTAAATGAGGAGGGGTTAGGAGGAAGGGCTAGAAGGAGAAGAATGAACTGGATAGCCATGGAACTAGACAAGGTAGGCTAGGGGAGGTAGAAAAAGTCAGTGGTGAATTAGGATGGGCTCTCTCAAGATATGATTCATTGGACAATTAATCAAGCTCCTAAAGTACCAATCCCAGCAGCTCCAGCTTTTCATCTTTAGGGACTAGGGGGTAGTTTGGAGAACAGGGTAAAGAAGATGAGGGTATAGGAATATTTTTTCTTGACTACCCGTATTTTCCCCATGATGCCCTGAAAAGTATTCCTTCTCTTTGCTTTCAAATTATTTTACAAACTTGCCTAAGCTGGAAATGATTTTAGCAAAGACAACAGGCCTTTGTTCAATACACAGAGATAAAAGCTGAAAATGAAAATGTACTTTGAGGTCATCCTTTAGTGTGGAAGAGTTTTAAAATTCAGTTAATCGGTAAATATTACATATTTCCTAACTGTGACAAGAGCATGGTAGTATCAGACCAAGAAAACAATGGTGTCCTGAAATGCAGGCTTTAAGTTCAGAAAAATACTGACAGAAAGAAAAGTTTTGGGAAGTTTAAATTCAAAGATTCTGGAGTTTTGCAGACTGTTTATTAAGCTTCAACTGAGAAAGAAAAATCATAAAAGTGATCAGCAACTGATATTTATTTAGAGAATACCTAAATATCCTATGTCTAGGGCTTTACATTATTTCATTTAATTCTTATAGCAATCCTAAAATCTGCATTTTACAGATGAGAAAACTGAGGCATAGAGAGATTACTAAATAAACTGGCCAAGATCACAGAGCTAATGAGTTATAAAGATAGGGTTCAAACCCAGGCTATCAGACTCTAGAATATAAGCTCTTAGTGATTATTTATATTTCTATGAACAGATGTGTTGTCATAGGAATACCTTGTCATAGGAAGTAATGCTTTCCATTCTAGACAACTCTAAGTATGACTCATCAGGCCTATCAGAAAAAAAACAACACCGTTTTCTAGAGTTTCTTTGACTGAGTACGCCTATAAGAGCAGAACAGAACACTGTGCTATGTACTGTGAGGGTTATAAAGCTTTTAAGAAGAGAATCCAGTACTTAAGTTTTTTCCTCACTAATTTTTATATTTTAAATATGAAAATGTTGATATTTTGGATATACTGGGTTAAATAAAAATATTAAAATTCATTCCACTTCTTTCTTTTCTCTTTAATGTTGCTATTCAAAAATTTAAAATTACGTATGTGGCTTGCATTGGACAATGCTGTGCTAGATCTTTTCCTATACATTTACAAAAGAACACAGATATACATGTCTGTAAATGCATGTATACATACGTATAGGGGCTTTCCCCCAACAAAAGAGACACCAGCTTCCTTTTCCACTTAATACATTAAGACTTCTTTTCCAAAGAGTACATATAAATCTACCTCATTCTCTTTAATGGCCATGTTAACTTTCATTACATGAATTGGCATAATTCACTTATAATTCCCTACTGAAGAGCACTGAGGTTTGGCTTATAATCATTTGCTTTTTCCTTGCTTTGTACTCTCAATTTCTAGAAGTGGGAAAACTGGGTTAGAGGGTATGAGTACTTAAAATGCTGCCAGCTAAGTGGCCAGATTTTGAAAGCATTTTAGGCAGAGCTAAGGGTGTGGTCACTAGGAAGCCATAAAAAGACTTGTTTTTTCATAAACTGCTAGGTCCTATTTTTCTCATTAAAAAAAGAAATATAAGCACAATACAGACAAAGGTGGAAGATAAAATGGCTTACTATAACTTCATTGTCGTAAAACAACCACTTAAGGTTTTTCTGGTGCATGTTTTTATTTTTGCTAAACTCAAATCATAGTCCACATAAATTTTTGATCCTTTTTAACACTCACAGGTAAGCATTCTTCCGTATTATTACAGAGTCTTCATATCAAATGTATTTAGCCAGTCCCCAGGCAGACACTAAGGAATCCTTGATATATTTGAGCAGCTCAGATGTTTCTCCCTGAGGTTTCATACCACCTCTATGGATGCTTTCCAGTCATCATTCAACCATGCTCAAGTCTCCCGTTCTTGTGTTGTGGAAACTGACTCTCTTGTGGCCATGTAGGCAGTGACTAGAAGTAGGGAGGGAGCTGCTGCAACGGTCCTGGAGAGAGATGAGAAGGCCAGGACCACAACTGCATATATTTTTGAAAGTAACTAAAGCTTTTTATGCCTCAGTTTCCTCATCTTGAGAAGTACCTGGTGAGTTCCCTGGAGAGGGCCTAACAGCACTTCACAGTGGGCCACAGCATGGTGTAATATGTATTTACTAAGCATGCAGCCACCATATTCCACATGGTGCAGGGCCAAGTAATGTTAGCTCACGAAGAGCTAGAAAGGGAGAGTGTTTTAAAACTATGAACTAAACATATTACTTTATTAAGCTAAGGAAGTTTCTACTTATGCATTTATTCAACAAATACCGGGCATCTATTTTATAAAGATGAATCATCATAGGAGAGTGCAAATAAGCTAAAATGAAACATCTGTTCCTAAGAAGCTTAAAATCTAGTTTGTGAGACAGAAGGACAAATGTTTTGATAAAAGTGGTAAGTGATAAAAGTTGAAAAAGTATTAATAGCAAGGAATTCTAAGTTTCATGGCGGAAATGAGACTTGTGTAGTACAAAAAATTTTAAAGAGGAGTGGACAGTGGAAAGGAACATGTGCACTTCAAAAAGCTTTTACTAAATTCATTATTCAGAATGGTTAGATATTACAGCTAACACTGTAAGAAGCTGAACTACTACCACTTGACACTCCTAGAATGGCTATAATAAAAAACACAGACAGTTAGCACATATTTTCAAGGACATGGAGAAATTGGAGCTCTCATGAACTGCTGGTGGGAAAAGTTTGGCAGTCTCTCAAAAAAGTTAAAACAAAGAGATAACCATATGATCCAGCAATTCTATCCAATTCCACTCAAAGGAAATAAAAACATGTTCACACAAAAACTTGTACACAAACGTTCACAGCAACATTATTCATGATAGCTAAAGAGTAGGAAAAAAATAAACGTCCATCAACTGATGAATAGGTAAATAAAATAAGGTACATCTACACGATGGAATATTATTCAGCCATAAAAGGGATATAAAGTACTGATTCATGCTACAATATGGATGAACCTTGAAGACATTATGCTAAGTGAAAGAAGGTGGACACAAGGCCACATATTATGATTCTCTATATAAGAAATGTCTAGAATAGGCAAATCCATATGGACAGAAAGTGTATTTGTGGTTGCCAGAGCTGGAGGGTGGGGGAAACAGAGTGACTGCTAATGCATATGAAGTTTCTTTTTGGGGTGATAAAAATATTCTGGAATTAGTGGTGATGGTTGTACATATCTGTCAAAGTACTAAAAACCACTGAATTGGACACTTTAAAATATTATGCTATATAAATTATATCTCAGTTTTTAAAAAATCTAAGAACCCCCCCCCGTATATCAAATACCAATCTATAGCAAAATGAACTTCATCTTGTCTTGCTGATAAGAGTTGACAGGTTACAGACTTGATGGTTTATTTAAAAGACAGACATTTTCCTGTTTTAGGTGATAAAACCAATAGGATAAGAAAATGAGAAATACATAATCATTTAGTGAAAGACACAGAATCCTACTACAAAAACTAAGTTTCTGCCATACCTGTGCTTTTTTTTCACAAAGTGTATACACAGTTTCCAAATTTGGATCATTGTGAAGTGGATGAGAATACATGCGATGTTCAAAAGCCTCTACTTTCTGAATGACTTTTTTCAGCCCTTGATCTTGAATGCCCATATCATCAATAGGATCTAATAAGGGAACACCATCGGGAAAACGTTTCTGAACTTCCTGAAACAAAACATGTAAAATTCATTTTTTATCTTATAGACAAAATTAGTGAGACCAAATCTGTATTTCCTTTTGTTTTTCCTACACACATGAACATAAAAATAAAAAGAATGCTATTCATATAATTTTGTCTTTTTTTCCAGTTAAATTGTAGGACATTTTCCCATCACATTTGTTTTTGAAAACTCCTTTTAAATTCCTGTACTATGATTTACTGACATAGGGATGTATAATAATTTACTAACAAGTCTAGTACTGCACAGTTTGATAGTTCTGGATGTGACACAATGTATGGATAAATCCATAATCATATATTTAGGTTACTATAATTTCTTGACATCATAAATAGGTCTGTATCAAACGCTTTGTATGTGTAAATTGTTTTAAATCTTCAGATTATTTCTTCGGGGTTGATTCCTAGGGAGGACACTTCTGAACTGGAAGATATAAACTTTTTAAAGGGTCCTGATCCCTTCTGTTAACTTTTTAAAAAACATGATTACATGCTAAATATAATGAGCATCTGAGTTCAGAGAAGGGATAGCTCACTATATGCTGGCATCCCTCTGGGAGACTTTCAGGGTCTTCAATAGGCCTTAAAGGCAAGATAGGACTCAGCTAGTTAAGAATTCAAAAACAAAAACAAAAAAACACAAATGTAAAAGACATGAAAATTGAACATTGCTGTCCTAAATAAGCCAATAATGCCAGCTGTTTCAAGAGACTGGTATCTTTGGTATGTGCACATAATAGTTTCCAGACATATATCTGCCCTACTCAAAGGGTACTATGTCAGTACAAAATCACAGAATCTTACAGACCAACGTGGCCAACTTTTATATATCAAGAAACTGAGTCACAGGCATGAAGTTCAAAAACAGAAAAAAACATTATAATTGTAGTTTTTAAGCTTAAAAAGGTACAATTAAGTAGCAAAAGGGAAATCTTCAGTCATTAAGTGAAAGGTTCTGCTAGCAGGCTCATTTCCCCGATTCTTCCTCTTCTGGTTTCTCAATATGTGGTGATGGATTTAAACGTCTACAAAGGATCAAAGAAAACAGTCTAACCATGTTAAAACGAGGGAAAACTGAGACTCAGTTAGGTTATTGCTAAAGTTAACGTCAATGATGAAATCTCATCATGGATATAGCACAGTGATGTTTAGGACAATAAAGATAAGCCTGAAATTTGCCAATAGACTTCAAGAAAAATGCATTTCAATTTAAGTTTAAATTCAGCAAAATGAAAACTGACCTAATTCAGAAGCACAAACTAATCAGTTTTTTCAGAATGATGGCATTATTTATGCTAAATAATGACCAATGTGCATTTCTGTTCATAACCGTGCCACTTCTTTGAAAATATTAAGAAAAATAATTTCAGTGTGACTTTACACTTCAATGAACTTAAAAGATATATTTATTTACCACCAGACCAATAGTTTTTAAGCTTTTTAGGAGTGGTTTTTTTGGAAAGATGTCCACATCTACATTAAAATTTTGTTAAACTGTCAAGAGAATCATTCATTTCAAGAAGCCCACCTACAGACCAGAGCTTAAAAATTCCTACTGTACACTGAAAGCAACTTGTTTATCTTTGTTTTCTTAGATTCTAGTTCAGAGCCTTCACTACACAGTAAATACTATTCAAATGTTTACTGACTAAATAAGTTTGTTAAAGTCACTTCTTTCTTCTACAGGAAAACTAAATTTTCTAGAAAGTCTTAATTTTTCCTATTGAAAACAAAAGTATTTCATCCATTTATTAACTACACTCAAGAAAGTTAGAAGTCCTGGCATATGATTTTATACATAACACTTTTAACACAGTCTACAGTTATTTTCATTCATAATGAACAAAGCAAAAAATATTTAGAATAAAGTAGTGAAGATCAATGGTCCACAGTTTTCCTTTCTGAAGCTTCCTTTAGTAACTCGTTTTGTTGGTGGATTCAAAGACAGGACAAATCTATATATAGATCTTCTGCCACTATTTTTATAAAAAAATAATTGTCACTATTGGTAGTGTTTACAGTTTTTCTGAAAGAAAGCAATATACTTAAAAGCATTTCAGTTTCCTCTTTATAAATCCTGCTTATATTTATATAAAATTTATATTTAATTTATACAATTAATATGCATACCTGTATGGATTTTAAAACACTCTGTCTATTGTCCACTGGCCGAAGGTCTTTAGGAATATAAAGCCTAACACTGCTGATAGCAGATAGGAGATGCACCAAAACTGGGACAACCTATGAACAAAAAGTTATATAACATTACAATTAAAATTGCACATTTTCAATTCTGCCATTTCCTAAACTTGGAACCTCGAAAGGAAGCTACATTTATAATATGTGACAGGATGTGACAGGTATAAGTCGATGATAATCATTGTGGAGCTGCTCCCCACCAATGAAACATATCTTAGTAGAGACTATATTTAGAAAGTAAAAACAAATTCAAACCTCTTAATAACATGGTACATAAAAATAAGAGATCCCCTCAATACAGAATCCATACGTGATTCATTTTTGTGTCCTCAGTGTTTAGCACTTTTTGAATACATAAAAGTACTATAATGCTACAGGAGGATGAAAGATTCCTCTTTAACAGGTTTAGATGGCCAAGTAAGGTTCACGTAAGCTATGGGTAGTCCAGAAGAAGAGATGAAAAAAGTATTTCAAGCAGAGAAAAGGGAATTTTCCATTAGACATAGTCTTTAAGAACACCTATCTATAAAGTTTCCTCCAAGCTTTCTCCTGTCAATAAACCCTACCCTCACCATCAAATATATTATTTTGCTTCCTTTAAATTGCTCTTGAATCCAGTGGGCCTCTATACAGAGGTGAGGTTAATATTGTAAAAGGTCCAAATCTGTCAGTGTATTCATCTCCCATAGCTACTTTTACACTGATCACTGACGAAAAATTGTCACTGGCTTGTTGATAACAAATATATTCATAGTGTTTTAACAAACAAAAATGGTACAGCAGTTGAAGGCAGGTTCTAGAATCAAGACTACCTATGTTTGGGTTTGCATTCAGTCTTCAGCTAGTTGTGTGACCTTGAACAAAATATCTAAACTTTCTAGGTTTCAATTTCCTCATTCATAAAAATGGGATAAAATTATATCTATTTCATCAAACTTTTGTGCAAATTAAATAAGACAATGTATGTAAGACACTTAAATTAGTGCCTACAACACTTTTTAAAAGTTATTTAGTATAATAAATGTTCAACAAGTGTCAACAAATCTGCATTAACAATGCTAAAACAGCAGAGGTCATATACTCAAATACCAAAGAGAAAAAGTAGGTAATATTTGTTCAGTGTTAGTAAATGGCAGACTAAAAAACTTAAGACAGCATGCACTGTTTAAAAATTACAGCTATAATTGGGCCAGGCAGAAATGCAGTACTAGTGTTCCTTGAGCTTTCTTTTTTAAAGCCAAAAATCCAGATTATTTCAAAGTCCTGATTTTTACAATCTGAAAACTAATTTACATTTTTCCTATTTCCTAGCCTTTAAAAAAGTTAGCTTTTTTCCCCTGAAGAACAACATTATTAGTCAACTTTCTATTTGAAAACTATTGAATAATACTATTAATTATTCACTGTATTTTCTCAGCGATTTTTCGAACTGTTAATAGTTTGTTGAAGGTTGTGCCTTTTCTTTCTTCCTGCCTTCCTTTCTCCTCCTCTTCCTTTTTCAATCATTTGAAATTAAGTTGGAGATAACATGTCACTTCATTTCACCAGCAAACATGAAGGCACTGTTTTGTAGAAAAACAGGCTTAAAAGATAACACAAATCTTTCATGACCTTTTTGAAGACCCCCCTCACACACATATTTTAAAAGCATGTATCTTAAAAACAGCACATTCTCCTGAGTAGCCACAATATTACAAGATCCTAAAAATTAAACAGCAATATAATTTCATCTAATACAGTCTACTTTTGCATTTTTGGCAGAAGTCATGTTCTCTTCTCAGTCCACTGGTCAACATTATTAGTGGTAATAACTTTGGTCACTTGATAAAGGTGGCATCTGCTAGAATTCTCTACTGTAAAATTACTATTTTCCCCTTCACAATTAACAAGAAACTTATGGGGGGATCCTTTAGAGATTGTGTAAATATCCTATTCTTCATTAAACTTTCATCTCAGTTTCAAAACCCATGAATGATTCTTGCCTGAGTCAATTATTATTTGCCTAATGGTCACTTTCCTAATGTCACCATTCCTTCTACATTCTCTCTCTGTATGGACTCATGGACTATTTTATTTTTACATGGTTCTAATCCTTTACTATCGTGTTTATTTTTTATTCTCAAATTGTTTAATTCATTTTTAAAGAAGACATTTTACGAGCTGCATTGGGTTTTTTTTTTTTTTTTTGTCTTTTTCGTGACCGGCACTCAGCCAGTGAGTGCACTGGCCATTCCTATATAGGATCCGAACCCGTGGCGGGAGCGTCGCCACACTCCCAGCGCTGCACTCTCCCGAGTGCGCCACGGGCTCGGCCCCTGCATTGGGTTTTGAACCACCAGTTTGTGACTTATGCAAATCCTAGAAGCACTGTTTGAATGGAAAGAGAAGACTCAGGATGTGAAAAACTGTCAACAATGTGCCAGGTAGCCAAATCCAGAAAAAAGGAAACATGCAATTTTTCTACACTGAGGTACATGTGCATAATCTAAAATGGCAGTAAAATTAAATATACTTCACTTGGCTTCAGAGAGCAAGAATATGTTTTACATACTTGCAGCTGAATTCAATCTATACAGGTACCTGAGAATTTCCTTCAAAACAGAAGAAAACTATTCGGTGAAGACTTAATTCAGGAGGAAGACAGAAACTGTCCGATTCTAAGGGTGCCTCCCTTAACAAACTCCTCCAAGAAATGGTCAGCAAACTCTCACATTAATGACAGGAAAGAGACTACAAAGGCTCTCCTACAAGTATCTTGTAAAGTACAGGAAAGGGAGATCCAAAGACTTCCCTAATTAGAAACACCGAAGTTTTATAAATGAGAGGTTAAATACTTAGAAACCAAATGAACAGTTGCCATGAAAGTGTAAATCTCTACATTCACAGAGATCTAAAGACATATAATATCTGCATATAGTAGTTTATTCAATTTTCTAAACCTAATTATCTTTACAAAGCAGCGGAGAATTCAGGAGCATCATGATGCAACACCAGTCTATATAAATCTGAATAATCATGTGGGCAATCATTGGAAACTTGTCAGAATAGCAAAAAGTATTTTTATCCTTAGAACTTTTGGATCCTTGCATGTCTGCCAAGGTTCCATCTAAATAAGCAAATGATATGGTAGGTAACAGAAGTCAATAAATTTTTTGTCTGTTTTGTTTTGTTTTTGTTTTTGGCAGCTGGCCTGTATGGGGATCTGAACCCTTGACCTTGGTGTTATAACACTGGTCTCTAACAAACTGAGCTAACTGGCCAGCCCAAGTCAGTAAATTTTGTCAATACATTCTAAATGAGTTTTGAGCAATATAATTTCTTCAAGACCATTAGCTAAAACAAAATACGGTTTTCAAATTTTTCACCCAAACAAGCTAATTGTTTTTTGAAGCAACTGAATTTTAATTGTTAGGCAGAGAATAAAAAATAAACAGTGTTACTGAATAAATTTTAGATTTAAAAAATTGAATTTGTGTCTTGATCTAATTTAAAAGCTGACTAATATGATAATCTATTGAATGTACTAGATGTATTCTCTAAGTTTATCCAAGAGAATGGTGAAGCAAGTACCTCCAAAACTCCTCTTTTCCATAAAAACAATGACAACACAGGCAAATATTGTCAAAATCAACTTCCTCAGAATTCTGAAAATTAACTAAAGGCTTGCAGCAATCCAAAATAAATGTATTAAAGAAAAATGGCTGACTTTCAGTAAGAATAGCAAGCACTGTGGCAGTTTTAACTTACCCTAGTCCCTCCCTCTCTCCCCAGCTCCACAGTAGCTTGAAAACCAACAGCCTGCAATCACAGAGAAAACTCATCTGGCTGCCACTCGAAGGGACAAAATCGGGGTAGAACTACTTCAAAGCCCTATTCCCAGAGAACTGCCATTATTTCATCTGTCTGGTGGTTCCCTGGAAGACTCCATTCACAAGGCTGTCTTTATCTGACCTGACTCAGAACTAGCCCAGTACAAACAACCTTTTCCCTGCGGGTGTTTGTTGAAAATAATAAGAGGCAATTGTTTAACATCAAGGCTGCCTAAGGTGGTGGATGACAACAACAGGTGGGACAAACAACAGGTTAACTAAGAAGCTAAAAAGAAAAGCTGTGAAGTAAGAGGTCCATGAGGAATTTGATACTACCCTTGTTCTTAGCCAAACAGCTGAAAAACAATCCATGCGGAGTTTTTTAAGTTCCCACATGTTCCTGGAAATCTAGAAGGCCACAAGCTTGCATAGGGCTGTGTGCACACTCAAGAAAGACCTGAAAAGGCCCTAAACTCTTGCCTCTGTTTGATTATGAGACTCCAGGTACAGGAAAGTGAAGGCTAAGGTAGTGTTATTAACTGCCTGGCTGAGTACTAAAGACCCTCTGCAATATGCACACAGCACAGAAACAAAGACTGGGGAACTTAATGGTTGCAGGCATTTAAGGAAGTTCCTGTAAGATTATTAGCTGACTGTTTAATTAACCAAGCAGAGACCTCAGTGGCCACACACACACACATACACACACACAAATACAGACTTACAATTCAGAAAAGTAACTAAACAAAAAACTACAACAAATAGCAAAAAGGATAAACACTGGGCAAGTGGGGAAAATCTGATTTCCAGAGTTGCATATTATATTATTTAAAATGTCCAGTTTTCAACAAAAAAATTTACAAGACAAGGAAAGAAACAACAAAGTATGACCCATACACACAGAAAAGTAGCAGTTAATGAAAATTGTCCCTGAGGAAGCAGATATTGGACTTAATAGACAAACAGTTTAAATTAGCTACTTTAAATATGTTGAAAGTTTATCCAAAAGAAATCTGATTTCGAGCTGTCTTATTATAGTATAGCCTCAGTGCAAACTTCGCAATTGCCAAAACTGCTAAATCTTATTTCATATCAACTACTGGTATCTTGATCCTCAAGCAGTTGGGCATAGTTGTGATCTATAATCTTCTATTCCATGTCCTTTTATACATGTTTTTATCTAATGCTGAATGAGTCTAGTGAATTCTTTGCCTAGAGTAATAAAACAGAAATCATTTATCTAAACTCGGTCTTCACTCCCTGACATTGTCTGAATCTCATTTAACTATCTTAAACTGGCTGAAATAAAGGGTGGTGGTCAAGCACATTTGAAACTGGCAAAGCAACAGTGAAAACTGCAAGCAATCTTTACAACACACTGTCTAAACTGTAAATTTCTCTTAATCAATTGTAATCCAGAGCTGGCATGCACTCTATATATACATTCATATATACACTCTAAGCCTTTTCTGGAAAAACAAATTCAAGGATATTTATTTCATAAGGAAAAGTCACTTCAAAAAGTAGTCTTGTACAAAGGCTGATAAAAAGCTAAATTTGGCATTATATACACTCAAAGTCAAAGAGAAAAAGATTATAGAAACCCCACTTTCACCTCGTATCTCACGCAATGGAAGTCTGGTTCTAATCTACTCTGAATAGTGCTACATAATCACTGCAGTTGAGAGCTGAGGTTTCCTTATAAACTGCCTATGGAACTATTTCCTTATGTGCAGGACTTATATTCAAGATAGTAATTTACAAAAGCAAACAATATAATATATTCTGTTTCTTAAGGTGTAGTCCTCTTCTCTGTTTTATTCTTATGCCTTTGTCATTCGACCACAGAGAACATAACAACTTGGAGTTCTGTTCAAAGAGGGGTGTTTCATGCTCTGCATATGTTTCTTCCTTTGCTGGGAATGCAATTCTTTTCTTTCAATTCAAAATATTTTAACATTTACATGTACATATTTGTGGGGTACAGTGTGTCATTTCCATACAAGCATATACCAATGATTCATTTAGGAGTTGACAGCATAGTTTTTGTACCCATTAGTCCACCACTTCTCTTTCTCCTCCCCTGCACCCCACTCTGTTAACCATCATTGTACTCTTTACTTCTGTGATAATCACTTTTTTCCTAGATTCCACATGAGTATTTGTGGAAATAATACATGATACATGATACATAATTACATAATACATACATAATAACAATACATAATACATGATAACATGAGTATCATGTGATATTTGTCTTTCTGTGTCTGACTTACTAATTCACTTAACATGATGGTTTCCAGTTCCATCCATGATGCTGCAAATGATAGGATAACATTATTTTAAATAGCTTAGTGGTATTTCTTTGTGTATATATATACCACAATTTTTTTCTTAATCTAGCCATCCATTGATGGATAATTAGGTTGATTCCATCTCTTGGCTAATCTGAATACTGCTGAGATGAGCATGGGAGTGCAGGTGTCTTTCTGATATACTGATTTCACTTCCTTTGGGTATATTATACTCAGTAGTAGGACAGCTGGGTCATATGGTAGATCTATTTTTGGTTCTCTGAGGAACCTCTATACTGTTTCCCACAACAGGTATACTAATTTATATATTTACATTCCCACCAACAATGTAGGAGAGTTGGGAATGCAATTTTTATCTGAAAAAGTTCTCACATCCCTACAAGTTTGTTCAAATCTCACTACTTCCACTGTAAAGCCTTCTTTACTAATTCCCTGCCCTGGGCAGTCAGAGGACCCATCTTTGATGTTTGCTTAGCTTTTTAAGCACAAAATCCTCCCCCACTGAGCTACAATCCCCTAGAAGTCATAAACTATGTGTAAAATTCTCGTTAACACATCCCCTAATGCCAGACCAAAATAAACAGAATAAAAAGTCTACAGGAGCAGAGGAGAGTCCCTCAGTTTGTCCAGGGTTCAGTAAAGGCTTCCATGGAGAGGTTGTTTACTGAACTGAACCAAATCATGATCATTAAAGATTGTAAAGCTTCTTGGTATCATTAAATAAAACAGGCACAGCAGCTAGGCTTAATAAAACTTGGGCCTAGAACAAAGACAGACAGAAAATAGGTTTCACCTAAAATGCTAACTCCAATTAATTAGCCATAGCTGCCCACATTTTCTTGGAAGAATTTCAGCTTTCAGTGTGAAAGAATGCCATGACTTATTATCAATGTCTGCTATGAGAAAAGGAGAATGTTGAAATGTGTGCCACACATTTGTTATTCCAAGTTGCAATAACTTCTAAGGTCCCTTTGGACACAATAAATTGTGATGAATTGTGGGAGTTTTAGCCTTATTTATAGATAGGCAGTCAACTGGTAAAATAAAAGGGGAAAAAATCCCACAAGTTTCACTTGGTGGTAGAATTCTGCAGAACAAATTAGAAGATCGCAGAACAGAGACCAAAGCAAAGGTAATATTCAGAATTACATATAAACATTTAAATCATCATTTAAAAATGCTTACTAGTAAAGAACTGTCATTTTAAGTTTTGCAAACTCTGAATACCTTAATGATTTTTTGATCCAGAAACAGTCTATGCTACTGTAGTGGCAGACTTTACTTTCTACAAACCAAGCCTATTAAAACAAATATTACTACAATGACATTTCCTAAAAGATGTACCCAATATGCCACATATTTAGGGCAATGTTTAAAAACGATAAAGTCCTCTATGATATTAGACTTCAACAGATACCTGGAATCTCTGCAGTAACATATTACCAACAATTATTTTATTTATACCAATATAAAAACAGAAGACATTCAGGAAATACGGGTATCTCATGTGGCAAATCAGATGCTTTACATTTAATTAGAAGTACATGTAAATTGAATGATTTTAACTAAGAAAATTTGGGTAGAATTTTTTATTATCATACTAATGCTTCAATCATTACAGATGCTCCTGGACTTGTGATGGGAGTATGTACTGATAAACCCATCATAAATTGAAAATATCATAAGTTGAAAATTCATTTAATACAGCTACACCTAACATACCAAACATCATAATTTATCCTAGCCTACGTTAAATGTGCTCAGAACACTTACATTAGCCTACGGTTTGGCAAAATCATCTAACACGAAGCCTATTTTATAACAAAGTGTTCAATATCTCATGTAATTTACTGACATTCTACTGAATGTGTACTTGCTTTCACATTATCATAAAGTAAAAAAAATCTTAAGTCAAACCATCATTAAGTCAGGGATCATCTCTATTTCCATGGGAATAAAATAAACAGCATGGACGAATGCAAACTGTAAAATCATTCAGTCACAGCAATGATAACAAAAAATATTTATAGCCCTAGTAAAATACAACTTCATGTGAAATTTAAATTATTAAATTCTCTTCATCTTTCACTCTGTCATTATTTACCTTGTCATAGTTTGATAAAAGAAAAAGAAAACAGAAGTCTCATTAATTATTTGACTGATATTTTAGATGGCTTTAATAATATACTTCAAATACCCTGGAAATTTCTAATTTAGAAATGATAGTATGATGTTCATATAATCACATTCAGAAATGCTAGTGATTATAAATAATTCACAAAATATCTGAAATCTGAAGGTGAAAAGTAAAGTACAAACCTGCATCTCTCCTTTCTCGTCAGGTTTAGCCGGTTTTGCAGCCTCAGTAGCTGAATTTTTCAAGCTCTCTTTGCTACAGCGCAGAAGTACTTCTACGACATATAAAGGATCCAGTTCACCAGAATTAGGCTAGAAAAAAACAGGTTAAAAGAAGTTCTTTTATTCTTAAAAACTGGCTCACAAATTTTAAGTTCCACATGTACAGGAACCATTTTCTCAGCATTTAGCATTATGATTGGCACACACTATGCAGTAAATGCTTATTTCATGAAATAAAGGCTGTCTTTCTGCATCCTTCAACATGTTCTACTAGATGAGAAAACATGGAAATAACTTAATTTGTCAAATGTGACCTTAGAAACTTTTTAGTTTCTAAGAATTCATTTATAATTTTATCTAATATTATATCAGAATTAGAAAAAGAAACTAAAAGAAAGTATCAGTTTCAGAAAATGAATCCATATCTTTAAGTCACCCTAATTAAACAACACAAAAAACAGACTGAGAATGTTATTTTATGTCTTAGTACACTGGCACTTCTATAAGGTGGTCCCATATCATTTTACTAATAAGTCTTTCAGAGTCTTTATATTCTCTAATAAAACCATGATTCTTAAGATCTAAGGAATAATCACATCAATTGCACTATGTTTGAGAGCAGTGTCTTTCAAACAGTAATAGAAGACTTTTTTATTCAGTAAAGAATTCCTCCCTACTTTTGAAATAAAATATTTGAATGATCTCTTTTGCATAAAATAAACAAAAGGAAAGTTATTTTGATTGCGGGGAACACGGCAAAGATCTGACTGCTTGGCCTTCACCCAGAATAGTTCCTATTAAAAAATAAAAATCTGTCAATAAATGACAATTAATCCATATCTATAAACTATTTCTGCAATAAATGACCAATTGTTTAACAAGAGTAAAAGATATTTCCAAATACCGACCAACCAAAAAAACCTCATAATCACAATTATTTTAAATCATTGAGTTCAAATTTCCTCAAAGAAAGCAAAGCTCCATTTTACAATGCAAAAGGAAAACTAGCGTTTCCTCAGTTTATGTTTTTTCCAAAATACGGTTATTTAAAAAAAAGTTCAGAACATTTCTCAGTTTGGTTTAAAGACAAAGCAAAGATGGGTAGTATGTTCAACTAAATGATATCTGTCTGTGGAGATTATGTGTATAGACAGCTTAGTCATTATAAAATGAGTTTTATAAACAATGACCTAAACAAATAGTTATGACAATCTGTCAACTCTTTCTAAAGAGCCAATGATTATAAGGAGACTCAGTGATTGTCATATTAGCTTTTCAGAGGGGGGAAAACCCTTCTGAGGAAGATGCATTCCATAATTTGATGAAAAAATTAACTCTCAAGTGTTAGGAGACTTGTATCTGGAAAAAAATAAACAAAGGTTATGAGCAATCTTTAATGTAGCTGCATAATCTAAAACTCTATTGTTTGTTTAGTTACAATTCTGTAGATTTTATTTGTACACTTAATATTCTCCATCTGTAAGATACAACAATCACAGACATAACTATAAGAACTCAAGCATATTACCTACCATACATAAACATCTGTCTTTGTAGAACTACCAAATCACTTATAACAACTTTATGAAAATATCCTCAAGTGTTACTATGGAAACACATTTGAAAGCCTTCTTCATTGTAACATTAAATTAAAATTGCTATTAAAAATATCTCCTGAGGCTCTTTCTGCCATCTTTCTCTGCTGGTTACACTGGCAAATTTGAAATCATTGATGATCACAGAGCTGGGAAAATTGTTGTGAACCTCAAAAGGCAGGTTAAACAAGTGTGGAGTGATCAGCCCCAGATTCGATGTACAACTCAAAGATCTAGAAAAATGGCAGAATAATCTGCTCCCATCACGTCAGTTTTGTTTCATTGTACTGACAACCTTGGCTGGCATCATGGACCATGAAGAAGCAAGACGAAAACACACAGGAGGGAAAATCCTGGGATTCTTTTCCTAGGAATGTAATACTTATGTACAAATACGATGCCTCAGTGGACCAAAAAAAAAAAAACTCCTGAGATTATAAATTTTTTTCAGCTAATTTATTTTAGTTCTGTACTCTATAAAGATGGATTATAATCTTTCACATAAGTGAAAATAACTGTTTTATTTAGCTTTCCAATAATTGTTTTATCTTAAATTCTTTAAATTTTTGTTCATGTCTGAATTTTTACTTCTTAATGATATAAATGAATATTCTTTTCACTAACTTCTCTTTATTCATTGTAAAATGTGGCTAATTTCTCATTATAAATGGAAATCACCAAATTAAACACAATTTTGGTAATCCCAAACTTGTAGAATTAAAGAAATAAACAATATGAAATAAATATTCACAAGGGCATTTTTATGTCTTAGAATTCTTTCTAAGTGTTTTCTCCCTCTACCTCTGGCAAACACTACTGGCTACAAACATTTTGGGTTAGTATTCTCACCTTGATTACAAAGTGAATAAAACGTACTTTACATTTTTAGTGAATAGACAAATGCAAGTAGCTCAATGGAAAATCAGGTTCATCATCAATTTAAACAGAAAAAAATGAATGTGCTCCTCTCTAGTCCTCATTTCATGAATTCTCATCAACTAGTTCCTTTTATACATGAATTAAAGATCAACAGAGGAAAATACTTTTTAAAAAGTCTAGTGTGTGCATGTGACATAAATGTAATTATATTAGCTATAATTTTTCTCTCCTGAAAATGTAAAACCTTAGATTGACTACTGGCATCACAACACAAGGGGCTCCTCAAACCTGCTCCCTAGCAAAAGTGGCGAATATTATGAAAACACCAACCATTTAAAGTCTCTGGAAATGATCCTAAGGGAATACCAAATGAAGAAACATCTAGTCAAAAAAATCCACTAAAATTCAGTAAGAACAGCAAGAGTCTGTGATATCTGAACCAAGGCCAGTCCCTCTCTCACTCCTCCCAGCTCATCAAGGCAGAAACTTCAGGGCTGGGCAATTACCACAGCTAGTTAGAGCATGATACCATAACAAGGTCAGGGTTTGGAACCCCTTACTGGCCAGCAGCAGTTAAAAAAAAAAAAGAAACAAACTTCAGACTGGTGAAGCCAAAATTACAGGAAGGCTTTGCTTTCCTGCAACTCTCAGCTGGGCTCACTTTCCAGGAAGGGCAGGATGACAGCATTTCTTATCCTGCTCCCACCTACCTGTTACTTAGGCTAAATTCTGGGCATGTGAAGATTAGAGGTAAGGGCTCACTTCTGCCCAGCCTCCTGTGGTTAGCCAGAGGCTCTATTTTAGGTGTGGCACTGATGGGAATAAGGGCATCAACAGCCCTTACCCTGACTTAATAAGGCACTAGTTCCATGCTGGGAGAGGCAAGCTGAAAAGACCTGAGGCTACCACCCCATCCTCCATCTAGCCCTCAGCTCCTAAAGCAGGGGTGCCATAAGAGAAAATTTTGCCATTGTCCCCACTCTCAGCTTTAGAATTTTGGCTCAGATTTTGCCTGGAGAGAGAAGCAGGCCTTAAATTAGATAGCTCTGAATATTTTCTTGGGGAGTTCAAGCCTACAGGAATTCTCAAAAACAGTGGGGATTGTGGTGAAAGACAATTATTGGTAGATTTTGTAGATTCACTGGAGATACACGTTAAATTACCTGTTTTTTTATTTTTGTAAGGAAGATAGCTGGGAGCAGCCCTTCTGCTAGTACAGCTTAACTGTTGAGTATGTATAGCGAAAACTGTAGTCAAAAAGACCCCTGCCAAAAGCACTGCCAACCCAAGGTGGTTGTGGGCATATCCAAGACTGTGTCACCCACACTCCAACCCCAGGAGCAAAATAAAAGGCTTAACACTCGGTGCTGGGGGTTAGGGGGATGGTGAGTGGGGCAGAATAGATTTCACTCAAATAATCTAGCTAGTCAATAAACAAATAAACAAGCAAATAACAACAATAACCTGCAAGGGGAGATGGAGGAAAAACCCAGAACTACTATATTATCTAAAATGTCCAATTTCCAATGATAAAAAACGAGACATGGAAGGAAACAGGAAAGTAGGACTTATGACCCATATACCAGAAAAAACACGCAACAAGAACTGCCTGTCAAAGTAATCAAGATGTTGTATTAAACAGAGACTTAAAAGTAGCCATTAAAATACGTCGAAAGGACTGAAAAAAAATCATAATTATAGAAGAAAAGGAAGGTAAGATAACAATGTTATATCAAATAGAGACTATAAAGAGATAGAAACTATAACAGAGAATGTAAGGAAATTCTGAGTTCAAAAATATAGTAAGTAAAATGACAGAAATAACCAGAGGGGCCCAACAGTAGATCTAAACTGGTAGACGAAATCATTAGCAGACTTGACGATAGACTGATAAAGATTATGCAATTCAAAGAACAAAGAGAAAGAATGAAGAGAAGTGAACTGAGCCTTAGAGAAATATGAGATATCAATAAGCACAACATATCCATAATGGGAATTCCAGAAGAAGAGAGAAGAGAGTGGAAAAATCCTCAGAGACATAATAGCTGAGAACTTCCTAAATTTACTGAAAAAAAGTAATCTACACATCCAGAAAACTCAATGAACTCCAAGAAGAATAAATGAAAAGAGTACAGACAACTTTATACAGATATGTTTATCACAGCAAAAACGCAGAAAGCCAAACTGCAAGGAGAAAATCTTGACAACAGCAAGAAAAAGACTCATCTCTTACAAGGGGACACCAACAAGATTAACAGCAGAAACTTCCCAGCAGAAACAATGAAAGCTGGAAAGCAATGGGTTGGCATAGTCAAAGAAAAAAAAAAACAAAACCTGTTAACCAAGAATCCTATTTCCAGGAAAGTTATTTTTCAAAAATGAAGGCAAAATTAAGACATTCTCAGATAAACAAAAACAGAGAATCTGCTGCTAGCAGACCCACCTTACAAGAAATACTAAAGGAAGTTCTTTGGGCTGAAAGCAAGTGACACCAGACATTTACTTAAATCCACACAAAAAAGCAAAGAACACTGGTAAAGGTAATTATGTAATTATAAAAGACAGAAATAAATGAATATTTCTTTTTCTCCTAAGTATACACTGTATTCTTAAGCCAGTAACATTTTGAAATATAGTATATTTGGCAATAACAGCACAAAGAAGGGGGTAGAAGTAAAGCTGTACTGGGCTAAGGCAATAACTAAGATAATAACTTGAATCCATAGGTAGAAATAAAGAAAACCAGAAATGACAAATAAGATGCATACTTGCTCTCCTTTTTTCTCTAAATTTCTTTAGAAGTCACCAAATTATATAAAGTAATAATTATAACAATGTATTATTGGGTTTATAACATTTACAGATGTAATATGCATAACAATACCACAAAAAGAAGGAAAATGGCATAGAGACATATAGAAATAATGTTTCTATATCTCACTGGAATTAAGTCAGTTTAAATCTAAAACTTATTCTGGTAACTTAATATGTATATGGAAAGCTTTAGCAACCACTAAAAAAATAACATAAAATATATATAGTGAAAAAATAGTTTAAAAAACTGAAATGCCACATTTGAAAATATTCACTTAATGCAAAAGAAACCAGTAAGGAAAGAAAAGAAAAACAAAGAAAGACCCAGAGAACAAAAATTTACATGGCAGACATAAATCCAACTATTATCAATAATAAAGTTAAATGTGAATGGATTAAGCAATCCAAAAAAGGCAATACGCTCCAAATTCATGTATAGATTCAATACAATACTTATCAGATGGTTGTACATATCTGTGAATATACTAAAAGTCACCAAATTATACACTTTAAATTGGTAAATTGCACACTATGTGAATAATGTCTCAAAACTGCTTAAACAAAGAAACAAAAAAGTAAAACTTACAGTGAAAAGAATCAACGGCATTACAGTACAATGGAAGTAAGAATATTCTGCCCTACCAATATTCTCTTAAATATGGACAAGTTGTGGAATGAGTAAACTGGCAAAGGCATGCTAACTTTTCCATCAAGGGTTACATAAATGCATGTATGCTATTTCCTTCCAATATCTTTCAAATACTTTTACCAGGGGAACTTCTAATGTGAACCACCAGCTCAAAAATCTGAGCACGTTAAAAAACCAACTCACCAAACAAAAATAAACCCAAGTGAATCAATCAACCAACCAACCAACTAACCTTCAACAGCCTGTCATTGCTTTTACATGTTTAAATCTAGCCCCAATATAGTTCAGACCTACATTTTAAGCACTTTCCATGATAATCCCCAATACCTTTTTGATGTTATTCCTTCCATTAACCTGAAATGTTCTGGAACTGCTGCACACCACTGCTCCTCCACCAATGAATACCCATCAAATGAAATTCTACTTCAAGTTTCCCTTTAAAATTTTAAAATTCTCTTCCTTCTCAGATGCCATCTCCACTAGTTCATACATAACTAATTTCTTCCTCCTCTCTGCTCCAAATGCACTGTGCTTATATCTTTACTAAAGTATTTATCACATTCTGCCTTATATTTTCATTATCTGCTTGCCACTGTTTCCAACAAGTGAGCACAAGAATTTTGTGTCTATGGTCAATGAATGTTCGATAAGTTGGAATGAAATGAAATAATGAGTTTGATAATAGTTCCAAAAAAATCCTATAAATTAAAAATTACTAAGTTAATAATTTATCAAAATGGCAGTACCAAACTAAATACCCTTAAGAAGTTCCTCAGTGAGATCAAAGATCATAAATCAAAACACCCATCACAAACCTAAGACCTTAATTTTTTCTCCACAACAAATGGATTCAATATCTCAAAGGTCACTTACATACTTCAGGACTAACTTTCAATCCCAAAGCTTAATTCCTAACTGCCTCTACACATAGGTGGGACAAAATAGTTAAAGACCAAAAATCATAAAATCTATCTTAAAAGAACTTTTACATTTAAAAGATAAGGAAATATAGGCATAAAGACACAAAATGTCTTGGATGAGGTTACTTCCTGGCAGGTAACAGGATGGTGCCTACTGCAGCTAAAGAAAATATAATAGGAAGGATGGCTTAATTTAAAGATAGTTACTCTTCTAACAAATTAACAAGATCACCTTTGATTTTATATATAAGTAATCTTTTCAAAATATTTATATAAATAATGACCAAAATCAACTTTATCATTGCCTCCACTTAGACAGAATAAGTAAAACTAAACAGCTCTCAATTTTTCTTTGTGTCTCTAACAAATACCTAATTAAAATTCTAATTGTCAGTGTGAGAAGCTGATTTTTCCTAATATTCAATTTAAAGACTAAACTCATAAAAAAGACTGATGAAACTCAGAGAAGAAATGTAAATTGTCATGAAATTAAAACTTTTTGTTTTTGTTAGGAAAATAACCATACATCTTTTAAAGACAAAATTTAAGGTTATTCAAAGAATTAATTCCTTATGGCAGAATTTATTAGCCCTTCTCTTAAGGTAATTCTATTTCTACTTAGACCAATTTCATGAATCTGAAAAAACATTTCACTAAAAATTTATATACAATTCTAATTCAAGGACAACAGCTTACCTTAACATTTGACTTTTTTGAAAAATTCACCACTACTCCCCAGCCAAAGTCATCTCCTTCATTCTTTACCTGAGAAGAAAGTAAAGCAAATAAACAAGAATAATGTTTATATCTAAAAGGCAGTTTTAGACTTTCATACCCACATTATAGACTAACAGAACTTTTGAATTTTCCAGATAAAATTTTTTTTGAAAGATCACTGCTAAAGGAACAAGGAACAAGATATTAACCCCGTAGAAAAAAAAGTGTCAAGTTTCATACACCCCTACAATAGCAATAATAGGAACCTCTCAATGGGCAAACAAATGCTAAAAATGAGACAGTAAATTTGTTCTGAGACTTTCATATCCAGTGAATTCAATACCAGACTTAAAACTGCCTTGTTTTTAGACAACATATAAAATATTTCCAGTGATGAAATGCTAATTCCAAACCTATCTACTTCTATTTATATTCCTCAAAATGAAAACCAGTGGTGTTTTAAAAGGCTTTCACCTAAGTCCCACAATTGGTGCCACATGGAAACAGGTAAAATAATTAACATAGATCAACTATTTTCAGCAGGAAGCATTTTACCAAGATAAGAAAAATAATTAGAATCTTTATCCAAAATATTTTAAAATTCTGAAATATTCAAATATTTTATGAAGAAACAATGACATACCTTTACCAAACGACCTGGCTGTAGAAATGGTAAGCAGTATTTTGGTTTGTGAATATATTCTTCAATTTCTTTACCCAGTTTGGCAAGCTGCTGTCTAATCTTATAATAGATGACTACACTTTCTTCATTGGGAATTACTATTTTATTATACTGTTCTTCTGAGTTCTTTACCTCTGTAAATAAAACACAGGTACAATACCAAAAAATTATATACCTTATGTAAACTGTGCCCAAAACATATCTATTTTTTCCTACTACAATTGTAGGAAACAAAATCAGTTTGTTACACTAGAAGTTTTGAGGAAAAGTTTCTTGAGATGACTCGAAAACATGTTGTCTAGTTTCTCCCTTCTCCCTTAAGGTTCACCTTCTCTGTTCTCTCACAGTTCCTGCTATCAGTCAAATGTGTCCCCCAAAAGTTCATCTGTTAGAAATTTGATCCCCATGCTAACAGTGTTAAGAGGATGGGAAATCCAATAACGTATTTGAAAGGTATGGCTTTTTAGAGGTGATTGGATCGTGAGGACTGTGGCCTCATGAATGGACTAATGACTTATCACCAGTAATGGAATGGTGGCTTTAAAAGGACAGCAAGTGATCCCTGCACCAGCCAACTGTCCCCTCCTTTCCTCCCCCCAAAAAAGAGAGCAAGTGAGAAGGTTAGCTCTCTTGCTCATGCCAATCCTCGCCATACGATACCCTGGTCACCATGGGACCCTGTACAGAGTTCCGCCTAGAAGGCGGCCCTCACCAGATGTGCCCCTGGACCGTTTCTTCCCAGCCCACAAAACTGTAAGAAATATATTTCATTTCTTTATAAACTACCAAGTTACATGTATTCAGTCATCAGGAACAGAAATGGACTGATATAGTTCTCCAATTTACTCAATGTAAAGCGAGTCTGAATTGGCAGCAAGTTAACGCCTGTCCAGTTAATTCTCTCCCCATGGATTGGATTGGAAAAGGGAAACATTTCTGGAAATTCTATACGTACAATGTCCAACAAAGCACAGTCCTAGGAAATTTTATGTGATAACAGAAATTTTCTATGTCTGCTCTCCAGTACAGTAGCTAGCAGACACTAGCCATATGTGGTTACCTAACTTAATTATACTAAATTAAAACTTTAGTTCCTCAGGTCTACTATCACCATTTCAAATGTTCAACAGCCACATGTAGCTACAGGCTACTATACTTGGATAGCACAGACATAGAACACTTCCACCACTGCAAAAAGTTCTATTTAACAGTGCTGTTTCAGACCTTCTAAATAATATGTGCTTTAACTCAGCAGAGGATCCAGTTTGCTAATCTCATTAGGCTTCTAATACCACCTGGGCCACGGTCTATAAAACTGAAGACAAAGCATATTTACCTCTCTACTTTGTTGGTGGCCAAAACTTTAGTCCCTTTTGGCAACTGTCCTCTTAGCTAATCTAATTATCCAGGTGCCATTTCTGCCCTAATTTTTGCTTGTAGTGCTGATCTCCCTTACTAACTCATTCCATCATGCCTCTATCCCACTATTAACAAACTATTTTTATAGTGGTAAAATATACATAATATGTATCATTAGTGACATTTAGTATATTCACAATGTACGCAATCACCACAACTTTCTAGTTCTAGACTTTTTCACCACCACAAAAAGAAACTTTATGCCCATTAAGCAAACAGTCCTCATTCTCCTTTTCCCCTCACTTCTTCCTATCTTTCTCTGTGATTTCCTTATGAGTTTCATATATATGGAATCATGCAATATGTGGCCTTTTGTATCTGGCTTCCTTCATTTAGCAAGTTTTCAAGGTTCATGAATGTTGTAGTATGTATCAGTAATTCATTCCTTTTTATGGCTGAATAATATTCCATTGTGTGGCTATATTGCATTTTTTTATCCATTTATAACTTGACAGACATTTGGACTGTTTCCACTTTTTGGCTATTATTAACACTGCTGCTATAAACATTCACGCACAAGTTCATGTTTCAATATATTTTCAATTTTGATGTGCTGCCAGGAGTGGAATTGCGGGGTTGTATGGTAAATTCCATATTTAATTTGTTGAGAAACTGCCAAACTGTTTTCCACAGTGATAACATTTAGTTATTTTCCTTCTTTAAAAAAAATCCATCCTAGAGAGTGCGAAGTGGTATGTCAATTTGGTTTTGATTTGCATTTTTCTTATGACTAATGATGTTGAGTATCTTTTCATATGCTTGTTGGCTATTTGTATATCCTATGTAGAAATGTCTATTCAGATCCTTTGCCCATTTTTAAACTTATTTTTGTTGTTGACTTGTAAGAGTTCTTCATATATTCTGGATACTGGATCTTTATCAGATAGATGATTTACAAATATTTTTTCTCATTCTTTGGGGTGTCTTTTCACTTTCTTGATAGTGTCCTTTGATGTGCAAACATTCATAATTTTTATGAAATCCAATTTATTCTTTCTTTTGTTGTTCATGCTTTTGGCGTCATATCTAAGAAATCACTGCCAAATCTAAGGCTTCATAAGGCTATGAAGATTTATACCTATGTTTTCTTCTAAGAGTTTTATGACTGTAGTTCTTACATTTAGAACTTTCATCCATCTCCTGTTAATTTTTGTATATGGTGTGAGGATAGGGCCCAACTTCATTCTTCTGCAGGTTGCTATCTTGCTGTCCCAGCACCATTTGTTGAAAATCAATGGGCAATAAATGTATGGGTTTATTTCTGGATTCTCAATTCTATTCCATTCATCTGCATCAAACTCCTCTATTTAACCTGTGTGCTCCAGTATCTTAATCTGCAAAATGATGATAACAGTAGCACACATATAGTTCTTTCCTAGGGATTAATTGACAAAAGATATAAAATGTACTTTTCTAACAGTACAGCACAAACTGGAAGAACATTACTTTCGTATTATTATTATTACTGTCAAACTTTTCATAGACTGCTCCCTCTAACTTCTGTTCTTTTGTACTACCTTGAACATACTGCATCATCCCGGTTATTCTGGTTTTGTCTGTTTGGTTTCTTTTTTCTGTTCTTGTGACAGTTGGCTACTATGGAGATCTGGACCCTTGACCTTGGTGTTACAGCACCATGCTCTTACTAACTGAACTAACCAGCCAGCCCTACCCTGGGTTATTTTTAAATGAACTGCATCACTGCTTACAGAAACTGTATTTCATTAGTTATAGTCTAAAATGATATTGATGACAACACACATTATGGCAGTAAACATTATCAAAAAAAGAAACAATTAAAAACATATAAGAGAATATTTGACAAACTAAAGTCATTAAGAAGTTATATAAAAATGAAAACTGCACACTAAAATGATAATACTGCTGCCCCACCTAGAATTACAAAGTAACACTGTTTGTAGGAATCAGTGGAACACTAACTCGGCACTGACAGGAGGAGTCTGAGGAGATGATAGACAAAGATATCTGCTTGGATGAGTCCCTATTATCCCCCATCCTGCACTGCAAATCACTTCTGTGCTCAGACCATTTAACTAATGAGTCAAAAGGTTGACATTTTAAGAAGTCCCATTTATTTTGTATGTAGAATTAACTACAGCTATATGCCACTCCAGAAAGTTGGGTAAGTTTAGGTGTAGCTTTTTTCTCCAAATTAAAAAAATTTTGTTTCTCTAATCTTTTCTCAAAAGTTAAAAAACAAAACTGGTTGAATTTATGTCTTCCAAAAGTGACAATGTACATGCAACAAATTAGAAAACAAAGCCAGAAAATGAGACAAAGTTGCCTGTGAAACTCCCCCAATGAACTGAATGAATTTAATATAAGGATAGTATCTTTTGCACCCTGCTCAGTCAAGGAGGTTCAATATAAGCTGGTTTCATTGCAGCACAAAAGAGAAGACCCCATGAGCACTGCCAGAGGAAAGCCCCAGTATTTTAGGAGATAGCATGTTAATATATGTCCATAAACTCTTCAGTTTGCAACCAATTTCTTCCTTTTGAGGAGAAGGGGAGTGGTGGTTGCAATAATATATTTATATCATATAATATATGCAAAAGACAGATGTGTGAGTGATGAAGAAATGACTTCCATTCTCAGCACTGACCAAATTTTACAACAGGTTAAAGTGTAAATTGTTCTACTAATCTAGGGCAATACTATCAGTAATTACAACAAACACTGAGCATTTAACATAAATTATCTCATTTACTTCTTATAAACTGGAAGAATTGGATATTATCCCAATTTCACAGAAGAACTAAGGCTCAGGTAATTCTGATTGAAACTCGTGTATATCTAATTCCACAGCTCTTGCTATTAACTATGACATTATTAAAAGATTAAAATTAAGTCTATTTTTCTTTTCAGTAAAGGTACAGTAAAATCCTAGAGGTTTTACTCTATGGCTCACCAAAAAATCTCCTGTGGATTCAGTAAATCAAAATGAAAAACATCTCATGTATGTGAACCATTTAAATTTGTTACAATAAATAAAGCATTGTATTGTGAAATAAAGCTTAATTCTATATTTCCAAAGACACAGTCTACGTTTTAAAATTTTGGTATATTTAAGGTAGTGAAAATAATACCAGGTCTCTTAAAAAGGTTCTAGAAGTATCAATAACAGAAGGAAGTATATACCTCCCTACCAAGTAATGAGTGAAAACAGAAATAAACTCTGTTCAAAATGTATTCTACATTTTAAGGGAACACAGTATAGCCCTTATTACCTCTAACCATCTTCTCTCACACAATGTGCTTGTTGTTTGGTCACACCACTCAGCCCTGCAAATTGTACTAGGGGTGTTTCAATTCCCTCATCATTTCTCTTTCATCACTTAAATTCCCGCCTCTTCCATTAAAAAGTCTGTTACACTTCTGATATTTAGTTTTTCATCAGTTTCACAGTGTTAGAAAAGCAGGTCTTGCCCCTTTAAAAACAGAGGTAGAGAGATGCAGGAATAATTCAATTGCAAGAAGATAAAAGTATATATAAAAACAACACCAAGGAGCAAATATTATGTTACCCACATCCTTTTAAAAGGTAAGTCAGTACATTGTCCTGTTTTTATTAAAAAAAAAAAAAAAAAAAAGTTGAGGTTTGGGGAGACAGAGGACAAGGGATAGAGTGGGTGGAAGAGTCTTGGTCAAAATCATATTGAACAATCTGTGAGCTCAGCTAATAGGCATAAAAAAGGGCTTTAAATAAATGGGAAAATACTTGGAATTTCCCCTCTATCCCCCACTGTGCATGGGGTATCTTCTATGGAACTACAAAATAATGTAAACATAGTTTAAAAAGTAATGTACTGATTGCCAGAATATAAAAAGAAAAAAAGAAAAAAGCAAAGGTTGTTCCCTTGTTTCTCTTGGTTATTTAGTCTCCAAACCAGTCTAACTGCTGCTGTGTGTGTATGTATAATTACCCTACTCATGCATGACCTAGTGCTAACTGCCTAGGAAGAATATTTTAACGTTTAATTCTTTTAAGTATTAAACTAGCTTGTAACCTTATACCTGTTTCAATGACAGCATCTGAAATTTCTATATCAGGTAAAATTAATGGATTTCTTCGTTAGTACTAATCCGATTTCAATACCTCCTTAATCCAAACCCAAAGGCAAAATGCATTTAAATCCTGATCTTGTTTTAGTTTTATTATTATATAATTTTTGGTGGGAAGAGGGAAGATTTATAGCTTCTTTTGAAATATGGTTCTTTGAGACTAGAATCATACTTTCCTATCTCTGCCAAGACCATGGTTTATCAACCAAGCAAAAATGGCATTCAGTACTTTAAGAAAATAAAAAAACGCAACGTGATCTGAAATTATACACATGCCACTAAATTTGTAAGGTGTGTTTTAAAAATTCAACAACTTTGCTTATGGAAATTTAAGTTGAGTCTTAAAACCAACTAGCTCGAGATTTTTTAAATTATCTTTTGTCATCCTTGTTTTTTTATCAGTTAGAGAAGTTACTGCATCTATACCCATCACCTTATTAAAAAAGGAATGACCCATGCTTTAATAAAAAGAGCATGCTTGGTAGCAGGAGTCCAAGATTCCAGTATCGATTTTGCCATCAATCAAGTGTGTAACCTTAAGATACTGACTTAACTTTTCTAGCATCCCCCTCCCTTAAAAAAAAAAAAAAATCAGTAAAATGATTCCAAAGCTCTTTCCAGCCCTATGGTTTGTTAAAACAAAGCTTTCCTAACTTCTGTAATAAATAATATCTGAAGTATTAAGGAAAGAGGAAATAGTTAAGATAGTTCATCAAGGTAAGGGTGAGGGAAAAAAAAAAAAAGGAGATAGAATTTTACTCGCCTGGGTCTTCTAAGCCTTTTTCATTCCTCTAAGGCATACTATTACACTTTTTAATTTTGGCTACATAAAAAAATGAGTGGAATTGCCCTATACCTTCCTGATAGAAAGGAATCTCAAATTTGCCTTTACTGTTAAATAAATAATGGTACATTTATAAAATGGAAATATTATGCTGTCAGTAAAAAACCATACTTTCAAAGGATACATGAAATAAAATTTTTAAAAAAAACAATCAATGAGCCAGCGAAAGTAAAGCATTTAATACAAGGTTAGGCATAGGGTAAATATCTAACAAGTTATATCAATTATAAATACCATCATTACTGATATAAGTACCATTATTACAAAAACTGCACACCTTATTTTGTCTTAAAAAAAAAACATGGAAGAACTACAAAATGTTAACAGTAGTTGTGTACCTGTTTCTGTGTGAGATTAAACGATTTTAACTTTCCTCTATACTTGCTGCATTTTTTTTGTTGTTTTTACAATGACTGTGCATTTTTATTAATAAGATTTATCTAAACAACATTTTTTTTTTAAATCTAGTGGGAAAAGTTATAGAAGTAAATTCAGCTTTTTAATTTTTTTTATATTACTTTATTTATTGAATCAAAATTGATTATACATATTTTGGGGGCACAACACTGAGATATGTTGATCAAATCGATATTATTAACATATATATTGTTACAAATTGTAATTATTCTTTATGCTCCTTGTCCATTCTCTCCCCATACCCCTCTCCCTTCCCTCTCCACCCTCTAATTACCCTAGATTCCTTCTCTCCCTCTGAAAGAATAATGGTTACTCTGGCGATTTGTTGCCAAGATGATCTGTCCAATGCTGAGAGGTGTGATCAGGTCCCCCAATATTATTGTACAGCAGATGCTTCTTCTGTCACTCTGAAATGGTGTGGAGAGACATCCTCTTCTTTTCTCTGCTGGTGACTCTCCTTGTGTTAATGCACTCCAGTGGTTGGTGACCATCTGTGTGGTGGTTGTTACGTCTAGCCGCTTTAGCGGCAACTATGGTTACTGTGGTGGCTGTGGTGGGCCACCCACATGGAGGTGATGTTTTTGGCATGCTCCTTGGTGCTTGTGGTGTGCCTGGTTGTGGGGTGGGTCTGGTCCCTGGCTCCATACCTCTGGTCCCCAGATGGGCCATGAGGCACTGGCGCGGTGTGCCTGGTTGTGGGAGGGGAGTCCGGTCCCCTTCTCCATGCCTCAGGTCCGTGGGCGGGCCCTGAAGTGCTGGCCTGGTGTGCCTGGCTGTGGGACTGGGGTCTGGTCCCCAGCTCTAAGCCTCCGGTTCCCAGGCAGGCCTTAAGGCACTGGTGGTGTGCCTGGGCCGGAACTAATTTTTTGTCCTTTGCTTACTTCTAGAACAGGGAACTTCCTGTGGGAACCAGTACTTGAGCTGTGTGGTTGAGCTAAATTGCTGCTTTGCTGCTGTTTCCCTAAGGAAGGCTTTTTGTGCAGCTCAGGGTTTAATGGTTGACCTTATAGGTATTTCCGGCTCTCCAGAGACCCGGTGGATCTGGGTTGTGTAGAAACTCTGATCTGGGCCTGAGTTTTTTCATCAAACTGCATCCCCTGCAAGTCTGCATTCCCGACCAGTCTCCTCTGAGTGGTCCTGTGCTGACTGAGGGATGGGTCAGCTGTCCTTGCTGTGCCCCAGTGTTCTCCCAGTGGGCCTGTCTCCCCCACTGCCTGTGCTCCAAACACTTCCCATGGGATGGGCCCTGCACTGGTCCCTTGCGATGACTCACTGGCCTCTGAGTGGCTCCCTTTTTTCAGTTGTTCTGGCTTCTTGCTCTTGTGTGGGTCCATGGGAACCCTATGAGTGGTCTTGCTATCCTGGGGGCCACCAAGGCCCTCTTGTCCCCTGCCCCCTCCAAGCAACTCCATCTAAAAGGCACAGCTGCAGCTTCTGCTGGCTCCTGCTCCACATGCTCATCAACTCCAGCTTTAAAGCAGCCATGGCCAGAAATGCTCAGAGCAGTTTTTCTGTCTCATCATGGTTTCTCCCACCTTCATGAACTCTGCACATCTCTCCTCCTCTTCCTCTGAGCTTGAGGCCCCAGCTTGGCTGATGTTACATTTTTATAGTTGTAAATTGGTTGATTTGTGGGAGAGAATGACGCTGGGAACCATCTATTCTGCCATCTTGACCAAACAAGTATTTTAAATCTTTGCCTCTATTTTAACTTTTAATCAGCTCTATTTGATGATCAGCCACACTATCCTTTAAATTAAAGATCAATGCACAATTCTACTTGAACATAGTTACCATAAACACTTAGTTTTTGGACTTTAGGAAGCATCATCTTAATATTAGGAACTTAAAATTCTAAAAAAAGCTTAACTCAAGTCTTATATTTACTTGATCATTCATAAGCATAAGCTATGGCACTCTTTTTGAATAATGAGAAATGGTGAAATGACAAGACTAATATAGACATGCTTCCTACAGGTCAAATTTTAATATACCAGGCTTTTTGTTACATCATTATTCAGGTACATGAGTTATCATGTGATATATGTCTAAGACAATAAATTATACTAAGTTTGACCTAACTATAGAAAAGTGTCCTGCCAGTGTTTCTCACCTTCACTTTGAAATGTTCTAGTTGGTTTCAATGACCAGACTGCAGTTCTACAGTCCTTTATGTAAGGACCAAGATTTGGCTTAATAGAGGGAAAAAAAAAAACTGGCCAAAGCAGCCAATAATGCAGTCATTTTGCTATTTAGTCTCCTAGCTAAACTAGGCCCCGTTACGGTAATTTTATACTTACTCTCTACTACTCCTGGAATTGCTCTATAATGCTGAAACTGGTAAAAGGATTTTTCCAACATGTACTCAGGATTAATTTCTTCTACACGTAGTAAGTTCAAAACCATGTTGTAGGTCAAATGGAAAGCACTATTTAGAGGATCAGCTGAGCCCTAAGAGAGAAGAAAATATGTCAATTTTGTAGGTTTTTCAAATAAATTTACACAAATATTTCTAATCTGCTATAGTGCTTAATACCTTAGTCTATGTTAAGAAACACTAGAGAAATGTACTAGCTCTTTCCTTTAGCTGACCAATACAAAGTGGTAAAATAGTTGCTCTTTGGGAAAGTGAAGGGTAGAAAATTACTAGGACAGTAGTAGTTAAAACACTGTTTGCCAAATATGTCTAGCTCTCTGCCTTCCAAGCACATGACAGGATTGTTCCTTCTGGCATCCCAGTGGATGGGACCAATAAATTGTTTAGGAAAGTGACATGTCACTTCCTGGCCAAGTTTTTAACTGCTGGTGTAAAAAGCTATCTTTTTCCTTCTGGCACAGTGACTGATAATGTTCAAGATGATAGCTGCTCAATCAGATTGGATCCCTAAACAACAAGGATGAGCAGAACCTCCTCTATCAACCTGCAATGAACACGTAGCAGGTAAGAGAAATAAATCTTTAAGTTACTGAGACTTAGGTTTGTTACTACAGCAAAACCTAGCCTGTAATGTCAGAGTACACTAAACTTATTTCAGAAATGAGTATCTTGAAACTCTCAGTTTTCTAGAATGACATAAAACTGCTAATGTTTTTCCCCCAAATTTACAGACCATTCTTTATTTACCCTTTGATAATTCCTTTTTGTCTTCCTAACTGTGGCTGTTACCAAAGAAAGGCTAGGCTATTGACTAGACAGCACAAAATATTTTACTATAAAATACAATGAATTTTATTACAGAATAACGTGACCTAAATTCACAACAAGGTTTACAACTAAAATACTTCACTGATATCTAAACTTTTCTTTCAGCAATGTTTCTTCAGAGTATTTTTTTAATGCAAATACTTTGTAAGTATGAAAATGATTACGAGTTATATAGGAGAATGAACAAATTCTTGGAAGATGCATGCAGAAATACTTTAGAAGTGTCACTATGTATGCCATATACTTCTAAATGACATAGCAAAATGCACAAATATTCTTAGCATACTCAGGGGCTCTTAAATTGAGGTCCACAGGCCAACCTTATAGGATCCAGAATTTTAAATGTATGCAGAAAAGATTTTATAAGGAAAAGGAATACAGTTTTCACCAGTGTCTCAAATGAGGGTATTCCTTAATTCCCAAAAGGTGAAGAGCCACTCACTCCCAGGGGATAATAAGTTCCTAAAACCTTGATTTTTATCCAGTTTTCTTAAAAATAAGGGCGAAAAGGAGGGGTGACAATAGCATGAAAATAAGATTCTTTGGAGAAAAGAGAAATTAAAGACAACTCCAGTTACTTTATAAGTTTGCAAACTGACTGACTGCAGACTTTTGCGTTATTTTCCTCTTCTATTATTATTCTCTCTAAGAAATCTGGGGCTTCAATATGGCAAATATTTATTTGCAACTCCATGCTCTGCTTTTATATTCCCAATTGTTATTCAATATACCCCTCTGAATTCTCAGTCACCTGAAATGCAATATGACTTTTGACATTTTATCCAAGTGAGCCCAGGATAATCCTAACCTGTATCTGTTGTACTGGTGAATTTCACTCTTTCAGTGTCCTAATTTGGATGATAAAATTATATGATTTTACTATCTAAAATGAAATTTATCTCTCTTGCTCTTCCCCATTCCTGACCAACTTTCCCTCTCACATAGATTAATAGTTAATGAGTTCCAGGTAAGCAGTTCTTTGCTGCTTCTGCTTTCTCTCAGAGGCTGAAGGGGAGAAGAGGGCCTTGGTGGCCCCCAGACCAGCAAGACCATTAACAGGGTTCCCACGGACCCACATAGGAGTGAGCGGGCACAGACAACTGAAAGAAGGAGGCCACTCGGAGGGCAGTGAGTCACTGCAAGGGACCAGTGCGTGGCCCACTCCATGGGAAGTGTTCAGAGTGTGTCTGGGTGGGGAAGAAGCATCCAATGTGGGAACAATGGGGTACAGCACAGACAGCTGATCTGCCCTCCAATCAGCACAGGACCACTGAGTGGAGACTGATCAGGAATAAGAACTGCAGGGGGTGCAGTTTGCTGAAAAGACTCAGGGCCCAGATCAGAGTTTCCACATGACCCCTGGTGTACTGGACCTCACAAGACTGGGAAGTACTTTAAAGGTCAACAATTACAACCTGAGCTGTACAAAAAGCCTTCCCCAGGGAATCAGCAGCAAAGCAGCAATTTAGCTCAACCACTGGGCTCAAGTGCTGGTTCCCATAGGAAGTTCCCCCATTTTAGAAGTAAGCAAAGGACAACGAATTAGTTCCAGAGTTTTATAACTGGTGGGGGCAGCTAATAATCCAACATAGAAGTGAAATAAAACACAAAAATCCCACAGATCAGAGAAAAAGTTCTGATATTAACTAGTAAAGGTCTAACACTACTAAAGAACACCTATAAAAAACACCTACAAAACTTAAAAGGACTGGAAGCCCCAAGGCTCCCAAGCCAGGGTCAGGGAGGGCTGAGGGCCTCAGCAATGCCCCTCAGACACAGACATCCATCCCAGCAATGACGACCAGGCCACTGCTGGAAGCGCCTGGGCTCCCAAGCTGGGCAAGTCAGGGACCAAGGGCCTCAGCCACACCTCTCCTATGTCCACATCCAGCCTAGTGATGACCACCAAGGCTGCTGCTGGAAGTGCCTCAGGCTCCTAGGCCAGGGTTGGAGGTGGGGGGAGCCTTAGGGCCTCAGCCACACCCCCACCCCTGAAATGCATATCCAGCCCAGCTGTGACCAGAAGCCATCAGAAGTCCCCTGGGATCCCCTGCCAGAATGACGAGCCTTGAACCCCCTCCTCCTTCACCCTATCCCCTTCCCCTTTCTCCTCTCCCCCTCCCTCCCAACTGCTCCGCAACATCTTGGACTGTAAAATAATAATAATAATAATAATAAATAAATATATTAAAATAGAAGGAAAAAAATCAGTTAAGCCAGGAAGGCTGGGCAGTTAGCTAAACTGGTTAGAGCACGGTCCTGATAACCACCATCAAGATCCTTGAAACAGCCTGCTGCAAAAAAAAAAAAAAAACAACCCCCAAACAAACAAAAAAACCCAACCAGTCAAGACAAAAAAGTGAAGAGAAAAAAATTAAAATATTTTAAATTCACAATTATTAAATTACATGCTTAAATATACAAATGTATACATATGTGCATGTATTGAGTGAAAATTACTACAAATATCATTTAGCCAATAAGCAATGAATATATGTATTTTCCCATCTTTCTGGCTAAGACCAATAAGAAAGTGATTAAATATGACAGAGCTGAATTGTACTAATGTGCAAAATATACATTATTTCTAAATACAAGGTGACTATGAAATCATGTATTTTAATTTTTATTTGAGAAAATAACTTTAAACATTCAGTCTTTCTATTCATACAAGTCCTATTACTGAAGAGTGAATCTCAATTACTCTTGCTTATAAATTATTTCTTTTTTAAAAAGTCATATACTTTATTAAGTATATCAAAGAACAAACCATTGTTTTATGTCAAATTGTGTTTAAACTAATAGTTGAAAAATTTATTTGCATAAAGTACTACAAAGCAGTACCGTATGGTGGTTAGGAGCATGGACTCTGAAGCCAGACTTCCTGAATTCAAAACCAGAATTTGCCATTCAACAATAGGACTTTGGAGGACTTCTGGTCAAGATGGCAGAATAGACGGTCCTCAGTGTCACTCTCTCCTACAAATCAATGAATTTACAACTATAAAAATGTAACATTAGCCAAGCTGGGGCCTCCAGAGCTCAGGTGAAGAGGAGGAGAGAACTATGGAACTCATGAAGGTGGGAGAAACCATGAAGAGAGAAAGAAAAAACTGCTCTCGGTGTTTTGGGCAGCGGCTGGTTTAATGCTGGAGCACATGAAGCAGGAGCACAGAGGCAGGACCCCTGCCCACAACCACTGACACCACCAGCACCTTGGGGCCCCACCCAGGAACCCAAGGACTGGAGCCAACAACCGGACCCCACTTCCACATACAGGCACACCACCAATGCCTAGGGGCCGCCCCAGGGACCTGGGGCTAGCAGCTAGGGACCAGACCCCCTTCCCACAACCAGGCACACACCAGCACCTCGGGGCCCATCTGGGGACCGGAACACCCTTCCACAGCCAGGCACACAGTGCCAGTGCCTTGGGGCCCACCCAGGGACCCAAAGCATGGAGAATGGGACCGGACTCCCCTCCCACAACCAGGCACCCTGTGCCAGCACCTCGGAGACCATCTGAGGACCCGAGGCATGGAGAATGGGACCGGATCCCCGCCCCCCCCGCCACAACCAGGCACACCATGCCAGTGCCTCAGGGCCCGCCCAGGGACCTTGGGCATGGAGAAGGCGACTGGACCCCTCTCCCACAACTAGGCCCACCACACCAGCACCTTGGGGCTTGCCCAGGGACCCAGGATAAGGAATTGGGACTGGACCCACCCTCCCACAACGAGGCATGCAGGGACAGCACATCAGGGCCCACCTAGGGGCCTGAGGCATGGAAAAGGGGACCAAACCTCCCTCCCACAACCAGGCACACCTCGCTAGCAACTTGGGTCCCTAGCGGGGACCCAGGCAATGTAGAAGGGGACTGGACCACTCTCCCACAACCAGGCACACCTCTGCCAGCGCCTTGGGTCCCGACTGGGGACCTGGAGCATGGAGAAGAGGACTGGACCCCCCTCCCACAACCAGGCACATGGTGCCAACACCTCAGGGCCTGCGCTGGGACCCAGGGCATGGAGAAGGGGACCAGACCCGCCTCCCACAACCAGGCAACCCATGCCAGCACCTTGGGGCCTGCCCAGGGACCTGGGGTATGGAACCAGGGACAAGACCCCCCCTCCCACAACCAGGCACACTATGCCAGCACGTCAGGGCCTACCCTGGGACTTGGGGCATGCAAAAGGGGACCAGACCGTCCTCCCACAATCAGACTCACCATGCCATTGCCTCACGGCCTGCCCAGGGACCCAGGATAAGGAGTTGAGACTGGACGCACCCTACCACAATTAGGCATGCCGGGACAGTGCATCACGGCCCGCCCAGGGGCCTGAGGCATAGAGAAGTGGACCAAAACTCCCTCCCACAACCAGGCACACCTCACCAGTGTCTCAGGTCCCGACCAGGGACCCAGGGAATGTAGAAGGGGACCGGACCTGCCTCCTACAAACCAGGCACCCTGTGCCAGCACCTCGGGCTTGTCCTGGGACCTGGGGCATGGAGAAGGGGACCGGACCCTCCTCCCACAACCAGGCACTCCATGCCAGTGCCCTGGGGCCCATCCGGTACCCAGGGTATGGAGCTGGGGACTGGTCTCGCCTCCCACAACCAGGCACCCCTTGCCAGTGCCTCGGAGCCTTCCCTGGGACCCAGGGCATGGAGAAGGGGACTGGACCCCCCTCCCATAACCAGGCATGCTGTGCCAGCTCCTCAGGGCCTGCCAAAGGGCCTGAGGCATGGAGAAGGGGAGCAAACCTCCCTCCCACAACCAGGCACACCTTGCCAGTGCCTTGGGTCCTGCCTGGGGACCTGGGGCATGGAGAAGGGGACCGGAACCGCCTTCCACAACCAGGCACCCCACGTCAGCACCTCAGGGCCCGCTGGGGGACCCAGGGTATGGAGAAGAGGACCAGACCCACCTCCCACGACCAGGCACACCGCACCAGCACCTCAGGGCCTGCCCTGGGACCTGGGGCATAGAGAAGGAGACCGGATACCCCTCCTACCACCAGATACACCGCACCAGTGCCTTGGGGCCTGCCGTGGACCTGAGGCATGGAGAAGGGGACCAAAACCCCCTCCCACAAGTAGGCACACTGCACCAGTGCCTCAGGGCATGCCTAGGGACCCAAGGTAAGGAGCTGGGGACTGGACCCCCCTCCCACAACCAGGTACACCATACCAGCACCCCGGGATCCACTCGGGGACCTAGGGCATGGAACCAGGGATCGGACACTCTCCACAACCAGGCACACTGCCAGCACCACAGAGCAGGCCAAAAACATGTCCCCCATGTGGGTGGCCCACCACAGCCACCACGATAACCATGGCTGCCATGAAGACAGCTAGCTGCCACAACCACCACGCAGATGGTCCACCAGCCACTGGAGCGAATTGACACAAGGAGAGTCACCAGCAGAGATAAAGAAAGAAGGAGGATGTCTGTCTCCACAGAGCCGATTTCATAGTGATGGAAGAGATATCTGCTCCATGATAGTATTGGGGGACCTGATCACACCTCTCAGCATTGGACAGATCATTTGGGCAGCAACAGAGTAACCATTATTCTTTCAAAGGGAGAGAAGAAATCTAGGGTGATTAGAGGGGGGAGGGGGAGAGGAAGGGGGGATGGGGTGGGATTGGACAAGGGGCATAAAGAATAATTACAATTTGTAACAATATACATGCTAGTAATATTGATTTGATCAACATATCTCAATGTTGAACTCCAGAGATATGTATAATCAATTTTGATTCAATAAAAAACATTTTTTTTAAAAGGGAAAAAAACCCAATATGACTTTGGACAAATTATTTAACCTCTGCATGCCTTATTTATATATACAGTGGGGATAATAACAGTAATTATTGTTAGTTGATAATAGTAAATAATGTTTGGGACATGTTGAATATTCTGTAAGTATTACTTGTTGTTACTGTTACTAAAAAAGTTGCCTATAAATTTTTTAATGATGGTAAAACTACCTGAAAAAAATGCTAGGCAAAAAAAATTCTTAACACCAGTTAAGTCTCAATAAAAGAAATGTCTAGAAATGCAGATACACAAATGGGTACTACATCTTTTCAATCAGGCAAACTATAAAATATTCAAAGTGAAGTGTTCCACTTCATGCCCAATAACATGGCTATAAACCAAAAGGACAGCTAAACAAATGCTGGCTAGAACGTAAAGAAATTGGAACCCTCATATACTGCTGATGGGAATGTAAAATGGTGCAGCTGATGAATTAATCAGTCTGGCAGTTTCTCAAAAGGTTAAACATAGAATGACTATATGACCCAGCAATACCACTAGTAGGTATATAACAGGAGAAAAGAAAACACATATTCACGCAAAAACTTATACACAAATGTTCATAGCAGCACTATTCACAATAGCCAAAAAGTGTAAATAATCCAAACATCCATCCATTGATGAATGCATAAATAAAATGTGGTATACTTATACAATGAAATATTATTCATCAATAAAAAGGAATGCTGATACAGGTTACCACATAGATGAAACTTGAAAACGTTATACTTAGTGAAAAAAATCCACATACAAAAGGCCACACATTATATGAGTCTGTTTATATGAAATGTACAGAATAGGCAAGTCTATAGGAACAGATAGTAGAGTAGTGGCTGCCTAGGGCTAGGGGGGGTTCTGGAGGGGGACAGATTGGGAGGAAAGAGGAGTGATTTTATGGACACAGGGTTTCTTTTGGGGTTGATGAAAAGGTTCTACAATTGACTGTGGTGATGGTGACAAAGCTATGTGAATACATTCAAAACCGTGGAAATAAGTAAACTGTACAGTATGTAAATTACATCTCAATAAAACTATTTAAAAAGTTAACTGAAAAATGATATGAAAAATGATAGAACTTTACATTTACAGAGTAACAAATTCAGGAATGTCAAGTAAATGGAATGAAAACTCTACACTAAAGGAACCAAATGCTGTCATTACAATATTACCTCCTACAATCTGACAACTTAATTCTGTTAGAGTAACAAGGAAAGAAGAATAATGTTTGTTATTTCTGGCACAATTTGAAGAAAAAAATAAATACACAATTTTCAGTCTTATGTAATTTTCCTTCCACGAAGAACTAAAGTTATATGGTTTAAAACTCTTAAAAAATGGTTTCCAAGTGTTAATCTTTAAAACTGAAAATAAGACACCATATGATCACCATGAGTATATACAGACAAGGTTCACTTATATAAAAACATATAAAATATGTATGCATCTTTATCTATTTTTGCTTCAATATATCAGGCTTCCCACAACTGTATCTCAAATTCTCCATGCAGTTCCCAAGTCTAAGAAGTTGAGCAGTTTATTTTGTAGATACTGACCTACGTATGTCCTAACATGTTTTGAGCTTCATTTTAAGTAGCTAATGAGCTGGCAATTAATTTTATGTTTTCAATTAAAGTTTCCTATCTTACTAACAGTTTTCTCTAGGGATTTAATAACTTCTTACTACATGAAGAAGTAACAGAACCAGGTCAAACTTCCCTGAGAAGCTCTTCAAAACAAAACACTAATAACTCTAGACCATCCAAAACACAAATATCAAGCAAACAAAATAAAAGGCTAATTTGCAACAAAGCTTAAAAATTTAAATTTATGACTGGGATATTTACGATTAATAGGGTGAACTGGAAAGGTAGAATGCTGAGGTAATTTATTAAACTATCTGGGCTTGCAAAGGTAGTGGAAGCTGACTGTCCCAAACACTGATATCACGTGCCCTACTTCCTGTTGTGACTTGTGCAGGTAAGGGGGCAGGTACAGAGGTCTCTTAAATTTGGAGGGCAAAGTAAATATTTCTGTCCTGTCTGGGGATCCTCACATCCTCTACATTGGATGAGCTGCTTCTCATCTGGTAGATGAAGTAGGATACAAGAGATCAGTATTCTGACAGTTACCTTCTACTTTCCTAAACCCAGATAGTTTAGTAAATTAACTCATCTACTTAAGAAAGATATCTGAATTGACACAACAGATTCTAAAGTGGCTTCTGGAGTATGTTTCTAGAATTCTTGGTAAAGGCACAGAATCATAACTTAGTTACCTTAAGTAGTTGTTTTCCAATTGTTGGGCTCATCTTTTCATCCACCATAAGAATTACAATACCTCTATCATCCATCCCCCTCCTTCCGGCACGACCAGACATCTGAATGTATTCACCAGAGGAAATCTGAATAAACGTAATTAAAATCTGGAGTTTAGGAGAAAACCTGATACAGAAATTCTGAACATTTTTCTTACTGTAAAATTCACAAGTACAAGTTACATATTCTAAGAAAGGAAACATGATTAAAAACAAACTTCTAGGAGAGATTAAGTAAAAGCACAAAAATAAAAAACACTTGAGAATAATGTTACAAAAGTAAATTTTAGCTCCAAAATGACTTAATTTTAACACTAAGCCAAATGTAGAGGAAGCTGAACTGATATCATGTGACCTACTTCCTGTTCTGACAGATAGAGAGCAACTCACGCAGGTGAGGGGAAATCTATACTGTTAATCTATATTTCCAAATACACTACAGCTACTGGGAATTATTAGCTAATTCAAAAAAATACCTTTATATGCCATAAAAAAATACCTTTCAGCTAGATATTCTAGAGAAGAGCAAAGTCTAAGAAGCAAATAATGACCCAAACTCAACCATGTATCAATTCTGACCTGATCATAATTAACTTTCTTAATCTGCAAAATGAGGTTAATACAAAATTAACACTTTAAAAAGAAAAGCACAATTCTCTCCTATTTTCTTGATATATATCGTGTCCTTGGAGTTCAGTAGAGTTCATCTGTCACTAAGAACAACCTAGTGGAGAAAGGTTAGTGAAATCTCCCGGCTTTCAGAGAGGCACTGAACCACCTGAACACTATGCAAAGTTTTTCCTATAAACAAATGTGTTTTTTCTCCTATAGAAAGAGTCCAGATTCTAAAAAAAATTATGACTCAAGAACAGTTAAGAGGGATCAGTCAGCATGGCAGAATAGACGGTCCCCAGTGTCATTCCCTCCCACAAATCAGACAATTTACAACTATTAAAAAGCAAGGACAGCCAAGATGGGGCTGCTAGAGCTCAGGGGAAGAGGAGGAGATACCTATGGAGTGCATGAAGGTGGGAGAAGCCACAATGAGAGAAAGAAAAAACAGCTCTGACCATTTCATGCTGCTGTTGTTTAAAGGCTGGAGCTCCTGAGCTCATGGAGCAGGAGGCGGCAAAAAGCCGCAGCTGTGACTTTTGGATGAAGTTGCTTGGAGGTGGCAGAGGAGAAGAGGACCTTGGTGGCCCCCAGGTCAGCAGTACCACCAACAGGATTCCCATGGACCCACACAGGACCGAGGAGCCACAACCACTTAGAGGCTGGTGAGTCATCACAAGGAACCAGAACATGGCCCTTCCCACGGGAAGTGTTGCAGCATGGGCAGTGGGGGAGACGGGCCCACCAGGAGAACGCTGGGGCTCAGCAAGGACAACTGATCTGCCCCCCCCAATCGGTGCAGCACCACTCAGAGGAGACTGGTCAAGAATATAGAATCGCAAGAGGTGCAGTTTGATGAAAAGACTCAGGCCCAGACCAGTGTTTCTATACAACCCAGGTGCATCAGATTTCACCAGATCCGGAAGTACCTATAAAGTCAACCACAAAAAGCCTTCCCCAGTGAATCAGCAGCAAAGCAGCAATTTAGCCTAACCACAGAGCTCAAGTACTTGTCCCCACAGGAAGTTCCCCCAGTTTAGAAATAAGCAAAGGATAACAAATTAGTTCCAGTGCAGAGTTTAAGTGGTCGGAACAGCAAATAACCCAACACAGAACCGAAAGAAAAAACAAAGTACCCACAACCAGAGACAAAATTTGATAACTAGTAAAGGTCTCATTTCACCAAAGAACACCTACAACACCTACAAGGACCGGAAGTCCCCTGGACTACCAAGCCAGGAAGCAGGGAGGGCCAGGGCCTCAGCCATGCCCCCCAACACCTGCAACCAGTCCTGAGCATGGGGGCTGAGGGTCTCAGTGCTATACCTCACCTGACAAGTGCAACCACCCCGGCGACGACCACCCCGGCGACGACCACCCAGCCAACACAGGAAAAGCCCCAGGCTCTCCTAAGCCAGGGCAGCAGGGGACCGTGGACCTTGTCCACACCTCTCCCCAAGCTCTACCAGCCCAGTGACAACCAGCAAGCCTCAGCAAGAAGGGCCCCAGGTTCCTGAGCTGGGGTGGTGGGGTGTGAGGACTATTGCCATACCTCCTTGACATCTGCACCCAGCCCGGCAATAACCAAACTACCATTTGAAGCCCACCGTCTCCCCTATGGGAATGTGGGGGATGCCACAGGCCTCAATCCCACCCTTCCTCCTTCCTGTTTCCTCCATCCTATTTCCTTCCCCTTTCCTCTCTCCCTCTCCCTCCCAACTGCTCTACAACAACATCGTAGAATGTAAAAAAGAAATAATAAAGTTAAAAAAAAAAAAGAATAGTTAAGAACCACTATGCTATAAGAAAGCCTTCTAATGATGGCATCAAAAACAGGCTTTACAACCTGGGAGCAAGAAAAGCACCAGAAAAAAACACCACCAAAGAAAGCCAACTTTATAAAGATCCAAGATCAGAAAAGAATGCTTGAAAAAGGCAGTCCAATAAAATCCCAACAGGGCCCAAGAGCATCATTACATTGTGGCACACTACAATTTTTAAGGTTCATAGTTATGATCTTGGGTCATGAAGAAAAGGTTGCTTTGTTAAATCCCGTTATACGCTTCTCATTATCCCAGGATCCATGTACCAACCATAAAAGGACAAGGAATGCCAAGGAGTAATTAAAGTCACAAAGACTTATTTATTTATTTTCTAGTGGCATTAATTTTATTCATAGAATGAAGTAATTTCAAACTATTACAAAGAACTAAAAAATTTACATTACCTTAAAATATAAAATACATGAAAGATTTTTAACTACTTCACAATCACAAGTTATATTCTACATGAATTGGCCTTCTTTCAATTTAAAAAAGTTACAGAAAAATTTTGAAGGCTATGTAAATATTTCCAGAGAGATACGGGCATTGCCTCATTAATTTAAAAATGTTAAACTAACCAAATTACACTTAAATGTTTCTCTTGTACAGTGTCCAACACATTTTAAAATAAAATAAATCAAGAAAAATGCTTTGCCTTTTCAGTTCTAACATGGGTACTTTTCAGGGTTTTGATGATTAGTATTTACTGCCAGAAACTTCTCTAAGCAGAATCACCAATTTCAAGGATAAAAGGTTAAGTAAAGAACTACTTGCAATTCTTCCCAAATACCAGATTATGTATTTGGCTCGCACTGAAAACTCAAACTAGAAATCTTTCCTCCATACCTGCTTTTCACTCCTGCCAATGCTCCACTGCCTTCGTGACAAATACCCATCTGCTGTTTGCTTATTTCAAGGACTGCCTTCTCTGAACCCTTTTATACAAGTGATTTCCTTTCTTATGCTGTATCCTCCCTACACATACTTCCCAGAGCATTTACCATATCATACATTATTGCATGTCTGTCAACTTTCACCTGCTACTAAGTTTCTTTAGAGTTGGGATTGTTTTTTCTTTTAACTTTAGCATCCCAGTATCTACCAGAATTCTAAGTTTAAAAGTGTCACAATTGTTTCTGAAAGGGGTACCTGCCTCCTGATTAATTTTTTACCCCAGTTCACTATTTCATTCATGCTCCCAACTTTCTTTCCTGCTGCCTCGGAAAAGATGTGTGTGCAAACCTGTAAGAACATCTATTTACATTTGAAGGGCAAAACTCTGAGCTGCAGCTACAGCCTCTATAACAGGGGAACTTTAAATACCTTAAACTTCAGATATAAAAATTCTAGATAGATTAAAATATCTTAAAGCCTCGATGCATCATTTGCACACTTATCCGCCATCACCAAACTCCTTAACCTGAAGGAGTCTTTTTTGCGGGGAGGGTAGGATAGAAATTTAAGGGAGCTGAGGTTTAACCCTGTTGAATTTGTATTAGCTCAGATACAAGTTCTTAAGTATTTGAGACTAAAAATCTCAAAGATTACATGAGCCAAAGTCATCTTAAGTAAAACACTTAAAGATAAAAATTATTTCAATGTATAAATTACTTTACTTACCCATCGAAAATCCTTCCCATCAAATTTGCGGGCATTTGTAAATAAAACAGTTCTAGCTGGCATGTTAATTCCCATAGCAAAAGTCTCTGTGGCAAATAAGGCCTAAATAAATGAATAACTGTATAATTAAACATGTATCTTAAGCAGAAAAACTAGTTTTATAATTTAAGTGTAAATAAATCTATCATTGATTTTTAAAAATTAGTTATTGAGACCCTACAACAATAATACACGTTATTCCCAGAGGGATTTCAGTATTTTACATATAAAATTATTAAATAATATTTACTGTCCCTTACATCCCAGAAAATCTGTAATTCAGGGAAAATTGTCTTCCTTAAATTCTAGTGGTGGTAACTGAAGAGACTACAACTGGTCTAATGAACACCACTTTAGGTTGGAGAATATTTTTCTAAACATAGTGAAATTTCTTGGCCTCTTCACTGATAATACAGCAGTTTTGGGGACCACTTCACCACTAGGATCTCTGAGACTGGAATCAGTGACTCGAAGTTTACTTCTAAGATTTTACCAAGAAAAACACTGGATCAGGCACACAAAGATACATGTACAAGTGAAGTCAGTGAAGTACTAAATTTTCATCAATAGAAAAGATAATAAAAATACTTCATTCAGTTCATTACAGAATTGTTATTTGTTAAAAAAGACCTAGGTATAAATACTGATCAATTCTTTACCTAAAGTACCTCAAATATATTCTTCAGGGTGAGTAAATTCTTTTAAATATTCTACTTTGCACTGAGGTCCTCACAATAAATCTTTCATATAATTTTAAAAATTCTAATGATTTTTAAACAAAATAATGTATGAGTCATAAACAGGCTTATGATTACATTTTCAGGTTGTTTCCCCTTTTTAATACCCCATTTCTGGGTATAGACACAATGTCATTTATTATTTTACTATACCAGACTCTCTTTGATTAAAATTACAACATCCTCAATACTCTTTCCTAAGACTAACAAGCAATTCTCCTTGTCTCCTCTAAACTAATCCTTTTAATCTGTATGTAGAAGAAAAGTTCACCTATTGAATCAACATCACATCTAATAATTAAATAGCACCTTCTCCAAAATTCTACAATACCCAATAGTATTACTACTTCTTACTTTAAGGAAACAAATAACTTTTTTTTTTTTTACCTACATTACAAAATTTATGAAGTATAACACTACATATACAAATCAAGTTCATTACTTAACTCATTCCATATAACCTAGTTAAAAAAAAAAAACACACACAACATAAAACTGCCTATGAACAATGTTTTCTATAATTTTCAAACTGTTCATACAACACAATTCTGTGCCATAATAAACAGAAATGAAATCATACCTTTATCAATCCTTCAGAAAAAAGAATTTCTATAGTTTCTTTCAAAATAGGAAGTAAACCACCATGGTGAATACCAATCCCCCGCTTCAAAAGAGGAAGTACGTGTTCAACCTGTGATTTTGGAATATTTATTTTACAATGATATGAGGGAAAGGTTACTTAAAAATGTTTAACCAAATTAAGAATAATTGGTAATTAAAGAAAGTTCTGTATCTAAAGAAACTGTTAATAAAACCTTTTCAGAATAAAAACAAAACCCAAATCTATATTCCTACAGATTATTAAACTCAAAATATAATTCTGGCCTCGCTTTCTTAAATATAAAAGGTATGTTTTAAATAAACTTTACAAATGCTTTGCTGCTTTAAATTTTCCAGCCTCACTTCATCTCCTCTAAAAAAATTACAAGCTGTGATGGCAGAATTTGTATCTGTAAAAATAGAAGATATTGGCAACTCAAATCCCCCCAAAATAATTAAACATAAAACATATTTAACATGAATATGTACTTTATCTAAAAACAAATGAATTACTGAAGTGTTCATTCTCATTACCATTCTATCAAATGCCATTATAAACCTACTATTAGAAGGGTGCTAGGACGATAAAGATGTATAAAGACATGGCTCAGCCCTTAGACAATAACAATTCAGTTGAAAAGAAAAATTACAAAAAAGGTTTGTAAATTAAACATAACTTTAAATGCCAAGGAACATGCTATCACAATCTTATGGTAAATCTCTTACAAATCAAAGCATTCATTTGTAAAGCAGACTATGACCTCCCAATTTTTCTTTTCATACCACAAAATTAGTTTGGTTTAAAGTAGTTCTCAGTTTTAGATGCACAGTAGAATCACCTGGGGAACTTTGGAAAGACAGTAATGAATAGAACACACACCAAACTAATTAAATCAGAATCGCTGGGAGTGGCACCCAAGCATTAGCATATTTTAGAATTCCCAGGCAATTCCAAAAGTCAAAGAATAAATATGTTGGATTAAAGCAAAGTAGATGTTAAATTCCTCACTAAACATATGATTTTCATTAGGTGTGCTCTCTCGTTTTGTGTGGTAGCCTTATGAATTCAGAAATTTAATGACTAAAGTTTTTATAATATTAGGAAAATGGGGAGAAGTTTCCAGGCTATGGTAGTTTTCACAGAAAAGTTCCTTCAGGCAGCAATCTTTCCTCCCGTCACCTTTCCAAAAATTTAAAATACAAATCAAAATATCAGTTCAGTACATATTGCAACACATATGCTGCAGTGAGCAAACAATGCAATATAGTAACAAAACCAAGAAATGCAAAGTGAATATATGCTCCACATTAAAATCCACACTTTAGTTACTGATATTAAAAACTCACTTGAGGGAGCTTTTTATCTTCATCAGACAAGCAGTCAATTGCATTACTGAATACTTCTTCAACCATCTTCTTTTCTTCATCTAAAAGAAAATTCAAGGGTATATAAATATCAAAATGGGCCAGTGATACCAAACTTCACCCACTATAAAAAGTAAGAGTCTATAAGAAGAGTCACCATTAGATGATCAAAAGGGAAAGTAAACAAAAATTATAATTTATAAAATGCGGTTCCTTGCAAAACATACCCAGCACTTAATGCATAAAGTACTATCCTATAAAAACAGTAAAAATACACTGAGTGCTTTACATGCAACATTTAATTCTAACAATTGTAGAACACAAGGAATTATCACCCATCTTTTACTACTGAGGAAAGTAAGGCTTACTATAAATAATCAGCACTACTATGAACTGTTAGAGCAACAATGCCAAAGCCCATGCTCTTAACCACTACACTGCTCTCTTATACAGTTTCTATCAACTAACAAGTACTCAATAAATATTTGTTGAATTAATGAATACACAACCCTGAACTTCAAGCATATTCAGCACTGGCATTTAAGAGAAAACATTTATAAGAGCAATTCACTCAAAAAACATATACAGCATTGGCTTTAACAGGCTATGTGGGTTATCATTTGTTACTTTAACCCATAGAAAGTAAAAATTAGCTTTAAAATGAATACATTATAAAAAACAATACCCACCTTGATAAAGAAAACAATACAACAGAAATTTAATTTTGGATGAATTTAAGATTTATTTACTTTTCACTGTAGAGGATTACACATGTAAAAGGCAGAACTGAATAATAACTGGGTTGGTATTCAGCTATGGTTTGAATGTGTTCCTGGAAGTTCATGTGTTGGAATCTCTGTCTTTCTCTCTCTCTCTCTCTCAGATGTAGGCCCACTGACTTTGGACATCCCAGCCTCCAGAACTATAAGAAATAAATCTCTGTTCTTTATAAATTACCCAGAGTCAGGCATTGTTCAGCAGCACAAATGGACTAAGACAGCCAGGCTGTGCTGCTATCTAGTTGTGTGACTTTAAGTGAGTTACATTTACAGTTAATGTTTAGGAATAATTTATTAATCTGCCAAAAGTTATATTACTTTGAGAATTACAGCATAGTTAACCAAACGGCAGGTCTTCCTGGTTTGGATTTCTATACAAATAAAGCACACTACTACCTACATAGAAGGTGGTTGCACCAAGAGACCTACCCTTAAGTAGTCAAATACAGAATGACAATAAATGAGGAGTTTATGGTAATAAAGTGTAAGGAGGCATGATTCTAATGTTTCTCAGTAGGGGTCTTTAAATTTTACACAGAGCAACTTACTTATATCTTTCCACAAAAGAAGAGAGAAGAAAGAAAAGAAAATAAATTATAAATCAAGGGACTCAAAGTTTTTACAAATGTACAGAGTACCTACTACTGTAACTAAGGTGAACTGCATATCCTAGTAATCCACAACAGATATATTACCAGAAATATATTTTACACTCAATTTTCACATAACATTAAAACCATACTGAAATTATGTAGTACCTGTGTTGAAATCTAATTTGGTCATTTGAAGTGCATAGGCTTCACAATCTTTCTTACTAAAACTGAAAATAATAACAGGTTGAAAATTTCTTTCCATAATCATCTTCACAATTTTGAACACATTCGATGGTCCTGCAAAAAGAACAGATAAACCATATCTAAAAATTAACTCAAAATGAATCACAGACTAACTGTAAAAGGTACAACTATAAAACTCTTAAAGAAAATATAGGAATAAATCTTCATGATCTTGGGTCAGGCAAAGGATTCTTGGATACGACACCAAAAGCAAAAGCAAGAGAAGAAAAACATAGGTTACTTGAACTTCATCAAAATGAAAAACTTTTGTGCTTTCATGGACACCATCAATAAGATAAAAGGATAACCCCAACTCACAGAATGGGATAAAATATTTGCAAATCATCTATCTGATAAGGGTCTAGTATCCAGAATATATAAAGAACTCTTATAACTCAACAACAAAAGGACAAAAAATCCAATTTAAAAATGGACAAAGGATTTAAATAGACATTTCTCCAAAGAAGATATACAAATGGCCAACAAGTACATGAAAAGATGCTCAACACCATTAGCCACCAGAGAAATGCAAAGAAAAATAACACTGAGATACCACTCCACACCTACTAGTATGACTATAACCAAACAGATATATAATATTAAGTATAGCCAAAGATGTGGAGAAAATGGACCTTTCATACACTCCTGATGGGAACATAAAATGATGCAGCCACTCTGGAAAATTATCTGGCAGTTCCTCAAATGCTTAAACATAGTTTTTCCATATGACCCAGCAATTCCACTGCTACGTTTATACCCCGGAGAAAAGAAAACACATATTTACACAAAAACTTACAGTACACACACGAATGTTTATAACAGCATTATTCACGACAGTCAAAAACTGCAAACAACCCCAATGACCATCCACTGATGTAGAAATAAAATGTGGAATATCCATACAATGGAATGTTATTTGGCCATAGAAAGAATGAAGTACTGACACATAGTAAAACATGGATGAAACTTGAAAACATTATGTTAAGTGAAAGAAGCCAGTCACAAAAGACCATATACATGATTCCATTTATATAAAATGTCCAGAAAAGGTAAATTCATAAGAGACAAAAACGTAGACAAGTGATTGACTGCCTAAGTCTGGGTGTTGAGGAGGGCAGAGGTTGGGGAAAAATGACTGCTAATATGTACAGTGTTTCTTTTTGGGTTGATGAAAATGTTTTGGAATCAATAGTGATGACTGCACAACTCTATGAATATATTAAAAACCACTGAGTTGTACATTTTAGAATAGTGAATTTCATGGTATGTGAATTATATCTTAATGCGAAAAGTTGTTTGTGGTGATGGCTGCATAATTCTGTGAATTCCACTGAATTGTACACTTTAAATGAGTGAATTTTGTAGTATCTAAATTATACTTAATGTCATACAGGAAAGAGATCAACTTTTATATTTTATCACATATCATCTAGATATTTATATGGCTTACTGAGAAAAAAATTAAACAGAATACAAAAAATGTTATAGTAATCTGAATATACAATTTACAGGTAAAGTTTTCTCAAAACAAAGTTCCAAATTACCTTTTGTTCCTCCTTTCCGTCCCTTCTGATCTCCTTTTGCCAAATCTCCTGCCTCTCGAAGCACTTGCATAGCAGTATTAAAATTATCTTCTCTAAAATCACCCTGAAATCACAGATTGTTTTTCTATGTAACTTCACTAATATTTAATCATAATTCAAACATTTTTCATACCTCAAACAAAGCTTCCTCAAATAATAAAAATAATTTAAAATAATAATTTTAACAGAGATCAGTAAAATAACTTAAAAATTATCTGTGGTAAGAGGTAACAAAGGTGATAAAGAAGTAAAGAAACTGGGAAAAGCAAAACTTAATGTCCAGAGCTCCTATTCTCCAGGTATTTTTAGCTAGAAAGGAGGAAAATCTAATTCATGCATTAAAAAAGCCACAAATCCAAAATACAATTTTAGAAATAAAAATTTAAAAAAAAAAAAAAAAATCTATTTTGTACTGTGAAACTACTGGACACACACACAAAAAAAAAAAAAAAAAAAAAAAAGGACCTCTACCATTCTTCTCTAGTTCAAAATTAAGGAAAAACAATAAACTATATCATCATAAATATAAGGATGACAATTACTCCCTTACATTTTCATCAACCACAAGGTGCAGGCCATCTCCCCCTGCTGGAAAAATGTAGTGTTGCAATGGAGTAGGCCGATAATCTGTGTAAATTACATGACAAGGCTGTGAAAAGAAAAGAAATAATTAAATAAAATTTTATTTTTTCAAAATAAAACTGCATATTGAGCTACAAAGACTTTGGGAAAACAAAATTGTAAATTCAACATTTCAAAAAGAAAACACTGTTTTTTTAAAAACTTCACCAGACTCTTAGAGAAAAATGTAGAAAAATTAGGTCTATCAAATTATACTACCATCTTCCCAATTTACCAATTCCTTAATCAGGGCAAAATACACAATCTGAGCTTCAGTTACTCATTACTTAACCCTGGCATGCTGTAACTACTTCTATGGAGTAGTATGGTGATACAAACGATCCCTGAAGTAAAAATGGATCTATTCTGTCCCACAGAGGCTTTTCAAAACGTTACTAAAGCAGCAGGTTGATCTAGCTCTTACAGAAGATCCACTGGGCTTCTACCCTACAAAGCAACATGGGGGGAATGTTAAAAAAACACTATTAGAGAGGTTACAAACAAATAAAAATCAATTCCTAAGGATATTGGTGCAAAGGAAACATAAGGGCAGAAAAATACAACCAAGAATAAATTCAGTACACATAAATAAAATGCTTGTTATAAGGTCTTTATAGACAGTAAAGCTGAACTAGAAAAGCAAAATGGAAACAGTCAGTAAAAAGTCCGTGTTCACATGAGAAAAATGAAATTATATGCTTAAGAAATGCCCAGCTTTTCTTGGTACCAAGGCATTAGAGGAAATTCTCTCTACTTTGTACTCATGAACCAATGTCTTAGTAAACATAGTAGCTTCCAAACCTGACAGATCATCAGGATCAACTTGGGAACTTTGAAAATCAGCGCGTCCAAGGCCCTACTCCCAGAGATATGAATGTACTGGGTATGAGATGGGACTTAGAAATCACTATTTTTTTCAACTGATTTTGATAAGCTGTTTGATTTGAGAAGTTGTTTCATATTAAAATGTGTTCTTTACTCTGGACAGCATTAGGGAAAAGTATAGGAAGGGAAAAATAAAGCCAACTTAGAACATTTTAAAAACTGAAGACATCAAAAAAGGGAAAGAAAATACCTGTTTATGTAAATGGCAAATCCATTCAGCAAACTGTCGGGCATTTGGAATAGTAGCCGAAAGAAAGACATAGTGGACATTATCAGGAAGCAAAATAATAGTTTCTTCCCATACTACACCACGCTCTGAAAAAACAAATATACCCTGGGATTCAGTGTCACTTTGTGACAGTACCTAAAATTTTTTTCTCATATGCTTTATAGTTAGAAATGGAGACCACCTTACACCAGCATATTGTTAGCCGCAGAACCTTACTGAAAACCACTTTTTCACCATGATTCTATCCAGTAGAAAGTTAGTACACTAAGCCACTATAAACACAACATACTCGGAAATATATTGCCTGCAAAGAATAGTTCCAGACTGAATCCTTTCAAACAGCCTAACAAGGGTCCCGATGACAAGGCAAGGGAATATTATTTCCACTTCACTTTGAGAAGCAGAAGTTAAAGGTTTGTAGAAAGATATAGCAACAAATTTCGAAGATACCATTACCATTCCATACGGCATCTTTCACTCAAATTACCCTTATGATCCTCTGGAGATGAAGATTTGAGGAAAAGCAGAACCATAAGTCAGTTTTTATTAAGATGGGGAAAAAAAAAAACCAAAAAATCCCTTAAAATAAACAAATCAATACAGAATTCATGGTTTTAAAACTGAAACAAGTGTTTACAGCTTAATTTTATAAATTTGGAAAGGATAAAATATTGAAAGGGTAAAAAAAAAAGTGGTTCCTTAAATTGCATTACATTCTCCATAGATTAACTCAGTACTACAGTTTAAATAAAAATTAAATCTTATTTTAAGTGTGTACATATTAAATATTTAACTTCTCAATGTGTTTGATAATATTAGCCCGCTCAGCACCCCCAAAATTCCAAGCACACTTGTTTTTCCATTATAGCAGTATAATAGCCTAAGTAAAGCGCACCTGTAATTTTTTTTGCTCATTTTTATTTCATAATCCCCACCTTTTTTTTTTAACAAAAACATGTATTTCATAGCTTTTTAAAAATATTCAACTTAATACAAATCAAGAAAGTTAATTTTGTAAGCTAGAAGTTTTAGAAATTCTTTAACATTATTTATATTAGAGAACTCTGTATCAAAAGCAAGCCAGTTTTAACTCCACTGCCTCTGTTTGAAATTGAACTTTCTCACCCAGCAGAAGTTACTATTTAAGGAGGTGTACTTGAATGAAATCCTACTGGAAATATTATTTCACATCATCTACAATTTAAAGAAGCAATAGTTTATTATGACTCCAGCCACACAAAAATTCAAAGAAAAATTTAACAACTTCTTGTTCAAAATTCCTAACGCCATTCTTAAGGGAAATACGGTACACATCTCAACACTGAGGAATATACCTGAATCTCTCATGTAATGAATTTCATCAAATATGACCCAAGCAACTTCTCGCATAACTTCAGAACCTCTATATAGCATACTTCTTAAAATCTAAAGGAAAAAATAAAAGAGTTATTTAGCAGGATTTTGATATATTTAATAGTTAAAAATTTCTTTCCAATGAGGGGCTGGTCAGTTAGCACACTTGGTTAGAGCGAGATTCTGGTAACAACAAGTCATGGGTTCAGATCCCTGTACTGGCCAGCTGCAGAACAAACAAACAAACACAAACCAACAACAAAATACTTTTTTCCAATAAAAAATTTCATATGTTCTTTATTAAATGGAAATATTACAATAATTTTAGGGGGGTTATGTCTTTAAAATATTTCATAAATCAAATAAAACCAAAGTAAATAACTTCTCAACAGTTACTAAGCAGATACAATCCATGGAGAGAATTATTATCACCTCTATTCTCCATTTATCTAGAATACAAAGCTACTTCCTTATAAGCACAGCACTTACACAAGATTCACACTTTCTAGGATATCAGAACAACTTAAATTATCCTATATCCACAACGCTGAATCTCAAAATATTTGCCCATTTTTTCTGCCTCCTCTCCTCAAAATATGGATACTGATCTTTATAGAGTTAAGAAAATCTTCAACAGATGCAAGAAGACTTTGAGAATGGATAATAAACTTACACTGGGCACCAAGATGAAAAAGTGAGCAAGGTCTTTGGCTGGATCTCCAGACCAGAAGATAATTTATGCTTTCTATTTAACTGTAAAGTGTAAAATGCAGCAATATAGCTAAAGTATGTACAAAAATACTTACACTACAGTAAAAATAGCTAATCATGTCCAAAACTTAACTGTAACTATGGGAAGAAGCTAAACATAATACTGCCATTTAAAAATAAGTTACTCCTTTGTTGGGAACCTTCTGATAACCGCTTCAATCTCCTTTATTGTTACAGGTCTGTTCAGGTTTTCTACGTCTTCATGGTTCAGTTTTGGGAGCTTGTGTGTGTCCAGAAATTTATCCATTTCCTCCAGATTTTCAAATTTCTTGGCGCATAGTTGTTTATAGTAGTCTCGAATGATTCCTTGTATTTCAGATGGATTAGTTGTAACAACGCATTTTTCATTTCTAATTTTTGTTATTTGAATCTTCTCTCTTCTTTTTTTTGTTAGCCATGATAATGGTTTCTCAATTTTATTTACCTTTTCAAAAAACCAACTTTTTGATTCATTGATCTTTTGTACTATTTTTTCGGTTTCAATTTCATTCAGTTCTGCTCTAATCTTCATGATTTCTTTCCGTCTGCTAACTTTGGGTTTGGATTGTTCTTGTTTTTCTAGTTCTTTAAGGTGAAGTGTCAGGTTGTTCACTTGCCATCTTTCCATTCTTCTGAGGTGAGCATTAAATGCAATAAATTTCCCCCTTAATACTGCTTTTGCAGTATCCCACAGGTTTTGGTATGATGTATCATTATTTTCAATAAATTTTTTGATTTCCTGCTTGATTTCTTCTTGGACCCATATGTCATTAAGTAGAATGCTGTTTAATTTCCATGTGTTTGTATAGTTTCCAGAATTTCGTTTGTTATTGATTTCTAGTTTTAATCCACTATGGTCTGAGAAAATACATGGGATAATTCCAATTTTTTTGAATTTGTTGAGACTTGGTTTGTGACCTAACATGTGATCTATCCTGGAGAATGATCCATGTGCTGATGAGAAGAATGAATATTTTGGGGTTGTTGGATGGAATGTTCTGTAGATATCTGCCATGTCCAATTGGTCTAGAGTATTATTTAGATCTTGTGTTTCTCCACTGATTCTTTGCCTAGATGATCGGTCCAATATTGACAGTGGGGTGTTCAGGTCCCTTGCTATTATGGTATTAGTGTCTATTTCCTTCTTTAGGTCTAATAGAGTTTGTTTTATAAATCTGGCTGCTCCAACATTGGGTGAATACATATTCATGATTGTTATGTCTTCTTGATGCATCAGTCCTTTTATCATTATGTAGTGTCCCTCATTGTCTCTTTTTATGGTTTTTAGTTTAAAGTCTACTTTGTCAGATATAAGAATAGCTACTCCTGCTCGTTTTTCTTTTCTGTTTGCCTGGTAAATCTTTTTCCATCCTTTCACTCTTAGTCTATGTGAGTCATTATGGGTGAGGTGGGTGTCTTGAAGGCAGCATATAGTTGGGTCCTCCTTTTTAATCCAGTCAGCCAGTCTGTGTCTTTTGATTGGGGAATTTAAGACTTTTACATTAAGAGTTGTTATTGAAAGGTGTTGATTTATTCCTAGCATTTTATTGGTTGTTTGGTTGTCTTAGGTGTCTTTTGTTCCTTGCTTTCTGATTTACTGTTTGGTTTCTGTGTTTGTTGGTTCCTTAAGTTGTAGATAGCGTTTTTGTTTGTTTGTTTTCTCTTCATGAATGCCATTTTTATTATACTAGTAGGTTTAGATTTTTCTTGGGTTTTTATGGCAGAGGTAATTATTTTTCAGGAACCAAACGCAGTACTCCCTTGAGAATTTCTTGTAAGGGTGGTTGTGTGGTGGTGAACTCCCACAGTTTTTGTTTGTCTGAGAAATATACTATTTGCCCTTCATCTCGGAAGGATAGCCTTGCAGGGTAGAGTATTCTTGGCTGACAATCTCTGTCTTTTAGTATTTTGAATATATCATCGCATTCCTTTCTGGCTTTTAGGGTTTGTGATGAAAAGTCTGATGTTAGCCTGATTGGGCTCCCTTATAGGTGATTTGACGCTTCTCTCTTGCAGCTATTAAGATTCTCTCTTTGTCTTTGAGTTTTGCCAGTTTGACTATAACATGTCTTGGAGAAGACCTTTTTGGGTTGAATACGTTTGGAGATCGTTGAGCTTCCTGGATCTGAAGATCTGTGATTTTTCCTATACCTGGGAAGTTTTCTGCCACTATTTTGTTGAATATGTTTTCAATGCAATCTCCTTTTTTCTCCCATTCTGGAATACCCATGACTTGGATATTTGAGTGCTTGAGGTTGTCTGATATCTCTGTCAGATTTTCTTAAATGCCTTTGATTCTTTTTTCTTTTTTTTTTGTCTCCTTGTGTTATTTCAAACAGCCCATCTTCAAGTTCAAAGGTTCTCTCTTCAACTTCCATAAGCCTGCTGGTTAAACTCTCCATTGTGTTTTTTATTTTGCTGAATAACTTCTTCAATTCAGCAAGTTCTGCTACATTTTTTTTCAGGACATTGATTTCCTTGTACATTTCCTCTTTCAGGTCCTGTATACATTTCCTCGTTTCATCATGATGTCTAGCTGAGTTTTCTTGTATCTCATTCAGTTTCCTTAGAATTATCACTCGAAATTCCTTGTCAGTCATTTCAAGGGCTTCTTGTTCTATAGGATCTAGAGCTTGAGATTTATTATCTTTTGGTGGTGTACTTTCTTGATTTTTTGTATTTCTGGTATCTTCTATTTGATGTTTATTCATTGTGGCAGGGGGTCTCACAGTCCACAGGTTTGACACTACTGACTAACTAAGATGTTGCTGTGCTTGCCAGTTTGGTACGGCTACCTCAGTGACTGCTCAGTTGGCCACTAGTGCCTTGTGTGTATGGTTGCCTCGGGTCTTGGGCCTCTCCGGGGAGCCACCTCTCTGGTCAGCTTGGACTCTGCTGAGCTGCTGGATCATGGGGCGGTACTGCAGGGTGTGTAGTCTCTGCTGAGCTTCCACCTCCCGTGCTGGACTTCTCCCTGATCAGTGTGCTCTGGCATGGGATGCTGGGATGCACCTAGGCACTGCAGAGCGTGTGGTCTCTGCAGAGCTTCCCCTTCCACTACAGGATGTCTCCCTGCTCTGTGCATGCTAGGCCAGGCTTGGGATGGAACCGGGTGGCAGCAGTGAAGCCTACCTGCTGCTGGATCACGTGGCGGCGGCCCCCCCCCCACAGGGTGTGTGGACTCTACGGCGCTTCTATCTCCCTTGCTGGAGGTCTCTGTGCTTCGTACGTATTGGGCCAGGATGCTGCATCTCGCGGTCGCACTTTGGTCCCCGTGGAGTTCCCACCTCCCCTGCTGGACGTCTCCCTTCTCCAAGCGCACTAGGCCGGTCTGGGAATGGAGAGGGGTGCCTGCGGTGAAGACTACATGCTGGATCACGCAGTGGTGGCGCCACAGATTGTGTGGTTTCTGCCGAGCCTCCACCTACCTTGCCGGACGTCTCCCCATTCTGTGCGCACTGGGCTGGGCTGCTGGATCACGCAGTGGCGGTCCCACAGGATGTGTGGTTTCTGCCGAGCCTCCACCTCACTTGCCGGACGTCTCCCCACTCTGTGCACACTGGGCGGGTCTGGGAATGGAGCCGGGTGGCGGTGGTGAAGCCTATCTCCCGGATACTGCAACGGCGGCCCCGCAGGGCATGTGGTCTCTGTGGAGCTTCTGCCTCCCCCGCTGGACGTCTTCCCATTCCATATGCACTTGATGTTATGTTTTGATACTTTAAATCAGTTGATTTGTGGGAGAGAGTGATGCTAGGGACCATGTATTCCGCCATCTTGACCGGAAGTCCTCCCCAGGACCAGAAGGATTCACAGCAGAATTTTACCAAACATTCAAAGAGGAATTGACACCGATTCTTTACAAACTATTCCAAAAGATTAAAACAGATGCAAATCTCCCAAACTCATTCTATGAAGCAAACATCATCCTGATACCCAAACCAGGTGAAGATATAACCAAAAAAGAAAACTACAGGCCGATATCCTTGATGAATATAGATGCAAAAATCCTAACTAAAATACTAGCAAACAGAATATAGCAACACATACGTAAAATTATTCACCATGACCAAGTGGGATTCATCCCAGGGCTGCAAGGTTGGTTCAACAACACAAATCAATAAATGTGATACAGCATATTAATAAAATCAAACACAAGGACGATATGATCATCTATATAGATGCTGAAAAAGCATTTGATAAAATTCAGCACTCATTCATGATAAAGACCCTCTATAAGTTAGGTATAGAGAGAAAGTATCTCAACATAATTAAAGCCATATATGATAAACCCACTGCCAATATCATCCTGAATGGGGAAAAGCTGAAAGCTTTTCCTTTAAGAACAGGAACTAAACAAGGATGCCCACTCTCACCAATCCTATTCAACATACTGTTGGAAGTACTAGACAGAGCAATCGGAGAAGAGAAGGAAATAAAGGGCATCCAGACATGATCCTATATATCGAACAGCCTAAAGCCTCTACAAAAAAACTCTTGGAGTTGATAAATGATTTCAGCACAGTAGCAGGATACGAAATCAACACACAAAAATCAGTAGCATTTCTTTTCTCCAATAGTGAACATGCAGAACAAGAAATCAAGAAAGCCTGCCCATTTACAATAGCCACCAAAAAAATAAAATACTTAGGAATTGAGTTAGCCAGGGATGTGAAAAATCTCTATAATGAGAACTACAAACCACTGCTGAGAGAAATTAGAGAGGATACAAGAAGATGGAAAGACATCCCATGTTCTTGGATTGGAAGAATCAACATAGTGAAAATGTCCATACTACCCAAAGTGATATACAAATTCAATGCAATCCCCATCAAAATTCCAATGACATTATTCTCAGAAATGGAAAGAACTATCCAGACATTTATATGGAATAACAAAAGACCACGCATAGCCAAAGCAACGCTGAGCAAAAAAAATAAAGCTGGAGGCATAACACTACCTGACTTTAAGCTATACTACAAAGCTATAATAACCAAAACAGTATGGTACTGGCATAAAAGCAGACACACTGACCAATGGAATAGAACAGAGAATCCAGAAATCAACGCACACACTTACTGCCATCTGATCTTTGACAAAGGCACCAAGCCTATTCACTGGGGAAGAGACTGCCTCTTCAGCAAATGGTGCTGGGATAAATGGATATCCATATGCAGGAGAATGAAACTAGACCCATACCTCTCACCATATACTTAAATCAACTCAACTCAAAATGGATTAAGGATTTAAATATACATCCTGAAACAATAAAACTTCTTAAAGAAAACATAGGAGAAACACTTCAGGAAATAGGACTGGACACAGACTTCATGGATATGACCCCAAAAGCACAGGCAACCAAAGGAAAAATAAACAAATGGGATTATATCAAACTAAAGAGCTTCTGCACAGCAAAAGAAACAATTAACAGAGTTAAAAGACAACCAACAGAGTGGGAGAAATTATTTGCAAAATATACATCTGACAAAGGATTAATATCCAGAATATACAAGGAACTCAAACAACTTTACAAGAAAAAAACAAGCAACCCAATTAAAAAATAGGCAAAAGAGCTAAGTAGGCATTTCTCTAAGGAAGATATCCAAATGGCTAACAGACATATGAAAAAAATGCTCAACATCACTCAGCATCCAGGAAATGCAAATCAAAACCACACTGAGATACCATCTCACCCCAGTTAGGATGGCTAAAATCCAAAAGACTCTGAATGATAAATGCTGGCGACGTTGTGAAGAAAAAGGAACTCTCATACATTGTTGGTGGGACCGCAAAATGGTGCAGCCTCTATGGAAAATGGTATGGAGGTTCCTCAAACAATTGCAGATGGATCTACCATATGACCCAGCTATCCCACTGCTGGGAATATACCCAGAGGAATGGAAATCATCCAGTCGAAGGTATACCTGTTCCCCAATGTTCACTGCAGCACTCTTTACAATAGCCAAGAGTTGGAACCAGCCCAAATGTCCATCATCGGATGAGTGGATATGGAAAATGTGGTATATCTACACAATGGAATACTACTCAGCTATAAAAACGAATGAAATACTGCCATTTGCAACAACATGGACGGACCTTGAGAGAATTATATTAAGTGAAACAAGTCAGGCACAGAAAGAGAAATACCACATGTCTTCACTTACTGGTGGGAGCTAAAAGTAAATAAATAAATTCACACACACACACACCAAAAAAAAAACCTGGGGCGGGGGGGAAGAAGACATGACAACGACAATTCCTTGAAGTTGATATGACAAGCAAACAGAAAGGACATTGTTGGGTGGGAGGGAGGAGAGGGAGGAGGGAGGTTTCGGTAATGGGCCACAATAATCAACCACATTGTATATCGACAAAATAAAATAAAAAATAAATAAATAAATAAATAAAATTAAAAATAAAAATAAGCTACTCCTTATCTACTTGTGTCACCACTCATATGCAGAAGAAAAAAATCAGATGGAACAAAGAACCATGTATTCAAATACATGAAAATACCTATAGAAGACCAATAAAACATTTTCATGTCACTGACAGTAATAAGCCTTTAAAAATACTTGGAGAAAAAACTTTACCTATACTACATGACAAATAATAGAAATACTCATACTTTAGAATTACATTTTATCTAAAAAGAGCAAGCAACAAAATATTACATTTTCTAATTAGACATGTTAATTAAGTTAAGAAGGAAAAGATGATGCACTATATAGAGTAAATTACCTCTGTGGTCATAACAAGACAAGATGCTGTGGGATTAATAGTAACATCTCCAGTCATCAGACCAACATCTTGAAATTCTTCATACATTTCACGGTATTTCTGGTTACTCAAAGCCTTAATTGGACTGGTAAATATTACACGCTGTTTTTCCCTTAAAGCCAATGCAATGGCATACCTAAAAATGTTAAAATAAATAAGAATAAAGTATTTGTAAATCTTTTTCTTTAAATTATATGATTTTGAAAATTCTGTTAATATGAAAATTATGTCCAAATTTTCCCTAATTACTTATCTTAAATGGACTTTGCTGAACATTAATATCTTATTCTATTTACAGTAAACATTATACTAATGACTATTTGTATAACACTATAAAAACTATTATACTACTACTAATAATAATTATCATAAATCTGAAATACAGTGGCCTAAACGAATAAGAACGTTTCAATTTTAACTCTGGTCACCTGGAGTTAATGCAACTTAATTACTAATACCAACAGTATTACAATACTAATGGTTACCCTATTTCTTGCAAATGAAATACTTTTGTTCTACAGACGGGCCTTTAAAATTTTAGAGTCTCTGCCTGTCAATTTACACACACACAGGATATGAACAATTAGGACACCCTGCAAAATGAAGTGTTTTTCCCCTTGAGTTTCACAAATAAGCAAATGCACATGTATTCTTTCCCTACCTATAATACTTATCAAAGCAGTCTTGACTGAAAATTACGGCAGGTTTTGATTATAGAGAAGTTCTTCCACAGCTATTAATAGAAGACAATACAGTTTTGTTTGTCTTTAAAGAAAATTCAGTACTCAAATATAGAAAAATTCAGTATTTAAATATAGACCATGAAATCAGGATTAATCCATTCCTGAGAATCTAATCACCTCTTACAGGCCCCACCTTCCAATACTGATACATCGGCAATTAAACTGCAACATGAGTTTTGGAAGGGACATTCCAACCATAACAGTGGTAGAAATATTTCATGAGTCCTGGAATTATTTTATATTAACGTAATGTATATTAAATACATTTTAGAAGACATCTATCAAAAAATTTAGAACATACTCATATATGTAATTTCTTTATAAATTAGGTGCACTAATGTAGTAATATATAATGTGCATTAAAAATAATAACAAAATATTCACTTAAAGCCAAGAAGGATAACAGGGACTGGCTTTACCCACCCACCTGAAACAACTATAAAACAGGATAAAATATATAAAACAATGGTTTCAGACACTGCAGATAAGGACAGTAATCCCTGAGAGAGAGAAAACAAAGTAGGTAACCCCAGATTAGTGTCTATATTTTCCAAGACAGTTCCAAGGGGAACCCAGGTAGATCCTGGAGGTTTCCCAAAGTTGAACAGACGAAGGCAAAAGTCTGGGGAGGCCAAAGCAGCTAGAGATTGCAGAGAGGAGAAAGTGGCACAGAGAGGGTACTGAACATTTGCTGAGCATTCACAAGTCTTTGGGTAGTAATGATCAGTGAGTAAGTCTTAGGAAACTATCTGAGACCAGGGAAAAACCAATCCAAACGAACAGAGATAAAAATGACCAAATTTCATATTGGACTGGGAGTAATTTGGATTCCCACCAGCCACAGTGAAAAACTTCATAATTCACAAGATACCAGGTAGAATACTAAGAGTATTGACTAAGAAGCAGGAAAAGGAAAATTAATCCTAGACTAAATGCTGCTCTGGGTCTGCCTAAAAAATCATAAAAACAAGCCTCAAAAGGTTTACAATCTTTTCAAACAACTTATCCATATCCCAGAACAAATCTTATTAATATGTATAGGAATGCAAAAATATTTGGCACCATCAAGGTAAAATTCACAATGTTTTATTTAGCATGCAATAGAAAAGTACCAAGCATGTAAAGAAGCAGGAAAGTACAACCTATAATGAGAAGAAAAAAAAAAAAAAAAAAATCAATGAAAATAGATCCAAAAATGAGACAGATGACAGAATTCATAAACAAAAATATTAAAAGTTACTATAATTGTATTCTATATGCTAACAAAGGTTAACAAAAGAGTGACAGCATGTTAAAGTAGAGACATGAAAAACATTAAAAGGCCCAAATCAAACTTTCAGAGTTGAAAAAATGTGATGAGATGAAAAACACACTGGATAGGATTAAAAGCAGATTAGACATTGCAGGAAAAAAAAAAAAAAACTAAATGGAGCATTAGTGGGCTGTGGGACAAGTTAAAGAAGCCTCCTATACTTATAATTGGAGTCTCTGAATGACTAGAGGAATGGAGAATATCTGAAGTAAAAAATGGCTGAAATTTTCCCAAATTTGATGAAAATATAATAAACCCACAGATCTAAGAATCCCAACAAACTCAAGCACAAGAAACATGAAAAAAAACTATGTTAAAGTAACATCATAATCAAACTGCTTCAAGTCAGTGACAAAAATTAAAAACAGCCAAACATTCAAGCAAAGCAGTATGCAAAAAAAAAGAAAAAAAAAAAAAAAAAAAAAAAAAAAAACCACAGGAGAAAAAAGAACCCACAATGAAGAGAAAAGTCAATTCATCAAAACAGACCACAAAATAACACAGATGAAAAAAGGAGTAATAAGGACATTTAAACATTTGCAACTGTATCCCATATGTTCAAAAAGCTAAAGGAAAGTTACGAGTCCTAGAAGATATTAAAAATAAATAAATAGAATTTCTAGCAATGAAAATTACAATGTCTGATATGAGAAATGCACTCAATGAGTTTAAGGGCAGATTAGACCATTCAGAAGCAAAGATTAATAAAATTGAAGACATCGCAGTAGAAATGACCCAAAAAATGAAAGTCAAAAGAAAAAAAATGAACACAGCATCAGTAAGACAATTTTTGAGACAATTTTAAGTGGCCTAAGTATAATTAGAGTTCTCAAAGGAAAAGAGCCACAGGAGAACTGCAAAAGTAGAACCAATGCACAAAAAAGCATGAAAAAACTATACCAAGGTACATTATAAAATGTTTAAAACCAATGATAAAGATAAAGTCTTTAAAGTACCTAGAGGAAGAAAGACATTATGAATAGAGGAACAAAGAGAAGAATCACCATGGAGTTCTTGCCATAAACTACATAAGTCAAAAGGCAGTCTTAAAAAAAAAGTTAGAATTCTATACCAAGGGAAAATATCTTTCAAAAATGAAAAAGTAAAAGACATGTTTAGACATACACAAGTTAAAAGAATTTCTCATCAGGAGACTTGCACTACAATAAATGTTAAAGATATTTATTTCTTCAGGAGGAAGGAAAATTATGTCATACAGAAATCTGGATCAAACATAACTTATCAAGACATATTAAATTATTTTTTTTAAATATCAAAATCATTTTACAAATATATCAAATAGAACATAAAATTTGTGGGATGCAGCTACAGCAGTATTAGAAGGAAATTTACATCACTAAACAAATGCCTGTTAGAAAAAGGAAGGTCTCGAATCAATTTCCTTACCTTTCATCCTTAAGAAACTAGAAAAAGCTCAATGTAGAAAAAATGAAGTTCAATGTAGAAGAAAGAAAATAAAGATCAGAATAGAAATCAACGAGATAGAAAACAGAACACAGAAAAATCAATGAAGTCAAAAGCTGTTTTTTTTAGGTCAAGATCAATATAATTGATAGACCTCTAACCAGCTTAATCAGGAAAAAAAGAGAGGCAAACATTACCCTGATATCAAAACCTGAAAGTCAAACGATAAAACTAAAAACCAACACTCCTCATAAACATAGCTGAGAACATTCTTAAAATTTTAACAAATCAAATCCGACAATACTGTAGTAGGGTTATACATCATGACCAAGTGTAGTTTATCTAAGGATGGTTTATCATTTGAAAACCAATCAATGTAATTCATCATATTAGCAGAACAAAAAAACTCATTGTTTCCATGGATGCAAAAAAAGCATTTGACAAAATCTCTGTAGAAGGAATAGAAGTGAACTTCCTAAAACTGATAAAATGCATCTATGAAAAACCGACAGGTAATATGCTTAATACTGAAAGACTGAGTGTTTTCCCCCTAGTATCAGGAACAAAGCAAGGATGCCCCCCTCATCATTTCTATTAAACACTGTACTGGAGGCCAGTTCAATAAGGCAAGAAAAAGAACTTAACGGTATTCAAAATAGAAAGGGACAAGTAAACCGTCTTTAGTTGAAGAAATCAAACAAAAAAACTGAAACTTTTAAAGAATGAGTTAAGAAATAAAACTAAGTGATTTTAAGATTTCATTTAAAAAGAAAGCTACTTACTCAGCGCATACAGTTTTTCCCGCTGATGTATGTGCAGATACTAAAACTGATTGATTATTATCAACACACTGAATGGCTTCTCTTTGAAAAGCATCAAGAATAAATGGATATTCCTGTAAAAACAAAATATTAAAATCTATAGGAAAACATGTAGCCATACCAGAGCACACTTAAAATCAAGAGGCTATCCCCAAAAGCATTCTAGGAGCATTCCTTCATGATTCTATTTAGTAAATATACCACTAGTGAAAATTAGAAAGAATAAAAAAATCTTCATCAAGATAGCACAGAAGTTAATTCTGCTATCTAATCCTTCAATTAATTTATGGAAAATGTGTCGCACAGTGCCTACCACAAAGCATGTTTTTAATAACAAAAAGGCAGTGTGTTTAATAATATGCTTTGTGTTTAATAGCATGCTTTTAATAACACGCTTTGCGGTAGGCACTGTGCGACACATTTTCCATTTATTATTATTAATCTTCACAACACCCCCTAAAATAAGGTATTATTTCCTTTCAGAGATGGGAACTCTGAGGCTCCAAAAAGTGAAGTCCCTCACTTAAGTTCGTTCAGCAGGGGCAGAATAATACATCTATGAGACTTTAAGAGTTCATGCTTACGTCACCACTCTGCCTTTTTTATTGAGGAAAAATTACTTGGAAAAATCAACCTTAAAAACCTGTTAACTTTTTAAGGTCCATCAGGACTTCAAAATTCATAATAAAAACATAGTTTGGGTTTCATTAAAAGCTTGTTAAACCCCTAAAACTATAGGCAAAACTGGTACACATGCAAAGGGTCAGAATCATTATTTCAATGTTTTAATATCTCATCACATGATGCTTGGTTTCCAGCACGGTTGTTTACTGATTTGCTTCTCACTATATTTTCTCCAGTTGGCTTCTTCTTGGTATATATACACTGGGAAGTATAAAAATATCATTTGAAGTTGTTTATTTTTATGAATTTTAAGGAAAAGAGAGTCTCACAAAACTGTACAAACTGTATCACCTAAAGCACAAACCTTTGCAGCTTTTCCAACCCGAGGTTTAAGTGGTAAATAATCTTCATCTGCAGGAAGTGCAACCTGATGTCAAAGCAAAAAAAAAAAAAAAAAAAATCAACTAAGAGTGTCTGATAGATTAAATATTGTAGATAACTGCCATTAAGAACAGGGCAAAAAGCTAAAGCTTCAACATTTAAAAATACCTCTTCTAAGTATCTGTCCAATGATAATGTAATTGAAAGCTTATAAGTTTATCTCCCTGAAGAAGCTGTGTGTTTATTAAGATCTAGGTTGAGGACCTATCTCAGCTATTTTTGTATTTTCCTTACCTTGTGTACTCCCTGACATTAATGAATGCTCAAAAAACCTGAATGGACATAAAATGTAATGTCACCACATGAAAGAAAACTATGTGAAATAAAACGATACTCCCTATTCCCTGAAAGAGAAAATTAATTTTTCTTCAGTAAAGATTAAGATCTGGAGTTCAAAATATATCTAAATTCCCAAGACTTAAAAGTTAATAATGACAATGTTTACATGTTTTAACTATACAGTAGGAATCTAACCAATTAGTGTACAAATAGTTCACAAAGTCAAAGTTAGGTATACACAGAATGCAGGAATCATTTCTAAGAGCAAAACCTCAATAAATAAACATTAGATGAGATCAGCTGCTTCTAAAGTAAGAAATAAGGTTAACTGCTGAGAAAGTGAGAGGAGATGACAGAATGGCTGGCTTAAAGACAACTGTGGGGCACAGAAAGAGCTTTTGACCACGTGAGAGCATTGTTTGTGTTTATTTTTTTTCTATCCTTTGTAAGCCCAGAGGATTGGATAGTGTCTAACGTAAGTCATGAATGGACAATCAAACGGGCATTACACCTGCCAAACTAAGTGCTATTTCTAAAGAAACATAAAGGACCTTCAGGTATTTTAAAACATAAGGGGGGCCGGCCCCGTGGCTCACTCGGGAGAGTGCAGCACTGGGAGCGCCGAGGAGGTGGGTTCGGATCCTATATATGTATGGCTGGTGCGCTCACTGGCTGAGCGTGGTGCAGACCACACCGTGTCGAGGTTGTGATCTCCTTACTGGTCAAAAAAATAAAAAATAAAAGACCATAAGGTTCTATATCTATACCAAAAGCCATTTTTGTTAATTTGGGATTACTCTGCTTATTCAACAGACTTTTAATAAGATTCTCCAATTATCTTTAATAATAACTTGTTGTAAGATTTATATTGTAATGGTAAAAGGCTTACAAGAAGGAAATAGTATTACAGTTTCATTATGTTCCTTATGTGTATATTCTCACTTATAAATGGATAACAAGCTATCAGTAGCCACTATTTTACGCAGACTAAAGAAACTGCAATTTATCAGTCATTGGAGCAAGACATGAAATATCAAGTAACCTGCAAAAATGAGACTACAACCTGACCTTAGGTGTAAGAGAATGAACATGTACTACACACCTACTCTGTGGTGGGTACTTTGTTCTCTTATACTAGTATAATCTTCACAACCACTCCACGAGGTAGGTAGATCCCATTATTCCAAATTTACAAATTAAAAAACCAACGTTTAAAGAGATTAAGAAATTTACCCAAGATTGTATGTAGTTATGAAAAATACTGGGCCAAGATCTGAACCCAGGTTTGATTACAAAGCCCCAGCTCTTCCTCTAGACTATGTATACACCACAGAAACTACTTAATGTTTCCAAGGCCCTCAAGGCTAAACTGCTTGCTGATCATCATACTGAATGGTACAAAGAAAAAATCCCATCTATTATACTTAACTGTGTGCCATTTGTGCTTACCTCATGTGTACACCCTTCAATGGTTTCAACTGACTGTACCTTGACTCTGGGCATTAGGTCTGCCAAACTAAAAAAAAATTGTTACAGTTACATAAAAATAAATTATTTTTCTGTAATTAAATAATAAGCCTCCCATCTACATTGTTAAGGAAAATGATAATGCCCAATTATCAGTATTCCAAATCAGAAAACTCTGGCTATTAAGAATATTCAGAAATTTTTTTCACATTACTCAAATACATGCTGAGAATTCAGAATGGTCAGTTAACATCTTTTATTACAAATACAGAACAACAGACTGCCAAGTGGATTATTCAAAGAATTGTCAGCTTAGTTCCAATAACTATTTTGAACAAAAAGTCCCTCTCCAAAACACTGTTGCTATTTCAAAACACGAAGCTGATTATAAAAACTATTACACAATACACAGTAAAAAATAAACTAACCTAATTCAAATGTTGTTATAATTTATAGAAGTGTTCCTTATTTTCATCAAAATCCTAATATACTCATCTATATTCTTGATTAGACTCTGAAAGGACACTACTGTGCATAAATTGAAGAAAAACAGATGTACTTCTATGCTAGATTCATTACTCTGTTATACTTCTGATATTTACTTTAAGTCAATAATCATTCTTAGGAGCTGGCCAGTTAGCTCAGTTGGTTAGAGAGCAGTGTTTTAACACCAAGGTAAAAGGTTCGGATCCCAGTACCAGCCAGCTGCTCTTTCCCCCAACCCCAAAGTCATACTTTGGGTAAAAACCAAAAGCTACAATGATAGTCAACAACAATTTTAAACTACCTATATTATTTTGTAACCTACTGCACTAGCTTGGGCAATGGTGCATCTTAAAAATTTTAGTGACACATCTATCATCATTTCAGTACATGAACTATAACAACAGTTAACTGATTAAAAAAAACCACAGAAAAGAATAAACTCTTCATGATAGTGCCAAACTAGAATACAGCACACAAGAAGGGAGAAGAAAGTTGTAAATATCATCACAGGAGGAAAACAGGTCAACCAAAAATATTGGCATCAACTTTTATAAACTTCCAGCTTTCAAAATTGGAAAAATACCAGCTATTAGCCACAAATATCTATGGATCTCCCTTATTGACAAGGAGCCTTGAGATTCATAGCCATTCTACTGCTACATGCAATAATGAAAAATCTAGTTCCTTCCACTGGGTCAGTTTTATTCTTTTCTTTTATTCCACTCTTCCAGTGATCCTTCTCTTGGGGCATTAACAAATAAAGAAAAGCTGTCTTTTCTTCTTTTTAAAAAAATCAGGTTTCAATATTTTTTCTCAAAATTGGATTCTAAAGTATTAAAAGGTAAGTCTTTTCTATATAATCTTCCAACTCTCCAAACTTAGATAAGTATTCTATATTTCCAAGCTTGTATGAATGTATATTTGTCTTCATTTCTCTAACCGCAAATATTTTTATAAAACATCAACATATAAGCAATTTTCAAAATGTCATGCAACCACCTAAATTAAGAGTTACTAACATTTATGACTATGGAAATATTACCTTAAGTCTTCATTTATTGACTCTTCTATCCTGGGCTTCTTTCCAAAAATGGGTTCATCTGTGCCTTCAAAATCTGCATCTCTCTTGTTTTTTCCACTGTTAGTTGATTCCGATTGTAATGTGCCATCAAAACATTTCCTGAAAGTAAATGGTTAAGAATGAGTTCTGCAATATCAGTTCTTACTTTAAGGGTGATGCTTGGGAACGGAAAAAACATTCTTAACCACAACAAAAATCCAAGAGCAACCAAGAGTGACAAATCGGATTAAATTAAATGTTTTTGAATGGCAAAAATCAACAATGGAAAAATATTTGCAATTTACATCAGAGGAATAACATCCCTATTATATAAAGGGCTCCTAAATATTGAGAAGAAAAAGGCCAACTATCCATTTTTTACAAGCTGAAGATATGAATAGTTCACAAAGAAAGAAAAACAAACGGCCTCTGACCATAAGAAATGACGCTTTGCTTCATTCATATAAATTAACACTGGTTGAAACACAATTCCCACCTATCAGACTAAAATCCAAGTTCAATACACTCTGGATGAGGCCAGAAAGCACTCTTACACGTTACTGTTTGTATCAGCTTACTACTGCTACTGTAACAAATTACCACAAACTCAGTGCCTTAAAACAAGACAAATTTACTGTCTTACAGTTCTGTAGGCTAGAAGTGAAAATAGGTCTCACTGGACTAAGATCAAGGTGCTGTGCTGGTAGGGCTTTGCTCCTTTCTGAAGGCTCTAAGGGAGAATCCACTTCCTTGTCTTTTCCCACTTTTAGAGGTCACCTGCATTCTTTAGTTCATGACCTCTTTCCTTCATCTTCAAAGTCAGCTGAGTTCTTCTCATGTTGACATCTCTCTGGTTCTACCTCTTCTGCCTCCCTCTGTCACATTTAAGGATTCTTGTGATTACATTGGCCCCACCTGAATAATCAGAATTCTCTCTCCATTTCGAGGTCAACTAATTAGCAACCTTAATTCCACCTGTGACATTAATTCTCCTTTGCCATATAACCTAACATTTTCAAAGGTTATAAGGATAGGGGCATAGACATCACTGGGAGGCCATCATTCTGCCTATCACACTGTTGAAAACACAAAATGGTACATCTCCTATGGAGAGGAATTTGGCAACACCTAGCAAAATCACATACTTAATTACCCTTTGACCTAGTAATTCCACTTCTAGGAATCTGTCCCAAAGGCAAAATGGCAAATAATAACCAAAAAACAGACGGACATGTACAAGGCTATTCATCACTGTATCATTTGTAATAGCAAAAGACTGAAAATAATACAATGTCTGTTACGAGAACACAAATTGAATCAATCCACACAATGCAGCTAATGCAGACTGAATGTATCCAACTATACAGCTGTAAAAAAAAAGGAACATCTCTATACCTTCATTATGCAGCTGTAAAAAAAAAAAAAAAAAGGAACATCTCTATACCTTCATACAGAATAACCTCTAGGTAATAATATTAAGTGGAAAAAAAAAGATAAGGAACAGTTTTTAAATGCTACCTTTTGCATAAGAAGTGCATAGTGGTGGGCCGACCCCGTGGCGCACTTGGGAGAATGCGGCGCTGGGAACGCGGTGTGCTCACTGGCTGAGTGCGGTGTGGCCAGTCACAAAAAGACAAAAAAAAAAAAGAAGTGCATAGTGGAAAAGACACACACACACACACACATGCTTGCACTATTTGATTATATTTTCAAAAGGAAATAAAGGACGAACCAAAAACTAAAGGGGAAGGAGGAAAGAGGGCAGAAGAGGCAGGGATGAAAGCAAAAATGTACTGTTTCATACTTTTGACCTTGGAACCATAAAATGTTTTAAATAATTTCTTAAAAATTAAAACTTTAGCAATCCTTAAAAACTGAAAATAAAGGGAAACAAATGAAAACAGTAACTATAAAGTTAGTAGCATAAACATTTAAAGAACTACTACACAGTATTTTCACTGTTAGTGTGATCACACATATATATATGCACAAAAAGAACCACAAAATGTATTCAATATCTTAATAACAACATTGCTACTGTTATTTTGAAATGATTATGGTATATGTAAGATAAAGCTTAATTATGTAATTATCATTAAGAATAAAGATTTTCAGTAAAAAATTAAAATGATACAATTATAAAAGTTGAATTTAAATAAACTCTAATTATATTAGAAATGTCCATATGAATTCTATTTTTTTCTAAAAACAAAAAGATCCCCTAGTTCTTTGTACTGTAAAGGCCTAAAAGTATGAAATCCAGTAGCAGTGAACATGCTAAGCACTAAATAAGATCTCCCACCATAAGGAACTAGAGACTCCTTAGAGATAAGGCTGATTCCAGATCTCAGACTGAAAACAAGAGTCCAGAAAATCAAGAAAGCACATAAGCTATCAAAGATTGATGGGGTCTTGTCAAGAGCAACTTGTAGGGCCTTCACTGACCTAAGATTGTAAATGCAAATGTCAAAAATAGAAATGGAAACAACTTAAATGTCCATTAACAGATAAAAGCATAAACAAATATGATACTTATGTATTGCTTAACAACAGGGATACATTCTGAGAAATCTATGGTTAGGTGATTTTGTCTGTGGTGCAAACATCAAACAATGTCCTTACACAAATCTAGATAGTATAGTCTACCTAGACTATATGGTACAGCCCATGGCTCCTAGGTTACAAACCTGTACAGCATGTTACTGTACTCAATACTATAGGCAACTATAACACAATGGTAAGTACTAGTGTACCTAAACATACCTAAGCATACAAAAGGTATGGTAAAATAGAGTACTGTAATATTATGGGACCACCATAGCATATGCAGTCTGTTGTTGACCAAAATGTCATTATTTGGCATATGACTGCATATCCAGAAAATAGAATACTACTCAGCAATAAAAAGGAACAAACTGTTGATACACACCACAACATGAGTGAATCTCAAAACCATTATGCTGAGTAAAAGCCAAGCAAAAAAGAAATACATACTATATTCAAATAAAATTCTAGAAAATATATCCAGTTCTACAGCGACCAAAAGACCAGTGATTACCTAGGGATAGAGGAGGAACGAGACAGGGATAAATTACAACAGCGCACAAAGAAACTTCGGGGGTGATGGAAATGTTTGTTACCTTGATTGTGGTGATGGTTTAGAGTACTTCAATTACACCCCAATAAATTTTTTTAAAAAAGAAAGAAAATGAGTGCAATGGAATAAAACCTATCAAACATACAAAAATCCATTAATTCATCAAGAAACTAAACACATTCACCCCCGTTGGTTACCACTGGAAGTTCCCTAGGGCACAACTCATTTCTCTTAAAATTGATAAAGAGAAGTAATTAAGCATTTATCCCTCCTTTTCTTTATGAACTGTATTTCAAGGTAAACAAACAGCTGATGAGGGAATGTTCTTTTTTTATAGATGGATTCTAGGTAATAAATGCAGAAAGCAATGACAAAAATAGAAAATCATCACTTTGCAATTACTGATTAAATAATGGAACTAGACGGTCATCGATAGGTGCTAAAGCCATTTTTATGTGCAAGGTTCATGAGGGATCAAACTGACACTATTTTAACCAACTGATAATCTTAGAAGAGGGGAACAATCAGACATCGTGTGTCTTGCGGCACAATGCAATAGGATGTACACTGCACCATTATGGAGCATTTTTATCTAAAACAACTGAACATGAATCTCATCAAGCCTCTATATCAGCACTGTCTAATATATACAAATGCATAATGCAAGCTAGATATGTAATTTAAAATTTTCTAGTTACCACATTAAAAGAGGTCAAAAGAAACAGATGAAATAGATTTTAATATATTTAACTTAACCCAATATATGCAAAATATTACCATTTCAATTATAGCCAAGATAAAAATCAATGAGGTATTTTACATTTGTTTTTTCACATTAAGCCTTCAAAATCTGTGGTGTACTTTCTATTCACCACGCATCTCAATTCTGACAAGCCATATTTTAAGTGCTCAATAGCTACACATGAATAGTGGCTATTAGAACGGACAGTGCAGCTCTAGAAATAAAGACAGTTTACAGTAAACACTTGAGGACAGAAGAGCAAGTTAAATGATAGCTTAACAAAACAAATCCAAGATGAGGGAAACTACAGGACAACTGACCTGGTTTCTCCACTCCCCCATCCCTCCAAAAAGAAATCAATGGCACAAGGGCAGAAAAGGACACTCTTACACACTGTTGGCGGGGATATAAGTTAGTACAGCCATTGTGGAAAACCATATGGAGGGTCCTCAAAAAACTAAAAAGAAAACAACATCATGGTCCAGCAATCCCACTACTGGGTGTATATATATGTACACAAAGGAAAGGAAATCAATGTTGAAGAGATATCTGCACTCCCACGTTTACTGCAGCACTATTCACAATAACCAAGACAAGAAGTCAACCTAAATATCTATCAACAGATGAATAGATAAAGAAAATGTGGTATATACACACTGAAATACTATTCAGCTGTAAAAAAAAAAAGAATGAAATCCTGTCATTTGAGGCAACATGGATGAGCCTGTGGGACATTATGTTTAGTGTTACTTCACAGGCACAGAAAGATAAACACCACACGTTCTCACTCATACCTGGAGCTGATTCCACGGAAGTAGAGAGCAGAACAGTTACTAGTGAGGCTGGGAAGGGTTGGGGGAAGGAGGGAGAGAGTTTGGTTATTGGACACAAAATTACAGAAACATAGGAGGAATAAATTTTAGTGTCCCACAGTACTGTAGGTGACTACAGTTAATAATGTAGTTCATATTTTCAAATAACTAGAAGAGAGAATGTTGGGGTAGAGCGCAGCTATGTAACACCAGGTCAACAGTTTGGTTCCCTATATTGATCAGCTGCCAAAAAAAAGAGGATGTTGAATGTTCCCAACACAAAAAAATGAAAATGTTTGATAACAGATATGTTAATTACCCTGATTTGACCATTACACAATTGTATACATGAATCTAAATGTCACACTGTACCCCATAAAAATGTACAATAATTATGTGTCAATAAATAAGTGGCTCAGGAAAAAGAAAAAAAAAAAAAAAGGAAAGAAATCAATGGCATAAGAAAAAAAAAAGGGAGACTTAAAGAATTTAAGACTTTAGGGCTATAACAACCAAAACAGTGTATGGGCTTTTTCTGGGTCCTGATTCAAATAAACCAAAACAAAAAACACCTTTGAGACAACTAGAGAAAACTCACTGTGGATTGAGTATTTAACAATATTAAGGAATTACTGCTAGTTCTGCTGGGTTAGATGAACACTGAAATATTCAGGGAGAAAGAACAAGATGAGTAACACTTGATTTAAAAAAAAAAAAGGGTGTGGGAAAAGATTGACCGTGGCTTGATACTGTTGATGCTGAGTTATGGGTACATGGAATTCCTCATACTATTTCACATATATATAGTTTGACAACCCCCATAAAGTTTCTTAAAAAGCACCTACTTGGTCTAGGGTATTAATAAATACACAGGTCAAGTTCCTCTAAAGTTCCCTAATTTGCCCTCCTGTGTTACACAGATCACAAGGGATTCACGGTATGCATGTTGATTATGATAGTATAATCAATGAAATCAAGCAAACAGGATTTTTTTCCTAAAAACATCTAGAAGACAAGGTCTACGTAGACGTGTTGGCAGTAAACGATGCCCTGAAAGTTTTTAAATACACTGAATTTTCTTATATATTTCTCTTCTCTAATGTTCACATATTTCCTAATAAAATTAAAATGTAAATTAGATTATTTTTATTTTCTCCTGATTTTCACTTGTGAAACAGCTTACCCCTACCACAGTGCAAATTGAACTGATTTTACCCTAGAAATTTAGAGGTATAGTATATATACTGAAGAGAGAAATTATATATGTATTGTCTTCATAACATCATAGTTGCCCATTTAAACATTCCAGCAACCATTAATACTTCCTGTCCTGAAAAAAAAATAAGAAGCTGTCATCCCTTCTCATTTTCCTTAAAAAATATTCCCACTCTCTCCAACTCAATGAGAGCTGAACACTATTTGTCCATTTTGTTCCACTCTTACTTATGTAACATTTCACACTCCTGATTTTTCTGCTAATCTTCTAATCTCTCCTTTAGTCTTGTGCATCTTCTTCTGAAGTGCTATATTAAGTGTCACTATTCTTTCCCATAGGATCTCTGCCCTTGACCAGCACCAATTCAAATGACATTCAAATACACACCTCCAGTCGTGGTCTCTCTACAAAGCCCTATTAAAACTACTCAATGGACACTTCCATGTGGATACACTACTATCACCTCACTTTGTTTCAAGCCAAATTAATTTCATCTCCAAATCAAAATCTGTGAACTTCCCTATTTTTCTTCACCCTGACAGCCAAATTAAAGTACCTTTTGAATCCCATTCCATTGTTCTCCTCAGTTAATTAAGGTCAGTCCATTTTTTCCTTAATATGTTCATATCTTTTCAATCCTTCTGTCATCTCCTGAGTTGAGGTTCTTTTCATCCCATAACTAGAAAACTAAAATACTTCCCTAAGTTATTTCTTACTATCAGTGTCTATCCTTTCAATATACTCTACCAATACTACCAAATTAACTTTCCTAAACTATCATTCTACTTATATTATCACCAAATTAGGAAACAAAAACACAACAAACCTTGTTCAACAGGGATTTAAAAATGAAATCAAAAGTCCTCCGCTTGATATTCAAGGACCCTCAAATCTAAAACTAATTTATATTCCCAGCCTTGTCTCTTGTAGCCCCTAAGCAAACATTCCCTCTAGTCCAATTTGTGCTCCTAAAAAAAAAAAAAATCTTGGCATCATTAACATACTATTTCCTCAATCCAGAATATCCTCTTGCCTCCCTAAACGTCAAACAGGTATCTCCCCTTCCTTAACTTCTATAGCACTTAACTGCACATACCACTAATTTTAAGTCCATCACCTACGAACCTATACTGTAATTCTTTAAAATGTACCTGTTCTATCTCCTTACATAGACCGAAAATTGCTTGAGAGCAAATTCATGTCTAATTTAATTCAAGCATCCATTGGGTATCTCCCTCACCATGCCAAGAGTAAATTTTGATTAATAATGAATCACTTTATCTAATTCAAAGAACAGCTTTTCCTTGTTCTATTATAAACAGTTCTGTACACTTTCTGGGGGTTATATGCATCAGTCTGTACATAAGTTTAGGGTCCACTAGTTTTTAAAAATTTTCTAAATAAACTCACGATTGCTAGTACTTATTTGACTTCATTATGTGCTAAGCACTATAGGTGCTTATATCACTTAACCCTCCCAATAACTCTAGTGGTAGAAACTATTATCTCCGTTTTAAGGGAAAGAAAACTACAACTTGAAGATTAAATTTCTCTCCCTTCTGTTGATATTTGCTCCCCCCGCCCTCGTCTATTCAAGTCATTTTTTCTAGGCTTTTTCACCCTTTCCTGAACTAGTCATTCGTTTTGTTTATTAAAGACTGTGTCCCAGGTATTGTGCTGGTGCTACAAAACCTTACCTCACCTGCCTTCACGGCCCCACTACGAAGACTAGGATAGTCAGCAACGTAGGCGCAAAGGAAATGCAGCAGCAGGAACTAACGCTTCCTGAGGACCCAGGGAAACGCCAAGACCCCGCTTTCCCAAACCAACTTTCTTCCTCTCTAGCTTCTCAACCCCTTCAGTTCCCGATGCCACAAAACGTATACCCACTTTCTCGAGCTCTTCATAAGAGCCTCGTGTTTTCTTCCCTCAGCTCCGAGGAAAAAAATAAAAACAACTTGGACACCTCCCTTACCCGGCCTTGTCCGCGGCCTCTGGTGGTCCCTTCCACTTCCCCTTCTCCTTGTCTTTTTTGGTTCCGGCCGCAGGGGTCGAGTCGTCCTCGAACACGCTGAACAGCTCATCCCCAAATGCGTCCGCCATCTTCCGGAGTAGTGAGACCTAATCTTCCTCTTACCCACGATGCTCCGCGACCGCACCGACAGTGACGCCCAGTGAAGGCTCAACCGTGGCCCGCGGAGACAAAAGTAGTCGGGTTGCACGATTTCCTTGTCTTTTTTCCCCTTTTGCTCTTTCTCTTCCTTTCCGACCACTAGTGGGTAGGCAGCTCACTGGCTAAAGAGGAAACGCGGCGCACAGCGCCGAGCACGCACGCGGCAGGTACCCTGGGACGACGAGGAGGCGGAGCCTGGTGAATCGGACCAATTGCGAGGCAGCCCTCGCCCCGGCCCGAGAATCCCGGATGAAGGACGCAAGGTGGCGGCGCGGAAGTCGGAGAATGTGAAGAGCTGTCGGGGGCTGTGGTGTGGTGGCGCCGAGGCCAGGGCTGGGCGTAATCTTATGCCACAGCTGTAACATGGGCGGCAAGAACAAGAAACACAAGGCACCGGGGGCCGCGGTGGTCCGGGCTGCCGTGTCTGCTTCCAGAGCCAAATCCGCCGAAGCCGGAGCTGCTGGGGAGGCCCAAAGCAAGAAGCCTGTGGGCAGGCCGCCTCCCGTCGCCTCTGCCAACCCCAGGGAGCCTCGAGTCAAGCAAGGTACGATAGGTCGCCCGGCCCCTGGCTACCACTCCGAATTCCCACTGCTTGTCCCTAGGAAGTAGACTTCGAACCCGGCGAACACTGGGGCTCAGAATTTGTATTTCCCACACCCGGGGCTGCTGGCCTTGTTTCAGATCAGACTAAGCTCTTTGGGCTTCCAGAGTTCCGATAGTAGCCCTTTTGCAACCTGGTGACTCCCTTTTAACTCACTTTCTCTTCCTCCCAAGAACGAAATAATTGCATTAGCTCCCGTTTCGGCAGGGATCCGTCGTCAGCTATCATCTCAGCTAGCAAGGCTAATGCAGAGAACGGGAGTGGAGTTCGTAACCTCCTGGTGCCAGCCCCTTTTTCTACCTGCTCATTATATTTTCAGCAATTGTCTCCAGTGTTCTGAAAAAATCAGTGCTTAATAAGAATTACAGTACTTACACACTGAACATGGGTGTGATCTAGTGTAAAATTATCTGCACGCTGTTTTCGCACCAATGTAGTTTTGCTTACTATGCAAATTGGTTTGATAACTCAGCTTGGAGATGGCCAATTCCTGCTGCAGAACTGATTTCAAAACATGAGCCATTATACGCTGTTTTGTTCTGCTCAGCTTATTTGCTTGAAGTCTTTATTGGAATATTCATTCAACAAGTATTTACCGTGTATCTGACATGGTGCTGGGAATGAGATGAGCAAAACAGCGACGTCACTGCTCAAGGAGCTTGCCAGTCTAATGTCGGAGATAGACACAAACTAATCACACAGAGACATATTTATAATTGATAAGTGCCACAAAGAAAAACCTGGGAAGAGAGTTTAACAAAGTAATCTAATTTTTGTTCGGGAGGAGCAGGGATCACGGACAGTCTCTGAAAAGTGACAGTTAAGCTGAGATCAGGAGGATGAAAAGGAGTTAACTTTGTAAAGCATGGCAGAAATAGTGTTCCAGGCAGAGGTGTTGAACACCGTGTGCAAAGATCTTAAGTCAGGAAAGAGCGTGGGGCTCCTATGGAATTCGTAGAATGTGAGCATTGCCACTGAGGAAAGACGAGACTGTAGGCAGGTACCAAACCTTCCCCTAGAAGGTGGATTAGTTCTTTCCCCTGCAGCTTATTGTAATGTTTCAACTACAAAGTTATTTAGCTTGTTATAACAAATACCTAGAATTTCTTCTTGACTACCCTGTGGCAGTTTTACTCTGTGAAAACTATTTCTTTTTTGACTTTCCCTTTGTGTTTTACGACATTTCTCTGAAGTCTTTGAACTTTATGATTGTCTTTTGTTGTATTCTTTGGCTTCTCTTTCCTCTGGCCCAAAAATGTGACCCTTTCTAAAGGTGTCAATTCTTGACAGTATAGTTCCCTCCTAGGAGAATTCATCTATCTTCATTACTTCTGTCTTTTCCTTTATAGATGACTTTTCAATCAACATGTCTTATACTGGCCTCTTTTCCAAGCTCAAGTCAGCCATTTCTATATTTACCTGGAGCTTTTGGCCCTATTTTTTGCAAGCGTCTGAAATTTAACTTGGCTAGAACTAAACTAATCTTCTCTCCCTAAACTAACTTTTCCTCCTACTTCCTTGTTTCTGTTTTTCCATATTCCTGTTTATCTAAGGTCAAAAGTTACTTCTGATGCTTTCCTTTCTTCCTTGAATTGAATTTGTTGCCAAGCTCTGTGCAGTCTTCACTTATATATCCTTCATATATATACCCTCTCACTTTTCATTTGTGTTGTTCACACCCTAGTCTAGGTACTCATGAATTCCTGGAGTTCCAACAAAGACTTTTAATGAGCCTCACTAGCTTTTCTCTTTTTTCCTCCTCCAGTCTGTCGTGCATACCTAGTATAAGATTAATCTTCCAGAAATGCTGATTTGGTCACAGCACTTCCCCTTTCTTCCACAGCATCCTCACTGACTTTGCAATAAAATCCAAACCATTAGGGTGGCAGCCAATACCCTCTTTCCAGCCTTTTTACGAATCCCTATATTCAGCTGTAGCAAGTCTGGTGTATTTTCATTGCTTCATTTGCTTATTCTTGCCATTTTCTCTTCATGGAGTGCCATCTATTTCTAATACCATCTATCAAAATCCTGTAATACCCATCTCAGATATCAGCTCCTTTTTCAATTCTTCCTGATATCCACAGCTCATGTATCATTGTTGTTTCAATGTTTTGTTGTTGTTTTGATAGTTAAGTCTTACCTTATGGTATGTGAGGAATTATACATTTTATATAGCCTACAAAATTATAGGAGGTAGGAACTGTTTCATAGATATGTATTAACATCTCCCTAGTATCTTCTCCAATGTTGTGTATATCGTTATTAAAACATTTCTTGAATGAGTGATAAGGAAAAATTCAGAGAAATTAAGAAAGAAAAAACAAGCGGTTATCTACTAAATTTGTGTGTAATTTTTAGTTTTTCTTTTTGGGTGTTTTTAAATAACATAATAACTTTGGAGAAAAAATTGGAAAAGTATTCAACTCTTTGTAGTTCCTAATGTAAATATAATTGTTCTCTACTTCCATCCCTCCCTATCTTTCCAAACAATTTGAAGGATTGTACACAGCACAGTTTATCAAAACTGTATTCTAATCTAGAGGAGCAAAATCATTGGTGCCACCAAATGGCTTGGTACAGTTTTGGATGTTCTTGCCACTTTTGCTTTTCATTTGTTCATCCAAAACATTTTGAAGACCTGTTAAACAAGGGTAATTCATGGAAAAATAGAATTAAAAGACAGTACAAATCTTTTCACAAGCTTTTTGAAGGACCTGCATATGTGCCAGGCAAAATTTTAGGCACTGGGGATATCACAGGAACAAAACAGACAGATCCCTGCTTTCAAGGAATTTACCTTAAGATGGGATGGGAGTTGCGGTGGAGACTTAAATTTAGGTGTGGAAGATAAAGTAAAATCTCTTCTATGTCAGATGGTGATATGTGCTAGGGTGTTTAATGAGGCTGGCAAGTGGAATAGGGAGGAGGGTGGGGAGAGGCTCAGTTTTAAATGGGATGGTCAGGGAAGGCATCACACAGAAGGTGACATTTGAGCAAAGAAGGTACATAAAGTTAGTTACACAGATAACTGGGCAAAGAGCCTTCCAGTCAGAGGGAACAGTGAAGGCCTTGAGATGCAAGCCCAGCATGTTGTAGGAACAATGAGACCTTTCCCCATCTTTCCCTTTCAGTCCTTCCCTTTGCCTTTCTTACAGTTTCTGTGCTTTTGCCTTAGAAGTGCCACTACCTTTAGCCTAATTATAATTAGCTGCTTGATCATAGCATGAATGAAACCAAAATAAGAGGTTCAAAATTTTTAAGTTTTCTCTTCCATCCAAATGAGGTCATAAGGGTGGGGCCCTGATCTGATAGGATCAGTGCCCTTATAAAAAGAGACATGAAAGCTAAATCTCTCTCTCAGGTAAGCACAGAGGAAAAGGCATTTGAGCATACAGCAAAATGCTGGTAACCTATATACCAAGAGTCTTCTGGGTGAAACCTACTTTGCTGGCACCTTGATCTTGGACTTCTCAGCCTCCAGAACTATGAGAAATAAATTTCTGTTGGTTAAGCCATCCAGCAGTCTGTGATATTTTGTTACGGCAGCATGAGCAGACTAAGAAACCATACATCATACATAATGAAATATGCAAAAATGGAAAATAGTTTTCTTGTTTTGGAAAATATAGTCATATTTTGTTAAAAGTGTTAGTAACATAATAGGTTTGTTATTTTTAATGAATAAAGGAATATTTAATTTTTTTCCCTTTTAATTTATAATATGGTAAATATCAATAGATATAACACATAAAAACTGTTTAGATCCTCAGTAATTTTTAAGAGAGTGAAGAAGTCATAAGACCAAAAGTTTGAAATAATATTTATTTCTTCCTGGTTAGAGAACTTCCAGTGTTAAAGGGCTGAGAAAATACAGCATTTCTGTTGACTAGAAACAGACTGGGCAACTATAGTGGGTTGAGTGAGTGGTGTTGCCCCCAAGTACTCATGGCCACATGGAACCTCAGAATGTGACCTTATTTAGAAAGAGGGTCTTTACAGATGTAGCTAGTTAAGACTCTTGAGATGAAATCATCCTAGATTTATGGTGGTCCCTAAATCCAATGACTAGTGACAAGAGAAAAAGGAGGGAGATTTGGACACAGAGAGACACAGAGAAGAAGGCCATGTGAAGAAGGAGGCAGAGATTAGAGTTATGCTGCCACAAGCCAAGCAAAGCCTGGGGCCACCAGAAGCTGGAAGAAGCAACGTCTTGCCTACAGCCTTCAGTGGAAACATGGTCCTCTTCACACCTTGATTTTGGACTTCTAGCCTCCAGAATTGTGAGAGAATAAATTTCTGTTGTATTCAGCAATCAAGTTTGTGATAATTTGTCATGGCAGCTGTAGGAAACTGTTTCAGCAACCTTGGACTTGAGTGCAAGGAGAAAAGATAATAGGAACTTCCACTTCCCTTTTCACTTAGCATTCTACCTTCGAGAAGTGCTTCCTCTTCAAAATTACCCATCTTCTGTGACGATAATCTAATATCCTCTGAGAAGTCTTGCTTCAGCTAAGTGCCAGAGAGAGTAGCATCTGATTAAAAATATGAAGATGAAGATAGATTTAACCTTAAATATATAAAGGCGTTTGAAACTCGTTGGCCTAGAGGAATGCTAACTGATAAATGTTTTAGAAAATTTAGAGTGGGTATTGCTAACTACTAGATTGGATAATTTGGTGGAGTGGAGGGAAAAAGCTGAAATCAAATTATTTAATATTTAGCAGTCAAGAGGAAAATTAAAATAGTATAATGGATATTAATCATTAAACTACCCTGACTGTTTGTTTTTTGTTATATACAGGTCCAAAAATTTATAGTTTTAATTCTGCAAATGACTCTGGTTGTCCTGCAAATCTGGATAAATCTATTTTGAAAGTGAGTAATCAAGGTTTTGAGTCATTTCAAGAAATGTTTCCTTTTTTCCATAAAATGATGCATCCTTAAATATAAGAAAATGAAGGGGTATTTTAAATTTCTGTAACTAGCACTCAAGTAAATCATACACATATGATGAGAGCCTGTAAGAAATTTAAGAAAGTTTGGATAAGGTCCAAACTTATAAGCATGGCATATACATCCTTTTAGATCTCACTTAGTATACCTCCTCTCCTTTTCTCTTCTCCACTTTAAATTTTAGTTCATGGGACATTTCATTGTTCCCCCAAATTTCATATGATTTCACAACTACAAGCTTTTGACAATGTGCTCTCTACCTATAATGCCCCTACTTTCCCTTAAGAAGTCCTTCATAACTCGGTAGGTTGCTTTTCTACTAACACTTAATAGGTCTTTTTTAAGAATTGCCATGTTAGGTTACAGTTTGTCTCCTTATATATATATGTTTCCTGTGCTAGACTGTAAATTTCTACAGAATATTTTTGTGATTAGTTCATTATAGGCATTCAATTAAGAAGTAATAAAGGAATGTATTTTTTTGTAGGTAGATGCTTATGTACTCTTTGTTTAAAAATATGTGAAGAACAGAAGATAAAATGGCTAGTTGGAAGAAATAGGAATCAAACTCTGGGAACCAAAAGAGTTGGTGTAATCTATTATTACTATATATACAGTTTTTACTTTTACCTGATATGCCCCTATTTTAGTGTAGCATTCATTCTTTCAGGCTGTGTGCTTGAGTTGGTTTATAATAAGTCATATTTCTAGGCTCCATCCCCAAAGATTCTGATTCAGTATGTTTACGATAGGTCTTAGGAATCTGTCTTTGTAATAGCAACCCAAGGGTGGTCCAAGGACAGTGTCTTGAGACATTGGCTTCAAGAGGCTTTATAAAAGGATTTTTTTCCTTGCCATATGTTATCTTGTTGCTTTTTCCATTTCTCTTTTTCTTAAATGTATAGGAGGAATGTGGTCAAATGAATGGTAGTCTAAAAATGATAATTGCTGTATCCAATTTCAGCTGAAATTGGGCACAGATGGCAAGAATGTAAAGAACTATATGACTTCTAATTTTTTAATGTATCTTCTAATTGATATGACCGTTTTGGCCTCAACAGGTGGTAATTAATAACAAACTAGAGCAAAGAATTATTGGAGTGATCAATGAGCATAAAAAACAAAATAATGACAAGGGAGTGATTTCTGGAAGACTTACTGCCAAAAAGTTACAGGTATTTTGCAAACATTTTATTAAAAGTTTCTTAGTTTTAATGGGGCATTTTTAGGATAGCTGCACATGTGAGATAAAAATAGCTTTTTTTTACCTTCCATTGAGATTTCATGTAGATCATTTCCGTCTGCAAGAATAGTGAAGGAATTGTGCAAGGGACAGGTGCACACATTAAAGTGGTTATATGAAAACTAAGTTACGTTCCCCAAATCATATTATGTTAGAGTCTGTACTAGGCACTTTGCTTAGATTTTCTCTGACACAACAGTCCTAAAAGGTAGATCAGTTTGGCCCCTCTTTTTCAAATGAAACAATTGAGGCTTGGAGAGATGACATAAGTTATAGCCTAAGGTTATTAATTAGTAAGTAGCAGAGTAAGCAGAGTCTGGGTTTGAACTTAGTTTTTCCCAACTTTTAAGATTGTGCTTTAGAAAATACATTAAAATGCTTTATCTTTATGCATGAAGGTGTTCACTGAAGCACTGCTTATAATAAAAAAGAAAAGAAAATATCCTAGGTGTTCAGCCATAGGGAAATGTGTAATTATATTATAATATGTTTACCCAGTGGAATATTAGATAACTATTAAAAGGGATGATGAAGAGTTTTTAGTAATTTGGGAAGATGTTTATGTCATAATGTTAAGTGAAATTTGTTTTTACAAAATCATAGAACAATGACTGAAAGGAAATATACTACACTACAAATAGTATCTTTGGATAGTGAGAATATGAGGAATTTGTCCTGGTCCTTTTAAAAAATATATCTGTAGTTCTCAAATTCTCAATACAATGAGCACATTTGACTTTTAATTGGGGGGGGGGGGATCTCTTTGAAATTATGATTTGCGTCAGGGTTTGTGGTTTAAAATGAATGGGAGAATAAAATTAGTAATGAAAGAAGAGGAAATTGAAAATTGTGACTTTTTTACATTTCCCTTTCATAGGATTTATACATGGCTTTACAAGCATTTTCATTTAAGACTAAGGATATTGAAGATGCCATGACCAATACACTCTTACATGGAGGTGATCTTCATTCTGCCCTGGACTGGCTCTGTTTAAATCTTTCAGATGGTAAACAGTATTGTCATTAAGTTTTTTCAGTTTCTAAAACCTTTTGAAGTAGTTTCAGTATTTGTATCAACCTTTTGACTTAAAATTTTTCACTATAATAATTATCTTAAAAACGTTGTTACTTTTTCAGTATATTCTCTTTAGAGGTTGTGGTCTATGCAAGAAAAAATTATTTTTGTGTGTAGTTTAGAAATTAGAGCTGTATTTAGATAAATGATATTTGGTTAAGCAGAGGTTCATGGTTGTAATCTTTGGCAAGAACCTGGAGTGCAGATAGCTTGTGTGATTAAGGATAGTACCATGTTCTATGAAACAACTGAAGAGTGGGAAGAGTTAAGATCTTTTTTTTTTTTTTTTTTTCGTCCTTTCATTTTGTGACTGCGCTCAGCCAGTGAGTGAACCGGCCATCCCTATATAGGATCCGAACCCGTGGCGGGAGCGCTGCTGCGCTCCCAGCGCCGCACTCTCCCGAGTGAGCCACGGGGTCGGCCCGAGTTAAGATCTTTTTATAAAAATTTAGAAGCCTAACATAGTGAGGGTGGAATAAATGGCCAAATAGAAGTGTGCCGGCTATCATCAGCACACATCTGATGAGTGTGCCCACCCACTTCTAGTTTGGCAAATAAAACCAGGTTCATCATAGGATTTCCATTCTTAAGAAATGAAGGGTAGAAGAAAATTAGGTGCTTTAAGTCTAGGCGAGGTTTATGTATATGGTTAACAAATATATGCATGTTGTTTTTTTTTTGAACATGGTTTCTTTTAAGATGCGCTTCCTGAAGGATTCAGTCAGGAATTTGAAGAGCAACAACCTAAAAGTAAGCCAAAATTCCAATCTCCTCAAATACAGGCCACTACTTCACCTTCATTGCAACTTAAAAGCAAAAAACAGGAAGAAGATCCTAAGATTAAGGTAATTGAAGAATTAAGCATTTAAAGTTTATAAAATCAGAATGAAACACATGTAGCAGTTCATAAGAGTAGAAATGTTAGGTTTCTGTAACATTTTTACTACTTAAAAATACCTAGTTGTTTTGCCAAACTTTACGATTACTGTCTATTTCAGTTATCTATTGTTACATAACAGACCACCCCAAAATGTAGTGGATTGAACCAGCAGTTTATGTCTCATGATTCTACAGTCTGGGCTGGGGTCACCTGGGCAGTTCTTCTGTTCCAGGAGGTATTTGCTGAGGCTGGAACATCCAAAATGGCTTCTTTACTCACATGACTAATGCCTCAGCTGCAGGCTAGCCAGGCATCCCTCTCTCCACATGGTCTCTCAGCCTGACTAGCTTGGGTTTCCTCACGTGTGGTGGTTTCATAGTGGCCAGACTTCTCACATATCATCCGGCTTCCAAGAGCAAGTAAGTATGTTAAGATGATAAGCCCCAAGGTACAAATTCTTATCAAGCTTTTGCTTTATCACTCTTGCTAATGTCCAATTGGTTGAAGCAAGTCACATCGCCAAGCCAAAGTCTCTGGAAGAGAATTACAGGAGGGTGTGAATACTGGGAGGTGTGGCTTATTAGGGCATTAAATACTCTGCATATTATAAAACATCTATGGAAACACCATCCTCATAAAAACCACTGTCATTAAGGAATAACGCTAATTTTTTACAGATCTTCTTTCATTCTTTTTTACCCCTATATGTAAACATATTCTTTGGATTCTGCAAGTTTAGACTTCTTAAAGTACTGTTGAGTTTAATTTATTTGTCCTTCACTAAACAATAAAGCATATGATTTATGAGACTTATACATCTGCTGTTTTGAAGTGTGAAGAAATTGTAAAAGCAGTGACACTTGATAGTTTTGACAACTTTTTCTGACTTTGGTTTTCCAGATATTTGTTTTCTCTTTCTAGCCAAAAAAGGAAGAAAAAAATATGGAAGTAAATATGAAAGAGTGGATTTTGAGGTATGCTGAACAACAAAATGACGAAGAAAAGAGTGAGGATTTTAAAAGTTTAGAAGAGGAAGAAAAATTTGACCCTGTGAGTAGAAATTTATATTAGGCTTCTAGCTGAATATTCCTTGGCAAGATATTAAGTGAAAAAAGCAAGTTATGGAAAGAAACTATTGCAGTACGTGTATCTGACAAAGGACTTCTATCCACAGTTATAAAAAGAACTTTTAAAAAACATACTTCACAAAAGTAGATATATAGATGGCCAATAAATATGTAAAAATATGTTCAACATCACTAGTCATTAGAGAAATGAAAATGAAAACTATGAGATACCTCTATATGTCCATCAAAATGGCTAAAATTGAAAAGATCAGAAATACCAGGTGTCACGGAGGATGTGTAGCAACTGGAACGTTCATGCATTGCTAATCATAGTGTAAAACAAGATAACCACTTTGGAAAACTGTTTAGCCCTTTCTCATAAAAGTTAACCTAAACACTTTCATGTGACCCGACAATTTTCTTTCTAGGTATTTATTTAAGAAGAATGAAAACATATGTCCAAAAAAGAAGACTTGTACACAAATGTTCATATGAGCTTTATTCACAGTAGCCAGACACTGCACACAACCCAAATGTCTGTCAGGTGAATCAATAAACGAATTGTGGTAGAAGGTGTAGAACAGCATGTGTAATACGATGAACCCATTTTTGTAAAAGAAAAATACATAAGGACACATATTTGGAAAGAAAACATCTGCAAAGATACACAAAAAGCTGGTACTGGTGATTAGGACTAGGGTGTTATGGTGAGATGGAGATTTTTTTATACTTATCTGTACATTTAAGTTTTTTTAACCATTTATCTGTATTAAACTAATATAAATAAAAATATTTAAGTCTCTGTAAGTCTACTTTGAGATTTAGAGAAAGGAGTCTGTTCTGATTGGAGCATTAAGTCAAGACTTCAGAGAGATGGGACTTGAAGGAGGTATAGAGTTCAAGCAAACACAGAATGATAGGAAGACAGTCCAGATAGGAGAAATAGCACGAAAAATGTACAGCAGTGAAATTCTGCAAGGGGTCTTTGGGTGTTAAAACATATGAGCATATAATGCTACTTCAAAATGTTAATGGAAAAATAGAATTAAAAAATAATAGGACTCTTTCCATGAACTTTTTAAGTACCCTCATATATAGAGATAAAATGTATAGGTGAATACTGGCAGATAGGAGTAAACAGGTAAGTTCACCTGTGAAAAAGATTTTGATGCCCAGAAAATGAATTTAACACCTTTCCTTTTGATAGTAAAGAGCCACTGTAGGTTTGGGGGCAAGTGACTGACAAGAAGAATTTGACATTTTAGGTCAAGTTTAGTAGTGCTTAAAGTGATTTGGGACATTGAGTAGCATTCAAGGTGATTTAGAAAGGGTAGGGAGGACATTTTGGTAGCTATTGCTCTTGCTAAGGTGTGAAATAAGAACTCAAATTGGAAATTGGAAAGGAAGAGAAGCATTTTCAAAAAAGAATCAATAAAAATTGGTGATGTACTGAATATAAAGGCTGAGAAACATTTCTCCAAAGAAGATAACAATGGCCAGTAAGCACATGAATAGATAGATGCTCAACATCACTAATCATTAGGGAAATAATAAGTGTTGGTAAGGATGTGGAGAAACTGGAACTCTCGTGCACTGTTTGTGGGAATGTAAAATGGTCTAGCCACTGTGGAACATAGTTCCACAATTCCTCAAAAAATTGAAAGTAGAATTACCATATGATCCAGCAGTTCCATTTCTGTGTATATAACAAAAGAATTGAAAGCAGAGCCTTGGAGGAGGTATTTGTACACCATGTTCATAGCAGCATTATTCACAATAGCTAAAACATGAAAGCAAATCAGTGTCCACCAACCTATGAATGGGTAAGTGAAATGTTGTATATACATACAATGGACTATTATTCAGCTTTAAAAAGGAAGGGAGGGCTGAGCCCGTGGCGCACTTGGGAGAGTGCGGCGCTGGGAGCGCGGCGATGCTCCCGCCGCGGGTTCAGATCCTATATAGGAATGGCCGGTGCACTCACTGGCTGAGTGCCAGTCACGATAAAGGCAAAAAAAAAAGAAAAAAAAAAAAAATGAAGGGAATTCTGGCATGGATAGACCTTGAGGACATTATGCTAATTGAAATAAGCCAGTCACAAAAAGACTAATACTGTATAATTTTACTTATATAAGGTACTTAGAGTAGTCCATTCATAGAGACAGGAAGTAAAATGGTGGTTGTGGGGGCTGGGAAATTACTGCTTAATGGGTATGGAATTCTGGAGATGGATGATTGATGATGGTTGCACAACATTATGAATGTATTTAATATCACTGAACTGTACACTTAAAAATGGGAAACATGGTAAATTTTGTGATGGAAAAAAGGTTAAGGAGCCAAAGATGACAAGAAATGCACAGGTGGAGGGATGGTAGTACCAGTGCCATGTATAGGAAAGATGGAAAGGATGAGTGTGATTTTGGTGAGTTTGAGGAGATAGCTAACCTTCCTCTTTATTACACTGTATTGTTTTTGTTTTTTGGCAGCTGGCTGGTAAGGGGATCCAAACCCTTGACCTTGTTGTTATAACACTGTGCTCTGACCAACTGAGCTGTTTACTTTAAATTCTTTCTAGTTTTTGCAGAGTACAGTTATGTTCTCATCCATTTTCCTCAGAAGCCATTTTTTTTTTATGTCTCTATCTCCCAAAAGATAGAGATTATGGGAAGGTAACTTTCAGATTATTATTATTGCATATGCAGTTCTTTAAATACACATTTACAGAACAGTTTTTACAGAAGTGAGCTCGTGTTTACTTTTTATTCTGCAGCTGGATTTATTTTAATTAATATGTCAAGGAAGTTTCTCCATGTGGGTTACCGTTTTTCTTTTGCTATCTTATTTTTTTTTTCCTAATGATTGAATAGTTTTCTCTGTAGAGATGTGCCACATATGATTTCCAATTTTTCTTTGATTATCAGTGCGTCAGTAAATATCTATATACCTACAAATCTGTGCATTCATTTTATTTCTGTATGAAAATTCCTAAAAGTAGATTTGCTGGATCAAAAGGTGAGGTCAAAATATCACAGGTTTTGATATAATATATTAACCATATAGATAAGCTAGTCTTGCTCTTGTTTTTATTTTTCCTCATCATTTTATTTGGAGCAGAATGAAAGGTACTTGCACCTTGCAGCAAAACTCCTGGATGCAAAGGAGCAAGCAGCCACCTTTAAAATAGAAAAAAACAAGCAAGGCCAAAAAGAGGCTCAAGAAAAAATAAGGAAATTTCAAAGAGGTAATGTATAAGTATAATTGTCTTTTCTTTTTTGGCCTTCCTAAGATGGAGGATGCCTCTTTTTAATACGTCTGCTCTTTCCTAACAGTTTATACTTGGATTGGCAAACTTTTTCTGTAACAAGCCAAATACTAAATATTATAGACTTCATGGGCCATACAGTCTTTGTCACGCTACTCAGCTTTTCTGTTGTAGCATAAAAGTAGTCATAGACAATGCAAAAATGAATGGCTATGTTCTAGTCAAACTTTTGTTAATGGACAGTGAACTGTAAATTTCATGTAATTTTCACATGTCACCAAATATTCCTCTTTTTATTTTTTCAACCATTTCAAACTGTAAAAACCATTCTAGCTCACAAGCCATACAAAAACAGGCAGTGGGCTGGATTTGGCCTGCAGGCCATACTTTGCCAGCCTCTGATTTATACCATAAAATACCATCTCCATTCAAGAAAAAGGTGAATACAATTCCATGAGTATTTAATCTTAATGAGGATGTTTTTCTAGGTCTGCTACATCTATTAAGCAATTTATTTTAAAAGTTTTAGTATGTTTTGTGAAAGTTTATAAATTGCCTCTGACTTTTAGCACAGATTCCTAGTAGGAATTATTAAATAATTGGCTGCAAGGAAAAAGAAGGAATGCTAAGTGTTTTTTGAACCATTTTTGAAATTGAAAACGCATAAAAAATACATGAAACTAAACATCTTTTTTCATGGTAGAAATGGAAACTTTAGAAGACCATCCAGTATTCAATCCAGCCATAAAGATTTCACATCAACAAAATGAAAGGAAAAAGCCTCCCGTAGCTATAGAAGGGGAAAGTGCTTTGAACTTTAATTTATTTGAAAACTCTACAGCTGCTACTGAAGAAGAAAAAGGTAAAATGAAGGGAAAGTGGTCAGGGTGTAATTTATAAATAAAATGTCAAGGAATACTTCTCCACTCCTAGTGCTTTAATTGAATTGCCTAAAAAAAAGTCAAGGAATATATAATTGTAAAATTTGTTACTTCGCATTCTGGCAAACTACATCAAGGTGGCAGTGACATTATACTTTCACAAGCTGTCTTGGAAAAGTAATAACAATTACGATAACCTACTTGTATAACATTTTGTAATTACAAATACCTTGCCTCAATCTTATCTCTCTCTAGTCCATCGTCCAAACTTCTGTTGGAGTTTTATTTCTATAATACAGATCTAAATGTGAGTTTCCTGTTAAAAACCTTTAATGGCTCTGAGCCTACTGACATCAATAACAAGTCCAAACCCTTAACATGGCATTCAAGATCCTTTGTACTCTGCCACAATCTACCTTTCCACCTTATTCTCCCAACTATATACTCTAGCCACATCATTCTTCAAAACATCTGTTTCATGGTTTTATTACTTTGCTTTTCCTGCTATCCCCTACTTGGCCAACCTGTCCCTAGCTTCAAGGCTTAACTCAAACAGCCCTTCTTTAAGTTTTCCTTTACTCCTTTTATGCCACCAGACATAAGTAATCATGCACTTCTTCATGCTCCTGAATAAATTATTGATATAGCTAGTATAATACTTATCAGATTTTGTTGTAGAAGTTGAGTCCTACACTAAAATGTCAATTTTTAAAATTATTCATTCTTTCAATAATATTTATTGAATCCTTATTTACAAAATGAGAGGTGCCAAAAATAACCTAGTCTCTACTGTCTTAAAGTGTACAGTCTGAGTAGGGAGGGTAAGCTTTAATATACATAAGTAAGTATATAATTATAAATTGTGATGTGTGCTGTCAAAGAAAGAAAACTGGCTTCTAATAACAATAACAATGGGGCCTAATTGGGATTGGGGAGACCTTGCTGATGACATTTACTCTGAGGTTTGACAGATGATTACATCTTAGCCTGGTGATGAGTTGATGGAAAAAGCCTTCCAAGAAGGGAGACAGTACATTGCAAGTCTTGGTGAGAAAGAGCTTAGAGCATCACTATTAAACAGAATTTTCTGTGATGGAAATGTTCTGTATCTGTGCTATCCAATGTAGTACCTGCTAGCCAAATATGAGTACTTTGGCCTTGAAATATGACTGGTATAACTGAGAAATTTTAATTTTAATTTTAATTAACTTACATTTAACTGGCCACATATGGCTGGTAGCTACTGTATTGGGCCAAACTCACAGCATTTGAGGAATTGACTGACAGTCAGTATGGTTATAGCCTAGTGAGCACGTGGGAAGAATGGCAACAGATAAGCAGAGGTGGACCATGGAGGGCTTTTAGGCAATAGTAAGGAATTTGGCCTTTATGTTATATGTAACAAGAAACTATTAAAGGTGGTAGTGGTGGTGATAGTGGTGATGCTGATGCTGATGCTGATGCTGATGCTGATGCTGATGGTGGCAGCAGCCATTAAACAGAGAAATGATATCTGATTCATAGTTTTTTGATGACCCTTCCTGTATTGTAGCCTACAAAACACTGTTATTCGCGGTATCCTAAATTCATCACATGGATAGTATCAGAGATATCTTACAAAAATACATAAGTCCTCAAGATGTTTTTTTTAAAGATTCAGAATTTTTGTCTAACCATTAGGAGGATATCCTTACATCATTAATAGAAAAGCAAGTCTTTCCATCTTTTCTTCACCTATTCTCTTCTAAAAGTGTTGTTCTCCAAAACAAAAGGACTTTGATCACTCAAAAGAGAATTTATATTACTGCATGACCGTTTTTAAAGAACCAGTGTTTGTCTACCACTTTAGATAAAAAGAAAGAACCTCATGATGTAAGAAATTTTGACTATACTGCTCGAAGCTGGACTGGAAAATCTCCCAAACAATTTCTGATCGATTGGGTGAGGAAGAATCTTCCCAAAAGTCCAAATCCTTCCTTTGAAAAAGTTCCTGTGGGTAGATACTGGAAATGTAGGTATGTTTCTCTGGTTAACTGAATGAAATTTTAGAAAAATGTAAGATTTCTGTTTTCCTATGAGTTAAGTAAACATTTAGGAAGATCTTTAATTCCACATCTCAGGTTCATAGTGTCTATAAATCATTATCTAATACAATGCCTTCCATGGAAATATTAGTTTATATAAATGGATTTCTGGCTTTTTTTGATCTGACTTCATTGATTTTATTTTAAAAGTATTTTTTGCTTCTTTGTAGGGTAAGGGTAATCAAATCTGAAGATGATGTCCTAGTAGTATGCCCCACAATCTTAACAGAGGATGGCATGCAAGCTCAGCACTTGGGAGCTACTTTAGCCCTTTATCGTTTAGTGAAAGGGCAGGTGAGACTTATTAGGCTTAGGTACTTCAAAAAACCATTTGTGAAGTACTGGGTATACGATATTTTGTCAACATAAAATTGTATCTGCATGTGGAAGGTAGTATTTAATTATGGCCCTCTGTGCCAATTTTCTCTTTACTGACTTGTTCTGATTAATTCTCATTTCATAATATTCATAATTTGGCGTTTTTTTCACCACTAAAGGCAGCTCAGTCTTTCTCTTTTTCTTAGATCGGAGGTCTGAAAGAAAATTTGATTCATCCAACTTTTTGGGCTATACTAATTTACAGATTAAAATTATACTAATTTACAGATTAAAAGTTGTGTTAGAGTGGTTGAATTAAGGAGAATTTTTAAAGTTTGCTCTTCTTTAATGTTATATTCACTCAACTTTAAAAAATTATAGACATTGGTTCTATTTTTCTATTTTAGGTTATATTAACTACACACTTCCAGTTTAAAGAAAGATTAAAATAAAGTACTACTGAAGAAGCACTTTAAGAGAACACAATGCTCTTTTTTTCTTTTATTTAAAATTTGGATTGTCAGCATTTCCTTTTTACAATAAATATGAATATGTTTCTTCATTGGAAATTCGAACCCTTGAAATTTTTAGGCACTGATTAAGTAAAATTCTGAGTAACAGTTATTTTCCAGTTTCTGCCAGTAAAAGTTTTAATGTCTTTATTTCCCTCATTTTGCAAAATAAGGTATCATAAGTTGTATTTACTTGATAAAATGTAAGAGACTATCAATGTAAGAGAGAATATTATGGGTTATTCTGTAGCACAAAATTAAGATAACTTAGATTACATACAGTGTAGTTCATTTAAAATACTTTTACCCATAACGTTATATAATTGCCAGAATCTCAAAGGGAGCATTGTGTGTCTTAGAAATGCTTTATGGTTCATCTGTATTTTATGTAGCACCACTGCAGAATTAAATAATGAACATTTATTTGGTAGTTTACTGTGTTCCAGGAATAAGCACTTCACATGTATTAGCTTAAAGTTAACCTCAGAGTATGCCTGCAAGGGAGGTATTATCAGTCCCATTTTAAAACTGCAGAAGCTGAGGCACAGAGAGGTTAAGTTACTTGCTCAAGGTCACATAGCTAATAAGTCAAGAAGCCTGAATATGGTATGCTCTTTATGAATTTGTATCATATACATGTATATCTTATATTAAAGTAATAACTTACTAGCTTAAGCGTCAAATAACATATTAAGAGAAATGTAGCTGTCCCAAGTTCTAACTTATTGAATTTTGATATCTAGTAATTAGTGAAAATAACATACTACTGTTTTTTCCTTTATAGTCAGTTCATCAGTTACTTCCTCCCACTTACCGAGATGTTTGGCTGGAGTGGAGTGATGCAGAAAAGAAAAGGGAAGAATTAAGTAAAATGGAAACCAATAAACCACGTGATCTTTTTATTGCCAAACTTCTGAATAAATTGAAACAGCAGCAACAGCAACAGCAGCATTCTGAAAATAAGAAAGAAAGCTCTGAAGATCCTGAGGAATCTTGGGAAAATTTAGTTTCTGATGAGGATTTTTCTGCACTGTCCTTGGAATCAGCAAATGGAGAAGATTTGGAACCTGTTAGAAACCTCTTTAGAAAGTTGCAAAGTACATCTAAATATCAGAGACTGCTAAAGGAAAGACAGCAGTTACCTGTGTTCAAACACAGGGATTTAATTGTCAAAACTCTAAAAAGGCATCGGGTCGTAGTTGTAGCAGGTGAAACAGGGAGTGGCAAAAGTACTCAAGTACCACATTTTCTATTAGAAGATTTGCTTCTAAATGAATGGGGATCAAGTAAATGTAACATTGTCTGTACCCAGCCTCGAAGAATCTCAGCAGTGAGTTTGGCCACCAGAGTGTGTGATGAATTGGGCTGTGAAAATGGACCTGGAGGAAAGGTAAGATGTCATTCAGCTCCACCTCAGTGTATGATAACATTATTCACCTTCACTCTTGCGATCCAAATGGAACATATATCATATATGAGTCTTGAATGCTAGTGGTTGGTCAATGTCATATTTCAGGCACTTTTCTTTTTTTTTTGGCAGCTGGCCTGCACAGGGATCCAAACCCCTGACCTTGGTGTTATAATATCTTGGTGTAACCAACTGAGCTGACTGGCCAGTCCTCAGGCATTTTTCATGTTTTCTTCGATAGATGTTACTGCCATTCATATGAAAAGGTTTATCAGTAATTCTGTCATTAAAATTCTCATATAAGAGAAAAAGTATATTAACTTTAATAACTGAATATTTAAATATGTTACATACTAAATTGAACATTCAAAGAATATGGGCAAATTCAAATTTGACATATATATATCAAGTTTTGGCTAATCTTTTTTTTTTGGCCACAGAACAAGTCTTCATACATTTTTAAAATATGTTTTAAAATATTTAACATATTTAAAAACATATTTAAAAATATGTTTTCTAACAATAGAAAATATGTTCTCTGACCACAGTAACAGAAGGAAATTTAGAAAATTCACAAATGTGTGGAAATTAAACAACATTCCCCTAAATAAACAATGGGTAAAAAGAAATATCACAGGGAAATTAGAGTACTTTGAGACAAAAATCAAAGCACAGCATTAAAATTTATAGGATGCTCATGCAGTGCTTAGAGGAAAATTTATAGTTGAAAACACCTATATTAAAATGCTACATTCTTTTTTATAAATTACATTCTTTGTAAATTTCCTCCTTCATATCCTGGATTTTTTTTTTTTTTTCTCATTTTATTGTGTTGTCTAGGTCTTCTATCTCAGTGAGTTTCCTTAACATTGTTGCTTGGAATTCCTTTTTAGTCATTTCAAGGGTTTCTTGCTCTGTAGGGTCTGGTATTTGAGAATTACTGTATTCTTTTGGTGGTGTCATATTTTCTTGGGTTTTCATATTTCTGGTATCTCTACATTGATGTCTGGTCATCTGGTAGAGCAGTTGCTTCTTCTATTACTATGGAGTAGGCTTTGAGGAGAGAGATGTCCTCTTCTTTTTCTGGTCTCCACTGGTGACTTCTGGTATCAGTGTAGTTGAGTGTCTAGCAGGCCACCTGCATGGTAGTTGTAGCTACTGCTGTGGCATCTCCCACTTTCACGGCAACCGTGGTTATGGCAGTACCTGTGGTGGACCACCTGCATGAAAGTGGTATTCTTGGCATGCTCCTGGGGATGCTGCCTTTGGCTCCTGCCTTAGGACCCTGGGCATGCTCCGTTTCTTGTTTGCATCTGGGTGGAGGGGGCTGGCCCTTGGCTCCTGCCTTAGGACCCCCTTGTCTGATCTTTTCTGTGGAATGTATCCCTGAATGATTTTCAGTGAGCAGAAGGGAAAAACAATATAGATGAAATGCTAGATAAATGCTAGACTATTTTCAAATCCGTATTTAAGAAGAGATGGGTAAAGTACTTAAATATCTGTTGGCATGCATTTTGCCATACAAGTGTACATAAAACTGTCTAAACCTTAACCAGAGTGACTGCAAAATATAGCAATTAAATTAACTAATTAAGGTGTTTAGAGTCATATATGATGAATTGCAGGTTCATAAAATTCAGATTATTTATACTTTGAATAGTTCTTTCTTGAGATGGTGTATTAATGTCTTTGTCTCTAAGATGGGTACCCCTTCATTAAAATCTTTTTATTTAGCAAATTGTCTGGGTTTCTGTCATGGAATATAGGAGGATAAAAAGACATAGTTTCTGCCCTGAAAGGGGACAACAGACAGATACACAAATAAGACAAAGGAATGACTGAAGGAATAAGAAAGAAAATGTGATGGGAATGGATGCGACTTCAAGATTTTCAAGATTCTCATTAGGCACCACTGGTATGAAACCAGTTTTTTTTTTTTTTTTTTTTTTGGCAGCTAGACAGTACAGGGATCAGAACCCTTGACCTTGGTATTACCAACACCACACTCTAACCAAGTGAGCTAACTGGCTAGCCCACCACCTGCCTTTTAATGATGGCAAGTTTTATGAGAAATTGGTAGAAAAGTAGATCAAATTATAGAAGCTGCTTTAAAATTCTGTTCATGAGTATTATAGTTTTATATAATTGAAAACCATGGGAAAATACTTTTGATAATAATAAATTACACTAAATAGATCTACTTACATTGCTCTATATAGTAGTGAAACTTATGCTCACTTTTTAAAGCTTTTTTCCCAGATTGCTTGTGAGAATCTAATTGCAGGCTTGTGTTCTCTCTTCAGAATTCTTTGTGTGGATATCAGATCCGGATGGAATCTCGAGCTAGTGAATCTACCAGGTTACTCTATTGTACAACAGGGGTTTTGCTAAGGAAACTTCAAGAAGATGGTCTTCTAACTAATGTGTCTCATGTTATTGTAGATGAGGTGAGTCGAGCCTACAGTTATGTCCAAATAAATTGTAAACATTTTTGTGTTAAAAAGATGTTACTTCTAATACTGGCTAACATTTTTTGTGCTTACTAAATGCCAGATACTTCACATATAATAATTTTAATTTCATCTAACAAATGTATTTAATGTTATTTAATTTATTTAATAAATATTATATAATATTTGCTATATGCTTGACACTGTTCAAAGGATTTTATGTGTGTATATAAAATTTTATTTAATCCTTATAGCAACCCAATTAAGTAGATATTATCTTTATTTTACAGTTGAGGAAATTGAGGTACAGAGAGGTCAAATAGCTTGCTCAAGTTCACATAACCAGTAAGTTCTGCAGCTGGGGGTTCAAACCCAGGCAATCTGGCTCCAGTCTGTGCTTTTACCAGTATACTGCCTCTCAACTGCTACATTTAATTTTTAAAGAATCTGCTCTAATTCTTACAAAAGATAAGACATCTTCATCATTGTCATTTTCTCTATAGATATAGCCCTACTTGAATCAATTTGAATGCTCACTTAAATTGAATTATGACAAAAGTTTCACATTAGAATTATTTTAAGTGGCATACTAGCTAGTCTATGTAACTAATTTGCTTGTATATAATTCATCAAGAAGAGATAAGATACATAGCATTTCTGTTATTTAGAAAATATTATTATAAAGTTCCTGATGTAAAGTTTTTGCAAATGTCTATTAATTGACAATACTAACATTTAATTTGTGTATTTATGTATATATACATTTAGTATACGTATTTAGTCATTCTTTTACATCATTATATATTCTACAAAAACATGATTTTTTTAAATAGCTTTATAGTAGTATGTAGTTTGGATGTCCCATAATTTCTTTAACCATTTTCCTGTTGTTGGCAAGTTTAGGTAAAGATACTTGAAAATAATCTAATATTTGGGTAATAGAAAATGACAGGAATTAATCTTTATCTAAGGAATCTGTATTCCTTAATGGGGGAAGAAATTGTAGTGTTATTACTAAGATGTAAAGAGAAAGAGATTAGATGGCTGCTTTAGCAGGCTCACGGGTAACTGCTGCTGGGAGAGGAGGGCGTAGAAGGATGAGTGTCACAATTGTAGCTTTGCATGGCCGAGACCTAGATTTTTATCAGTATTTTATCAAGGGTCAACCTGAGCCAAAATGCAAATATATCATTTATATGAGAAATTTTTACTGCTAATAAGTTGAAATATTTGTATCAGCTAGTTAGTAAATTCTCTTAGAACCCCAAATTACTACAAGAGAATAGCTTGGTAAATATAGATTAGGGTGAACCTTAACTTAAAAACCAGATCAATTTCAGGAAGCTTTGTTCCCTGATGGTTTGTTATTAGCCATCTGTGGGAATGATTAGATGAATTGAGCTTCAGTGTGATAATGTCGACTTCTTGAACAATACAGCAAGAGTAGAAAAAAGACCAGTGAAATTCATTATCTAAATATAAGGAGGTAAGAAAGGTTGGGACAGAGTTCACTATTTATACAGGGCCATTACGAAGATGCTCAGATTAATAATCCTTCTGGCCTATTAGGAATTGTGCGGTTTTAGTTTATAGTCGATATGTGAATTAAGTAGCTTTTCTTACTGACTGCTGATATGCTTATAGTCAAAGTTTTTGCCCACCTATACCAAGTGTACTTACTAATAATGGATTTTTATTAGCTCACTTTATGTTCTATCCTTTTTCCTTTTCTTTAAATCTTTATCTGTATAAGTTATTGTCAAGCTAGGGCTTAGGGTTCACAAATCTCTCAAACCCATTGTACAGACTGGGTCACAAGTCCCTCACATGCAGGTCCACAAGCTAGATAATAGGAAAAAGTTCTGGGAGCCATGGGTAAAAAATTAATAAGCTTTATTCAGAGCTAGGAGCAGCCGCCCTAGTGGCCTCCCAGAGCGTTCCGAGGGGCATCATGTATCAGAGCCATTAGTCCTTTATACTTAAGTCCGTAACACAGGACACCTGGGTGCCCATACACAATCACATTAGATAATAACCAAGGAACACCTGGGTGTAAATGGCTATTTACATCAAATGCTCAGCAAGATTCTGAACATCTGAGGGTCCCTGACCATTTTCCTATATTTTCCCTACAGTTATCATGTATTTGATGAGGTTTTCCAGATCTCTGTCGTCCTTCAGGAGCTTCAGATGTAAATATCCAACGCTCTCTAGATACCTTCAGTTTCAGGAACTTCAAAACCAACATTTCCAAAACTCACCATCACCCCTCCCTGCTTATCCCTTATAACTTGCCCCTCCTCTCTTCTGAATCTCAGTGAATGGTCTCCACAATCACTTAGTCAAACCACGAAAGTAAAAAGTCTAAGATGTTTCCTCCTCCTTTCTCTCACGTCCCCTAAATCCAATCACCTAGTCCTGTTTATTCTGCCTTTCTCATATTTATTCACTTTTCCCCGTAGTCACTGGTCTTACCCTTGTATAGGCCACCATTATTTCTTTAATTGTTACAAAAGCCTTTAATTAAATTTCCTGCTTTTTGTTTTGCTATCTCTCACTACATTCTCCACATTGTAGCCAGAGTTATCCTTTTTGAGATAAAACTCAGACTCCATTATTCCCTGCTTTAAAATGCTTTAATCTCTGCCCTCTTTGACTCATTAAAGTCTCAGCTCCCTAACATAGTTTACAAGGCTTTACATGGCAGATTATTGAATACCTTTCCAGTTTTATCTCTTGCCCATCTGCCATTCCATGCTCAAGTCATTGATTTTTTTCTTCCAGTTCCTGAAATGTATTATGAGCCCCCTTTCCACCATGATTTTATAGGCACTTGTGTTCCTTGACCTGAACACTTTTTCCTCTCTTATAAATCCTGTTTCTTCCTCATCTTTTTCAAACTTATCCTTAAGTTCTCAACATCAATGGCAATTTCTTTTAGTAGCCTTCCTGACCCTCTGGATTAGCTACCTTTCATGTGTGATTTCAAACCATCTTGTACAAGATCCTCTTACTGGACTGAAAACTCTCAAATGAAGAGAAATGTCTTGGTTGTTTTTTAATCCCCAGTATATAGCATGATGCTGTGAGTACTTACTATTTGTTAGGTTCTGTTCTACGGACTTTGCATATCTTATTTGATTGTCACAACAACTCTATGAAGTTTGTATTATTTGTATTCTCTTTTTATAGAAGAAGAAATAAACTCAGAGATATTTTTAAAACTTTCCCAAAGTCTTACTGTGAGTGACTAGACAAGAATTGAACTCAAGCAATTGATTCTAGAGCCTGAACACTTAACCACTGCTGCCTCCTTTCCAAGGAAATGCATGATAAAACCTGCTTTAATTTATGTTATCTTGATGTACTTCATCTTTGTGTGCTACCTTAAATCTGTTATAAAATAAAATGGGGTAGAAATAAGTCAGAGTACAGAAAGTTGGAAGAAAGACTTAGACATTTGGCAGATATTTACATTCTGTCAGTGTACCTTGTCTGTGCTCTACAGCAGGTTTGCAGTGCTCTTCCCTAAAATGCATGTGTTCAAAAGGCATAAAACCCTTTTTCCTGGACACTGTTGGACCCTGTCAGATTCCTACTAATCAACTCTGCTTTTCTTAACATTGTACGTAAACTATCTGTTTTGTAGATATGGTGATAGAATAGTTTTATATTAGTGGCAGAGATTTGGGAGTCACTCTTGCTTCTAAGTGAAATTTGCGAGATACTCTAATCAGCTGCGTCTGATCTGGTTTGCAAACCGTCTTGTAGAGTAGAATACTACATGCTGGCTAGTCGTGTTCATTATATGCTAATTTGTCACTGGCTACAATTTCAGAGAATGACTTTACTTTTAATTCTGAAGATATGCCTTATTTAAATTATACAGCTTCTCCTTGACTCTACATATACTGACTCTACTTAAATACTGATTAACTTTTAGTAGATTTGAATGTCTGATTGTTTAAACCTCTTACTAGACATTATATATGATTACTTTTTTTATTCCCTTTATTCTAGGTTCATGAGAGAAGTGTCCAGTCAGACTTCCTACTAGTTATCTTGAAGGAAATTTTACAGAAGCGTTCTGACCTACACTTGATTCTAATGAGTGCCACTGTGGACAGTGAAAAGTTTTCCACATATTTCACACACTGCCCTATTCTCAGAATTTCAGGAAGAAGTTATCCTGTTGAGGTAAGTTTTCTTTATAATTGTAAGCAGATACTGCATTCCCACCAGGGAGTTTCCCCAGAAGATAGGTCCTTGTAGTCTGAGCCCAGAATTATTCCTAGGGTACTGTGAGTCAAGAGAGGACCTGGCAGTGGCCTTGAGAATCAGATGGCTGGTGCTGCCTTGCTGAGGGTAGGTAGGATGGAAAGGGGAGTTCTGATGAAAGATAGATCTGAGAGCTACAAACCATAAAACTAATTCTCAGATCAAAATCATTATGAGGGTACTTGCAGAAGTTTATGGAAACATTCATATTATCATTTAAATCTACTTTTTCATGAACTTTTTGAAGTCCCCTCATATGTCTAGATTGAAAGTGGCTACCTGGCAATAACGAACTCCTTTTTCACCCATCCTTCAAGTTTAGGGTTGTCTTTGAAACATCCTTTCTGTCTGTTCTATTCTTAATGCTTACCTTTTTAGTTCAGCTGATGAAGTCTACTCTTTTAACTGTTTTCACTTTAAAAAAAAATATGTAACATCATGTAATTTGTCCTGAGATTTTGGGGATAGACCCATCTATATCAACCAAGTTTATCACTCTGAAATAATACTGAAAAAAGTTTTTTTATAATATTCTAAATTAGCATTTGATGACATTCAAAGGTGGTAATGCCCTTGTTCTCTTTAAAACAAATTGGAGTTCACCTATTTATATACCTTGCTCTATGCAGGTGTTTCATCTTGAAGATATAATAGAAGAAACAGGCTTTGTACTGGAGAAAGACTCAGAATATTGTCAGAAATTTCTGGAGGAGGAAGAAGAAATAACTATTAATGTTACAAGCAAAGCAGGGGGAATAAAAAAGTGTCAGGTAAAAAGAAAACAGTTTGAAAGATATCCAATAATGGTATCTAGAGCATAACCTGCCGCAAAAGTTTTAAAATCATATGGCTAATAGTGAATTCAAGTATAATTTGGTAGAAGAGGAACAAATATGAGTATGAGCAAATTTTTAAGGTCATTTCTTTAATTTTATTTCTTTGTTTCATAAGACTGTAGTCTTTGATTTGTGGTATTTTAACTGTCTTCCTCAACTATTCTGGGTCATATAGATACACACATAAATTCAAGGACCATAATAAGTAAGAAGCAACTTCTGTAATAGTTTCATAGCAATGATTAATTATTGAGGAGTAAATTTGTGGTAATTTTCTCTACTTCGTCTCAAAACCATAAGTGGTCAGGATGGGGCAGGCCCAAAATCTATGTTCTTGCCATTGTTTTTCTTAGCAGCTTGTGTCCTGGCAGAGCCAACCTTAGCTGTATAGTGAAGCTGTCCAAGGCAAGCATAGTTTTTCGTAGGGAGTTAGTCTTGATTATGTGTTTTTAGAAATATCACAAAAGCCATAAGTAAATAAATGCATGAAGGGAGAAAGGGAGGAATAGGCTGGCCAGCTAGAGTTGGTTAGAGCATGGTGCTGATAACGCCAAGGTCCAGGGTTTGATCCCTGTACTGGCCAGCTGCCAAGAAAACACAAAACTTTCAAATATCACAAAAGTCATCTTATTCTGCATTTTAGCCAGTGGTACCAAATCCACCATTTTCATTATACCCATGATATTTCATTTGTATTTCATGAATGTATCCAATTCAATGAAAACACAAAGTTACTATATCTTTTAATTAAGCAGATAAACCAAGAAGGTAAAAACTAAAATCTTTCCCTAAAAGTCCAGATATAGAATTTACAAACTAAAGAAAGACTTCAGAAAAGTGTAGTTATTTCAAAGAGATGATCAGTAGCCAAAGCAGAATATAGAAGGAATGAGGCAGATATAAACTACTTATTAAAGTTATGACCTCTCTTGACCTGGCTGCTTTTTAGTTGCCACAGAATGATTGATAACACAATTATAATACGTTTCTCTACAATTTTTCTTTTAGTATGTACATACCAAGATAAAAAGGTTTTGCTATACTTAAGGATTGGATGAAATTAGATTATAGTAGAGATATGAAATTTTATACTTTTTCCACTTTTAAAAATATTCCTATATTTCAAAAAATAATTATGGTGACAGTGAGAAAAATATAGATTTGAAAGAATGCAAATACCTCCTTTTTTCCTTCTTTGTCTTATAAAATACTTGATATTTTTGTTCTGTTTTCTCTGGTTGGGTTTCTTTTAGGAATATATCTCAGTTCAAACTGGAGCAAGTGCTGATTTAAATCCATTCTACCAAAAGTACAGCAATCGCACTCAGCATGCTATTCTCTACATGAATCCTCATAAAATCAACCTGGATCTCATTTTGGAACTACTTGCATATTTAGGTATATTTCTATTTCTAATGTGTCTCCATTTTAAAAAAAAATTTTATAAAGGAACAAAATTTATTTCTTATGGTTTGGAGGCTGGGAAGTCCAAAGTCCAGCGAACACATCCGGTGAGGGCCTTGTTCTTGGTGGTGACTCTAGTGATGCACCGTGATCACATGGCAAGAATGGGCTGAGCAAGAGTGAGCTAATATCCTCACTTGCTCTCCTTATAAAGCAATCAGAACTACATCCATTACTCCATGAATGAATCTGTCCATTCATGAAGGTACAGTCCTCACAATCTAATCACCTCTTATAGGCTCCATCTTTCAAATGCCATAATAGTATTTCCCACCTTCTTAACACTCTTTCAATGGGGGTCAAGTTTCCAATACATGAACTTTTGCAGGACACATTTAACCAATAGCATGGCTGTAAGCAACATAAGTTAATGTTCTCTCAGTTTTCTAGGTCAGGAGTCCAGATACAGGTTAGCTGGGTTCTCTGCTCAGAGACTCAGTAGGCTGAAATGAAGGTGTTGGCTGGGGCTGCAGTCTCATCTGAGGCTTGGGGCTCTCTTCTAAATTCAGTGGTTGTTGGGAAAATCAGTTTCTTATAGCTGGAGGATTGGGTTCTTCATCTTCTAGGGGCCGCTGCTGATCTCTGCCAAATGACCCCCTCCACAACAAGGCTGTGTGCTGCTTCAAGGGAAACAGGGAGTATCTGTACTGCTTTAAATTGCTCTGACTTCTGGACCCTCTTTTAAAGTACTCACCTGATTAAGTCAGGCCCACTCAGAATAATTTCCCATTTGATTAGCTTGAAGTCAACTGATTAGGAGCCTTACTTGCACCTGTGAAGTTCCTTTCTTCCTCTTTGCCATAGAATCATGGTAGTGATGGCCCATCATATTCAGATTTCCCTTCTATACTCAACAGGAAGGAATTATACAGGCTTTGTAGTATGCCTGTCTCACTAAGACAAGGGTTTAGGGCTGCAGGTATCAGAAAACTTTGCTTTTCTATTTCTGAGGTATTTCCAGGAGAGGGATGTTTTGCTCAGCAATTTAAGGGGATTTTCTTTGAACATTTCCAAATTATTGTAATCTCTTGGTGCTTACTGGTTTGGGGAAGAGTGACTGTCTTATTTCTTAATTTGCTTTGCAGATGCTTGAGGGAGCTGAGTAGAAAAACAGTTTTCAGTTTTTTTAAAAAATAATTTTATTTGGAGCCGAACCCGTGGCTCACTCGGGAGAGTGTGGCGCTTGGGAGCGCAGCAGCGCTGGGAGCGCCGAGGCCACAGGTTCGGATCCTATATAGGGATGGCCGGTGCGCTCACTGGCTGAGCGCGGTGTGGGCGACACCAAGCCAAGGGTTCTGATCCCCTTACTGGACACACACACACACACACACACACACACACACACACACACACACACACACACACACACACACACACACACACACACACACACACACACACACACACACACACACACACACACACACACACTCTCTCTCTCTCTCTCTCTCTCTCTCTCTCTCTCTCTCTCTCTCTCTCTCTCTCTCTGGACACACACACACACACACACACACACACACACACACACACACACACACACACACACACACACACACACACTCTCTCTCTCTCTCTCTCTCTCTCTCTCTCTCTCTCTCTCTCTCTCTCTCTCTCTCTCTCTCACACTAAAATTAATAATTTTGTTTGTTTATTGAAACATAGTCCTGGATTGTTTTTCTCATTTTGTTGTGTCATCTGAATTTTCTTGTATATCATTGAGTTTCCTTAAGATTGTTGCTTGAAATTCCTTTTCAGTCATTTCATAGGTTTTTTGCTGTTTGGATTCTGGTACTAGAGAATTACTGTATTCTTTTGGGGATGTCATATTTGCTTGTTGTTTGTTTTTTATTTTTTGTATTTCTAGTATCCCTACCTTGATGTCTAGTTATCTGTTAGAGCAGTTGCTTCTTCTATTACTCTAGAGTAGCTTTTGAGGGGAGAGACTCCCTTCTGTAGATGTGTTTTATATTGACCATTGGGTAGGGTGTTTTAGTTTTGGTTCCGGGTAGATGCAGTAGTATAGTCTCCATGTGGTTACTTTGACTGTATTCAATGTTGGAGTTGTCTTTGAGTGCTTCCATGGCCTAGGCACTGGGACACTCAGTGGTTCCTTGCTGAAGTGAGTGACACTATGTTGAGCCATCCAGGTCATGGGTGAGATCTCAAGCGCCTGGGTGCCCTGTCACTCCTTGGCTGAGGTAGATGACCCTGGGTGGACTTACTGGCACTTCACCTAGTGTACTGTGACCCTGCTGGGTACATTGGGGTGTACTTAAGCTCCTCAGCTTGAGTGAGTGACCCTGGGTAGGGTTTCTCTTTCTTGTAGGCGGAGACACCTCCTGGGTCCTTGCGTCTCCTAGTTGGGGATGGGGTAGCAGTAGCCAGGAGTTTTCGTCTATACTCTATTTGAGTATACTGAGTTTCTGCACTTAATAGTGGCTCTGCGCATGTCCCTCCCCAGGTCAGTGCAGTCACATGGGCTGTGTGAGTAGTTCCCACAACAGAGTGCATGACCACAGGGGCAACTCAAATCCTCCTGCGGGTTGGGACACTGGTTCACAGGGGCTGTGCTCACTCACCTCTTTCCTTATGTTCCTCCCCGGGTCAATGCAGTCATGTGGGTTCCACTACTAGTTCCTACCACTGGTGCACAACCACTGGGGCTGTGCAAATTTCCCCATGGGTTGGGCCACTGGCTCATGGTGCTGTGCTCACTCACCTCTTTCCTCTTTCCTCCTGCCTGATAAAACACGAGAACACCTGGATCTGGGAGAGGTGGAGCTGGTGGTGTGGGGCTGAGCATCAGCAGACAGTGGAGGGACTGCTGTGTGGGGAGATTGGCGGCGGCAGCAGCACTCTGGGGCCGGGAAGTGGCGGGCTGGGGCACAAGCAGAAGGAGAATTACTGCTATGAAGTGCTCACGGCAGAGCAGATAGCTTTCACTGCAAGGGAAAATTTCTCCTGTGCTGATCTGGTGTCGGAGATCTGGCAGCTGAAGCCATGTGCCTCTTTCTCCTCTCTATGCTATTATCTTGGGCTTTTGTGCTCTACAAGGATCTTGCTATCTCCTGCTTACACTCCTATGCTCTCCCACCAGTGTTTTCTTCAATATGTAGCTGTCTATTCATTGTTCTGTTTATTTTTTTCTATGGGAGGAATGTGCCCATGGCACCTCTACTTCACCATCTTACCCTGCCTCTTCTTCATTTTCTTTGATAAAACCTTTCTACTAATGAGATATTTTAATATTTTATATGCTGTTTCTTTTTATTTTGAATTTCGTGTCTTTTTAAAATTTTCAGACAAAAGTTCCCAATTCAGAAATATTGAAGGAGCAGTACTGATCTTTTTACCAGGCCTTGCTCATATTCAACAGTTGTATGATCTCCTGTCAAATGATAGAAGATTTTATTATGAACGGTAACTACAAATCTTCATTACATTCCTGGTAGTTTTAAAATAGAAAAACATTTGGTACCTTAAAACTGTTGATGAGAGTTTTCAAAGTCTTTTCTTTCACCTTTAGTTAAAATTGTCTATGAGGAGGCAAGTTTTTGTTTTTTTAACATTTCTGTTATAGCATTTTATCTACTAAGAATTTTTAGGTACTATATCTGCATTTATTTTATTTTCTTAATATGATTAAGAGGGAATCCTGTGGTTAAGATGGTGGCTCCCCTCCCCCAACCCAGCAGCATTTCAGTTTATCATCATACATATTTACTTAACTGTTTACTATATGTTTTAATATAGTTTATTGCTGCTATTATGGTGATTACTTCAACATCAGAACATTTTCTAAAATTCTTTAAACCCTATATTTTACATAATTTATTCATATTAAATGTTTTCTCTATGATGGATATATACGGGGTTTCATTTTACCATTTTATGAACTTTTGTGTGTCTTTAAAATTTTTCATAATAAAAAATTTTAAGTTGCTTCCTATTGCAAATAAATTTTGTTATTCTTTGCAGTGTCTTCTAAAGAGAAACTCTTGCTAAGAACTATGATTTTAACTTTCAGATACAAAGTGATAGCTCTGCATTCTATTCTTTCAACTCAAGATCAAGCTGCAGCATTCACACTTCCTCCTCCAGGAGTCAGGAAGGTAAAATTCAGTACAGCAAATTTATATGTGATCCACCTGAGAATATTTCATTAAAGCATTATTACTTTTTTATCATAAAGACAGTTATTAATATTAAGTGCCTAATAGTGCATGACAGACTCCAGGTGCTCTGCTGCTTAACATAATCAGAAGTGAATTCAATATTAAAATTAAAGCATTTGAATTTTTTAAATTTTTGTTTTGTTTTTAAGCATTTGAATATTTACATTATGTGTTATTAAAGGGACAAGACTTTTTTCGGGAGTGGTAGTTAAAACATGCATGGATGTTGCTTTTGTAAAGAAAAATCACTGTTTTTTCACAAGAAGGCATCATGAAGAAGGTGGGATGTCAGAAGGTATTTAAATCTTGCCAGGAATCTTGTAGTTTTTTGGGCTGTTCATCCCTGATTATTTTTACAATACATAGACTATTAGGTTAGGGGGGAAAAAAATCTCAGTATTTTCATTGCGTCCTCTGTTCAGGATTCTAAGTGAAGAGATGCTTGGCGAAGAGTTTCTCAGATTTTGAATTCTCTCTCAGAAGGACAAAAAAAAGCACAATGTAGGAGTTGTAAAGAACACAGAGCTCCTGGAAAGAGCCCAACTGTTATGTCAGAGTCTTGGGTTCTAGTCCCTAAACTGTTGCCATCTGTGTAGCCTTTGGCAACCACTCAGCTTCACTTTTCTCATCTTTAAAAGTGGTTCAGTTAAACTGATGGTTTTCTTACTGTGCTCTGGGAACTCCTGATATTCTGAAGCTGTGTTGTGATCAGTAACATTTGGGACTCCCTGTAAGAAAGGAGTTCTTCCTCTTAACAAAAAAATTTGAATGCTTCTGAATTAGAATGATCATGTAGGTCTCATCCAGCTCTTAATAGAATTTGACCTAGAACGTTTTATCTTGAAGGATTCAACAGAAAAAAAAATGCAGAAGATTGTACTGTTCAGCCACCTGTGTTAAGAATTTTAGAACTAGACCTAAGAAATCATCTATTTCTACCTCGTAATTTGCAGTTGAGATAACTGAGGCTGAGAGAGATAAAGTGACTTGCCGAAGGCCACAACACTAATAAGTAACAGCAAAGACAGCAACCCAATTCTTCTCATTAATGTGCTATTTTTTTCCTGATAATTATGAAGGGTTGCGCTGAGCTGTCTCCATTCCCTCACCCTGTCATTCCACTTCTGTCATTTTTAAGATGACTTCTGTCCCATTCCATTTCTGTCATTTTTAAGATGACTGACTAGAATTAGGGGAATGGTATTTTTATTAGAATAAAAATCTGTAACTTTAGTTTAATTAGCAACCTGAGCTGACAAAACTAATTAGTACATATTAAAATTACTCAGTGAAAGCTAATAGATTGTAAATTTTTGTGAGTAAAATGTTTTAGCTTTTTCATTTATTTTCAGATTGTTTTAGCAACAAATATTGCAGAGACGGGTATCACTATTCCAGATGTTGTATTTGTAATTGACACTGGAAGAACAAAAGAAAATAAGTAAGTCTGAATTTCCCAAATCAAAATATTTTTAACCTAGAAAGAGTTTGGGGCTCTTGAATTCTTAGGAGAAATCACAGAATCATATAGAGAAAATACCAAATGTCCTAATTCTGCCCAAAGCAAAAAGCCACTGTAGGAAACTTTAAAATGTCTGAGAGTAAAAGTCAGAATTTCATGTGATGGGTTTTCTGATAAGTACTTCCTATAGACTGCTACTTTTAGAAAAGTAGTGAGAAAAATTTCAGAACATAAATTTTTGTAGTTTTTTTTTTTTTTTTTTTGGAAAATAGTTTAACAGAAGCATGATTTGTGGGACTATATAAAAAAAAAAAAGAGCATGGGTTTTAGAATCAGAGCTGGACTTAAATCTCTAACCTGCAATCCTGAGCAAGTAATATAAGCTGTCTAATCATCAGTTTCATCATATATAAAAGGAGAAAGTGAAAATTTTATAATTAAAAGTGCCTAGTACAGTGACTGGAACATAATAGGTAACCTTATCTGAATCTTCACCAAAAAGATTACTACTTTATAAATATTTTAATGTTTACATTGCATAAATAGGGAGACCACCTTTAGTAGTTTATTGTAATAAACGTTAGTAGTTTATTGTAATATATATACGCTATCCCCAGTATTAGCAAACTATAGCAGTATTTGAAAAAGGGTATTACTATCCAATAGAAAATAAATTCTTGATTCTTTGAATTGTACCTTCAGAGAAAATGTTTTCAGGATTTAACTGTCTTGTCAAAGGTACATGGAATTGTAATGTTCATAGCAGCACTTCTCAGACTATTTCAGAGGACTTTTGTTGCATAATTAAGGTATAACACTAAAAGCTTTCATGGATTTAGTTTGAAAAAGACTAAGTTAAACAGTTTTTTTTTTTCACATTAAAAGCCAGAACTTTTAATTTGGTGCTATGAGGCTTAGTATGTGGTGTTTGCTAAATTATTTAAATATGACTCATGATTTGAGAAATATTGGTCCACAATAATAATGGTCTTTTTTTAAGCCTATGTTTCTATGTTCAACTTAATTTTTTTTTTTGGCAGCTGGCTGGTGCAGGGATATGAACCCATGACCTTGGTGTTATAACACCACACTGTAACCAGCTGAGCTAAATGGCCAGCCCGAAACTTAATTTTAAGTCATGTATTTCTAGCTTTTTCTGATTTTGATTTAAGTCTGTTATCTACATATTTTCTTCTAAAACATTTCTTTAGGTACCATGAAAGCAGTCAGATGAGTTCTTTGGTTGAGACGTTTGTCAGTAAAGCTAGTGCTCTGCAGCGCCAGGGAAGAGCTGGGCGGGTCAGAGATGGCTTCTGCTTCCGAATGTACACAAGAGAAAGGTATGGCATAGCACTGGAAATTTAAAACATGTAAATCAGTACCATGTGGCATCTCTGATAATATTTATTTAGTATTACTTTATTTTTCAGATTCGAAGGTTTTATGGACTATTCTGTTCCTGAAATCTTGCGAGTACCTTTGGAGGAATTATGTCTTCATATCATGGTAATTATCCCAAAGGAACTCAGATGAATTTTTTGTTTTTCACCCCTTTTCAGGAAAAAAATGAAAACCTAAACTTACCTTATGTTGCTTTAGATTTTCAAGTATTTTTAATATGTGCCCCTCTCCATTTTTTTATGAGTAAATCCGCTGTGCTTCGACTTTGCCATAACACTCGTACTTTATAGACTAAAATACAGCCTTATAACCTAGACCAGTAGTACTCAACTGGGGGCAGTATTGCTTACCAGCTGACATCTGGCAATGTCTGAAGACATTTTTGGCTGTCATAACTGGGCAAAGGGTAAATGCTACTGGTACCAATGGGGTAGAGATCAGGGATGTTGCCAAACATCTTACAGTACACAGGACAGCTCCCTAAAACAAAGAATTATCCAGCCTAAGATATCAATAGTGCTGAGATTAGGAAACCCTAACCTACACTAAGGACTTCCTAGAATGAAAGATCTCTAATATCCTTCAGTTCTTAGATTTTTTACTCTATAAGAATGTAGAAACTGAAAATGTAGATTGGCAGATCTCATTCTCATGCCCATCCCCTCTCCAAAACACATACCTTCTTCCCCCAATCCCCAATTATAAGAAAACTTAAAAAAAAAAAAAATAGGTTAGCCTTACTTACACATTTCCTCTCTTTGCTCAATATTTTACAAAACTCAAATTTAGTTCCAATACCATTTCTTTGGGTAGTGTAAATTCTTTCTGATCACATACCAATTTTACGACTCTTTTTCGATCTACAGAAATGTAATCTTGGTTCTCCTGAAGATTTCCTTTCCAAAGCCTTAGATCCTCCTCAGCTTCAAGTAATTAGCAATGCAATGAATTTACTCCGAAAAATTGGAGCTTGTGAACCAAATGAACCTAAACTGACTCCATTGGGCCAACACCTTGCAGCTTTACCTGTGAATGTCAAGATTGGCAAGATGCTTATTTTTGGTGCCATATTTGGCTGCCTTGATCCAGTGGTAAGTCAAATGATGCTGCTCCTACTTCACTTTAAATATCATTTGACCAGGAAATTATTAAATTTGGAAACAATTTTTAACTTTTAATTTAAAATGTTTTTAACTAAATTTAATGTGCTAACATTCAAACCCAGAGGGCCTGAATGTTTGATGAGAACTTTTTAGTAACTTTTTATACTTATGTATGTGGAAATCTATTAATACATTTACTTAAATGTACTATAAGTACGATTTTATGAGTGTTTGGTTTGTTTAGACTTTTGCTATCAAACAACCCACTTGAAATGTTTTTTTTTCTTTTTTTTTATTGTTTCTTGCTGAAATATTTAATCAAATATACAGTGAATGTTTCATACGAATCTTTGAACACTACAGACTTTGAGAAGTAGAACCAAAAACTTTCTTACTTTGCTTTTTCTGGGTTTTCTCTTTGATCCAGTAATTGTAGAGTTCTGTTTTCTCAAATTATCTCAGGACTAACAAATTCTGTGCATCTGTCTGAATCTCTGGGCACATATGCCTGCTTATGCCATTCTACCTTTACAATTTTATCAAGCTGTGGCCTTTTCTAGGACTACAAATCAAGACTATTTAAAAACAGAATGGAGAGAGTGTGACTTATTACTATAGTCTCTTTTCCTTTAGTGTTAGAAATAGGAACTCATCAGAATTGTGCCAAGTTCAAAAAACAACTTTGCCATGATAATTTGTCTGAAAAGCTGCAACAATAAATGAGTTGTTGCGTAGTCCAAATTATTTTTAAAGAGCATTGCAAAATTCAGTAGTCTAGGAGTCAAGCTAGATCACTTCTAACTGTATGACATACTATAAATTACTTACACAAATGTTCAGCTTTTTTCTCTGATTCTGACTTCACAGAGATGATATAAAAGTAAAGTGACTTTTTTTACTTAAAATGAATCTAAAAGTAACTATTTAAAATGAAAATATAAGTTACCTGTGGTAGAACATGATAAATGTACAGAAAATAAGAAATAGGCAACAAAGTGTGATTTTTTTTTTTAGGATTTGCTTTCTTTTACAAATCAGCTTTCAGTGTATACCTCTTTAATGATAAATTGTTTGGTTGTGTCTGGATAGGCAACACTAGCTGCTGTTATGACAGAGAAGTCTCCTTTTACCACACCAATTGGTCGAAAAGATGAAGCAGATCTTGCAAAATCAGCTTTGGCTGTGGCAGATTCAGATCACCTGACGATCTACAATGCATATATGGGGTAAAGAAATAATCTGGGTGTTATCAATATGCCAGTGACCTGAGGTTATATTTACTTTATCTTTGACTTCCATTAAAATTATGTCTAAGATTTAAATTTATTTTCAGTTACTTTGTCTGTCAAGGTTTAGTTATGTTAGAGATTTATATTTTTATAATCCTTCCTAAAATTTAAAAGCAGTGTACTTGGTATTATATGTGTGTTATTTGAAGTAACTTAATAATTTACTTAATAATTTACTGTTATACATAAACGGAAAAAATATTGGTATTGCAGTTGAAATTCTTACATAGAATTGGTAGTTACTACAACAATCAAGACTCTGCCTCTCTATAAATGATTATAATTTAATTAAACCTTACTTTGGCTACTACCTCTGAAAAATAGAGTTTGGAAAGAAAACGTGGTGAACTTTATTAACATTTGTTTATCTAGATGGAAGAAAGCAAGGCAAGAAGGAGGCTATCATTCTGAAATCACATATTGCCGGAGGAACTTTCTTAATAGAACATCACTGTTAACCCTAGAGGTAATTCTTAAAGCAACTCTCTAATTCAGAGTCATATGGATAACTATAATGGGTTTATTTTGGAAAAAAGAATGCCTAGGCTAGTGCTTGACTTGTAGTAAGGGCTTAATAAGCATTTGTTGAATTAATAAATTTGTAATTTTTTGTTTTGTTGTTTCCTCTGGCATGTACAAAGGTACTTCAAAGCATTCTTGGAAAAATTCGTAATATCTTTTCTGTTTTCCACAAACTTTTTGAAGTATCCTCATAACGTAGATGTATTACATCAAATATATGAATACACAGTGTTTAAATGTCCCAGATTATCTCATGGGGTTTTTTTACAGCTAGTTCAAATCATGATTCAAATAAGATCCACACATTAAATTTGGTTGATATGTCTCTTAACTCTCTTAATCTGTACTTATCCCTCTCTCATTTTTTTCCGATTTGCCATTTTATTTTCTTTAAGAAACCAGGTACATTGTCCTGTAGAGTTTCCTACATTCTGGATTTGGTTGATTGTATCTTTGTGATATTATCTAACATATTTTTCTGTGCCCTGTATTTCCTGTGTTGGTTTTTATATCAAGAAGGTTTAATCTAGTTCAAGTTCATTTTTGGTTTTTTTCTTTTTCTTTTTTTTTTTTTTTTTTTTGTGGAGGGTGAGAGTTGTCTCCCTTTTTGTAATGTTAAAATTTATCAGCGAGGTCAGCCATATTTGTACATTATAAAATTCTCCATTGGCTTTTCATGTAATGGTTTTTGCAGTTATTGATGACACTCCGTTCCACTGTTTCATTGGGATTGCAAAATGGTGATATTATAATTATTATCCTAATTTTCTTATACCTGGTTTTCTTGTACCTCAGGGAAAATTAGGATGTTTGATTCTTTCCTTTTACTTAGCAGTTTTTATAAAGAGTTGATTCCTAAGCATTTCCACAGATAATGAATGTCATTTTTTATAAAAATCATTATGAACTTATTGATTTAAATATATTTGATATTTCAGTCCACTATGGATATTAATTTTTTGATATTCAAATTGTTCCCTCTTTGGGAAGTGAGAGCCCCTTCAAATTGGCCCCAAGTCCTTTTCACATAACCTTAGCAATCTTTGATAACTTCTTTGCTTTTGGTATGACAAGATGTTAAGGCTTATCTTGTGCATTTTATGCTCCAGGCTTCAAATCAGTCATTTTTCCATAGAACCCTGATTTCTTTTAATGAAATTTTATATGTTTCCAAATATTGGCCTGCTACTTACAGTATGGATTGGCCTAGTTTTGAAAAGGCATCCAAGGCACTATACCCTATGGCTGATCATGACCAAAATTTGACAGTGCGTTTTTAGGAAGGGAAACCCCAGACAGCTTTGCCCATCATTCAATTTGCTGTTCAGAACCAGCATTATTTTTGGGAAAGTAGAAGTGTAGTTAAAATAGAGAGGTTGGCTGGTTAGCTTAGTTAGAGTGTGGCACTGATAACACTATGGTACAGAGTTCAATCCCTATACTGGCCAGCAACCAAAAAAACCCGAAGCAAATAAAAAATGTAAAGACAAGGGATTCTGAAAAACGGCTCCTCACAAGCACGGTCTTTTTGTTTTTATTGATATTTATGTAAAGGGAAGTGATGTTTAGTACAGATATGCTATAAAAAGATTCAGAAAATAAAATGTATCTCACATAATTCCCCTTTCTATACTCATATTTTAAAAAGCTAAAAAATATTTTTCCCCATAAAATTTGACCCATTATTTTTTGTGATTTAAAATAATGGCTGGGATGACAGCAGGGACTTCCCTAAGTGGATTGAACTTTGTCCTCCTCAAAACAGATAAAGGGCTAATTTGAAGAAACAGCCACCTCTGGGCCAACTGACTGGTATTCAAAATGTGGCCCAGAGGTGGCTGTTGCTTCAATTTAGCCTTTTCTCCTTTGTCTCCTATTTCCCCCAACTTCCAAATTGCCTCCCACCCTCTTTCTTCTATGAGCATTTTCTTCACCTCCCCTGGGCTGCAAAGTTTTAGATCTCTTCACCAACCCTGTGGTGTTACAGCAGCTGTCTGTTTTGTCTTCCCTCCCGTGGAAACAAATCCCTTAAACCCCAAAGCAAAAACCAAAAGGATATCCTAAATGTAAACGTCACCTTTTAATTACTTGTATCCTGTTGTATTTTGAAAAATGCTCATTCTTCCTGTAGTAGTTTTGCTGATTGGCACTACTAAAGGTAGGGAAATATCTTAGGCAACTATTTTAGATTAAATGAAGTTGGCATTAATAAACTTTGCCAGAGTTCTTTAGGAAATTAAGGTGAGATTCCCCGAGACAAACGAAGAAGGTACTTGGAGTCTAGGATCAAGATTCCTTTGTAATTATTTTCCAATGTTGTTCTCTATGTGACCATCCTCATTTGGTAAAAATGTCCAAAAAAAAAAAAAAGAGCTACTGTTGAATTAGATACAGTGAATGAAATATGTTCAGGCTTTTTTTTTACTCTCAAATTTTAGACATTCTGATGTTTTATGACATCTAAAGTCTTGAGGTGGGTACAAAAGCTAACTCTAATCTTTGACTTTCCAGTATCTTTTTTTTTTTTTCCTTTCCTGACTTAATTTGGGCTATAGTTAAATAATAACTTGGCATCCTGTCAATTTTTATAGGAAACAGTAATATAAATTACAAGGTTATTCAGAAACTTTTCTATTTTAATCAATTATGATTATGTCTCTTTTTAACATAAATCAATCTAGGATGTAAAGCAGGAGTTAATAAAGTTGGTTAAGGCTGCAGGATTTTCATCTTCCACAAACTCTACCAGCTGGGAAGGAAACAGAGCTTCACAGACCCTCTCTTTCCAAGAAACTGCCCTTCTTAAAGCCGTACTGGCTGCTGGACTGTATGACAATGTGGGGAAGATAATCTTTACAAAGTCAGTGGATGTTACAGAAAAATTGGCTTGCATTGTGGAGACGGCCCAAGGCAAAGCACAAGTACATCCTTCCTCTATAAATCGAGATTTGCAAACTTATGGATGGCTCTTATACCAGGAGAAGGTAAAGTGCTCATTCTTAAATTCCAATATTCAGGGCATTATCCTAGAAATACTTGTTGGATGCCTCAACAAGTATTTTATTTGGTTCTCAACCTGAGCTGTTCATTTTTGTTCATATTTGAAATCAAGATGCACATAGTTGCTCAAACAAAAAAATTGCTTCTTTTTTATTTCATAAAAGAAAAATAATAAGGTTTCTACTCTGACCATCATCTTTTCTACTTGGAATAAAGATAATTATAGCAAATAGATGGTTAATAATGTAAAGTTCCCTGAATATTCCACTAAAAGGTGCTGTCTCAAAATGGAAAAAAGACATGATGTATGTGCCATTTCCAAATAAGGGGAATATTGATGGAGTAGTAGAACTATGGATGATTTGGCAATAGTTTGAGTCACAGTATTAAGATAATTTAATAGCAAATTTTTGTAGATTATAATTAAAACAGTCAACCTCTTGGAATCATAGCTGCATAAGTTTTTATATATGATGCAGGTTAAAGATGGCATTTTTTTCTTCATATTTTGGATTTTTGTTACCTATCTCATATTCACTCATTTTTAAGAAAAAGGAGCATGTTAAATTGAAACATATTTCTTCTCTTTTTACTGAAAGAGTGCCTCCATTGTGTTTCATGAACTTTAAAGTAACACGAATCCATAATTTCAAGCACTGTCTTGAGTAATTGCCAACATATCATCTAACTTAAATAAACATGAAAGTACTGACTGACGGCCTTGGTGAACTTTGGTCTAGAAATCAAAAACTTCGAAACTTAATCATAGCTTTATTTTAAAATTAACTTTTTAATATCATTAGCATTATAGAATTGCTTGTACATAGTTTCATTTATGTTCAAGATGTATATAATTTAGCCTTAGAAATAATGTTGAAGATCTCTTTTCATAGTATCAACGCACACTTGATAATAGTAATATTATAAAACTGGCAAATTATGCACATAAGATGAAAACATGTAGCTTTACACAAACTTATGACTTAACATAGAGTAAAAACTTATAGAAAAATGCTTACATGAAACAGATAAATGAATTTCTTATATTTTTAGACTGTGAAGTTATTTTTCCTCCTTTTTTTCCTATGTAGATAAGGTATGCCAGAGTGTATTTGAGGGAAACTACTCTAATATCCCCCTTTCCAGTTTTACTTTTTGGTGGTGATATAGAAGTTCAACACCGGGAACGTCTTCTTTCTGTTGATGGCTGGATCTATTTTCAGGTACACAGTACAACTGATTTTATTGATTACATAAAAATTTTAAACTTCCAATACCATTAAGGTAGATTTTTAAAAATTACATTGGGGTTTGCATTATTTCTTCCTATAATATTATTTAAAGTAGAAGACTTATTTTATCTTGCATGTATGGTTTTAAATCTGTTCAATTTGAAAATCAAATTATATTGCTATTAGAAATTGTGTTTATGGGCCGAGCCCGTGGCGCACTAGGGAGAGTGCAGCTCTGGGAGCGCGACAACGCTCCCGCCGCGGGTTCGGATCCTATATAGGAATGGCCGGTGCGCTCACTGGCTGAGTGCCGGTCACGAAAAAGACAAAAAAAAAAAAAAAAAAGAAATTGTGTTTATAATCAATAACGATTATAGCTTGCTATGTGTTGGGTACTTCAATAGTTAACTTTATATGGATTATCAAATATGATATCCTAACAATCCTGTTAGATAATTTCTATAGTTTCCTATGTATAGATAGAGACACTCAAGCACAGTGAGAAATTTTTTCCCAGATTACATGGATTGTTACTGGAAGAGAAGATTCAAACCTAGGACTATCTGATCCCCAAATTCATGCTCATTCCACTACATTGTGCCACCTAAAAAAAGACCAAAAAAATTCATAGTTTTTAACGCATATTGTTCAATTCCTTTGCAGAAAAATTAGAACAACCTATGCTTATTTCCGACAATAAGATTATCTGTATCTCTGTAGCCCTATCAACACTGACCAATTTAAACTAGGCAAATCTAATGCATTTTGTTATGCTGTACCATGATAGCTGTTTTTCTAGAATTGGAGAGGTGAATTTTAAATTCAGCTTTAAAAATACATGCAGTTTGTGCAAAGAAGCTAGAACGGTGGAAATATTTTATAATTGGATTGTGGTGATGGTTGCACAACTCTATAAATTTACTAAAAATCACAGAATTTGGATATTAACTATGAGTGAATTTTTATGGTTTGTAAGTTACCTCCAGAAAGCTGTTAAAAAAATTTCCCTCCCCAAAATTGCGGTCTTACCTCTCACAAAGTTGATGTAAGAGAAAAAAAAAAACAATTATTGGAATAATAGTTGCTTTAGTTTGGGAAAAGATACCAAATTTAATAAAGAAATCAAGAGATTTGCACAGCTTATCTGCCAGAAGTAATTTGCCTGTCTTTTCCTCATTGTGTTTTATATTAAAATCAAGATGTGCTAAGGCAGATTGTAAGGTTATATATGCTCACCTTGATTTATTTAAACACATTCACACTCCATATTAACTTTGTCCAATTTGTCATCTCCTTTCAACAGGCCCCTGTAAAGATAGCCGTCATTTTCAAGCAGCTGCGAGTTCTCATTGATTCTGTTTTAAGAAAAAAACTTGAAAATCCAAAGATGTCCCTTGAAAGTAAGTGTTTGATTGTAGCGTAGGTGGAAAATAGTATACACATTTGTGTATATGTATGTGTGGGTATATGTGTATACATAGATAAATATACATATATATATTAGTGTATGGGAAGTCCTTCTAAGAGAAAGTCTAAAAGATTGATTCTAGAAATAGTAGTTGTTTTTTTTTAACATTAGAAGTACCCTGCAACATGTTGAAGTCTTATATTCCATGAGATTAAAAACTGTTTTAATTAAAACAATTTTATGCTGAATTCCTTTAAACTCATAGACAATTTGTGATTATTCATAACCTAATTATCCTCTTAAGAATCTTTTAGTTTACTCCAATCTCTTCTAAACTTCACTTCTAAAATTCTGGACATTTCACAGATAAAATGATAATAAAACTGAGCATAGTAAATTTTGCTACTTAATATTAACATCCTAGTAAACTGGTGGTGTAGTTATTATTAAATAAATAAGAATTAAGGTCTTTCTGTCAGGTTTATCCCAGCATGTTTTCTCTATGATGCAGTGCTCACAAATGCAGAGCTATTTAGTCTGTATAAAATAATTACATGATCTTTCAACAGATATCTGAAAGAGATACCCGAGTTTCCATTTAGCCTGGTACAGTGTTTTCCTAACTTGCTAACTCACCAGAATCATCCTGGCAGTTGTAAAAAATACAAGGTCCAAAGACCTACCCCATACTGATCTCTATATGAGAGAGGCCTATGGCTATATTATTATTTTTTAATTTTTTATTCTGTAACACTTCCCCTCTACTTCCACCCCATTTTTAATGCAATTTATTTTTAATATACTGGGTTTTTCTGCTAGAATGTCCCACATTTAGGATTTGATTGGTTTCATCTTCATGCTTTAATGTGTTCTCTGTTCCCTCAATTTCCTATAAACTGATAGTTATATCTAGAGGCTAATAGACTCAGTTTTTTAGGAAAAGAATATTTTCCAATCGGTGCTGTATTCTTTTCATTGCATCACATCAGGAAGCACTTAAATTTTCTTTTCCTGTTTTTGATCATATTAAGAATTGATCAGTGGGTTCAGTGTGTCTGTATTTAACAAATTATCCCCAGTTAATTCTCAGGCAAGTTGGAGAGCTACTAATCTTGTGCTACTACCCTGAACTCTCATACTCTGTGTTTATTTGTATAACTGAATGTGAATGCATAAACATTAAATTATATTAGTTTTCCTGTACTGCTGGAAACTTTAGATCAGATCTCAACATATTAAGAAATATGGGCTCTTTTCTTAGGGAGCTTTGTGTGTTACAGCTTCAGCATTAGAAAAAATTATGTTATATAAAAGGTTGAACTTCAACTTTTAACTTAAGCAAAATGAATTTTTAAATGATTTCAGTGTTTCCCTTTGCCATAAAAGAGAAAGTAGAACTTGCCCTCAGATGTAACATATACTTTTGACTTGGGTGGGAAGATGAAGTACATTAGTATCCTCTCTTTTTTGACTTATTATAAAGAAAAGTGACAAAAAAGAAAAGAAATTTGAAAAAGAAAAGTTGTGACAGAACGTGTGACTTTTGAAAAAGAAGTAACCAAAGTTGCTCTTGCGCTTTCTTTTACTCTCTTGTCTTCCTCCAATTAAAAATCATAGTTCTTTTTAGAGCTGCCATTGTTCCACTTTCAACAAGTGACCTGTCTTCCCCACCTCTCCTTTTTCCCTTTTCTTTTCTTTTTTTATTGCCACTATAGCTCCCAAGTACCTGCGTGTCAGGCCACAATCTTAGTTATCAAAATTCCCATTGAAAGCCAGAGCATTCTCTTAAGGAAGTGTTAAATAGTAATGCAGAATTTCAGTCTTACAACTATCTAAAGAGTAGTTATGAGTTTCTTAGGAAGTCACCATTTTAGAGAAGTAGAAGCAACTGTTAACAAAACTTCCCTAGCAAATAATGCTTCCTCTGTTGCTCTGTTTGTCAAATCAATTGGTATTTGATTCCTTTGTTATGTAGAAAGGTCTGTCACTTCCCCATTGACACCTCTCCAAGAGCACTTCCCTGTTAGAATTTTTTGTTTCTTCTGGATTAAACATGGAGAAACTGATAACAGTTCTTTCTTCTTTGCCCCTACTATGGAAATCCTGCCACACACTGACCTTTCAGTATATTTCAGACAGGTGAAAAGGTTGGGAAACTTCTTACCTTAAAGTAATTTCCTTATAAAGAAGTAACAGTTTAGATCACATTATTCTTTTGGACCTTAGTCTATACATACTCACGTGTTAACTTTTTTAAAATGGTAACTTTTTGTCAAAGTAGCTGTAGTATAACTACAGCAATAATTAAATATTTGTAGGACAACAAATATTCTGTAGGTATCTAGTTTTATAGTGAATATTGTTGATGTTAATTTTGTATTCTAATTTAAGAAAATCTTTTCATGAAGTATACCTCTTGTTTACATGTGTATACATTGGAAAATTAGCTAATGTTGAATTTATTCATGGTTTTTTTCCTTCCACTCAGATGACAAGATTCTACAGATCATTACAGAATTGATAAAAACAGAGAATAATAATTGCAACTGAAATTCATGGTGAAATGCTTTAAAAATTAAGATGAAGATACAGTCAAGAAATTATGAGAAAATGGACCATCCCATTAAGTATTTCATTACTTAAAATGTTGGTACTAGCCATTAAATAAAGGTGGCTGAAAAAAAGCACACACTTTAAACATGTATAATTTTCTAGTTCCTTTTTAATGATGATGATTCTCAGTGTATTTGCCACTACATTTACAATAAATTCTTTGGTATCATCCATGTTTTTGAACATCGTTATGTGCCTTAAGGGAAAGGCCTATGTCTGTATTATCTGTAACTTAGTGTTGTGATTCCCTCGGTAGCTTCCTCATATCCTATCAGTCCTTGATGTCTGGAGAATTAGACTGTCTGGACCCGGAAGAAAAGATGAGCTCCAAAACAAATTATAATTAAATTTCCATGAAAAGGAACAACTTCAGAAGTCGATTACTTAATATTTGATACTCAAAATCAGAATCTAAATAAGTATGCTATTAACAGATGCCACCTATTTCAGTAACATTCAGAAAGCTTAATATGTAGTACTAGAAGATAGGCAGGAATGACTAATGCTACTGTCAACCTTGGGTTGGATAGCTTGCACCATTTTCCTTAATCCAAAGCTTTGATATCACTGCCCTTGAATCCCTTTTGTACCAACAATTGAACTGGTCAGATTAGTAACCCTGACTCGTTAACTTGACTTGTTAGTAAAATGTGCTTAGATATTTTTTTCTTTCTTTCTTTTTCAGTAGTCTCATTTATTTTGCTTACTGAGGGTCTTTTAAAACTCCATTTTGATTACTTGGTAGGATTTTCTGTTTGTTTCCTATCAACAGATTGTTGATGAACTTCACATATAGTCCTTTTTAGATTATATGGGAGAAATTACATATGAAGGACAAGAGATTAGAATTTAATAGGAACCTAGAACAATTGCTTGGCTCTCTTAATAGGTACTCAGTTTTAACACTTGTTAATGAATGAATAAAAGCAGCTGTAACTTTCACCTTGTGTGCTGATGGAAGTAAAAGTATTATGGCAATCTCTAGCTTTATCTACTTGCAGTGTGGCAAGGGAATTGACAGCAAGGAGTCAAATGTGACTATGGTTTGGAATCTCTAGCTCTTGCCATTAATAAAAATGGACATGTTAGAAGAAAGAGCTAGATTGGGTGCTAAAGGCAGTTCAACTTGGGATATATGGAGGCAGAGGAATCATGGAGTCTATAGGTGGAACTAATGTTGATTCTCTCTCTCTATTTATATATATTATGACCTTGGTGTTACAAGGCAGTGCTCTAACCAACTGAGCTAACTGGCCAGCCTGAATCAGTCATTTTGTGTGTGCAAGCTAGTGCCCCAAGTTTTTTTGTCTATTAGCTCATTTACTCCTCACTACAACCTATGAGGTAGATATTGTATTAACTCCATTTAACTAATGAGGAAATTGAAGCAAAATAACTTTCTGAGATCGCTCTGATGGTAACTAGCAGAAGCATTAGGCTCTGGAACTGTTTTAATTTATGAAATATAATTATTATTCCTTTGAAAATATGAAACAGTGGCTCACATAGGACAAGGGTCGTGAGGTTAGAGTCTTTCACACAGAGATGATATTTACAGATGCAGGAGTTGAGGTAATCACCAAAGGAGAGAGGAGAGAGAAGATAATTGAGGTTAAAATCTTGCAGAACTCGATATTTCAAAGTCCTTTCACTTCTATCTCTCCAGCTGTCGCTCAGACCTATATCATCATCGTTATTCACCTACACCACTGTAGTAATCTCCTAACTAGGCTCTCCCCTCTTTTCACACCTTTCTAATCCAAAGAGAATAGTCTTTTTAAAAGATATCTTTGTCACTTGGCTGATTAAATCCTTTACTGGCTTCCCATTGCTCCTAATATAAAACTTGGAGTTATAAACATGACCTGCAAAGCTCTAAGTGATCTGGACCTTGCTGCCCTTCAACCTCATCTTCTCCACTCTCCCACGTCTTGTGGTGTTCCAGCTGCACCAGACTTTTTTTTCCAATTCCTACAAGATGCCAAGTGGTTTTTTAAAAAGCGTTTGCACTTGCTGTTCTGTGCTGTATGTAATACACTGCTTCTGGTTCTTTACACCAAACAGACTTTCCTGTTTCAATGCTTTCTTCATAGACCACGCTACTGAAGTGCATCTGCCCTCTTAATCACTCTTATAACACACTACTTTTCTCAGCTTGTACCATTCACTTTTTGTCTTCTCCCATTAGATGGTGTGCTGCACCATGACCCTTTCACTCACCAGTATATATCTAGCACAATGCCTGGTGCATAAGGCATTCAGTAAATGCTGAATGAATGAGGTCTGAGGCAGGCCAAAGTACAGCTATCTCATGGAAGCCAAGGAAGAAGAGTATTGTCAACAGATGTTACGGACTAGGGAAAGACTGCTAGATTTAATGAATATATCAACCTTTTGAGAGCAGTGTGAATTAAGGGTGGTAAGGAAGGACATTGTCAGAAGTCTCACGATCACTCACACATTTAGTGATTCACTAGAAGGACTTGCAGGACTCAGAGGCTATGGTTTATTACAGAGAAGGGATATACATTGGGATGAGCAAGGGAAAAAAGACGTAATGTGGAGTCTATAGGAATCTACACACAGGCTTCTTATGTGTTGTGCAGTGTTTCTGCCCAGGGAAGCCCACTTCATACTCAGAGCTCAAGGATTTTTATTGGGGGCTGGTCACACAGGCACAAAGACCAAGCATAACTACCAAAATTCCAGACTCCCAGAAGGAAAGCAGGCATTTAGGGTCCCTAGCAGGCAAAACAGTGTTATCTAAAAAGCAGGGAGCTTTTCAAGAGTCAAGTTCCCAGGCTCCAGCCAAGGGACAACCCTGCAAGTAGGCTCTTCTGAAGACCTCTGGCCTGCTATGTTAACTCTTTCTTGCACAGGCAGGCACAAATCATAATTTTAGGGAGTGGCTAAAAATGAAAATTTTGGAAAGTAAGTAAAGAGTATTCTTCATGGATGTGAAGAAGGAACAGAGAAATCATAATATATTGAAGAATGAGATATTTTAAGATGGGATGACCCTCACTGATTTGCGGGCAAAATAGAAATAACTAGCAAAGAGAGGATAATATTAACAGAGAAGTCTCACCAAAGAACTAAAGAATAATATAGGGAACAACTTGGAAAGGCTTTTTGGCTTTCCCCAGCAATGCTTAGTAGCTTGAGATGAGTAGATAGGGTTGATAGTGGGCAGGGATTTTTTATATTCAAGTGACCATAGCATCTTAGAATGAAAGAGACTCATTGAAATGGGTGACCAAAAATGCTTTCACAGAGGCAAATGGGGCCAGAACAGGGGCCATGGACCAGGAAAACAGGGAGAGGTCAGAATCTAATCGCAGATTCATTGTGAAGAAGCGAAAGGTAGGAAGGCTGGTTAAAGAAGAGAATTTCAGATTTTAAAGTCTGAGTTGTAATTATAAATAAACCTAAAGGGTTTCCCTGCTGGTGGACAGCAAAATGGAAAGGGGGATCCTTGAAGGTAGGTCCAAGAACAGGATGACCAGCATGTTGGTTCATCAGCATGGCTGTAGGGAAAGGATGAAGATGACCAGGCCAGGTGCTACAGTCATGGGGGGAAAGCAGGAGGGTGCCCTGGAGCTTAATATTCAGTGGCAAGAAAAATAAAGAGAAAGTCATATGAAAAAATGTCATGTTCTTCAGGTAAGAAGTTGTTGAGTTTTGGTAGTGGTACAGAAATATGCCTACCTCTTCTCACTAAATCAGTTCTTCCACATGAGACATTTAGAAGTAGATGGAATGGTTTTCATTGGAGAGGATTAGCAGGAAGGAAGGAGTATTATCAAGGAAAAGCATATTTCCATTGATTTCATTAAATTGAGCACTATATGATGAGCACTGAACCAAGAGCTTTATTTTTTTTTTTTAGTCCTCACAACAATCCTGAGGGGAAATGGGTAATATATTTTAAATTTACCAATGAGGAAATTGATGGTAAGAAACTAAATCTTATGAGGCCACTCAGCAAATGGGGAAGAAATGAAAAGACCATTCAAAAGTAATCTGAGCAGTGTACTTGCATAAGAATAGACATACAGATCTATGGAATAGAATTGAAAGTTCAGAAATAAAACCATGTCCTTTTCCCATTGTGTAGTCTTAGCCCTTTGTTGAAGACCATTTGACCATATATGCTTGGGTTTATCTCTGGGCTCTCCATTCTGTTCCATTGGTCTACATACCCGTCTTTACATCAGTACCATACGGTTTTGATTACTGTGGCTTTGTAATGTTTGAAATAAGGAAGATTTTCAACAAGGATGCCAATGGAGAGGGAACAGCCTTTTCAATAAATGGTACTGGAAAAACATTGTCCACGTGCAAAATTGGACTCTTATCTTACACTATACATAAAAATCAACTCAAAATGGATAAAAGAGGGCTGGGCTATGGCTCACTTGGGAGAGTGTGGTACTGATAACACCAAGGCCACAGGTTTGGATCCCTATATAGGGATGACCAGTTAGCCCACTTGGAAGAGCACTGTGCTGACACCACCAAGTCAAGAGTTAAGATCCCCTTACCAGTCATCTTTAAAAAAAAAAAATGGATAAAAGACTTAAATGTAAGACCTGAAATGATAAAACTCCTAGAAGAGGGGAAAGCTTCATAATATTTGTCTTGGCAATGATTTCTTGGATATGACACCAAAAGCAAAAACACAAATAGGACTACATCAAATTAAAATGCTTCTGCACAACAAAGGAAATAATCAACAGAGTGAAAAGATAACCTACAGAACAGGCAAAAATATTTGCAAACCATATATTTGTTGTTTTTTTTTAAGGTAATACAAATCTTTCCATGAACTTTTTTTTTTTTTTTTTTGGTGACTGGCTGCTATGGAGATCTGAACCCTTGACCTTGCTGTTACAAGGCCGCACTCCAACCAACTGAGCAACAAACCATGTATTTGAAAGGTGATAATACCCAAAATACTACGGAACTCTTACGACTCAATAGTGAAAAAAGAAATAACCCAATTTAAAAATGGGCCACTGACTTAAGTAAATATTTCTCCAAAGACACACAAATGGCCAACAAGTATGTGAAAATATGCTCAACATCATTAATCATGAGGAAAATGCAAATAAAAATCACAATGAGGTATCACCTCCCAGCTGTTAGGATGGCTATTATCCAAAACAAAACAAAACAAATACATACACAAAATAACAAGTGTTGGTGAGGATGTGGAGAAATTAGAAACTTTGTCCCTGTTGGTGGAAATATAATATGGTCCAGCTGCTATGGAAAACAGTTTGGAGGAATTCCAGTCAAGATGGCAGAATAGATGGTCCCCAGCGTCACTCTCTCCCAGAAATCAACCAATCTACAACTATGTAAAAAAGCAACAACAGTCAAGCTGGCGCCACTAGAGCTCAGGGGAAGAGGAGGAGAGACCTTTGGAGTGCATAAAGGTGGGAGAAGCCATGATGAGAGAAAGAAAAAACTGCTCTGACCATTTCATGCCATGGCCACTTTAAGGCTGGAATTGCTGAGCACACAGAGCAGGAACCAGCAAAAGCCGCAGCTGTGCCCTTCAGATGGAGTTACTTGGAGGTGACAGTGGAGAAGAGGGCCTTGGTGGCCCCCAGGCCTGCAAGACCACTAATAGGGTTCCTGTGGACCCACACAGGAGCAAGGAGCCACAACTGAAAATGGAGCCACTCAGAGGCCAGTGAGTCATCTCATGGGACAGGTGCATGGCCCGTCCCAAGGAAAGTGTTTACAGCACTGGCAGTGGGAGAGATGGGCCCACTGGGGGAACACTGGGGCACAGCAAGGACAGCTGATCTGCACCCCAGTCAGCATAGGACCACTCAGAGGAAACTTGTTAGGAATATAGAATTGCATGAGGTGCAGTTTGATGAAAGTACTCAGGCCCTGATCAGAGTTACTACACAATCCAGGTGCACTGAGTCTCTGGAGAGCTGGAAATACCTATAAAGTCAACCATTATAACCTGTACTGCACAAAAAGCATTCCCTAGGGAAGCAGCAGCAAAGCAGCAATTTAGCTAAACCACAGAGCTCAAGTACTGGTCTCAATAGGAAGTTCCCCCACTTTAGAAGTAAGCAAAGGACAAAAAGATTAGTTCTGGCTCAAACACACAGCCAGCACCTTGTGTCCACCTGAGATGTGAGGGATGGAGCCAGGGACCAGAGCCCCCTCCCACAACCAGGCACACTGCCAGCACCTCAGGGCCTGCCTGGGGACCTGAAGGATAGACCTGGGGACCGGAACCCGCTCTCCTCAACCAGCCATACCCTGTCAGTGCCCCAAGACATGGAGCCAGGGACTGGACCCCCCTCCCACAACCAGGAACACCACACCAGTGCCTTGGGGCCCACCCAGGGACCTGAAGGATGGAGTGGGGACCAGACCCCTCCACAACCAGGCACACTGCCAGAGCCAAGGAGCATGCCAAAAACATCACCTCCATGCAGGTGGCCCACCATAGCCACCACAATAACCATGTCTGCCGCAAAAGTGGCTAGATGCCACAACCATCATGCAGCTGGTCTGCCAGCCACTGTAATGTATTGACACAAGGAGAGTCACCAGCAGGGATAAAGCAAAGAAGAGGATGTCTCTCCCCACAAAGTCCATTTCAGAGTGACAGAAGAAGCATCTGCTCTACAAAAATATTGGGGGACCTGATCACACCTCTCAGCATTGGACAGATCATCTAGGCAACAAATCAACAGAGTAACCATTATTCTTTCAGAAAAAGAGAAGAAATCTAGGGTAATTAGAGGCATGAGGGGTGAGGGGGATGGGGTGATATTGGACAAGGGGCATAAAGAATAAGTATGTTTTGTAACAATATATATCCTAGTAATAATGATTTGATCAACATATCTCAACGTTGAACCCCCAAAATATATATAATCATTTTGGTTCAATAAAAATTTTTTTTAAAAAAGAAAACAGTATGGAGGTTCCTAAAAAAAAATAAAAATAGAACTACCATATGATCTAGTGATCCCACTTCTGGGTATTAATCCAAAAGAATTGAAATCAGGATCTCCAAGAGATATTTGTACTCCCATATTCATTGCAGCATTACTCACAATAGCCAAAAGGTGAAAATAAGTTAAATGTTCATCATGGGATGAATGGATAAAGAAAATGTGGTATATACACACAATGGAATATATTCAGCCATAAAAAAAGAAGGAAATTCATATGATACAACATGGATGAAACTTGAAGACTTTAAGTTAAGTGAAATAAGCCAGACACAGGACAAACACTTCGGAACAAGGGATGTATGTCACTGAACATTAATCTTCCTGGAAGGCTTAATGAAATAAATAATGGCATATCTATTTGATGGGAAACTCCTCATCTACTAAAAAATCATGATTTTGAAAGATATTTAATGCCTTGGGGAAAATGCCATGATACAATGTTAAGTCATGTAAAGCGGATGGGAGAGAGAAAATCCAATGCATCTTCCGCAGTGGTTCTGGGCATACAAGAAGACTATGTCTCCCAGCCTCCCTTGGGTTAGGATGGGCTCGTGTGGTTGGATCGATTACTCATCAATGGTAATGTGAGCAAAAATAATGTGTCACATTCTAGTCTTAGGCAGTAAAGAACCAGTGCAAGTGTGCCAAGATCTCCCCGCCACATGGCTGGAAGCACAGAATTCCAAAGATGGTGATTTGAAATACAGAAGCAACCCTGATCTCTAACTCACTATTGGAGCAAAACTGACCAGGAGAGCTGCCTGACCTGCAAAGGACTGTGCACGGAAAGCAAGAAATTAATCTATGTGTGTTAAGCCATTAAGATTAGGGTTTAGTTGTTAAAACAACAAATATAGTAGGAAGAGTCTGACTTTGTTAATAAAAAGTATATATATATATGCATATATATATAAGCATACATGTATCACATGTATATGTTTAGATATACACACAGATAACTAAAGGAATATATGCCAAAATGTTAGTGTTTTCTGTTATAAAACTATAATATTAAAATTCTCTGTTAATCATGGATCTTTTCCTAATTTTACTGCAATAAATAGTTATTACTTTTATAATCAAGAATATACTGTAAATGTTATTAATGAAAAAGTAACCGGGCCAGGCTCAGAGCAGACACTGAATGGACACCAGATGATTAATTGAAATGTGATTTTGGTGAGCATTCTGAGTGCCATATTGGAGCAAGAGGTGCGTGTTATTATATACTGCTCTTAGTGGAATGCTTGGGTGTTTCAGAGTGATTGTACATTGCCAGAATAAGTCAAGAACCTTCTCTAAACATGTTACTTTGGTGAAAACAATTTCACAGTTCTATGTTAAATTTGTATTGTGCATATTACTAAAAATACAATTTCCAGTTGGTCTTTAAGTTAAAAATTGATACGATATAGAATCCAGGATAGCACAGTGCCTGGAACATATTAGGTCCTCCATAAATGGTTCATACATATATTCCTGCAAGCTGGTACAAAAACAGAAGATAGAATATAGAAACATGAGTTAGAATACTGAGGAAAACTGAAAATTTCCTGGCCTCACCAAAGGTACTAGGAAACGTTCCTGGAGGACACAACCTTAACCTCCAGACTTGCCACATGAGAAGAAACTTCAGCCACTCTCCCCACTCATTTCAAATCTGCATAGTTGAATACAGTGAGAGACTAGACCCCACCTCTCAACAGGGCAGACTAACCTTCTGTGTGCTGCGTGCTTTTGTTAACTGCAGGTCCTTGGTGCCTTTTCTCATAAATTCTAAGCAGCATATGATTAGGTGGCTCCCAACAGCTGCTCTATTTTGATCTGCACCCTATGATTTGACATCTAAATAGGCACATTACACATTGTGCCCTTTGGTCTTCCTCTTCATTGCTTTTCAATAGGAACAGCTTTACTTTGCATTTGAGATTGGGTTTATTTTACCATGGTCTGAAGATACTAATTGCTGACAAGCTTATTTATTTAGTTATTATTTTAAAATTTCTATTCATTTTTTAAAATCCTTTTTTTTTTTTTAAAGCCACTGTGAGTGCTATGGCTTTTTCTTTTTGGGGGGTGGCTGGCCTGCATGGGGAACCGAACTCTTGACCTTGATGTTACAAGGCTGCAATCTAACCAACTGAGCTAACCCTGACCAGTTTATTTAATACCATAACCTACCTGCTGGCACTCCCAGTGTCCCAATCCTGGTATTGTTGGTTTCTCCCTGCATCATCACCCCATATAAGCTCCACCAAGGCAGGAATGTTTGTCCATTCTGCTCACTGATGTAATCCAAGTGCTGAAACAAAAAGCAAAACTAGTCTCACCTACAAAGTTACAGAACTTTGCTCCCAGGATGTCCAGGCTCCATTTTATTTCATCCACTCTTTTCTAATGTTCATATGATAGCAATTGCCACTCTTCAGGCCTTGCCTGGGCTCCCTGCTGTGTAACTTTCAGCCCAGCTGCATATGAAGAATGCCATTTTAAAAACAATTAATATGTACACATAGTTCAAAATTCAAAAGGTAGATGAAGGTATATAGTAAAAAGTCCCTCTTCCTCTTATTTCTGTCTCCTAATCTCCCAGGTCTTCTCTCCAAAGGCAACCAGTATTACCAGTCTCTTGTGTATTTTTTCAGGAAATTCTATGCAGATATAAGGATATGTGTATGTGTGTATATATGAGTATGTGTGTATATATATGTTTACAAAAGTGACAACATATTTGACATACTGCTTTGCTCCTTGCTTCATTTTATTTAACACTCTATTTTAAAAATCCTTCTACATCAATCCATAAACATCTGCCTCATTCATTTTAATGGCTATATAATATTCCCATTTTTTTGGATGTTTCTTATTGAGGACAATGAATGTTTTGCTTTTAACAAGGATATTGCTGTAAATATCTTTTTGTAAAGTCATTTTACATCAATATGGAATAATTACCTAGAAGTAGAATTGCTGAGTTAAAGACTATGCACATTTTAATCACAGATCTTTCTAAACTATCTTCCAAATGACTGGATTTACATTCTTCCCAGCAACATATTGAGGGCCTGTTTCCCTACATACTCTTATCAAATGTTTGGATTTTCATCAATCAGATTAAGTGCAAAATAAAATCTCATAATTTTAATTTGCATTTTTCTTATTATAAGTGAGTTTGAGCATCTTTTCATATAAGACATTTTTCTTATGAACTATATTCAAATATTTGCTCATTATTCTGTTTATACTGTCACTCTTTTTTGTACTGATTTATAGGTGCTCTTTATATTTAAAAAAAAATTAGGCCTATGTCTGTGACATGAGATACAAGTATTTTTCCAGTTTCGACTGGGAATATACTTTTTTCCAAGTAAATACATTTTTTTTTTACTTTTCATAATTTCATATATTAATATTTTCTTTTACAGTCTCCTAGTTTTGTGTCATAGTTCCCTATTCTGAGAGTACCACAAAATCTGATGCATATCACTTAGCACTCACCATTGACGAGCAAACATCCTGGATGTCCTAATGGAGGGGGTGCGGGGAGAGGCAAATACGAGAAAGAGAACCCTCCTACCTTCCTGAGAATTACCAACATCTTTCCCTTTATTCTGGTTTTGGAAAGTACAACTTTTCTTCAAGCAAATGACAACAGGCATGACCTCATTCTTCAGGTAAGACTCTGTTCCCTACACACCCATAATGGCTTAATAAAGCTGCATAATAAATACTCAAAACAAGTAGGATAGTACAATAACATCTTGACCATATCAAAAATGAATTGCAACACTTTAAATGTTATACACAGTGTCAGGAGAACTTGCTGCTCCTGACACCCCTGAGCCTACACGGGCAATCCCATCATCTGAAGGAAACCCAGCAGAGTTAGCATCAGGCTATAATCACATGTCAAGGAAATGCTTTCAAGGCCCACCAAGACAAGTCCCTTAGTATCTCATAGTGTGAGAGAACTGCTGAGGCCTGGGCTGGCTTCGAGCATAATTACTACCTTTTTAGTTCTTCTTGATGTCTACTTCTGATCCAGACCCTGGAAAGACAGAGGTTGCTGCTAGAGTCCTTCCACCCCAATATTACATTTTTCTTCTAACAGCTGGAATTCAGCATCTGAATGTAGCAAAGAGACATACACTTTACAGAAGTAAAACTTCTTAAATTTTACCCCAGGTTACACACTCAAAGATAAGCCTCAGATCTCAGATGCAGTGGAACTGTAATATGAATTGTCGCCTCTTTACAACTATAAATCACACACACACGCGTAGAAATCCTAACAAGCTGAAGAACAGGTATTCTTTTCCCCAGCCACCTTGAGTGACAAAAAGATACATACCTTATAAACTTAGCTGGAAAAAAATAAAATCATTGCAGCTGATAATATTGAACACTATATGAACATATTATGTGTCTTATTTAATCCTCACAACAATCTCATAGGATACTCTTACTACCCCATTTTTTTTAACAGCTAGGGAAACTGAGGAATAAAGAGGTTGAGTAACTTGCCCGAGTTTACAGAAGTAGTGTGCTGCAGCTGGACTCAAAGTCAGGAGTTTGACTCCAGAGCCACCTCTTAACCATTGCACAGTACCACCTGTGCTGGGCAGATTGTCAGGTGTGTGTGAGTTGGGAGAAAATCACATCTGATCATGAGGGGAGAAGCAGCGCACTTCAGCTTGCATACTGAACCTTTGATGAACTAGGAACTGGCAAAAGGCCAGGAAGGCAAGAAACAAAGAGATAGCCTTTTCCCCAGGTGGACTTTTAGACGTGTAAGTCAAACGTCTGAGTTTAAAAAATGTGTTGGGGCCGAGCCTGTGGCGCACTCGGGAGAGTGCAGCGCTGGGAGCGCAGCGACGCTCCCGCCGCGGGTTCGGATCCTATATAGGAATGGCCGGTGCACTCACTGGCTGAGTGCCGGCCACGAAAAAGACAAAATAAATAAATAAATAAATAAAAATAAAAAATGTGTTGAAAATTCCTGCCCTTTGTTTACTAAATACCAGCAAAACTTGTCGGACTTCAAGTACCTTAAATACTTCTCAATTTTGTTGCTTAAATACATTGATAGAAAATAGAGTTATAAGTAAATATTATAATTTTCAGTGACATTAAAACTGAGTTTCGGGATTACTTAAGGCACTAACAAAGTTGTTCACAGTTAGGTGGCAACCTATTTGCTTTGTTTGCTAGAACAAGGTACTGTCATTAGATGCATTGTTCCTACTTCAACCTGTCATAGAACTGGGGCAGCATGAGGGTGGGAACTCTTGTCTCAAGCTGAAGTGACAAACTAGAAAAAAAAAAAAAAAACACTTTGGTTCCATTATATTAATACTCCCTTGCAGAGTTCACAAACCACACCTGAAAATAAACAAGCCAAATGGTGCCTAAGCAGCTTTCATTATGAAAGCCTGAGTTTAATTAGGTTTTACATTTTTAAGGTATTTTAGGTTTACTTGGTGCCTTTAAGGCGCATTGGGCCCAGGTCCCAGAGAGATTAGTAAACAGAAGTTAATTTGAAAGACATTTCACGGGAAAAATAAAACCTCCTTAACTTGGACCATGTTGTTCATATCATAAATACCAAGGAAAGGAGAATGTGGCACTAATGTCTGAGTCTTGGTTAAAAGCTTTAGAAGGTGGAGCACTGGATCAGGGATGTGCAGGGATGTCGCTTTACACATCCCATCTAAAACTACGTTGAACTGAGTTTAAATAGTGTGTTCTATGATGAGGAAGTAGTAGATCAGGAAAACATTGTGGTATGAGGGACGGAGCACCACGAAACTGCTCATTTAATGTAGATCCTGTTATTTAGCCTTATTCATTGATGACACCCAACTTCACATCTCCAGTCCTGAACTTACTCCTAAACTCCTGACTTGTGTATTCAAATACCTACTCAACATCCTCACACGGATGCCTGAGAGACAGGTATCTCAAGCTTAACACGCTCAAATCGAACTCCTTATCTACTCCATAAAACCTTTTTCTTCCTTTAGTTCTTTCCCATCTCAGTTACTGGCAACTTAATCTTTTCAGTTAGTTACTCAGGAAATTCGGGTTCATCCTTGACTCTCTCATGATCTATATCTTTACACAAATCCTGTTAGTCTATCTTTACACTAAATCCTGTTAGCCTATCTTTACACCAAATCCTGTTAGCCTATAGAATCTAACCACTTCTCACCACCTCTACTACTTCCATCGTGGTTCAAGGCACCATCATGTCTCACCTGCATTATTTTAATAGCCTCTTAGGTAGTTTTCTGTTCCTTCCTGTATCCCCACCTCCTACCACCCACATGTATTCTCAGCCTGGCTGATCCTTCTAAAACAGCACTGTGCAATAGGAATATGATGTAAGCCACATATGTAATTTTAGTTTCCAGAAATCACATTTTAAAAAGTAAAAAGAAGCAGATGATATTAATTGTAATAATATATTTCATTTACAAAATCTAGGCATCCTTTGTCAGAACTTCTCTGCCATCATCCCCCACTACTCTCACCCCTAACTCTGTTCAAGACACACTCCTGTTTCAGGGCCTTTGCACATACTGTTCCCTTTGTCTGGAAGCCAAGAACACGAATTTTCCCAGAACACACATGACTCACTCCCTCAGGTCTTTGCTCAAATGTCAACTGCTCAGTGAGGCTTTTCTTGCTCCCTTTTAAAATTCCTATAATCCTCATGCCCTATAGTTCCTATTCCCCTTTCCTGCTTTATTTTTCTTAGCTCTTTTCACCATCTTACATATTAAACACATACTTATTTGATTATTATGTCTTTTCCCACTAAAACGTAAGCTTTGTAAGGAAAGGAATTTTTAGAACAAAAGATAACCACTTGTACTTACATATGCAAATTAATTAAATATTGTGTCCTTTACCCTGACTGAGTTCTGTCTTTACAGTAAAGGCTTAACTGAATGGAACCAAATGAAATTTTCTTTTTGACCTTAACCAGATCTCCAGAGACTTTATTGTTTTGGTCTATTTTATTCAATGCTGTATTCCCAGCACTTAGAAAAGTGCCTAGCACATAGTAGGGACTCAATAGATATATGTTCTTCCCATCTGGGCCACTATGAAGAATCAGAATTCCTAGATTCTTCCTCCTCATCCAGAAAGCTTCTCTAGGAAGAAGTCTGATATCTGACTCCTTTCCACAGATTCAATTGCTCTTCCCATAATTTTCCTCAATGATAGACTGGGAGGGGACAGGAAAGCCTGGCACCTGTACTTCAAAAACCCCTCCCAGGTGATTCTCAGCTAATTTCCCATGTCACAGATGACAGTTAGGTTGGGAGAATCAACTGCTCACTCAGAGTTACAGGGAAATAGGAGTAACAGTGACCAGAACTCGAAATCCATGCCTTTTCTTTCACTTGCATCTCCAGGAGACAGCACCCCACCCTCTACTAAATTTCTACGGACAGAAATTTGCACTTCTATTAGATACATTTGTCAGCTTTCTTCTGGAATAAAGTGAGGCCGGCTGAATTGGCTCTTGGTATGGCACCTAGTAACCTGGCCTCTTGGAGCACCTCTGGAAATTTCATCAGGCTGAGGGTATCTGGGCTTTCTGCCACTGGGAAAAGCGTGTAAAGTTGATCACAAGCTACTTATGCTCTCAGCGTCCGCCTCCTAAACGTCAGAGACCCTCGGGAAGATTGATTCAGGCTGAGAAGGACTCCAGCTTCTACCAGGACAGGAGTCTACAGGCTAAACCAGCGATGCCTTGAGGAAACTGCCATGTCCAGTCTGCCTGGGCGTCCCCTTTCCAGCTCTATCGCCATGAGCTTCTCGCCCTAAAGGAGCGGGAAAGGGGACTCAGGGAATAACGAAGAAAGAACTGGGTTGCCTGGGGCGTCAGAAGCTAATGAGCTGAAACACAACAGGGTGTGGGCAATTCGATAAAACTAGAAATGTAATCCTCCAGCAACGTAATGTTCTTCAACCGCTGCGACCTCAGCTTAATTGGCTCGAGGTAGACAGTGCGGGAGAAAGAATTTACAGGACTGCAGACACGCTGCTTGAGGTTCGCTGGGCAGTTTTCTGTTTTGTTTTGAGCACGAATGCCCGGCTGGCTGGACTAGCTCCTCCATACACAGCAGCACAGAGGAACATGCCCAGGCTCGGCTCCCCGACACCGGAGGAAGGAAGGCTACTGGCTACTCCAGTGCTAACTGAAGCAAAAACCACAAACACAACAGAATTAGCATTACTGCTTGTATGGGTCACTGAATTGTAGGCCGAACTTCGTTTGGAGCTCAGAAGCAGACTTCTAACAAGAGTACCGACCTGGATCAGAGCCGGCATGGAAGGTGCTCGCAAGTGTCCAGACCATCTGGCCAAGGACAGGAAGATGCCCCTGGGAGAATCTATTTCCCTGGCGTAGCCGAGCCCCTCAGCCGGACCGCCGCCCCACTCGCACCCACTCCGCGTGCCCAGCTCCTGTAGCGCCCAGGGCTCGGGTTGCCCGGGTAACGCAGGACGCGCACGGAGACTGCAGCTGAAGGTGGGAGCTCCGCGCCCGCGCAGCTCCTCCTCCCGCTCGCGGACCACCGAAACGACGCGCTGCTGGGGCTGGGTGGGAGGAGAGGTTCTCCAGCTGAGAAAGCGCGGCTCTCGTGCCGCTCTAGGCTCAGCCAATGCCAGGCCAGGGGCGTGGTGGAGGGAAGGGGCAGGCTGGGTACTTAGGCCGGCGCCGGCAGTCAGACCCGGCCTCCTCACTGTCGCGCGGGCGCTTGTTGCCCTCCGCAGCTGGGGCTTTGGGGGGTAGTAAAGCGGTCCCCCGGTTGCGTCATGGTGACCCCCTGCCCTACTAGCCCTAGAAGCCCCGCCGCCCGCGCGGAGAGGCGAGACAACCACCAGAACCTCCGTGCCCCGGTGAAGAAGAGCAGGCGCCCGCGCCTCCGGAGGAAGCAGCCGCTGCAGCCCCTGAACCCGTGCCCGCTCCCCGGTGACTCCGGCGTTTACGACCTGCTCGAGTCCCCCAGCTCCGGCTCGGACGGCGCATGCAGCCCCGCGGCGTCTGCGGCGCGGGGCTGCAGCTCCCTGCCTAGCCCTGCCCAGCCGTTGGCGCACCTAGATCTACAGACCTTTCGCGATTACGGCCAGAGCTGCTACGCCTTCTATAAGGCGCAGGAGAGCCACTTCCACCCGCGGGAGCCGCTGGCTCGGCAGCCACAAGTGAGACGCTGGCAGAGCCGGCTCCCTGCCGCCTCTCTTCCTCCTCTCCCAGGCTCTCTCCTTCCCTGCGGTGTCTGCCCTCCGCGGCGCTCCGGTTCCCGCCCCCAGCTGGAACAGAAGGGGCCTTGGAAGGGCAGGTCACCGGCCTTATTTTACAGATGGAGAAAAGTTGGGAGTAGGTGGCTTAGGTGACCTGACCCAAGTTTCCAAGCTGTCTAGTGGGGCACGGTAGAGTGCAGAGGAGTTGGTTTCTAGGTCGAGTCCGTACTGCTACCGACATTGGGCAAGTTATTTAACAATTCTGAGCTTTAACAATTCATCTGCAAAATGGACTAGCCCCCTTCCACTGAGTTGCTGAGAGGATTACAACGAGGTAATAAGTATGATGCGCTCGGCACAGCGCCAGACACGAATCCAGGCGTCCCGGCTTCCAGCCAGGTCAGCGCTGGTTCCGCAGCAGCGCTGTCTGCGTGTTTCCCAGTTTCCAGTGCATTTAGCTTTCTCTTCCCCCTGCCCCTCCGGGGAAGCTCCCTGAATCTTCTTCGCCCTTCCTTTCCGCAGCCCCTCTCCGCCCAAAGCTCAGCCGGCCCGCCTCCCTCCTCCCTCCCGACAGGTGACGGCGGAATCCCGCTGTAAGCTGCTCAGCTGGCTGATCCCCGTGCACCGCCAATTCGGTCTCTCCTTCGAGTCGCTGTGCCTGACGGTGAACACTCTGGACCGTTTCCTCACCACCACGCCGGTAGCCGCAGACTGTTTCCAGCTGCTCGGGGTCACCTCCCTGCTCATCGCTTGCAAACAGGTACCTCCACGCAGCATGGGGGACAGGGGGCGCGCAGCCAAACTCCCCGCCACTCTATGGCGGCGCAGCTCTCTGGCGCGCACAGTTCAGTACTGGGTACCTTGAACTCATTTGGCAGACGTTTGCATATTTACGTATCCTGCAGTCTTAACTTCACAACTTTCCCACAAACTCTCCTACAAACTAACAATCCTGTCACTCAGCCCCCAAAGAAATAGGCTGTAGTCACTCCCAAACATCTCTGTGGCGCCTCTATTCCAGTACTGAAAAAAACTTCAAAATTTCCCAAACGTTTTTTTTCGTCGGACAGTAGAGAAACCGCGCTTGGAAGTATGCCCCAGGTGATTTAAGTGGAAGTAGTGGAGAGGTAAAGCCTCGGCTCTCTCTCTGGAAGGGATGGGGGGAGTCCCGGTTTTCTCCTAGGTTTCAGGGGTGTGGGCCTCCGGCCCTGGAAGCCGCAAGGCGGGGGCAGAGCGCTCCCTGTGTTGCAGGTGGAGGTGCACCCGCCGCGCGTGAAGCAGCTCCTGGCCCTGTGCTGTGGCGCCTTCTCCCGGCAGCAGCTGTGCAATCTCGAGTGCATCGTGCTGCACAAGCTGCACTTCAGCCTGGGCGCGCCCACCATCAGCTTCTTCCTGGAGCACTTCACGCACGCTCGCGTGGAGGCGGGACAGGCGGAGGTCTCCGAAGCCCTGGAAGCGCAAGCCCTAGCGCGGGCAGTGGCCGAGCTTAGCCTGGCCGACTACGCCTTCACCAGCTACGCCCCCTCCCTGCTGGCCATATGCTGCCTGGCGCTGGCAGACCGCATGTTGCAGCTCCCGCGCCCGGTGGACCTGCGCCTGGGCGGGCACCACGAGACGGCGCTGCAAGACTGCCTGGGCAAGCTACGGCTGCTGGTGGCCATAAACAGTACCTCTCTGACTCACATGCTGCCCTTCCAGATCTGCGAGAAGTGCAGCCTGTCCCCCACCTCGAAATAAAACAGACCCTTGGTCTCTTTTTACTCCCTGGTCCGGCTGCTGGACCTCTCCCATTGATTCAGAAGAGTGCAGTATTAGTCCGTAGAGAAGGGTTCTGGGATCCCGACTGTAAATAGTGTACAATACTAGCATCTAGATGTTATTTATTTTGCTGAGAGAACACGAGGGAGCCGTGTCTTTCCTCAATAAAGAGGCTGTTTGTTATGGTTTGTCTGAATGCTGCTATTGCACGTGTCTGTCCGTGGGGAAGGAAGGTGAAGATAGCTCGGGAATAGAGTCGTCAGCAACATTCGAGGGATCTTTCCATCCCTCCCAGTCCACTCTGGTTGGCATCTCTCTGCGGATACGCCAGGTTGGGCTAGGTCCAGGATGCTGCGGTTCCAATGATAAGGCGAGTCAGGGTCACTTGTAGGCTTGGGTCCCGCGACCTCAGTGCCTAGAGGCTCGGGATTGTGCACCACCAGGTCTAAAAGGGTGTGAGGCTAAATAGAACCCACAGCAGTACATGCTGTCCACAGGGGCCAGGGTTTTACTTACTAGTGTGGGAGATGCGGGGCTGAGAAGCCTTGGGGACAGCTCAGGCCCTTTAGCGGAGGGTGAAGTGAGATAACCGGATACCGAGAATCCCCAGGTACAACTGAGGAATGTTGGAACATTAAATGTTAGGCATGCATTTGTGGCCATTGCAAGCCGAGCCCATTTACTCCACAGACACATGCTTCAACTGTTCTTGCTGCTACGTGTGAGTGCCAGGGTAACAATGGCATAATAGTAATCATGGCTATATGGAGTGCTTACTATTTACCAGGTGCTGTGTTCAGCATTCGTTATTTAAATCTTCCAACAATTCTGTGAAGCAGAGGCTATTGTCCCATTTTTCAAAAGACACTGGAGTGAAGAGAGGTTAAACAATGGTGGAGTAGCCAGGATTTGAAGACAGGTGATTTGAGTCCTGAGTCCTACTCTTAGCCATGCTGCTAAACACCGCCCCCCCCCCCATAGGTTCCTGAAAATTCCCCCAAACCCCTTTCCAAGATAGGTGCTGGACAAGTTATTAACTCTCCATTCGATAGGGGCCATAGAGGACACATTTGGAGAGCTAACACAGTTCTTACCTCCAGTCATATTACAGGAGTCACTCAGTTTCACAGATGGGAAAACTGAGTTGAGAAACAAAATTGCTGAAGTTCTTTGAGTCTACAGCTGTCACATTATCTTCATTCTCACTGTTGTGAATCTTCTGTAGGCCCTGAGGCTCTATCACTTACACCAAATCTCTTAACCTGTCTGAGCTCTACAATTGACACCAGGGTTGTTGTGAAGCCTAAATAAGATTAAGCTTAAATGTTGTCAGGCAATATAAAGTGGCAATTAAGCAACTGAGCTCTGGAGCCAATTTGCTGGGTGACCTTAAGCAAGTCACATTTTTATATCTGTGTCTCATCTTGTAAAGGTGGGACTAACAATAGCACCTATTTGATAGGCTTGAGGTATGGTTCGAATGAGATGCTCCATACAAACCCACCAGCACACACACTGGCACATAGCAAGTCCTCAAGAAATGAAGGCTAGTGGTAGCGTGCACAAGATGGGAGGAGGAGGGGTTATGCAGAAGAACTTGGAGCAAAGAAATAGAGATAAAGCATATATGGTAAAATATTAACAATTGGGGGTGAGCATATGGTTGTTCATTGCACTTTTTTCAAATTTTCTATATGATTGGAAAAAATCTTTAAAAGTTTAGGGGGGAAAAGCACAGTTATATTCTACTGCATTTAGAATAAATCAAAATGTATGACAAATACACATAAAAAGCAAACAAAGTCAAAGAAAGTTTATAGAAACTTCCTTGCAGTTCTATCCACGTGAATCCTCCAAGTGCTCTCCAGAGCCAGGTGTCTTACTCTGGGCCCCTTGAGTCTCTCCTCTCCTGGAATGTTGATATGCTAAGCTCTTCAGGAACTTTCTCCTCCTTGGAGAGGGGAGTGGTGTTCCCCATGCTGGTTGGGGAGATCTGTGGTGGTGTAAAAGGAAGAGGAGGAATATCATATCACTGATCCCCAGTCCCAAACTACCTGAGGCCCTCAGCCTGGCTGTAAGGAGGTAGGATCTACCTCATCTGCCAGATAGTGACTTTGGGAGGAGTTGTCTTCACCAGTATCTACTCCACTCAGCCAAGATTGCTATGGGTGATTGGTTCCAGAATCATCCAGCCTAGGAGTCATAAAATCATGCTATTCCAGTTCCTGTTGCCATAGATAATCTATTGTACAATGCCCATATTTTTCCTTTTTCTTTTTGGCAGCTGGTCCAGGGATTGAATCCTGGACCTTGGTGTTATCAGCACCACACTCTAACCAACTGAGCTAACCAGACAGCTCCTAATGCCCATATTTTTCTATCCTAATTTGGAACTCATTGATGAATATTTGGAAAATGGGCCTATCCTGGTCCTGTGATGGTTGCCATGTGTAAAGATCTCCCCAACACTCAGCCAAAGGCTCCCCTACTCAATTTTCAGACTGGAAGGTGGGTAAGCAGAGGGGTGGAGATGGACTGGCAAGTGGCTGAGCTACTCAGGAACCAGAGGAACCAGGAGACAGAGCCAGCAACGGGCTGTGGGAAGCTGGAAGTGTAGCTGAAAAGGCTGCTTAAAAAACCCAACATTAATTTATCCATACTAAGCACCAGTCACTTTAAATAGATAATTTCATTCATCTTCATAGCAACTCTACTGAGGTTAGTGTTACTGTTTTTCCTAAGGACCTGGGGCTCACTAATCTGGTCATGGGTGGAGTCTGGTTCCCATCCTCAGGGACTTTGATGCTAAAGCCAGAGCTCCTCACCATCAGCCATATCACACCAACTGTAGCTGGTGGACCTCACTTCAGCTCGGTTCCTGCATCTGAAGATGGCCAGAAGGTCTCTAGGTCTATTCCAGCTCTACCACTGAGTTACCATCCACCACTTATTTCTACTCCAGATAATGAATGCAAATAAAGGAGAATGATGACACTTTAAAACATTTTCACTAGGTATAAGGTGATAACAAGATGCCCAGTAGGAGGGTACGATGAGAGGATTCCAATTGCAGATGATTGTTCAAATGGGATGGGTATGACTGGTCCTGAGAGAGGCCCCCTCAACCCAAGGGTGCCTCTTCCTGGGAGAGGACTCAGCTTGGGAAGGGCAGCTAAGACTGTGGCACTGCGTGCGAGACCGGCTCTAAAGAGAGCAGCAAAACGTTGCGGTGGGCAGCTGAGGCCACGAGGGGAGATGGAGACGGGGTTTCAGGGGATTTGGGACTGTCCACCCTGGCGCTTTCAGAAACCATTGGAGGATTTGTAGCTGTCACTTAATTGACCCTCTTTTAAAGGCTGGCTGTGATAGGCACCACTGCCCGGGAAAAGTGCGTGGCTGGGGCGTGTGAGGAGGGGCTCTTGTCATCAGGCCATGAGAGACGAAGTGGCAGTTAGTGATTCAAGACCCAGAATGCTTCTTCCCACGTTTGCGGGAAGGGACTGCTGTAATCTGGGGGCTGTTCGGGGGAGTCTCTGCTGGAATTCTATATCCTCACTAAATCCTGCAGGGTAGAGCAAATGCCAGAGTCGCGCTTTGGCGAGTGTCACTCCACGTTTATTTAGTGCTTTGTGGTTGGGGTGGGAAGAAAAGGAAATAAGAATCGTGAACTTGTCCATCCCCGCTGACGCGTGGGGCTCGGCCGCCCCTCCTTCTTTCCCTCCTTTCGCCTGGCGCGGCCGGGAGGCGGCGGCGCCAATGCTCGCCGAAAGGGCGCTCGCGGGCCCGGGCCCCGCGCTCGCGGCTCCCGGGGGAGGCCGCGTTGCCAGGTTGGCTCTAACGCCTCCGCCCGCGCGCAGATTGTCCGGGGCTGAAGGCGCCACCTCTGGCGCTCAGGCGCGAGCCGCCCCTCCCCCTCCTCCCGGCCCTCCCTCCGCACCTCCGCGGCCGCCCCTCGGCTCCTCCCCGGCCACGCGCCTCGCCAGACCTCCGGCCGGTTTCTGAGCCTGCAGGCGCCGAGCGGAGCGCGGGGTGTGGGTCGCCCTTCCAGTCCTGGCCGCCGCCTCCGAGCAGTCGGCGCCTGGAATTAGGATGCAGGCGTTCGGAGGCGGCGCGGCGGGACGCCGGGCCTTTGACAGCATCTGCCCCAACAGGATGCTGGAGCTGCCGGGCCGGCCCCTCGGCAAGCCGGGGAAGCAGGAGAGGAAGGTGGGGCCCCTGGCCGGGGCCGGGCGGGGTCTGCGCGCCCCGTGCCCCTAGGGCTGACTTGCGTTCACCGTTTCTGCGCCCGGCTAGTTCTCTCTTCCGCGGAAGTTCTTTCCCGGAGGCAGCGGCCACAGCTCGGTGTCAGTGTATGAGGATCCCCCGGACACAGAGCCCGCTGCGCTGCCAGGTGAGCCCCGCGGCACCCGCGCGACCCCTCGGGTTTCCCGCGCCGGGTGGGTGCGGCGCGCGCGGCTCAGAGGAGCTTCTCTCCCCTGGGCTCCTACGTCCTGGCGGGGGTCCCAGCGGCGGGCCTGGCGGAGAGGCTCAGGATCCGCCCGGCGCGTGTCTCCCGGTCTCCCCGCGCAGCCCTCACCACCATAGACCTGCAGGACCTCGCGGACTGCTCCTCGCTACTCGGGTCCGACGCGCCGCCTGGTGGTGACCCGGCCGCCTCGCAGGTACCTCCCCTTTGGAGCCTTGTGGCTTCTCGTAGCCCGAACCCGGACTGGGGAGTGGTGGGTTCATTTCCGTAAAGGCTCGTCGTGGGCCAGGAGCTCAGGCACATTCAGCTGGTGCGGGGAGGCGTTATTCGGGAACCTAAGCCTCCCAGATCCGAACGTCCCCCTCCCTCCTCCGTCCTCGTATACTATGAAGGCTCCATTTCTGGAGCTGATCTGCCAACTTGGTACAGTGAGGCTCACCTGGAGGCCTCGCCTGCCATTCCCCTCCCCATCTACTCCCTGGCTGTGACAAAGCAGTGCAGAGATTGCACACTGAGGGACAAGGCCCGCTGGGCACTTGGTGCATGTCCTGTCTGTTGTCTCAATACCCCCTTCCCCGGGCATTCACCAACCATTTTCATTACGTGTGTATCTAAGGAGAGTGAAAGTCGATGGATAACTTCTCAACCAAGACTGGACAAGAGGAAAAGGGTTTGCATTTGGGGGAAGCGGGAAGTACAAAAGACTCTGGAAGAAATGTGACAGAAAACGTTCCTTTCCGCAGAGATGGCTCTTCAGCGTTGCACACTTTTAAAAAGTCCTCTTCTTCCCGTCCAGAAGCTCTAGTCACTTACCATCGTGGGGCAAAGGGACATTTGAATTTTTTCTTTCTCCCCAAACCTGTCTTCTTACTTCCATCCCACTTCTACCACTTGCCAGGGATGGCATTTCCCTGGCAGAAGATGGAGCCTCCCAGTGTTGGTGTCTGGGAGGCCAGAAGCCTGGCTCATTGGTGGGATCTGAAGTGCACAGAAGGACGGGAGGTCTTAGCCAGTTGCAGCCCATAGGAAGAGTGCCAGTTCTAGATTCCTGGCAGCAGGTGCTGGGGCCACAAGTTCCCTGGTGATAGGCCCAGTACAGAACTGTCCAGAAGACTCGATCACCTCCCAGAACTGGTGGAGCGACGCTTCTCAGGCCTCCTCCAAGGGCCTTTTAGAACCTTGGGATAGAGCCCAGGGGGATTCAGAGATTGTTAAGGCAAGAGGTGGTAGTGGGCGTTGTACTGCGGAGGCCATTTAATTGTTCTTTTTAGATCTGGATGCTCAAGTAAGGCAAGATGATGTCTGAGCATCTTTCAACTGACCTAGAGGCCTAGGTCAGTTTACCCCAACATGTCTATTTTGCAGTTTAACAAAAACCAAGGACACTCTTGCTGGATTTTTGCTTAAGTATACAGAATTTAAATTTGACATCATGTTCCGTGTTAGTAATTTTTTTCCCTTGCTATTGTAGTTGGAGAAATGCCAGATTTATCTAATTGGGAAGGTAGGATTCAGTTTCAAAGACAGAGCTTACACCAGATGCACCAAAAGTTCCAGGATTTTTCCCGGGAAAGACAGAGCTGGTACAATGGAGAAAAGTCCCCAGGCAAAGCTCACCTGGCCAGTGCACACTCAGGTCACATTTCCTAGCTCCTTTCCTGGGGGGAGGGGGTGATGGACAGAGAATGGGAGTGCTCTAGAAGTTTTTGAGGTCCAGAATGGGACAAAAACCTGGGATAGCATAGGAGGAAGCATTTCCTGGGCCCCAAGCTCCTGATTTGGCCTGCAGTCTCCTCATGGTAAGGGCTTTTCTCAGTCCCCTATGAGAGGGAGACTTTCAGCCCTTGAAGCATGAGTCTCATTTCTGACCCTTCCAACCAGGACAGGACTCTGCTTCAGGAATTGCCTGGGGCCCTCAGTCCTTCCTTTCTCAGCTCCTTTCCCTGTGTAGCTTCAGTGTCAAACTGGTGCTAGAGGCCTCCCTGCTTGACTCTTTCCTCCCTGAGGAAAACTGACGCTTGTACATTCTTTGAAGTTAGTGCCAGAATAAGTTCCTCTTCCCAGAAATATCTGAATAGTAAAGAAGGGCTTTGGGGAGAACAGCCAAGCATTCCTAAAGAGACAGAAAAGCTAGGGGTAGTGAGGTATAAAGGAAAGAGGATTGAAACAGGCACTAGCATTCAGGGCAGGAGTCCCAATTCCACTGTTTCAGAGCCAGGTGACTTTGGCTAACAACTGAGTTTCACATCCCTCTCAGTCAAAGAGGCATCACTTCCTGGGCCCTGCCTGCTTCTCACACTGGTGTGAGGATTAACTTAGAGATTTTATGTAACAAAATTTTGTCAACTCTAAATGTCCATGAATTAAGGGAATAAGAAGGTTCCTAGGCCTCTAGCCTTTTACTGTCTTCTTCCCCCTCACTCAGCCAAGACACCTTGCAGGAGCCCAGCAAAGTGTCCAGTTCAAGAAGTTGAAGGTGCAGTGCATCAGACTGTACCGGAAAAGTTGACTTCAACTTTTTGGGAAACCGAACAGAGCAATAGGGGCCACGCCTGCTGCGAGCTGAACAGAAGCATATATCATAGCATCTCAGGCCCCTCAAATCATCGCCTCCCCTTCCCCCTCCTTTGTGGGGGAGGGGCGGTTAGCTGTGACTGAGTCTTGGCGGGAAACACGGCCTCAAGTGACTGCTTTGGAGGACTCTGAGCACCGTCGGGTCTTGGGAGGAGAGGCCAGGTGTCCACGCCACGCTCTGCGCTCTTGGAGCGGTGGCCTCTTGGTGGGTCGGGGTAAGTCGGAGTTGAGGTTCCGCGGGCGCACGAGGAACGCGTCGGGCCGCACAGAAGCCGCTGGTTGGCTGGCGGCCGGCCAGTGAGGCGGCGAGGGGGACTGTGCTGGGGGACCGACGCCTGACACCAGGCCGCTCACAATTAGGCGGCCTGCGGGAGCCGCGGGCTGCAGCCTCGCAGGCCTGGCCCGCGTCCGGTGCGCGCCGCCCCGCACCATGGCGGTGCAAGCCTGCTGGGTTCCGTGCCCTGTGGGAACTGGATTTTCAGGTACGAGAGTCGGCTGCGAACGAGAGTGCTGCAGACCCGCCGCCGAGCCCAGGAGGACATCGGTCCGTGCAGGAATTGTTCCGGACCAGCCAGACCCGACGTTAACCGGTTTACACCTCTGGTTTATTGTAGAACCATCCCCTGCAAACGGAAGCGAACTTTGATCTGCAGGATTTCAGGGATACGGTGAATGGTCTCATTGCAGGCAAGTGCAGTATCCTTGCAGTTAAGTGACGGCGGGGGTGTCCTCCACCGTAAATCAGACTCGTTCAGATTTTGTGGTCGTGAAGGTGGTCAGCCCAGCTACCTGTCAATGACTAGCCAGCATCTCATCAAACGGTCTGGCTCTTCCATGTTTAGGACTCCACCCCTCCCCGCATAGATAAGTTGAATCGCTGAATCTACAGCACTTTATCCGTCTGTCCGTGTGAGTTCTGGGAGAGGGACCCCTACACTGTCACGTGGCGGGGGAGAGGATGCGTGGCAGGAGCGTGCGGAGGAGTGGAGACCTTGTATGACTTCCAGGCCCAGGCAGGTTTGCCTAATTCAGTTCAGGTTAACTCAGCAGGCATGTATGGAGCGTGTGCTGTGTATGAACAGTACATCAGGAAGGGACTGAAAATCGCAGGTGTTGTGGAGTGAGGGATTCTTTATTTAATGAAAAAAAAAAAAAAAAATCTCCACATAAACCCTACACCCGGCGTGGCATTTTGCCCCTGCAGCTAGCTGGGCATGAGTCTGAGGCTGCAAATACAGCAGCTCTCGCTCTTTCCCAGACTCTTCGTCTTTGTTGTCGCCTCACCTGGCCGGCGGAGACTTTCCCTTCTCTCCTTGCGACGTAGCGCCATTCGAGCCCTGCCTCTCCCCGCCGCTGGACCCACTGGCCCTTCAGCCACCGCCGCGACACCCTTCAGAAGTGCCCCCGCCGGAGCAGTACTGGAAGGAGGTGGCCGACCAGAACCAGAGGGCGTTGGGGGACGCGCTCGTTGAGAATAACCAAGTAGGGACACTGGGCTGGCGACCAGGAATACTGGGACAGGGACAGGGTACAGAGCACGGGGGAAATTGGGGTTGCAAGGGTGAGGATGCGTCCCTGTGAACGTCAGAACCAGTGGAGTGGACCGTCTAGTGGTTCACGTAGCTGCTATTGTTCCGGTGGCTCCACCTCAGTTTCCAACTTCACTAAGAATAATCCCACACTATCAGATTTTTAATAGGGCCATCAATATTTATTGAAGGCTTCCTACGTGGCTGGCCCTGCACTTAGTTTACTTTCTCCTCTCATTTAATGTTCACAGTCATTGAGCTAGATACTCGTACCAGCCCCACTTCACAGGTAAGGAAACCAAGGTTATAGGACAGTTGAACTTCGGAGATAAAACCTAGATCTGCCTGTTGCTAAGTCAGTACTCTTCACCACCATGCTACACTGAGGATTAATTGAGATACATTTTGTCGAAGTACTTTTTTTTAAAAGAAAAAATCAACTAAAGTGATTAATATTCTAGCGTAAATGCCTTTGGCTACCCCGTTCCTGATGAGATGTCAGGATTTGGATTTAACTCATGCACAATATGGAGACGAGACCGAGCGCGGTGGCCTACTCCTGAATGTTTGGGTCCCCTCCTGCAGCTGCACGTGACGCTGACCCAGAAACAGGAGGAGATCGCCTCGCTCAAGGAGCGGAACGTGCAGCTGAAGGAACTCGCCAACCGGACTCGGCACCTGGCCTCGGTGCTGGATGTAAGTGGGACGCGGGCGTGTGGGACACCGAGGGACGTCGAGACTGTCCCAGTGCACCCCCCACCTGCTCCTTGTATTGGGACCCCACGGAGGACTGGGAGAGGAGAGGAGCGCGGGGCGCGCCGTGCATGCGCACCCGGTCTCCTCCCTTGTACTTGTCGCACACCCAGCGAGTCCGTCTGGCCCCAGGGCGGCGCTCTTCCCCGTCTTTTGTAGAAGCTGATGATCACCCAGTCCCGGGATTGCGGAGCGGCAGCCGAGCCCTTCCTGCTCAAGGCGTCGGCCAAAAGGAGCCTGGAGGAGCTGTTCAGCGCGGCGGGGCAGGATGGCGCGGAGGTGGACGCCATCCTGAGGGAGATTTCCGAGCGCTGCGATGAAGCCCTGAAGAGCCGCGACCCCAAGCGGCCCAGACTGCAGCCGGAGCCGGTGAGCACGGACAACAGGCCCGGGAACCTGCACGGCGCCTTCCAGGGGCTGCGCACCGACTGCAGCCGGAGCGCTTTGAACCTGAGCCACAGTGAGCTGGAGGAGGGCGGCTCCTTCAGCACCCCCATCCGCAGCCACAGCACCATCCGCACCCTCGCCTTCCCCCAGGGTAATGCCTTCACTATCCGGACACCCAACGGCGGTTACAAATTCCGTTGGGTCCCCAGTTGAGCTGGGATGTGGTCCCCGAAACACCGCCCTGTATTCCGACTGAAGCACCTGGAGGCTGAGCGGGAGTAGCTGGAATTGTTTCCCGAATCAGGCTTCTCAGAAGAACGCTCCCGGCAGGGCGAATGCCACCCTGAAACTTACTTCTTCAGGAACAAAAACGTCTTGATACTGATGCACTGTAAAGTTCTGCTGCAAAACATTGTATAGCTCCTCCCCTTTTCACAGCGAAAGCGTTTGTGTGTATGTATGTGTAATACATACAGGTCAGTCAATTTTTAAAGAACAGTATTTATTTTTAGCAGCGTTGAATTATGTACTTTTAGAGCAGGACGGGATTTAAAAACCATTTTACTTTTATAATTAAATAATGCCCTATAAAAAGGAAAAGGAGGCTCTAAGAAGTTAAGTAATTTTCTAAGATAGGAAGTGTTATTGGAACCTTTCAATCACTCTCACTAGTATATGATTCTAGGCCCAGAAACCTGGTCTCTACGTGAATGTTGCAATACATCATTCAACTTGCCTCAGTCCTGGAAGGACACCTAGTTTTGTCACTTGAAAACTTTTATGTTAGCTGCCAGAATAACAAATCAGGAAAGGTAGCTAAAACAGTTGCCTTTGGAAAATACAGATTCTCAGAGGCAATGGTCTATCAACAAAATAAGTGTTAAGCACATTCGTTTGTAATGGTTATTCATGCAATTTTGTAAGATTTATGGTAAATGTTTATATTAATTATATATACAGTTTTATTTGTTGAAACAGAATAGCCACCCCAAAACAGAAATTTGTTAATAAGAAACATACATTGTTTTAAGAAAATGACATATGCCACATGAAAAAGAGTGTTCACATTTTTTGCCAGGAGCCAAGTGTGTGGAAATCTTGGTAAAAGTAAAACTATCTATTTGAATTCCACAGATAAAACTGCGGTGCATGTTCATGTTTTACATTTCTCGGCTTGATCTATATAACATATAAGTTTTCCTTACATGTTATATAGTGCCTTCACTTTGAGTTTTCTTCTATTCCTTTTTGTCTGGGTTTCCTTTTTCTTCTCTGTTCTGAAATTATGTGAATGATACATGTCAAGTAGAGATTTTTTGCACCCTCTACCGGTCTCCACAGGTGGGTTAGTTCTTGCATTTGGGGGCTCAGTTTGGGCAAATTTCCAACTGTGTTATGCCATACTGCTTTGCCGGTTCTGCCATCTGAGTGGAGATATCAGGTAACAAGTGAGTTGGCTAGGGTGGCAGAACCTGCTCCTCCAGTTTGTCATGTGTACTGTTATCTGTATTTAAATAGCCATTTAGAAACCAAAAAAAGGGTGATAAAAGAACCACATTTCCTCATATTTTGTCTAACAAATGGATTCAAAAAGTACAGTGGATGGTTCAGAAATTTTTTTCATCAGCTCAAATATAAAGTTACCATAGTTCAGGATCAGAAAATAAATAAATAAATAAATAAATTAATTAATAAATAAAAACCAAAAAACCCTTTAACCTGTCCTGAGAAACAATTGTCTTTTCAAAAGTTTGTTCTCACTCTTCAATTAGTATTCTCATAATTCATTACCTTCAATGACTGAAAAGTTTAAAACATATTTATATGTATTTTTTTCTGTATGTCTTATGCCTGAATTAAAAAAAAGACACACTTCTTACTGCCTTTCAGATTATAGCCCTATAATTGTCATGTTAGCAGCTCTAACTACCTAAGTATCTTCCATTTCTTGCTGGGGGGAGGAACTCTCTAGTGAGCTAGTGATGCAAATGACCAACTTTGCATTAGTTAGCAGTAGTAGAGTTAAAAAATTAGATTGATTAATTCATTGAACAGATATTTACTGAATGTTACTGAGAATCTCAGTAGTACACATGCTGAGAAAACTGTGAAAGAACAAAGCACAAAGTTCTTGAACATTGATCTTACTTCCTCCTGGGAAGAGATATATTCTAAACAAATAAATGTATGGGTGTTATGAAGAAAATTAATGAGTGAGGATAGTGTCTTAGTCAGCTTGGGCTGCTATAACAAAATGGACTGGGCCCTGAAACAACAGGTATTTGTACTGGTAACATGAAGGTCAAGGGTTCGGATCCCTGTACTGGCCAGTTGCCAAACAAAACAAAACAAAACAAAAAACCCAGATATTTATTTCTCACAGATCTGGAGGCTGGAAGTCCAAGATCAACATGCTGGCTGATTCGATTCCTCTTGCTGATTTTCAGATGGCCACCTTGCTGTATCCTCACATGGCTGGAAGTCAGAGTTCTGGCCTCCACTTCTTCTTATAAGGACACCAATCCCATAATACGGGCTCCACCCTCATGACTTCATGTACACCCAATTACCTCCCCAAAGTGCCATCTTCAAATACCATGACATTAGGGGTTAGAGCTTTAACACATGAATTTTGGGGGATATAAACATTTAGTCCATACCAGATAGGGAATATCAGGGGCAGGGGATGCTATTTTAGATAGTGCAGCCTGGTTAGGGAAGACCCTCTGATAAAGTGGGTCAGCAGAGACCTGAGGAAGTCTGGAAATGAGCCTTATGCATATCTGGGGGAAGAGCATTCCAGGCAGAGTGGAAAGGAAGTTCCCTCCTTTAGGGGGTGGGGTGAGTGGGTATCTGTATGTTGGAGAACAGCAAGGGGCCTAGTGTGGCTACAGCTGAGTGAACAAGGGGAAAATGGGGGACATTGACTAGAAGAGGAGGCAGGGTCCCTCTACATCTTTTTCATTGTTGTACTTTTCTGCCTCCATAATCCTGTGTGCCACATCCTGTAATAAATCTCCTCATATCTCCTATTGGTCCTTTTTCTCTGGAGAACCCTGACTAATACAGTAACTGAGACCTATCAAGAATTCTGTATGTGTGTGGTATAATAAGAAATATATATTTCAGTGCTGGCCTGTGGCTCACTTGGGAGAGTGTGGTGCTGATAACACCAAGGCCACGGGTTCAGATCCTTATATAGAGATGGCTGGTTAGCTCACTTGGGAGAGCATGGTGCTGACAACACCAAGTCAAGGGTTAAGATCCCCTTACTGGTCATCTTTAAAAAAAAAAAAAAAGAAATATATATTTGGTTTTTGTTTCTGCTCCTGGTATGTAAAACCCTAAAACTCTTTTGTGTCTTTTGTATGCTAATGAGATGACTGGTGTCTGGGGGCCCCTACATAGCTTCAGGATGGGGCTGATCATAGAAGGACTAAGCCATGTGTAGAGGGTTGGAATTTTCAGCTCATGGTCCCCTGCCCCATCTCTGGGCAGGAGAGAGGAACTAGAGATTGAGTTAATCACTAACGACCAGTGATTTAGTCAATCATGCCTAGGTAATGAGACTTCCATGACAACCCCTCAATGAAGAGGTTTGGAGAGCTTCCAGGTTGGTAAAGACATGGAAGTTCTGCAAGGATGGTATGCCCAGATAGGTCGTGGAATAGGTCTCTGTCCCCCTCCTCATACCTTGCCCAATGCATCTCTTCTATTTGGCTTCTTATGAGTTGTGTCTTTTATAATAAACCAGTAATAGTAAGAAAGTATATTCCTAAATTCTGTGAACCATTCTAGAAAATAATTGAACTGTAGAAGAGGGTTGTGGAAACCCCAGAATTTATAGCCAGGTCAGACAGAAGTATGGGTACACTGGGCACCCAAAACTTGTGACTGGCACCTGAAGTGAGGGAAGTTTTGTGGGACTGAGCCCTTAAACCTGTGGAGTCTGACACTAACTCCGGGTAGTGTCAGAATTGAACTGAATTGTATGACACCCAGTAGTATTTGGAGAGCTGAAAAACTGGTTGCTGGTGTGAAAAACCCATTCATTTGTATCAGAAGCATTGTGAGTAAAAATAGCTCACTGTGATAGTAGGAAGTCTTTGGGACTTCCCCACAAATCAGAGCTTCTCTGACCTGGTGCTTTTTTCACTCTTTCGGGGAAGTTAATCACCCAGTGACTGACTGCTTCTGTGAGCAGCAAGAGAAGCAATCAGAAGTGGTGGCCACTCATTTGTGTCCTTAGGTAGTGTGATTCCTTTGCACTGCTTGTTGCTGGTTTGGTAGGACATCTCAGTAAGAGCAACTTTGAAATGAATATGAGTCATATTTCCCATTATGTTTTGTACCTATGATCTAGCCTTGTTCATGAAGACATGTTAGCTTGAAATGATTTCAGTAATTCCTTCATTTCAAATAGGATCAGGCACTATTCTAGTCACTGGGGAGATAAGCATGAACAAAACCCCTCATGAAGTATGCATTCTAGTGGGAGAGACAGGTAGTAAACAAATAGATAAATGATGTTTGGTACTTAACACATTGTAAAGAAAATAAAGCAGGGTATAAGGATAAGGTGTGACGGGAGTTACTGTTTTAGATAACGTGGTTGGGGTATTTCCAGAACATTTGCTATATCAGTAAAATCAGTTTAAAAAAGGAGGCACATATATTTTAACTAGATTACTCCTAATAATGGTGTGACCTCCTAAGTGCAATAGTTAGATATTATTGTAAAGTAGTGGTTCTCAAACTGTAGCATGTATCAGAATCACTTGGAGGGCTTATGAAAACCCAGCTTTCTGGGCCCCTTGAGTTTCTGATTCAGTAAGTTTGGAGTGAGCCCCAAGAACATGAATTTCTCACAACTTCCCAGGTGATACTGGGGTCTGTGGCCACACTCTGTGACCCAGTGTTGTAAAGAAACTTTTAAAAGATCATTTAAAAACAAAAAACAAAAACACAAAAACTAACTGACCTAATGTTCTACAAATATTCTTGTGATTTAATTTGGGATTAAGTTTTTAATGATAAGATCGTACCCAGATTCAAAAAGGACCATCTGTCAAACAGTTTGTCGGAAGTGACGATAGTGTACTATGAAGAATGATGTTTGATGACTCAGAAGACGGCTTCAATGATGATGAAGGTATTAATGTTGAGAATGCATGTGAAGAATATGAATAAATTATCCACAAAATGTGTTAAGGAAGCTCAATTCAATTGGCCTGTATCTGTAGGTAGAGAGATCAGGATCTAGTTCTAATTCTTCTAATTAACTCAAAGGTCATATATAAGAATAATGTACTTAGCACTTTCAGTTGAAGAATTATAATATCATTAGTCTACAATATCAGCTGATGATATTTTTGTGTCTATATTTTAGCTAAAGGAGAACTAAGGAAGTAAAACAACAGTTAATCAAAAGTTATTAGGAGCAAAATGTAGGAATCATTGGCTGGGTGATCCTGTAGGCCATGTGATCGAATCTAATCTGTTCCTCCCACTGTTTCCACCTTGAAGTGGGTGGTGTAGGTTGAAATCTGCATCATAAGTGATGATGTCTCAGCTGCACCATAGGGCTTTAAGGAACATGACAACATTAGAGACATGAAGATATCTACATGTGGAAAACACACACAAGCAGGTTTCCTTTGGTTACTTCTTTCTCCTCCCCTCTACCCTGTTCTCCCTCCCTAATCTCAGCATCTCTCAGAAAAGAGCACCCGCCAGTACTCTGAAGTTCTGTGCCAGGCAGTAGAAGTATGGATGGAGGTGACTGCATTTGCTTGAAAACAATAAGGGTTTAAAATAATAAGGGTTTGTTTTCCACCCATAATGTAGGCTGAGCATCCCTAATCCGAAAATCCAAAATCTGAAATGCTGCAAAATTTGAAACTTTTTGAGTGCCAACATGATGCTCAAAGGAAATGCTTATTGAAGCATTTTGGATTTTCAATTTTCAGATTATGGATACTCAACTGGTATGTATTCTGCTAATATTCCATAATCTGAAAAAAATCTGAAATCTGAAATGTTTGAAGTCCCAAGCATTTGGGATAAGGGATACTCAGTCTGTATTTTCTCCAACATTTGGTTCAATTGCTAATGATATGCCATTAATGAACCAGACTATCTTTCTGCTCTATCCTGTTTAACTTGTTAGCCCTTTGTCCTCCTGCTCAATGTTTTGTGATCATAAGATTGATGCTGTGGCACCAGACATCATGCTTGCATTCAAAGTAGGAAGAAAGAAGGAGAAGGAGAGGGGCTTCTAGGATTATTTCTGTTACTTTTATTAGGGAAGCAAAAAAGTTTTCACAGGGGCCAGCCCATGGCTCACTCGGGAGAGTGTGGTGCTGATAACACCAAGGCCACAGGTTCGGATCCCATATAGGGATGGCCAGTTGGCTCACTGGGTGAGCGTGGTGCTGACAACACCAAGTCAAGGGTTAAGATCCCCTTACCGGTCATCTTTAAAAAAAAAAAAATAGTTTTCCCAGGAAACCCCCAGTAGACTCCCATTTAAGTCTCATGAGTCACATAGTTACCCCTACCTGCAAGGGAGGTTGGGAATCTAGTTTCTCACTTTTCTAGCCATTATAGTGGGAGGTAGGCAAAAGAGAAAGGGGTTGGAAAGAGCTCTTGTTTTATTCAACTAACAGTGTCTGCCAAGAGGTTTGGCTGATCTCAATATAAAGGGAAGGAGGAATGCCTCCCTCACATCCTGACACCAGAGCTTTGCCTCCCAAGCCAGGAGTGAGGTGAGCTTCTATCCTTAGAGAGGCCCAGGATAGGTTCTGGGCCTCTCACGGGGACCTGGGAGATGGAGAGGGAAGGAAGCGCTCAGAGTCAGGTGGTGCAGCCTGGAGCCAGAGGCCTGGGTACGTGATGAGATTCTTGTAATGTTGGAACCTCTGGGAATGAGATGAAGGAAATGGTGGGTACTCTAATTAGATTCTCCTTGATAAGTTTTCATCTTCATCTTTTAATTGAATAATGGAAATAAATATTTTATGCAGGTAATACATGTTCATTATAAAATAATTCAGACAAACAGAAAAATATAACAACGTAACAATAAGTGGTAATCCTACTATCCAAAGATACTACTATGAATATTTTGGTGTATTTCTTTTAGAAATGTTTTATGTATATACATATGTGAGTGCATAAGTATGTTCGTATGTATCTGTGTATGTTTAAAACTTGGGTCTTTTGTACATATTATTATTAAATAGAACAATTGACCATTGTATAGCAATAATCAAGGGTTCTGGAATCGCATGGAGATGGATGGGTTCCTATCCTAGCCCTGCTAAGATGGACCAACTGGGCAGCTTGGATGTGGGAGTAGGCCTCATTCTTCAGTTCTGACACTGGGATAACAAAAGGTGTGAGGAGTGAGTGAGGTAATGCATATCAAATGTTTGTCATAGTTTCTGTCATGTGGTACTCAATATATGCCATCTGTTTGTAATAGTTTTCTATTGCTGCTGTAACAAGTTACTATAAATTTTGTGGCTTAAAACAATATAAATTTATTATCTCATAGTTCTGTAGGTCAGAAGTCTGGATCAGCTCAGTTAGTTTCTCTGATCTGGGTTTCTTGGAAATCCAGGTGTTAGCTGGGCTATTATCGGGAGGCTCTGTGAAGACTCCATTTCCAAGCTTATTTAGTTGTTGGTTGATGTAGTTTGGATGTGTTGTCCCCTCCACAACTCATGTAGAAATTTGATTTCCAATGTGGCAGTGTTGGAAACTGATTGAGTCACAGGGGCGGATCCCTCATGAATGGATTAATGCTCTCCCTGGGGGCGGGGGGATTAATGAGTGAGTTCTCGCTCTATTAGTTCCCACGAGAGCTGATTGTTTAAAGGACCCTGGCACCTCCTCTCTCTCTCTCTTGCTTCCTCTTGCCATGTGATCTGCTTGTACCCACCAGCTACCTGCCACTTTCTGCCACGAGTAGAAGCAGCCTGAGGCCCATGCCAGATGCAGCTGTCCCAGAATAGTAAGCCAAATAAACCTCTGTTCTTTATAAATTACCTAGTCTCAGGTAATTCTGTTATGGCAACACAAAATGGACTAAAACGTTGGTAGAATCCAGTTCCCTGCAGTTGTATGTCTGAAGTCCCGTTGCCTTGCTTGCTGTATGCTGGGACTTGTCTTTGCTCCTAGAGACATTGCTCTGGACCTTGTACATGACCCCTATGTCTCAAAACCAGCAACGGTAGGTCAAATCCGACCCACGCTTCGAATCTTTCTGACTTTTCCTTGTTCTTTATCTCCTTTTTGCCTCCAACTAGAGAAAATCCCCCAAGAACTAAAAATATAGGCATGAGTTAGATGTCAAAGGTGTAGGCATGGGTCACCTGGAGAGCGATAATGGTGTCCCTACTCACAGCTATCGTCTGGAGCTTATATGTCAAATGGAGGAAATCCAGAGAGTGATTTTATTAATAAGCGCTGGAAGACATTCATCACAGTTTCTTAACACTTCCAGGCAATTGTGGGGAGGAAGCCCAGAAACAGGGAGGTAAATCCAGTTCTTGGTTCAAAGTGGAATTCCCTGTCTTATGGTACCTCAGACTGAATTACGAAAGAAAGGTTGCCAAGGTCCCAGAGGCATCTTGGTCCTGATGCGGTGCAAAATTTTCCTTCGAGAAGGTAGCATTTAGTTGAGAAGAGAACATTCTACTCACATCTCAATGTCCTGAACTCTGACCAAGCCTAAAAATGCATTTAATAATATATGTCATATTTATCACATAACATATATGACATACAATGTCACCACCGGCCTATTAAAAAATGTTATTTAAAGTTTTACATTTTTCTTTACTGATTTGGTTAACAGAGGTTTTATTGCTACTCTAAGTGCCTAACAAATCTTGCTCTGAAAAATCCCATTGCCATATTAAGGAATGTCATTTTCATCCAGTGCTTCACTCTATGTGGTGTGAACTTGTATTCGCTCATTTATTTATGGAGGCCCTATATATTGTTTTCATCTAGTTGTTTATATTTTTTTGCCACTTGTATTAGGCCATTTCTATTTCTTCTAACAAAATACCCGGAACTGGGTAACTTATAAGAAAATGAAATTTTATTGCTTATAGTTTCAGAAGCTGGGAAGTCCAAAGTCCAGGGAACACATCTGGTGATGGTTTTCTTTAGTAGTGGCTTTACAGCGATGCAAGAATCTCAATGGCAGAAAATGTCAGAGCAGAGACAGAAATAGTTCCTCATGCAGTCTCCTTTCAGAGTCCCCAGAACCACGCCCCTGACCAACATTATTAATACATTCACTGGGGAATGGTCCTACAATTTAATCACCTCTTAAGGTGCCACCTTTCAATTACCATAATAGGATTTCCCACCCTCAACAGTTACAGTGGGAATTAAGCTTCTAATATATGAACTTTGGAGAAACAATTCAATCAATCCAGAGCACCGCTTACATCCAAAATTAATCTGAGATCATATGGAATGAAACCTTACATGAAACAGGACAGTTAAAGTTGAGTGATATTAAATGTAAGGAAATCAGCATGCTTAGACAGAGTGGTAATTTGCTTTGATTCAATCATTCATGAACTTAAAGACATATAGCCTTCCTTTGGGCAAACACCTGTTCAAACTTGCATAACTAAAGACTTTTCAATATTTGCTTTTAGCTGCCTAACAAAATACAAGGTAAACCAGACATGACAATTATTTACATTTATTTGTATTGTACTGGGAAAAGAAACTCCACAGATTTAATCAGGATTTATACGGGCAGCCAAGTAATAATTAGAAATTGCATTTAGTTTTAGGATGTGGAAAATTCAATTATTTCTAAGCCATGTCATGGTTTAAAGCAAATCAGATGAACAGACCATGCTCTGTGAGTAATAATAGTTTTGAGTACTTGCACAAAATCATGCCTAACTCCTAAGATTTCAAGATTTGTATTACATCTATTTCTTTAAAATGGAAATTCCTAAAGTAGAAGATACCTCTTGGGGTTGCTTCTAACTCATAGTGACTCTCCCTTTTCTTGGAACAGACCCAAGTACACAGAATTGGGTTTGTTCAGTTTCCGCTTTCTCTCCCCCAAACCTTCCTTCTGTAACTGCCCCCTGCCCTGCCCATCCCAACATCATCCACATAACCCCAATAGCTGATTGAGACAGGAGATCTTTAGAACAGATTTATTGAGATGTAACTTACATATTATATAATCCACCCATTTAAAGTATACTCAATGTTTTTTAGTATATTTACAGGGTTTTGCAACGTTCCCTGCAATCTAATTGTAGAATATTTTTGTCCTCCCTAAAAGAAATCCTGTACGCTTTAGTAGTCACATCATTCTTCTCCTGCATCCTCTAGCCCTAGGCAACCACTAACTTATTTTCTATCTGTATTAGTCTGTTTCTGTTGCTTATAACAAAATTACCTGGAACTCGGTTATTTATAAGAAAATGAAATTTATTGCTTACAGTTTCAGAGGCTGGGAAGTCCAAAGTCCTGGGAGTGAGGGCCTTCTTTGGTGGTGACTTTGATGATTCAGTATCTCACATGATGAGAATGGTGGAGGAGGGAGGGGGGGGGAGAGAGAGAGGGAAACTCTTCCTGTGCTCTCCTTTTAAAGCCCTCCAAACCACATCCCTGACCACCATTATTAATCCACTCATTATGGGATGGTCCTCCAATCTAATCACCTCTTCAGGTGCCACCTTTCAATTACTGTGATAGGACTTCTCATGCTCTTAACACTGTCACAGTGGGGACCAAGATATTAAACTTTTGGGAGGACACAATTCAATTCATAATACTGTCTCTATAGATTTGTCTATTCTGGACATTTCATATAAATGAAACCATACAATACATAGTCTTTTGTGAGCTTCTTTCTCTTGCCATAATGTTTTCAAGGGTCATTCATGTTGTAGCATGCATAAGTACTTCATTCCTTTTTATTGCCAAATAATATCCCATCTATGGATATTCCATATTGTATTTAACTATTCATTAGTTGATGGACATTTGAATTGTTTCCACGGTTTTTTTTGGCCCTAGCTGGTGTGGGGATCTGAACACTGGACCTTGGTATTATAACATCTTGTTCTAACAAATTGAGCTATCCGGCCAGCCCTGTTTCCACTTTTTGACTATTATGAATGATACTGCTATGAACATTTGTATGAAGTTTTCATGTAAACATATATTTTTGTTTCTCTATACCTAGGAGTGGAATTGCTGGGTCATATAGTAACTCTATGTTTAACATTTTGAGGAACTGCCAGACTGTTTTCCAGAGTACCTGCACCATTTTACATTCCCACTAATGCCATATGAAGATTTCAATTTATCCACATCCTTGACAACACTTGTTATTGTCTGTCTTTTTTGTTATAGCCATGCTAGTGAGTGTGAAGTGCTTTCTTATTGTGGGTTTCATTTCAATTTTCCTAATGAATAATGATTTTGAACATCTTCTCATGTGCTTATTGGTCATTTGTATATTTTCTTTGGAAATTCATATTCCTTGCCCATTTTAAAAGGTTGTTTGTCTTTTCATTATTGAATTATACGTGTTCTTTATATATGAACACAAGTCCCTTATGAGATATATGACTTGCAAATACTTTCTCCCCTTTTGTGATTTGTCTTTTCACTTCCTTGATGATATCATTTATAGGAAAAAGTTTTAATTTCTTTTTTTTTTTTAAAGATGACCAGTAAGGGGATCTTAACCCTTGACTTGGTGTCGTCAGCACCACGCTCAGCCAGTGAGCTAACCGGCCATCCCTATATGGGATCCAAACCCGGGGCCTTGGTGTTATCAGCACCACACTCTCCCGAGTGAGCCACAGGCCGGCCCAAAAGTTTTTATTTCAATGCAGTCAAATTTATTTATTTTGCCACTTTTGTTTTTCATCTCATAACTAAGCAACTATTGACTAAATCAAAGCCACAAATATTTATTCCTATTTTTTAAATAGTTTTATAATTTTATCTGTAAATTTAGGTCTATGATACATTTTGAATTAATTTTTGTGTATGGTGTGGGGTGTCCAACTTTATCCTTTTTGTATCGGGTATCAACTTATCCCAGAACTATTTGCTGAATAGACTTTTCTTTCCCCATTGGATTGTCTTGGCATCTTTGTTGAAAATCAATCAAACATAAATGCTTAAATGTAAGAGCTTTTTGGGGGGAGGGGGGCAGCTGGCCAGTAATTAAGGGTTTGTTTTTGAACTCTCAATTCTGTTCCATTTATCTGTATGTCTATTTTGTACGCCCATGCTATACATTAGATCCCCAGAACTTGTTCATCTTATAATTGAAAGTTTGTACCCTTTGATCAACTTGTCCCCATTCTCCCAGGTTGGCCCCTGGCAAACACCATACTATTCTCTATAAGTTCAACTTTTTTAGATTCCACATATAAGTGAGATCATATAGTATTTGTCTTTCTGTGTTTGGCTTATTTCACTTATTGTCCACATGTTGTCCAGGTTCATCCATGTTATCATAAATGGCTGAATTTCATTCTTTTTAATGGATGAATAATATTTCATTGTCTACATGTGTCACAATGTCTTTATCCATTCACCTGTTGATGGACATTTAGGTAGTTTCCATGCCTTGGCTATTATGAATAATGCTGCAATGAACATGGGAATGCAGACAGTTCTGCAAGCTACTGATTTTATTTATTTCAGATATATACCCAAAAGTGGGATTTCTGGGTCACATGGTGGTCCTATTTTTAATTTTGGGGGAAACCTCCATACTGTTTTCCATAATGGCTGAACCAATTTACATTGCCACCAACAGTGGAAAAGACTTCCTATTTCTTCACATCGTCACCAACACTAGTTATCTCTTGTCTTTATGATAATAGCCATCCTAATAGATGTGAGGTGATATCTCACTATAGTTTGGTTTGATTTGTACCTCATGATTAGTTATATTAAGCATCTTTTCCTGTGCCCCTTGGCCATTTGTATGTCTTCTTTGGAAAAATATCTATTCAGGTCCTTTGCACATTTTTAAAGTGTACTATTTGTTTTTTGCAGTTGAGTTAGTTGTATGAGTGCTTTATATATTTTGGATATTAACCCCTTATCAGATACATGGTTTGCAAATATTTTCTTCCATTCCATAGGCTGCTTTTTCATTTTGTTAATTGTTTCCTTTGCTGTGCAGAAGCTTTTTAGTTTGATGTCATTCCACTTGTCTATTTTTCCTTTATTTGCTTGTGCTTTTGGTATCATGTCCAAAAAGTCATTGCCAGGACCAGTGTCAAGGAGCTTTTTCCGCTATGTTTTCTTCTAGAGGTTTTACGGTTTTAGGTTTTACATGTAAGTCTTTAGTCCATTTTGAGTTAATTTTTGTGAGTAGTACAAGGGTCCAATTTCATTCTTTTGCATGTGGATTTCCAGTTTTCCTGGCACCACTTATTGAAGACACTGTCCTTTTTCTTCTTTTTTTTAATTGAAGAGACTATCTTTTTCACATTGAGTATTTTTTTTTTTTTTTGGCAGCTGGCCAGTAAGGGGGTCTGAACCCTTCCATTGTGTATTCTTGGTGCCCTTGTCAAATAATAGCCACCCGTACTCCATTTTTGATTGTGTTAGCATGGTATATCTTTTTCTAACCCTTTACTTTTAATCTATATATTTTTTATATTTAAAGTGGGTCTCACGTAGGCAACATATAGTTGGGTTCTGTTTTTTTTGATCCAGTCTGACAATCTCTGTTTTTTAATTGGTGTATTTAGGTTATTGACATTTAAAGTGAATATTGATATAGTTGGATTAATAGCTACCATATTTGTTACTGTTTTCTATTTGTTGTCCTTATCCTTTGTTCCTATTTTTGACTTCACTCTTTTTCTGCCTTTTGTGGTTTTAACTGAGCATTTTATATGATTCCATTTCTTTCCTTTCTTAGCACATGTCATTCTTCTTTTTAAATAATTTTAAAGTTGTTTCCATAGAATTTGCAATATACATTTACAACTAATCCAAGTCCACTTTCAAAAAAACGCCATACGGGCGAGCCCGTGGCGCACTCGGGAGAGTGCGGCGCTGGGAGTGCGGCGACGCTCGCGTCGCGGGTTCGGATCCTATATAGGACTGGCCGGTGCACTCACTGGCTGAGTGCCAGTCACGAAAAAGACAAAAAAAAAAAAAAAAAAAGAAAGAAAACAAACAAACAAACAAACAACAAAAAATACGCCATACTACTTTATCTGTAGTGGAAGTACCTTTTAATAACAAAATAATCCTAATTCCTCCCTCTGGTCTCTCATATCATTGCTGTCATGCATTTTACTTATACATAAGTGCTGCACGTATGCATGCACAATTGAGTACGTTGTTGCTGTTATTTTGAACAAACTGTTATGATTAGATCAATTAAGAATAAGAAAAATTAAAGTTTTTACTTTACTTTCACTTATTCCTCCTCCAGTGCTCTTCCTTCCTTCCTTCCTTCCTTCTTTTCTCTCTCTCTCTCTCTCTCTCTTTCTCTCTTTCTTTATTTCTTTGTCTTTTTAGCTGGCTGGCCTGTGTGCAGATCCGAAGCTCTTCCTTTCTTTATGTGGATCTGAGTTTCTGACCTATATAATTTTCCTTCTATCTAAAGAATTTCTCTTCACATTTCTTGCAAGGCAGGTCTACTGGCAACAAATTCCTTTGATTTTTGTTTGTCTGAAAAGGTCTTTATTTCTCCTTTACTTTTTTTTTTTTTTTTTTTTTGGCAGCTGGCTGGTAAAGAATCTGAATCCTTGACCTTGGTGTTATAACACTGTTCTCTAACCACCTGAACTAACCGGCTCACCTAATCCTTCATTTTTGAAGGATAATTTTGCAGGGTACAGAATTCTAGGTAGGTGGGTCCTATCCCCCCCATCTCCCCCCAGGCCCTAGCACTTTAAATATTTCACTCCACTCTCTTCTTACTTGCATAGTTTCAGAGGGAAAGTTCTCAGATATAATTCTTATCTCTGCTCCTCTATAGATAAGGCATTTTTTCCCCTCGGTCTTCTTTCAAGACTTCATCTTTGATTTTTATAGTTTGAAAATGATGTGCCTTTGTGTAGTTTTTCTGGCTTTTAGCCTTCTTGGTGTTCTCTGAGTTTCCTCGATCTATGGTTTGGTGTCTGACATTAGTTTTGGGGGAAATTCTGTCATTATTGTTTCAAATGTTTCTTCTGCATTTTTCTTCCTTCTTCTTTGGTATTCATGGTTACACATATGTTACATCTTTTGTAGTTGTCCCACAGCTCTTGGATATTCTGTTCTGTTGTTCCCCCTCCAGTCTCTTTTTTTCTATTTGTTTTTCAGTTTTGAAGGTTTCTATTGAGATATCCTTAAGTTCAGAGATTCTTTCCTTAGCTGTGTCCAGTCTACTAGTAAGCCCATCAAAGGCATCTTTCATTTCTGTTATTCTGTTTCTAATCTCTAGCACCTCTTTTTGGTTCTTTCTTAGGATTTCCATCTCTCTGCTTACATTGCCCATCTGTTTTGGCAAGCTGTCTACTTTGCTCATTAGAGCCCTTAGCATATTAATCTTAGTTGTTTTAAATTCCCAGTCTGATAGTTCTAACATCCCCGCCATGCCTGGGTCTGATTCTGATGTTCGCTCTGTCTCTTCAAACTGATTTTTTTTTTTTTTGCCTTTTAGTATGTCTTGTAATTTTTTCTTGATAGTCAAAAATAATGTACTTAGGTAAAAAGAAGTACAGTAAATAGGCCGTGAGTTATGTGGCAGTAAGGTGTGTGGGAGGGGTAAAGCATTCTACAGTCCTATGATTAAGTCTCAGTCTTTTAGGGAGCCTGTACCTCTGGATTGTAAACTTCACACTTGCTTCCCACTAGTTCCCCAACCCCCCATGTGGGACAGGATGGTTAGAATGGGCTGGATTTGGGTATTTCCCTCCCCCAAGTCAGTTAGGCTTTGATAAAACCTGATCAGGTTAGGGTCTGGTCAAAGTTTCTCTTGAATACAAATCTTGTTAAGTAGAACAGAATGCTCTCGTGTATTTCAGAATGGTTTCTTTTCTTTGAGGGGATCTTTGGTCTTCACTGTGAGAACCTGGTAGAGCTCCAGTGAGTAAAACTTATAAAAGTATGAAGGTCTCTCCCCCGTGACTGTGTCCTCCTGGAGTTTTTGTCTCTCAGATTTGTCCACATGAGCCTGCAGCAATTTGTCAATTACGGTTTAGGTTTTCCTATCCTGGCATTGGTTCCTGCATTCAGCTTGTGGGATTTTACTCTGATAGGTTGTGATTCTCTGTATTCACCTGTCAGTCTCTATAATTTTAGAGGTGGCAATTTGCTCTATGACCTCGCTTCTCTTATGGATCTAAGAAGAATTGTTGATTTTTCAGTTTGTTCAGCTTTTTACTAGTTGTTAGGATGGAGTGGTGACTTCCAAACTTCTTACATGCTGGACTGGAAACCGAAAGTCTTGAGTAATTTGTTTTTTGAGAAAATGAAAAACTTTTGTTTTATTTTATTTATTTTTTTTAAAAGATGACCGGTAAGGGGATCTTAACCCTTGACTTGGTGTTGTCAGCACCACACTCTCCCAAGTGAGGCACAGGCCAACCCAGAAAATGAAAAACTTTAAAAAATGCCACAGCTTTAATGCTGTTGGTCTCTGTGAATATTATCTTTATGCAATTGAATCTCATCAGCCTCTTGTAAATCTTAGATTTCAGTTAATTCCAAAGGAAATAATGCATTGTTCAACCTTTAAAGCACAGTTGGTAAAAACAGAAAATGTGACTTTTTTTTTAATAGATGAGTATGCTGTTGGTTTGAGATACAGTGTGAATGGTAAACATGCTTGCTCATCATCATATCGAAGGAGGCTTGCATACTTGCTGCAAAACAAAAACCACTCCTTTTGTATTTTGATGCCTCTGCCTCATAATTTGCTATAAATAAAAGGACATTCATAAAGCTATGACTAAAATTAAGGTGTCCTCTACTTATAAATATATTTTTATTGTGGTAAAAATATATAACATAAGAGTTTCCATTTTAAGCATTTTTTTTTTTTTTTTTTTTTTTTGTCTTTTTTGTAACCGGCACTCAGCCAGTGAGTGCACCAGCCATTCCTATATAGGATCTGAACCCGCGGCGGGAGCGTCGCCGCGCTCCCAGCACCGCACTCTCCTGAGTGCGCCACGGGCTCGGCCCCATTTTAAGCATTTTTACACATACAATTGTGTGGAATTAGTTACATTCACAATGCTTTGTAACCACTACCTCTATCTATTTGCAAAGCTTTTTTTGTCATCTTAAATGGAAGGTGATAATTTCATATTATTCCTTCCTCCCTCACGTTTCTGATAACTTCTAATCTACTTCTGTCTCTGAAATGTTTTTTTCCTTTTTATTTTTTCTTAATTGGCCCATGATAATTGTATATATTTATGGAGCATAATATGATATTTGGGGACATTCATACAATGTGCAATGATCATATCAGAGTATTTAGCATAGCCATCACCTCAGACATTTGTCACCCATTTATGTTGGGAACATTCAACATCCTCTCAACCAGATACTTGAAATTATACAGGAATTTGTTGTTGGCTGTAGTCTCCCTGTATTGCTAAGAACACTAGATTATTTTTCCTAGATTACTCTTCCTCTCTGTCTACAATTTTGTATCTTTTGACCACTCTCTTCCCATTCTCCCCTCCTCTTTTCCCTTACTAGTCTCTGGTAACCACTATTCTACTCTCTTCTTCCATAAGATCAACTTTTTTAGATTCCACATATGGGTGAGAATGTGTCGTATTTCTCTTCCTGTGCCTGGCTTATTTCACTTAACAATTTTCTCCAAGCTCATCCATGTTGCTGCAAATGGCAGAATTTTATTTCTTTTTAATGGTTGAGTAGTATTCCATTGTGTGTATATATATACTTATGAATATTAATATAAAATTGGAGAAATATAGTAATCCCCCAAATTTACTGTTGACTGGCTATCACTATTTCCTATGTTTGTGGGAGAGGAGAGTGGGAGTTGTCTTCCAAAGATCCCCAGGTCAAAGCAGTTGTCATCCTCCTCACGAACCTAGGACAATTCAGTGTCAATGGAAATTAGAGAACATAGAGCAGAAAAGAGAAATGAGTGGGAGAAATTTACTTGTTTTTGTGGTACAAACCAAAAGTTACTCTTTCCTAAAAGTAGGAATATAGCAAATCATCTGCGGTCAAGCCCGTTTTGTGCAGACTGGGTCAGAGACTCCTCATATGCAGGCCAAGAACTAGGTAGTCGGAAGAAGAACCTGGGAGCCGTTGGCGAGGTTGACATGCTTTATTCAGATGCGAGCTCAGCCCCTAGCAGATCAGAACCATTGTCTTTTATACTAGAGTCAGATAACGAAGGAACACATGGTGGTGAGGCAGATAGCCAAAGAACACATGGGTACGCATGCGCAGTTAATGTATTTACGACAGACGTGCTGAGTTATGCTCAGCTGGATATGAGGTGAGAGAGCCTGACCAGTCTGTCTCCATTTTCCTCACATCTACTAATTGAAAGCAGCACATGTATAGAGTTACTTCTAACCATGAAGATTTAATCTAAATGTCTCGTCTCCCCCATGGATCTTTAGATTTTATAAAAATATTTATGAGTAAGAAACCATAAAATAGGAGCACAAGACCTTAGAAAACAAGAAAGGCTGGTTTAATTAATGGAAAGAGAGTCTTGAAAATTGCATTATATTTCTCCTTTCGTCTTTAATTGAATGAACCAGGAAAGGAATTTAAGCAAGCATGAATGTGGATACCACATTTATTTAGATTTATATAATTATTTTTATTAAAACTATATTATTTTTCTTCTTATAATGTTAATACATGTTTATTGTAGAAAAGAAAAATAAATCCAATTGTTGGGAAAAATAGGAAAATGTCAGGGCCCCTCAGATGTTCAGAATCTTGCTGAGCATTTGCTGTAAATATCCTCAGGTGTTCCTTGTTACTACTTAATGTAAGTTGCCTATGGGCACCCACGTGTCCAGGGTTGTGGACTTAAGTATAAAAGACTGACAGCTCTGATCCACAGTGCTTCTCAGAACTCTCAGAGAAACCATTAGGATAGTTGCTCCTAGATCTGAATAAAACCCATTCATTTTTCTATTCCTATGGCTCCCAGAACCTTTTTTTTTTTTTTTAACCTAGCTCACATACCTGTGTGTGGAGGGTTTGTAACCCAATCTGTGCAACAGACTCGAGGGGTCTGTAAGCCCTAGCTTTACACCAATCATTTAATAATTCATTAATTTAATATATACTGAATACCTACTGTTTACTAAGTATTGGGTATACATTGGTGAATAAAACATGTGCATCTGCCTCTGTGGAGCTTAAAAGCTGGGGAATGAGACAGACAATAAACAGTACATGCAGAAATTAATACACATAAACACATATGTAATTTAAAATAGGAATAGGTGCCTTGATGAAGACAGAGACCAGAGATAGAAAATAACAGTGGAAACTTCACTAAGCAAGCTCAGGAAGGCTGCATGATTAGCTCAGTTGGTTAGAGAGTGGTGCTGATAACACCGAGGTCTGAGGTTTGATCCCTGTACCAGCCAGCCAAAAAGAAACAAAATAATACGGGAGCTCAGAGAATGCATTTCTGAGGAAGATATTTTAAGTAATAAATTTAAAATTTTATCTTTTTTGGGGGGCAGCTGGCCAATAATGAAGATCCAAACCTGTGACCTTGGTGTTATAAGGCTGTGCTCCAACCAACAGAGCTAACCAGCTAGCCCTAAATTTAAAATTTTATCAAAACAATATATCGACATGGTTAAAAATAAAATTGCAGAGAACTTATATGAAAAATAATCTGCTTTTCCTCATATTCCCATCCCTACTCACCAAGTGCAGTTTTTTGTTTAAGTCTCTTTTAGCTGTTTCCCTTGCTAGTTGTGCCATATCTCTGAATCACTGGTTTTTAACACTGGCTGTCATTCGAATCACCTGCAGAGGTTTGAAACCAGTACCAAATGTGTGAATCTCACCTGCAAAGCTTCAGCTTTAATGAGTTGTGATGGTGTATTAGTCCATTTTTCTGCTGCTATAACAGAACACCTGAGACACGGTAATTTATAAAGAGAAAGAGGTTTATTTGGTTTATGAATCTGGGACAGCTGCCGCTGGCACGGGCCTCAGGCTGCTTCTACTCATGGCAAGCAGCCGTTGAGTGCAAGGAGATCACATGGCAAGAGGAAGCAAGAGAGAGTGGGAGAGGAGGTGCCAGGATCCTTTTAACAACTAGCTCTTGGGGGAAATAATAGAGAGAGAACTCACCCCCACCCCCCTCCTGGAAGGGCATTAATCTGTTCATGACGGATCCACACCCGTGACCCAAACACCTCTCAACACTGCCACATTGGGGATCAAATTTTAACAAGGGCTTTGGGAGGGCAAACATATCCAAACTATATCAAATGGCATCAACAGCTAATTCTGTTTTGGTTAGAGAACAAACTTTGCAAGATTTTAAATCTTTTGAAACCTACTGAGATTTTGTTTTATGACCCAGTCTAACTTGATGAATGTAGCATGTGCATTGAAAAGAAAGTGTACTCTGAAGTTATTGTGTATAGTCATCTTCATTTTTTATTTATTTATTTATTTATTTTTGTCTTTTTTTGTGACCGGCGGCACCGCGCTCAGCCCGTGAGCACACCGGCCATCCTTATATAGGCTCCAAACCCGCGGCGGGAGCACTGCTGCACTCCCAGCACCGCACTCTCCCGAGTGCGCCACGGGGTTGGCCCTGTATAGTCATCTTTAAATGTCAATTAGATTAAGGTAGTTGACATTATTGTTCAGATCTTCTATATACTTAATGATTTGGGTTTTTTTTTTTTTTTATCTCACAAATACTATTAACATCCCCAACAATAATTGTGGAATTGCCTATTTCTTCCTTTTGTTCTGTCAGTTTTTGTTTCGTCTATTGTGAAGTCCTGTTATTAGCGACATATATTCATGATTGTTGCATATGTTTTAAGGTATTAACCCTTCTATCATTATGGAGTATCCCTCTTTGTCTGTAGTAACAGTCTTTCTTAAAGTCTATTTTGTCTGGTACTAATATAGCTATCTCTGCTTTCCTATGCATATTGTGTTCATGGAATACCTTTTCCTCTTGTTTTACTTTCAACTTTTTATCTTTATATTTAAAATACTTCTCTTATAGAGAGCATATACTGGGTTCTTGTTTTTTTTTTATCCAGTCTGACAATTTCAACCTTTTAACTGTAGTGTTTAGTTCATTTATATTTAATGTAATTGTTGTTATAGTTAGATTTAGGTCTGCCGTTTTTGCCATTTGCTTTTTGTTTGTCTGATACATATTTATATTTGGTTTCTATATTTTTATCTGCCTTTTGTCTTGATAAAATATTTTTTTAGTATTCCATTTTAATTTCTTTATTGTCCTTTTAGCTATATCTCTTTGCATCACTCTTTTACTGGTTGCTAATCTGGGGATTGCAAATCTTCATCTTCAATTTATCACGGACTACATAGAGTTGATATTGAATGACTTCAGATTCTTGGGGGTACACAATTCAATTCACTGCAGATGATAAACTTAACAATCTTTTACTTTGCTTAATTTTTAAAACTTTACTTTGGTATCAAACTATATGCAGACATGAATGAGTTGAAGAAATAAACATTACCTGTTGAATGGTGGACTATGATATTTTGACATAATTTGGTTTGGTTTGACATATATGACATTTACATATAGGAGTATTTTAAAATAGGCTGTTTTTTAGAGCAGTTTTAGATTTACAAAAAAATTGACAGGATATGCAGGGTTCCCACATATCTCCCTGCACACAGTTTCCCATATTACATTTTATTGATAATATACTAACATAAGTATATATCTTACATTAGTATGGTATAATTACTGAACCAATATTGATATATTAACTAAAGTCCATGCTTTATTCAGATTTATTCAGTTTTTACTTAATGCCATATTTTCATTCTGGGATCCCACCCAAGATACCACATTACATTCAGTTATCATGTCTCCTTAGACTCACCTTGGCTATGGCAGTTTCTAATTCTTTTTTGCCTTTGTTTTTGATGTCCTTCACAGTTTTGAGTAGTACTGGTAAGGTATGTTGTAGGATGCCCCTCTGTTGAAACTTGTCTGATGTTTTTCTCGTGATTAGAGTGGGGTTATGTGTTTTTTGGAGAAAGATCACATCAGATCGTAACAAGGGTACATTCTAGCAACATCATTTATGACTTTTGATGTTGACCTTGATTATATGACTGATGTAGTGTTTGTCAGGTTTCTCCACTGTAAAAATACTCTTCTTTTCCCCCATTCCATACTGTGCTCTTTGAAAGGAAGTCACTATGTGTAGCCTGCATTTAGAAGTGGGAAGTTGTGCTTCCTCTCCTTTGGAGTAGAGCATTCACATAAATTACTCGGAGTTCTTCTGAGTGGGAAATCTGTCTGTTATCCCCCATAACATTTATATTATAATACTTTCTATCTTTTATCTATCTATATAATTATATCTATTTGCTGTTTCTTTTTCAGGTTAAACAAACAAACAAAAAAGCAGTAAAAAAAGTCTTGCTTTATAAGGGCTAATATTATTCCTCAATGTAAAGTGACATGTTTTTCTTTATCTATGCCAAAATTTAACTAAGCAGCCTAATGTTCATAAGGTTGTTTTCATTTTGACTGATATTTGGTGTTTACCGAAACCATTAAAATAAAATTGCCTATACTTTCTCATTATTTAGTTTTGCAACAGTTTAGCCTATAGGATAGCACTATTAGTCTCATTTTACAGATGAAGGAAAAAAGTGGTTAAGTGCCATTACAAAGAAAATCAGTGGATGAGCTGCCTCTACTTCTAGCTTTGCCCTTACTTCACTGGGCCTTGTTATTTAATTATCTCTTGGTAAGTGTCAAGACTTTTAAGAAGAACTATCCCTCCCATTTGTTTCTTGGTTTTGGTCTCTAGTTTAAACTTTCCTCTGTCTTTGAATAATGAACTTTATACACACTTAGACTGGAGGGGAGAAATTACAGCTAGGTTTCTCTGCAATCTGAAGAAACCACCAATGAGCAAAAACTAAAGAGTAAAAGTAGAATTTTGCTTGGAAAGCAAGATGAGCATCAGTATTGCACAAAGCAAATGTAAAACTACAAATCCAACAACAAATAAAGAATTTCCAGGTGTTACTACTTAGAGAAACTTTAGCTTTAGCTTCTTTTGTTTCTGGATTGAGAGCAAGACACGTTCGCATTTAAATTTGGAACGTTTTGCTGATACCTGTCCTTAAAAGTAAACACTCCACAGTAAGTGGATTAAGCATAATGCATGTGTACCAGGAATGGAGAGCTCTGCTAAGTGGAGGGAATGGAAAGAAGAGAACAAGTGAACAGGGAGCTTGGCTTGAAGAGTGAGGATGAGGAAATGGAGCTGTGTCTTAAACTCACTTTTATGGGAATTTTAAAATGACTTTAAAGTTGTTAAATGAATACTGAAAATAGTTATAGAAAAATCTTTATACAGTTGTGGTACAAAGAAATTTGAACATCTAAACCCACATTTATAACAGCAGAATGACATTTGTATCTGAGTTTAGTGTAGAAAATTATTTACCCAAAAAGTATTTTATCTTCTGAACAAAGAATTTAAAGCAACCTAAAGCTAGCTATGTGAAGGCACAAAAAGATTTAATAGATTTATACTGAAGAGAAAATTTTTATAGCCAGATTGAAAAACTATTAACTTAATGAAACTAGTAGGTCAAATCAGAATGATAAACTGAAACTTTTTTGGGGGGGGGCAGCTTGCCAGTATGGGGAACTGAACCCTTGACCTTGGTGTCACAAGGCTTTGCTCTAACCAACAGAGCTAACCACCCAGCCCTCAAATTAAAACTTAAGAGCACATCAGCATCACACTGTCAAAATGTAAAAATGTAAACTAGTTTTTGTTACATAAACAGTAATGTCCTTATTCTATTAAATATATTTATTGGTGACACATTTTATCAGACCAGCTTATGGAATCTACTGTATTATATTCTGACAAGTGATTTTCAGTTAATTAGGTCTAACAGTTTCTTGGCTTAGGTTTGTTTTTATTTAATTAATTTTGGGGATGACAGTTACAGGGGGAAGATTTTGGCTGAACATCAGATCTTGCCCAGTGTAGTATCTATGAATATTTGTTGGGTCTACCCATTTCAAGTACTTCTCCTTAAAATACCTGAGGAGATTCTTTTACCTTTAGAGGTTTTAAAGAAAACTGATTGGTTGAAAAGAAGAGAATCCACACCCTATGAAATACATCATGCATATTTTACAAACAAGTACATGCATTTATGCAGCAGATAGACAAAGGGCTGAGAGCCTCAGTGTGTGTTTGCAGTTAACAACCAGTCATTTCCCACGAGGGTGATGACAAAGCCCTGGGCCAGAACTCCATAACATAACCTGCTCTTGATCTATCCTGTCCTTTTAAAAATTTCCCTATTTTATATTATTCCCTGGCCCATTTCTATATTCTCTGACAGTCTACACTATCAGGGATAGTTTATTTGAAATTGACTAGTTCTTTGTATCTGAATTGATATGCTAATTGCGAGATTCACAGTCTGTTGACAGTTGCTCTAAAAGTTTAATCTTTCAAATACAGACTTTCTACCTCAACTAGGGGTAGAATTATGCTCTGTGGTACCTGCTGTTTCTGTTCTCATTTCCTATCATTTAAATTGGTGTGATGAAGGAAATTTAATTTAATTGTATTCTATCTGGAAATGCTTATTAATACTGTGCATACCTTCTATAAAAGAATCCTTAGTATATATATAAAAAAAGAATCCTTAGTATGTTATCACTGGCTCCATGAGAAGAGGTTTTATAAATTGTCTTGGCTTTAGGTGAGAAAAAAAAAAAAAATCTTCCCGGCTTAAATGTTACTTGAAAGATTCTTTTTTATTATTTAGGAGATTATATACTCAGGTGAACGCCTTCTTTGGGTTTATTTCTTTATCTGAAAAGATAAAAAGAAGATAGGTCCTTATAGGCTTAAATCTTCTATGGTCATAGATAAATTCACAGGAAATCCCTATAAATTTAAAAGAGGGTAAGGTTATTGGAAAACAAATTTTCTTTTTCCTTCTAATCAAACTAATGATCACTGTAAGTAAGTAGAAAGACATTTAAAAACACTCAGTTGTCTTGGTTTTATCTTAAGACTGTTCATTATTGCTAATATAAACGCTGAGAAAATTTTATTTTTGTGTGCTAGAACAACTGACAGAAGCAAATGAAGGTATAAGTCAAAGAAAAAAACTGAGAAATTGAGTTGTTTTTTATATTTAAGGCTACTCTTGTGTCAAGACAAATACATTGCGCTACATGAAGTTTACATGGTGAACAAATGAAAGTGTGGACACCTGTATTGAAAAGTTCACATGGATATTATAAACGCAGAAGCATTTAGATATAAATTGGACAGTTAAGACTATCCCTATACATGCAAAGTGAAATTGAGACGTGAGGCAATTGCTCTTCCAGATGTTATCAGCAAAAGCAATTTTTGACTTGCATAATTCCAAAAATTGCTTCACTGATCCATCTTACTTTCTACACACAAAAAAAATCTAAAGCATTTTGTAATGTATTTTATTTATTCTAATTTTAAATTTTAAATAAAAATATAGGAAATCTGTATTATTTCTGTAGTCCAAGGAATCTTCAACTTGTAAAATGCTTTTATGTGTAATTTTAGGGAACATTTTTCATATTTAGAAAGGGTGTTGGGAAAAGAACCATAAAAAGCAGGTTTAGATGAGGAAAGCTGACGCCAAGCCAGGATATATCTCCCCTAAATCTTTTCATTTCACTTGGATACATGGTCTGACTTTTCTCTGAATAAAGATTAATTTGGGTTAATAAGTAGCCTCATTAAAAAAAATACAATTTTTCCCATTATAACAGAAGCATGTGTTCATTAATACAGTTTTAGAAAATAGAGAACGTAATGAGCAATTGCCTCCAGTTTCACTTTCCTAATATAATAATTGTTCATATTTTGGTGAATTTCATTCTAGTTTATAACCAATGGTTTTTATTTTCCTCATGGTCATGATCATCCAGTCCATAATATTTGAACTTTCTTCCACTTATTTAACATAAGCCCCCTTCTCTCCATGAATAAGCAGCTTCTTCGATTTCTGGGGGGAATATGGGACTGTACAGCATTCAAGATTTAGTATGATTTTGTTACACTGGTTTGTTTTCTTCCCTCATACCTACCCAAGGTTATATGCATTTGTTTGTTTGACAGGCACACTGAATGAAGGTAGAGCCCTTTCCCTGTGGAGCTCACAGTCTACTTGGGAAAAGCTATCAACAAAAGGATGAAAGTTTTGACGGAAGGGAAGGGAGACAGGTCACTTGGGCCTTGGAGTACTTTGGGAAATAGGACAGGTCAGAGCAGAGCTGTGAAAAGCATGATGATTCCATACTCCAAGGTAACCAGAGAAAGAGGTCCAGAAATGAAGGTGAGAGGTTGGCAAAAATAAATTCTAAATAAAACGTTTTCCTAGGTAAAACTGATCGAAAGTGTTGAAGTCAGAGGAGTGTTATCTATGGTGAGAGGTACTGACTGGGGAAAGAGAATGAGGAAAACTTCTAGGGTGGTGGAAATGTTCTGTCTTTACCTGGATGATGGTTACACAGGGGTATTCATATTAAAAAATCATTAAGCTGTACACTTAAGATTACGGCACTTTATGTATGTTATGTATTAGTAAAAAAGTAAAAAATTTCCCACTAGGGCTGGTCCTCTGCTCAAGGTAGGAGAGGCTTAGAAGAGTACTGTTTCTTCCCTCTCCTGTACTGCATTGGTTTGTTAACAGGATCTAGGACTCAGACTTGTATTAGTAATGCCATGGCTCTACTACCTTATTGGTTAAAAAGTCTTTTGTGGACTAATTTAGGAAGTTAAATACCACTTAAAATTAACTCTATATGCAAGTGCAATTGACTACTTACAAAAGAATATCGGGAGTGTAATTCAGCAAACACTTATGGAATACATCTACCGTGTTAAAATGGTGCTTTGTGCTAAGAATGTCTCCAAGATGAATGAGATCAGGATGTTACCTTCGTTTTTCCCTAGGTTAACTTCTTTCCCATATTACTGTTGGTTCAAGTCTTGATTTTTCAAGTTTTAGAAGTAATGAAAACATAATGTCTTCTGAAAAAAATGCTATCTTAGTCCATTTTGTGCTGCTATAACAGAATACCACAGATTGGGTAATTTGCAAAGAACAGAAACTTATTGTCTTACAGCTCTGGAGTCTGGAAAGTCCAAGTTCAAAGTGCCAGCAGGTTCTATTTCTGGTTCTAAGATGGCACTTTGTTGCTGCATCTTCCACAGGGGAGGAACATTGTGTCCTCACAAGGCAGAAGAGAAGAGAGCGCCTATTCCTGCAAACCCTTTTTATAGCATCATTAATCCATTCATGACTGTAGGGCCCTCATGATCTGAACAACTCCCAGAAGGTCCCCCCTCCCAACACTGTTGCATTGGGGATTAAATTTCCAACATACAAATTTTGGGGGGACACATTCAGACTGTACCGGATGCTCAACATCATTAGCTATCTGGGAAGTGCAAATAAAACTACAATCAGATACCACTTCAAACCCACCAGAATAGCTATAATTAAAAGACAGATATTTGCAAGTTCTGGCAAGATCTGAATAATTAGAATCCTCATGCACTCATGGTGCAGGTACTTTGGAAAACAGTCTCACAGTTCCTTAAAATGTTAAATAGGTTACCATATGACCCAGAAATCCCTCCCTCAGTATCTACCCAAGAGAAATGAAAATATAGGTCTACACAAAAGCTTTTGCATGAATGTTCATAGCAGCATTATTCATAATAGCCAAAAGGTAGAAATAACCCAAATGTCCACCAATTGATAGATAAATATAATGTGGTATGTCCATGCAATAGAATATTATTCAGCAATAAAAAGGAATGAAATACAAGGGTACTTCAAAAAGTTTGTGGAAAGACTTGCATTATCTTTCAAGTCTATTTTTCCGCAAACTTTTTGAAGTACCCTTGTACTACATATACTACAACATGGATGAACTTTGGAAACATTTTGCTAAATGAAGAAGCCAATCACAAAAGACCACATATTGCATGATTTTATTTACATGAAATGTTCCAGAACAGGCAAATCTATAGAGATAAAAAATAGATTAGTGGTTGCCTAGGTCTAGGGAGAGTGGGGAGTGGAGAGTAATTGCCAAAAGGTATGGGGTTTCTTTTTGGGGTGATCAAAATATTCTAAGATTAATTGTGGTGGTGGTTGCACAACTCCAAATATATTAAAATTATTTACACATTTGTACACAGGTAAACTTTAGGGCCGGCCCTGTAGCTCACTTGTGAGAGTGCGGCGCTGGGAGCGCCAAGGCCGCGGGTTTGGATCCTATATGGGGATGGCCGGTGTGCTCACTGGCTGAGCGTGGTGCGGACCACACCATGCCGAGGGTTGCATACTCTTACCGGTCAAAACAATCAAAAAATAAAAAAATAAAAGGTAAACTTTACGCTATGTAAATTACCTCTTAATAAAGCTGTTAACAAAACCTAGTGTCTTTGAAGAAAGCAACAAGAAAACCTAGTTAACACCAACATTCAATAAAAAATATAAGGATGGTTAAGAGGTTCTCTGGAGCAGACCACTTGGGTTTTAATTCTAGGTCAACCATCTACAAGCTGTGGGATCTTGGGAATGTTATTTGACCTCTCTGTGCTTCAGTTTCCTATCTGGAAAACAGAGATAGTAGCAGAGTCTACTTCACTCATAGGCAGATGTATGTTGGCTTTACACATAAACGAATGTGTTAACAGGCCCATGTACAGTGCTCACAGGTAGAGCTTAATAAATGTTAGCTATTATTTGTAGAATGCTCTAACATTTTAAAAGTACTCTTACATATATTTTCTCATTTGATAACACAAGTACTTGGGAAATTTTCATTCCTTCTGCCTCAGTAAAATTTTGAGCAGCTTGTTTTGGCACTTGAAACTCCCTGTCACCCTCTCACCTCCCCTCCACTCCATAATACCCAGGGTTAGTCACTGTTTGATTCTTGCTTTTACTTAATTTCTGCTAAGATGTCAATAAATAACATTTAAAAATGTGATCCAGCCATGGAAATGTTTATGTTAAGGGAGAAATCTCAAAAACCAAAAGAGGCTGTAGAATCCAATGGAATGGCCAATCTCCAATCACATCGTTAAGGAGGCAGCCTGTCCAACTTACACCATCGTATGGGTTCTGATTTTTGTGATAGCTTATGGTTTAGCATGTAAAATTTACTTATTCTAAAATTAGCTTAAAAGTCCTAAAAATGTAAGAATCTTCTAACATATACAATTTATACTTTTTTCTTTAAATTTATTGATTTTTATGCCAATAAACCAATATTCTAAAATTTGCTTTAATTTTGGGAATTATATTACAAAATGAAGCATCTTATTAATTTTTTTCTTGTTACAAAATTAGTGACTTTTTTTTTTGGCGGCTGTCTGTCCAGGGATTGGTGAACCATTGACCTTGGTGTTATCAGCATCGTGCTCTAGCCAAGTGAGCTAATTGGCCAGTCCTAAAAAGACTAACAAAACATCCATATTCCTCCCACTTTGATGGGGACTTCCAGACTCGTGTGTATGTGCATGTATATATATATATATGTATACGTATACACATTTAAACAAATATATACTTAAAATAATAGGAATCATAACCTGCTGTGAGATTTTTCTCCTAATTAACAGCATTTATAATTCTTTTATGATTTCTACCTTTAAAATGTTTTAATGACTTCATTTCATTATATAGATGTGGAATAATTTGTTTAACCAATACTCTGTGATAGGATATTTAACAAATATGCACTGAATCATTAGCTTGTCCTAAAATTATTTGAAAAGTAAATAAAATGCTAGGAAACTAAAGGAAGTAAGGCATTTCTTCCAAAACTCAGCCTTTTGGGCCTTTATAATGGTGGTACAGTCTTGAGTTCTATAATCTAAGATAAATATTGAAACCTGAGAATTCAGAGGTGGATAGTAAACAAAGCATTGAGAAATAGGAATTGAAATTATTTAACCTTAAGAAGAGAAAGCTAAAGATGGCTACATTTGTATTTATTTACATAAAAAGGATATCTCATAGCACCTTGTTTTTTCTTTATGTCACTCTCACAGTCTTGTCAGTGTGAGTCATTATTGTATATGACTCCTCTCCCCTTCTAGCCTGAGAGCTCCCAGAGATTATCTTATTTATTCCTTTATTTCTCTTGTAGTGTATGCTGTTTGAAGAGTAACTGTTTTGGAACTGGAGTTGAATATAATCATGACAAGTCAAAGGAACAGAGAGCAGCAATCTACCGTCAGTGTGCTAATTTTTATAATCTTTTAAAGGAATTGCCAGCCATGTGACTGTAAATTTTGCTAGTATGCTACTGTTTGTTTTCTATTCACAGGAAGAAGAATTTAAGGGCTTTTCCTCCCTATCTTACTCTAGTAAATCAGGTCCTTGTGTATAATATTACTGAAATGTAAACATAATGGTGTTGAAATTATGACCCACTTGCTAATTTGAACTGTATGAAATGTTAACTAAATGCTTCTGTATTTACACAGGTATGTTTGCTTACTGGATAAGCATAGTTGGAAGTGTTTCATTTAAGTATGATGATCTGACAATCTTGTGGTGCAGCTGAGGGGCATGTTTTCCATAACAGTGATACAAGTCAGGTTTTCTGATTTCGTTTTTTGACTGAATATCTAAGAGATAAAGCTGTAGAATCTCTATAGAAAGATTAAGAATGGTAGCAACTGTGGCACACTCCAAATTCATGTATTCAAATTATACTGTCTCAAACTCTGAGGGATGTTGTAAATATTAGCCTTAAGCAGTAAGGTAACTGCAAACTTCTAGGTTGTTTGAACCATAACTTTCGACATTTGATGACAAAATATTGTAGTTAGCTTATGCCTTGCTAAACTAGGTCTAGTTCTGGTGAGGGTTGGTAGTAGTTGTTTGTTAACAGAACACAGAAAATGTCTGTAGCAGTTTATTTTCTGTCACAACAAAATACTTGAGACTGGGTAATTTATAAAAAAAAGAAATTTATTTCTTATGTTTTTGGAGGCTGGGAAGTCCAGTGTGAGGGAGTGCATCTGGTGAGCGTTTCTTCTTGGTGGGGACTCTGCAGAATCCCGAGGCAGCACAGAAATCACATGGTGAGGAGGAAGAATGTGCTGACTGCTCACCTGCTCTGCTTATAAAGCCACCAGTGTCACTCCTGTGATAACTCATGAATCCACTAGCCCATTAATCCATGAATGTATTAATCCATTTATGAGGGCAGAACCCTCACGACCCAATCACCTCCCAAAGGCCCCACCTCTCAGTACTGCCACAGTCACCCTCTTAATACCATACAGTGGGGATTAAGTTTTAACATGAGTCTTGGGGGGGCATTCAAACTATAGCAATGCCCTTGATTAGATCTTCACTTCTTTCTTTCTTTTTTTTTTTGTTAGCAGGAAACAAAATAAAGGCTCTTATTTAGTGAAGTCTCCAGTTAATAAAGACAAACATCATACCTTGTCTCCTCATATGCCATTCCAGAAAAAAAGCAGAGAAGCAAGTTTATAAACTTTTAATTTTCCTAGCAAAGTCAAGTAAGTTGGAGTTGTGGAATTCAAATACTCTTTTTAAGTAGCTCCTTTCTTTATTCCACCACTGATGTACAAAAGTGCTATAAAGTATTTAAAGTACATAATACAGTGGCTGAACACAATTAGTATTCAATAAATTTTAGCTATTATTTTTCATTTATTTGTTTTCATAAGAAAACAATATCTTAATGTAAAAACTCACTTAAAAAGTTAATGAGCAAAGTAACTATAGACATAAATTTGATCTCAAAAAGGAAAGAAGAATCAAAATGAAAGGAACATAGCAATTACAATTATCAAAGGCATCAAAATAACTGAGATGCATATTATGGCAATTTCAAAACCTAATAAGATAGTTCTATAGTTTCCAAATAAGTTAGTGAACAGAGCTAATTTCTTTCCGTGTTCACAGTGCCACCTTCAGGAAAGAGAAGTGTCATTTTAATTTAGTGCAAATGCATCTTTATTGAAGGGGGCTAGGTCAAACACCAAAAGATCAGGTGTAATAATGACAGTGTTTATTTCAGTTTAATTGATTGTTATGAGATGTCTACTCTGGTTCTTTTGGTCTGGCTGTATTCAGTGCTGAGAAACAATTTGTGAGTCTTTAAATTTTTTTTTCCTGCCTTCTCTATTTTTTTTTTGTTTGTTTAGTTTAATGTTTAGATAAAAAATTATTTTCTCGACATATAAATGAAGGATCACAAGTTGAATTTAAAGTTAATTGATAAATAACGAATTTAACACACAAAGATTAACATTCTTAATGCATAAAGAACTCTTAAAAATGAATTAGAAAAACTTAGAAATTTGGCGAAGGATATGAGCAGACAAATCACATACCCAAAAGAGACACAAGTGGCTAATAAATATATTCTAAGATATTAATAGAAATGGAAATTAGAACAGAAAAATGATATTTTTTGTTTCTCAAACTGAAAATGAATGATACTATATAATATTGGTGCTATGAGAAAAACAATGTCAAAATCTTCTAGTATAAGTATAAATTGGTAAACCTTTTTTAAAGAACAGATTGGATTCATAAATAGAAGTCTTGAAAATGTTCATACACTTTCAACCATATATAGTATAAAATTGTAAGCAAAAATCAAAGAAAATATATAGTTTTTAAATGTGGAAGGCAGTTATATAAAGGTAAAAAATTGGAATAAATTGAATGTCCAACAATATGAGAATGGCTAAATTATGGACCTCCATAAATGTAATGTAATGCCATTATTGAAATCGTAATTTTGAAGATTATTTAAGACAAATTTTCAAGATGTAATATTACGTGAAAAAGCAGTAAGAAAAACTGCACTAAAAATAACTAGGTATTTTTATTTGCAGATATACCTCCAAAAAACTTCTGAAAATAATTTATATATTTTTTTTGCTAAAAGGGAAATCTATTTAATGTAAATGCTTACATTAATCAAAAAGAAAGATCTTAGATCAACAATCATCTTTGTACCTTAGGAAACTAGAAAATTAAGAGCAAATCAAGCCCAAACCTAGCAAAGGGAGTAAATAATAAAACTCAGAGCACAGATAAAATAGAAAACAGAAAAAAAAAAAAAGAGAAAATCAATGAAACCAAAAGTTGGTACTTTGACAAGATCCGCAAAATTGACAAAACTTTATCTAGATGGACTAAGAAAAATGAGAGAAGACTCAAATAACTAAAAACAAAAATGACAGAGGGGTCATTACAACTAAATTTATAGAAATCAAAAGGGTTATGAGAATACTATGAATAATTGTTTGTTAACAATTTAGATCATCTAGATGAAATGAATAAATTTCTAGAAACGCACCACCTACCAAGACTGAATTATGAAAAAAACAGAAAGTTTGAACAGAACTATAGCTGGTAAGATGAGTGATTATCATTTTTTGGTTTTCTGATGCAGGACTCCCTTGAGGATTTCTTTCAGGGCTGGTTGTGTGGTGGTGAACTCCCGCAGTTTTTGTTTGTCTGGAAAATGCACTATTTTCCCCTCATTTCTGAAGGATAGCCATGCTGGGTACAGTATTCTTGGCTGGTAGTTTTTTTCTTTTATTATTTTTAATATATCGTCCCATTTTCTTCTGGCCTCTAGAGTTTCTGTTGGGAAGTCTGCTGTTAGTCTGATAAAGGCTCCTTTATAGGTGACTTGATGCTTCTCTTGCTTCTTTTAAGATTCTTTGTCTTTGAGCTTTGTCAGTTTGACTATAATGTGTCTTGGAGAGGATCTTTTTGAGTTGAATCTGTTTGGGGATCTTTGAGCCTTTTTTATCTGAAGGTCTATGTCTCTCCCTATGCCTGGGATGTTTTCCATTATTATTTTGTTGAATAGGTTTTCCAAGCCTTTTCCTTTCTTCTCCCCTTCTGGAACACCCATGATTTGAATGTTTGTGTGCTTAAGGTTGTCTACTAGCTCCTTAGATTTTCTTCATTTTTTAAAATTCTTTTTTTTGTTGGCCTGGGTTATTTCAAGAAGACTATCTTCAAGATCAGCAATTATTTCTTCTGCTTGGTCTAGCCTGCTGCTTAAGCTATCAGTTGTGTTTTTTATTTCATCAAGTGAATATTTCAGTTCTATGAGTTCTGCTACATTCTTTTTTAAGATATTAATCTCTTCAGAAATTTCCTCCTTCATATACTGGATTTTTTTTTCTTCTTTTATTATGTTGTCTGAGTCTTCTCATATCTCAGTGAGTTTCCTTTAGATTGTTGCTCAGAATTCCTTTATTAGTCATTTCGAGGGTTTCCTGCTTTATAAGGTCTGGTATTTGAGAATTACTGTATTCTTTTGGTGGTGTCATATTTTCCTGGGTTTTCATATTTCTAGTATCTCTACACTAATGTCTGGTCATCTGGTAGAGCAGTTGCTTCTTTTACTACTCTGGAGTGGGCTTTGAGGAGAGAGACATCCTTTTCTTTTTCTGGTCTCCACTGGTGATTCTCTTTGTGTCAATGCAGTCAACTTTTTGGTGGGCCACCTTCATGGTGGCTGTGGCTACTGCTGTGGCATTAAGTCACTTTGCAGGAGCTGTGGTTGTGGCAGTGTCTTTGGTGGGCCACCAGTGCAAAAGTGGTGTTTTCAGCATGCTCTCTTGCCTGCTTCTGGGTGGAGGGGGTGGCTGTCCTTGGCTCCTGCATAGGACCCTGAGTGTTGCTGTCTTCCAGCTATATTTTTAATTAAAAATTTTATTGAGATAATTGTAGATTCACATGCAGTTGTAAAAAATAATATACAGAGATTCTGTCAATGCTTTACCCACCCTCCCCAATAGTAACATCTTGCAAAAGCATAGTACAACATCACAGCCAGGATATTGGCACTGATACAATCCAGTGACTTTACTCAGATTTCCCATTGTGTGTGTATGTGTGTGTATTTAGTTCTACACAGCTTTTCACAGGTGCAGGCTCCATGTTATCTACCACCAAAGCCAATACATAAAATAGTTACATCACCACAGGGATCCCCCATGTTGCCTTTTTATAACCATATCCTACCCTCCTCATCTCTGATCCCTGGCAATCACTAATCTGCTTTCCATTTCTCAATTCTGTCTTTTCAAAGATGTTTTCTAACTGGAATTATATAATCCACCATTTGGGATTAGCTTTTTTTAACTTAGCATAATTCCCTGAAGGTCAACTAAGGACAGTTCTTTTGATTACCGAGTAGTATTCCATGGTAAGGATGTACCACACTTTGTTTAAACATTAACCTGTTGAAGGGCATCTGGGCTGTTTCCAGTTTTTGGTGGTTACAAGCAACCACCTGCTATTTTTTAAAACAGGTATTCTTCCTCTTTCCCTGCCAAAATATGTATTATACGTAATTATTTGGGTGACTTAAAGAATTACATCTATGATCACATTTTATTAATGTAATCATATCATAACATATTATTTGTACAGTCTTTTCTATCCTTTTACTTTTCTGTTTGGCTTCCCCTCCCTTTCACCAACATCACACCCAAATTCATTTTGAGTGTATTTATTTTTTAAAAAATCTGTGCTCATAAAATCTCTGTTTCACACACACCTATATACACGTGTTTCTTGGTCATTATTTTATTATTATTATTATTATTATTATTATTATTTTTGTGTGTGTGTGTCTCTTTGGTGGCTGGCTGTATGGAGATCCTAACCCTTGACTCGGTGTCCTTAGCACTATGCTCTGCGTGAACTAACTAGCCAGGCCTTTGGTCATTATTTTACAAGAAAATAATTCAAATCACATAGTTCTTTTGCACCTTGCTTCTAAAATTCAATGACAGCTGTGAAAATCCCTCCAAGTCCTCAGATATACCAGGGTATTTCAAAAAGTTTGTGGAAAGATTTGTGTTATCTTTTAATTATATTTTTCCATGAACTTTTTGAAGTGCCCTTGTAGCTTGAATTCCTTCTTTTTGTGGCTGCATAAAATTCCATGATGTGAATATATCATTGTTTAAAAAGCTATTTCCTATCTAAGGGCACCAACATTCTTTTCAGTAATTTTTTTTTTCCAGTACAAACAATGCTGAAATAAATGCATGACTTCTTATGTCAGTCAGGGGCTGCCTCCACCCCACTTTGAAAGTTCAGCATGACATGATGAAGCCATTATAGGATAGATAACCTCAGCCCCTGGGACAAGAGGGCATATGCGAGGAAGATATTGGTGGGTTTCAGATCAGCAGGGCTCTGGATATATAGTAAGGACCCAGGCAAAAGGTAAGAGTCAAGCCGGCTGAGGTCAGTGTGGTCAAATTATGAAAAGTGGGCATGAACAGAATGAATGAAGGATCAAGATGAGCTGTTTTTCTCAAGAGGAATTAGACTTCTTAAAATCTTATTTCTAGGTGGCCTTTATAAATTGGGTTAACTTTCATGGGTATAGTTCTAACAATGTATTAGAGTAAATTAAAATGAAGACCAGGCCGGGGCCTGCCCTGTGGCTCACTCAGGAGAGTGTGGTGCTGGTAGCACCGAGGCCGCGGATTCGGATCCTATATAGAGATGGCTGATGTGCTCACTGGCTGAGTGTGGTGCGGCCCACACCATACCAAGGGTTGCGATCTCCTTACCGGTCAGGAAAAAAAAAAAAAAAAATGAAGACCAGGCCTGAAGAATCCCTGAGCAGACAAACCCAGTTAAGCCATGGAGGTAACCTTAGCCTTGCTTGATTTACAGACATAAGCAAAACTTAACTTGCTCTATTTCTTGTAAATGCCTATATTGCAGAAAAATGAAACTTAAAGGTAATCAATCAGAAACCACCAACTAACTTATAGTTGTACAACTCGGGAATTTCCAGCTGGATAGACCAAATAAGGCAGTTGTGTAACTGTAACCAATCAAATATTTTCTTCGCTTTACTTCTGTGTTCACCCTATAAAAGCCTTTCCCTTGCATACTTACTTCAGAGCCCCTGAACTACTTCTGGTTTGGAGCTGCCTAATTCATGAATTGTTTGCTCAAATAAACTCTTTAAAAGTTTTATTGTGCTTCAGTTTCTTTTAACAAATGTAATTGTATAAGTGGAATGTGGGACAAGGGAATATTTTACCTAAGTAAAAATTTTAGTTAATTATACCTTACTTCTAGTGGTGTGGAAATAAAAGGTACATTAGTGCTATGGTCTGAATGTTTGTGTCTCTCCAAAATTCATATGTCGGAACCCCCAAGGTGATGGTATTAGGAGGTGAAGCCATAGTGAAGTAATTAGGTCATGAGGGTGGAGTCCTCATGAACGGGATTAATACCCTTATAAAAGGGACTCCAGAGAGCTGTCCTGTTCCTTCCACCATAAGAAGAAACAGAGAAAGGTGTTATTTATGACCCAGGAAACAGGCCCTTACCAGATACTGAATCTGCTTGTGCCTTGATCTTGGATTTCCCAGCCTCCAGACTGTAAGAAATAAATTTCTGTTGCTTATAAGCTACAAAATTTATGATATTTGTTGGAGCAGCCTGAATGTACTGAGACCAATTAGAAAAACACACTTTGAAGGAAGCATAAGTGTTAATAATAATCTGTAATAAACCATTTTGACCCTTATGAATCTCTTTACTCTTATTTTGGTATTGCAGCCATAGATGCAAAAGTGATTATTAAGCACCAAAAAGAAGCAGATGTTTAATTTAAATTTATATGCATAGGAATTGCACAGTTTATCAAACTTAATAAATTAGCTGTCATTTCTTAAAATCAAAGCTAATTACTAAACTTTTATATTTTGAAAGTCACTTTTTTCATAGTAATATTAACATCAGCAACAGAGGTATAATATATATGTGTGTGTAATATATGTCTCTACATACTTACTTATATAATTGTTTTAAAAACAGAGTAAAAGCCTGGAATCAACTAAAAAGCAAAATACTTTCTCTGTATATATGAACAATAATTCCAATTTATCTATAATCCTTATTTTTCCATATTGGTGAAATAATGACACAAATATCTCCTACTCAATTTACAAGAAATGACACTACTTTGTTCACCTATAGAAGCTACCACTATTATTTAAAACTGGTCCATGGGGGCTCCAAATAGTCTAGCATCTTTTCTTGAAAGATTCAACTAAAAAGGAACTAAATAAAATAAAAGGACTAAAATATGAGGTTACCTCAAAAAGTTTGTGGAAAAATATAATTAAAAGATAATACAAATCTCTCCATGAACTTTTCAAAGTACCCTCATATAATGAGGTAACAGTAGCCTATTTTGTACCTCAGAAAATCTGAAGATCACTATTCAACCTTGGCTTATTTTAGCTCTTGAGATTTATGTTGGAATCCTGATTATCCCCCTATCTGATAGAGTTAGTCTTAGAACTTCAGAATTAGACAGGTCATTTAGTCCCTCCAGATGAGTAAACTTGCTTGAAGTCATATAGGGAAAGCTAGGGCTTGAACTGGCTTGGACTCCCTTCATTACACTGCCCTGACCTGATAAAGCAGAATTTGGATTATAAAGCTTTTATGTTTGGTCCATTAGTAAGTGCATTGTGGTCATTTAGCAACTATCCAATAATAGAATACAAAGAATACGAAGAGTTAAAGAGAGAAAATTCATCCTTGGTTAGTAAATGAAAGAATTGGAGGTTTGTGAGAATCTCTAAAGTATGTTTTGCTTTAAAAAGTGCCCTATTTAAAGATAACTGAAAGGATATCACACATTGACATTTTCAACTTGAGGGGAAATTGTAGGAACATGATGTAATGAAGGTATCTGTCCAGGACAGTGCTGAAACCCTGTCTGCTTGCTAGACTATAATCTGAAGACCTGTGGGTTTATGTATTGTGGGTTATATACGGATTCTGCTTTTATTTTGATACCTCCTGTTTGGTGTTTCATAGCTCCTAGGAGCATCCAAAAAATGATAAACAAGGAAGGAGGTAAAAGCAAAATGAGACAAAACATATCAATTGCATTTGGAATTCTGACAAATGATGGAAGGATGATGTGGCTGAAACTATTACTTAAACTGACGTTTTAGGGCCGAGCCCGTGGCGCACTCGGGAGAGTGCAGCGCTGGGAGCGCAGCGACGCTCCCGCCGCGGGTTCGGATCCTATATAGGAATGACCGGTGCACTCACTGGCTGAGTGCCGGTCACGAAAAAGACAAAAAAAACAAAAAAAAACCTGACGTTTTAGGGTTGTTTTTCTATAGTATCCACAGCAATTTTCCTCTAGTAGCTGTATAAGTGGAAACTGACTATGTTGTCGTATGTTAAGCTGGATTTTCTCCCTATAATTAGTAATTTGGGTGTTGATGTGGTAAAAGGAGAGGATGTCATAGAGAATAGTTTCTTGAAACCATGGAGGGAACATCATGCCGCTGATGTACTCACTTGGGGGAATGGCTCTCCGTGATTGTACATAGAGCTATAAATTGTCTGTGTGTCTTGGGCCTTTGCAACCTAGTTCTGAAATGTGGCTGAGGCAAGTAAGCAACATATATGGCGAAGTTGTGCAGGCGTTCTTAGGGCAATTCAACTGCAATTTTCTTCTATCCTGACTCAAATACCTCATTCAACTGGTCTTTAATGCTGAAATGAAAATCAGACCATGTGTGTAAAGTATTAGAAGTTGCAGAAGCACAACTAACTTTGACATGGTCCTTTCTTTTAAAAATATTTTTAAAAAATAGGGTCATAATTTATGCAGAGTAAAATTTATTCTTTTTTAGTGAACAGTTCTATGAGTGCTGACCAATGCCTGCAGTACTGTAACTGCCCACGTCATGGCATAGAACAGTTTTGTCACCTCAAAAATGTCACCCGGGCCGGCCCGTGGCTCACTCGGGAGAGTGCGGTGCTGATAACACCAAGGCCCCGGGTTCGGATCCCATATAGGGATGGCCGGTTAGCTCACTGGCTGAGCGTGGTGCTGACAACACCAAGCCAAGGGTTAAGATCCCCTTACCGGTCATCTTTAAAAAAAAAAAAAAAAAAAAATGTCACCAGTGCCCCTTTGTAATCAACTGCTCCTCTGGCAACCACTGATTGTTTTTCTTTCCCCATAGTTTTGTCTATTCCAGAATGTCCTGTAAGTGGAATCATATGGTCTGCAGGCTTTTGAGTCTGACTTCTTTCAGTCAGCATAATACATTTGTGATACATCCATGATGTTGCTTGTATCGATAGTTCATTCCTTTGTATTGCTGAAGTCCATTGTGTGGATTTGCTATAGTTTATTTATTCACCAATAAAGGATGTTTTGGTGAATTTGAGTTGTTTCCACTTTTTGGTGATTGGCTCCTACCTTTACAAAGTTTTTTTCTCCATTTCTTTTTCATTTGATCTTCACAGCAACAGTGAAGTATATATTATTATTATTATTTTGCCGATGAGGAAGCTGAGGCTATGGAAGGGAGTGTTAAACAGCTTGGCCAAGTTCACACAGCTAGTAAATGGAAAGGCCAGGCTTCCAACAGTTCTTCTGACTCTAAAGCCTGTGTCCTTTCCATAATGCTAACCTACAAAGGGGCAAAAGACCAAGAGGGCACGTACTGTATGTATTCTTAGTTTAAAGAAGATAATAAAATTTAATAAAAGAAAATTTACTAAGGGCAGAAACCCCAGCATTTGTTTTGGAAGACATTACTCCATGGGTTTCTCATGTTCCTGCAGTCTTGCTGGATATGCTAAGGATGCAAAGTCTTGATGACTCTTTATCTGGGCTGTTTCTCAGAATCGATTTGCAGCAAGCTATCTTGAGGGTTGAGCTAATCTGGAACAAGGAGCAATCTTGCTTCTGCTTACTATAAAAGCAGTGGATTCTCCAAGCAAAGACTTCCTCTCCTCTAATGCAATACACTGTGATTGCAAGCATCTATTTGGGCCTTCTGCATCACCCCTGAGGGATTGGAGGACAAGGTGAATTGAAGTAAATATGACGCTTATGCTGCTTGCTGTGTTGTAATAAAATCCTTTGTCTCTGACCCAGGAGTCTTGTGTCTTTTGCTAGCATGCTTGAAATAGTAATAGGCTAACTTATTAGATTATAAATAGGATAAAATCAAACTCTACACCCAAAAGTTTTTTCTAAAGTGTTACTAGTCCCTGGAAAAGTTGGAAAAAGAAGGTATAAGAGCCAAAAATCATAACAGGTAAGAAAGGATAAGAATAGGTTTTTAAATTAGTCAGCTTTTTGCATGGGTTTATCTGAATTGCCTCCCCTACTCTTCACCCTCTGGCTTTATTAAAAAAGCAAAATGTGGTTTTAGTGCTTAATTGCTCCTTGATGGTACTCTGCTTCCCTCCATGCTAAGCTGTAGACAACTAGCTTCACATGTGACTCCTGTTCCCGTGGGCTTTAGTGCTGCCATGATCAGACATGTCGAGAGGCTGATTGACTGTGATTCTAGACAGAACTTCCAATTCGGGTAGTACCATACTGAGGTCACTATGGCTGGTAATTTGTGAACTGTAATGATATAGGTTGAAAGAATGTTAGAGCTCTCTCTGTCAACTCTCCTCATTTTATAAGTAACCAGACAGTTGGAGAGGAGTAACATGACCAAAATCATGTTATAAGTTAATGGCAGAGCCAGAGTGTCTGGCCTGGAGCAGTACCCCACTGTTCTTTCCACCACTTCAATTCTCTTTTTCCAGAACTAGTCTCAATTCATAGCAATTATGGGGTACTGATTTACTTTAACCAAACTTATCACTGGTGGGTAAAACAGAATCCAATTCATTTACAATTGGAGATATGTAGTTAAGTAGAGTAAGGACACTTTCCTTTCAGGAATAAGTCTTCCCCGACTTAAGCTTAAGTCATAAATGAAAAAGTTGCTTGGTGAGCAAATAATTGGAACATATATAAATGTAAATGTATATCTCTAGTGACATAACCATGTAACTACAGTAGCCATATGGATTTCTCTTGATTCAGTATATTTCTACTTAAATAACTGGGTTGAAAGTTTAGAATTCACTCATAATAATATTTATTGACCACCTACTATGTACTGGGTACTTACTATATGTAGGCTTGGGGTTTGAGGATGCCATCTTCTGGACAAGTGTTTTATAAAGTCATACAAGTTGAACATTACTAATCTGAAAACTCCAAATCTGAAATGCTCCAAAATCCATAACTTCTTGATTGCTGACATGACACTAAAAGGAAATACTCATTTGGAGCATTTTGGACTTTGGATTTTCAGATCAGGGATGCTCAGCTGGTATGTATTTTATAAATATTCCAAAATCCAATAAAATCCAAAATCTAAAACACCCCTGGTCCCAAGTATTTTGGATAAGAGATACTCAACCTATATTTATTATACAAATACTCTTTTTAATTAACAATCTAAGTACCATCACTTCATCCCTACAGAAACAGATTTATACTCTTAGGGGTTTTATATTTTCTCTCTTGATCCTCATCATAATCTGTACAGTTGATAATAATAATCTCATTTTACTGTTGAGGAACCTGAGACTTACAGGGGTGAAATAATGTGTTTCAAGTTATACAATTAGCTAGTGGCAGCCCTAGGACCTACTTTACTCCAACAGCCTTTGTTTTACACTGCACTTTTTAACTAACAAATTTCTTCAAGTTGTCACATTTTGAGCACAGTCACATTAAGGTCTTTCTTTTGTGACTCTATAATCCTAGTTCCATGAGTTGGGAAAGGTCCTAATGTCATCTACAAATTGGTTAAGGGAACGAATTATTGAGCACCAATCAAATGCAAAGCTTACCATGTGCAAAGCGCTGAGCCAATCTCTGAAAAGGAAACAAAGATGAAAAAGACAAGATCCTTGTATTCTTGGAGCTTTCAAGGTAGTGGAGAATGTGTCCACACACACACATATATAAAATCTGGAAGTAAGCAGTCTAGAGGAACAAACAATATGCTATGAGAACATAGAGAAGATAAATTTTAACTAAGCACGATTTGAGAAGGCTTTTGGAAAAGATGGGTGAAAATCAAAGGGTATGATTTTGCCAGGAAGATGATAGGGAAGGAATGAGGCAGTCTCAGCAAAGGCCTGAAGCTGGAGAGTGCTGGGCATCAACTACATGGTGGGGGATAGGTTTTGGTGTTATTGTGGGAAACAAGGCAAGAAAGGCAGAGAAAAGTTAAGTCACAGAGAGCTTGTATGTGGGCTAGAGAACTGGGAACTTAATTCTAAGTGTAAGGAAGGTCCTTTAAGGGATTTTGGGCGGGGGAGAAATATGATCAGTTCACTGGATAATGCTTATTGCCTTTTATAGCTTTATCACTGGATCTCCACTACTCGGCATAGTGCATGGCACTTGATGAATGCCAAAAAATATGTTGAATGAATGGACTGGAAGGGGAATAGACTGAAGGTTGAGTTACAGTCTTAGGTTATTATCATTCAACAAGAGGGCAGATGTAATCAACACTGCAGAGGGGAAAATTATTTTATTTTTAAAGATGACCAGTAAGGGGATCGTAACCCTTGACTTGGTGTTGTCAGCACCACGCTCTCCCAAGTGAGCTAACCGGCCATCCCTATATAGGGATCCGACCCGTGGCCTTGGTGTTATCAGCACCACGCTCTCCCAAGTGAGCTAACCGGCCATCTCTATATAGGGATCTGACCCGTGGCCTTGGTGTTATCAGCACCAAACTTTCCCAAGTGCGCCATGGGCTGGCCCCATGAAAATGACTGTTTTTGATAGCTGGATTTGGGCATAAGTTTTGATAGCTGGATTTGGGTTATATAGGAAAGGGAAAGAGTTAAAGAAGGCTGACTGACTCTGTTCCACCAGGAAGATAGTGATATTGGCCACAGGGTGCACAGAGGATAAATAGATGGTTTGGCAGAATGGGAGTAAGGAAAGATTCTCAGTTCTGTTTTGGGTTATGTTGCATTTGGAGTGCTGGTAGACTATCTAGAGAAAAGACAGATTTTCAAGTCCAGAGTATTCAGGATCCAGCTTAAACTTGAGGGGGGTATCATCTTCATATACCTGATTTTATCCATTGTTTTATACATATTTGTACAACTTACATGGCCTTAAACTTGTGGGGAAATACCTTATTTGGGTAGTACCCTATGCAAGAACTATCCTTAGGAGGAAGAGAAAGAAAAAAAAAATGCATTAAAGGAAATAAGTGGTTGGAGGTTAAGTGATCTTATGATTCTCATGCCTTAAAGCTGGGTAAACTTTACCCTCCATCTCCATTCACTGGGGTATGGATGGAGAAATAAAACTTAAAGGACAGGCCCTGCACTGAGAAATTAGAAAGTAATAGAAAAATATGCAAACATAAACTACTTATAATTGAAAGAAAATAAGCCATGTAACCAGAGGTGATGGGCTCCTTTATTGATAACTCTTCTGATTGAGGCTTTTATGTTGCTAGGACCTTTGCAAGTGAAGTTTTCGGAGCTCTGTTGATAGTCTGGGTTACGTGGGATTCATTCATTCATTCTCACGCGCTCTTCTGAGCTGTGTTACTTTGGGTAGCACACGGGCTCAGAGAGTTTACTGGTCCGGGACACGATGGTTTCTGCCCTTCCTTTCCTCTCTCCACCTGAGTGGAGCTGTCCTAAGCTGTCCCCTTCATCCGATCTTCCCCTACCCTACACAGGCGGCGTGGCGCGTTCCCTCGGATACCCCCATCTCCCGCTCCCCCGACCCCCACCTGGCGGGGGGCGGGGCACGTGCCCCAGGGACCTTTGAAGCGAACACCAACCGTCCCTTTTGTCCAGCAAGCGTGCGCGCCCGGGCGGGGCGGGCTGGCGCGCAGGAGCTGGGGCGCGAGCCGGGGCGGGAGGGCGCGCAGGAGCTGGGGCGCGAGCCGGGGCGGGCGGGCGCGCGGGAGCTGGGGCGCGAGCCGGGGCGGGCGGGCGCGCAGGAGCTGGGGCGCGAGCCGGGGCGGGAAGAGCTGCCGGCCGGAGGGGCGCGCGAACCGGCCGTTGGAGCCGGGGATCGGGAGCTCCCCGGATTGCATTTCTGGAAAAGCAATTGAGTACAGTGCGGTAGAGAAAGCAAGCTGCCGAACGATGAGTGTAATGGGATCCCGTTTAAGTGGGGAGACCCACGGGGCCAGACTCCTGCGTGCGCACATGTATGTGCGTGAATGCACTGAAAAGGTCTGACGAAGCTCGGGGGCAAGGACCGGGTTGGGAAAGCGGACGAAGGGAATTTACTTTGTACATTACAGATTTCTGAGATGGTTAACATTATTACTATTTAGAACAAAAGTGTAATTCTGTGATTGGAGAAAATCTGCCTTAGGGAAGCTTGGACGTCCTCTTGCTTCCCACTGGTAGGGACCTGCTGAGACTCCAGAGCATCGGCAAATTTGAGAGTCTGGAAGAGCTTTTCCGCGCACTTTTCTCTCCTCCTCACTGCTCTATCTTGTTTCAAAATCCTTCGAATTGGCCTTTGCTGAGGAGTCTTCACTCAGAGCCTTGGTCATGATCACACGGCCTCCCTGCGAAGCCCGCTCTCAGAGAGGGAACATTTTGAAGACAGAAAATGACTCACAGGCCCATGAATATTTGAATTAGGCATTGTTCCTAAACCAGACTTGATAAAAATTAAGATAAAATGTTTATAGGATATTCCTATTTCCTTCTAAATAATTGTACATTAATATTTTTATTAGGATGACCTCATGAAGTTAAATTAAATTTTTATTTTGAAGAAATTTCAGAAAAAAAATTACAAAAAATAGTACAAAGAATTCCATTATATCCATAACCCAGCTTCCTGAAATGTTAACATTTCGCATAACCATAGTACAATGATCATAACTAGGAAATTATCATTACTTCTACTCTAGTAATCTATAAATATTATTCAAATTTCTGCAATTATCCAACCAATGTCCTTTTTTTCTTCTGGTCCAGGATTCAATTCAGAACTTCACAGTGCATTAAGTTAGCACGTCTACTTAGTTTCTTTTAATCTGTGACAGTTTGTTAGTCTATTTTTTTTCATGACTGAACTTTTGAAGAGTACTGGCCAGTTATTCTGTGGAATGTCCTTCAGTCTGGGTTTGCCTAGTATTTCCTCATGATTAAATTCGAGTTATGCGTTTTTGGCAAGAATGCCGTGGAAGTGATGCTGTGCTCTTCTCAGTGCATCACAGCAGGAGGCACATGATGTTGATATGTATTATTAATGGTGATGTTAACTTTCATCCCTTGTTTAAGGTGGTGCCTACCAGGTTGTGATTATTCTTTTTGTATTTAATTACAGAAGGCAAATATCCTCATCATATGCACAATAATTTTAGCATTCATGATTCTTGACTGTAACAGTCGTTATTGTGCTATTTGCCAAGTGGTGATTTTTCTATATTCATCACTCTGATGTTAAATTTTAATCTGAATACTTAAATGCACAATAACTTTTTATAGCAAGAGATTTGTCTAATACTTTTCTACTTTGGAAAGAAAAAGGCTGTGTGTAGATATGCTGTGGAATTAATGGCTAGAACGGAATTTACAAGTTATTTCTTACAGATAACTGCATTCTAAATCAATACTTCACTATTCACACTTTTATGAATTTGTATTCTAAAAATTCCTACTTATATGGATTTATGAGCTCGTTAATTGTTTTTATTCCGTTGTTTGTACAAAATGGGTAAATGTAAAATATATTTAGAAATAGAACAAAGATTAAAAAGTCTTTCATATTATTTTCCTATGCATTGCCAATTTTAGTTGGCATTTGCAAAACTAATCGTTTAACAATGGATCTTTCTCTTATTCAGTGATAGTTCACTTTATTTAGCCTCAATGTTTGCTGAAAGGATTTACTGGAAGTTGGAATCAGTACTCCCTTTGAATGCACTGCAAGTAAGTAGAATTCTTGTGGGTGAAACTTAGAGATCTTTTAATCCGAGCGTTTTTTGACTATCAGGCATTTTGATAAATCTTATTTGAAGATGAAGTCAGCCTGTGCAGCATTTTCCCTAACCTTTACCATTGTACATGGAAAACTAGCCTAAGATCGGGTCTTAGTCTAGAGGACATCCCCCCCCCCCCCACTTGCTTTCAGTATGAAGGAAAGCAGGAGACTTGCGTTTTAGCTTCTTTTTGGTTGTTTACGGGACCCTTTTGAATATGTAGTGTCTATGAACCGTTTCCCCAGAAAATTGCACAAACCCACACAGAGCATTAGAACACAATAAAATCCGACGTCAAATGGAGTGGGGTGGGGGTGACGGGGGAGGGGAAAGCGGGCCGTCAGACTGTCAGAAGTTTCCCAGACAAGTTTAACCTCCTGCCATATGGCTAGTTCGCCTTTTTTGGTAGCTCAGATGGGCAGCTAAGGCTGCGCAGCCCATCTGGCTCCTTGTCACCCCCCTCCAGGCGTGTCCCTCAACCTCCAATATCATCCTCTCCCCCTTGATCACTGAGTCCGCAGTCTGCTAGGCTTTCTTGCTGGCTCTTCACTCCTGATGAGGTCCTGCCTGTCACTGGTTCTTTCACCATCTCCTTCACCTCTCTCACCAACCTCCCGTTTAGGAAGATAGCTCAGAGACTCAAGCGAGAGAACCTGACCACTTGCCAAGACTTTGCTGAATAAATATGTCCAAGCTCTCCCTTCTCATCCGCGTAGAAATCTTGCCACGTTTTCTTGCCTGTTTGAAGATGGAAGAAGAACTGATAAACACGTTGGGGGAACACATCTAGAATCAGTAGCTTCCACAAACGGTAATCATTCCCAATGGACAGAAGGCCAGGGAGTGACTGCAGCCCTGCGATCCCGCAAAGGCAGGATGGGGTTGGAGGAAGAGAAGCGGGAGCCGAGAAGAAAGGATCCGAGCCTGTTAGAACCAAACACCGTTTCTGAAAGTGGGAAGACCTGAGCTCCCAGAACCCGCTTCTTCGCCCGCCAACCTCCTCGCCTTCTGCCGCGGCCACAGCCCTCGGCGCCTGGCCCGGGCCCAGGCCCGCCAGGGAACGCGGCAAAGCTTGGCGCTCCTGCGCGCGCTCCTCCGGCACAGCGCGGGGAGAGGCGGGGCCGCGGCGCGCGCGCGCGCGGGGGAATCCCTCCCGGGCGCTGACGTCACCGCAGCGCCGGCCAATGAGAAGCCGGAGCGGGGGATTCCCGCTCCAGAGGCCGCCCTGCCGGCTTTTTAAATGGTACCCTGGGGAACACACTCTGGGAGCGGTGGGAGGAATTGGGGGGAAAAGGTGGTGAAATATGATGGTCCTGGGGGACGAGACTCTAGGGGTGTGACGATTAGGCGTCAAGACTGGTTTAGATCTGGGGGGAAAGGCCAGACGCCAGGTGGGACAAAGTCAGCCGGAGATGGAGTGGAAACTGGAGCGCACAGCCCTGCGGAGGGTCCGGACCGAAGAGGAGATGCTGTGGGTGAGTGACACCCTTTTCTTAGCCCCAACTCTCTAGAGGGCATCTTGCGAAGGCGCTGTTTATAATACCTGTTTAGGACCAGGAGGTGGTACAAAACTCAACACCCTGGTCTTAATTTTGAGTTGTGCAATTTAGTTATATTCTAGAGGTACCTGGTTGCTTTAAAAAAGTGAATGTTGGTTGACAAGCTCAGGGTCTAGAAAATCTCCACCCTAACATTATGATTTTCCTAAATGGTTTCCCTCTCAATATGTTATCTGTGTTTCCGAAGGAGAATGTCATGCGGGTGCTCGCCAAAGACATGAAGCAAAAGAAAAGCCAAGGTCCCCCCAAGGTGAGTGTGCAGTGCTTGTTCTTGTTCTTTTTCTTAATTCTGATTTTGAACAAACCAATTCTTGCTAAAGAAGGTATTTGTAGGAAGTAAGGGCTAGTCTGAAAATATGACAATTAAAAAATCAATCTCTGTCACTAAATACAGAATCTAATTACATACTTAAAAAATTCTTTAAGAAACTGAAGATCCCTGACAAATAAAGGTAATCGTTTGTATGTGGGTAATGCTTCGTGGTTTGTCCTCAACAGCAAAGGATGAAGCGTGAATGTGTCAGGCAGGCAGTGCATTGCTAGCTGGCTGTTGTTGCAATTTCGTCTAACAGTTGCTAGTTGCACTTCCCTCTGCTGCAGTCAGAAGCATGCCCCCCGAAGGAATGGAAATGGTGCCATCTTGTGGACAATATGGGGAAGTGGCATAACCCACGACTCAGGTTAGCAATTTCAAATTGATCCAATGTAGTGCACTTTTTCTCCTTGAAAGGCCGATCCAGAAGTTCATTAGTTTCTCTTGCAATCACTGTAAAACTAAAACATAAATGATTTTTTTCTTATTTTTCTCCACATAAACAGCGCTCATATGCTTTAAGTCTGCCATCACCATTTACCATGGTTCTCTCTAGGCTAAACAGTTCACCGGCCTTTAACTTTTACTCATAAATTCTTGCTTCAAATCCATCACTATTTTCATAGATTTTTCTAGATCTTCTATGAACTTTTCTATATTCAAGTGGTAGCACCCTAAATTGAACACATAACTGCGCTTTCAGAATGCAATGACTAATGACATTTATAGGGGGAAAAAACTAATGACAGTTAAGCTCTTAAATTCCTTAAATACTTTAATATTGTTTTTTCCCCCCAAATATTGCTGCAGTTTTGTCTAATGCGCTGCTCATGTGTCGTTATGACTCCTGGATATTTTACTACCTAAAACAGACAACTGGTCTTTTGGTTAGTAAATAGAAGTTATTTGAAAGCTATAGTTAAGTAACTTTGTTAATTCATTTGTACTGCAATTATGTAAGTTCATTATGTAAACTTTTAATTTGGAAAACCTAAGTGTAGGTATTTTGAAAGTTTTTCTTTTTTTTTTTTAACTTTTATGTTTTTGCCTAGATTAAAACAAATACTGATTTTATTTCTTATAATTGTTTTGGAGAAACAACTTTTATCTATAAATTTTCTTTAATGTGACTCAATATTAAGGTTCTGCCACTGTGTTTCATATTACAAATTTAGCCTCAGTGACTTCATGGCCCATGAAAAGCAGCAATGACCTGAATCAGGTAGGCAGTGTATTGTTAGCTAGCTGCTTTGGGTCAAGTCAGCAGCCACAACTACCCTGCCACTTGCTTCTGGATAAATTCCTCTTGTGAATGAAGTGCATTAGTTACCTGTGTGTGATGGGTTGGCAGTGTATTGTTAGCTGGTTGAATATGTGAATGGCATCAGCTAACATGCAGCTGCTATCTTATTACATATACAATAAACATCAGAGTGTAATTAAATCTGTAATTAATGTGTATGTGTGTGTGTATTTTTTGCAATGAAGCAGGGCGGTATTTACCATAACAGTTATTATTGCTACTCAGTTACTCAATTCTAATACAATGGACAGCTTTATAATGGTGAAGAAAGTACTATGGCTAATTATTTTAAAATTTCAAGTAATATTTTTGGAGTGTTGGGTAGACAGTATTATAAGTATTTGTGAAATTTTGTTTTTATTTTTTTAAATATTAGATTTAGGCTATAATGACCATTTGAAATGGAAAGGCTAAAATGCTTTCCTCAAATTTTCAACTAAGTCTTTGGTATTCTTTCAGGGCCAGCAGTTTCTTAGTATGGCATTAGAGTAGGTCTCTATAACCATGTGTGTGCACTGAAGCTGAAGGAAGAATTAAGGTAATGTTTTTCCAGAAGAATCAGTCAATGAAAACATTTTCACTTGAAATATCAAGAAAATTGGGGAATTTTTGGTGGGGGATGGGTTGAATTGTTTGGAAGATTTGCCTCAGTTCTTTAATTCATTTTCTGTAAAACCACAGGCTTGTAAGATATTTGGAAGAGAGCATGGGATCTAGCTTGTGAAGTGGGAAGAAGTGGCCACACAATGTGATTTTAAGTATTTTGACCCATGGAGCACTGTCCGATAAGAGCTGGGTCCCAGACTAGTCGTGCACTCACATGGACATTTGCAGCAAGTCAGTGGAACTGACTTTGGTGATCTCGTCAATTAGTTATACCCTAAATGAGATGCGAGAAATATATCACACTCTCTACTGTATTGGGTTATAAATTATTGGTCAATAATTTTTATGCATACCTTATTTAAATTTAAGCATATTTCTAGAACATGGGTTAAACAGGTACGTATTTGATTCTTATGCATTTTACTACTTTCAAATCTTATCCTCTTTTTGTTGTTGACCAATATTATTCCTTTTTCAGGATCTTTGTGTTTAAGTATCCCTTCCATGTAAATATTGTTTTCATCTTGTTTTTTTTAAAGGTTAAATTTCAACATGTTATTTTCTATACAGAGTCACTGACCTATTGATAAAAATAAAGCCTACTAAATTTAGAAGGCTTGGCCTTTGTGTTTTAATTTTTTAAGTTAAAGAGCAACACATAAAATGCCAACATTTATACCCAATAAACAGAATACATATTTAATGCTGTTCACTAGTTCCATATTATTGAGATGATGAGAAAGGAGAGAAGGAATAAATATAAAAATAAAGAGATCAATGAGTTAGGAGGAAAATGAAGATTTAAATTCCGAAAGAAAATGTTTCCATAGGAGTGAGAGGAAGAGAGAGGTACACACACTGGGAAGTCAAGGGACAAGCAGAGGGAAAGGGATGGAAAATGAGGAGGGAGGCTCTGCTGGTTGTAAAGTATTTCTTCTTAGGTGTTTTCTCATGGGGCAGCTACCATGCTGTTCCCTGGTGCTGGGCAGTAACTACAGCACTTCCCATTACTGCCCTCTGAATGGCTTCCCAATTCCCCCGGCTTGCTGCTCTTTATTCCCCACGAAGGCAATGTGTCAGAGTGCAGGGTAAGGTGGCCTTAAGAGTTCAGCTGGAGGGCCGGCCCGGTAGCGCACTCGGGAGAGTGTGGTGCGAGCGTGGTGGCATTCCCACCGCGGGTTTGGATCCTATATAGGAATGGCCTGTGCGCTCACTGGCTGAGCGCGGTGCGGGTGACACCAAGGGTTGCGATCCCCTTACCGGTCATAAAACGACAAAAAAAAAAAAAAAAAAAAAAAAGAGTTCAGCTGGAGAAGAGGAAGGTTAGAGTGGGAAGGAAGAGTGTGTTGGATTAGTTTCCAGGCATAACAGTTATTAGAATTTCATTATTCCATGGGAAAGATGAAATCAAGCTGAGGACTAAATATGGACAAAGAGTCCCCATATCAGCTTCCCCTAAACATGTCATTTTTCTAAGGGACACCATGAATTAATATGATAGTTTATACAGTGTCAACTCAACATTTCAGCTCATGCAAGGCAGTTTTTTGAAACATAGTTCATTTTTTAAAGGAAAATAAGTATAAAGAAATATAGTTTTTGTTTTTCTTCCTGGGCTTTGTCCACATTTCTTTCTTTCTTTTTTTTTTTAACTGGAGCATTTTCCTACTTGAGATTATCTGTAGATGATCCAGTTAGGACAATAGATTTTCGTCTGATTTGGCAGCATACTGCTAATGGCTTTTCATAATTCAGAAACTGCATATACTTCCCCATTTTTATATATCTTGTCAAAATAGTATATTTGTAATAAAAATAAAGAGTATATATGGTATGTTTTTGCTCTAGATTTTTCTCTTTGGTTATATTTATGATAGCCTGATCAAGTCTAATTTTTAAGAATTTTTCTTTTTTCTTTTTTTTTTTTTTTTTGGTGGCTGGCCCTGGTACCGGGGTCTGAACCTGTAACCTTGGGGTTGTAAAGCTGTGCTCTAACCAACTTAATTTTTAAGTATTTTGGGGTGCTGGAGTCATCTCATATTGTTTGTGAGAACCAATTGTTAAACTTTCAGAAAATTTGCAAGCTAGTTATTAAAACATTGGTAGATTCAAATTGGCCATACAGGAGGAGCATTTACACCATGGAAATTGGCAGATGCTGCAAGGCAGGATTCCTCCTCCAGAGTCTGTTGTTAAACATTTACCATCCATTAATATATATATATGCTATGTATACTACAATTATTGTTATTATTATTATTATTTTTGGTGGCTAGTGTGTATCAGCAACCAAATCTTTGACCTTGGTGTTAGAAGGCTGTGCTCTAACCAACTGAACTAACCAGCCAGTCCCTCCCCCCATATTACAGTGATTAAGAATTATATATGTACATATATACATACTTTATATACACTATAATTATTAAGCATTTTAAAAAATGAAGTACAACTTTAGGGTATATTTTAGGCAAATTTATATTTATTCCAATCCCCAACATTGTATTGCTACAGCTGCTATGAGACGAAGATCAGGACTTAGTATGAAGTATTCTTCTCCATCCCCCAAACAAAACAAACCAAAGAAAACTTAAAGTCAATAACTTATTTGCCACAGTTAAAATGCACTTGATCTCACCCCTTTCCTCTGTCATGAGGAGAACAGCTGAATACCCTTTCATGTGATGCCTGATAGTTTTCTGTTATGCTCCTTAGTTCAGGCATCCTGTAGCAGTCTATGGCCCAGACTTTTTGATGCTGAGACAAGATTCAAGAAAGATTGCCCAATTCAAGAAAGATGCAACCCTCTCTCAGTGTGTGTTTGTCCAGACATACTCATATGAGACCTTTGAGTTATGGGTAGCAGCACGTCAGCAAACCCCTTCTCTCAGCACACATAGTCTAATTGTTATAGAACCCTGAGTGGACAGACATGTTTCCTTTCTTTCAAGGCAATACATATAACACACTTTCAAATCCCTGCTTGTCTGCTCTGAGTACCCAAAGGCCAAAGGGAGAGAATCAAGCACTGACTGTGGAAGAGAATGTAGCTTGAATAAGGTAACCAGGGTTAGAGATATATAGGTGAAGGAACCCACTTTCTCCGGCTTTGGAGAGAACTAGTGACCTACGGCAGGATGGACATCTGAATCACGTTCATCAGGACGGTCCCGGTCGTCCTCCAGCATGGCTCCATCACCATTCATCTGGCAGTGGGGTGTCTACGTTGCCTGTATGGTGCTGGCATATATACAGTTCTGCTCACACCCCTAATGTAAGACATAGTACACCCAGCAGTGCCACAGCACTATTAGCAGCTCACAGAAGTCATTGTCATCAGTGCGGTACCACTTGGAACAGTTGCTTTGAACAAAATTTTGCTTAGAGGCTCAGAATTCAAATTGCTAAAAGGCTCTTGGGGCAAAATTGCAAAGGACAGACTTGTAAGGTGGGTTCTGTTTCTTTGCCAACAATCCAGGTTAGTTCTGATTTCTGGTCAGTTAAAACACCTTGGTAAGAATGTTCACTGACTTTTAGAATTGGAAGGGGTTTTTTGTTCCTTTTGACCCCTGGTCAATGTACAGGTGAGGAAACCAAAGTTAAAATAGATAAGTGACTTGCCCAAAGTCATGCAGCTGGTGAGAGGTAGAAGCAGGTTTGCTGACACACTAATATGGCATTCTCGAGGCTGTCCCTGTAAATCTTCTTGACCTCTGATGGAAACTACACCTCGATCTCCTCCAAATATCTTACTAAGCACATTCATAGCTGGGGGGTTGGATTTATACTTTGAAGCAGAAGGTGCTCTAGGAAATATTTTTTGTTTCTCTAAGAACTTCAGTCCAAACACTTATCAAGAACTATACAGTGGTGGCATTACTGAATTCACTATAAAAAGCATCTTCACTTTCATCCATCAGGTCAGAATTTGGGAGTCAAGTCCTAGGTAATTTAAATTGGATCTTCTTCCTTTTTAGCCAAATTTTACAGGAATCTATTTTTGCTTTTTTTTTTTTTTTGCTCCAGTCTTTCTCTTTAATTCTTTTGTGCGATGAACACGTAATTCATGGGGCAATAATTAACTTACACCAAATTGGCAATTATTATTTTGTTAGTCAATAATTATAAGGCAGGCAAAACAGAAAGGTTATGACTTTGAGAGAAAAGGTATATTTTGATCCTACCAAAAAGTGCAGTGATTGCTGATCTACATTTTAGGACTTGTATGATTGCAATCACCTCCTTTTTAAAATTAGCATTTTGAGTGTTTGGAGTTGATTTTTACTACTTTAGCTATCAGAATGGTGCAGCACTGAATGCTTTCCAGATGGCTAATCTTGTCTGAATACATTAGCAACCAAAATCAACCGATAAGAAACCAAGCTAAATGATCATATATGCATGGCCTTTTTCCTACACTTGGGATAAAGACTGACTCTACTGTTAATATTCTATTTATGGAATTCAAGTTGCCTCTAGAAAATAATAGGGAGAGAAATATTGAAAATAATAAAGTCTTTTTCAAATGTTATGGTAGTGTCATTTATAAATGACTATTTGACCAGGTATAGTAAAAAACACTAAGAACCTGTACATAAAAACAAACAAAATCCTGTACGTGAAACAAACATATATAAAGATTTGAATCTATGTATATATATTTTACATTTTTCAACATTTATTTTGTGTTTTATTATATCAACATAGCCATTTACAGTTGGTTACTCCAAAAATTTCAGTCCCACAGAGTATTCTTGAATCCAAACAGTGGTCTAGTGTGTTGGCCTTTCCATCAAGTACAATCCTAGAAAATGTCAAGTGGAACAATAGAATATTATAGCACAGTGGTGACTGTATTCTGAATTTTTTAGTATGTGTCAGATGAAGTACTTAATATATTTCATTTTGATTCAATGGTTACTCTTTATTTTTGCTTTGAGTAACATCTCTAACCACTGACTAGCAAGATAACCTGAAGAAAGAAATCATCCTTCAGTGCCGCATTTAATTGTCAGAGTGTTTAAAATGAGACCAAACCCTCATGGAGACATTTCTCTGTTTTGACTATTGCATTAGAATGGCTCAATGCCATTTTCATAAATCCTCTTTCTTTTTTATGATCATTTGTCTAACCAGAGCTGCTATGTCAGGCCTGATGACTTCAATGGGCTCCTCTGGCCTCCAGAACTTCACAACTTGACCCTCAGGGTTGACAAGATACTTCCAAAAATTCCACCTTGGTTCTTTCTTTGCAGAATCTAAAATATCCAGAACATATTTTTATGAGCATAATTTTATTCTTTGTCAAGATTTTCATTTCTATTGGTATCTGCATAAGTGACTTTAGAATCAGGATTGTCATAATATAAAAAGCAAAACAAAGTAAAACAAACCAAAACAGCCAGAGTAAAACTGAAGAGCTAAGTAACCAGATTTCAATATACTCGATGACTTCCCTGATGACTCTACTAATCAAGAATCACAAAATGAAACAAAGTTGTTTATTTCAGATTGTTGATATAAATAACAAAAAATTTACCTTGTCACCAGCTCAAAATTTTCAGTTTCTTAACATTTTTAAAGATAAAATAATATTCTAAAGGTCTTTGACAATGGGAATGTGTGGATTACTTTTCATATTAAATATATCAATGTTCTAAATATCGTTACATGTTACATAGCTGAAAATGGTTAGGAATTCTAAATAAGCTTATTTTGAGAATTATGTTGTACTTTTGATAAATCTTAATTTATACAAGAAATGTGGATATTTTTCCATTTAAATCATCCAGAATTTATGATCATAACATGAGAAATATATTATAATTATAACTAAAATTTATTAAGTGCTTTGTAATGTATGCTTAGTGCTTTAAATAGATCTCCTCATTTACTCTTTAAGGCAACCATGTGAGGTGGGTATTATTATTATTCCCACTTTGCAGATGAGAAATATGGAGGCCTAGGTTCAAGGTCATATGGCTAGTGAGAGGCACGGCCAGGACTGATACCCGGCCTTGTGCTCTTAACCTCTGGTCTCTATCACTCTCCCCATTTAAGTTCAGTGAAACTTAAATCACTGTTACCTTTTTGATTACACAGGGTAAGTGGGGTTTCAGAAGCTTTTTTAGTGATAAAGGAGAATAACCTAAAAGCTATTGCCCCCAGTATTTGGCTGCTATGATTGAGAAATGATTAGTTCAAGGGCATGTGCTCTGGCTTTTCTTTCCGCAGTGTATCCCAGATATAAAAGGAATAAAGACTTTGGTTGCTACTTACAGTGTTAGGTGTATCAACTTTCCCTAGAAATTAAATATAATGTTTTTAGAAGATTCTGATTTCACACACGAAATGTTAGCATCAACATCTCGTTTGTTGGATTGGAAGCCTGATTGCCTGAGTGAGATATAATTTTATCAAAACTCAAATTATCTGTAGTGAAAATAGGACTGAAGATGTCATTAGAATAAGTTAGATGAGACAACGTTAGCTGAATGTCTTGTAGAATAGTGTCAGGCACAGAGTAAGCAGTGTGAGAATACTTCACTTTTACTTTTTTTTTTTTTTTTTTAAAAGATGACCGGTAAGGGGATCTTAACCCTTGACTTGGTGTTGTGAGCACCACGCTCAGCCAGTGAGCGAACTGGCCATCCGTATATGGGATCCGAACCCGGGGCCTTGGTGTTCTCAGCACCGCACTCTCCCGAGTGAGCCACAGGCCGGCCCACTTCACTTTTACTTTTAACACACTTAATCTTCCAAACAATCTTAGGAGTTATACTTATTGATAACCTCATTTTGCAAACAAAGAAACAGGCAAAGAGAAGTTAAGTCATGTGCCTGAAGATGCACAGCAAAAGCACAGAGCAGGGGTTTGAACCCAAATAGTCTGAGACCAAAGCTTAGGCTGTCACTATACCGACAACTTGGATGTTAACTGACCTTGGAAAGTCTTTAAACAGATTTCTGTAGCTAGCTTTATTATAAAAATAGCTTAACACTACTACTGCCCTTTGAAAAAGTCAAGTTATATTGTTTTGCATTTTAGCAAAAACCTGGCCAACTGAGATTATTCATCTTTGAGGATCATGTCTCAGATAAGAAAAGCAACATAAAATTAGCCACAAAGATATGTTTAACCAATAATGATCAGCAATATTCATGAGAGATGTGCAGCTTTAATAATGGGGAGGGACATTTCCCGGAATGAGAGGAGAACTGAGGTATTTTGTGAAAATCGCCATGGCCACACTTTAAGTAAATTCTTCAGGAAGATGGTCGTTAGGAATAAAATACATTGGAGCAGAATTCTTTTGCCATCTAAGAAGTTAAAACAAAGATTTCAGGGAAGCATAACTTCTAGGAAGTTACAAAGGATGAGTTTCTGGCTCTTTGATGGTTTTATGAAACTTTCCCAATAAAACATTTCAAATGAAATAGTAAAGTACCGTCCTGGTATATTTGTTTAAAAATGAAAAGCAATTAAAAACATTATACTGGCGAGGCAAGGCAGATATTTACCAACAAGAAATCTAAATGCAGGCTCTGCTTCAGGTCCTAGAATCTTAATCTTGTGGAAGATGGGGAATGTTACTCCGTAGTTTTTTCTTGCAAAGGATTCTACTTCCTTGCTCAGGCGGGGCTCTGATTCTCCAAACTGATTGCACGGAAAAGCCAAGACGCTGAAGTGGAATGGTCCGAACTCTTTGTGCAGTTCCTTCAGTGCTAAGTAATTTCTGTCTGTGAGCTGGCAGTCACTAGCCACGTTTACAACTAGTGCAACCTCCCGGAAAAAGAAAAAAATCCAACCGGAAAGTGAAGCAAAAGATTAAAAAAAAATCCCGCAAGTAGTTAAAATCCTAAGCCGTTTTGGGGGAATATAACCTCAGATCTATGGTCGCTTCATATTTTTAGAAATACCCAAACCGGATACATGAGTTAAGACCCTGAAATATTACTGCCATTAAAAAAAAGTATTAGGTACTCACAAAAGCTTATTTTTAAATAAAAGATAATAATATGATCATTCTAGAGTGCTTTTAAATGTTAGATTCTAGAATTAACATTTTTATTAATAAATGTCACCATATTCACATTACTAACTATAAGCATTTTCTAAACAACTTAAGGTATTAATTCAGCACAAAAATTAAAGCATTTTAAGGAAACAAATGAGATAATCAGAGTTTATCAATTGGAAGTACGTAAACTATCAAATCTCTGATAACTAAAGTGATGTTATTTATATAAGGTGATATATACTAGTAACATTACTTTGAAGACTAAATTCTAACTCATGATCATGTAACAGCAAAAAATTGATTCTATTAAAAGAATAAGCAGAGACACGGAAAAATAATATAAATAAAAATCGGAGGATGCAACTTACTTTGCCTTTATACTTTTCCAGAGAAACCGTTCTTCCATTTGCATCTTTCACTTCAAAGTTGTAAAAGCTGTTGATTTTAGGTTTTAGGAATTTTAGTTGTAGAAGAAATAGCATTACTGTGCATAGAGCCATAGATAGCAAAACTGCAAACACTTTTGCTTTAGGCCCCGAACATTTTAATGGATAAGCTGTAAGAGGCTCCATTTTGGATGATTCTGGAGGGACGTCTCAGCAGGCTGGAATTCAAGGAGGAGCTGAAACTTGAAACCGGCTTGGTTTAACGGAAAACCAGGAAGGACAGGCTAGGATGACCCCTCTCAGAGAAGAATGGAGCGAAACTCCTGAATGAAATAAGGAGCTCTAGAATTTAAATGCATTCGTAATGTAACTGCAATTCTTGCTGGAAAAATCAGGACTTTCTTGGTAGCTCTTTAACACCCTCTGGATGAAGAAAATATTTCACCAGAAGATGGTGCTCTTGTAACTTGAAAGCTATTAGGTGCACACTACCATGCTAAGCATCTTGTGCATTTATTAAGTGGTTGGATGTAGAGGATTGGGTATAATACCCAGGAAGAATTTAGAGTGTAAATTAAATGTGATCTATTAATATGGTGTATGACCTGAAGGAACTTAATATTATACGTATGGATTAAACACACCGTATGAATGAGTTCAAGGAATTTATAGCGGAGAGAATAGTGAAATATCAGAAAAGGCTATTTTCTCTGAGCTCATCTAGCTAAGCCAATCAAATGCCAGGTGAACACAGTAAAAATAAATAGATTAAAAACAATGAAGGCATTAAAAAACCTTCCTCTTTCATAAAGTAAAATATAGTCCAGTGTTTTTCAAACTTTTGGTCATGACCCCCAGTAAGAAATATACTTTAGATAACTGAGTACACACACACACGCACACCCCCCCCTAAATTTCATGAAACAATACTTCTCCTTTGAAATGTGATGTAACCCTGTCTATTGCATTTTTAAAACAGCCTGGTTCTGGCCCATGAAAATTATTTCATGATTCACCAGTGGGCTGCAACCTATAGATGGAAAAATACTGAACTCCATAATAAAGCAGCAATTTAACAGTTAAGTAAGGTAACTATCAAAAAGCCAAAAACAAACAAAAAACGCCAAACCTACTTCTAATTGGACACATTATCTGATTGCTTCATTTTCTTTTTTTGATATTCAAATCAGGATAATTAGTATATGTATCATTACACAATATAATCGATTTTCGTGGCCCTTTACCAATTCCTCCCTTTCGCCCTTCCCCCACCCCCTTTCCCCCTCCTGGAAACCTTGGTTCTGTTCTCTTCTCTTAAAAAGTTTAACATATTATTGTGATTATTGTATCTGTTTTCTTTTTTCATTTATTATTTTTTTTATTAGCTCCCACATAAAAGTGAGGACATATGATATTTCTCTTTCTGTGCCTGTCTTATTTCACTTAATATTATTTTCTCTAAGTTCATCCATGTTGCTGCAAATGGCAGTATTTCATTCTTTTTTATGGCAGAGTAGTATACCATTGTATAAATATTTTGCTTATCCACTCATCCGATGATGGGCATTTAGATTGATTCCAACTCTTGGCTATTGTAAATAGAGCTGCAATAAACATGAGACTGCAGGTATCCCTTTGACATTATGATTTCCATTCCTTTGGGTATATACCCAGCAGCAGGATTGCTGGGTCGTATGGCAGTTCTATCTGTAGTTGTTTGAGGAAGCTCCGTACTGTTTACCATAATGGCTGCACTAATTTACAGTCCCACCAACAGTGTTAGAGGGTTTCCCTTTCTCTGCATCCTCACCAGTATTTGTTATTCTCTGTCTTTTTGTTGATAGCTGGTCCAACTGGAGTGAGATGATACCTCAATGTGGTTTTAATTTGCATTTCCCTAATGCTGAGTAATGTTGAGCATTTTTTCATGTGTCTGTTGGCCACTTGTAAAGATATACAAGATTCCCTTTGAGAAATGCCTACTCAATTCATTTTCTATATTTTTTCCTCCAGCTGTTGCCTGCTATCAGAGGCTGAACTTTACTGTTGCTAAAGGTCATGAATTATAGGGGTAGGTACAGGGAGGCACTTGAGTGCTGCATATCCTAAAACCCGTGGTTGCTTTAGTCACCTGCCCTGTTTAAGACACAGAGCAAGTTCTGAATTAAGGTGTTTTGTTCCATTGGGCCTAACAGTTGGTGTCATGATGTGTTTCCAGAAAGTGCATGGTTGAGCTGGGAAGCTTGTGGGAGTGCTCTTCTCCCCACTGTCAGACTGTTGGAGCTTTAGAAGCTGTACTCGGGAGGCTGCCTGCTCTTCTGGTGTCTGCCTCTGTGCTGTGTGTGTTTGCGGAGGGTTGAGCAAGGTCCACAGATTAGGTACATAAAACCAGTTAAGAGAAACCACTCTGCTCCTACTCTTGTGGCCTGATAAGGATGGTTGCAACAGAAAAAAAAGGATTGTGCAGAAAATATTCCCCTTTAAGCATAATTTCTAGTAAAGAACAAACATGTACACAAAATGTGTGTGTGTCACTTCTTAACTGTGGTAATTTTACTTTGATGTTTTCTGGCAGGGTTTTCCCTGTCTTTATATTACTATCACTCAATAGTGTTAGATTACACTGTACTGGTAGTTATACCACACTATAATAATGCTTTTATGTTATATTACAGTAGTGTTAGATTACCTGTATTAGTAGTAGTTATATTACACACTATCACTACTGTTTCTTAAGCTCTCTGGCCTTGCTCTCCAAGTGGGATACTGGGGCCTGCCAAATTGCCATCACTTGGCACTTGGAAATGCAGCAGCTCAGCCCCACCCCAGACTTCCTGAATCGGAATCTGCATTTTTACAAGATCCCTTCATGACTCATGTGCACATTTAATTATGAGAACCTTTAGATCTTGATCTTTTTTGTTTTCAGAGCAACAAGTGTCTGTCATCCATGGTGAATGCTTTTCATGTCTTTGTGAAAACTCTAGATATTTTAATTAATTCCTCAGGCTGTCCAAGCAAATGGCTCAAGAACTTGCATTTTAGATGTTAATTCATAGAACACCTGCCATAATTAAAAAAAATTTTTTTTTGCCACTGACCAGTACAGGGATCTGAACCCTTGACCTTGGTTTTACAACACTGTGCTCTAACCAACTGAGCTAATGGCCAACCCTGCCCGCTATAATTTGAACCATGTAAACCCATCCCATTATAACAGTGCTTTGAGGGAGGGAGACAGAATGGTTGCCTCTGGGAGGGATGTTGACTGACCACCCCTCAGGCAGGGCTCCATAGGGTGATCTTATTTCAATAAAATCATTATGATAGTTTCTAGTCCGTTGTTTTGTAAGTAGGGAAACTCCCACTGGGCTGGCTGGTTAACTCAGTTGGTTTAGAGCGTTGTGCTGATAATAGGAAGGTCCAGGGTTAGATCCTTGCCCTGGCCGGCTGCCAAAAAAAAAAAAAAAAAAGAAACTCTCATCAAGTGATTCAGAGCTGAATGGATTTGAGAAGGCTAAAATTATGCTGCACAAACTTGCAAATGATTGCTATATAAGCCAGCATGCCAGTTTTTACAACCAGGAAACAATTACGCAGGCCCGATGTTCAGGTTGGTTAGACGAGAAAATTCGCCATGTATGAACATTACTTTGAACTTTGAAAGCTTAAGTGTACGGCTTTTGTCAAGGATGAAATCAGAGCCAGTTTGTTAATTTAATATTTCCAGGGCTTATGAGTTTTAAACAGTGAAAGCATGATATATACATTTCCATACAGGCTCATTGATCAAACACTCAAGACTGCAGTTTGGAGAACTGCCACTCTGGACAGTGTTGGGTGAACACAGACGGAGTTTGGCCCTTGTATGCTTCTTCTTTATTCACTTGGCAGAGTCTTTCTCTGTGTACATTTTGATGTCATCATCTCAGCCTTCTGTGGGTTTGTCGTCATTTCATCCATGTTCTATCTCTATGAAGACTATTCTCAGACTATAAATATATGAAAATTGCAGATTTCTCCGCACAGGGGTAGTATGCTAGAAAAGCCACCAGCACCTTTCAGAAGATGAAGGAAGGCTTCCTAAAGGAAGGGAAAAGATAAAGGAGTTGGAGGCCAAGTCTGGGGGAAGCTACTGGGTCGAGAATGGGATGAAGCAATTGACTCAGGTAATCAACCAACTCAGGCACCATGGAGGACACACGTAAAGTCCAAGGGAGGAGCCACCTCACACAAAATTAAAATCAATTTTGGAAACAAGAGAACACACACAAAGCACAGAAGAATGATAAGGCAACAGATAACTGAGTGCTAAATAAATGGCTTATGTTTTCAGAGAGCTTTATATGGCATGTGATCTCCTTTAGTACATATATTATTTTCTTCACTATAATTCTGTGAAATAGGAAGAAATGAAAAACTCAGCCAAGTTCACAGAACTAGTGAATGGAACAACCAAGAGAAGTGTTTAGGACTTTCAACTTCATAACCCAAATTATTTCAACCATATTAAGCAATTTCTCTGTAACAGGTAAAATACATTTAACTTAGAAGAAAGCGTGGTGGGTGTGTCTGCTGTAGTCCTCTGGTGAGGGGTTTTACTCATCAAGAGACATTTAGTTTTATAGGAAATCACCGTAAAGATCTGAAGAGGAGAGGGAGTGAGACCAACAGAAAAGCTGGTCCATGTGTACTGAAGTTATCTGGAAGGGTCACAGGAAGTCTGCTGAGCAACAAGTCAAGATGAGAGGTGACAGAGTCATCGCGAAGCCAGCCTTGGTCAATGTGAAAGAAGAAAGGGAAGGATTGTGGATGCTCTGCAGCCCTCAGTGGCAGGTGTTGGCAATGGAGAATGAAGGATGACACCTACCTGAAAACAATCTTGACAGCTTTCGCTTGGGTTCTGTTGCTCACTGGGACGCTAAGGCATTGGAGGATCAATTATGAGACGATGAACATTTTGGTCTTCATGACTAATTTGGAATAGTATTGAGACCCTGAGTTTGAAATGTCTTGTGGCAGATTGCTCCTGTGTCGAGCTGGTGGTGGTGGGGTGGGTGGCAGGAGACATTCAGAGGCTAAAGAAGGGGGATTGGGGGATCTGCTGAGAGCTAACAGGGCCCACTTTGTCACTTCTGACTTAGCCACAAGGTTCTAGCAAGACTGGCATCACCAGCATGTCTTTCCTGGAATGTCCAGGTTTTTCCCACCCACCAAATATTTGTGTGTCAGATTATTTATCACTAGATATATTTGTTTCTATTTTCTCAGTTGTTTCATGTTGTTACTTCCTGACCTTATTTTTAACCTTTCTAGGTTCCTTTCTATTTATTTCTTGGCTCTGGTGCTCTGAATTCCTTCCGATTTAGTGTCAATATGATGTGAACTCTAAGAGTAAACAAGCCTAACCGATGTGCTTGGAGTGTCCAGTCATTTATCCTTCTTCCCTTCTTTGTCTTATTTTTCTTATCTTCCTCTTCCTTTCTATTAATAAATACTTGAGTCATTTAAAACTATGCGACAGGCATTTCCTCAGCAGGCGATAGATCCTGAAACAAAAGTTTAAAAGCATTGCAGATGAAATAGCACAATCTACAGCAGTGTTTCCTAGACTGTAGTCATTTGTGTACCACCTCTGTGACTCTTGCCATAGCTGCAAACCATTTGTTACTTACTTAACATTTTAATACTCATACTAACAAATGTGTATTTAAATATATTCATTTATTTTTCTCTAATTTTTATAGGGGAAAACTTTATATCAACACTGAAAATCTTAAAACATTTAAAAATGTGCATTAAAATACGTGACTATTAAAAAAATGTTTATCTGTACCACTACGAACCATTGTTCCCTAGTGGAGGGACTGACTGAGATTGCACTTATAATCAGAGTGTGTGGGAAATGGTGATCTAACTCTTTGAAAGTTCTTTGGAATGAATAAAAATTTTCCTCCTCCCATTTACTGGTTTTGTCATAGGCAGCAATATAATGTAAGTTTTTCTTTCTTTCATAAGAAAATATTTATCAAATGTTTGAAGACAGTTCCTCTGGGGTCTTCTTTCCTCTAGACTAAGCATCTCTAGTTCCCTCTCTCCACGTGAGGAGGAGCCTCACATGTGTTGGGTATTGCTCTGTTAGTTACTGTGTTTACCCCTGTCATTGTGGTCTCTTTCTTCCAAATAAACTCAGGTTTTTGAATGTTGGCTCGTCCATCTCCCTTCTTAAAGAACAGTTCTGGGACTGGACACAGTTCTAAAGATGAGTTCTGACTGGTGCAGAGACAATGGGGTTTCGCTTGCTCCTATTTTAGACACTATTTTTCCCTTCAAGGGACTAAAAATTTAACTGATTTTTTTAAAAAAAGTAATTTCATCATACTGTTGACTCATATTTTGGTGATGGTTGTCTAACACTGCCAGTCTCATGGCTGGCAAAAAATCTAAATGGGAAGATTTTTCATTCATCCTCACTGAATTTAATTTTGCTGATTTTGGTCCTTGTCCCAGACTTTATTCTGAATTCTATTTCTGTCTTTTAATATTTTCACTATCTTATGAACTTAGAACAATCAACAATTTTGATAAGTAAATCTACATTCAAGGCACTGATAACAAGTTAAATAGCATACAGCCAGAGACAAAACCCTACAGCACATCACGGAGGGATTCATTCAGGCTAGCGTGGCAGGAAACTAATTTCTAGTTGCCTGTTCTTCCTTTGGAAAACACTTGTGCTTGGGCAAGGGGGTGTGGAAGGGGTGGAGCATTTGTCTCATTTGTTGTTTTTTTCATAGATCACTAACAAGTATCAGTTCTGGAAGTGTTGTTACCACTTTGGTGTTTTATTCATCTGGCCTTAGAGACTTGAACTTATTTAAAATCCCAGATGCACTCTTAGCGCTTCATTTATCTCACTCTCCAATTTCTGTAGAAATGTTTGTTTTACCCTATCCAGTTTGAAAATTGTTCTTAATGGAGAAGAAAGAAAGAAAACAGTTTATTTTTGTGTCTCTGGCTTCTTTCTTAAATTCCTTGTGCCTTTTTAGCACTAATTGCTAATAGGAGAAGAGGTTCTTTCATTTGTTCATTATGGAGTTCCTAGATGCCAATATATATGCTGTGCCCTGAGGATAGTAAGATAAAAGACAAAGTCCCTGGTCTTAAGGAGTGTATAATATAGTAAGAGAGAAATTAAAATAATCAGGAAAGTGCAATATGATCAGAGGTGCTTAAAGTACAGGACTAGTCAATTGGTCAGAGTTCAAACCTTGGCAGGGTTGCTCTGGTTGGTTGTGAAGGTTGTGCACTGTGTATTCCAGAGGATGCCACTCGTATGGACAATGATCTGTACAACTGTATACAGTGGCCTGAATCCTGGATCCACTACTTATTAGCTCTATATCCTTGCTCAAGTTACTTAATCCCATTAAACTTCATTTTCCAACTCTGTAGAACGGGGTATTTCCTCATATGGTTGTGATGAAATTTAAATAAATAATTCATCTAATTCATATATTCCAGTGCTCGGCCCATAATAAGTGCTGGATAAATGTGGTTATTATTAATACAAAGTGGTAGTGCTCTATTGGAGACACACACAGTAAGTTGTGGAGGTGCAAGGAGGACTGAGTATTAGTTCCTTATGGCTGCTGTAACAACCACAGACTTGGTGGTTTAAAGCCCACATTTATTTTCTTACAGTTATGGAGGTCAGAGGTCTAAAGGCAGTTTCACTGGGCAGAAGCCAAGTGTCAGCAAGGCCTTGCTTCCTCCAGAGCCTCTGGAGGAGAATCCATGCCTTGTCTCTTTCAGTTTCTGGTGACTGCCAGCATTTCTTGGCTTGTGGCCATATCACTCCAGTATCTGTGATCCCGTTGCCTTCTTCTCTTCTGTGTGTAGTCAAATTTTGCTCTGTCTTCCTCATCTAAGGATGCATATGATTGCATTTAGGGCTCATCTAGATAATTCAGGATAGTCTCCCCATCTCAATTTAAGTTAATCCTTAACTTATCATATCTGCAAAGCCCCTTCGGCATGTAAGGTAACACTTACAGGTTTCAGGTATTAGGATCTGGATATCTTTGGAGACCATTATTTAGCCTATCACAGATTGCCTGACCCAGTTTGGAATAGGGAGGGAGGGAATGTCAGAGACACCTTCCTGAAGGAGTTGATGGTTGAACCCAGCTGTGAAGGTGGGCTAGGAGGTGCCCTGGCAGAGAATTGTGAAAGAGCATCCCAGGTGGGAAGTATTTAGGATGGACAGACCTGGCATGGCAGTGCGAGATTGCCAGTGTGAAATTTCTTGATCATTTTTCTTAGCTGACATATCATCACATTTATTTGTCTTTTAAACTCAGGATTATTTTGTTTTTTAATGTAGGGTGGCTCCTCCCTTTCCTGGCTCGTTGCAAGGGTAAGGGCTCCTTCGCTAATATTACAGAGGTGCACACGCAGCCCATGGCCCAAATGTGGCCCACAGACGTGCTCTGCTTAGTCCCACGGTGTTCTAAAAAATTAGAATCAGCTGAAAACTTGAAAATAAATTGAAATAAAAAGTCTAAATATCTAACTTATTTTATAAAATGGGACAATGTGCCTCTCTGACCGTAGTTCTTGCTAGGGCTGAAATGTGAGCATTCCAGTTGGACAGAATCCCCGCATCTCTGGATCTGGGTCTCCATAGCCCCTGAGCTGCTACTGTGGATTTCCTTAGAGAAGAGAAACCAAGAAGTGGGAAAAGGAAAGTCTGAATGGTCCATGCTTTTCATTCTGGGCCTGCCTCACTGGTCATCTTCCCTCGCGCCCCCTAGTCTAGGCTTTTGGGTTTGAGGTGCCTGATTCACATTTTCAGGGCTCTAGCGTTCCCTCTTTTCAGCTTCCTCTTCCTGCTTAGAATCCAAGAATAAGGGCTGAACAACTAAAAAGCCAAGAAATTGACCTAAAGCAACACTGTTGACAACAGCTGTGGCCTCAGGCTCCTGACTTTGATTTCTGGGAAGCTGTCTCTTTGGTCAGTTTGTGGAGAAAAACAGCAGCAGCGAGGAAAACAGCACTCACCAGCCGGAGAGGCTGCGGGCACGGTGGGCCACTGGCGCCCTCACATGCACAGTGGAAAAGCAAACCAGACCAGTAGTTCCCACCTCCTCCTGCTAGCATATGTCCGTCCTGTCTTTCGTTTATATACAGGAAATGGACCATATTGGAATGCTGTTTTATAGTCTCCGTGTTCTACCTGGCAATGTATTAAATGAGCATTTTCATGTTTTATTGAATACTATCTTATCTTGCCATTTAAAAAAGAGTTTTTCATTGAGGTGAAATTCACATAACATGAAATTAACCACTTTAAATGGTTGCTGCCCATTTCCTGCTTCCCCCAACCCCTGACAACCATCAATCTGTGTTCAGTCTCTATCAATTTACCTATTCTGGATATTTTATATAATTGAATCATACAATATGTGACCTTTTGTGTCTGGCTTCTTTCACAACATAATCTTTCAAGATTTATCTACATTGTAACATGTACTAGCACTTCATTCATCATTTTACCTGAGCAAAATTTCTTTGCACATATGTATGTGTGTCTATGTGTGTATACACATACCACAATTTGTCCATTCGTTTGTTGATGGGCATTTAGACTGTTTCCATTTTCTGGCTATTGTGAATTGTGCTATTATGAACATGCACTTACTTGTATTTGAGTTTGAGTACATATAGTTATGAGTGGAATTGCTGGGTCATATGATAATTTTGTGTTTAACTTTTTGAAGTTCTGCCAAACTGTCTTCCACAGCAGCTGCGTCCTTTTACATTCCCTCTTGCAAAGTTTGATTACACACCAGCAGTGCATGCCACTGTTAGTTTCTAGCACCTTCAACATTGGGGATTGTCTTTAACAAAAATCATTGCTAACATCTCATTACTTTAAAGTTGCATTTCTTTGATTACTAGTGAGGTTGCATTTTTTTTTAGCACTTATATATCTCTTTTGTGAGTTGCCTTCTATGTCCTATGCCAGTTTTATATTGGGTTTGTAAACTTGTATAAGTTTCTGTAAGAGCTCTTTAGACAAGGATGTTAACCTCACTTTCTTTCATTTTGTTAAAAAATAATTCATTTCCAGTTTGTCACTTGCATTCTAACCTTACATAGCTACACGGCATGGTTCACCACTATAGAATCTGTAAATACCAAACTCTTGGTGTTTCTCAGAGGGGATGGACAGATGTCGAGCAGATCATTTACCCTCTCTAAGCCTCAGTTTCCCTATCTGTGACATGAATGAGTGGAACTAGAAAACTGCTGCTTATTTTCAGATTTAAAATTTTATGAATTTATACAAACATTTGGTATGTTCTGTACATAGTGTTATCTCATACATCATATTTTACATTGGTATATAATGGCAATAACTATGATAATATAATAAATATAATTATATAGTCACTCCCTAAACTACTATACTTTGGTATGTCTACAGACACTTGAGCAGAGGCTCTAAGTATGTAATGGTGTGTTGGTGTGTGTGGGTACATATAAATAACACTCAGATCAAAATATTAAAAATCTCAGATACAAGAGTAGTTCAAAAAGTTCGTGGCAAGACTCACATTATCTTTTAATTCTATTTTTCTACAAACTTTTTCAAGTACCCTAGCATATATATTTTATTTTTGTTGTACTACATGAGTCATTTTGATTGTCTTTTAAGGAATTTTTACTTTTGCATCATTAGGGCCACTATAAGTTACTGCTCTTTTTGTTGTTAAACAGGTATTTGATGCAGTTAATACTACATATTCTAACTTTAAGAGCAACTTCGTGAAGAGGCTGTCAGCTGAGGTTCCCTTTGCCAGTAGTCCAATCACCACAAGATGGCGGCAAAGTCAAACCAATGATTTTGAAGCCTGTTCCTTTGGGGAAGAGTGTTCGCCCAGTCACCTCCGAGAATTTTCTGGATCAGTGCTGAAGATAACACCTGAGAAAGAGACCTTGACTCTAGGTGAGGTGACAGAAATGCCCCAGCCCAGTTTTGAAATGTTAAAAAGGGTTTGTATTCCTGAGAGAATTTTTGTCTTGTAGAACTGTCAAGTGTCACATTTAGTCAACTTTTTTCTCTTTTTCTCCCTTTGAATAAGAAATTTCCAAGCTCAGTGTGTGTGTGGCAGGGGTGGGGTGGGCAGGAGGTGGGGGGAATGAAACAAAAACAACAGAAAGTATGTGTTAGAAGAAAAACTTTAGACAAATGAAATTTAAGAGCTTAATTGAGCAAAGAAGATTTGCGAATCAGGCAGCCCTCAGAACCAGAAAAGATTCAAAGAGCTCTGGTCTGCAACATGGGTGGGCAGCATTTATGGACAGAAATGGAAGTGAGGTACAGAAACAGCTTAGTTGGTTACAGCTGGGTGTTTGTCTTATTTAAACATGCTCTGATCAGTTGGCCACCTGCAACTGACTGAAGCCTGGCTGCTGTGATTGGCTAAGACTCAGCTATTTGTTACAAAAGTATACTCCTAAGTTAGGCTTTGGGTTAGTTTGCCTCCCAAGTTAAGTTGCAGTTCAATATGTAGGGACTCAAAGTACAGAGGCATCCTCAGGTCAAATTTAGTTTAAGATATGTTGCGTTTTAAATACATTTCTACTACTTGCATTGGCAGATGATTACTTTGGCAAAGACTGTATGTATAAATATGTGTATGTATATACACACAAATCTATAGTTGCTTTTGTTTTGCAAAGTACAGAATTTTAATGATACTGGTAAGGTTCCTGGTCTATAGCAGTGAGAAAGAATATTTATTAGTAATGGAATAATCAGGTGTGAAATAGAACAAAAAGATGAAAGCAGGAGAGGATGAGAGGAAGAGAAGTAAAAGGAAGGAAGCAAGAAAGAGGGAGGGGGGAAGAGAGAGAGAGAGAGAGAGAGAGAGAGAGAGAGAGAGAGAGAGAGAGAGAGAGAGAGATATGAGAGTGAGAGAGTCTGATGCCTGCCCTGGGGCAGAGATGGGGAATGGGTACCAAAGCCTGGATGTGATGGGCAGCATCCATGATCAAACTGTCGGAGCCCTGAAACACAAGCTCTTTCTGAAATATGTAATTCTCCTTTGGGTCAAGTTTTCAAAATTCCCATCCTTCAGAAACAAAACTCATCACTTTTCATCTTGTGATTTAATTCCTGTTCTTTCCTTTTAAGATCCCAGGCAACATAATTCTTTGACTATCAGCATGTTTATTTAGTTAAGACAAACTTTAACAGTGGTGCCAACTTTTCTCAATGACATTAGACACAATGAGTCATTGCAGTTCTGCAGATTGAAAGAGAGCCCAAATCTTTTAAAACTAGTGGAATTCCCATGTAATGACAGGTGTCAATCCTGAAAGTGGGTGACTCAAGCAGTAGCTGACACAGGATTGTAAGAAAGGTCACTGTTATGACTATCTTCTGAAAGAAGTCTTTTGTATCCCATTGTGATTGAGGAGAAGTTTTCATGTTGATTGTTTTAGAGACATTTCTAGCAAAAATTAGAGGCTCTTTTTCCTTTCTCGGCTCTAAATTTATTTATTTATTTAAAGGTGTTGTGTGAGAAGTTCAGAATTTTGAGAGACATTTTATTAGTCAAAAGGATTTTACAAGAAGGTCCATTTTCTTTTCTTCTTAAGTTAACACTGGGCATTAATTAGATACATTGGTTTCTCAGTGTTTTGCTGGTGGAGTTTCTTTCTTTTTGTTTTGGAAGAGAAATACTTGAGATCCTCCCATCCCAATAGGGACATTTACAGAGAGGTTCATTTGCAGTCACACTCTATGGACAAAACCTGAGCGGTCCCTGCTTCCTCATGCTGGTGGATCTGCCCTCTTGTCTGTAACTGGGGGATAGTCAGTGCAAGCATCCAGTTGCAGCTTTTTCTTTTTCATTTGAAGCTCTGAGAGCTGGCTTCTCCTCCTCATTACTCTTCTACAAATAGCACAAGGAAGCAAGTGTGCAGAGCAAGATCCAGAAACTTTGAGGAACATTTCACATTTTCATCCCTCCTTCCCCCTTAGTGTAACTTATATCTCAGATTTTGAATATCCCAGGACCTGAGGTGCCAGGCTCTAGGAACATTAGTGACAGTTTATCAAGCCCATTGTTGCCCAAATGAAGAAGGGAGTGTCACATGGCAAAGGGCCATGATTTTCCAATGGTCCCTTGGCCCCTCTAATGAATAAGTGATATGGCAGCTATTTAGTTTTAGAGGATGACTTGACAAGTTTCCAATGCAGTTTAAAGTCTGGCAAGGGGCTTTCTCAATCTTCAGAAGAGAATAGATATGAGTAATACTGGTATAAGTAATATTGACTCTTTTATTATTTTAACTTAGAAAGTATTTCTCTGATGCCCTCTCAAACTACCTGTATAACATCTTTCTGCAATTAGAAGGGCAAAGCAATTTGCTCATGATCATGTAGTAAATGTCAATGATTGGCAAAGCAAGCATCCCATAGTGATTTCCTGGTTTTCTTTTTAGATCACAGCCCAGATAAACCAGGTGCTCTTTGCATCATCATTTTAAACTATTGAACTGCTTCTATTCATTCTTCAAATGTGCAAATCTGTGCTTTCCATGCAGAGATAAAGCATTCCCACTGCTGCTGCTGCAGTTAGAGTCAGGTCTTTACTTTTGGCTTTTCCTCCCCAGTCTAGAGGCCGGTTTCTCATTGAGTGTTCACTTATGAACTCAGGGCTGTGGATAGGCCCTGGCCCCTCACTCCCCCACCCGCCCCTGGATTTTGGGGAGAGGAGTGTCTGGGCCTTCACGTTCTTCACATGTGAAAGGCGCCATGGCCAGACCTCCAATCAAAGTGATTATCTTGTTTTAAAAACCCAATTTAAAGCCAAGTGTCTTTCTTGTAGGGTCCTACGGAGAACCACTGAAGACCCCCATGAAAGGAAGTTCCGAAACAAACAACGCTGCTCTCCATTTCTGCAAGGCACCTCATGCACTGGACAGAGGCTGGCAGGAAGATGTTGCCTCAAAAGGCCAGGTAGGTGAAGAGAGAAAACAGAAGATCCCATATCTTGAGAAGCTCAGACAACTTAGTCCGAACTGTGAGGAAAGAGCTTAGCTGCTCTTACAGATGAATGAGAAAACGATGGATTCCAGAGAGAACAAATGAGTGAGTGAAGAACCTGAATAGAGGCACTTTGTAAAACAAATAAAATATCTGAAAAAATATGCAAGAAAGCGTTTAGTTAGGACCAATCAAAAATGTGAAAATGAGAATAAGCATAAGGAGGTAAGGATTAAAAACATAATAAAATTATTCCTACTGTGGTTTGTTTTCTCTCAGCCAAAAGAACTTTTGCTGCAGCCATTTCCAGCTATGTGATGATGTGGTCTGCTCCCTGGGGTCTCTCAGGATAAGTTAAATTCATTCTCTTTAAGATAATCTTTTAAATATTTCCCTTAAGTCTTTGTTGTTTTTGTTTCTTGATTAAGTGCATTTACTTCTTTTAGATATTTCTTATTTATAGTTTTAAGATCTTAGGGGTCCACCATGCATCTTTTGGGCACATTAAATATCAGTAGCATGTTTCAGGTGTATCAGACCCAGTGAAGAACGTTTGAATAAATCAATGTTTCATTTCAAAAGCTTTGAACTAGAAAAGTCATTAATTCTCAATTTAGGCAAAATTACTCATTTAGTGTGTGACTCTTTCTGTGTTTGGCACATATATTTTTGCTAGAGGAACAAAAAAATGTTGTGAATATAAATTTTAATTATTGGAACTCATAGGCAACTGGAAACAAATGTTTTAGAGCAGGACTTTTGTTGGGTGCTTCATTGTTGTATATGAGTTTGGGGAGTGGGAGATGGCCAGGGAATTCTACTGAGACAATTAGGGGGCACTGCTGGCCTCTTGCCTGGGCCAGGTTATTAACACCTCTGTCCTTTCTACCCTCTGCTACTGATTGGAGTTTTTACTGCCCTGCCCCTCAGCACTTCCGTTTTCCTTCCCCTTATCCTGTCTGGTAACTGGTGGCATCAGAGTTGGTCACTCTGTCTATGGGGTGACCATGGTGTTGGCAAGATACCTCTTATAGAAGTTGTCATACCAGCTAGAAGTGATACCCCAGCATCACTGAAGAACCTGGACAGGGGATAATGGAAACTGTTTCATTACTTTATGTAGAGCATTTGTTGTCATGACTAGTTAGAAGTCAAATAGCATCAAGAGTGGTGAAAATACAAAGCAAAGTTTTTTTTTTTTTTTTTTTTTCGTGACCAGCACTCAGCCAGTGAGTGCACCGGTCAGTCCTATATAGCATCCGAACCCGCGGCGGGAGCGTCGCCGCGCTGCCAGCGCAGCACTCTACCAAGTGCGCCACGGGCTCGGCCCCAAAGCAAAGTTTTTCACCTTTACAGTAAATGTGTGGTCTTCCTGTGGCCCTCACTGATCATCTGGAGGGTGTTTCCACAGCACGGGCCTGCATAGCTGTGGTGACTCTCAGAATTCAAGGGCTGGCCCCGTGGCACACTCAGGAGAGTGCAGCGCTTGGGAGTGCAATGGCGCTCCCGCCGCGGGTTTGGATCCTATATAGGACTGACCGGTGCGCTCACTGGCTTAGTGCGGTGCGGGCGACACCAAGCCAAGGGTTGCGATCCCCTTACCGGTCACAAAAAGACAAAAAAAAAAAAAAAAAAAAAAAAAGAATTCATATTTAATGAGCTCTATGCTAAGATGCTAATTAAAGTAATAAGTAGATGCCATCTGGGAAAGAGCACCCCTGGTACATAGAGCAGAAGCATGTGCTGGACAATGCCTTGGTCAGCTTTGTGCTAACTATGGGATTCTGAAGAAGTGACTCTGTGAAGCGTTGTATTGAGCTACTGAGCAGCAGGCCATTCCAGTGGTTCTCAGCTGAGGGTGATTTTGCTTCTCAGGGGGTATTTGACAATATTGGAAGACATTTTTGATTGTCATACCCAGGGGGAGGGCATCTAGTGGATAAAGGCTAAGGAGCTGCTAACCTCCTGTGATGCACAGAACAGCCCCTACAAAAATGAGTTTTCTGCCCCTAAATACCAGTAGTGCTGAGATTGGTAAATCCTTCGTTGTAGTTAAACTGTTGTACCTTGAATACCTAAAGAACATGATTCACTGACTGGCAATGCCTATTATGTGACATAACACCCAAGCAAGAAGAAAACCAAAATGTCAAAATGATGCCTGTCAGACAGACTTCTGTCTGAACTATGGTATCCGGTGATTGTTATACACATACGATTAAATATATTGTTGTGAAGGAGCAAAAAAGAATCTTCTCTGTTTTAACTTTGTATCACTATGTTTTTAGAAAATGTCAATAAGTACTTTTCTTTCCACTCATTACTAATTTTCTTGGCTGTTTCTGATCAAAGTTGGTTGTAGGACTGTCAGAGATGTTAAACACATGCCCAAAGAGGTAGCCATCAGATTTTTGTGCTCATAGACATTTAGGCAAGTTGCTTAAGAGCTCTGTAACCTGATGTTTCCATTTCTAATGGGTAAAGATGTCAATGGAAAAGGACCTTTAAGATGAAAAGGATGTATTACAGATGAGAAAAACAGCCGCAGAGAAAATCTCAGCGACAAACTGAGAGAACATCTCTGGGTGGAGTGCTGAGAGGCTCTCCTTAAACGAAATCTTTCTTGCAAAAAGTTGTCCTACTAATGCTCAATTTTATTATTTTGGGAGCTCTTTTACTTTCAGAGACATGAAATATCATGACGTTTCAGTTTTTGCAGGCTTTGTTGATATCACTGGCCTATGGTTGGTTTATAGGCTAAATGGATTTTTAGACAAGAAGAATAAAAAAGGATTTTATTGTAGCTGAGTAATGCCTGCTCTATGGAGTTTTTGAGGAGATCAGAAATAGTATACATAAAATGTTCAGCGCTGTTCATTACACAGTGGTTAGTTAATAAACAATAGCAATTATTGTGGTGTTGGCTTTGGCAATGTGGCATCTTTCAATTTCCTAGTGAATCATCAGTTTTAACTGTATCATGCATCACAGCTGAGATGTACATATTATGTTTCTAAAGAAGTATTCTCTTTATGTGGATTTGTTTTCAGAAATGCCTAAACCAGCTATTTTCAACCCAGAAGATGGTTCAGCAGGTTAATGGGAAAATGCAGCTCTGTGAGCAATCCCAGTGTGTTTGGAAAGGTATGGGGCAAAGACTTTCCATTCGTCCTTGTTTCCTCCCACCTCTCTCCCTGCCTCCTTCATTTCATCCTTTTCTTAAAATAGATTATTTTTTATATTTATTATATTTATTTTTTATATTTATGCAATTTTCAAGGCAACCACCCTTAGCTCTTCCAGCTATTCCCCCTGGTATTTACATGTATTTTCTAAATAATCTTGGAAAACTACTATTTCTTGCAATTTTAGGCTTTATCATAACTTTCTAGCATAGTAGACAAGAACTTAGTTCTCCTGCTTCTTTCAGTTTCTTAGTTTCTTGAGATGCTTTTAAAAAGTAAAATTATAAGTGAAATATAATGTAATCAATGTTTACATTTTATTACTATACAACTATTATTCCCTACCAAGCCTAGTAGTGTACTATAATTATGCTTCCTTTTAAGTATAACTCTGTTCTTCCAAGAATTAAAAGTTGCCTTATGTTTTCATTTACTAGATATCTACGGAACCATGAATACTTCCTGTAAATGCTCCAGTGTTTTGTTCCACAGCCATCAATTAACATTTCCCACACCCTCTCTCACTCCAATTTGTTCTTTTCCTTGGTGACCTCCCTCCCAGAGCCTGCTGACCAGACTGCTCTCTTGGCATTTTTTTTTTTTTAAAACACATTGTAAATGAGAAGCCCTTTGGTGGAGCTTTTCAATCTTGGAGACCCATGTTCCATAGTTCTTGAAAAGCTTCCTTCACCGTTGCTTCTTTTTTCTTTCTTTCTGAAACTATTGTGTTAAATTGATTCTCCAGTTTTCTTATTTTTTCTCTTCTATTTTTCATCTCATTTGTTTTTTTCTCTACATTTTGGGTGATTATTTCAACTCTGCCCACCAGCCTTGCTATTAAATTTTTCATTTTGGCTATCTTAGCTTTAATTTTTTAAGAGCAATTTTTTTGTGTTCTGTTCCTTTGTTTACAGCATCCTGTTCATGCTTTATAGATATACTATCCTCTCTTATTTTTCTGACAATACTGTTTTATAGGTTTTTGGAAGTATTCCTGTGTTCCTTGCCCTGCCTCTCTTTGCTTTGGTTCCCCGCTCCCCCCTCCAAAGTGTTTTTGCTTCTCAGTTTCAGAGTAAAAGCTTTCCTGAAATGTGTGATGTTTTAGAAATAGTACTAGGGTAAAGAGCTTAGTTCTCCTTTGCCCCATATATCTCCATGGTACCTGGTGCTATTGAGTATTGAGTTAAGAGATTGCCATTTTTTGTTCATCCAGGTAATAAACATCTGATTTCTTCTGGCATGGGTATATATGTGTGTGAATATTTACCTGGTTGTGCAGGGTATGTGTGTATGTGTCGGAACTTGACAGTCTTTCAATTAACCTACTTCACTCTCAACCTCTGTGCCTCTAAGCCCTGACCCCTTGTAGGGTTTTTGCAAGACAAATCAGCTTGATTCTTTTCATTATCCTGCTCTGCAGGCAATTGAAGGGTAGTTTCTTGTGCTCTTCCAGGTCAGTTATCAATCCTTTATCTACTTTCCAGGAGATTGTTGTAATCTCTTACCTACTGCTATATTTACTCCTATACTCTTTGTTCTTGTGTCTTCACACCTAAAAAAAGTCATCTACTGTCACTTTAGTAAGGTTGAGAAGTATAAGGGCCTTCCTCTGACTTGATTTGCAAATCTGTTATGTCTGCTTTAGATAGGTCATTTTGGTGGCAGCGCTAAGGAAAGATTTGAAGGGGAGGATGTTAATTGGCAGAGACTAATTGGGAGAACCTTGGAATAGTCTATGGAGGGCTCTGTTATTGAGTCTTTTAAGGGAATTTAAAGTATGAAATGGGTCCCAGTGGACAAATTTCATCCAGGTGCTGTGTATATAAAGTATTGCTTCATGCCTTATCCATCTTTGAGAAGACTCTGAAAACTCACTGTGTCTTTCAAGTGTACTGATTGGGCCCAAAGCTGGTAGGAACCTTTGGATGGTGGTGTCAGGAGTGTATGAGGACAGCTCTGCAGCTATGCAGTGAGGAAATAATTGCCTCTGGCAATTTCCAGAAGGTCTCCCTTCCATGCTGCATTTAGAGCTCCCAAAGTCATTTTACTCTGAGCCCCTTGTGTTCTCCTTCCTACTTTTTCTTTCCATCTTGGAAATTCTTGTGTCATTCATGAGATTGTTATCGTACTTGGAAAATAATTGATTGGGAGCCTGAGTTCTGTGTGAGCAATTTGTTAAGAGAGCTAGTGGTTCATTTCATAAACATCAAGGAAACTTACCTGTTACATTCCCTCTGGGATAAGTTCTGGTGAGCAAATCCAAAGGGTGCTTTGGGAGGGTCTCAAATACTGTATAAATGTGAACAAGGAGAAAAAATCCTCAATGCTAAAGTGTACCTCTGTTTTTATGCCCTGTCCTAATTTTTCATTAAAAATATTTTTGGAAATTTTCTTTTAAAAATTACATAGGTAATACATAGATGTACACTTTTACCTCTAGGACTTTGTGCATGTTTACTCTTCAAGCCTTTGTTTCCCAGCAATAAAAAGTAAAAAAGAAAAAAAAAAAATAGAGTTAGGTGCAAAAAAAATGAGCAAAAAAGTTTCAGGAGTGTGAAATGTTCTTTTGGGGGTTTGGGAATTTACAGTTGGGATGAGAAAGTGAATCTCTCCTTTCCTGAGTGTGATATTTTCTGAAAAGCAAAATAAAATATTTGGGGGCATTTCTTCCCTCAACTCTGCCGTCTTCTTTTGGTCTGACCAGCAGCAAGTTTGTGTCTCTGTAAAATGCTGAATATTTGACTTAGAACAAAAAATACATATTTTAAGAAGCCAGAGAGAATGTACCTTTATTATTCCGATGTCCTAGGAGATAATATATGAGAGTACTTCAAAAAATTCACAGAAAAATAGAATGAAAAGACAATACAAATCTTTCCACACACTTTTTGAAGTACCCTTGTATATGAGTATGAAGGAGTATCATAGTGGGCACCTTTTCACGTGCTTTATATACCATCTATAGATCTTCTTTTGTGAAGCATTCAGATCTTTTGCTCATTTTTAAATGTGGTTCCTCATTTTCTTATTGCTCAGTTTTAAGAGTTTTTTTTTGTAAATTTTGGAAAATAGTCTTTTATCAGATATGTCTTTTGCAAATATTTTTGTCTATTCTGTGGGTTGTCTTATCATTCTCTTGACAGTGCCTTTCAGAAGAGAAGTTTTTAATTTTAATGAAGCCCAGCTTATCAATTCTTTCTTTCATGTGTCTTTGGTGTTGTGTCTTAAAAGTCATAGCCTAATCCAAGGTCATCTAGATTTTTTCTCCTGTATTATCTCATAGGGAGTTTTATAATTTTGTGTCTTACATTTAGATCTATGAGTTAATTTTTGTGAAGGATGTAAGGTTTGTGTCTAGATTCATTTTTTTTTGCATGTGGATATCTGGTTGTTTCAGCACCATTTGTTGAAAAGACTGTCTTTTCTCGATTGTGTTACCTTTGCTACTATGTCAAAGACCAGTAGACCATATTTGTGTGGGTCTTTTTCTAGGTTCTCTATTCTCTTCCATTGATCTATTTGTCTATTTCACCAACACCACACTGTCTTGATTACTTTAGCTTTATAATAAGTCTTGAAGTTGGGTAGTTTCAGCCCTCAAACTTAATTCTTCTTCAATATTGTGTTGTCTGTTCTGGGTCTTTTGCATTTCCATATAACCTTTAGAATCAGTTTATCACTCTTCACAAAATAATTTGCTGGGATATTGATTGAGATTGCATTGAATCTGCAGATCAAGTTGGGAAGAGCTGACAACTTAATAATATTGAGTGTTCTTATCCTTTCTAGGAACTTTTTTGAAGTACCTTTGTAGATCTTGTACATATTTTATGAGGTTTATACCTAAGTATTTCGTTTTTGAGGGGTACTAATATAAATGATATTGTGTTTTTAATTTCAAATTCCAATTGTTCATTGCTGGTGCATAAGAATGCAATTGACTTTTGTATATTAACCTTGTATCCTGTATCCTTACTATAATCACTCATTAGTTCCAGGAATTTTTTTGTTGATTCTTTGGGTACTGATTTTTTTCCCTTTTTACCTTTATTGATACCTTATTAGTAGGCCTGAGTATTTCTAATAACCCTGCAGTTCTGCCCACAACTGCAGGTTTTGTCATAAATTCATAACACAGAGGCAGGAATTTATGAGAAACAATTTGGTTTCTTGGTACAGCATTGTAAAGCTCTCATGCTTTTATCAGAAAGCATCTGGTTATAGACACCACATGTCACCTGGGTTATCTTGGGTTTTGTTGCTTGTATCACTCTCAGTTTGATCACAAGCTGAGTGGTTGGAGATGAAGAGACAGTGGCCTGTGGTTTGGACTTAGTGAGGTCTTTTGATGAGAAGTTAAAACTGAATAAAAGATATAATTCTGGCCTCAGAGAGTCATGAGTAAAATTGGCCAGAAGTAGTAATTCTGTGTGCTCTTGTACAGAAATAGTAAGGAAAAGAGCTAAAAGCAATGAACCAAAAAATATTTATTGGTTAAGACTCAGAGTAGGGCTACAGTCTACAGGGTGTGTTGGTGTAATAGACATATGGATAAACAAAATTCATTTTGGTTTTAAAGTCTCAAATGACAGAATAAATCAAAGCATTATATAGCATCTCTGTATGCTCCCAACAAAGTCTGTCATCTACATTTAGGTCTGGCACTCGTGATTTTTATTAGAACGTGTCATTGAATAATTTTTTAATATTCTTATTTAAATTAATACTTAAGTCCTCTTTATTTCCTTTCCTCCCTTGCTCTTCGTAATATAGTTTCGTCATGATGACCACTTTCCTTTTCACTTAATTAATCTTTTTCACTTAAAATATAATATAAATATTATATTTTCAGAATCACAGAGATGTGTAGAAGTGTTTGTTTCTTGTAGGCTGCAGAGATGGAGTGAGAGATGAATCCTTCCATCTTAAAAGGTTCAGTGACACAAACCATTCCATATTCCAACAAGAGGTGAAGATTCATCTTACTGGTCTTCAAAATGACTACTGTAAGTCATCATTCAGAACATGAATTAAAAAGTTGAAATGGCAAAGTGCATCCTGTGCTCTGGCATAAATTTGAAATTTTATTCTCGAAAAACCAAGTGGTCCGTGTGCCTCATGTCCAAATTATATACTATACAAATATGTGAGTATAGTTGGTTTTCTCTTGTGCAACTTTCATGTTCAGGAATGGGTATTGTTAATGTTGGTGGGGCATGAGAAATATACATTATATGTAACTGTATTAAAATGGACTATACTAATGGTGGTCTATTCTTATGTATATATTTTAAACATGGGTAAATCTAATCAGTCAAACAACTGTGTTGGGTCTGCTTATTATGTGCTTGGCTTATAATCTAGTTGGGAAGATGTGGAACTGATACCAACATGCCAGTATACAATATAAATAATGAACTATGGGATATAAGGTGTTATAAAAACTATAAGGAGCTCAGTGAGCTCTGGAGTTGTCCAGAAAGCCTTCATGGAGATATTCAGACTTAGGCTGGGTCTTGAAAGATGGGTAGGACTTGGGAAGGTGGAAGGAAGAAGAAAGAACACTTTTGATATTGTTAACAGCATGAGCAATGGCAGAATGTCGGTAATTAATAATAGTTAATGGCAATGAAGAAGATACATTGGGGACTGGTGAACAGATAGATGGATGCAGATTATGGAGAAATTCTGTAGAAATTTAGATTTGTTTTGGGAGTTGTTTACTAAGAAAAACCTCAAAGGAAAATTTATGGCAGAGTATGCAGAATGCATTTAGTAGGACAGAGCTACCAAAGAGTAAGAGCTTCTTTTTCCTCCAAAAGGAAAAATATCTGGGAACAGAAAATTAATTTAAGATTATTCCAAGTTTTTGAAGCAGGAAAAGGTGGTGTCACTGGGAAGACAGGTTGACAGGGGAGGTGGTTTGGGGAGGGGAGACTATTCTTGAAATAGTACATCAGAGGAGGCAATGAGACATAGAAGAGATTTGGCAGATTATTAGAAATGAAGTAGGTAGTTGAAAGCAAGAATGGAGTAGCATGGAGGATGGATGATTATGGTTGAAGCCAAGAGCCAATGTGAGCTGTCCGGGGGAGGGAGAGAGGAGCAGAGAGAAGGGGTCTGGGCTCTGCGGAACATCTACAGAGACGAATGAGCAGGAAGAAGCAAGATCACTAAAGGCAACAGTTCTCTACCTGCCTACACCTACAGCTTCTTCTCCAAGAGAATTTATTGTCGTGATCAACCAGAGGATACATTTTCAGGAAATGTTAAAAAACCACAACACTCATATTCAAAAGAAACAACTTTTGTTCCCACTTTACCTTCAAGCTGTAGCTCCTTTTCTCTCCTCCGATTGGCAGCAAAACTTGTCAAAAGATGTTCATATTCACAGTTTCCTATTTTTCTCCCCACATTGTCTCAAACCCACTCTCGTCAGGTTTTGAATCTCACTAGTCCATTGAAATTGCTCTTCCAAAGTCACCAAAGAACTATGGAAATCTTGTATCACATAGGCCTTCCTAACTCCCCAGCTGTTTTATTGTTTACTGTAGTTGTCATGTGTTTTATATCTACATATATTGAAAACCCCACTATTATTAGAGATTTTTTAAAAAATAGCTTAAGAGGGAAAAAATGGTCCTTTATGTTTACCCAACTATTTGCCATTTCCAATGTTCTCCTTTATTCCTAAACATCCAGGTTTCTCTCTCATATAATTTCCCTTCAGCCTGAAGAGGTTTCTTTAGCATTTCTAAAAGATCAGGTTTGTTGGCCAAAACTTTTAAAGACACTGTTCTACTGATTTATGGCCTCCATAATTTCTGATGAGAATTCCATGATCATTTGAAACCTTGTTTTTCTGCTTCTAAACCTGACTCCAATTACATGTATGTTATATCTTTGGATATTATTCCACAAGTCCTCGAGACTCCATTCACTAAAAAAAGTTTTTTTTTCCTCCATGTTCTTCAGATTGGATAATTTCTGTTGATCTATATTCAAGTTTACTAACTCTTTCCTCTGTCATTTCCATTCTGCTGTTAAGCCATCCAAGGTATTTTTCAGATATATTTTTCAGTTTTTTTCAGTTTGTAATCCCATAAAACTTCTATTTTATGGTTTTTGTAGTTTCTATTTCTATTTTAGAGTTTTATTTTATAGTTTTTAAATTTTCTCTATACAGAAAAGTTTATATTTTTCTATTTCTCTGCTAAGGTTTCCTATCTTTTCATTCACATGTGCTTTTCTTTATCCCATGGAGAATATAATAACTGCTTTATTGTCTTTATCTGATAATTCCTATACCCAGGTCATCTTGGGGTTTTCATCTATTGATTATGTTTTCCCTTTACATTTGTCCAGTAGTTTTGAATTATGTACTGGACATTGTAGATGTTATGTTGTATTCACTCTGGGTCCTGTGGAGGACGTTGATGTTTTTGTCCTAGTTAGGTTCTTGACACCAGATTCTATTCCAGTTTTCATTTTTGAACTTCTAATGATCTGCCTCAATCCATGATTCTGTTTTCCAACTGACCGTGAAAAAGGTATTAATCTTTCTCCCCTACCTATAAATAGGTTATTTGAAAATGTTTTTATTTGGTTGTATAATTACCCTAATTTGAAGTGCTTTCCTTTTAGATCTGAATATCCTAGATTGGAGTTTTGAAAATCATGTTGCTATAGCCCTTGGATCTTCTGTATACATCTGGAGTGGGGAGAACCACAATAGGATCGAAAATATAGACTTAAGTCTCGCTTGTAACTATATATCTTCTGTCTCCTGGACAAAAGAGGGAACCTACCTGGCAGTTGGCACCAGCGAGGGAGAATTGCAAGTACTGGACAGTTTTTTACTCATAGTGTTCTCTGTGTAATTACTAACTAGAATCAACTTTTAATAACAATAGAAAAATAGAGAAAATAAAAACAGAGAAACTAGGTTAGGCTTGGCATTTGAAACTATGGGGAGTGAGACAAGATACTACTTTGTTTTATTCTGGAATGGCATTTAATGAGGACTTAAGGATACTCTGCTTAGTTTCTAGTTTCCCTCCACCCCTACAACCTTTATTTATTTATTTATACCATATTTCCATTAAAAAAAATCTTTTCTCTCAAACTAAGGTCATGCTTGTAGAATCTTCAGTTTTGGAACTTTGGAGAGAAGGATATCCTTCCAGTTCTCTTTTCTCGCCTAAAGCCACGATTAGGATTAGATTAGAGTTAAATGAAATGAGTGAATATATATATGTATTTTTTTCTGATACGTTGTCTGATGATGGCTAGATGATTCTGGGGGGACACAGGTGCTCTCACTGCTTTCTCACCTCGGAAATGATATTGGGTGCTGTGAAGGTTATGTCATATACCAAAGTTGTCATTCCTCATGCAGGTCAGAATATCATCTGTAGCTGGCAGGAAAGAAGTCTGTTGGTAATAAATGGAATTTCTGACTCTAGGAAGTGTCCAGGCACGCCAATTTTATTAATATATTTGTTGATAACTGTAGGTAGATTTTTAGGTTTGGAATTCCCACAATTTAGGAGGAGCTAGAAGTATGACAATAATTCTCAACCCTTGACTGCCATTGAATTCACCCAGGGAGCTATAAAATAAATGCCATATCCCCAGGTTCTATGCCACCAATTAAACCAGAAGGGTTAGCATCCATGGTGTTTTACAAGGTGATCCTAATATGCAGTCAGAACTGAGAACTCCTGGTTAGAGTTAAAGGTGCTGAGTTTTCGCTTAGTACAGGGACTGGCTATATCAATAGTAACCGGCAATCAGGCCTTTGAGGAGACGGTGAATGTGAAAATGCCAGTGCTGTGTAACTCTGCTTGTTTCAGTTATGGGATGTGGTAGCTAAAAAGCAGCTGAGAAACATGCTTGGTCATTTGTCAGTAGTTGGAGCCTTGAGCTGGAATCACTGTATCCTTAGCAGGTAAGAAGCATCTTATTGGAGCCAATTATGTTTGTATCGCCAGTTGATTGTGGGGGCTGAGTGAACAGAACTGTAGTATCGAAAACCCAAACCCAAACAAAAGTGAAATCAAAGAGGACATTAGATTTAGTATGAGTTATGATTCTCCCTCTGGAGTATTCGTATTTTCTGCTCATGGAAGTGTTCCGGTGGCCACACATACCATGTGCCTTCAGCATGGATTTGCTAAGTTGTTCAGATAAAATGTGCAACTCTCTTTGAGCAAGAGCTTTCTCTGTGCCAAGTAATACCTGGGGATATTTTGCTAAACTCATGTATTTATTGCTGTTGGTATCAATACTATGGAGTATATTAAGCTTTCTGGGGCACATTTCCAACTCACAGACCCACAGAGGTTAGAACTGGAAGGAACCTCATAGATTATCTCATTCTCAAACTTGAGTGTGCATCAGGATCACCTGGAGAGCTGCTTAAAACACAGATTGCTGGTCTCACTCTGGGAATTTCTGATTCATTAGGTCTTAGGGGGGCTGATAATTTGCCTTTCTGATTTCCTAAGTAATGATGATGATGCAGCACTTTGAGAATTTCTGATTTAGTTTAACTGCTTCTTTTTAACCAGAAAAGTTAAATGATTTGTTCTTATGATTCTGCATAATTGGTCTTAATACAGATTGCTTTTAATAATAGCCATTCCTCTTTGTACTATTTTTCTTAAGGTAGATTTAAGTTAGATAAATTCCAAAGCCTTTTACAATTTAAGTAGCTCAGATGTAAATTTGAGACTTTTTTTGGAGGCTGGCTGGTATGGGGGTAAATTTGAGATTTTAATGTCTTGTGATTACAGGCCAAAGTTAAAGCCACTTAGTTGTTACAGTCAAGTCAATTCTGTACTCAAGTTCTTTTTCCAATCTGCATATTAAAGTTTTATTATCCATGAAGAATATGAAGAGATCCTTTCTTATAATAATAGCAGCTAACATTTTTGGACTACTCTGTGCTATGCACCGTGCTATACTCTTTATGTGAATAAAATCTCATTTGAATCCCTGCAATACCACTATAAAGTTTTTTTTTCAGATGAGTAAATTGAGATGCTAGCCTGAGGTCACATGTTTAGTGAGGGACAGAGTCAAGATTTGAACCCAGGCTGTTTGGCTCCAGAGCCCATATTGTTAATCAGAATGCTATTCAGTATTGTGCCTGAATAGTTGTAGAAAGTTATTTGCTTGTTCCCTGGAGAAAATGAAATTAGTCTGGAGTTCATTATCTTTGAAAAAGTGGTATGATCTTTATCATTGTTTGGATCCAAATTACAGAGCGTGACTAGAGACATTAACCATTGATTTTGAAACATATTGCGGTTTGCTATGACAGTCAGTTGATTTTAAATTCATTTTACATATTAGTAACACTAGCAAAACTAAGAGTGGATCTATGGATTAATAGGAATCAACTTGTTAGAAAAAGGAAGTAATAAATTTCTGTGTTTAACATTTTGCTGTAAATATATACTAAAATCATTTCATTGAGATCATATGAAATACTCTGAGTTCCAGAAAAGTAATATTTCCTAGATCCAGTATACAAACTACCACCTGGTAAAATGTGGTAACCTAAATTTATCTTTTCCAAGGCTGTCTATATCATATTAAAGCCATTAGAGACATCTATGGAAAGATACTTTTTCAATTTTATATTTGAAACCTGCCAGACAAATCTATTTCACTTGTGTGAGGAATCACCCTGGGGAATACTCCATCCTCATTAACCCAAGCAATGTCCACTTGTGTTTTTAATCTTTCCTGAGCGGTCTTTCAGTAGTTTTAATTTGAGCTATGCTTTCCTCCATGTTTTCAAATGCGTATGTAGCAATAGGGCTTAATTTTTCTGTCATATAAACCTGCCTCTTTACCTCCTGTGCAGTGGGTCGAGACTGGGGCGTGTTTATCATCACGATGTCCGGGTAGCCCAGCATCAGGTGGGAACACTTCACCACAAACAAGCTGTGTGTGCTCTGAAGTGGTCACTGGATGGCAGGCTGCTTTCCAGTGGCTGTAGTGACGGATTGCTGACAATATGGCCCCACGATCCAGGTGCCAATGTGCAGAGCCAACCACTAAAAGTCATAACCCAAACTACAGCAGTCAAGGTAAGAAATCCAGCAGCTTTCTAGGTTTTCTTCTATTCAGAGACCACTGAATATTCTTCACATATAAAAAGAAAACTGTTAAGACAATATTTTGAGATTTTTCTTCCTCCAGACTTTGTTTTGGATTTTATCATCGCTTTCCTGAATGCAACCCTATTTTACTCCCCATGTGTCAGATTTTTTGGTTGTAAGTGACTGAAACTAAAGTCAAGCTTGAGCTTAAGTAAAAAACATAAATTTATTTTCTCATGTACTGTTGAGTCCTGGGCACAGAGAGCTGGTTTTAAATATTGGCTGGATCTAGGGCCTTGAATAATGTCGTCTGAGCCCCGTCTTTTAGGCTGTTGGTTCTGCTCATCTCTGTTTAGTTTCATTCTTCCTTCTGGCTCCATTCTGTGAGCAAGATGGCCCTTGGCAGCTTCAGATTCAGATTCCCCCAGATGGGTGCCGAATAAGAAGCAGTTTTTCCTTATAACTCTGGTGGAAAAGTGCCAGGGAGGACACTGGTCTGCCTTAGGTCACAGTCTCATCTCTCAGTTGATAGTTGCAGCCAGAGAAATGGGCACAGAGATGGGCCTGGGTCACAAGCTCACACCCAAGAAAGGACATCCATTGCCAGGAGAAGGAGGGAGGGTGCTTAGAGTTAAACCAATGCTCTACCATGCTGTGCACAATTATTTCTTATTTCCCTGTATTTAAAATTCTCATTCCTAGTGAAAAATTGATACTTTCCTTGTTGGAGGCCTTAGTGTCACAGATGTATGTCTTGACCTGAACATAATCCCAGAATATTTATTACTCATAGAGCAAAGGAATGGTTCTACCTCATTAACAAAGCAAATTTATTGGCAAATTAATTAGATAATTTAAAAGTTATCATAGTTAACTAATCTAGGGTAGAATACATATTGACTGCTGTTACTGCATAGTGCTGGCTCAATAGCTCTGGCTTGTGGTTTTTAATGTCTACAGGACACTGAGAATGATTTTATGTCTAATTCTCATTATTAATGACTTGGATAAAACCTAGGAAAAAAATGTACATAAAATATGGTCTGCAAACAAAGCAAAACAAAACACAGAGGAAAAACCCAAGCCAAGCAGAACAGGTTACCTTCTTAGATGCCTTGTTGTTGAAAGTACAGTGATTGAACTATTGAATGAAAATCCTCTTCACTAAGAGAGTCTCTGGAAACCAGAGCAAGCCATACCTCCTGGCTGCTAATACCTGGGTGTAGAGCTAAGGTTGGGTCTGGAGCTCACAGACCCCTCAAGCCCGTTGTCCAGACTGGGTCACAAACCCTTCACACACAGGTATTTGAGCTAGGTAACTGGAAGAAAGGTCCTTGGAATCTTGGCTGAAGAAAGAGTAGTCTTTATTTCTGCGTGCGCGCGCACACGCGCAGACACAAAGACACACACACACACACACAGACACACACACACACACACATGTCTAGGAGCTAGGCAGTCCAAAGAGAAACTCAGAGACTCAACTGCTACCGGCAAAGTCCAAAGAAAAACCGAGCAGCAGCTAGCAAAGTAAACATGCTCTCTTTTTTTAGACACGAGCTCTCTGCTGTCCAGCAGTTCAGGGCCGCTGCTCCACACACTCCAGAACACAACAGAATAGCAACAAAACTAAAAAGATACATTGGCATGCATACACACTAACTCTACCCCCCCAATTTGTTTACAAAGGATGTACTGCACCACACCCAACTGGACTTGAGGTGAGGGGGTCTTGATTAAACTATTCTATTTTCCCAACACTGGGGAATCACAAGGGCAGTCACTAGTGTATGTCTTGTCATATCCAACACCAACTAACCAACTGCTGTAGCAGGAGTGGACTTCAGAGGTTGACATCAGTGTGATTGTTCTCATGGTGTAGCTTCTAGTTTTGACAAAACAGCTTGTTTATAGTAAAAACTAATTGAAAGTAGGGTATTTAAGAAAATGGTTATTAATAAATATTAAAAAATACTGATATCCATTATATGGTAAAACTGGGGTCCAGGGCTTGGGGTAGTTTCTGAGCTTCTTGAAATTGTATGCCAAATTTTGTGTTTCATGTAATAACCCTCTTCTCTACCCCAGTCATGGATATAGGTAAATGGTTAATTGAAAAAGACAATTAAAGCAGGCAACTGTAAAGTATGATACATATGTATTGTAGTCTTTTATTTTGACTGAAAACATTACGTTCGCATATTCATTAAACTGTACATTCATTCACCATATAAGGCCTTTACTTTGAATGTAGGTTGGCTGATTAGAGTTCCTCATTGTCTTTCTTGTGTAAACTGTAACCATATTTCATTGTTCAAGGGTTCTATTTATGGTATCTGTTCTGGTTATCTATTGCTGTGTAATAAATATTTCAAAAATGTAGTGGTTTGAAACAATAATCATTTTATTGTCTTTTATGGTTTCCCTGGGTCAGGACTTTGGGAAGGCCTGTCTGAGCAGTTCTGGTTCAGGGTCTGTCATGAGGTTGCAGTCAGACAGCGATGTAGCTAAAAGTGCAGGGGCTGGACAAGCTGTTGGCTGGACAGGCATGCTTCCCTCCTCATGTAATTTCAGGGCTTTTCCATGCCATTTGGGCTAGTCTGGACTGGCTCACAGCATAGTTGCCTTAAGACAGTCAGACTTTGTACCTCAGAGCAATAGGTCCGGTGCTTCAGAGGGCAAGGCGAAAGTGGCATAACCTTTTATAACCTAATTTCAGAAGTCACACTGTCACTTTCACTGCATTCTATTGGTTGTAAGCTAGTCATAAGTCCTCCTGGATTCGAAGGGAGGGGAATTAGATTCCGTCTACTGACGGAGGGCATTGGCAAGTTTCTAGAAGGATGTGTTGGATGGGGATAATGTTGCAGCTATCTTTGGAAAATACAATCTGCTACAAAGTACAGCAAGAATCTAAAGTCATTTATGAAGGAATTGGAGTGCATAGTCCTAATTTCCATAAAAATTTCCTAGTTTTTAATAGTCAATTCAGCCACATCTAAAATTCAACAACATTTTCTTTTCAGGGACTAGCCTTTATGAATATCTTCCAAAATATTCAGCTTAGTTTTCATAGAAATAACAGTCATTTTTAACCCCCAATAAAATAGGTAATTTAATTAAATATTAACCTACAGTTGTAAGTTTATAGAGCTTATTGTGTTTTACTGACCCTGTGTATGGCAGGTGGGCAATTTTTCGACTTTACAATGGGTTTTTTATTAGGATATCAAATGCAATCAGATGCATTTTTGACTTATGATTATTATTATTATTTTGACTGGTAAGGGGATTGTAACCCTTGGCTTGGTGCTGCCTACACCACACTCAGCCAGTGAGCGCACTGGCCATCCCTATATAGGAATCCGAACCCATGGCCTCGGCGCTATCAGCTCTGCACTCACCGGAGTGAGCCAGGGGGCCAGCCCACATTTTTGACTTATGATATTTTCAGCTTATGATGAATTTATCAGGATGTAGCCCTGTTGAACTTTGAGAAGCATCTGTATTATAATTTACTAGATATAAAATAACATTATTAACTCCAAGTAAACTTTAACTAGAATAAAATAACTATGCTACTCATTTGATGTTGTTGTAGAAAGTTATAACTGTTTGGAAAACTTTATGTCAACACTTTTGAACCTTGGCATTTACCTAAAAAAATTTGTCAAAAACAAATGATACGTAGAGTATATTCATTACAGTGTTCTTTATGACAGTAAACAACAAATAAAACACACAAAAACAAACAAACAAAAAATCCATTCTTCTCCAAAAAAAAAAAAAAAGAAAAAATCAAACCAACCCAACACAAATCAAACCAAAATAAAATTAAAAACCAGCCTGAGTTTTCCATTAGGAAAGCAAAAATTAATCAGCATACAACATGATGAAATATTATGAGATTGTTAAATGATAATTGTAAAAAGTATGTTGAAACATGGAAAACTGTTTATATAATAGGAGAAAACAACAGAAAAATAAAATAGTATGAACAGTATATTTGTTCCTTTTAAAAATATTTTTATGTTTAGAAGATAATATACAAAAATGAGAGTAGTTACCAGGATGATTGATGAGGATATACAGATAAATATAACTGAAATATTTGTCAACATGTTTTTTAAAGTATTGTTAGTAGTCATTTCAATAATCAGTATAAATGTGTGATACCAAATCCTATTTTTCAGAGTTAAACCATAATAACTTATGAATAAATAAATAAATAAATAAAAGGCAATTTTCTTTTCTGAAATGTATTAGGATTTGAAATTCATGAGATTTTTGAATTGTGAGCAATCGTGTATAGCTCTCTTTTCTTTTATCTGACTGCTATCTGGAACCTAAGGACACAGGTATACAAACTAGACAAAAGCTACATTTCAGAACCAGATTCTAGGGGCACATGTGAGCCATTCCAGCGGCAGATTTTTGCCCCATAGGATGTGTTGCAGGTAGTTTTTCAGCCATATCATTGTGTGACCTTTCAATGTTAAAAATATCTGTAAAACTGTTATCACAATTTGAAGAGTCCTATTAGGTGCCTTCTCCTTTGGAAGTGACTTCTAGTCTCTGAGAAGTAAGAGGGTGCAGTTGGCCCTGCCTTTGGATAAGAAGCCTGGGAGAGCTGTGGCGGGTGCAGACCTCAGGGACTTGTGCTTACCTGAGTGCATCATATTCACAAGTTCATCTGCTCTAAGGCTGACCTGCTTGTGCTATTATTCGGAACTTTAAAGGCCATGGAGTGGTGTCCCTGGCAGTCTGAGGTCCTTGCTGTTGGAGGAGGAATGAAGGATGGATGCTTACACATCTTTGACATAAATAGTGGGAAAAGCATCCAGACCCCAAGCACAAACTCCCAGGTAATCATCTCCTCCAGAACTCATCTTCATTCTGATCTTCTAGAATCTTCTGAAAATAATTTATGATAGAGCACAGAACTCAGACACACTTCTCCTTACTTATTGAGTCTATAAGGAATTTCAGTTCTCAAGAGTTTCTTTTTTGTGTGAAAACTTTTCATCTGTCAGTCCAAAGTTAATTTAATTTGTGGTTTTTTGTTTGTTTGTTTGTTTGCATTTCTCTTCTTTCTCGTCGCTGTGTTGACTACGAAACTTGAGAGTAGTCTGGCTATTCCTGGCCAGTGATCATATTTCACTTTAATTCATCGGTTCATTACATGTAAGCCTATTTGTATAGTTGGTTCCATGTTGTCTTAGGTTAAACCATTCTAGAACTAATAGAACTCCTATAACAGCCTAACCCTAGTTGTGTCTGTGACGGGTGGTGGACAGAGCATATCGCCTATAATCAGTTTAAGTACATTCATAATGAATCAGAAATTGCCACAATTCTGTATTTTTGGGTCATTATTACAGATTTGTTCCCTAATCTGGCTACCTAAGACAAAGGAGATTGCAACTGGCCAAGGTACTCCTAAGAATGATGTGATCGTGTGGACCTGTCCCACTCTGTCCAGGTCAGGAGGGTTTTTTGGTAAGTAAATGGGTGAGTAACATGTCATGCACCTGCAGCAAAGTGAGCTGCCGTTGGCAGGAAAAACTTTGAATGAAAGACTTGTTTCCTTCTTCTTCTATATCTCTTGTCAGAGGAAAAAGTCCTGCAACCACCCCACCTCAGAGAGTGAAAAGATGAGTGTTTCTGATTTGACTAAGATTGTTTATCACTTAAAATTGTCAAATCTTCTCCTTGCATATATGTATAGATGTTGCAGTGGTGATCTTGGGCAGTTTTTGCACTGTTTTTGAACTCTGGAGTTAACATAAGTCATTTTATCTTATTTTGAAGAAAAACCAGCAGTGCTGAAATGTGTGGAAGAGAGGAAACCTGAAAGGGTGAGATATTGTTACACGTGGGGAGGCCACTGATGATTATGAGGCTTCCTCTGTGAGCATCTGCCCTTTCAAGGCAGTGGATTCTTTCATATGCAATATTTCCCCAAAGCATTTACCATGATGGTTGTTATACAAAAACATGTGACGTGGTCAGATAATTTTAGAAAACCTGGGTTAGACAAGAACAGTTTTTCTTTTTGAAGGACCTTTCAAAGGCTGGGATACATTATGTGTATAGTGAAATTCTAAGAGGAGGTTATAGCATTCAGTGTTTCCCAAACACATCTGGGAAATGTTTTGTAGAGAGCATCTTGAGGTACTTGTTTCGTGAACACACTTCAGGTAGCACAGCTATGTGGCATTGGACTGCTTAGGTATTTAATTTCTGTTGTGGGTCAAGGACAGTGCTCTTGATATACACCCTGGTGATTGAGATCTGGATCAGGTCTTCTAAACTGGTGGTTGTGACCTTAGATTTTGAATGTAATGAGTCAAGATGAGCAATAAAAAATGAGATAGAATGGAAAAATGAAAAAGTGGGTATTATTTTGTGAAACTTTTGTTAGGGTTATATGAGTATATGTGCCTACCTGGGCGGTCTCTACATAAAATGTAGTTTTGACTGTGGGTTGTGGTCAAAAAGTGTGGGAAAAGCTATTCTAGATTCTGGTCACACCCTTATGAAGCCTAACCTTGTTAGCTATGGTCATAATTCTCGGGGGGAAAATTGCAGTCAAAATGGCCCCACCCACCCTGCTTATAGAAGAAAGATAATTTACAGTCGTTCCCACCTACCAAAGACTTGTAATTTCTAGGCATTGAAAAAGGAGTAGCTAACTTTCTAGCTTTTAGGTGAGATCTGGCTTTTGACTTGGTTTCATCAGTCCCTAGCACATGTGTCAATATATGACCTCATTTGTGACAATAGCTGCATTAAGAAACCAAACCTTCATTGCTTCCAGTGACAATATACTCGGAACTTGGGGATGTAAACTCTAAAAGAGGACCTTTTTCTGAGATAAAGATGGCATTTCCTACTAAGTATCTAGTAAATTAAGATTGTCACTGATGTGAGAGAAGAACTTCAAGAATGCCTTTGCTTCCAATCTAAATTTCATTTTCCCAACAAGTTCTAGAAGTAGCTATTCAATTTTTAAATCAAGATAGTTTTCAAAGCCAGCTTTGAAAAAGCTTTGGGATCTTCTTTTTCTGTGCTACTCCTTTTCTGTCTTTTTCTTCATCTTAACACAAAGGAATAAAAGGCATATTTATTGCCTGTTATATTTATTGAATTTTCTGTTATATTTATTGACTTTTCTTTCTTAGGTTTATTTTAAAAGTGTTAGTATAATAATATTATATATTTATCCTTTTAAAACAACTGACTCAAGTTGCTTTTCATTTTTATGGCTTTAATTTTTTTTTTTTTTTAAATAATGAACAGTGGTCTTCAATAGAAAAAAAGATCTTTGCTCTGGGTTTGAAGTGTGGTCTAATGGTTAGAGCACTGAATTAAATCATAGTTCTGGCTCTGCCATTAATTAGCTCTGTGACCTTGGCCAGACATTTGATTCCCTAAATCTTTTTCTCTACCTGTAAAATAAGGGGGCTGCGTTGTATCCGTGAATCTAAACTTCATGTACCAACACACCCAGGGCCAATCCCATGTCCCCTTGGCATCTCCTCTTGCTGGCGTGTGTGTGTGTGTGTGTGTGCGCGTGCACACACATAGGCACAAAGGAGAGCATTGGGAATGTTGTGTGTAGATGGAAAAGCACCTAAGTGCCTAAGATACGTCTCCTTCAGGGGTAGAATAGTGTTTTCACACTCCTGGAATAGGGTTATCACAAGCTTTTCTGCTGAGAACCTTGTATCAGGGTATGAGATTATTCCTAAAATTGCAGCTCTCAATTAAATTGTTAAGCAGTACTTGTCCTTTGAGAGGTGAGCACACATCTAGTTTGATTTTAATTGTGCCCCAAATACCTATCTACTCAAACACTTAGCTGACTTCCTCCCCTCCCCCATCCCCCCAGCAGCCTCCTTTCATGGAGTCAGCTTTGTCTATTTCGGCCTACGGTTCTGATCATTAGAGTCACAGTTGGATTAGGCCAAGCTTTGCAAAGCATTTTTCAAGGAACAGTATTCCATTGAGATGCTCAAGTTAAAAGGACTCTGTGGTCAAATTAGTTAGAGAAATGCTGCTTATCATAGCCTCATCTCTGAAACATTTATAATGTATATAGCAGTCCTAAAGTAAAGAAGTCCTAGGGAAACATGTTTAATTTTCTTAATCCAGGGCTCCTAAATTAATGTGAATGTTAAAGACTCTTTTCATTTTTAATACTTATTAACCTTGTGTAGAACTATTGTACCACAGAATGTTCTTTAGGAATAATCAGTTAGATAACAGAAGGAGGGGTATTGTCTCCAGAATTCCATAAGTGAGACTCATACATGCTTTGTGGGAGAGCTTTTTTCGGTCCTTTTAAATTATGCTGCATCAATTTATTTGATTAGTTTCTTGAAGCCTGGGTCCCAAGGGGATGACTTTTGGGAGAAGGATGGTTCGGTGGCAGGAGTGCAGCAATAGCATTTCCTGGGTGTTGGTGGATTAGAGAAGATAGAACTAATGACAGTATGGGGCATGAGTGGTATGGTAGGCTAAAATATGGTCTCCCCCAAAATATCCACATCCAAATCCCTGGAACCTATGAATGTGACCTTATTTGAAAAAAGGGTCTTTGTAGATGTAATTACGTTAATCTTGAGATGAGATCATCCTGGTTTATCCAGGTGGGCCCTAAATCCACTGACAAGTGTCCTCATAAGAGGCACTCAGAGAAGAAGAGACACACAGAAGAGGAGGTGATGTGAGCACACAGGCAGAGGCTGGAGTGATGCAGCCACAAAGCAAGGGTTGCCACCAGCTGCCAGGAACTAGAAGAGGCAAGGCACAATGTCCCCTACGGCCTCCCAAGTGAGTGTGGTCTTGCTGACCCCTCAATTTCAGACTTCCCACCCCAGAACTCAGAGAGAATCAATTTCTGTTGTTTGAAGCCACCCAGTTTGTGGTAATTTGTTATGGCAGGCACAGGACACTAACACGGGGGAAGAGCACAGAAGGGGAAACAGTGAAGCAAAACCTCAGTCACTGGAGAGGTGCCCGAGTCAGCCCCTACTGGTGCTCTCCCAGCCTGGCTCAGTGGAAGCCCGCTCCGAACCTGGAGGGTGTGGGAAGCCCTTTAGCCTGGCATGGGGTGTGCAGACCCTCCTTAGGTTGCCTACAGTCCTTAGTTCTTGTCACCTGAACTATTAACTGTCTTTCCTCCTTTCCCCAGGCCACAGAGGCAGAGTGCTGCACCTGGCTTTGAGTCCAGACCAGACCCGGGTGTTTTCTGCTGCAGCTGATGGGACAGCCTCTGTATGGAATTGCTACCAGTCCCCCAGCCCCTCTAAGCCTCAGCATGCTCATTTCTAAGTGAGGACAATGACACTGCCTTGTCTTCTCCATGGGGTGGTTGAGTGTCAAGCAAGATGAAGAGCTCTTCCTGCTGCCGGTGCCTGTCCTCCTGACCTTCCTTCTCAGTTGCTTTACGTGCTCTGCTTCCTCCCATTGCATTTCCCAGGGACTGTCTGTGACCTCTTGTCTTCTCTCTGCTTTCTTGCCCTCCCCCTTCCTCCCACCTCCTCTTTCTTCTTCTCTTTTCCTTTTCAGAGATTCATGTTCACTGTTTTAGCCAGAATAATATCATAGCAAAGATTTCTAAACACTTCTTTCCCACCTGACTTTTCTCCCAAGCTCCAATCTCATACTTCTGATGGCCTATGGGTATTTCCTTTTTGAGATCCTTTCCTGTCTTTAGCTCTATCTCAATACATTGAAAACACAACTCATTCACTTGAAAAACATTATTAAAATCCTACTATATGCTAGGCAGTATGTTAAGCATGCATATTAATTCCTCTTAAAATTAGCTCTTCTGTAGGAATCCCTTTTCCCTCCTAGTGGTCTCATCCTTATTCTAGTCACCAAGTCACTAGGGAGCCTACGGATTATTGTGCTCTGTGCATCCTTGGTTCAACCTTTGTTCTTTTCTCTTTTGTTTCACTAGTAATGTCCTGAATACCTGATGGGCCAGTCCATTGTAATTGCCTTCTAACTGGTTCTCCTGTTTTTAGTCTTCTTGAGTCTCCACCCCACTGCTGGGTTAAACTTCTGAAAGCACTGTGCTGATCCTGTTTGTCCCCTGCTCATAAACTCTCCATGACTCTCTGTTACCTAACCCCCTGCGTCTCAACCTCTCTAGCCCTGAGCCCAGGACCTGAAATTAGGGAACCTATTCTTGCCGTGGCTCTGCTATAAACACAGTGTGTAACCTCAGTGTGTAGCAGTGTTTGCAAGAATAGGAATTTGGATTTGATCACTGCTAAGTTTCCTTCAAGCTTGATAAGTCCACAGTTTTGTGTTTTTAATGTTAATTCCCATTCATCTGCTACCTAAGTCTTTCAATTTCTTGCCTTGGTACCTTCGTTGGAGCTTTTCTTCTAATCAGGAATTCCTGCTTCTCTCTCCCTTTTCTTTACACCCTGGCACAGGTCCTAACCTCTCCAGGAAGTGTTTTGAAATGATGTTATTGGGTTTGAATTCTTGACATTAGTTTGAATCGCCTATTCGTTATGAACATACTATTGTAGTTGTTTTTAAAATCTTTTACTACTATGAGGATCTTTGGTTATTTTAGTTTTAATGTGCTTATTTGTGCTGTGGACAATTAAGTTGAGGGGTTGAGGGAGGATACATTATCCTTTTTGGTGCGACTTAGAATGTTATGCACATGCCATGTGACTCTAGTTCACTCTGCCGGTGCAGATCCATCCACTAACTTTATAGAAAAGAAATGGGTATAGTCATACTGATTGACTTTATTTATGATAAGATTAAGAAGTGACAGCAAGTAAAATGAAATACAGCTCTCTAAACTGCCCTCTTCATAGTCTCAATGATCCAGTTGAGGTGTTTCTTTGAGAGAAGAGTGTAGACACCGGGCCCTCGAGGGTCTCCGCATTTCTTGGGAAGACCAAAGGCAGTGATACCTCGGAAGGTTCCCTCACACAGCAGTGGGCTTCCAGAGTCTCCCTGCAGGAAGGCAAGAGGGGTGGGGTGGGGCCGGTGTCGAACACGGCCACTAGTGAAATGGAAGACATTCTACGGCATTTAATATGGAGTTAAGACCAACTTAGTTGAAAATTAGTGCTTAAAAACCAAAATGTTTGGAAATATTTTAATATTTTTAAATTGGCTCACTTGGCTTATTTATAAACGAGTGAAAATGGAAACAAAACTTGTATCATTTGTTATCCACTAATTTTGAGACCGGTTCTCTGCTTTCAGAAAGCAAATCTTCCTGGTTATTTGTCATTTTCTCAAAATGCTTAATAACTCCAAGCGTAAAACAGTCAAGTGCAGATGGTACATTGAGGCAAAGAATAAAAACCATGTTTTCTGGTTCCTCTAGCAGATAATTGTCTTCCCAAAGAAACAAAACCAAAGCAACCCCTTTCAGGCAAAAGTTGGCCTTATGAGTATATGAAATAAGGAGCCATATGAGAACCTAGGGTTCTTCCTGGCCAGGTATATTTCCCCTGCCCATGACTGTGCAGAATTAGTCCTTTAGGTTTAATTCATCAACCATCAATGCCAGGGCATTGAGAGAACAGAAAGGATTGCTAGACTTTGATAGTAGATGGTGGTTAATGGGAGGGGGACTAGCATCTTGGCCTCACGATGTTGCATGTGGGTTCTGAAAGCATGAAAGTTCTGGGTTCCTGGGTACCCAGAGTGGGGGACAAGGGAGGGAATGGTGAGGAAGGGCAAAGAAGAGGAAGTGGAAGGGTGCTAAAGACAAATGCCATCTTTTCTCAGATTCTGGTTAGCCTTGGTCCTGAAAGCAAGACATAGCTCCTAGGAAGGACAGATACTGGATCTCTCATTCCCTGATAACTCTCAAACCATGCACACTGCACACTCTTGCTCTTCGGGTTAGACTCTATAGGGTCTTTGGGAAAGGTGAGAAATGACAAGAGCTTAAAAATCTAAGTGTTTTTTCTACTTCTGTCTTTAAGCAGAGCCCTGTCCTGCCCCTTCTCAGGGGGACTCTGGGCTGGAGGCTTACACATTCTTTGATGTGGGTCATGCTTGGAAATTGTTTACTGGGGAATGAGCTCAGATCTAGGAAGCTGTGGGTTCTAGCCTGTGGTCCTCAGCCAGGCTTGGGAATGACAGGCATTTCAGACAGGACCAGGTATATGGCAGAGGAATGTTTGGGGGATTGCAGAGATGGGGAAAGGGTACTGAAGGCCCTTGAGGAACCCTGACTTCCATTCTCCTAAGTGTTGAATATCTTCAAGTTTAGATCTATATATGTTAATATGAAAAATGAGAAAAAACATTGCTTTTCTGGTTTATGATATAAAATCAAGAATACATAGTTGGTCAACCCATGTACTAGCAGTGATCTTATTTTTAACAACTTACTTCAGCTGAGCATATTAGTTTATTTGATGGGGGTTTCATCAAATTTCTTTCAGAAAGCACTAGGACCCTGTAGAAGCCAATGCCATGAGAAAATAAAGCATGACATTCTATTTTCTTTATCTGAATGACTTATTCCAACCGCTTAAATGTGGAATCTTATTTTACTTACATTGCAGGTGTCTTTTCCACCTTGGAGGCTTCCAGCACAAATCATGTTCAGTCCAATCACAGGATTAAAATTATAGTGCTTTTGATCATTGCAGATTTTTCTGTCTATGATGGTGACATTGACTTCCCTCAGAGTATCGGACTGAGGTGACTTATTGTGAAACTTCCCCCACCCTGCAACTTGACACTTGGTTCCTGGCTTCACATCCTCCCCCTTTTTAGGTAGATGAAGGATAGTCACGTTTTTGTTAATTATTGCTTTTTTGTTCAGCTGTTGGGAGAAAAGCAAAAGGATCAATAGAATGAGATAAGTATTAACATTTTTAGTTAAATTCTAGCCCAACCCTGAAGGACCTCCTTATGTGAATTTGTAACAATAGGGGCCCTGAGGAAAGGTTTCCATGCAGGTGGCCAGATTGTAGGAGGTTCTATGATTGTTAAGACAATCAAAGGTACGTACCCGCAGAAGTTTAAGATCACCCTCATGTGTGTCCTCGTCATAGCACGGATATGGAAACTCTTCCTTAACGAACATTATCTGTTTTTCTGGCTCATTCTTGGTTATTGAGTGAGCCCCAAGAACAACTTTGGACTTTTTGTTCCTGAGAATAGACACAACACTCTTTACTGGGTTTATTCTTTTAATCAGGAGCTGAGCATATTATGTATTGATCAGCTTCATTGTCCCATGTGTAAATACACGTGTTGTGGAGATATTTCTTTGTGACTCAGAAAGAAAACACGTGCTTTAAAGAATAAAAAGTAAGATGTATATGAATCCATCATCATTATCATCACCACCACCACCAGCTTATTTATAAAATGCTTAAACAGGTTCATTGAAAAACAAATAAGAGAATTCCATGGCAGCAAAGCCAAGTCTTGGGCTTGCCAGCCCCACCCTCCCACCCCCAGCTTGGCTGTGACAGAGAATCAGGTTGCAGATACTAGAAAACAAAGATCTCAGTAGTCCAGGGACAGAAGCAAAAGGCACCTGATAGTTGTAGGGTAATGCATTGAAGGGATCTTTGTAAGAGAACAACTAAGTCACCTTGAGTGGGAAAACTTTCCCAAACAGATTGCCCAGCAGAGGAGGGCCCTACTTGCATGGTGTTGAGTGTGTGTATGTTGGGGGGATGGTGGTCTGAAGGAGGGGCCCAGGAGTCTTTTCTTCTTTTACTCCATGCTAAAGTTTCATTTTGATTAACAAAATCAATATACTCTCTGATGTATTGATGATTAAGGCTATCATCATCCATAACCTAGTAGTATAAACTATACCAGCCCGATATTCACACTGCCTTTTTCCCACTACACTGGCTGAGATTGGTCTCACTTAAGACATTAGAACAGTGCTTTCCTGTAGAGCATACTTTGCTGATGAAATGTTCTATAAATCTGCACTGTCCAGTATGATAGACACTAGCCACACATGGCTACTGAGGACTTGAAGTATGGCTAGTGCAAACAAGGAGCTAAATTTGGAATTTTATTTAACTTTAATTAACTTAAATTTACATAGCCACATGTGGCTAGTGGCTATCATATTGCACAGCCCAGGTTTAGAGGCTTGATTTAGGGAGTGGAGAAAAGATCATACCCAAGAAGAAGTTTGAAGGTAGTGGTCAATAGGAGTTAAGAGACAGCCGAAGATGTGAGAAGAATTCACTAGGGATACAGGAAGGCACTGGAAACAAGCTTTTTCTACCTGGCAGTTGTGCCTGGGCACTGAGGAGGCACTGGAAGTTTTCCCCTTCCAGGCTGTGGCTAATTCTATCCAGTCAAGCTGTCATGACCAGAAGCAAAGCTTTGCAGACCTATACCTGGTGATTGTATGGAGACCTGCAGGGAGAGCGGTGGGTGCTGCTTCCTCATTGGCCTGATTCTTTTTGGCAAGTCTGGGCTTCACTTCCTTTTGGGCTAAAGGAAGTCTCCAAAGATTTAAGTGATGTGAAAATACACATGAGCCTACTGTGGATTAGTGGAATTTACTCTTTTTATTAGTCTTTCCCCAAAGTAGAATATCTCCACAAACATTTTTTTAAAACCCAAGCACTTACAGGACACAGTGAGCTGCAGTCAGCACCCAGTCTTTTGCAATCAAAGCACCAGCACAGATGTGTTCTCCGTTAAGTAGGACCATGTAGGGTCTTGAATGAGGAGTTACTTGATTTCCTCCGATAATTTTTACACAGACATCTGTTCAATAGAAAAAGGCAAATCAGATTGGTGCCACCCCAAAGAACGCCATATAAAGCCATGGTTCTAAGACCAGTGATGCTCTTCGTGCTTGGAGAAGAAGTGTGGATGAGAGCATTTCTCGCCCTGCTACTTTTATCCCATGTAGACCTTCAAACATCTGAATGTTAATCCCATTCCTGTTGGACTCAGAGAGGGTCCTGCTCTTTTGCCCACAGAGCCATGCCATTGGCTGTTCCAGGGATCATTAGGCTGGAAATGTGTCACAAACCACCAGCCTCAGCGATTGTAAGGGATAGAGAGCTGTGTGTTGGTCTATACCAGCAACAGTCGGTGAAGGAGATGCTGGTGGCCATGACAACCGTGAGTTCCCCCACTCTATTCTGGCAGACTGTTAATTTGGGGGGAAGCAGAGAGGACTTTAGAAGCCTGACAACTTCCCTTTCCACTCCAAGCCCTAGCGAGACCACATGTTGCAAACTGACATTAGCACCTCTAGCTGTGACCCTGGCCATGAGATCATTGTGAGACTCTTGGTTATTCAACTACTCTGTCCTCACTGTCCTCCACCATTCTTGTAAGTTGACAATAACTTTTATTGCACCCAGAGCTTCCCTTCAGTCTCCAGACTACACCACATGGTTTGATCGAAGGCCTTTTCCAATGACGGAGGGGAAGGAAGGAGGGAATTTTCTATAAGTAGAGAGTTCTGCCTTCGTAAAATTTCCCTGGTGATAGACTAGGAGTATAGACCCATTGTTAGGGAGCAAGGGGACCTAAACACAAGGGAACCATACATGCTGGTTGAGAGGACCTTATGTCTTTGTGATGTACTCTCAGCTCTCCACCTTCTACACCAGATGTTCTTGGATTCTCCTAAAATATTTCTCCTGACTGTGGGCTGAGACCCATTTTTTTTTTTAAATAGGGAACAGTGCCTTTTATTCCATAGTTAAAACTAACTCATTGCCGAATTCACAGATGTAGAAGCCTTTCATAAGGTCTGCTGAGGGTGTGGGTAAGGGATCTGTGCTTTCCAGAAAGGAGTTGGGAAGGGAAAATTCTAGGCTCTGGAAATAAAAGGTAAGGAACTTATAAAAACCAAGAGGACTTCACCCACATCCCAATTTTTCCTAGAGCGAGTCAAGTATAGATAGACTCCAAAGGTGAATTTTGGGACTTTCCAGACTGCAGAAATGATAAATTCAATAAAACATCCCTTTTTGCAGAGTTCTGTGTTTGTTTAGTGAGCAAATATGTCAGCCTCAGAAATAAGTCCACATCTCTTGCCACCAACCACTCGCTTTTAAAAACTAGAAATTCCTGGTCCCCACCTAGAGTTAAATTAAGTCAGAACTTCTGAGGCTGAAGCTGCAACATCAGTATTTTTTAAGAGCCCTCCAGATTATCCTAATGTGTGTGAGGTGGAGACCCCTCGTCCCAAGCAGTGAGCCTTGCTTTGCTGTGTTGTTCACTTTTTGGGTCTGCCTTGCTCTCTCTGAACACAGGAACCAAAGTGGAGCAGAGCAAGTTGCTTTTGTTGTTGCCTTTGAAGAAAAGATATGGTTGGATTTTTTTTTTAATCTGCCTGTTGTCACCGTTATGGAGGATTTAACATGCGTGAATATAGTCATATATGCCATGTTTATAATATGCCCACCCTTTTGGCTCAAATATCCTGCAACCTTGTTATTTTAAAATTTCTTCTTCTCATTTTTAGGTGTAAGATAAACCTGAAAACTTCTTTGGGAATTCCTGGCAAGACATGTTATTACATCAGCCCCTGCCCACTCCTCCTACCTCCAAAAGCCTATGGGCCCTGGGGAAAAACCATGGCTGGCTCTATGTTTGTCAGACCATTTTACCCCAGCCCAGAGTAGTTCTTACTTCTTAGTGGGTTCTTCAAGGAAAATCTAGAGCTACCCAGGAGCACTTACCCTTCCAGTGATTATGCCATGAATTTTACAGCATTTCAACCCATGCTTTGGAACTCACACCAAAGCCTGAATATTGGTTACCATCGGTACACCAAAGAAGTAGATTAATAAAAAATACCATAGCACTTCCAAAGAGTAGATGTGGGAACTTTTCTAATGTCCTAATGTATTCCCAAGGAGACTCTAGATGAGAGAAATAATTATAAAAATTCAAATAATTCCTGATTCACTTTTGGTGTACAGGTTAGATTTGTCTTGCCTTTAAAACTATCTATGCATTTTCAGCTGCAAGAAAGGCTGAACTGACTAAGGCACTACTATGCCTTTCCTGAAAGGTTCTGTTTGTTTCCTTAACTCAAGAGTGTTTTGTTTGTTTGTTCATTTTTACATAAACCTTTCTGGCAATTTTCAAGCTACAAGTTGGCAGCAATAAACATTGGTGGTTCTGTTATCTCTTATAAAGAAATTACAAAAGAGAAAGAAAGATTTTTTTTTTTCCACTCTAAAATAAAGATGTATTTAGAATCCTAGAAAGAATGCTAAACATTTTAAGCTATGAAGAGTAGGGGGGAATCTTAGTTTAGTAAGATAACATTACCAAAGGTTCACTGAAAGTTTGCTCCATTTTGCTTAATGCTTATTATGAAAATGACAAGAATCACTTACCTTCAGGAATTAGCAGGAGAAAAATGACAATTGAGAGAGAATATGCCAGAAATTTGTAGGAGTTCCTCATTGTGGCTTGTGTCCCCACATCAATCAACATGAAAATCTGTTTTCAGTTCTTGATCGCCTCTATTTATAAACTGAGAGTACAAAGGATGTGGTTTCCTTTCTTTCTTTCAAATTTCAGACTTCAGCATTAGGAAACTAAATGCAAGTGAGAACAGTGAATACTTGCTCTTTGCCAAGGTAATGCTTTCCTCTGTGAGGGCTGCTGAGGGGGAGCATAGTCATTCTACAGGGTGGGAGGGGGCAAGGGGACCTTGCTGCCATCAGATCATAGTGCACAGTAACTGGTTGTAAATGTCTCAGCTAAGATTTCGAAGACTGTCATCATCAGCAATATCCATGAATGGAAGAAACTCCTCTACGACTTAAGTTAGAGCTTCAAAAACACGTCCTAAAACTTGGTCACCAAGCAAATTTATTTCTAGCTATTTCTTTGGGTTATATAGCATGAATAGGCCAAGTGCGAGTGGAGGGTAGGACACAGATTATTTACATGTAAGCTCCTGCCTCAATTTTCCTTCCCCACTTTGTGGAGAATGGTTTATGTGCCCCTGCCTGGAGTCTGCAGCAGGTGTAGGGACATGGGCTGCTGGGGGTAGGGCCTGATGGTCCTTTCCAGCCCTCTGACTGTTTAATTTTCCAACTTTAGATACTGAAAGTATCTCTGATTTTCCCCTCCCTCCCTCCCTCCCTCCCTCCTTTCCTTCCTTCCTTCCTTCCTTCCTTCCTTCCTTCCTTCCTTCCTTCCTTCCTTCCTTCCTTCCTTCCTTCCTTCCTTCCTTCCTTCCTTATTTAGCTGAGAAGGAAAATGGGAGTCAGACATGGCTATTTTGTTCCAATATTGGGGAATGTCTCACTCTTAGAAGATTCAACCTCAGTCCCTGGAGGAGCAGTATGCAGTATGTTTTCTATTAGAAATGTTTTTAGCTCTTTTTTCTGAGCTGAGGATGTGGTTTCTATTATACTTATGGTCATATGTTCTATTAGGATGTTGGTGTTGAATCAACCATCCCCATAGTTAACACCCAGATGACTTCAGACCGAATGGTTCCTTTCTTAGAAATCATATGACCTTAGAAGGGAGCCTAACTGAGACCCCTGAGTGTTTTTTTCCCAGATATTGCTAGTGTGTCAAAGGTTCACATTTTCAGTAACAGCAGTGGGATACCCTGCCTCTGGTTTTGGTGGGTAATTTTAGTACAATCTTTAAAAAATAAAATTTTAATTGACTACACCTACTGAAAATTTCTTAAAAAAAACACCAACAATTTTATTTCTTTTTATGTGAATGTCATTGCTATGCTTCAATTTATGTTGACTTTTCACAGCTTTATGAGATATAACTTATACACCATAAAGTTCACCCATTTAAAGTGTACAATTCAATGAGTTTTAGTATATTTACAGAGTTGTGCAGCCATCTCCATAATCTAATTCTTGAACGTTTTCACCATCCCCAAAGAAACCTTGTACCCACTAGCAGTCACCCCCATTAGGCAACCTCTGATCTACTTTCTGTCTCCAAAGATTTGCCTGTTCTGAACACTTCATATAAATGGAATTATAAATATATGGTATTTTGTGACTGACTTCTTTCACTCAGCATAACGCTTTTGAGGTTCATTCACAGTGTAACATATACTTTATTCCTTTTTATTGTCAAATAATATTCCATTGTATACATATAGCATATTTTATTTATTCGTTCATGAGTTGATGGACCTTTGGGTTGTTTCTACTTTTTAACTATTACAAATAATGCCCCTGTGAACATTCATGTACAAATTTTTGTGTGGATACGTGTTTTCATTTTTCTTAGGTCTATACCTAAGAATGAAATTAATGAAATTACTGGTTCATATGGTAACTCTATGCTTAACATTTTGAGAAACTTCTAAACTGTTTTCCAAAGTAGCTGCACCATTTTACATTCCCACCAATAATTAGCTAAGTTCTAATTTCTCTACATCATTGCCAATATTGTTATTGTTTGTTTTTTGGACAATTGCAATTCTAGTGGGTGTGAAGTAATATCTCATTGTGGTTTTGATTTGCATTTTCCTAATGACTACAGATGTTGAGCTTCTTTTCTTGTGCTGTGTGCCGTTCATATATCTTCTTTGGTGAACTGTCTATTCAAGTCCTTTGCCCATTTTTAAATTGAGTTATTTGTCTTTTTATTATGGAGGTATAAGCATCCTTTATACATTCTGGATACGAGTCCTTTATAAGACATATAATTTGCAAATTTTCTCCAAGTCTGTGGGTTGTCTTTTTTCTTTCTTGATGGTATCTGTTGAAGCACAAAAAATTTTAATTTTGATGAAGTCCAACTTAATCTCTTTTATCACTTTTGCCTTTGGTGTCATATCCAAGAAATCATGAACTAACCCAAGATCACAAAGATTTACTCCCACATCTACTTCTAAGAGTGTTATAGTTCTATCTTGTTCCGACACTTAGGCTTATTTTTTGTTAATTTTTTTCTATGTTATGAGTTAATTTTTATGTATGATTGAGGTAGGGGGCCAATTTCATTCTTTTACGTGTGGATGTTTAGTTGTCCCAGGATTATTTGTTGAAAAAACATTTTTTTTCCTTTTTTTTTAACTCATGGAATTGCCTTGGCCCCTTTGTTGAAAATCAATTGACTATAAATATTAAGGTTTATTTCTGGACTCTCAATTCTATAACATTTAAGTATATGTCTAACCTTATGCCAGTACCACATTGTCTTGATTACTGTGGCTTTGTAGACAATTTTGAAGTTTAAAAGTCTGAGTCCAATACCTTTGTTCTGTTCTAACAATCTCATCCAGGTTGTTTTTGATATGAAATATAAGCTTTAAAAATTGTGTATGTAGCTATTTCTTTATGTTCTTGGGAAAAAATTTAATTTATTCCAATGTGAATGAGCCATTACAACCGTGTAAACCAGTAGTTCTCGAAGTGTGATTTCGGACTCCTAGGGGGTCCTGAGGTCCTGCGACCCTTTCAGGGGTCTGTGAGGCCAAAACTATTTTCATAATAATACTAAGATATTGTTTGCCTTTTCCCCTGTGTGTCGACATTTGCACTGATTGTTCAAAAGCAATGCTGGGTAAAACCTCTGACACTTTAGCATGAAATCAGTGCAGTAACACCAAACTGTACTAGTCACTATAATCTTGTCAGACATGTTAAAAAAAAAAAAAGCCAGTTTCACTCAAGAAAGTTATGGATGAAGCAGTAAAACATTTTTAATCTTACTAATCTTTATCCTGTAGTAAATGTCTTTTTAATATCTACATAATATGGGAATTATGCAAAATATGCACAAAGCACTTTGGCTGCACACTGAAGTACGAGGGTTGTCTTGAGGAAAAGCTCTAGTGTGAGCTGATCTATCTCTTTTCATGGAGTACTATTTTTCTTTGAAAGAATGCTGACAAAGTATGCTTATTCAGACATTACTATTTGGCAGACATTTTCTCAAATATGAATGAAGTAATTCTGACAATTTTTCTTGCTAATGATAAAATTAGGGCTTTCAAGTGAAAGTTAGAATTTTTGGAAAACTTGTGTCTGCTATCATGATCTTGACATCTTTCTAACACTTAAAGACTCTCCTGATGAGATGGTGATATTAACAAATACAAATTTTAAAACACTGTGTAATGAAATGTCCCAACATTTGGAAAATCTGCATAACTCAGTGAACCAATATTTTTCAAAAGGGCAATGCATGCCATTCCACGCATTTGTTTTTGAATTTGCTGTACTCTTTCCAAAGTAGCAGCGGAGTGAATTAGCTATGGGGGTAAATGGCTGGAATCACATTAATTAATTATAATTAATTAGTTATTTATTGAATGCCTGTTAGGTGCCAGATGTAATGCTAGGTGCCAAGGATAAGAAGCAAAAGTGAATAAAACAGATTTAATCCTTGTCATTACGGATCGTAGAGTCCAATAAGGAAGAAATCTTATACATATATAAAATAATTTTAAATTGTCATAAGTATCATAAAGAAAAGAAATTGGGTGCCAAGATGGAGAATACTAGGAGAGGGCCTATTTTAGAGAGGGTGATCAGAAAAGCTTTTCTGAGCAACTGACATGTAAGCAGAGACCTGCAGGATGAAAAAGAGCCCACCTGAGAAAACCTGGCTTGTGGGTGAGTGTGGGCATGTGTGAGTGCCCATGGGGGTGGGAATGTATGTGAGGGACGGTGGGTGGGAACCAAGCCCCGAGTGGGAGAGAAGAAAGCCTGCATGGCTGGAGTGGCGTGAGCCAGACAGAGCCAGCTCACGCAGGGCCGTGAACACTGTGGTGAGAAGTTCAGATTCTTTCTAAATGTCTGCGGCAAGTCCTCTGTTAGAGGATATTTTATTTACACACATTTGGAACTAGAAGGTGCTCTTGTTCATGCCACTCCTTAACAATTGAGGGAATTGGGGCCCAGAGAGCTTGAATGGTTTCTTCAAAGCCCTGTGGAGAGTTGGAAGCAGAGCAAAAGTCAGGACTTCTGGTCCAGAGTCACGGTTTTTCTCACTCCCACATTCTGGGCTGCAGAGACAAATTGCGTCTGTAGCTGGGTTTTTGCTTAGAGAAATACAGCTCACTTTCAACAAGTCATCCCACTGTTGTTAGCAGGGAGATTGCCCAGTGCTGAAGTACCTTGCATGTAACAGGCATTCAGTATTTGGAATTATCTCATTAGATACACAGAAATGTCTCTTTCTACATAATTTAAAGAAGAGGGAATTTAGGCTTAAAGAGGGAAAGAGGAAGAAAACTGACATTTATTAGGTCCCTTCTAAGGACCTCTCCTCTGCATGGCCTCCTAGACTCCTGGGAAGAAGCTGTTATTGCCAGCTCACCACCTCTTCCAACATCATGAAGGGGAATGTGGTACGTAAATAGTCCCTATGTCCCAGGGATGTGTGAGGATTAAATTAGACAGCAGGTGAACCGTGCCTAGCACAATGCCTGGCACATATGAAACAGTAAATGAGGTATTGTTGTTATGGTTGCTGGGCATCTTTACCTCCCTAATTTACAGCCTGTCTTTGGCTGAGAAACAAAAATAAGAGTAAATAAGAATACATAGCTGCTAATTAAGGGCAGAGTATTTTCTTAGAAGTAAGTTTCTGAACCATTCTAGGCTTCAGCATCCTCCTCTGTATAATGAGGGAATTGGACTAACGGCTATCTGAGGACCATGTCAATGACTACATGAGACCAGTGTGTGTGTTTCTGAAACCATCCCTTTGGTTATCAGAATGGATAAAACTAAGAAGACTGATGGTACCATCTGTTGGTGAGAATGTGGAGCAACTGGGACTCTCACATACACTGCTGGTGGGAGTGTAAGTTGGCAAAACCATGTCGTAGAATGCATTGGCAGTATCGACTAAAGTTGAACATACATGTACCTTATGGCCCTGTAATTTCATTCATTTATATAAACCCAACAGAAATGCCTGCACATGGGTACCAAGAAAAATGTGCAAGAATTTTATAGCTGTATTTTACATAATAATTCGAAACTGGAAACAATCCAAATGTCTATCAACATTAGAATGCATAAACAATTTGCACAGTGGAATAATACAGCAATGAAAATAAGGAAGTTTAGCTATGCAACAATGTGGATAAATCTCACAAGATAATATTGAACAAAATAAGGCAGATATAAAAGAATACATAAAGTTCAAAACAGCCTAAATTTATCTATGGTGTTAGAAGTCAGGATAGTGGTTACCTTTGGGGAGAATAAAGATTGGGAGGTGGAACAGATGGTGTTCTGGGGTCTGAGAGCCATCTATTTCTTGACGTGGTGATTGTTAAGGAGGTGTGTTTATTGTAATAATTAATGGAAAAATAAAATGAGTGTAAGAAGCGGGACTGTCAGAGTTGGTGGAGTTATGAGGATTTATCTATATCATTCATTCATTAAAAAGTATTTTTCAAACACCTAGATATTGAGAATTTTTCAGTTAACAGAACAGACAAAAATCCCACTCTCATGGAACTTGCATTTTAGTGGGAGGAAACAGAAGTAAATAATAATTATAGACATAAATCGCATGTTAGAAAATGATACATTAAAAAAAGCCCACAGTAAGGGTGGAGGGAGTGTGAATTGGGGACACATGCTGTGCGATTTTGAATAGGGAGATTTAGGGAGGTGTGTTGAGAAGGTGACACTCTAGCAAAGATTCAAAGCAGGGCAAGGATGTCAGCCGTGAAGATATCTAGGGGAACTGTCCAGAAATAGGGGAAATTCAGTGGAAAAGCCCTAACTGGTTTCCATGCCTGGTGAGTTTGAGGAAGAGTGGAAAGGCCGGTGTGGCTGGAGAGAAGTGAGTGAGGGAAGGAAACAAGGTCAGGGAAACTCCGGGAGACAAAATCGAGAGAGCCTGTGGGACACTGGATGGGCTTTACCCTTTACCCTGCATGAAATAAGGAGCTGGCACAGGGCTATAAGCTGAGGAGTGACAGGATCTGACATGTGCGGGCAGGATCGCTTTGGCTGCTGTGTAGGGAACAGCCCGAGCCCGGGCAAGGGTGGGAGTGGGAAGGTCAGGAGGCAATTGTAGAGGATCAGGCCAGAGGGCATGGCGGCTTGGAGCCACGTGGTAGCAGCAGACGTGGTGAGAGGCAGGTGGATTCTCAATGCCAGGGTGGTCCAGGTGGCAGAGAAGAGGAGTGACCAGCAATAGCAACTAAGGAGCAGGGATGTGTGAGGTAGGAGAGAGCCAGGAGAGTGTGGTGTCCCGGACACCAAGGGAAGCAAATGATCCCAAGAAGAGGGGGAGCTCAACGGGTCAAATACTGCTGAGAAGCAAGAAAAGGGAACTGAGAACTGACCACTGGGTTTCACAAGATTAACAAGGTAACAAGGTGAAGGTCTCGACAAGAGCCATTTCTGTCGAATGTGGGACAAAAGCCATTTGGAGTTTAAGAGAGAACAGGAGAGAAATTGAAGCAGGGACATCTCATTTGAGGAGTTTTGATATAAAGAAAAGTAGAGAAATAGGGGAGTGCCTGAAGAAAGTGTCTTTGTTTTCTTTTTTTCCTTTTTTCCTTTTAAGATGGGAAAGATATAAACAGGCTAGTATGGTTATGGGAATGGAAAAAATTGAGGTTATGATGGGTGGAGGGCTGCAGAATTACTGGAGCTGATGCCTTGGAGTAGGTGACAGGCACTCCTGAGACTTGCAGCTGTGGCCTGCTGATAGTCTGGAACCCAAACTCGGAGGAGACTGATTCCACAATGGAAAGCAGATACATTACAACAGAAGATTGATCCGACAGAATCCATGGCATTTTTCATTTGCTCAGAGCACATCCTCTCTCTTCTGAAGGCACATCAGCTTCAAGGCAGAAGATGCTTGGTTACAAAGGAATGTGTCACTCCCTTCACTCCCACCCCTGAATTCAAGGTCATACTCCCTGTCACTCAGACTTTCCCCTTTCCAATATAATGATCTCTCTCTCAAAAGAGAACTGACACCAGGCTCCTAGAATCAGCATCATCTTTGCAATGTCCTGAACAAACACTGACAAACGATTCATCACTGTCCCTCCTTTTCCAGAAACTGGCCTGCCCCTGCTGGAAAGCCTTCTTTCCTTAGACATATTGGTGATAGCAGAGAGGATAAGATTAAGGAACAGCTCTCTGCAGTTAGCCCCAGTCTCGAGGATGCCCTTCGGAGACTCTACATGATCTGCTCCTTCTCCAGTCTCTCCAGGGGCACCTTTGTAAATCCCCACTGTGGGTAGGCTGCTTTAGTAGGGGCTGTGCACCCATTTACAGCTGATGCTTCTAGCTTCAGTCTCAGAAGACACAGTAACTCTTTTAAAAAAAATTGAGATATAATTTACATGCTGTAAAATTCACCATTTAAAACTGTATATTTCAGTAATTTGAAGTATATTTACAAGGTTGTGCACCCATACCACTATCTAATTCCAGATTTTCATCATCCTCAAAAGAAAATCCATACTCATGGGCAGTCACTCTCCACTACTCCCTCTCCCTAGCCCCTGACAACCACTAATCTACTTTCTGTCTATGAATTCACCTGTTCTGGACATTTCATATATCATACAGTATGTGGCCTTGTAGGTCCGGCTTCTTTCACTTAGTGTATTTTCAAGGTTCATCCATGTTCAGCCATGTTCCTATAGGCTATCCATGATAGAATGTCTCAGTACTTCATTCCTTTCTATGGCTGAATAATATTCTATTGTATGGACATACTACATTTTGCATATCCAGTCATCAGTTGATAGACATTTGGCTTGCTTCTACTTTTTAGCTATTATGAATAATGCTGCTATGAACATTTGTGCACATGTTTTTGTGAGGACATATGTTTTTATTTCTCTTGGGTATATACCTAAGAATGAAATTGTTAGGTCATGTAATAACTCTGTGCTCAACCTTTGAAGACCTTCCAAACTGTTTTCCACAGTGGCTGTACCACTCATGTTCTTACCAGCAGTGTATGAAGCTTCCAGTTTCTTGACATCCTCACCAATGCTTATTATTGTGTTTTTTGATGGTAACCATCCTTGGAGGTATGAAGAGAGAGGATAGAAAATTTTTGACTTCAAATTCTGGAGACACTCATTTTAGACCCTTATATGTTATTATTTCCAGTTTACCGATGTGAAAATAGAGGCACAGACTAATTCCCCACTCGAGGTCTTAAACTTTTCAGTGATGGAGCTGGTGTCTGCCTTGTAGACCAGTGATCTTTGCACCAGGCTGCTGTGAGTTCTGTGGTAATTCCAGTCAGTGACCCAGACCTGTCAACAATAAAACTATATTGCTGGTGGCTGGCAGTTCTGTGGTTGAAAAGCTGTACTGGAGAACCCAATTACTTTTATTGAGGTGGTTTTAGGTTTGTGAACTGACCAGTACTGAGAAAACCAGGGCTTCTGGTGCAGTGGGGGGCAGGGTGGGAAAGGGGCCGTGTCCTCACTTTCCACTTTAGTAGAAATGTGGCTTCCCCACTTCCAAGCATGTGCCAACCAGCCTGAGGATCTCTCCTGCCTTCAGGGGCGCACCCACCTTCTACCCTTTTCTTTTGTTCCCCAATCCCTATTCTTGGCTCACCACTGTGATCTCTCTCTTTTCTAAAAGTCAAGCCAAGGATAGTAGGGGATGTGTTCAGGTTGAGTGGAGGGTAGAAGGAGACAGTTCTAGTTCTTTCATTTCTTCCTGCCTCAAGCTCAGCTTGAAACTGCAGAGGATCCTAGTATTGTAGAACTTGTAAAAACACAGGGACGCAGCAGCAATGGCCACCATCACATTCCTATCATTGCCTTGATTTCAGGCTCTACCTCCCAACCCCACTTCCTCAGTGCCCCTTTGAATTACTGGTTCTCCAAGCCCCCACCAGTCTTTTCACAGAACAGGACTGAAAGATCTCTGTAATGAGAACTACAAATCACTGCTGAAAGAAATTAAAGAGGACACAAAAAGATGGAAAGACATTCCATGCTCTTGGATTGGAAGAACTAACATTGTGAAAATGTCCATACCACCCAAAGTGATCTACAGATTCAATACAATCCCCATCAGAATAACAACAACATTTTGCACAGAATAGGAAATGCCCACGTACAACTATCCTTCCTCTCTCCCACTCATGTCTTCTCACAGCTGCACACTTACTATCTGACTCAATGGACAAGGGAGAAGGAGAAACCCAAACAGGACTCCGGGTCTTATTGAATGCACCAAAACTGGAGGCAGGGAAACATATGTTTGAACGGAGCAGTCCATTCAAGCTCTCTTATGGTCAAGCACATAGGGCCACCATGACAACAGAGTTAGGTTTTAACCCTAAGGTTAACTATGGTGAAGTTCTGATGCCCTCTTATGGTTTTTCCAGCAGCATCACACTATTGGCCACAGTGTCAGAGGTGGGATGGAGTTTCCTGACTCTACTCCAAGAGCAACTCCCTCACCTCCCGTACTCATCCCACCCCTTTGTAAAGGTGAGATTTTTAGGCCCTCAAGGAGACCTGACCACTTCTGTCCCTAGCTTGAAATCTGAGTCCATAACCCTTTCCCTTGATTACATTTGCCACTGTCTGGCTTAATTCCATCCCTTATTCAAAATTATTCAAGAAATATTTATTGAGGGCCTATTATGTTGGAGGACATGGAATTAAATAGATAAAAATACCTATCTGTGGAGCTTATGTTCCGGTGAAGGAGGCAGAGAAACAAACATAATTAAAGCACATCAGAGGGTGTTAAATGCCCTGGAGAAAAATAGAGCAGGGAAGCAGTTCAGGGAGCACCCTCCAGTGGGTGGCGGGGAGGTAGTGCCTTTCACAGCCCAGAGAGCCTGGTGGGAATTAGAGTATGGGGTTCAAGGGGTGACTGAGGGAGAGGCCCAGCCTGATAGTCTCAAGGCAGATAGGGTGTGTGCACGTGCAAGTGTGCATATGTGTGTGCATGTGCGTCTTGTGTGTTTGTGGGTCATGATGTAAGTACTGAGGGGCAAGGAGTGTGGAGGTTTTGACAGAAGCGCATAGTGCTCTGGGCCCTCTCTTTGCTCCTGATAGTGGATTTCCTCTTAACTCCTGCTGGTGAAGTTCATCATCAGCCCCTTGGCCTAGTGTGAACCTGCTGTTCACACTCTGTCTTCCAGCCCTGTCTTCCTCTCTTCCACTTTCTGCACAGCAGACAGAATAATCATTCTAATAACAAGTCTGATCATGCCACTGCCCTGCTTAAAACACTTTCCCATTTCCTTCCCCCTCATGTTCGAACTTCTTGCCAAGGTTCTCAAGGCCTGCTTACCCCTCTTTTTTCAAATCTCACAATAACTCTATTTTCTCCTCCTCCCTTTTCTGCTTCCTAAATAAGATTTATTAAGATGCCTAATCATATAATTACTGCACTTGGTAGCATTCAGTTCAGAACAAACTCCTACTTCCTTGACTCCTCCCCCAGATCGCCTGACACAGATCAAATCCCATGATAAGCCCCAACCAGCACCCTCTTCCTGAGACAACCTGTGGTTTCTCCTAATGGACGGTCTCCCTTGCTGAGCCAGTGTCAATAAATACAAATTTGTTTGACTAGAGGTGAGTTCCAGGTGGTCTTTGATTTATGGGCATCGCCTCTTTAGTTTGCCAGGCCCTACCACAACAGGACTTTTGTGAACTACTGTTGATTTGAACTGAACTCCAGGAGGGGGAGGAACATCTGTGGCAAAAGTGTGGGTCCCAGATGTGTTTCTCACCTCCACACTCCAGGCATTAGCCAACCGTATGAGGCCAAGTGTATAGAAACTAGTTTCAGGTTACACTGACCTTTCACTATTTCAAAATAGTTATCGAAAAATCCCATATTTACCTGAAGGAGTTGAAGATCCGCTTTGAATGATTATGGATCGTAGCATGGATAAGAAATCACCTTTTTAACATAAAATATGTGGTCAAGTTTCTCTTTATGGGATATAAAGTGGGCCTCAAGAATAATTTGGGAGGGCCGGCCCGTGGCTCACTCGGGAGAGTGTGGTGTTGAGAACACCAAGGCCCCGGGTTCGGATCCCATATAGGGATGGCCGGTTAGCTCGCTGGCTGAGCATGGTGCTGACAACACCAAGTCAAAGGTTAAGATCCCCTTACCGGTCATCTTTAAAAAAAAAAAAAGAATAATTTGGGATTTATCCTTCCTGGAAAAAAGAACAATGTATAACTTACATAAGAGAATGGAAAACTAAACCATGGACTTCATTTACTCAACTCTGATCAGTGTTTTCAAAGGCATCCTGTTAATAAACAAACACAGCAAGATGGGGAAGTTATGGAGCTTTTTTCTTTTGGTATTTTAGTGCCTTTTACTTAAAACTCCCAAGATATGTTATACCACGTTGCTTCAACTTCAGCATGTCTTTGCAGGTAAGAAGTAGCAGGGAGTCCCAGACCTTTGGGCAGAGGCAAGAGCATTGAGCTGTAGGGTGCTGACTGAAGGAGAAGCTTCCCTACAGGCAGTCAGTGCCTGGGGCTGCCAGGGTGCAGGGAGCTGAGAGAGGAGCTGCCAGTTTTTTCTCCACCTGCTTTGGATTCATGGAATGAAGCCTTCCCCCCAGCGGCCATCTAGGTTGTTGACACCTAATGGAAGAGACTAAACCCAAGAACCAGTAGCAGGTTTGCTTTTCTGTGCTTCCAAGTAATAGTGTACTTTCCTGAAGTCTTCAAAGAGAAGAAAGGTTGACCAGAGTGAAGTATTTAAAAGTTGGAATAAAAAAATGAACCTTGGTTTATAGTGAAATTTTAAAGCCAAGTCTACACGAATACACACAAATATCCAGAAACAAAGTAAGGTTAGCTAGGAATCTAGTTTATTAACCTAATGGCAGCTCTTCCATGAGAGGTGGGCAAAATCATTTCCTGATTTGTTGGGAAGATTTTGGACCAGCAGTCCTATTAATTGTCCCAGTGACTAGCTTCATTTCCAGTGTAAATTGTGTTGAAGTTCTTACTTGACAAGTTATTATTTTGTACAACAATATAAGGTAAGTCTGTTTGAATCTTCTTTGTGAGAACCTAGCTTTTAAGCCTCTTTTTGTTCATGCAATTTATGCTAAAGTGAACAGGGATACTGATTTAGAAAATAGTAGCATAATGTAATAAACATTATTCTGCGTTTCAGATAATGACTAGGAAAACCATTAATTTAAACCATTGGTGCTGTGGATTGATTGAATTCTGTCCCCAAAATTGATATATTAGAAGTTTAATTCCCACTGTTAACTGTTGCAGGTAGGAAATCCTATTGTGGTAATTGAAAGGTGGGGCCTTACACTGTGCCAGCACCTTGGGGCCTGCCCGGGGACCCGAGGTATGGAGCCAGGGACCAGACCCCCTCACCTCAACCAGGTACAACACGCCAGTGCCTCGGGGCCTGCCTGGGGACCTGAGGGATGGATCTGGAGACCAGACCCCCCTGCCACAACTAGGCCCACCACCAGCACCAAGGAGCATGCCAAAAACATCACCTCCATGTGGGTGGCCCACCCCAGCCACCAGAATAACCATGGCTGTCACAAAAGTGGCTAGACGCAACAATACCATGCAGATGATCCACTAGCCACTGGAGTACATTGACACAAGGAGAGTCACCAGCAGAGATAAAGAAAAGAAGAGATGTCTCTCTCCACAAAGCCCATTCCAGAGTGACAGAAGAAGCATCTGCTCTATGATAATATTGGGGGACCTGATCACACCTATCAGCATTGGACAGATCATCTAGGCAACAAATCAACAGAGTAACCATTACTCTTTCAGAAGGAGAGAAGAAATCTAGGGTAATTAGATGGGGGAGGGGGGAGTGAGGGGGGATAGGGTGAGATTGGACAAGGGGCATAAAGAATAAGTATGATTTGTAACAATATATATGCAATAATATTGATTTATCAACATATCTCAACATTGAACCCCCAAAATATGTATAATCAATTTTAATTCAATTAAAAAAAAACAAAGAAAAGAAATAAAGGTGGGGACTTGAAGAGGTGATTAGATTGTAGGACCATGCCGTAGTGAATGGATTAATAATGGTGGTCTGGGGCATGGTTCTGAGGGCTTTGAAAGCACAGTGCATGAGGAACTATCTTTCTCTGCTCTGACATTTTCTGCCATGTGAGACCCTTGCATTGCTGTAAAGCCACCGCCAAAGAAAACCCTCACCAGATGTGTTCCCTGGACTTTGGACCTCCCAGCCTCTGAAACCGTGAGTAATAAATTTCATTTTCTTGTAAGTTACCCAATTCTAGGTATTTTGTTATAAGCAACAGAAATGGACTAATACAATTAGAAATTGCTATTTTTAAAAATTAAACAGTTAAATAGTGGTAATTTTGTATGGATTTATCTAATAGGTAATAACATGGGACAATAACAACGATATAATAGTAAGTAAATCAAACGTAATCAGGGAGGACATTCAATTTGGTCAACTTTGTAAAAGATCTAGAACAAAATATAGCAAAATAGTAACAGTGATTGTGTGGGGTAGATGAAATTTTTACCTTTCCTGTTTTTCAAAATTTTAATAATGTTGCTACTTATAGTAAGAAGTAGTTTAAAATAATGAGAAAGTGATCATTTTAATCTTATTCTGTAGGACCTGGCCTTTGCCAGGTACATAGAACATAACATTGTATGTGCTTACCTGCTTTCTTCTCCATGTCTATGCAATTTTGGTTTTGTACGTGATAGTCATTTTTACCTCCCTGAATCAACCTGGAGAATGAGAGGAGCTGAGAACTACTTACAGGTCACAGTGAGCAGCCATTAACATCCAGTTTTCTTTGATCAAAGCCTCTGTCCAGATTTCCAGCCCTTTGATTAGAGCCAGGTAGCGTCTTGCATAAGGTGGCACTTCATTTCCTTCTATAATTCCCTCATGGGCTTCTGAAAAAACTAAAAGAGTGATCCAGAGAGAAATCCTATCTTATCTAGTCATGCTTCGCACCGAGAAAGTTTGGCTGTAATGAACAGATTCAGCTCAAGCTCACAGACACATGCTCTGTGCAAGAGAGAGCAGATCAAAGCCATCCTGACGGTGCTGTGTTTGGTGCTTTCTTCTGCAGCATTCTTGTCTGTAATTATGTTCCCTGCAGCTCTTACATATTTATTATGATGAGTTTAGTACTCAGTTTTTGGGTAAGTTTTATTATAAGTAAACATTTCTATTGTATTAGACTTTTAAATGGTTTTTTCTGCCACATGTCTAAATTGAGTTCTCTTCTCTTTTTTGAAATGGTTAGGGTAAAAATGATAAATACATACAAGCGCTTCTCTTTTCGATCACTGATTCTCAAGCTTTACTGTCATAATAATAGTCCAGAGTATTCACTTAAAATGCAGATTCCCTAGATCCACCTCCAAACAGTCTGGTTCAGAACCAGGGAAACTGCATTTAAAATAAGCAGCCCACATGATTCTGATGCAGGTGGTCCTCAGAGAAGTTGGATGATTCATAAGGCTGTGGCCAAGTCTAGGAAAGCAGTGGTTTATTCCTATTTTTGCCACTTTGTGCAGGCATTACTAGCAGACGGCATTTCACAAGGGAGTAATTTGAGAAGAGGTGTGGACAGATAGCCAGGAGGACAAAGTGACCGAAGGACAGAGGGCTGGAGTGGAGTGGGGTGGGCCGAGGCTGCAGAATTCCAGTCAGGACACCCATGACTTGGCTCTGGTCCCCAAACTTAACCATGCTCTACCCTCTGATTCAGAGGCCAGGATATTAAGAGCCTTTTTGGACTGTCATTGATGAAAAAATTCCATATTAGTAAAACACATACTTTACTGTGTAAGTAAAGTTACCTTTGTATCTTAATACCTGGAAAAGAAAAAGTGGCTATTTTTGAGGCAATTAGTCTATAAAGAAACTAAAGCCATTGCCTTGGTTTTCTGAGCCCCTGTTAGTCCAGCTCCCTGAGGGAACTGGATCTTCATTAAATACAATGGTTCACCTTATAAATACTGAGGTTATAGGTTTTAATGGCTTTCACTTAGTTTTGTATCTTTTTTCCTTTTTGTTATTATGTATGCAGAAAGTAAGGCAAATCAGATGAGGTTTAAAAAAAGGGTGGGGCTATAAAATATATGTTGTAGCTAAAGAACAAATGTTGATGAATGTCAATAGGAAAAGAAATACCAAATTCATTACAAACATTTTTTTAAATTTTATTTTTTAAAATTGAAACATAATTGGTTGTATATATCTGCGGGGTATATTGTTGAATATCAGTACCTGTGTGCAATATGTGATGCTCAAATCAGGATAATTAGTATATTCAACATTACACAATGTAATCATTTTTTGTGGCCCTTTAGCAATTTCTCACTAACGGCTTTCCTCTCCCTTTCTCACCTCTGGTGGCCTCAGTTCTTTTCTGTCCTTTTGAAAGATTGACGAATTATTGTGATGGTTGTATCTTTCTTTCTTTTTTTATTTATTTGGTAATTTTTTTTAGTTCCCACTTATGAATAACTACATGTGGTATTTCTCTTTCTATGCTTGGCTTATTTCACTTAACATAATTTTCTCTAAGTTCATCCATGTTGCTGCAAAGGACAGAATTTCATTCCTTTTAATGACGGAGTAGTACCCCATTGTGTATATGTACACATTTTCCTTATCCGGTCATCTGTTGATGGACGTTTAGGTTGGTTCCAACTCTTGGCTATTGTAAATTGAGCCGCAATAAACATAGAAATGCAGGTATCCCTTCGACATGATGATTTCCATTCCTTTGGGTATACACCCAACAGTGGGATTGCTGGATCATATGGCCGTTCTATCTGTAGTTGTTTGAGGAACCTCAATACTGTTTTCCTTAATGGCTGCACTAATTTATAGTCCCACCAATGATGTAGGAAGGTTCCCCTTTCTCCCCATCCTCTCCAGTGTATGTCATTCTCTGTCTTTTTGATAATGGCTAGTCTAACTGTGTGTGATGATATCTCAATTTGGTTTTGATTTGCATTTCCTGATGCTAAGTAATATTGAGCATTTTATCATGTGTCTGTTGGCCATTTGTATATCTTCCTTTGAAAAATGCCTATTCATCTCTTTTGCCCCCTTTTTAATCAGGTTACTTGTTTTTTACTGTTAAGTGGTTCCTTGTATGTTCTGGATATTAATCCTTTGTTGGATACATACTTTGCAAATATTTCCTCCCATTCTGTATGTTGTCCTTTTGCTCTGTTTCTTTTGCTGTGCAGAAGGTTTTTAGTTTGATATAATCCCATTTGTTTATTTTTGCTTTTGTTGCCTGTGCTTTTGGGGTCTTATTCATAATGTCATTGCCCAGTCCTACTTCCTGGATTGTTTCCTGTATGTTTTCTTTCAGGAGTTTTATAGTTTGAGGTCTTATATGTAAGTATTTAATCCACTTTGAGTTGATTTTGGTATATGGCAAGAAGTATGGGTCTAGTTTCATTCTTCTACATAGGCATGTCCAGTTTCCCCAGCACCATTTATTGAAGAGTTGGTTTTTTCCCCAGTTTATGTTCTTGTTTCCTTTGTCAAAGATCAGTTGGCTGTAAGTATGTGGGTTGATTTCTGGGTTCTCTATTCTGTTTCATTGGTCTGAGTATCTGTTTTTCTGCCAATACCAACCTGTTTGGTTACTATAGCTTTGTAGTATGATTTGAAGTCAGGTGTTATTATGCCTCTGGCTTTATTTTTTGGCTCAGGATTGCTTTGGCTATTTAGGGTCTTTTGTTGTTCCATATGGATTTTAGGAAAGTTTTTTATATTTTTATGAAGAATGTCATTGTTATTTTGATGGGGATTGCATTGAATCTGTAGATCACTTTGGGTAGTATGGACATTTTCACAATGTTAGTTCTTCCAATCCAAGAGCATGAAATGTCTTTCTGTCTTTTTGTGTCCTATTTGATTTCTTTCAGCAGTGATTTGTAGTTCTCTTTGTAGAGATCTTTCACCTCCTCGGTTAAATTGATTCCTAGGTATTTTATTTTTTTGGTGACTATTGTAAATGGGCTTGCCTTCTTGATTTCTTTTTCTGCTAGTTTGTTATTAGAGTATAAAAACACTACTGATTTTCGCATGTTGATTTTGTATCCTGCAACTTTACCGAAATCATTAATCAACTCTAAGAGTTTTTTTTGTAGAGCTTTTAGGTTTTCTTTCTTTTTTTTTTTTTTTAAATTTTCTTTTTCTTTTTCTTTTTTTTTTTGTCTTTTTGCACCGGCCGTCCTTATATAGGATCCAAACCCACGGCGGGAGCACTGCTGCGCTCCCAGCGCTGCACTCTCCCGAGTGCGCCACGGGGTCGGCCCTAGGTTTTCTATATATAGGATCAGGTCTACTGCAAACAGGGACAGTTGGACTTCAACTTTTCCAATATGGATGCCCTTTTTTTCTTTCTCTTGCCTGCTTGCTCTGGCTAGTACTTCCAATACTATGTTAAATAGGAATGGTGAGAGTGGGCATCCTTGTCTTGTTCCTGATTTTAAGGGAAAAGTTTTCAGCTTTTCCCCATTCAGGATGATATTTAGGTGGATTTGTCATATATGGCTTTTATTGTATTGTGATACTTTCCTTCTATACCTAAGTTGCTGAAAGAGTTTATCATGAAGTGATATTGAATTTTGTCGAATGCTTTTTCTGTGTCTATTGAGATAATCATATGATTTTTGTCCTTGATTTTGTTGATGTGGTATATCCCATTTATTGATTTGCATATGTTGAACCTTGCATCCTTGCATCCCTGAGATGAATCCCACTTGATCATGGTGTGTAATTTTTTTGATGTGTTGCTGTATTCTGTTTGCTAATATTTTGTTGAGGATTTTTGTGTGTATGTCCACCAGAGATATTGGCCTGTAGTTTTCTTTTTTCATTGTGTCTTTGTCTGGTTTTGGTATCAGGGTGATGCCGGCCTCATGCAAAGAGTTTGGGAGAATGGCCTCTGTTTCAATTTTTTGGAATAGTTTGAAGAGAATTGTTATTAACTCCTCTTTAATGGTTTGGTAGAATTCAGCAGTGAAGCCATTTGGTCCTGGGCTTTTCTTTGTTGTAGACTGCTGAATACTGCTTCCATCTTGTTGCTTGTTATTGATCTGTTTGGGTTTTCTATTTCTTCTTGGTTCAGTCTTGGTAGTTTGTATGTGTCCAGAAACTTATCTGTTTCCTCCAGGTTTTCAATTTTGTTGGTGTATAGCTGTTTATAATAGTCTCTAATGATTCTTTTTACTTCTGCTTATCAGTTGTAATGTATTCTTCATTTCTGATTTTTGTTATTTGGGTTTTACTCTTCTTTTTTAGTTAGTCTGGCTAATAGTTTATCTATTTTGTTTATCTTCTCAAAAAAAAAACACTTTTCACTTCATTGATCTTTTGTATTTGGGGGGGGGGTTTCTGTCTCATTTAGATCTGCTCTGGTCTTAATTATTTCTGTCTACTAATTTTGGGATTGGACTGTACTTGTTTTTCTAGTTCTTTGAGATGTGATGTTAGGTTGTTTCTTTGAAACCTTTCTAATCTTTTGATGTAAGCATTTATTGTAATAAAGTTCCCCCTTAGTACTGTTTTTGCAGTATCCCATAGGTTTTGGTATTATGTGTCTTTATTTTCATTAGTTTCAAGAAATTTCTTGATTTCCTGTTTAATTTCTTTTTGGACCCATATGTCATTCAGGAATATGTTGTTTAATTTCCATGTATTTATATAGTTCCCAGAGTTTTGCTTATTACTGATTTCTAGTTTTAATGTGTTGTGGTCTGAAAAGATACTTGAAATGATTTCAATTTTGTAAAATTTGTTGAAACTTGATTTGTGACCTAACATGTGGTCTATCCTGGATAATGTTCCATGTACTGATGTACAGTCTATAGTTGTTGGATGAAATGTCTGTAGATATCTGCCAAGTCTAATTGGTCTAAAGTATAATTTAAATCCTGTGTTTCTCTGTTGACTTGTTGCCTAAATGATCTGTCTAATGCTGAGAGAGAGGTGTTCAGGACCCCAGCTATTTTCATATCTCTTTCCTTAAGTGTAATAGTGTTGGCTTTATATATCTAGGTGCTCTGATATTGGGTGCATATATACTTATGATTGTTACGTCTTCTTGCTGGATAGATCCCTTTATCATCTGAGAAAATGTTGTTGGTAGGGAGGTTGTGAGTCTTCATGACGAAGAAATTTCTTTGTTTATTGAAGGAGATTGAAAGGTGTGTAAGATTTCAACAGTTTGGGCTAGAGATTTCAAGCTTATGTGTGAGGTAAGTAGAAGGCAGGATGGTCAGGGATTATGAGAATAGTTGCCCACAGAGTAATATTAAATTGAGCTTCATGAGTCATAATGTTTAAATACTTAGAAGTCCAGACTTGACATAGATCTTACAGCCAATCCTTAACATTTTAACTGTTAGCAAAGATTTTTTTTTTAAAGCTCCAACTTGACCAGCTATTATTCTTTTAATTATTCAGGTTAAGTTTATTCTAGCTTCTACAGTTTTCCATGATCTCTGTCTGGGCAACAGTATCTTGTATTTAAACAGTATTTCTCTTTTGTAAGAATTCAAAGCACCTTTAACATAATATCTATGTACTTTAAGAAATGCAGGCAATTTCTTAAAGCTTAAGAAAGATTAAAGGCCCACTCTCACACAATCAGAGCAAAGTGGGAAGGAACACCCTTCTCCTAACTCCTTGCTATTCATATTCTATTCACTTCTTACTACATGCTGGATTGTCCCAGTTGCAGGTTGGACACTGCATAACTGGGCTTAAGAATCTCACAATATTCCTTGGCAAGGATATTATTTGGAATAATAGTTTAGGAAGTTATATTAAAATCAAGCAAAAAGCCAGCAACTACAGTAATGATAACAATGAAAGCATCTGTCATTTACCAGGAACCCATTAGTGTGAGACACTGGCTCTAATATCTTTTACAATGGGAAGGTGAGTGTGGGAATGGAATTCTATATTGGTTTAATTTATGTTTAACATTTATTAAAAAAGAAAAAGAAATCACATTGGAAATTAAATACTTAATTTCCAAGTATTTTTAATGTTACCATTTCTCTTTGCTATCTAAACGGCATATTGGCTTTTTAAGAAGAAAATAGACCCTACGTGTCTATAGCAAAACACAAAAGCATTAACTGTATCTGGTGGCTCTCATAAATTCAGACCAGAACTACAGAGCAAAAACTTTAAGTGTAAAACTGACAAAGCCATCAAATTGGGGATGTATAGATTGCTCATTAACGGGACCTCTCAGTCCTACAAATATAACTGCATAGTCATAGCTCTCAGATAAATCTTAAAACATTTAGTTTCAGAATTTGTGTGTTCATTTCCAATGAACATCAGGAAGTCTGTGAATCTCTCAAAACTGTATACAAATATTTGCTTGCATATGAGTATCTATACTTTAGCAGATAATCACATGGTTCTGGTGGGGTTTTTCAAGATGGCGGCGGCTGCGGCGGCTGGCGCGGAGTAGCTGAGGTGGAAAAGGTGGCCACTGGGCCTCAGGCAGCCGGGAAACTTGTGGACCTTCCTCTCACCATCTCTTAAGGGAGGACTGCTGCTGCTGGCCGGTCGTGGGGGGTGACCGCCACTTTACCCCCGGCAGGAAAGGCCGCCTCATTTACAGGCAACAGCTTTGAAGTGTGGAGCAGGAAAAGAACTGTTTCTTAGCTGCAAAAGCGAGTCTCGAAACAGGGAACGTGGCGCCAGGGCTGCTGTGGATGCAGCCAGGATCCCGGAGGCCGGGGCTGAGCTGAAGGCGGCCAGCGGCCCTATTCAGGATTCGAGGTTTCAGGCCGGCATTAAAGAAGATTCCTGGGAGCGCCCGAGCCGTGCCGCGACTGAACAGCCCGAGGCGGCAGCGGCCGAGAACTGGGAAAGGCGGCAAACCAGAGACAGAGCGAGCACCCGACCTGGCACAGCACTGTGAGTGATCCCTGGCACAGCTCTGTTCGGGGGGTGGATGCCCACGCGGCTCCCGCCTGCACCACCAGGCCATTCACCGCCCCGATGCTGCCTCCATTTTCCCAGGTGCGGGCAGCTCCGCCCTGCTCGGCCATCACTGAGCCCTCCCACTTGCTTGGCCTGGCGCGGGGGCCTCCGCTCCCACTCCCTCCGCGGTTCTCTGGCGGGGCTGGTGGAGGGGGTGTCACGGGCCAGTGTCGGGACGGCAAGGAAGTACGGGCGGGCCGACTGTCACTCCACCATACCCTGGACTCCGGCCCCAGGTAAACTCCCTGTTACTGGGAGGCAGATACCATCTCTGCGGCCACCAGTTTGGAAAAAAGCCTAACGAATGTCTGGTTGGGAATAGTGTGGTAGGAGAGTTCCCAGGTCCCCTTGAACCTGCCGGAGACCAGGCTGCAGGTGGGCGCTAGACTCGGTTTATACTGGGGGGATACAAAGGTGAACAAGACCCGAGAAAGATCTACATAGTGCTACAAAGGCACCCAGAGAGACCGGTCGTCTGTGCCCAGCAGAAACCTGTTAGACTTCCTGGGCGAGGCGGTGCCGAGCAGGGTCTCGAAGGCCCAGCTGATAGACGAGGGGTGCAGAAGACACGCCCCAGCCCAGCACAGTGCGCACAGAGTGGGGAGACGTGCGGCCAGGGAGGGGGAGACTCGACAGAAACCACACACCCGGTGGGGTCGCCACTGCACGATCTAACAGCCTGGGCCAGAGCACACGGAACAGGGAGAAGTCCTGCACGGGAAGTGAAAGCTCAACAGAGATCACACACCCTGTGGTACGTGATCCACCAGCCAAGCAGAGTCCAAGCTGACCAGAAAGGTGGCTCCCCGGAGAAGCCCAAGACCCGAGACAACCACACACACAAGGCACTAGAGGCCAACTGAGCAGTCACGGAGGGAGCCATACGAAATTGGCAACCACGGCAACATCCTAGTTAGTCATTAGTCTCAAACCGGTGAACTGTGAAACCCCCGGCCACAATGAATAAACACCAAAAAAAAGATACCAGAAATACAAAAAATTAAGAAAGTACACCACCAAAAGTTAATAAATCTCAAACTCTAGATCCTATAGAACAAGAAGCCCTTGAAATGACTGACAAGGAATTTCGAGTGATAATTCTAAGGAAACTGAATGAGATACAAGAAAACTCAGCTAGATATCATGATGAAATGAGGAAAAGTATACAGGATCTGAAAGAGGAAATGTACAAGGAAATCAATGTCCTGAAAAAAGATGTAGCAGAAATTGCTGACCTGAAGAAGTTATTCAACGAAATAAAAAAACACAACGGAGAGTTTAACCAGCAGGCTTGTCGAAGTGGAAGAGAGAACCTCTGAACTTGAAGATGGGCTGTTTGAAATAACACAAGCAGACAAAAAGAAAGAAAAAAGAATCAAGGACATTGAAGAAAATCTGAGAGAGATATCAGACAACCATAAGCGATCAAATATCCGAGTCATGGGTATTCCAGAAGGGGAGGAAAATGGAGATTCCATTGAAAACATATTCAACAAAATAGTGGCAGAAAACTTCCCAGGTACAGGAAAAATCACAGATCTTCAGATCCAGGAAGCTCAACGATCTCCAAATGTATTCAACCCAAAAAGACCTTCTCCAAGACATGTCATAGTCAAATTGGCAAAACTCAGAGATAAAGAGAGAATCTTAAAAGCTGCAAGAGAGAAGCGTCAAATCACCTATAAGGGAGCCCCAATCAGGTTAACATCAGACTTTTCATCACAAACCCTAAAAGCTAGAAAGGAATGGGATGATATTTTCAAAATACTAAAAGACAAAGATTGCCAGCCAAGAATACTCTACCCTGCAAGGCTATCCTTCCGAAATGAGGGGCAAATAGTATATTTCTCAGACAAACAAAAACTGCGGGAGTTCACTACCAAAAGACCACCCTTACAAGAAATCCTCAAGGGAGTACTGGGTTTGGTTCCTGAAAAATAACTACCACTGCCATAAAAACCCAAGAAAAATCTAAACCTACTAGTATAATAAAAATGGCATTCATGAAGAGAAAACAAGCTAATAAAAACACTATCTACAACCTAAGGAACCAACAAACACAGAAAACAAACAGTAAATCAGAAAGCAAGGAACAAAAGACACCTAAGACAACCAAACAACCAATAAAATGCTAGGAATAAATCAACACCTTTCAATAACAATTCTTAATGTAAAAGGCTTAAATTCCCCAATCAAAAGACACAGACTGGCCGACTGGATCAAAAAGCAGGACCCAACTATATGCTGCCTACAAGAGACCCACCTCACCCATAAATATTCACATAGACTAAGAGTGAAAGGATGGAAAAAGATTTACCAAGCAAACAGAAAAGAAAAACGAGCTGGAGTAGCTATTCTTATATCTGACAAAATAGACTTTAAACTAAAAACCATAAAAAGAGACAATGAGGGACACTACTTAATGATAAAAGGACTGATCCATCAAGAAGACATAACAATCATAAATATGTATGCACCCAATGTTGGAGCAGCCAGATTTATAAAACAAACTCTATTAGACCTAAAGAAGGAAATAGACACTAATACCATAATAGCAGGGGACCTGAACACCCCACTGTCAATATTAGGCAGATCATCTAGGCAAAGAATCAGTAGAGAAACACAAGATCTAAACAAGACTCTAGACCAATTGGAATTGGCAGATATCTACAGAACATTCCACCCAACAACCTCAGAATATTCATTCTTCTCAGCAGCACATGGATCATTCTCCAGGATAGATCACATATTAGGTCACAAATCAAGTCTCAATAAATTCAAAAAAATTGGAATTATCCCATGTATCTTCTCAGACCACAATGGATTAAAACTAGAAATTAATAACAAACGAAACTCTGGAAACTATACAAACACATGGAAATTAAACAGCATTCTACTTAATGACATATGGGTCCAAGAAGAAATCAAGCAGGAAATCAAAAAATTTATTGAAACTAATGAAAACAATGATACATCATACCAAAACCTGTGGGATACTGCAAAAGCAGTATTGAGGGGAAAATTTATTGCATTAAACGCTCACTTCAGAAGAATGGAAAGATGGCAAGTGAACAACCTAACACTTCACCTTAAAGAACTAGAAAAACAAGAACAATCCAAACCTAAAGTTAGCAGACGGAAAGAAATCATTAAGATCAGAGCAGAACTGAATGAAATTGAAAACCAAAAAACAATTCAAAAGATCAACGAATCAAAAAGTTGGTTTTTTGAAAAGATAAATAAAATTGACAAACCATTAGCATGGCTAAAAAAAAAAAGAAGAGAGAAGACTCAAATAACAAAAAGTAGAAATGAAAAAGGCGATATTACAACTGATTCATCTGAAATACAAGGAATCATTCGAGAATACTATAAACAACTATACGCCAACAAATTTGAAAATCTGGAGGAAATGGATAAATTTCTGGACACACACAAGCTCCCAAAACTGAACCGTGAAGACGTAGAAAATTTGAACAGACCAATAACAATAAAGGAGATTGAAGCTGTTATCAGAAGGCTCCCAACAAAGAAAAGCCCAGGACCAGATGGATTCACAGCAGAATTTTACCAAACATTCAAAGAGGAATTGACACCAATTCTTTACAAACTATTCCAAAAGATTGAAACGGACGCAAATCTCCCAAACTCATTCTATGAAGCAAACATCATCCTGATACCAAAACCAGGTAAAGATATAACCAAAAAAGAAAACTACAGGCCGATATCCTTGATGAATATAGATGCAAAAATCCTCACTAAATTACTAGCAAACAGAATACAGCAACACATACGTAAAATTATTCATCACGATCAAGTGGGATTCATCCCAGGGATGCAAGGTTGGTTCAACATACGCAAATCAATAAATGTGATACACCATATTAATAAACTCAAACACAAGGACCATATGATCATCTCTATAGATGCTGAAAAAGCATTTGATAAAGTTCAGCACTCATTCATGACAAAGACCCTCTATAAGTTAGGTATAGAGGGAAAGTATCTCAACATAATTAAAGCCATATATGACAAACCCACAGCCAATATCATCCTGAATGGGGAAAAGCTGAAAGCTTTTCCTTTAAGAACAGGAACTAGACAAGGATGCCCACTCTCACCACTCCTATTCAACATAGTGTTGGAAGTACTAGCCAGAGCAATCAGAGAAGAGAAGGAAATAAAGGGCATTCAGATCAGAAAAGATGAAGTCAAACTGTCCCTGTTTGCAGATGACATGATCCTATATATCGAACAGCCTAAAACCTCTACAAAAAAACTGCTGGAATTGATAAATGATTTCAGCACAGTAGCAGGATACAAAATCAACACACAAAAATCAGTAGCATTTCTTTTCTCCAATAGTGAACATGCAGAAAGAGAAATCAAGAAAGCCTGCCCATTTACAATAGCCACCAAAAAAATAAAATACTTAGGAATTGAGTTAACCAAGGAGGTGAAAAATCTCTATAATGAGAACTACAAACCACTGCTGAGAGAAATTAGAGAGGATACAAGAAGATGGAAAGATATCCCATGCTCTTGGATTGGAAGAATCAACATAGTGAAAATGTCCATACTACCCAAAGTGATATACAAATTCAATGCAATCCCCATCAAAATTCCAAAGACATTTTTCTCAGAACTGGAAAAAACTATCCAGACATTTATATGGAACAATAAAAGACCACGCATAGCCAAAGCAATGCTGAGCAAAAAAAATAAAGCTGGAGGCATAACACTACCTGACTTTAAGCTATACTACAAAGCTATAATAACCAAAACAGTATGGTACTGGCATAAGAACAGACACACTGACCAATGGAATAGAATAGAGAATCCAGAAATCAACCCACACACTTACTGTCAGCTGATCTTTGACAAAGGCACCAAGCCTATTCACTGGGGAAGGGACTGCCTCTTCAGCAAATGGTGCTGGGATAACTGAATATCCATATGCAGGAGAATGAAACTAGATCCATACCTCTCGCCGTATACTAAAATCAACTCAAAATGGATTAAGGATTTAAATATACATCCTGAAACAATAAAACTTCTTAAAGAAAACATAGGAGAAACACTTCAGGAAATAGGACTGGGCACAGACTTCATGAATACGACCCCAAAAGCATGGGCAACCAAAGGAAAAATAAACAAATGGGATTATATCAAACTAAAAAGCTTCTGCACAGCAAAAGAAACAATTAACAGAGTTAAAAGACAACCAACAGAATGGGAGAAAATATTTGCAAAATATATATCTGACAAAGGATTAATATCCAGAATATATAAGGAACTCAAACAACTGTACAAGAAGAAAACAAGCAACCCAATTAAAAAATGGGCAAAAGAGCTAAATAGGCATTTCTCTAAGGAAGATATCCAAATGGCTAACAGACATATGAAAAAATGCTCAACATCACTCTGCATCCGGGAAATGCAAATCAAAACCACATTGAGATACCATCTAACTCCAGTTAGGATGGCTAAAATCCAAAAGACTCTGAACGATAAATGCTGGCGAGGTTGCGGAGAAAAAGGAACTCTCATACATTGTTGGTGTTACTGCAAAATGGTGCAGCCTCTATGGAACATGGTATGGAGGTTCCTCAAACAATTGCAGATAGATCTACCATACGACCCAGCTATCCCACTGTTGGGAATATACCCAGAGGAATGGAAATCATCAAGTCGAAGGTATACCTGTTCCCCAATGTTTATCGCAGCACTCTTTACAATAGCCAAGAGTTGGAACCAGCCCAAATGCCCATCATCGGATGAGTGGATACGGAAAATGTGGTACATCTACACAATGGAATACTACTCAGCTATAAAAACGAATGAAATACTGCCATTTGCAACAACATGGATGGACCTTGAGAGAATTATATTAAGTGAAACAAGTCAGGCACAGAAAGAGAAATACCACATGTTCTCACTTATTGGTGGGAGCTAAAAATTAATATATAAATTCACACACACACACACACACACACACACACGCACACACACAAAAACTGGGGGGGGGAAGATGATATAACAACCACAATTATTTGAAGTTGATACAACAAGCAAACAGAAAGGACATTGTTGAGGGGGAGGGGGGGCGGGAGAAGGGAGGGAGGTTTTGGTGATGGGGAGCAATAATCAGCCACAATGTATATCGACAAAATAAAATTTAAAAAAAAAAAAAAAGATAATCACATGGTTCTGTATTTCAAAAAAATGGTAGAGCCACTACTTCAGGAGACAGTCCTTCGCATAGAAAAACTGTGGGTTTCGTATGATATGGATCTGGGTTAAAACATTTCTTTGCCATTTATTAGCTATGTGAACTCGGTGAGTTAATTGCCCTGTCTAAACTTCATCTTCCTTATCTCTACATGGAAATAATACACAAGAAAGAACAAAATCCACTTATAGAAGAAAAATGCAAATGAGAAAGAGAGAGAAACTATATCTCGCCACTTCAAAAAATTAACAAACACCAAAGACAAACAATAAAAGGGGAAGAAAGGAGCAAAAGATATTTTAAAAATTCAATCAAAAATTGATAACATGCCAAGAACAAGACAATACCTTCCAATAACAACCCTAAATGTAAATGGACTAAATTCCCCACTCAAAAGAAACAGACTGACTGATTGGATTAAAAAGCTAAACTCAACTTTATGCTGTCTTCAAGAGACTTACCTCACCTGTAAAGATGCACATAGACTAATAGTGAAGGGATGGAAAAACATGTACCACACAAATGGAAACCAGAAAAGAGCAGGAGTAGCCATTCTTATATTGGATAAAATAGACTTTCAACCAAAAACCATAAAAAGAGACAAAGAAGAACATGAGCAAAACTGAAAGCATTTGAAAATATGTATACTTCAGGAATTAGAAGGAGAAAGATGGCAGCAGGGAAAGAGAAAGGAAAAGGGATTTTTATGGCTTCTGTTATCCACATATGGAGACCATTTAGTTTCAGGTATTGACATTAGTAATATATAATGAAACACAAAGGATATAGGTTTTTTCTTTTCTTTTTTTCTTTCTCTGATGTGCTGCCTAAGATTTTGGTGTTTTATTACTGGAAAACACAACTTATTTTATCTCTGAAGTGGTTACTTGTTTCACAAGTGAGGTCATTTCCTTCAGGGTTAGATGTCTCCTATCTTAAAGGGTAGATGTGAAGTCATAAGTCTGTGTTAGTTTAAGAACATTAGAAGGAAAATTGCTCTTCTTTGACAACTTTCTCACTTTCAAGTAAGAGGTTATTTAAAAGCTGAGAATTCAAGTTTATTTCAGAATTTGTTTCAAAACATCTTTAAACTTATTCTAGTGGGGAAAGGATAGACATTTGATGATTTGATATTGTAACTGTTTGGTAATCATCAAAGAAAAACTGAAGTTAGATTCTTAACTCACATCATTCAACTATACAAGCATTAAATGAAGATATAGATAAAAATTTATACAAACATGGAAATGAGAAAGGTACTTTAAAATATATCAAAAGCAGAAATTATAAAGGAAAAGATTGATAGATTTGATTACAAAAGAGTTAAAACTTCTGTACCTTAAAACATCAAACATAAAAGCCAAATTACAAACATTTTCAATATGTGTGATACAAATGGATATTTCCACAAAGTAATAAAGAAAGGTGAACACCTGGAAAGAAAAATGATCACAAGATTTGAGCAAGTAATTTGCAAAAGAAGAAATTAAAATGGCTACTATATTTCTAATCTATGGAGGAATGCTTAAGCACATAGCACAGCTTATCAATAGTAAAAATGCAAACTTAAAACACTTAGGTACTGTTTTTGCCTGTCAAATTACTAAAAGTTAATAAAAAAAGAAAACTATTGTTTAAAATTCTCATGTGTTGATATTTCAGACTGTTATTGTCTTTATAGAAGGCAATACATATAAAGGGCAAATTTTGCAGTCTTTGATGCAGCAAGTCATAACTATGAATAAAAAAAATTATGGAGATGCATAAGAATTTAGCTTTGAGAAGTTTCATTGCATTACTGTTCATAATGAGAAAAAAGTTGAAAATAATCTAAATGCCCCCAAACAAGGAATTTGGTAAGTGTATTACTCTCCTATTACTGCTGTAACAAATTAAAACAAACTTAATGGCTTAAAACAATACAAATTTATTATTTTACAGTTCTGTTGGTGAGAAGTCTGACATGGGTCTCACTGGGCTAAAATAACGGTGTTGGCAGGGCTACTTTCCTTCCTGGAGGCTTTAGCAGAAATCCATTTCTGTGATTTTTCCAGCTTCCAGAGGCTGTCCGCATTCTTTGGCTTGTGGCCCCATTCCATCTTGAAAGCCAGCAATGGCTGGTGGAGTCTGTCTTACATTGAGTCACTCTGACACTGATTCTTCTTCTGCCTGCTGCTTCCACTTTTAAGGAGCCTTGTGATTGCACAGGATAATCTCCCTATTTTAAGGTGACCTGACTATAACCTTAGTTCCATCTACAACCTTGATTCCTTTTGCCATGTAAACTAACATATTCATAGGCTCCAGCAATTAGGATGTGGCATCTTTGTGTGTGTGTGTTGGGGGTGGGGGTACTATCTGCCTGTCATGGTAAATAAATTAGAATTCATCTCTATAACCATCCTATGCAACCATTAAAAATCATGGATGTGATCACATAATGTTGCTGTAGCAGACAACTCTTGTGAGTCACCAAAGGTCTTCTTGGTCTCATGTAAGTTCATGGACCTTGGCCACTTGCTCTTCTCTAACTACTCTGTGGAGGTCAAATCTGCATGGCCTTGGACCGTCTTCACTGGACACCACCTGACAGCACCTTGCCTCTTGCCCACTTGCTTCACCTTCTGCCTCCCATCTTTGGATTCCACTGCTGCTGCTGAGGCCTAGGACACAGCATGATGCAGAAATGCAGAGGAGATAATGTCTTTTTGGTATATTCATTGATCAGTAGTAGATAAGATCTAGTGGATTAATTCTTTTTTCCTCCCACTTCCCCCCAGTAGTCTGTTTGCTGAAGCAGTAATTATAATGGCGATTTGAAGGCAGACTGAGCAGTCAGTTGCACGTGACACCAGGTTTTCTGTCCATCCATGCACCTTTGTATCAGTGCTTCTCCTCAACACCCCTCCATCCCTCCTGCCTCCAGCTTCTGTAGTATTGTAATCCCTAAGAAAGCAGTAGCACATAATCTCCATTTTCTGGGAGCTCAGACTGAGATAGTTGGAGTGACATTAGGAGTTAGGAGTGGCCTTGTAAATTAGACCCACAAAATAGGATTCGGAGTTGAAAGGCTCACGGGTCTGTCAGCCCTGGGGATAGAATTGCTGGTGGTAAGTGGAGTGGTGATAACCCTAGCATGAAGTAGAATTCAGTGGCACCCCAATTCCCCTGAACCTTCTGGGCTGGCAGAAGGTCCTACCCCCACAACTGAGGAAAAAAGCCCTCCTTGCTTGGAGACCATGCCATGAACTCATCTGAAAAAGGTGCCTCACAAAGTAAGGTTTCTTTTTTGAAGGATCTGCCCTTGCCACCTGTATTAGTCAGGGTTCTCCAGAGAGACAGAATTGATAGGATGTGGTATAAATATATGAGAGGGGATTCATTAGGGGAATTAGCTCATGTGATTGTGAAGAAAAGTCCCATGATAGGCTGTCTACAAACTGGATGCTGATAGCATATCTTAGTCCAAGTCTGAAGGCCTCAAAACTAGGGAAGCCAATTGTGTCCTTGGTGTAAGTCCTGGAAAAAAGAAGAGTCTTGAGCTCTGATGTCCATGGACATGAGAGAAGAGTAGATCGTGGCTCCAGTGGATAGAAAGAGAAATTTTCCTTTTTTTCCCATTTTTTTGTTCTCTCCAGGCCCCCAGCAGATTGGATGGTTCCCACCCATATTGAGGGCAGATTTTCCTACCCAGTCCACTCAGGCTGTCATGCTAATCTCTTTTGGAAACATTCTCATGGACACACCTAAAAAGATAGCCTTATCAGATTTCTTGGCATTCCTTAGTCTAATCACGTTGACACCCAGAATTAACCTTTACACTACCCCTCATTGACTCCAGACTGACAACCTGAGTCAAATTTCAGCATAGGCCGAGTGAAGAACTATGGTCGTTACTCTGAGAGTAAGTAGCTTATGTACCAAAGCAATCACAGTACCTGATGAGTGTGTACCAGCCCAAACTGAGAGAACACACGTGGGATTGCATCTTGAGGGTGCTAGACTTGGGGACCAGAGAGCTCCAGCCTCCTTCAGTCACTCATTCTTACGGTCAAACCCCAGACATTGATGTCTCCAGTGTTTGCATCCCCTCCCTAATCTCAATTTCATTCATCCTTCCATGTTTCCTCCCGCATTTCCAGCCCCACTCTCTTTAGTACTCTTAACTACCAACCCTTTGATCCTACTGGGATTTCCAGGCCATTGGTCTTACCTCCTTTTCACTCTCTGTCACCCTCTTCCCTATTTATACAACTTAAACTCCACTCCCCAATGTATGGACAGGGAAACTCATAATGTGGATATCATTTAGGCTCTCCTCACCACCCTGGTGCTAACACAATGGGCCATGGCCAAGGTGGCCACATAGCAGGGGTGCAGGCTTTGCATGGGCCTAGCAGCATGGACTCCTCCTCACCAAAGCAATCCAGCTACTGCCACTGCTGAGTGCCCAACTTGCCAGCAGCAGAGACTAATGCTAAATTCTTAATATAGCACCATTTCAATTACATTAGACCCCTTCCACCCTGACCAGGACAGCAATTCATCCTTTAAAATGAATTTCTACTCCAGATATGGGTTCACCTTCCCTTGCAACACTGCATCTAGCAACACATTGGTTGATCTGTTGACATGGTAATTATGCATCATAGCCTCAGACCAAAGGGCATATTTTATCACAAAGGAAGTGAAATAAGGGGTGTATGACCATTGGATCCCATATAATCTATCATCCAAAAGCATCCAGCCTAACAGAATGGCAGAATGGCCTGCTAAAGGCTCAGGGAAGGGGGCAGCTGAGAAGAAACATCTGGTGGGTTTGAGATGTTGGAGCAATGGCCAGTATATGGTGCTGTGTCTCTCAAAACTAGAATGCAGGAATCTATAGGGATGAAGAAGCAGCAGTGGTCCCTCTCACCATTCTCAGAGCCTCCTTTTACTCTTTTGTACAATTTGTTCTTTCCATCTCTGAAACATTAGGTCCTGATGGCTTCAGAGGTCCTGGTTCAGGATGGGGGAGAGTGGGGAACTGCTTCTTTCAGGGACAAAGACAGACAGTTAAGAGCTCCACTGAGCTGGAAGCTGGAAATATGGCCACGCTGTGATAGATAAAGTATAGAGACTATCACAGGGCAATGGGGAGCCAGTGACAGGTTTTAAGCAGGCACAGGATTCTGTCTTTGTTAAAGAGAGACCACTCTGGCACCAACGTGGAGGCAATGGCAGCTCCCAAATGTCTGTTTGTAAGAGGATTAAGAACCAGCAATCTCTTGGAAGGTGGAATTTGGAAACTGTCTTGTTGCAGTGTTTTCATAGCAATGTCCAATTGTAAACGAGTGAATTCTTATTGAGGATGGGGGTGTTTACTGGGAGGAGATGGCAGAAACTCATGTTTGGGGGCGGGGGTGGTTTGGGCCAAAAGATTCCAGTGATGAAGGAAGGCGTGAGGCTAGAGACAGGGTGACTGGTTAGGAAATTATTGTTCATGTCTGAATTAACAGAGGCTGTGGGGGTGGAAGGGAAGGGACAGATGAGAGGGGTTAAAATGAGTTTCTTCAGTGATAATGAGTTTCTACAAAGACTCAAGAGGTATTTGGGGGCAGGAAGTCCAAGGCCAGGGGAAGGGTGGCTGGATTGGAGAATGGATATGGCTATGGGCTCCTTTCTGCATGTCTTCTCCCTGTGGTAGGGGAGAGGGACACCCCATCCCCCGCTTCCATGAAGAAGGGCAAGTGGACTAGTTGGGAACAAGATTTCCCCGAAGTGGGGCGGGTGGGAGAAGGGTAATTGTAACTCGCTTGACTTCTTGAACTAAACTTAGAACGGACTTTGTCATGAGAAGAGACTTTTATGGGGTTCCCACCAAGTCTTTCTGGTTGCAACTGGGTCAGTTAGATGTGGTCTATGGTCAGAGGTTTCTGTGTGGTGGGTTTTCTAGGTAATGAAGCTGCCTCCCCCAACCCCCAGCATGCAGTTCTGTGTCTCATGTCACCCAGTAGACCATCTACCACCTCCCAATGTTGCTGCATCTACTGTAGCCACTGGGACAGTCCCCTCATTTCTTTTTTTAAAAACCACTTTATTGAGATGTAAGTCACGTATCACACAATTCACTCATTTAAAATGTACAATTCAGTGATTTGGGGTATATTACATTATTAATTTTTTTAAACTGTGGTAAATATATAACACAAAATTTGCCATTTTAATCATTTTTAATTGTATAATTCAGTGGCATTAATTACATTTACATTGTTGTGCAACCTTTACCGTTATATATTTCCAAAACTTTCTTATCATCTAAACAGAAACTCTGTAACCATTAAACAATAACTCCGCATAGCCCTGCCCTCCCAGCTCCTGGTATCCTCTCATACACTTTCTGTCTCTGGGACTTTGCTTATTCTGGTATTCCTATTAGTGTAATCATACAATATTTGTCCTTTTGTCTGGCTTATTTCCCTAGTATAGTATCTTCAAGGTTCGTATATGTGTTGCATGTGTCAGAACTTCATTTCTTTTTACAGTTGCATATATTCCATTGTTTATCCATTTATCTGTTGATGGACATTCGGGTTGTTTCCGCTAGGCTATTATGAATCATTCTGTACAAGTATCTGCTTGAGACCCCACTCTTAGTTGTTTTGGGTATATACGTAGGAGTAAAAATATTGGGTAGATAATTGTCTGTTTAGCTTTTTGAGGAACCCCCTCACTTCTTGACAGTTTTAGATCTTAGCTTAATGTCACTCTACCCCTACTTCTGTTCTAACTCTTGATGATTTCAGGATCTTTGAAGCACCCTGACCTCTCAATTCCTTGGACTGTTCTCTTTCACTTTGACATTTCGTTCTTCACACGTCTTCACCCATCACCCACTCACTCCTGTGGTCATCCCCTAGACCTGTCATCAGCATTAGCTGCATCTCCTTCTTAATCTCCATTTCAGTCATCTCTCTAGTACCTTCTAGTACAAATCCTTCAACTCTGCTGGGACTTGCAATTCATTGATCTCATCACCTCTTCACTCTCTCTCACTCTCTTCATGTCCTTACTTACCCCCTTCACTGAGCTTAAATTCTATAGTCAACTTATTTTTAATCACTGCTGTGTATTCACTTTCAACTCATGTGCCTGTGTCATTTGGTCATATTTGCTTGGCAAAACTACCACCCTAGTTAAAATGAACTCTTCACCTGTTGCCCATCATAAGTATCTGAGAAAAAGCACATAACTCATTGGTCTCACTTGAATTCATGACTGTCAACCTCAAGTGGGTCTTTAATGCTTTCTGGCAATCAGTATTACTTTTCCCTAGTTTTCATTTTCCTGTTCTCCTAAATGACTATTTCATACTTTCTCCTCTTTCCACGAACTTCCAACACACACTCCTCATTCTCACTTTTAGCTCTGATGACTTTGCTTCCTATGTGCCGAGGAAATTGAAGTAATCAGAAGGGGACTTGCACAGACTCCCTCCACCACATCCACCACCTGCCAGCGTCTGCACTTGCACCTGCACTTCCTTCTGTAGCCGGAGACAGACTCTCTGTGTTCCCAGTTAGAACCAATCCCTCCACTTCTGCACAGGCCCATCCCCTCTCACCTACTTAAGGACAACAGGCCAGCAATTTTTCTTCTTTTTTTTTTTCAACCTTCTTCAGCCAGATTTCCCTTTCTGCTGAATCAGTACCATCAGTGTCACATATGCTGTTATTTCTCCCACCTTAAAAGTACCCTCCCTTGACTCCACCTTTCTTTCAGTTACCACCCCATGTCTCTGCTCCTCCTTATAGCAAAACACCTCAAAAGAGCTGTCTATACTCACTGACTCCAATCCCTTTACTCTGATCCTCCCTTAATTCTACTCCAATCACGATTTCACTCCATCATTCCACAAAACTGCTCTTGTCAAGGCCACTGAGGCAGAGACTACTAATGCCCACTATTATCTATGTTCTGCCCTTGTTTGGGTACCTGGATAGACTCATTTTCTAACCTCCTGTGCCGTTAGATATATGATGTGACTGAGTCTGGCCAACAGAATGTGAACAGAAGGGACATGTTCTGCTTTCAGGGTTGGCCTGTAGAAACCTTCTGTTGTGATGCTCCCTCTCTTTCCTGAATAGGGGACTTGAGGAACTGAGGGGGGCAGGGCTACGAACCTGAACAACATGCACTGGACTGTAATGTGCATGAGGAATGTTATTTTGTTGTAAAGCTACTGGGATTTCAGAAGTTGTCTACTCCAGATGCTGATGTTGAAATACTTCCTTCATTTTGATTTAGGGAACTGCACACTCTTGCATGTTCTCCAACCTCACTGGTTTCTCCTTTCACTCTCCTTTGTGATCTCCTCTTCTCCATAGTTTAAAAAAATGCTAGAGTAACCACAGCTCAGTCTTTGGTTCTATTCTCGATTTACATTCATTCTTGGTTACTATCATCTCTTCTGTGGACTTAAACTTACACTCTCAGCCCAGACCTCATTTCTACCTAACATTTCCGCTTGCAGGTCTAACAAATGTTTCAAATGTAACATCTTTAAAATTGAACTCTAAGAAAAGTAAAATAAAATTGAACTCTTGAGTTTCCTCCCCAAACCTGCTCCTTCTATAGTTTTCTCCATTTTAGTCAATGGTAACTTTATCCTTTTAGTTGTTTGGGACAAAAATATTATTTTTAACTCCTCTTTATCTATTGTACTTAACATTCAACTACCATGAAATTCTGTTGGTGCTACATTAAAAATGTATCTAGAATCAAATCACTTGCTATTACCTTTTCTGCTACTTTCGTGGTTCATGTCACCTTTATTTTTTGCTTGGATACTGAAATAGCCTCCGTATAGGTTTCTCTGCTCCTATCTCTGCAAGATAGCAGGTTATTCCTCAAAAAATGACTGCACTAATCCTTTTAAAACATAAAACAGGGCAATCTCCTTGAGTTTTTCAAGATGGCGGCGGCTGCGGCGGCTGGCGCGGAGTAGCTGAGGTGGAAAAGGTGGCCACTGGGCCTCAGGCAGCCGGGAAACTTGTGGACCTTCCTCTCGCCATCTCTTAAGGGAGGACTGCTGCTGCTGGCCGGTCGTGGGGGGTGACCGCCACTTTACCCCCGGCAGGAAAGGATGCCTCATTTACAGGCAACAGCTTTGAAGTGTGGAGCAGGAAAAGAACTGTTTCTTAGCTGCAAAAGCGAGTCTCGAAACAGGGAACGTGGCGCCAGGGCTGCTGTGGATGCAGCCAGGATCCCAGAGGCCGGGGCCGCGCTGAAGGCTGCCAGCGGCCCTATTGAGGATTCGAGGTTTCAGGCCAGCATTAAAGAAGATTCCTGGGAGCGCCAGAGCCGCGCCGCAACTGAACAGCCCGAGGCGGCAGCGGCCGAGAACTGGGAAAGGCGGCAAACCAGAGACAGAGCGAGCACCCGACCTGGCACAGCACTGTGAGTGATCCCTGGCACAGCTCTGTTCGGGGGGTGGATGCCCACGCGGCTCCCGCCTGCACCACCAGGCCACTCACCGCCCCGGTGCTGCCTCCATTTTCCCAGGTGCGGGCAGCTCCGCCCTGCTCCGCCATCACTGAGCCCTCCCACTTGCTTGGCCTGGCGCGGGGCTTTCCGGAGCCTGCAGACCGGCCTCCGCTCCCACTCCCTCCGCGGTTCTCTGGCGGGGCTGGTGGTGTGGGACGTCCCCAGCCAGTCTCGGGAGGGCAAGGAAGTACGGGCGGGCCGACTGTCACTCCACCACACCCTGGACTCCGGCCCCAGGTAAACTCCCTGTTACTGGGAGGCAGATACCATCTCTGCGGCCACCAGTTTGGAAAAAAGCCTAACGAATTTCTGGTTGGGAATAGTGTGGTAGGAGAGTTCCCAGGTCCGCTTGAACCTGCCGGAGAGCTGGCTGCAGGTGGGCACTAGACTCGGTTTATACTGGGGGGATACAAAGGTGAACAAGACCCGAGAAAGATCTACATAGTGCTACAAAGGCACCCAGAGAGACCGGTTGTCTGTGCCTAGCAGAAACCTGGTAGACTTCCTGGGCGAGACGGTGCCGAGCAGGGTCTTGAAGGCCCAGCTGATAGACGAGGGGTGCAGAAGACACGCCCCAGCCAAGCACAGTGCGCACAGAGTGGGGAGACGTGCGGCCAGGGAGGCAGAGACTCGACAGAAACCACACACCCGGTGGGGTCGCCACTGCACGATCTAACAGCCTGGGCCAGAGCACACGAAACAGGGAGAAGTCCTACACAGGAAGTGAAAGCTCAACAGAGATCACACACCCTGTGGTACGTGATCCACCAGCCCATCAGAGTCCAAGCTGATCAGAAAGGTGGCTCCCCGGAGAAGCCAAAGACCCGAGGCAACCACACACACAAGGCACTAGAGGCCAACTGAGCAGTCACGGAGGGAGCCATACGAAATTGGCAACCACAGCAACATCCTAGTTAGTCATTAGTCTCAAACCGGTGGACTGTGAAACCCCCTGCAACAATGAATAAACACCAAAAAAAAGATACCAGAAATACAAAAAAATCAAGAAAGTACACCACCAAAAGTTAATAAATCTCAAACTCTAGATCCTATAGAACAAGAAGCCCTTGAAATAACTGATAAGGAATTTCGAGTGATAATTCTAAGGAAACTGAATGAGATACAAGAAAACTCAGCTAGACATCATGATGAAATGAGGAAAAGTATACAGGATCTGAAAGAGGAAATGTACAAGGAAATCAATGTCCTGAAAAAAATGTAGCAGAACTTGCTGAACTGAAGAAGTTATTCAACGAAATAAAAAACACAACGGAGAGTTTAACCAGCAGGCTTGTCGAAGTGGAAGAGAGAACCTCTGAACTTGAAGATGGGCTGTTTGAAATAACACAAGCAGACAAAAAGAAAGAAAAAAGAATCAAGGTTATTGAAGAAAATCTGAGAGAGATATCAGACAACCATAAGCGATCAAATATCCGAGTCATGGGTATTCCAGAAGGGGAGGAAAATGGAGATTCCATTGAAAACATATTTAACAAAATAGTGGCAGAAAACTTCCCAGGTATAGGAAAAATCACAGATCTTCAGATCCAGGAAGCTCAATGATCTCCAAATGTATTCAACCCAAAAAGACCTTCTCCAAGACATGTCATAGTCAAATTGGCAAAACTCAGAGACAAAGAGAGAATCTTAAAAGCTGCAAGAGAGAAGCGTCAAATCACCTATAAGGGAGCCCCAATCAGGTTAACATCAGACTTTTCATCACAAACCCTAAAAGCTAGAAAGGAATGGGATGATATTTTCAAAATACTAAAAGACAAAGATTGCCAGCCAAGAATACTCTACCCTGCAAGGCTATCCTCCCGAAATGAGGGGCAAATAGTATATTTCTCAGACAATCAAAAACTGCGGGAGTTCACTACCGCACGACCACCCTTACAAGAAATCCTCAAGGGAGTACTGGGTTTGGTTCCTGAAAAATAACTACCACTGCCATAAAAACCCAAGAAAAATCTAAACCCGCTAGTATAATAAAAATGGCATTCATGAAGAGAAAACAAGCTAACAAAAGCACTATCTACAACCTAAGGAACCAACAAACACAGAAAACAAACAGTAAATCAGAAAGCAAGGAACAAAAGACACCTAAGACAACCAAACAACCAATAAAATGCTAGGAATAAATCAACACCTTTCAATAACAACTCTTAATGTAAAAGGCTTAAATTCCCCAATCAAAAGACACAGACTGGCTGACTGGATCAAAAAGCAGGACCCAACTATATGCTGCCTACAAGAGACCCACCTCACCCATAAAGATTCACACAGACTAAGAGTGAAAGGATGGAAAAAGATTTACCATGCAAACAGAAAAGAAAAACGAGCTGGAGTAGCTATTCTTATATCTGACAAAATAGACTTTAAACTAAAAACCATAAAAAGAGACAATGAGGGACACTACTTAATGATAAAAGGACTGATCCATCAAGAAGACATAACAATCATAAATATGTATGCACCCAATGTTGGAGCAGCCAGATTTATAAAACAAACTCTATTAGACCTAAAGAAGGAAATAGACACTAATACCATAATAGCAGGGGACCTGAACACCCCACTGTCAATATTAGACAGATCATCTAGGCAAAGAATCAGTAGAGAAACACAAGATCTAAACAAGACTCTAGACCAATTGGAATTGGCAGATATCTACAGAACATTCCACCCAACAACCTCAGAATATTCATTTTTCTCATCAGCACATGGATCATTCTCCAGGATAGATCACATATTAGGTCACAAATCAAGTCTCAATAAATTCAAAAAAATTGCAATTATCCCATGTATCTTCTCAGACCACAATGGATTAAAACTAGAAATTAATAACAAACGAAACTCTGGAAACTATACAAACACATGGAAATTAAACAGCATTCTACTTAATGACATATGGGTCCAAGAAGAAATCAAGCAGGAAATCAAAAAATTTCTTGAAACTAATGAAAACAATGATACATCATACCAAAACCTGTGGGATACTGCAAAAGCAGTATTGAGGGGAAAATTTATTGCATTAAATGCTCACTTCAGAAGAATAGAAAGATGGCAAGTGAACAACCTAACACTTAACCTTAAAGAACTAGAAAAACAAGAACAATCCAAACCTAAAGTTAGCAGACGGAAAGAAATCATTAAGATCAGAGCAGAACTGAATGAAATTGAAAACCAAAAAACAATTCAAAAGATCAACGAATCAAAAAGTTGATTTTTTGAAAAGATAAATAAAATTGACAAACCATTAGCATGGCTAACAAAAAAAAGAAGAGAGAAGACTCAAATAACAAAAATTAGAAATGAAAAAGGCGATATTACAACTGATTCATCTGAAATACAAGGAATCATTTGAGACTACTATAAACAACTATACGCCAACAAATTTGAAAATCTGGAGGAAATGGATAAATTTCTGGACACACACAAGCTCCCAAAACTGAACCGTGAAGACGTAGAAAATTTGAACAGACCAATAACAATAAAGGAGATTGAAGCTGTTATCAGAAGGCTCCCAACAAAGAAAAGCCCAGGACCAGATGGATTCACAGCAGAATTTTACCAAACATTCAAAGAGGAATTGACACCGATTCTTTACAAACTATTCCAAAAGATTGAAACGGACGCAAATCTCCCAAACTCATTCTATGAAGCAAACATCATCCTGAGACCAAAACCAGGTAAAGATATAACCAAAAAAGAAAACTACAGGCCAATATCCTTGATGAATAGAGATGCAAAAATCCTCACTAAAATACTAGCAAACAGAATACAGCAACACATACGTAAAATTATTCATCACGATCAAGTGGGATTCATCCCAGGGATGCAAGGTTGGTTGAACATACGCAAATCAATAAATGTGATACACCATATTAATAAACTCAAACACAAGGACCATATGATCATATCTATAGATGCTGAAAAAGCATTTGATAAAGTTCAGCACTCATTCATGACAAAGACCCTCTATAAGTTAGGTATAGAGGGAAAGTATCTCAACATAATTAAAGCCATATATGCCAAACCCACAGCCAATATCATTCTGAATGGGGAAAAGCTGAAAGCTTTTCCTTTAAGAACAGGAACTAGACAAGGATGCCCACTCTCACCACTCCTATTCAACATAGTGTTGGAAGTACTAGCCAGAGCAATCAGAGAAGAGAAGGAAATAAAGGGCATTCAGATCAGAAAAGATGAAGTTAAACTGTCCCTGTTTGCAGATGACATGATCCTATATATCGAACAGCCTAAAACCTCTACAAAAAAACTGTTGGAATTGATAAATGATTTCAGCACAGTAGCAGGATACGAAATCAACACACAAAAATCAGTAGCATTTCTTTTCTCCAATAGTGAACATGCAGAACGAGAAATCAAGAAAGCCTGCCCATTTACAATAGCCACCAAAAAAATAAAATACTTAGGAATTGAGTTAACCAAGGAGGTGAAAAATCTCTATAATGAGAACTACAAACCACTGCTGAGAGAAATTAGAGAGGATACAAGAAGATGGAAAGATATCCCATGCTCTTGGATTGGAAGAATCAACATAGTGAAAATGTCCATACTACCCAAAGTGATATACAAATTCAATGCAATCCCCATCAAAATTCCAAAGACATTTTTCTCAGAAATGGAAAAAACTATCCAGACATTTATATGGAACAATAAAAGACCACGCATAGCCAAAGCAATGCTGAGCAAAAAAAATAAAGCTGGAGGCATAACACTAACCAACTTTAAGCTATACTACAAAGCTATAATAACCAAAACAGTATGGTACTGGCATAAAAACAGACACACTGATCAATGGAATAGAATAGAGAATCCAGAAATCAACCCACACACTTACTGCCATCTGATCTTTGACAAAGGCCCCAAGCCTATTCACTGGGGAAGGGACTGCCTCTTCAGCAAATGGTGCTGGGATAACTGGATATCCATATGCAGGAGAATGAAACTAGATCCATACCTCTCACCGTATACTAAAATCAACTCAAAATGGATTAAGGATTTAAATATACACCCTGAAACAATAAAACTTCTTAAAGAAAACATAGGAGAAACACTTCAGGAAATAGGACTGGGCACAGACTTCATGAATACGACCCCAAAAGCACGGGCAACCAAAGGAAAAATAAACAAATGGGATTATATCAAACTAAAAAGCTTCTGCACAGCAAAAGAAACAATTAAAAGAGTTAAAAGACAACCAACAGAGTGGGAGAAAATATTTGCAAAATATATATCTGACAAAGGATTAATATCCAGAATATATAAGGAACTCAAACAACTGTACAAGAAGAAAACAAGCAACCCAATTAAAAAATGGGCAAAAGAGCTAAATAGGCATTTCTCCTAGGAAGATATCCAAATGGCTAACAGACGTATGAAAAAATGCTCAACATCACTCAGCATCCGGGAAATGCAAATCAAAACCACATTGAGATACCATCTAACTCCAGTTAGGATGGCTAAAATCCAAAAGACTGTGAACGATAAATGCTGGCGAGGCTGCGGAGAAAAAGGAACTCTCATACATTGTTGGTGGGACTGCAAAATGGTGCAGCCTCTATGGAAAATGGTATGGAGGTTCCTCAAACAATTGCAGATAGATCTACCATACGACCCAGCTATCCCACTGTTGGGAATATACCCAGAGGAATGGAAATCATCAAGTCGAAGGTATACCTGTTTCCCAATGTTTATTGCAGCACTCTTTACAATAGCCAAGAGTTGGAACCAGCCCAAATGCCCATCATCAGATGAGTGGATACGGAAAATGTGGTACATCTACACAATGGAATACTACTCAGCTATAAAAACGAATGAAATACTGCCATTTGCAACAACATGGATGGACCTTGAGAGAATTATATTAAGTGAAACAAGTCAGGCACAGAAAGAGAAATACCACATGTTCTCACTTATTGGTGGGAGCCAAAAATTAATATATAAATTCACACACACACACACACACACACACACACACACACACACACACACAGACACACACAAAAACCGGGGGGGGGGGGAAAGAAGATATAACAACCACAATTATTTGAAGTTGATACAACAAGCAAACAGAAAGGACATTGTTGGGGGGGAGGGGGGAGGGAGAAGGGAGGGAGGTTTTGGTGATGGGGAGCAATAATCAGCCACAATATATATCGACAAAATAAAATTAAAAAAATAATAATAATAAAAAAAAAGTGTAAATTTTACCCTCCCGCCCCCAATAAAAGAACGTTATACATGAAAAAAAAAAAATAAATAAAAAAAATAAAATAAAATAAAAATAAATAAATAAATAAAAAATAAAATAAAATAAAACATAAAACAGACTTCTGGTTTCTGCTTAGAAAGTTGAAAAAAACATTAATCCCACCCTTACGACAAAGAAAAATCTGGATAATCTACAAAATCATAGCTTTTCTTGGACTTCTCAGAAAATTGAGGCTGCAGGTCAACCAAGTAGACTGAAATTTAAGGAAAGATGTGCATCCAGGAAGAGATGAGGCTTGCTTACCTGGAACAAAACATGGTAGAAGAGATGCTGGACATCCTAAAAACTGATCAGAAGAAATCATGAATTGCTAAGGCCAGAGTGTGGGTTAGTGTGAGAATAGAGCGCACTTGGGATCTACAGACACAAGGGGAGTTCACACCTGCTAGCAGGCTTTTCTCCATGGACTTCACCACAAGAAACACTGGGGGTGAGGCAGGAGGCTGGAGAGAGCCTTCCCTGTGGGGCAGGGAAGAAGAGCAGTGCCCACTGCAGGAAAGGAATGAAGTGTTGCCAGGATGCTTTAGTCCTGTTTTCTTCACAGAACAAAAGCCTTAAGCTGTTGAGGAAAGGGCAGCAAATACTCTCACCCTCAGGGCCTGGGTGAAGACACATTGTGGCTGGGGGAAGAGAAGAGACAAAACCCTCAACTCTGTATTCCTGGGGGAAAGGCAGGAAAAGGTCTTCTGCCACTAAGGGAGACATAGGATCATGAGGTGTCCACACACCTAAGATCAAGACACACAATGCAGGTCTAAGACTGAGGCTGAACCAGGATCACAGAAAATTTCTCCCATTCCCCACTCCAGGCTAGCAAGAACTGAATAACAAATTATAGCAGCCTACTACTAGGGGAGGGTGCAAAAGCATGGAGAGAGAATCTCTTTGAGGTGCAGGCTCACAGGGAAAGTCTAAGGCTGAAGTGGAGCAGGACATTGAGAAGAACTCCCTGGGAACCCAACCCCAACCGTAAGTACAAGGTCATGCTTGAGAAATCAAAAGCCTGTGGTGTACTGGGTGTAATTGCAGCAACAATAAATGCAAACTGAGATGAACTCCTGACCAGATTGACTCAATTCTTCATAGTAGAGGTCTAGAAAAAGAAGACCTATTCATATATCCAGACATGAAATTACCTCAGCAGCTACTGACCCGCAAATTATATGATACACAAAGAGACAAGGAAAGACAGCACACAGTCAAGAGACAATGCAATCAACAGAATCAGACTCAGATGTTAGAATACTCAGAAAGGGAATTAAATAGTTATGATAGATAATTAAAAGTCTCTGGTGGAAAGGGTGGATAGCATGCACAAACACATGACAGATATTGGCAGAGAGGTGAAAACTATAAGGGACCAAATAGAAATATAGGAGATGAAAAACATGGTGAAAGGCTAATAACTTTGATATGATCATTAGCAGACTTGACTCAGCTGAGGAAACAGGAGTCTTGAAGACAGGTCAATAGAAATTGCCTCAACTGAAGCGCAAAGAGAAGAAAGAGTGAAAAGCAAAACAAAACAAACAAAAACAAACTCAGAGTTGATCATTCAAGAACTGTGGGATGATATCAAACCAATGGTCATTTAATTGGAACCCCAATAAGAAAGTAGAGGTAAAGGGCAAAAGATATATTTGAAGAGATTATTAATAGGCTGAACCTTTTGTCCGTAGTGAAGGAATGAAAAACTTTGCAGGTTTCTCTGCTGCATCTGCAGTCTGATTCTTCGTTTTACTAATCTGAACTACTTGGACAAACTTAACTCTCTAATTCAATTTCTAGAATATGGTATTCATTCAGTTTAAAATCCTTATGAAGTACCTACTATGTGCTAGGTCTGGGAGTTATTGCCTGTATTAGCCTGTTTCTATTCTGATAACAAAATACCTGGAACTGAGTATTTTATAAAGAAAATGAAATTTATTGCTTACAGTTTCTGAAGCTGGGAAGTCCAAAGTCCAGGGAACACATCTGGTGAGGGTCTTGGTGGTTGTGACAGTGACCCAGGGTTCTCACATAGCAGAAAATGGCAGAGCAGAGAGAGACTAACCACTCATGAGCTCTTCTTTAAAAGCCCTCAGAACTATGCCCCTGACCACCATTATTAATCCATTCACTATGGTGTGGTTCTACAATGTAATCACCTCTTCAAGGCCCCATCTTTTAATTACCATAATAGGATTTCCCACCCTCAACAGTTACAGTGGGAATCAAGCTAGTATATGAACTTTAGGGACACAATTCAATCAATCCACAGCACTGCCCAAATGGTTCTTATGGTCTAAATAGAGATCGGTGTCACTAGTCTCTAGTACTACGGTCAATGAAAAGAGCAGGACTTTGGAAACAAAGTCCTTAGGTTTTAAGTCCAAAAGTTCTTAATCCTGTCCCTGCCATTTCACATTTACATCGTATCTGAGCACAGCAGTAGTTAGCTTAAGGTGCTGTTGAGAGGGTTACAGTAAAGTAATGGTTTTGACTGTAAAATACTTGGTTTGGGATGATCCCAGGCATTCCCACTCAAGTTTCCCAGGTGAGTATAAAGTAGTTGTCAGGGTAGAGAAGACTTGCCTGGCACAGTCAGAAAACTGTGCCTGGCACTTGCCTGGCAGTCTTGCCTTGCACATAGCTGGCACTCAGCTAGTGTCTCTGCACATCCGTACCCCTACTCACCCTGTAAGCACACCCACATTACAATCTTTGTTAGATGCATAAAAGAGTAAAGCTGATTTCTTCATTATGTCTGGAGTGGGGGATGGGTGGAGTCAGAAGAGAGAAGGTCTCCTCCATGCCAATCAGAGCTTGGATGGGCTGTACCTGCTGGAGGCTTGTTTCCCAGGGACTACAGGTGGTAAGGCCTTATAATCTTCCTCCCCAGCTTTTCTCCCCAGCTTTTCTCAGCTCCTGCAGACCAGGAGCTCTAGCCCAAGGCAGCACATATTTGTAGTCCCACTCGACCAGAGGGGGTAGTGCCCTCCTCTCATTTCTCTGAGACTTAATTCAGTCTTTACCCCAAAACAAGGTGACTTTTATTTTTTTGTGAAAACACATACTTTAGATAATGATATATAACACAAATCTACCTTTCAAAAGTTTTTGAGTTTGCAAAATTTGATAATTAACTGGAGATGGAGCTGGGTGATGGGTTTGTAGAGCTTCTCATATTATTTTCTATACTTTTGGACATTAAAAAACAGAGTTCTTGATAGCCTACCTTTGCTGTCCATATTAATTGTAGCTTTGATACAAGGATGGCCTTGTAATAAATTCTTGCCATTCATATGCAGAGATATTATTGAACTTGACCCATTCACCAGATATCACATATCAACACTCTGAAAGGATTTGACTAATTACAAGGAGTTACAATGTAAAAAAACTTTTAGAGTCCAGCTTAGTGTATTTAAAATGTTTATTCTGTTTTTATTTGTAGTTTTTGGGTTATTTTATTAATAGTATGTGGGATAGCTGATTTTTTTGGTCTAAGTGAATTTGAAGAAGTATATATATAGGTATATTTGACTTTTTATATTGTTTATCAAGAGCAATATAGACACAGTGTTTGTGGTCATGTACTGACTGAACCACTTGAAAGCACAGCTGTTGGGCAGGGCGTGGTAGTTTCCTAGCTGTCTGAGTTAGATAGGCCACATCTTACTACAACAAATATTCAGAGGCTTAAAACCACATCTTATGTTGTGGGAGAACAGAGCTAAGTATTGGGGGGCTCCTGTGTGCACTGGGCAATTTGGGTTAGAGTTTTTGATTTGTCCACCAGACCAGTTTATTAGATTAGATTTAATTACTTACCAAGAAAGGTATTTGAGGGTAAATGGATAATGAGAAGCCTTTATCTTGATTGACATCTAGAAAGGGATGTAGTGGAGTCCCAGGGTGCCCTGGGCAGTGGGACAGGGAGTGCGGTGTTGAGGGATAGAAGAGGGTGAAAGAGTACGTGTAGGTGCGTGTGTGCTGTAAGCTGACCATCTATGAACATGAAGACTCCATTAAGATGACTTTAGTTAAAATGAAAAAGTTCAACTAAGCTGAGAAAGTAATGAATGAGATAGTTCTTGAGAAGATGATAGCATGGGAAAATCTCCAGAGTGGAACCATTTTTTAAGAGTAAAGATGGAACAGCATTCATCATGTAGCTGACCTGCAGGAGAGAGCTTCTCTTCTTTAATAGTAACATATACACATAGAAGCCTGCCACTGTTACCCCTTATAGTTTTCCCAATTGTCCACATTACACACGGGGAAACTAGTTATTAGGGAGGTTGAATAACTTGACACAGTTAGTGAATTGTGACCTGGCATGCAAATCCAGGCTGACTTCAGAGCCCATGCTCTTAACCACTGTGCAACAGTGGTGTCTGTGCAAGAGTATCTGCATAATAATGGTGTCTGTGCATGAGTATCTGTGCAATAATGACATCTGTACAATGTTTGCTTTGTTCACTGGAGCTTCTGATGCAATTGCAGCAGTGGATCTTTCAAGGCGATGGAGACACCTAACGTTTGTTTTGAGGAATACAGCTAACTTTGTTTGAATTCAAAAGTCTGTTGTGTTGTTGTGGGGGGTTGCAGTGGGTGCGGGGGGATGTTGTAATTGCAATTGCTGACGGTGGGAGAAGTGAGACTGAGGCAGGGTTATTTATAGAGTTCTAGAATGTCTGAATTGGAAGTATTCTTAAAAATCATGTTCTAGAGCTGCACTATTCAATATGGTAGCGACTAGCCACAGATGGCTATTTCAGTTAAAATTACGTTAGTTGAAATTTAAAATCCAGTTTTGTGTTCATAATAGCCACATTTTAGGTGCTTTCTAACCACATATGGTTGGTGGCTACCATATTGAGCAGCACAGATGTTAAACATTTCCATCTTCTCAGAAAGTTCTATTGGACAGTGCTGTTGTAGAGTCTTCTAGACCTATCCCTTTGTTTTGAAAATGAGGAAACTAAAGCTCACAGAAGGAACTTGACCAACTGGTTCATATTAGAGCTGGAACTAGGACCAAGGTAATTTGCATTTCTTGCCTGATGCCGCCAAGACACTTCCTAATAAAGTCCATGGCATTGTACCAGGTATTAAGGGATGGTGGTACAATTCCAACCTCTTGTTCTCCTGGAGATCATAGTCCAATTATACATGTTACATGTGGCTAGACTAGCATTTTTCAAATATCTTTTTTTTAGAGGAAAAAACCTTTTTTCCATGAAATCTTCTGTGCTGTGGAAAACTAAATTATAAAGCAGATGAAAACCAGAGCTGCTTTGGCTAAAACACAGTATGAGCATGTACATGTGTGGAAGCCCCAAGGCCTTGCCGTTTCAGACCCCTCCTCATGACTCCACCTTCTTGAACAACAGGACTCAAGAGGAAGAGTTGGAAAATTTGTGGTCTATCCTCTGGCTTCTTAACTGGTGGCATCTGGGCTCCCCTGTTTGAACTGACTATAAGGCATGGAGATGAGAGTATGCAGAGAGAGGGAGCCACAGGGCTTATTGTGTGCCTGATGTTTCACATGCTCAGGGGTAGAGATGGGGGTTGGCAAAAATGCCATGTGCTCTTCTTAGGGCATCTATTTCCTTCAGAGAAGGGAGGAGCAGGGCATGGCCAGCTTTCTCCAGGTTTGCTAGGCTTCTTTTATCGGATTTCATTTATTCATTCATTGGTTTATTCTTTATTCATTCAATTGTGAGATGTTTACTGAGTTCCTCTGATGGTAAAGATGCTAACAAACATTCTGTGGGGGTGGGGTTCTAAGCTAAATCAGACAAACACCTTGTCTTAAAGGAAGTGAGAGTCTAATACAGGAGATAAGAGAGAAAAAGCAATACCTAAAACAGAAGGTAGAAAAGGATAAATGCTAAAAGCTGGGTATTCCTTAAGTCCTATGGAATCCTGGAAGAGGAAGAAGAAATTACTTCTAAATGGAGATTAGGTGAGAAAGGGTGGAGGAGAGGGCCTTTAAAGTGAGTATTGAATGGAGTTGGATTTGGATCTGCAGAGACTGGAGAGAGAGGACAGAAGGCTCTCCTGATGAAGTGAGGCATGTGCAGAGGTGCAGGGAGCTGGCGAAGTGTTGGGGCACAGCAAACCATTCAGTTTGGCAGGAATGCAAGGTGACTGAATGCAATTAGTAGGGCTTCCTCTTGCCCACACCTTGCACTTTCAAGAATTTAACATCACTTCGAACACAGCATTGGCTCAACTCTTGGTTCAATTAGTACTAATGAGAAAAGAGTTGGGGACCAAAGCTATCTCTGTTCCTGGGGTCTTTTGAGACCTGCCAAGGAGAGAAGTGTGCCAATTGATTGACTTGAGTACTGCCTTCTTTGATGGCTTCCTGAACAGATTCTGGCAACCGTCCTGAAGAGGGCAGGTGAACCAGCTCTAAACATAGACAACACCGGCAAACCTTGCTGACAGCTCTTTCTGCACATTGAAGTTTCCTGGCTCCCCGTCCTAAACACTAGAGACACACAACTGTAAGTGAACTGTATCTTGGAGAAAGAACTAAAGTTAAGCTGTTGTACTTTTAGATCTAATGCTGCCTTTGTTCTGGCATGAGGACCTTGGGTGTGTATGAGTTTAGAGTAAGGAGGGAAGAACATCAGAGAACCCCAGAACAGTGATTGCTAAAATATTTTCACAGGCTGTAGATGCTATTTTCAGAAACTAAGTACACCCAGCATGCAGATGTTGAGGAAATTAATGCATGCCTTTTTTTAAGAAAAAAATTCATCCTTGTTGTTGCATGTAACAGTAGTTCATTCCTTTGTTTTTATTTTTTTATTTTTGCAGCATTCTTTATTGTGGTAAAATATACATAACATGAAATTTATCATTTTAACCATTTTTGAGTACAGTTCAGTGACACTAAGTACATTTACATTGCTGTCCAACCGTCACCACCATTTATCTCCAGAACTTTTTTCATCTTCCCAAACTGAAACTCCACACCCATCAGCAGTAACTCTCCATGCCCCTCTCTCCCAGCCCCTGGCAAAGACCTTTCTTCTTTCTTTCTCTATGATTTTGACTATGTTAGGTACCTCATATAGATGTAATCATACAGTATTTGTCCTTTTGTGACTGGCTTATTTCTCTTAGTATAATGCCCTCAAGGTTCATCCATGTAGTTGCGTGTGTTAGCATTTCTTTCCTTTTTATGGCTGACTAATATTCTATTGTATGTATATGCCACATTTTATTTATCCATTCATGTGTGTGTGGACACTTGGGTTGCTTCCACCTTTTGGTTATTGTGAATAATGCTGCTATGATCGTGGGTGTATGAATATCTGTTTGAGTCTGTGCTTACAATTGTTTGGGGGTATATATCCAGAAGTGGAATCACTGGTAATTCTATTTTCAATTTTTCCATAGTGGCTGCACCATTTTACAGTCCCATCAGCAATGCTCAAGGGTTGTAACTTCTCTACATCCTCCTGCTTGTTTCCTTTCTTTCTTTTTCTTTCTTTCTTTCTTTCTTTCTTTCTTTCTTTCTTTCTTTCTTTCTTTCTTTCTTTCTTTCTTTCTTTCTTTCTTTCTTTCTTTCTTTCTTTCTTTCCTTTTTTCTTTCTTTCTCTCTCTCTTTCTTTCCTTCCTTCCTTCCTTTTCTTTCATTCATTCATTCATTCATTCATTCTAGCTATCTGATGGGTGTGAAGTGAACGACGACCTTCTGAACAATAATGATATATTCAGTTTTCCACAGCATTGATTATAAAACAATTTAATACATCTCTTTTCTCAGGTACCTCTTCTAAATTTCACATCGTTGTTATAGTAACTAACTTCTTTCTAAAACTTGGACAATTAAAGTCTATTCTCAAAGCAAATAAAAAACAGTGGTATAGTAATGTGATGAAATATCATACAGTTATGGTTTCTGATGCTCTTGAGCCCTGGCCACACAGCTTCAAGACTTCATATGCTTGCTAACCGGTAGCTTCCAACTGTAAGCACTTGCAAATCTTTGCCTGTGAGATTTCTCTGGCAGCTGAAGACCTCTTAGCTCAAGAGCAGGGCAGCCTTAAAGTGCTGGGGATTAACACCCCCTGGAAGCATCCCTCAGCCACTGACTGATGGGACTTAGTGAATAAATGCCCCGGCTACTTCACTCCGTGGTTGGGCTAACTCTAAGGTATGTTCTACACTGTCCCCCAGGGCTCCCCACTGGTGATTGAGCCCTGGTGGCTCACAGTGATAACCTGTTCAATAATTCACCCTTCACTGGCTTCCATCCTTCCCTATCTCACCTTCCCAATTTTCTACTCCTCCCGAGGAGCAGTACTCCTTGGGATTACCTCTTAAAGAAACTACTTGCACTCACATGTTAGCATCTGCTTTTGCTGGGGCCCAACCTAAGATAGTCATTACAACTATGACTATGTGGGCTTTGCTGTTACATGGTAAAGAGTTTGTAAAATAATGTTACTGTAATAAAAAGACTACATCTGTGATAAAATTATATTTATGTACTTCAGAACTGACTATACATTTATGTAAAGCCCCCTCCCCCCCATTCTGGGGAGGTATTCTATGTGTGTTTTCTTTGTGAAGTTATTTACATATGTAATGGAAATAAGTTCCCTTGAGCATTTCTAGCTTTCAATCATCCTACTACATACAGCATTTGGAAATGTGCTGTTTCTGATTCATACAGTGTCTCACCACAGGAAGATGGCTTCATGCTTCTCCTGGGCATATCATTGTTTCCCTCTATCTTTGATCTGAAAAAGTAAATGGGGCTTGAATTTCTACTCTCTTTGCTTTACATATATAGAGAAATAATTTTTGCTTTTCCTTTTGTGCTAAGGTCTTATTTGTGAAATTTCAGAGAAATCTCACCCAATGCTCTTGTAAGGAGCAATATTTTTAGTTTTCTTGTGATGGGCCATTCCTTTGAATTTCCTATTCCCAAATGTTATTTCCATGAATGTCTAGAAGAAAGATGGTTAAAGATCCCTAGCCAAGTTACTTCTAGTTATGTGAGGACATGACTCAGTGTAAGTTGTGTGCTCTGTATCTCTTAAATGAGGATGTACGTGGAACACACAAAGCACATGGGCAAGGAGTTGCTTTTGAATTTTTGATGCTGTTGGCAGTCTAAATGTTTCACAGGAGATTAATTAAAAAAATTTAAATGAGATGAAATTTGTAGCCAGGAGCTCAAGAAACGAGATCTTGCCAAGGGAGAAAAGTTAAACCCTGAAGAGGTAACTTCTGGTGGGAAAATACAATTTCCTTTAAAGCTCTGGTGCCAGGCAGTGGCTAGCCTCAGCTGGTAGCCAACAATCCTGTAAACTAACATGAAGATTTTTCTAGAAAACCTAAACTCATCATTGGTGAAGCCATTATTAGTCTAGGGAGAAACGGCCTTGGTGTGGTTGTTCATTCAGTTGTCACAAAATAGATGCTGGTAAATTGGTTTTCCTTAATAATTCATGGATGTTTGGAAGTGAGATGTGTGATTTCAAAACTCCTTGTCAACCTCCCAACAGGATAAGCATTCCTAAGAAGCTCTTCCTTAGAACTCTGAACAGGTGGGAGCCATGACTGTAGCAGGGAGCTGAAATTTCCTATAGGGTAAATTAATTTTGTTTAACAATCCCTTCCTTAGGTAGGCCTTGATGCAGTTGAGGGCACTGAGCTTGCTTCTGAAGGTTGGGAGAACCTATAGTCGGTGAACGAGCACCAGTGTCTATTGTGCACAAGCTGAGTGCTGTGTTGGGTGCTGGGAACACACTGGTGAACAGAAATCCTCATGAACAGAAATTGTCTGGTCTTTGATCTTTAATGCTCAAGTGCATCCTGCTGATTTCCACATATGTCCATTTGACTCTTTGATCTTTAGAAGCAGTATCAAATTTCGTATGAGTTTGTTGAGAGTAAAGTGATGCTAAACCACCAGTTTATCCTCTTCATTTTCAATCTTCTCCCACCTACCCTCTGTCCCCCACTAAACTTATTTTTGAGACAGATAAATATATAAAAATGTTACCTATTATATTTATTATAATGGAACCATGTAGAAGACTGGGTTGGGCCTTTGATATATTCTGTAGAGGGCTTAATAGACAAGAGAAGTCACAATTAAACAAATCATTAACACTGAGAAAACCAATACAGCAGATTTTGATAAAAGTTTGCAAACCTGCATTGACATGGTATAAATAAAAAAGCCCTCTGAGACTGCTTTAAAACCATCTTGCTTTTCCGTGTTACCTCCTTGGATGATCTACCCCTTTGTAAAAAGCCTATTCTTTCATCAGTTCACCCTTCAGTCAACATTTCTTCATAAAATAAGACACTGGCTTATAAGGTGCTGGAGCTGGCTTGTATCATTTCACAGGAGCCAACTGTGAAATTTTCAGGAATTCTGAAGTCAAGTTGTTAAACACAGCCAATATTGAAAATTAGGTTAGATAAAACTACAATTAAATAAAAACAAAGGCAAAAAACACTTAGAACTCATTACTTCCTAATTATTTTGTTACATTTGTCTAATATCTATGCTGTTGAGGTTATGTCTGTCGTCTCTGTACCATAAAATGATGTGCTACTTAGCATCTCTTCCCAAGTTCACATTCAGCAATGTCACGATGTCATGTTGGTAGATTGACACTGGCTATGGTGGGAGTATTTACACAATGGAAATTGGTGAACAATACAAATCAGGACTTTTTTGCCTCAAGAGTCAGTTGCTAACCATTTTACCAGCACACCACCGACTGCTGTGCTATTAAGGGCTTTACACTTCCATCTCACCTCCAGTGAGATCTGGGGGTCATTTTGAGAGTTGAGCATTCAGGGGAGCCCTTCCTTCTGTGCAGAACACTGAGACACAGGAAGGTTTTGGGTCTGGGTCACTGGCACAGTTGAACTGGCACCAATTGGCTGGCTCTGAGAAGTTTCCTCTACATTGAAGCTGTGGCCAGGTATGACAAAAGGCTATGGCCATGGACAACCTTAGGTTAGGCTAAGAGACTTGGCCATCAAAACTCTTGCAGGTGCATCTGCTGAGCAGCAATCTTTCTGTACAGTGTACTTTTAATTTTTCTGGTTTTTCCTCTAGAATCATGAACTTTGTATGCATTCAGTGGATGGGGCCCAATAGACTATCATTGTTTTCTTTCTTTTTTTTTTTCAAATCAAAAAGAGGAAAATCTTATTAACTGTACTGAAAATAAAACTGTTAAACTCGTGTACTATTGCTTAAAGAGTGCTTACAGAAGTATCTCAGTTCAACGTTCCTTCGCAAAAGAAGTAGAAATCAATAGTACATTGATTTACTTTAGGAAACAAAGCACTGATAAACATAATACATTTAATACTTTTACAACATTTCTTTCATGATGCAAATTTTTAGAGCATTATAAATGAATTATTTTCTTTAGGCTTTCCATATTACTAATATTTATAGAATTTCTGTGCACTGTGACTTTTCACGTGACATTTAAATTATTTGTTAAAATGTAAAACCTTTTCATATTTTTAAAACTCATAGGGTTTCAATCCAGTGTGCATTAGGTTAGGCCTTTCCACGTTCCTTACTTTTAGCATTTTTATCCATTATGATTTTTTTCATGCCTTTGAAAGGAACTGGAAGAACTGTAGTCTTTACCACATTTTTTGCATTTATAAAGTTTCTCTGCAGTGTGAATTCTTTCATGTATTTGGAGGGATTTGGACCAACCAAAGGCTTTGCCACTATTTTTTTTTTTAATTGAAACAATTGATTATACATATCTGTAGGGTATACCGTTGAATATCAATATTTGCCACATTGTTTGCATTCATAGGGTTTCTCTCTAGTGTGAGTCCTTTCCCCTTCAAAATGAACTGGGATAGCCAAAGTCTTCCCACATATCTTACATTTATGAGGTCCCTCCCCAGTGTGCGTTATCATGTGTCTTTGAAAGCTCATGAGAGAAATAAAGACTTTCTCACATTCCTTACATTCACAGTGTTTCTTCCATTGTGAGCCCTTTCATGCATTCAGAATGAACTGGGAAACTTACAGGCTTTCCCACATATGTTAACATTTATAAGGCCTGTCTTCAGTGTGTGCTATCATGTGTCTTTGAACCTATGCAGGAGAAACGAAGGCTTTCCCACATTCCTTAACATTTGTAGGATTGGGTTTTTCTCCAGTGTGAATTCTTTCATGCATTCTAAGGGAACCAGAACAACTGAAGGCTTTAACTACATTGTTTACATTCACAGGGTTTTTCTCCACTGTGAGCCCTTTCATGCATTCAGAATGCACTGGGAAACTTAAAGGCTTTCCCACATACCTTACAAAGATCTAACTCCAGTGTGCATTATAATGTGTCTTTGTACATCTGTGAGGTAAATGAAGGCTTTCCCACAGTGCTTATGTTTATATGGCTTCCCTCCATGTTCCTGATTCTCAAATGCTTTGGGTCTAGGGTGAGATGGGATGTGCCTATGAAAAAATGAATGACATATGCAGACTTTTTCACACAAACTATATTCACATGGTTTTACTCCAAAAGGATTTTTCTTGTTCAGATTAAGATTTGTAATCTGGTTGAAAGTTTCTCCACGGTGACAACTTTCTTTACTTTCATCGACTTTCTCTACAATATGATTGCTTAGATTTCAGCTGTGATTTCTGAACTGATGCTCAATGTTCTGGTCTTCCCATTTTTTCCCCCATTTCCCAGCTTCTGGGTGTCCCAGCATCCTCCCTGTGGCTTTTGTGGTTACTCAAGGTCCTAGTGCCACAGAAGTTGTGGCAGGGCCACCTGAAGTCCTTACGAGAAAGTTCACTATCAGCGTTTTTGAAGCAACATATTTAACCACATTCTGTGGTCACAGGACTTAGCACTATTTTGATCAGTTGGCAAAAAATACTTCTGCCTCTCCTAGCCCTCTAGGTCTCCAGTTGCAGGCCTCTAGTGTCTTCTCCCTAGGTAGCATCAATAGAGTATCTAATTTCTAGAGTTTCTTCCCGTAGTGTTCATAGAGTCTGACTAAATCTGCCTAGTCTTCCACACATTTGTTTTAGAAGTCCCCACCCCTCCATTAGTAAACATGGCATAGATTCTGAGGTCAGTACTACTTGGTGCAAATGCCAGGACTTTTATTTATGGGATATTACTACTGGCTGTTATTACCATTATTAGCACTGAGCCTAAGTTTATTTTTCTATATAATGGGTGTGAACCAAATAGCCCTTAGGTCTCACTTATCTGAGTATATAGATAACATGAGGTTAGCAGGTAAACTCAAAATCTGCTGCTGTGAATGCCCCCAGCCAGTGACAGCAGGACCCCACTCCCTCTTTTCAGGGTTCTCCCCCATCCTACTGTTCTGGAGGATGGTCTGGCAGGTGTCGCCTCGTTATCCCCACTGCATCTGTGTCTCTGCAGTCACTTGTGTGGACTGCCTGTCTCTGCTCAGCCACAGGCCACTTTGTCTGTAGTTCTGGATGCCCCTCCCTTGCTCACCCCTCTGACTCCCCAAGTCCTCAAGCTACAGCTTCCCCTTTCATTTCTCTGGCCCAAGTGTGGACATATCCTTTTGTCTTAATTCCCTATAGAACTGTTAGTGGGGCTGTATCTTTTAATAAGATTTTACTGATGACTCAAGGGTAAGAAAAAGGAATTACAACATGAAGAGTGGCTACCAACTGGCCACTAGATGTGGCTGTCCTTGGGACCCACAGGCCCGGGATCCTCTGCCTTGGTGCCCTCTCAGACCAGAGCCCACTGCCCTGAAGAAGGGGCCAGCACTCCCCTCCCTATACCTGGAGGCTCCATCAAGCTTTTTTCTACTCTTCAGAATCAGGTTCTCAGTGACCTTTGCCGCCCATCCAACCTTGACAGAGAGGAAGGTGTTCTCTGTTGTTATATGTATCAGTTACTTTAAAATTAATCACTAGTAATATTAACATTAACAATAAGAACCACAGTTTACACTTCTATGGAGTTTACTATATATCAGGTGCTGTGGATTAATTGAATTGTGTCCCCTAAAGTCCATATATTGAAAGCTTAATTCCCATTGCAGTTGTGGGAGGGTGGGAAATCTTGTTATGGCAATTGAAAGGTGGGGCCTTGAAGAGGTGATTAAATGATGGCTTAATGGCAATGATGGGCGTGGTTCTGAGGGCTTTAAAAGGGAAGTGCATGAGGAGATCTCTCTCTGCTCCACCGTTTTCTGCCATGTGAGACCCCTGGGTCACTGTCGCCATCATCAAGACCCTCACCAGATGTGTTCCCTGGACTTTGGACTTCCCAGCTTTAAACTGTAAGCAATAAATATTGTTTCTTTACAAAGGACCCAGTTCCATGTATTTTGTTACAAGCAACAGAAATGGACAAAGACACCAGGTTCTGTTCCAAGCATGGCACATATTAACTCATTTAATCCTTATAACAATCATGTAAGGTAAGTACAATTATTATGCCACTTTTACAGAAGATAAAACTGACACACAGAGAGGGTAAATAATTTATCTAAGGTCAAACATTGACTAAGGGGTGTGTCCAGATTCAAAAGCAGGTTCTAGAGGCCGTGTGATGCATGGAGTGTGTTCATGTGTATTTTTGTGTTTGCATGTGTGTTTGTATGTGGGAGCACATGCACACACGTGTGTATGCATTTATGTGTGTGTGACTGTGTAAATATGTATGTGTGCATGTGCATATGTATGTGTGTGCCCATGTATGTATTGATCCACACCCTGGATGGGGGGTATCTGTGCTCAAGGGTATGTTAGCATTTGAAGGACTCTAATCAGGAGTTCTCATCACTCAGAGGTGGCTGCAAGGAGCTTCGAATATCATTCTCTAAATCTGTACTGAAGTACTGGTTTGGTAGCGTAAAGGATGATGGGAATAAGTTTTCATTGATGAAATGAGTCATGTTACAGTATATGATTGTTGGAGAGATTGTATAGGCACCTCAATCCTTGCATGAAGGGATATAAGAATCTGGAGAGCCTAATACCTTTAGGGTAGAATTGTAGGGCCCAAACTGTGAGGTTTGAGTTTCTAAAGGACAGCTAGGGATTTCCTGACTCTCCAGGATACACTGAGTATTTTTGTTCCTTCTTGCTGAAAAAGATTTGTCCTAGTGGCAGAATTCTGTCAGGTAGGAGTTTGTGGGGAATGATACATGCAGTTCCCACCCACTCCAAAACTAGAGGCTACAGATCTTTACCAATTAGAACCTGATGTGTGTGGAATGCACACACTGGCTTAGGCCACTTTGCAACATTTTCCCACTCAGGCTAGGGCTCATCCTCTAACTTTCCATTTCTCTTTCTGTGATCTTTCATTCCCAGGATGATTGACAGTGAGAACGTTTGTTCGTTTCAGGAAAAACCTCACCCCCTACCCATTGTGGGTGGTCTTACCTTTATGCCCCAGAAAAATCACTATGATTAGCTTATAAGAATCCTTCATCAGTTCATTTCTCCACAGCTGGATAATTTATTCTTAAATAACACCACAAGTAAGACAACAGTGGTGAGCTTCCTCCAGATTGGTCCAGTTCCAGTTCCAGCTATGATGAGGATTTATATCTTGACTCTTGGTTTCCTGTGAGCAACTCACATGAGAATGATTATCTCTCTGCAAAACAAAAACTGAATTTCAGACACTAAATCCTTGCTTAGAAAGATATATTTTTTCTAAAGCATAGATTGTCAACTGGCTACACATAGACTACATTGTTACCACTGCTGTGTTTAGTTTGGTCTTCATGGTGTGGACCAATACATACATTGTTTTAAAACATTTAAATTAGTTTTCATCATTTGAAAATAGAGAAATTACATATACAGATCTTGTCTGTCTGCTTTCTCCTAAAAAATAAGAATATCTGGCAACATTAGACCTGCAATCCCACTCATCAACAATTAGTAGAAACTAAGTAACAGCTGCTACCTTTAGATGAAGCAATCATTATACAGTTTGCCACAGTCCCTGTTACTCTCTCTTGTCCCCTAACAATGAGATCAAGCTCTAATTACCATTTATTATTGTGCTTGTGCTGCTATTTTTCTTCTGGTAGAATTAGGATTATAAAATGTACTCTGTACTCATCTCTCTATTACAAGCTGGAACCAAATGAAATCTTGAGAAGTCCCCTTACACCCAAAATGTTCTGATTTCAATCCCAAATCACTCATCATACCAAGAACTAGGAAGATCTCAAACTGAATGAAAAAAGACAAAATGTCAACACTGAGATGGCAGAGATATTAGACTTGTCAGACAAAAAAATTTTAAAGTGGCCATCATAAAATGCTTCAATGAGCAATTACAAAAATGCTTGAATCAAATTAGCAAATAGAAAGTCTCAGCAAAGAAACAGAAGATATGCAGAAGAACCAAATGGAAATTTTTAAACTGTTAAGTACAATAAACAAAATAAAAATCTCAATGTCTGGGCTTATCAACAAAATGAAGGAGACAGGGGAAGAACATGGAACTAGAACATAGAACAATAGAAATATTACAATCTGAACAACGAAGAAAAAATAGATGAGGGGAAAAAAAGCAACCAAAACCAAAAAAACCAAAAAACCCCAGAACCTCAGGAACCTCAGGAACTATAACAACATATGTAATATTTGTGTCATTAGAGTCTTGGAAGGAGAAGAGAAAAAGGACGGCTTGAAAAAGTACTCAAAGAAATAATGGCCGAAAATGTCCCAAATTTGGCAACAGACATACATCTGCAGATTCAAGAAGCTGAGAAATCCCCAAATAGGATATACCCTGAGAAATTCACCCCAATACATATCATAGTCAAACTTCTAAAACTAAAGACAAAGGAATATCCTGAAAGCAGCAAGAGAAAAATAACACCTTATCTTCAGGGGGAAAGCGATTCAAATGACAGATGTTGTCTCATCAGAAACCATTGAGGCCAGAAGGAAGTAGCACAACATTTTTTAAGTGCTAAAAAAAAAAAAACTGTCTGTCCCAAATCCTATATCCCATAAAACTATTTTTTAGAAATGACTAGGAACTCAAGACATTTTCAGATGAAGGAAAACTGAGAGAGGTTGTTATTGGCAGAGCTACTCTAAAAGAATAGCTAAAGAAAGTTCTCTAAACAGAAAGAAAATGATAAAAGAAGGAATCTTGGAACATCAAGAAGAAAGGAAGAACATAGTAAGCAAAAACATGGATAAGTACAGTAGACTTTCCTTCTCTTGAATCTTCTAAATTATGAGCTTGGACACTCAACAAATATTACATGACTGTTGTCATGAGTTAGAGGTATAGCCTGTGGCTCTGGTGAAACATTCTGTAGGTGCTGTTGATGTTTTTTCTTTTCCCCTTCAAAGCATGGGCAGTAAAGCAGATCTAATAGGAGTGGAGACTGTGGTCCTGCCTTAGGGTCAAAGGGATCAAACTGCCCATAGTAGGGGGACAGCCCATGCCGGAGACTTCGCAACAGCAGTGTGTTGTTTGGCACTGGAGGCCAAATCCTCCCCTCAATTATAACTCTACTTCTGTGGCCTTTTGGATGAACATGCTGTTCTAGCTAAAACAGAAAAATTTCAGACCAACATCCTTTATTTGTGGGCCTCCTGCTTGTGATAAGATTAAGTTTGTAGTCTTAGTTTAAGGTCTTCTTTCCTGCCTTAATATCTTTATTTTCTTACTTATTCATTCACTCTTTTATTCCATCATTTTCATTTTCAGGGCAGCAGTCACATAAATAAACTTCATGGCAAACTATTTCTGGAGCTTTAAATTGCTGGCAGACTTACATGGATCACTACATGGTTGAGAGAAATGCAGCAGTCTTTTCTTTTTTGGGATATGATTGTGGCAATGCCCGGGGAACCTAGAATTGACAAACTGTTGACTGAAACATGCTTTGGCTGGATAAAGAGGGTAATTTTTTAAAAAAGTATTGCGGTAAGAACACTTAACATGAGATCTACCCTCAACACATTGTTACGTGTGCATGCTATAGGTACATGCTGTCTGTGCAGCAGACCTGTAGAGCTTATTCATAGTCTTGACTGGAACTTGATGTCCATTGATTAGTAATCCCCATTTACCCTTCCCCTGATCTCTGGCAACTATCATTCCACTCTTTGGTTCTATGAATTTAACTACTGTAGATTCCTAGTAAAAGGAGGAAATTTTTAACAATCAAGTATGGGAGGAGATTCCTTTCTGCCACAACCCGAGGGGAAGTGTGCACTATCTGGCCATCCATGCAGTGTCGCCTGCATGTGTTTTGCTTAAGGAAAACTGTGGCTCTGGCCTCTTGTGACAAAGACCTTATATGATCTGCCTCGCACTTGCTTTACACTCTCTTCTCTTATCACTTTTCTCTCCTGTCCTGTGCTTCATCCACATGGAACTTACTCTTCCCCTTTTCATGCCTCTGTGCCTTTGTTCATGCTGTTCATTTTGCTTATAATGACTTTCTTTCTTATCCCCCTGGAAAACTCCTGCTCATTTTTAAGCCAGTTCAAATATCTTCTTTTCCCTGTGGAGCCTTTCCTACGTCTACTCCACCCTCACCTCCATCCCATCCTAGTGAATTGCTTTCTCCTCAGCTCGCACAGGCTCTTTCCACAGATCTCTTTTACAGTCTGTGTCACTTTGTATTGTCTCCTCCACTGGACTGTTGAAAGTGGGATCTATTCATCCATGTACCTTCAAGGACTGATTCAGTGTTGGGCATGTGGTAAGAACTCAATAAAGTCTCATTGAATTAACAAATAAATGAATGAAGATATGCCCAATGTCATAGTGATAAAACATTGCCTAACACATCAGTCTTAGAAAAGAAGGATGAAAAAATGCAAAGCAAGTCTTCCAGGAGGATGGAGATGCGCTTTTCCCTATTCCTTCTGGAGTAGATATACTTTTCCTTATTCCTGGATATTACATAATAAACAAACATAAGAAGACTCTGAATGCTGGAGAGAAGGCAGACTGGATAGGACTTTGGGATCTAAGAAACTTGGTGGTGAGTTCTTCAGGTTTGTTTTTCTGCCTCAAATGTCCCAGACTTAACTGCTGTAGAAGCTGGCAACCTGGAAACAAGAATGTGCACAGACAACAAAAAGCCCAAATAAAAGCCTGCTCTCTTTAATCAAAGGGCCAAGAAAGGAGGAGACTAGCAAGAAAACTTTTACACAATAACCACTCTACTCCAGCCAAAAACCACAAAAAAAACCCCAAAACAAAACTGTCACCCTTCCCCCTTCCATGTGCCCCACCATGCCAGCAAAACCCAAGTGGGGATCCTTGACTTCCACCCACTCTGTAATGAGTCTTTCCAAGCTCCCTACTAGGGGATGGGACCTTGATCTTCCCTGAGTTGTAGTGAGCTGCCTGCCACCATGTGGTGTCTGTGGAAGGCATGTGGGGAGCAGTAATGAGTTACCCCTAATCCTCCCTGTCTGGGAGGTATCAGGGAGGCCTAGTAGGAACCAGATGGGCCCAGCAGTAATGAAGGACCTCCTTGCTGCAGGTGTCGATGGAGTCTGAGTGGGAAACCTGTAGTTCTGCTTCTACTTGGCATTATGAGATGGTATCCCCTTTTCCTTTGCTGGAGCAGTGTCAGAGGAAGACACCTAAAACAGAAGGTTTAAAATCAGATTTGTTACACACTAACTTTTAGGCTTGCACAAGAGAGAAGTGTTTCCTGTTTAAGCCCTGGATTTGTGCACTTATTTAGCAAATGTTTATTATCTATTATGTACGAGGTTCAGTGTGGGGCACTGAGGATAGAGCTAAGATCGAGGCAAACATAGACATGGTTTCTGCTTATGAAGAACTTATATGCCAGCAGAAAAGACAGACTTCACAGAAATGAATAAGTCACAGCACAATGGAACAATTAAAGTGCTTTTAAATAGTACAGAGTCCATTGAGAGAACATTTTCATTAACCCTTTGGTTGTGTCTTCCATGTTCATATGCAGAAACACATACCTAAGGGGTCAGACTCTATTCTCTCTTTAAAAAGGGAACCCAAGATTCCGTAATTCAGTGAGATTATCTTTTTTAAAAAATGCATTCTCATGATGCATTAGCTAGAAGCTTTTGGATACACAGTACATTAGGCTACCTTCCTTATAGATAAATGTGTCTCTGAGTGTTCAAAATATCCACTACCTATAGGATTTACACTAGCCTCACCAATGTTTCCCAGTTTTTATTCATGTAATTAACTGGTATTTGTGTAGATCATACACATGAACGGTTGAGGTCTTTACTCAGCAAACATGAATTGAGCATCTACTATGCGTCAGACCTTAGGAATGCAAAGGTGATGCTGTGGATTGATTGAATTGTGTCCCCCAAAGTCCGTATATTAGAAGATTAATTCCTATTGTAATTGTTGAGGGTGGAAAATCTTGTTATGGCAATTGAAAGGTGGGGCCTTGAAGAGGTGATTAAATTGATGGTTTAATAGTGGTCGTGGGCATGGTTCTGAGGGCTCTAAAAGGACTGTGTGAGGAGCAAAGCAGCTGGGGTGCTGGTGCTGGAAGCAGCTTCCTGAGGTGGCTTTGGGCAGTGAGCCTGTGGAGGGTGCCTTGGGCCTGTTCCCCAAGACTATTCTGTCTCCCTAGGCCTCTGGGCCTATAAGGAAGACACAACTTCCAAGATCTCTGAAATGCCTTCAAGGCCTTTCTCTCATTCTCTACCACATGGCTGGGATGCTGCAAACTTTCCAAATCTTTATGCTCTGCTTCCCTTTCTTCTGTACTAGTCTCATTCACAAATGGTTGCTGGCAATATTTTTTCTTTCAGCACCTTTAATATATCACCTTATTGTCTTGTAGTTTCTGCTGAGAAATCAGCTATTAGTCTAAGGGAGGTTCCCTTAAATGTGACCTGATGCTTTCCTCTTTCTATTTTTAGAGTTCTCTCTTTGTCTTTGACTTTTGATACTTTGACTATAATGTGCCTTGGAGAGGACCTCTTGGGGTTTTATCTATTTGGGGACCCTTCAGTTTCCTGGATCTGTATGTCCATATTTCTCCCAAGACTTGGGCATTCCATAGCTCCTGTAGGCTATCTTCATTTAAAAAATTTTCTAATCTTTTTTTCCCTCTGGGTGATTTCAAATAACCTTTATCTATTTCAAATAACCAATATCTTTCAGTTCAGAGATTCTTTTTTTTTGTTTGTTCTAGTCTGCTATTGAAGCTCTCTACTGTATTTTTAATTTTGTTCATGGAAATTTTTGACTGTAGGATTTCTGTTTGGTTCTTTTTTAATGTTTCTATCTCTTTCTTACATTTCTCATTTATATAAATTGTTTCCTGGTATCATTGATTTGTCTGTCTGTATTCTCTCGCTTCTCATTGAATTTTCTTAAGATCATTATTTTGAATTCCTTTTCTGGCAGTTCATTGATTTTCTTTTCTTTGGGATCTGTAACTGATATGTTATTGTGTTCCTTTGGTGATGTCATATTTCCTTACTTTTTCATGTTTCTTGTGTCCATAGATTGATGTTTGTGCATGTGGTGAAACAATTGCCTCTTCCAAACTTTACAAAGTGCTTTCATAGACAGAGTCACCTGTAGTTGGGTCTTAGTTGCTGGTTAAAAAGGATGTGGTGATTCTGTTTCCACACAATTGCAGTGGTTTAGTCTTTGGGAAGGTTCACCAGCTGCAATCAACATTGCCACTCACTGTGGGTGTCTCAGTGCCCTAGGCTTTAGAAGTTTGTGGCAGCAACAGTGGCATAGGTTGCTAAGATCTTCAGTGGCAAGAGCTTTTGGGTCCTCCTATTCTATTTTTCCCAAAATAGGGCAACTTTTTAAGGGGGATTTCTCTTGGTGTTGGGTCTGACCCAACTCACAAGTGGCTACAGTTATAGTGGGTTCCAGGTGCAGATGCTCAGAGTGGCTGTGGAGCCAGGATCCTGGACCCAGTGTCTCACAAACATATTGTGGCAACTAGGTTTTGGGGTGCAGCTTCACTCTCTGAGGCAGGGTTGAATGAGGAGTGCCCCACAGCACCAGAGTCTGTGTTTCTGAGACCCCCCTGGCAGTTTGGGCTCTGTGGGCTGGATTATAGCTGTGACTTTGGCCTTGGGGGACTGAGAACAGTACTGGCCTGACTCTGGGAGAGAAGGGGTGCTCTGGAAGTTTGGGCCTGGGGAGCAGAATATGGCTGCAATGTGAGAACCAGAGAAAATAGGGTTCAATTTTCACTCGGTTTCTGGGGGTGAGGCCCCTTGTAGTGGTGACTCTAGCCCCTGGAATGGGACTCAGCAATGTTTGTCTTTGTGAGGCCAGGTGCAGTGGCAGCAAGTACCCAGAATGGTGGGGCGCAGCTGTTGTTTGGGCCTGGGGGGCAGGGAGCAGCACAGTGCTGACTTCACTACCCAGGGGAAGGGGTGTCTCAGTAGCTCAGTCTCTAGGGGAATTGTCCAGGTCCAGGGAAGCAGAGTGCTAGAGTTGCTCAGCCCCTTGGGCAAGGTGTCTCCACTTAGCCATTGCTCTGTTTTCCTGGGATATGAGGTAGTAAGTCAGCTCAGCCCTGGGATGCACAGCTGCTTAGCTCAGCCAAGCAGCTTCTCAGCAATTCCCCAGGGGGTGATGCACCCCTTCAGCTCAGTCCTGGGGGTTGGGGCAGAGCCACAACTGGGATGGGTAGTTAAAGTTTCCCCCAGAGGGAGTATGCAGCTTTGCAGAGGGAGTATGCCGCAGTATCCAGCCTGAGAGGGAGGGTTCCCTGCCGTTCCTGGCTGGGGGATGGTATGGTGGGGGCTGGATGTTTTCTTTTGTTCTTTGTGTGGCTATCTTGAGTATCTCTGCTCCCTAGTGTTTCTGTTACTCCCTTGATTTGCTCCAGTGCTCTCCTTCATTTTTGTCCAAGTGTAGTTGTTTATTCATTATTTTGTCTGTCTTCGTGGGAGAGACAAGTGGTAGAGTCTTCTAGTTGGCTATCTTGCTCCACCCTCCAGAAATTTAAGAAAAAATTTTTGAGCCCCAATAGTGGTATCATGGTTATTGTTTCCTAAAGAAACAAATTGAGCTACAAATTGAAATATTTACAGATGACATGATATGATGGTGGAGATATGCTTCAAAATAATCCAAATTCGGGACTGGATGGGGTAGATATCATACAAGGTTGGCCATGAATTGAAAATTGTTGAAGCTAGGTGATGGGTTCATGGGGACTCCTTATAGTAGTCTCTCTACTGTCACATGTGTTTAAAACTTTTCATAAAAAAGGTTAATTACAAAAAGAGGCAGCCTACTTAATACAAGGTTTATGGTCTGATTTCATGTAAGTTTGGTCTGACTGTCTTTAGGACCTGTCATCTGGTTCTGTTTCCTTAGATACCAACAAATATTATTATAAAAAGAAAAATGACTTTGCTGAGATACTTTTTCCATATGCTTCCCTAATGTAAGAAAAATTGGGGGCTGCCAAATTTGTGAAACTGAGACTGGGGTGAGGAGCCTCCTGTGGTTGCTGACTTGCTCTTGAGGGCTCTGCTTCTCTCATTTGGTCTCTGATACTGATATCCAACACCCATCTGTGGCTGTGGCTTGGACATGATGTGGCATTTGAAAAGGAGGGAGCCTCAACAGTAGGTTTATGTCAATTGCTCAAAAAAAAAAAAAAAAAAAAAAGAAAAAGAAAATATTGCCTCCTTCTAGCAGCACAATAATTGAGAAACATTTTGAATCCAATATCATGGGTTTTTAGGGCTATTAGGGACTTTATATTTTGTCTAGTTCAAATCATTCATGTGGCAGATGAAGAAATGGAAGCCCAGAGAGATGAAGGGACTTGATCGAGTTTGCATAGCTAATGGCAGAGCTGGGACCAGAACTCATATTTCACTGACATTCAGAGTTCAGTGCTCTTTCCTCCACACTTTGTCTGGGGTGGTGGCACCTTGATTTGTTTTTTTGGTTTCGGTATGAACCCGGTAATCTATGTCACTAATTCTCTGGAGCAACATGCTACTGCAATGCAGAGTTTTTTCTCCTTTCAGTATAAGGGGAGAGGAGCTAGTGAGGTGTGTATTGGTGTGGGGGGTGGTGTGATTTTAAAATAGTTGGCATAATTGGCTTCTTAAGGGAAGTTGTGACTCACATTTGGTAGAGAAGAAAGCTGCATGAGTTGGTGCTTGTCAGACATGAGGAAAAAGAATATGGGATAAGCAGGCTCTAGAATCAAATGATCTGAGTTTGTTTTTTTATTGCTAAGAAATCCTTATTCAGCTCCTTTCCTCTTTATTAAAAAATGGGCAAAGGAGCTGAATAGGCATTTCTCAAAGAAAGATATACGAATGGCCACAGACACATGAAATAATGCTCAACATCACTCAGCATCTGGGAAATGCAAATCAAGACCACACTGAGATACCATCTCACTCTAGTTAGACTGGCTGTTATCAAAAAGACAGAGAATAACAAATGCTGGTGAGGATGTGGAGAAATGGGAACCCTCCTACACCGTTGGTGGGACTGTAAAATGATGCAGCCATTCTGGAAAACAGTATGGAGGTTCCTCAAACAACTGCAGATAGAACTGCCATGTGATCCAGCAATCCCACTGTTGGGTATATACCCAAAGGAATGGAAATCATCATGTCAAAGGGACACCTGTACTACCATGTATATTGCAGCTCTATTCACGATAGCCAAGAGTTGGAACCAACCTAAATGCCCATCACTGGATGAGTGGATAAGGAAAATGTGTTATATTTATAAAATGGAATACTACTCCACCATAAAAAAAGAATGAAATTCTGCCATTTGCAGCAACATGGATCAATTTAGAGAAAATTATGTTAAATGAAGTAAGCCAGGGACAGAAAGAGAAATGCCATGGCCTCACTTATATGTGGGAGCTAATAAAAAATAATAGATGAATGAATGAACAAATAAATAAATAAATAAAGAAGGAAAAGGGATGCAGCAATCACAATAGCACGTTGGACTTTTTGGGAGAGGGGAACAGAACTGGGGTTAGGGGGAAGAGGAGTTGGTGGGGGCCATGAAGATCGATTGCATTGTGTGATGATAGATATGCTGATTGTTCTGATTTGAACATCAAAAACCAAAAATATCTGAGTTTTAATCCATGCTCTACCACTTACTGTGTGGCCTTGGACAAGGTAACAGTCTCTCTGTATCTCACCTATAGAATGAAGATAATAATAGTACCTATATCATGGTCTTATTGTAAAGATTTAATAAGTTAATGTAAGTAAAACTGTTAGACCAATACCTGACACCATTCAGTGAATGTTGTCTGTGACCTCAGAGAGGAAACTGGATGCAAGCTGTAGTGATTGGGCATGACCAACAGGATTTACACAGGTATCTTGGAAATTTCAAATAGGGCCTACTTGCTGAACCTATTTGTAGGGTATGATTTCAGGGTATTAAAAATCTCCTTCATTCCAGAGCTAATACAGTGCCTGAAAGTCTGAGCCCTGGATTATGACATTAAAAACTATGTTACAATCAAATGTGTTATCTAGAAGTAGCAAATGTAATCATGTAAGTCATTCACATCTCACTGCATTTCATTTATTATCTGAGAAAGCTAGTTATTTAGCCAAGCCTTTATGGTAGGAAGCAAAGTCAAGGACAGGATAGAGGGAGGTCTGGCAAGTACCTCCAAAGCAGTTGTAGCAGACTCCATTGGTGCCTATAAACCTCTGGCATTCACCTAGACAACAAAGGCTGTTTACTAAAAAACATAAAACTCTATGTGAGCATGTCCCTACCTCCCCTCACCCTTTTCCCTAGCTGTGGGAGTACATTTGGTCCATAAACAGGGCAAGCTGGAAGTGCTGGAAAGTTAATGAAAGTGGCTCTCCAGCAATAATGGTGTGTGTTGGTGGCTAAATACGACAGCTTCCTCCTGCCTTGGTTGGAATGACTCTGAGGTGTGCTCTACACTGTCTCCCAGGTTTCTACAGAGGGATTGAGCTCTGGTTGCTCATAGTGGTAAATGGCATGAAAACGTACCCTTCACTGGCTTTTTATTTTCTCCCTTCTCACTTTCCTATTCTTCCATCGGTTTCCTGGTAGCTTGACTACTTGCACTCAACCTTGTGTCTCAGGTTGCACTCAACTTTGTGCTTTCGGGGAAGCCCAAACCACGATAGCCACCTTCAAGTGTTTGTCTGGGGTCTCCCATGCTTCTGTTCTTTCTTCCTCTCTCTGCTTCCCACATCTCAAACCACAATTCCAATCCCCAAATTTAGAGGCTATTCTTTTAATGTTATTTTTCTATTTTAGGGACTATTGAGTTACTACTGCAGTATGGGATGGATACCCTCTTGGCCTCAAATATTTCTATGGCAATCTCCCCGAGGTCAGTAAGGAATAAGAACTAATTATTATCAGTGTCATATAGAATGACACTTGGGAAGGGGAAAAATTGTCAAAACACCATTACTCTGCAGAGCTCAAGACTTCAATCCCATTTGACAATCAATTCCTAAACAAAATTAGGAAACTCAAGTTTGAGCTAAAGGCGAGTTATCTGACATCTCTTGTATTAATACCACTATTTACAAGATTTTCAGGTTAAAACCATCCTCAGACTTACTGACCCTGATGGTATTATAATGACCACATCAAGTTCGTCAAATTCCTTTGAAAGCATAATTTTATACAGAATTGGAAAATATTAATATGTCTAAATCCCTTAAGTATACAATGAACTGAATAGAACAAGCATTTTATGAAAATTAATGAGATAATTTACAGCTTAAAGTTCAATATTGCTAAAACCTGTCTAAATTACTGTAGTATTTAGACAATGATGACAAAGCCAAAACAAGTAACTTTGAAAGTAATCTCTTTCAGACTAGGCATACTAATTATTTTCATAACCTTTTGGTCCTCTTTGGAAAGCAATGGCAATACTTAACAAGTCTTATATAAAGTCTGGCTCATTGAAACCTTCAAATAAATAATAACACTCAATGTTTATATAGTACTTTTTTTCCACCATGGAGCTCTAAGCATTATCAAATAATCATGGGACTTTCTCAGTCATCTACTTTATGCCCAACGTGATCCCTATCCCTTGCCTTTATGAAGCAGTTTTAAGGTGATTCCAAGCATGTAATTACGATATTCTTAAATGGTTACAGGCATATTTATTAATTTATCATTCATTCATTTAATCACTAATCAATAAAATAAGTTTTCTCATTCATTCATCCATTCATCCACCCACCCACTCACCCATTTACAAATCTTTATTAAGTAGTCACTGCATGTAAGGTCCTGTGATAAGTTCTGGCTATACATTGGTGAACAAAACAGATATGAAACCCAGCTTTTGTGGAGCTAATAGTCTAGTGAATTCTACAGCGTAAATTCTAGTAATATTTCTGTGATTGTATTATCTTAAATATTTTTTGAAATATGTTTTTCCTAATTATGACCCAGACAATTAGTTTGATTTATAATACTTTTAACCACACAGATTTGCAGATGAGAGCACTTGGAAAGAGAAAGAGGCCTTGCGTAAATACAGCTGAATCTAACAAACCAAACCTATAGTTGGTGCAGATTATTGTGGAGACTACTGTGGTCAGATCACACTATGAGATGAGAAACTTGACAGCATCGGTCTCCCTTTTGGAAAAACAGGATGGTGGCCCGTGGAAGCCACTACATCAGCCCACTTCTGTTTTAATGTTGTTGTCAAGTTTTGTTTTTTTTTTAATGATTCAGATAACAGAGGTTGCAGGTAAGGTGAAATTTAGAATGGGTATTTCTTAGAATTAATCATGCCAAGTTGTGGGGTTCAGAAGTTCTTCTTCTGACCCCCAGTTCCCAAATCTAAAAGGTCAGATGAATACTCATTTCTTGAGTCATGGAAAAGGCTGAATCATCTCTTGTTGAGGGAAATGGAACATTTCCTCCTGAGACATTTCACATTGCTTAGCCTTGGATGTCTCTATGGTGGGAGTAAGTGGGGGAGAGAGCTGAGTTCTTCAGAGGAGTAAATATACTCACCTTTATTGATACCCTTTTACTACAGTGCTTGCTGTAGATCTTGCTTTCTTTTATCTGGTCAAAGGTTGGTAGTATGAATATGGTGATCTAGATCTTTCCCTTTCTCTACCTTGGGAAATTGTTGAATTGGGCCTCCTCTGCATAGGCCCAGCCTGGTAGAGCAAATTGTTTGTCCTCCAGGAATTCTGAATGACTCATGCTTGAATGAGATTTCTGTCCCGTGCCCATGTCTCCATTATAATAATTTTTGTGTGTGTCTCTCTTATAACAAATTTTGGAGCTTATTTGTCTGTTTGCATGTCCAGGTTATTTGCATGTAAACATGGACTTGTCTAAACTGAGTTCCCGTAGGGCAGGAATTGTGTCTTTTCTTCTTGGTTGCTCCAGTAACCAGCATAGTGCCTGGCAAATAGGAGTGCCTGGTAAGTGTTTGCTGAGTGAGTGAGTGAATGAATGAATGAATGAATCTCTCTGGACACTAAATGGCAGGGGTTCTTGAGTTTATTTGGATTGGTTAACATGGTCACCCTTTGTGCTGTTGACTGGTCTGACCACATATGGCACTGTTTTGATTTTCTACAACGCTGCTAATACTCAGGATAATACTGTATCCAACTGTCTTCCAATGAAGTTGCTCTGGTAGTTTATGTGGAAAAACTGCTATATTATTTCAAGAGATTGTGAAATAAGAAAACAAATAATAATGCCAAATGCCAGAAAACACTATTTTCATGGAACTTACAAAGAACAGTTCTACAAGATCAACTTACAAAATATACATGAAAGAAGAACATAGTCTTACAGACTACTGAGTGCTGTGTATTATTTTTCTAATAGAAACAAAAATGTTTGTCATATGGCAGTATGTTGTTAAGATAAAAATATCTTCTCAGGTAGGTCAGGGCATTTTCTTCTGTGTTAAGCCATAGATGGAACAGTGAGGGGGAAATGGTTTATTGATTACAAGATTAAAATATTACTTTTTCTGAATAAATTATTGTTTAAATAAGGCAAGGTGGAAAGCTAAAGACATTTAGAATTTTGGAGAGTCTTGGTATAAGGGCATAAAGCTACATGATCGTCATCATTTGGAGCATACATCAGGGACAGATATTTTAGGTTTCTGATTTTACTATTGGGATTAAGTGGGGATATATAACAGAAAGCTCCAAAAAAGAGTGGATTGAATATTTTATTTTATGTTTATTTTTTCTCATGTAAAAGAAGTCCTCAGGTAGAGTACAGATTGATATGGAGGTCATCAGGCTTCTTCCTGTTTCACTGTCACTAGCAATTGCTTCTATTCAGGTTTGCCTCGTGGTTTAGCATTGTTGCTGGAACTCTATCCATCACATCTGCAATCCAGGCAGTAGGAAGGGAGAAGGGGAAAAGGGCACGCCTTCCTGCTGAATCAGCTCTCTTTAAAGGAACTTCTTAGAACCCTGCAGCCAATGACTTTCACTTACTTCTCATTGAACACCACTAGTAGTGAGAGAGGCAAGAAGATGCCAGCTTTTGCCTGTGCAGGTTTGTGGCCCCAAACAGAATCAGAATTTTGTTACTAAGGAAAAGAAAGAGATGGCAGTTGAGTAGCTAACCAGTAGTCTCTGCTACCGAATGAACCAGATAGAACACAGCTAAAAAAACTGTAATACTTCCTGGAATTATTAGATAATCAGAGCACTAATAGGAATATGAATATGTAGATGCTCCAAATATGAGCATGTTTCATGCCTGTGGCCAAAGCAGGGATGCCAGGATTGTTTTCTAGGGGAAAAGCATGCTCTTGAAAAGCCTCATGGGGTAGTTAATATTCTTTATGTGGGTGAATTTACCAAGGTTCAGGGTTTGGTTTTCATTACTGCTGGGATTGAAACTTAATTTTTTCCAGCACATCAAAAATGGATTTGTCTTTCAAGAAGAAATTTGAATTACCTCACTTTAGAATAAAAAATCATAGAGGTAGGAAAGCAAAATGTTTATTAATTTGCAATGAGAAATAATTGCCACAGGGAGCAAAATGCTCACAGAAGTTTGCTTGCGGAGTGTGGAATCAGAAAAAGACCAGGTAAGTAAGCTGAGTGTTTAACGGAGCCAGGCTTGCCATGGGACACGGATGCAGGTCTAGGGGCTAGCCTCCCTTCCTTCCCCAGCAGTACTTGCTGGTCCATTGCCTGTTTTGACGCTTTTTTCCTGTATCCAGGGTTGTTCTTTTCCCCTTCTGAGTGGGACACTCCATCTTGAGATTTGTTAACCTTCAAGAAGAGTACAGTTAACTTGCAGAGCAGGGAACCTCTATGTCTCTTCAGAGTGATTTTGTGTATCTCTGCTCTGACCCAATGTGTATTGAGTTAAAATTTTACCTTTCAGAGGACAATTTTATTCTACTTATTTCTAAGTTCTCAGGAGAAGCCTCAGTGTAAACCCCATATGCTGACTCTAATAGGCTGTTACACAGACATTTTCTGGTTAAAATCAGAAAATGAAAAGCACAAGAGGTGATGAGAGTTTGTCATGTAGCGTTGACTGATATGACTCATCAAAAAGATTGAAGAAATCAACGGTTATCCACAGGATAAACAGGAAGTCAACGTATGATAGTGTAAAAGCAAGGCTGAATCATTCAAGACACAAGGAACCCAACTGTTCAGCCATGATGCATTTGGCACTCAGCTCATCTGACAACATACAAATAGCTTTCCAGGTGTGTCTCAGTACTCTTGTGAAAGTAAACTTTCTGAGACATCTGGGTGCATTGCCCTCAGTGCACTGTCCTTTAGCACATGTGTGTCTGTCATAGTCACCTTGGGCTACTATAACAAAATACTGCAGACTGGATAGCTTAAACAATAGAAATTTATTTTTCACAGTTCTGGAGGCTGAGAAATCTAAGATCAAAGTGCTGGCCAATTTGTTTTCTGGGAGAGCCCATTTTCTGGATTGTAGATGGACACCTTCTCACTGTGTCCTCACGTAGAAAAAGAGATTGAGCCTTCCAATGTCCTTCTTATAAGGACACTGATCTCACTGGATCAGGGCTCTACCCTTAGGACCTTATTTAACCTTGGTTATTTGCTTATAGGCCCCATCTCCAAATGCAGTCACACTGAGGGTCAGGGCTTCAACATAGGAATTTGGGACGGACACAGTTCGGTCTATAGCAGTGTTCTTTCCCAAAATGAGAATGTAGTCGAAGAGGAAGAGCTTCCTTGATTAACCAAACCAAGAGCAGTTCTTCTATAATCAGGTAGCTTCCTAAAACAATGAAGCTCGGAGTACTACTCTTTACGTCATTTCAGAGTGAGCTGGGATTTATTATGTGCAAAAACTAGGAAAGTTAGAATAATTCTGCTACCTGGTTCTAGACTAGTTTAATTGCTTGTCTGAATCAGTACTGATCTATTTCATGCATTATATTTAGACTTAGTTGTTCTATGTGCTGTAACTTTCTATTAAAATAGGGTGGGCAAGCATGAAGCTTTCTTTTGTATTTGTAGGGAAGGTAAATGCACTTTGTCCACAGCCACAGAGAAGGGAGAATGTGGGATTCAGAATGGCAACAGCAAATCAGTTTCCCCTAAAACCTTTGAGCAGTTCTAAAATCTGGGCATTTGCCTCTCGATTTCCTTTTAAAGCCACAGATAGAATCAAATAAACTCTCAAAGGCAGAACTTCCCCAGTTAAAATACCATATTTTTAAGGCTATGTATGGGAGATATTGGTTGTTTAACAAAATTCTACCTCCTTGAAAGGATGAGGGATGAATTTCAATTGTGGGCTCCATCATGAGCTGCTTGTCAAAATAAACTGTTTATCTGCCAATTTCAGAGTCACCAGGTCTGCCAAAGCTGTTGAAAGAAGCTCTGGCAACCTGATCTGGTTTGACTGTTGGATGTTAACAGCATGGGGTCTAAAATTAAAACATAACTCTCAGGTTTTAGTGACAACTTTTCAGGATATTCAACTGGAATCAGGGGCGATCTCAACTGTCCTTTTGGTTAAAGAGATGTATAATGATATGTTTCATGGATTTGAAATTTAGAGGAAATAGAAACAGAATTATTTTTTTAATGCTGAGTCCAGATAATCTACAATTTTTTTCTTTTCTTTTCTTATAAAGTGTAGCCTGAGATTTCATAATCAGTATATTTTTAATGAATCAAAATGACACAAGATGGAATATTTAAAGAAACTTCTTTTATTATTTTATTCTCAAAGCAGTTCTGTAATTCTAGTTAAGGTGCTTTTTAAACACAGTGCTTCCATTTATCTAAGTATTCATAGTGTAGAGTAGTTAGTACTGCTAACAACCACGACAGAAAACCAACCAACCAACAAACAAACAAACAAAAACATCTATTTCCATATGCATGCAAGAGAAATTGATGATGTCACTCGGAAACAAGGACTATATATCCCGTAAAGCCCAGATTAAATATAGAAGCTGAGATTAATCTTTTGGCTTCTGGTTGTTGAAGGAGGAAAGTCTCTCCACCTGCCACCATGCTCCTCCTCCCAAATTAGAAATTTACTACTAACTGGACAACCACAGTCCGAGATAGCTGAGATCCTCCAGTAATTTTACTGAATTGCACTTTGGTCTTAAGTCATCCATTCACACTGAAGGATTTGTAAAAAACAATCCCTTGACACTCATTTTGTCTTTATCATAAGATGTTAAGGATGTTCATTATCAGGGGCTTCCAGATTTGCCCATTTATCAGAATCAACTGAATTGCTTTTGAGCAATCCAGATTTTCAGGCCTACCTCAACCCTATTCAATCTGAATTTCTGGGCAAGAGGTCAAGGCAGTCTATGTTACAGATAATCTCTGGTGATTCTGATGCAGTTGGTAGGGATATGGGAAACATGGCACAGTGTCTTTCCTAAGAGGATCATGGAAGAAATTGTCTCTAGTCTCGGTTCTAGAACCAGTGGTTCTGCTTCTGGGCAAACGATTTATTTTTATTTCCTGGATACTGATTGTGTTGATCTTTTTGCATTGGTCGAAGCATAGAGCCAAATGTGAAACCTTTTAGCGATTGCATAGAAAGAAAGTTATGGCACTATGAGGGCCGTATAGACACTCCTGCCTTTATCTTTTTTATTTCCCCTTTGCCCCAATAACTTCACCAATTTTCAATTCTGTATTTTGTTTTATTTCAGGTGTTTTTGTACGTTGCTTTAAATTCTTTCTGGAACAAACTATGACAAATAAATCATATATACTATCCAATATTTGTATAAATCTTGATGATTCTCAAGTTGGAGTGTTTGTATTTACTATTTATTATTAAAAAAACCCACAAAACTTAGGATAGCCAAACTCTTAGAAGCTTAGAGTAGAATGGTGGTTGCCAAGGGCTTGGGGGTGAGGAAAATGAGAAGTTGCTATTCAACTGGTATAAAGTTTCAGTTACACAAGATGAGTAAGTTCTAGAGATCTGCTGTACATGATTATGCCTATAGTTAACAGTACTGTAGTGTACACTTAAAAATGTATTAAGATGGTAGATCTCATGTTAAATGTTCTTACAACAGTTAAAAACCCGAACAACTTAGGATGCTCTAGCAGAATCACAACATAAACCTGGTCTAAGGTGGTACCATTACTGTGGCATTTAGTTACCTCATTGCCCTTTGGGGAGTGTGGGTGGAATGAGGGGCAGATATTACCTTATGTCTACAAAAGACAAACAGAATCTTTTAAATTTTATTTAGAATGAAATCAGCATGGTAGAAATACATCAGTGATACATGTGAAAAAGAACTTGATTCCTTAACAAAATGAGTCTCAAGGGTACAGAAATAGACCCTGATTATGTTCCGCTTTATGTACATTCAACTACATCTGAAGATAAAGTTGACCTGTAAGCATACTATGAAAAAAAGAAGCAAATTACTTGCAGATTAAAAAAATATATTTGTAATCTTAATTTGCATGAGAGGGGGCAAGCTTGCTTTTGATCCAAGCCTGGTATTTCTTGGTTAATAGGATATAGATTCCAGGCTTCTTGGCAATACCACATTTATAACCTCCAGACACTATGGCATGGAAGACACCTTTACAGACCAAGGGGCCACCTGAGTCACCCTGGAAAAAAGAAAATGGGCAGATACTTAATTAGAAGCTGTTGAGATTTTTCTACTACCAACTGTTGATTACTCAAGGGATTATTATCTGAGTCCTTGGTTTCTTTGTATCCTGAAGAGTGCCTGACACAGCCTTTTACTCAATACATGGTCTCTATGTCTCTGTCTCTCTCTAGGGCTCTGTTTTTGTCTGTCTGTCTGTTTCTCTCTCTCTGTTCATGTTTCTGTCTATGACTATGCCTCTGTCTCTGTCTCTGTCCATGTTTATGTCTCTGTTATGTCTCTATCTGTGTCTCTATATATACACATTCCTTTGGTAATCAGTGACTATTGAATTGTACTTTTTAAAGAATGAATGGATATAAAGTTTGATATGATCCGCTGAAATAGAAGAAATTTTTTAAATTGTGAATTTCATTTTGGTGCTCATAGACCTGAAATCAAGTTGCTATTGAGACTGGCAGAAAAGAGCAATGTATTGTGGTAAATGTCTTGATGGCAGGAACTATATCTTTTCTATTATTTTTTTTACTTTTTTAAAACATCCTTATGTGGTTGAACATAGTATTATGTATTTGTACCATACGTAGTAAATGCTTGTTGAATAAAATAATTTTTGAGAACTCTAACAAAACATGTATCTCAATTCTGTGAAGAGAAGTAAAGGAGTTATAGAGGAGATGGCATGGCCTTTCAGATAAAGAGCTGGCTTTTAAATTTGAAGGGCAGCCTTTGCCTCTGCTGCCTGTCACACTGCAAACTGCAGTGCCTTGTGCTCTGGTCAGCCATGACAACTGATGTTTAGGAGGATGATGGTTTTGGGGTGTCACAGATACACAGGACCTTTAAAGTCATCAGACCCCTCCTCCAAATAATGCTTAACATAGAAGGATGTGAATATGGTATTCTAATTTTTTTCAAATTAGTAACCCATCGATGCTACATAGTCACCTAGAAACATGAACACATTTTTTTCTTTCACTCTCTCAGTAAAAAAAAAAGATTTTGAAAAATATAATAACTGTTGTTCCTCTTTGTCAGTCAGTGCTGTGGTCTGAATGTTTGAGTCCCCCCTCAATTCATATGTTGAAATCCTTACCCCCAAGGTGATGGTAGTAGGTGGTGGGGTCTTTGGGAGCTGATTTGGTCATGGAGGCACAGCCCTCATGAATGAGATTGGTGTCTTTATAAAAGAGGCCTGAGAGAGCCATGACCCTTTCTACCATGTGAGGTTACAGTGAAAAGAGGCCATCTATGAACCAGAAAGCAGGCCCTCAACAGACACCAAATCTGCTGGTGACTTGATCTTGGACTTTTTAGTCTCCAGAACTGTGAGAAGCAAATTTCTGCTATTTTATCAGCTACCCAGGCTATGGTATTTTGTTCTAACAGCCCAAACAGACTAAGACTTTCAGTTAGTCAACATTATTTGAGAAACATATACTGTATATTTGAACTTTTTGCATTTGAGTCTTTTAAGGCCTCCCTTGTGATTAATTTAAAAGGTAGTTAGTTCTTCTTTGCACATATTATCTTCTAATCATCACTAGTGACTTCAGGGTTGGTAGACTTTCTAGAGATGGTAACACCTCTCTTAGGAAGTATGTAAAAACTGTCAGATATACTCTATTATCTTGATTAACAAACATTTAATGAGCACTTATTAAGCAATGAGAAGTTCTTATGACCCATTCACATTGGTAGATGAAAAAGAATAGGGAATGTTGTGTGGGAACAGAAAGGAAGTTTTTAGAATTGTGGTTTTGTGTTCTCCATGCCTCTCCTCAATGTTCATGAGCAAATGGAGTTTTGACTGCAGTGTAGCGCTCTGAGGTGCCTGTTTGGACGAGAGACTCTTACCTGGCAGGAATCCTTCTTGCCTCTGGCGTCTCCTGCACATGCCATGTCTTTGGTTATAACAGGGTTGTGGTTGTAATAACTTTGGCTGTTGCAAAGTTTTCGGCTTATGACAGTGACAGTGACTTCTCGCAAGGTATCAGAGGGGCTAAAAAACTCTGGGTTGGTGGATCCCCAGCCAGTAACCTGGCATTTGGCTCCGGCTCTGATATGGTGCTTGGTTCTTAGGTGGAGCAGCTGGACATGCTTGTTGAGTTTTGCAGCCATGTGAAGCTGACATATTGAAAAAAAAAAAAGAAGAAATTATCATTCTTTCTCTGAAGTATTCTGCTATTAGGCTGTGCATTGTATGTGTGGTCCCTTTGTCTTAGGAGGGTGTCCCTTTTCTTGAATCTTCTTTGGTGGTAGCCTGCAGCTGCATTTGTGGTTGTTGCTTTTCTGATCATGCTCTCCATTCCCTGTGGAGCTTACTGATGCCTGGGGAGGGAGCTAATACAGAGTAGGAATTTTGCCTAGTCTTGAGCAAACTGGCCTTTGCCCTGCATTAAAATTTTTTTTGGTGGAATAACATCCATAGGTCATGACTTTGAGGGCTGGGCTGTTTTCCTGCTGGATAGGACACTTGAGTATGGACACTAGACTAAGTTTGGACTAGACTAAGTATGGTCTAGACTAAGATGTAATTCACTTCTGAGTCCCTGAAGTCACTTGGTTGGCTCTGTTGTAAAAATGACTGTTGCATTTTTCACTTGCTAATGAGAAAAGCTTTGGGGAAAAAAGCTTTCAGTGTGGATCCTTGGGACTGTTGGGATATTCCCCTCCTACATATGTGAGAATCAGAGTTTCTGCTTTTCCTTTTATAAACATAGCCCTGATGCATTTGTGATAAAATTTTGTTTCTTTCAAGGCAGTATATGGAGTAACATGGGCCCTTATAGAATATGTCGTTACTTGAAACTGGGGAGGGTGCTAACAAAATGCTATTGTGTGGATCATTTAACTAACTGAGCCATGCCATATAAGAATGTTGGAGAAATGGAAGGAAGGAAATGCTACCTACCTTAACCAGCATGATATCATTCGATTTAGGATCTGATATAAGTCTTGAGAATGGTATGAATTTCTTAATCTCAAACATTTGTTTGGAGGCCTCATGCTTTGAAAGAGAGTGTGCTCCTAAAACCACTGTGAGAGACTCGCCTTTGTTTAACCTAAAAAAGCAAAGAGAATGGAAATAACGAAATGATTTCCAAATCGCCTTGCAGGGAGTGGAGCTGGTGAAGAGGGTCATATATATACAGAAACAAGGCAAACTCCAGCGTAACCTGCTTAGGATTGGGTAGAGTGACAGAGGTCTTAGTGGATCCCAGCATGAATGGATGATATCAAATGACTTGCCCTCAACCCCAGCCCAGCCCAGTTGCCTGGCATTGCAAAAGAATGTCAGAACTTGTTTCCAACTGTGGGAAAAAAGCGGTGAAATCCTAAGTGATGTGGATCAAGTTTACAACAAATTTGTGTTCATATACGTAAAAATAAAGAAAACTACATTTTTTGAGTTTGTGATTTGAGATTTATACCAACTACCCTTTTTATTTTTAATGGTGGTAAAATATACATAACAAAATTTACCATTTTAACCATTTTTAAATGTACAGTTTGGTGGCAGTAAGTACACTTACATTATTGCTCATCCATCTCCAGAACTTTTTTGTCTTCCCAACATTAAGATTTTTAATAATTAAGGTGAAGACCAAACTCTGCACTTGCTCGTCTCTATGTCTAGACCTCAGCTCAGGGCAACATGGGGAAATATGGCCCATTACTTGGTGGTCAGATATGCTCGTGTGTCCTGTCTCCTCAATTAGAAAGATGTTTTGGACAAGAAAGGAAAACTTTCTTTGAGGTGAAAAAACATTGCTAATTTGAAATGAGGATATTTTAAGGTTAGTAGCCATTGATAATTTATTGTGGAGATTTACAGGGTACAGATTGGTGAATCAGGTGAAGAAACACAGTTTCATTTTTTTTTTAATCCCTGGTTGTACACAGTTCTCGTGCTACCATTCTAATAGTGCCACAATTGACCTGATTTACTGTATGTTGTATAAAATTACATTTATAGCCAGTGATGAGAATAGAAATAATTGTTTGGAGATCTTGACAACACCTTGGAGCCATCTGTATACTACCAATATATCCCATTTAGCATGTATCTTTATGGAAGCCATCTCAAATCCTTTTTAAGAATAAGGAAAGTTATAAAAATAATTATACTTATTTGTTTACATATAACTATTTCTTTGCTACTTGAAAAAGGAATTGAAGCAGATTACAGTAAAAAAAAGCCACACCTACTCATATGTATAGATTCATGAAGTAATAAAAATTAAAAAGAACACAGAAACCTACAGAAAAAGGAAGAAATGATTGTTTCAGGTTTGGAGAAGGGGCACATGAATGTGGTGGGGAAGGTTTGTGTATGGCAGAGTTGTGACTGCCTGGAATTACCACTTTTTGTTTTTTGCCAAAATAATTTATTTTAGTTTATTTTTGGAATTCCAGCTCTATTTGTTGAAAAGTTTGCCTATTGCAAAATCAGGATGGGGGGATGAAATTTCTCATAGGATGTGGATTGGATTTCCTAGGATTGATTCAAATTCAAATTCAATATACCTACTAAACCCAAAGCTTTGGAGGGGAAGTATGACATAAAATGCCCAGGATTAATGCACTAACAGAAGAGTGGCTATGTGCATAATAACTCACATAAAGAAGGCTATGAGGTACAAATGTGGGGTGTGGAAAGTGGGTTCTGATTAAGGGAGGGGTGCTGAGAAAATTTCTGGTTTTCTTTCATCTTTTACTAATTTCGTTGCCTAGTGATTGTCTTTGAAATGTTTTGGTCGTTTTCGTCTTCACTGGGACATGTTAATAAAAAGAACACCCAAGCAGACCCTTATGCTTTCTGAACTCTTAATATTTAGATACCCTTCACCTGTAATCTGTACTAAGGTCAATTTTTCTGCCCATGGAATGACTGGAATTACCTGAGTTCTAGGATCCCACGTCCTTAGATAAAACTACATCTGAATTCATATACAGAAATAATACTACTAGTCTCTTTCATTTGCACTACGCAGTGTTTCTCCAAGTGTGGCCTTCAGATCTGCTTCACAATCACCTGGAGATGTTTGTTTAAACTGTAGCTTCCTGATTCTCACTCTGTACTTACCTGGAACAGAATTCCATACAGATCAGAACTACAGTATTGCTTACAATTAGTGTTTTCATTGTCTGCCTAAGACGTCTGTGAACATAGTCTTGATTGGGACTAATAATCTTTCTCAGTGTTGCTAAAGCCGATGGGTTGTGTATTCCTCACTAATAAAAGGGTGTTCTGTGACTAGTCCAAGGCGACTCACTCATAAGTAAGAGAATCAGAACCCAAATCCAGATTTTGTGACTCCAATCCAGTTCTCTTTCCTCAACTCCTCCTTGTTTTCTCTGCCAGCCTGCTCCTTGAGGTCTGCAGCAAAGGCAGGGGTCCTATTTCTTGGAGGCCTCTCTCTTGCCTAAGAGAGAAGGACCTGGCTGTCAGAGAGGGAGGTTGTCCCAATCCTATCCCATCAACACAATTGGATCATCAGATTAGTTCTTCAGTGGTTACCATGGAAGGCACAGATAACAACATGACAATACTTGGTAACATCTATTAAGTTCTTGTGTTCTGTGCTAAGCATTTTTCACATTTTCCCTCATTTAAACCTCCCAACAGCCTTGTGAGGTAGGTACTATTCTGATCCCCATTTCATAGATGAGGAAATTGAGGTTCAGGGAAATTAACAAACTTGACAACATCCCACAGATATAAAGTGGAAGCTGTAGGATGCAAACCCAGGCAGGATTACCACTCATTTGGTTTGAATCCAGAGCCTGAACACTTAACTGTTTTTCTCAGGGAGGCTTGAGTGTTTTTTGGAGTGAGGTTGTGCAGAGGGGCTGTGGAAGGTTCTGTCTAGAAACAAACTTGTGAGGCAGGTGAGAGGAGGGAGGCACTGGAGGAGCCTTCGGAGGACTGTGGACGACAGTTGGTAAGAGTTTCGGTTCTGGTAAATTAAATGCTGAAAATAAGATTATAGTTGTGCAGAGAGCTCTTTACCAGTTTCCCTTTATATTTGACATGGCAACTAACAAAGGGGCCAAGACACTAGGGGAGGAACCGTGTGGATGGGTGGTGAGAAGGACCCCCCGACCCCCCCCTCCCTTTGGCTCACGTCACCATTTTGCTGAGAGAGAGGCCTGGGGTTAGTAAAGTATTCCCGCAGGATACTTGAGAGTACATTTGTGGGAAGCCACCATTGAGCTATTTCAGACATATTTTGGATTTCGGAAAGCTTAATATTTTTCCAAGCACCGATCTGCCTACATTTTTACACCCAAGTGTCCTGTAGAGGAAATTCAATCCACATATTTTGGAGTTCTTTATACTCCAGCCATTTAAAATGATATTTAGCAATAGTTTTTTTATTTTTTAAAAAAACTCCAACCTCCCTTCAGTCTTTTTTAATAATCTCTTTTGCCCAATTTGAGAATCCACTTTTCCTAAGTCCACTTGACAAAATTTAAAATTTGACTAAATAATGTTATTTACCTTCCTATAGCATGGTATGGTTTGTGAAGGACTTCTTTGTACACTGTGTTTTAGGCTTAGCAAAACGAAAAATCCTTCAATTCATTTCCTTCTTTCCATCCAGCATTTGTTGAGCATTTACAAGTCAAGCTTTGTGTCTGGGGAGGTTACAGCCCATATGAATGTGTAGTATAAGCATATTTGAAGATGTGCATATTTTGCATTGAATGAACATGTATTGACAGTCAGCCTCTGCCTCACTGTTCCCGAGGCACCAAGTGCCCTGGAGAAAAGCACAGAGTGATGAGGACAGGTGGGTGATTTCTATGATGGCAGGAACTCCATTTAATGAAGTAACCATATTAAATTGGAAATGAATGGCTTGCTATTTAGAAATAAAACAAAAGTTCCTCCCTGTTTACAGGCTTCAAAACTTCCAATTTTTGTTCAAACAGTTCCATTAAAATAGGGCAATCAAACAAACCCCCAAAGCATGTAGAAGCAAGCCAGTCTAATTGTCTTGTTCGTATAGAGCTGATGCCTAGAAAGCAACCCATTATGGTGAAGATAGATTCTTATTGTGTTTTTGGCGGCTGGCCAGTCTGGGGATCTGAATCCTTGACCTTGGTGTTATAACACTGCACTCTAACCAACTGAGAATCTGGCCAGCTCCCTAAGACAGATTCTTAAGTGCTGTGATGTTTGTAAGGAAAGGAGATGGCTCCATCTCAGCTTATTCTGGCAAGAAACACAAGGAGACAAACATACAGATAAAAAACAAAACCAAAAAACCCAAGCAAACAAACAAAACAACTGCCAAATTAGTTTTCCACTGCTTTTCCTTTGGTGATGGTTGCAGCATCCCAAGATGGGTTTTGCACCCATTAGCTGAAGTAAGAAAATCCTAGGCTGAAAGGGACTTTGTGAGGTTGCACATGTCTTCAGAAAACCTTTCATTCTGAGTAACACAGAAAAATAACTCTCTCCCTCTCTCTTTTCGCAAATCATCTATAGCTTTTTCACTCTACCTGGGAAAGTTGTTGCCCCTTACAGCTGTGATTCCCAAACTCTGGTGAGGATTTAATGTGAGGGGTTTAGAAATCTACTAGCAAAGCAGACTTCTCATACATCAGCATCATCATCATCACAGCTGCAACTTATTTGTAATTACTAAATGTGCCAAGCGTGCTAAAATACTTAAATAGATACTATTTAATTCTCAAAACCCCATAAAGCAGGTACTATTATTAGTACTACCCATTCCTAAAATGAAGAGGCTGAGGAGCACAGAGCAAGCTCAGGTTGTCTGATTTCCTGACCTAATGAGGTCAGGAATACTGCTGCTTCAGTTATTACTGTCGCTGTGTTCCCTGGCATTTTATGGAGGACTTGAATTTGTGTAATGACTTGTCTGGGAAAAGAAAGCCAGCTCTCCCCCAAATGGAAAATGCCGGGCAGAAAACTTGGATGTGCAGGAGGGGAAATAAACCCCGCCAGCTGGTCAGTGATCACAGAAGCTAGCAGTAGATCAAATTCTCTCCCAGGAGAGGTGAGCTTCTCTTCTAGCAAACTTGAAGGAAACACATGTACATGGAACGGTGTAGGGGACTCACCGAGGGTGGCAGTGGGCTGCTGTCAGCACCCACTGTGGATCGATCAGAACTCCTCCACAAACGTGACTGCCGCCACTCTGGATAGAAGCCATAAATGGCCTGGAATGAGGTGACACTTCTTTCCCTCCAATAATTTCCGTATTGAAACCTACAAAAGTAAACCAAAAGATTTCACATAAAAGACCCAAGGAGACTCTTTCATGTAATTCTTCTGACAGACACTATATTATTTTCAAAGATCAAAAAACAACTCTACCTAATAGTTATTATAATTTTACTAATAAACAATTGTATAATACATTACAATTTAGATGAATAGAAATGGTTGTGAAGATCATTTTCATCTACCGTGTAAAAATATAATCACTAGAAATTCATTTAAGGTTTACATTTGGTAGGTATAAGAGATACTTAACTTCTTGAGTCATATAAGACCCAGCTATTAGGAAAAATAGAGAAAAATAATAAAACCTAGTCATTCTAATGACTTAGCTGTAAGAAGTCCAGGTGAAATACTCTGATCCTATTGATGAAGGAAGAAGATTCTGAAGACTTAGTTTTGTTCTTGCAAGTTTAAACTTCCTCACCACAAGTAATCTGGAGGTAAGATTTTTCACACCTAAGTTTAAATGTGTATATCAGTTTAGAGGGTTTCAAGTCTATGTTTTTAGCAGTTTTTCAAAAAAGAACTGTATGCAATAAAGAACTCACTTCTGGAGATAACCATCTGCAATATCTATATAAGAGAACTCATGTTATAAATGGCAAAAGAATAAAAAATATGTAAGCCATAAGAGCTTAATGAAGTTGCATACAGAGTTCAAAAATGTTCATTGCTCTAAAGCAATACTGTCTATTTTTTCCTAGCATAAAATGATGCCTATTATATGTCATTCTTCTCTATTTTTTCTTTGGACATAGATTTATGATGAAGAGACACATGGAACCTTGCACAGATCATGGTTGCTTGACAGTGTTGTTTAGCTAAAACCTGAATCTACCTTATTAAAAAAAAAAAGAAGATAGAAGGCATATACTTTGAAAAAAGAAAGTAATATCTGTTTATTCAATACAAATTTTGGCCAGTGTTTCCAGAAAGTGATTAGGGCTCTGGTACCCAGTTTATCTATTTGTATTCATTTTATAACATTTGCACTGTTGGTCATTAACTAGTGCAAAAAGAATCTTGTAGAATCTTAAGTCTAATGCCTTTTGTAGTGAAGGAGAAAGTACTTTTTAGAAGTCCTGGCAATACAGTGTCATCTGTTCCTGGAGAGAATGATGAAATGCAGTCCTTGATTTTAAAATATATTGTTATTAAGGCCCTAGATAAACACATGGTCATTTTCAATTAAAAATAAATAAAAGAGAGACTCTGAATCAAAAATATGTTGCCAGTGTTCCCCTTTAATAACGTTATGAAATCTCCCAAAAATGTAACTAAAATTTATCCAAATTTGATCATATTTAGAGGAAATGGCATGACTAGGGATGAGTTTGCTGCAAAACATATGGGTTTCTCTGGATGACATTAAGGTAAAGTTCTGCATATTAAACAGACTGAACAAAACCCACACAGAACAGTGACTTCCTGCCAGAGAGAGTAGAGGTGAGACAAGGAGGAGCCAGATTAAGAAAAGCCACAGACTTAATAAACCAAACTTGTTAGTTCCACCCAAATGTCCATGTGAGTTTTCAGGTCTTCTCTGTCACTGTCGATGTGCCTTGGATAGGTCCCTCGGGTACCACTTTTCTAAGTTGTAAGGGGGACATGATGATGCCACTTTCCTACTAAATCCCAGTGATGTTTGGAACATGAAAAAGATGGCATGTGACACGTAGAAATGATTGGAATTATAGGGAAGAAATAAACTGTAAAAGACAAAGATTTATGTGGAGGGCATGGTTAAAAATCATCTCCCGGCTGGTTATTTCTGTGAAGTGAGGACTAACATCCACATAGCATTTTACAAGTTGCTGAACATTTTCAGCTGTATTTCCAGGAAGTTGGCTGGCATTAGTCTTGTTTTGTGGATAAAGAAACTGAAGCTCAGGGACTTGCTTGAGATTACAGAAGTAGCAGGTGGTCCTTAAACCCTTATGTGCCATCTCCTGGCTCCACGTTCCTTTCCATCTGACCACACGCCTGTCCTGCTTTGAGAAGTTCCCTGGGGCTTAGATGCTCTAAGAGTCAGGCTGGCTGTACAGAAGGGAAAAAGGATTTAGCTATGCACACTGCAATTAGACATGGGTGAGATTTAGTTCAGTTGGGAAGGCAGTCTCATAACTCTTTGTTATAGCTGACCTGGAAAATTCTGAGAATTGTGTTGGTTTATAGTAACAAGTTATTTGATTTTGGCTTTGTTAAGAGTATGTGCTAGTTAATAGTATCATTTGTTATTATATTCAGAATCCTGGATTTGAGAACAGTGGGCTGTGTAACATGATGAGCTCGTGATCTAATTTATTTCTGGGTGTTGGTTTTTGTTCTGTTGAGTCTGCTGCGGGGAGAGCCCTGTTTGCTTTGGACGGCTTTTGCAGCAGCTGTGCTGGGCTTAGCAAGTGCAAGGTGGTGCATCAGCCAGGGATGGGTGTGGGGGGCTTTGCGGTTCTCCTTTGCTGTGTAGTGTTTAGCTGTCCTTGGTAGCTGCTCCTAAAGATGTTGTTTTTGACCCTTCTGTGTTTCAGGAGACCCTTATTGAACAGCTGTCCTGAAGCTCCAAAGACCATGTGTGTGTGGTTCCCCTTCCTCGGACACATTTCTTTAATAGCCCAGACACCTGCTTCATCAGATTCATAAGCCATGACCTCTAGGGCCATGACTCTCAAAGTGTGGCGTGCAGACTTCTGCCAGTCTGCGATGTGTTAATTACCCATAGAGGCACTTAATATGGCTCTATATTAATTTATTTTATTAATAAAATGTGATTTGTTCAATCTAATACAAAATTGGGCATGCATTTTGTATGCCTTTAAAAATGTAATTAATTTTTCCATTTATTTGTATTGTATAAACATATTAGTTCACGATGGACTGAAACTATCCTTCAACTCTCTTTTTCTATGAGATCAGATTTTTAAAATTCCACATACAAGTATAAGTGAGATCCTACAGTATTTGTCTTTCTGTGCCTGGCTTGTTTCACTTAGCCATAATGTCCTCCAGTTTCGTACATGTTGTTGCAAATGACAGGATTTCCTTCTTTTTTAAGGCTGAATAGTATTCTGTTGCATACATAAAAACAATTTAACAAATAAAACCCCTAACCACACCTGGCCTTCCCCACAGGTTGTTTGAGAAGCACTGCTCTACAGACATGATTGCAAAGCCGATGTGTTTCAAGCCTTTTCCCTTTCAGCCTCTTTTGAAAAAAATTCTCAACACCAAAGTTTCCAAGGCTGTCCAACCTTGCCCAGTCCCAGGCATTTGAAATCATGATTTGGCAGAATTTCCCTGGGTCCTTTCCTTGTAGCCCACCATCCTCTGGTCCTTAATTTTTGTCCAGTAATGGTTTAGCTAATCTGATAAATGGATCTGCTAACAATTATGGCAAAACTATGGCAGCTTTGAAAATTGGGGTGAGGAAGGATATTGGGGTGCTGTGTGATTATATTATGCCCCAAGTTCTCAAGAAAATGTAAATCATACCTCAGATTATAGCCATCCCTCCCATGAGGTCCTTAAAATGCATGAGTTTGGGAAGAAAGGAAAGCAAATGACCCCTTGACTCAAAGCTGGGGCTTTGGCCTTAAATCAGTGCAGAGAAACTGGATAAGCTGGGTTAGGGCATATGGAGCACTGGCTTTTCCTAAGCTACTTACATTTAAATACTTTAGACAATTGCTCTATCACCTTCCCTTGGTGGAATGATGGTGGTAATGAAGGTGGGATGGAGGGAAATTTGTTTATCTTTCTCTACCTCAACTTTTAATGAGAACATATTTTGCCCATTAGCTATCTTCCTTTATTAAATATGAAGATAGGTTTTTAAATCTACCATTATTGAGTTAAGTAACACAATGGTACTTTAGCTTCTCCCCCTGCACCCCTCTCCAAGTCAACTATGAAATAACCACAATGGATGAGAATTGCCTTGAGTACAGGATCTTGGCATAAGGAGTAAACAGCAAAACATCGGGAGTCTGGTGAGTGGGGATATCCCGATACAGCTGGAGCTGGCTGCCTGGTCATATGCTGTTCCTATCTCAACGTTTTCTCCAGACTTAAGCTGCCCCTTTGTGACTCCTCTTCTTTTCTTTTCTTCTTCAGGGTGGCCTTCACTGCTCATTTTCTCTAACATTTGAGTTCATTTGAGGGACGGGGAAAGTCCCCCATGAGGTGGTCCCTGTGATGTCGCTGGACTGGAGGCAGATCACACACTGTCTACAATATTTGTCCTAAAAGACTGACACATGTGAAAATCCCTTCAACAACGATGACTGCTAAAGGAAGGTTTGCAGCCCTGACCTCTCTTCCAAGCACCAGGCTTGGGGGGACACTGACCTCGCAGAGAGAAAGGTGAGGACTGGTATATGCCTAGCAGTATTTTAGGGAGGAAACTGGGGTCAATATGTAAACCAAGTTAAGGCAAAAGTGCCAGGGGAAGGACCAGGGGATAAAGACCAGAAGAGTGTTGGAAGCAGGGAGGGAAGGGAAAGAAATAAAGAAATATTAACGAAAGAAGAAGACAACCGATTGAGGATGGGAAGCCTTATAATGTAATACTTCTATTTGTGTTTGAACATCTCAGATATCATGATATGTCCCAAGCCAAGTGTGATATCATCTTTTTACAATAGAAACAGATCTGTCAAAAGGAATAATCTTATCATTTTGAAAGCAATTGAATTGTTTAAACTAATCAGAATGGCTTCATAAAATACATAAATAAAGTTGCAGCAGGCAAAGTAATAGATATTTCAAAGGGGATGATCAAATTCATTAATGAGGAAAACACAGTAATTTTTATGGCCAAGATGGAACTCCGTAAGTATTATTGATTAATTGATTCAGTATTCCATAATTTTCCATTTGGAATAAATTCTAGTAGAAATCTAAGGATGATAGAAATATTTTTTCCAAAAGCTAATGATTGACCAAACAACACACACACACACACACACACACACACACACACACACACACACGTGCATGTGCACTCCCCAGCCCCCCAACTACCCCTGAATCTCTATTCTACTCTTTATCACAGATAAATTCCAAGTGGGTCAAATATCTTCTATGAAGAAATGAAATCACTATAAACACTAAATGAGATGGTAAATTAAAAATACTATTTAAGAGGGGGAAGGCATAAAGGAAACCATCAATAAGTTAGAGCATATAAAACTTTAAGACTTTTGTAAGGCAAAAAACACCACAGGCAATATTCCAAGACATATGACAAAATGTTTGTCATTTGTATTGAAAACTTCCCCCCAAAGATAATATCTCTAATATATAAAGTGCTCTTACAAGTCAATCAGAAAAGGTAAGAGGACTAACCAGTGGGTTCAATGTGAGCAAATTAACATAAATACAAATAAAATAATATTTTAGTTAAATTACCTAACTAGAAACCTAGCATATAAATAATATTAAAAATAATCTTGGTGATTATAGGATTAAAAAAAGCACATTTCACATTTTTGCAAGTTCTAATAAGTAAAAGATTTGATATGCAAAGGATAACTACCATAGCAAGTACTAATAAAAAGACCATAAGGCTGAGAAGAGACATATCAACAAAAGCGTAATCAACTACATTTTTGTTGTTGGTTGATGAGTCAATTGACAGGTTTTATTTGTTTATTTATTTATTTCAGATTCTTTGTAAACTTTATTTTACAGAAACGTGTAAAAAACTTTCTGGACTGCAATGCTCATGCCAACATTATAAGAGCAAAAAATGACAAGCAAATTTGGCGTCCAATAGTAAGAGAATGTTTAATGGTTAATTATGGTGTGTATTCATTTGCTAGAATAGTATGCAGACTATAAAAATTGTGAAGATTCTTACTGACATAAGAAAATGTATATTAAAAAGTAAAGAAATAATAAAAAAGAAGAGAAAATGTGCATTATATGTGGCTAAATATAAAATGTAGATTATAAAACTATGTATAGTATTATTTTAAGACCAACACAGATGTACAAATTATTTAACAGTAGTTCTTTCTTGGTAGTGACATTCTGGGTGATTTTTTCTCTTTTTATTTTTCTGTATTTTTCATGTTTTCTGTTGACCATAATTTGCCTTAGTCATAGCAATAAAACAATACATTTTTATTTTTATTTATTTTTTAATTAATTAATTATTATTTTTACATTCTAAGATGTTGTTGTGGAGCAGTTGGGGTGGAGGGGGAGAGAGGAAGGCGGAGGAGGAGAGGGTGGGAGGATAAGTAAGGGGCGTGGGGGCATGGTCGAGGCCCGTGCACACCCCTCATTCTAGCAGAGGGGCCCGGGGGGCTTCTGGTGGTGGCTCTGTCGTGGCTGGGCTGGATGTGGACATCAGGAGGATGTGGCTGAGGCCCTTGGGCCCCCACCACCCTGGCTCAGGAGCGGCCTGGTGGTCATCACTGGGCTGGATGTGGTTGTTGGGGGGCATGGCTGGGGCCCTTGGACCCCACTGCTCCAGTTTGGGAGTCCAGGGCACTTCCAGTGGTGGGATGTGGATATTGAGGGGGCGTGGCTGAGGCTCTTTGACCCCCACTGCCCAGCTCAGGATCCTGGAGCACTTTCAGCAGTAGCCTGGTGGTTGTCTCTGGGCTGGATGCAGACTCCAGGGGAGCCTGGCTGAGCCCCTCGGTTCCTCCACCCTGGCTCGGGATCCTGGGGCCCTTCCAGCGACAGCCTGGTGGTTGTCTCTGGGCTGGATGTGGATGTCAGGGGGATGTGGCTGAGACCCTTGGCAAAGCCCCACACCTGGGAACTCAGGGGGCTTCTGGTGGGGGCTCAGTCACTGCTGGGCTGGATGAGGACTTTGGGTGGGGGGCATGGCTGAGTCCCTTGGGATCATGGGGGGCTTCCAGTCCTTCTAGGTTTTATAGGTGGTCTTTGGTGGTGTTAGATCTTTACTGGTTAATATCAGAACTTTGTCTCTGATCTGTGGGTTTTTTGTTTTTTCTTTCAGTTCTGTGTTGGATTATTTGCTATTCCCACCACTTAAACTCTGCATTAGAACTAAGTTGTTGTCATTTGGTTATTTCTAAAATGGGGGAACTTCATGTGAGAACCAGCACTTGAGCCCTGTGGTTGAGCTAAATTGTTGCTTTGCGGCTGATTCCCTGGGGAAGGCTTTTTGTGCAGTTCAGGTTTTAATTGTAAGCACTTCTGGGTCTTGTAAACACTTCTGGGTCTTGTGAGACTCGGTACACCTGGGTTGTGTGGAAACTCCGGTCTGGGCCTGAATGTTTTCAGTAAACTGTACCCTCTGCAATTCTATATTCCTGATCAGCCTCCACTGAGTGGTCCTGTGCCGATTGGAGGGCAGATCGGCTGTCCATGCTGTGCCCCAGTGTTTCTCCGGTGGGCCCGTCTCCTCTACTGCCTGCACTCCAAACACTTCCCATAGGATGGGCCATGTGCCAATCCCTTGCAGTGATGTACTGGCCTCTGAGTGGCTCCTTTTTTCAGTTTTCTGTGGCTCCTCATTCCTATATGTGTCCACAGCAATCCTGTTAGTGGTCTAGCTGGCTTGGGGACCACCAAGGTCCTCTTTTCTCCTACAGCCTTCGGGCAACTTCATACGAAGGGCACAGCTACAGCTTTTGCCAGCTCGTGCTCCATGTGCTCACCAGGGCCAGGCTTGAAGTGGCTGGGACTCAAAACAGTCAGAGTGGTCCTTTCTTCCTCTCATCGCAGCTCTTTCCTCCTTCATGCACTCCATAGATCTCTCCTCCTTTTCCCCTGGGCTCTAGTAGCCCGAGCTTGGCAGTTGTTGCTTTTTAATAGCTGTAAATTGGTTGATTGTGGGAGAGAGTGATGCTGGAGACCATCTATTCTGCCATCTTGGCCAGAAGTCCTTCCAAATGATAGGTTTTAGCAACAATGTAATTATCATGCTATTTCTTTTAAATCTTGAACTTTGGAAACCTTCTTTCCTACTAATACCTCCATATTCACCACTTGTCTCTAAAGTCCAGAGCACACACTCTCTCTTCTCACCAGAATTTCAAATCCCTGGCCCTCTTGCAATTTAGCCAGGTCTATGAGCTCCCTTCTGGACACATACGATCTCTTTTCCATATGAACAAGATAGTCATTTTAACAAGGTCCACATAACTCCAGGTTTCCCTGCCCTGTTAACCTTCCACCATGGAACTGCCTAACCCTGTATCACTCTTATCATTTTTTTCTCAGATTCTAGCTTAAAGAGTTGCTGCAGAAAATCACAGGACTCTAGTGAGCTAGCGCACCTAGTGAGCTAGCGCATGAGCTTGAGCCTAGGGTGTGCACTGTTCCCAGGAATTCTGTCACTCATCGCCTGTTCACTGTCTAGATCACTGGCCACCATAACTCTTCTAGACATTCTTCATCTTTCCTGGGCCCCCATTTCCCACCCTACTAGACTCTACCAATTCACCTTCTACTTCAGCAACAAACTGATTTGAGGATATTTGTTTCCCTTTTTCTTCACCTCATCAGAACTCTCTTTATCCAATTGCTGATTTTTCCTCTTCGTCCGCACCTCCATAGAGGGAAACCTACTCTTCTGGGGACCTGATCTATCTCCTGCCTTCTTTTCCTCCCTTCCCCTCTTCCTTCCTTTCTCCCTCTCCTCCTCTCTTCCTGTCATTCCCCCTCCCTTAATTAATTTTGTATGCAAGCATAAGACCCATCTATTTATAAACAAGTTTGCTCTTCAGTTTTTCATTCCTTTTCTTTTTCTGTAATCAAAGATCTTTCTTTCAAATCAAGTTCTTCCTCTGTCTTGTCATCCTGACAAATTGTTTTTATTTCTTACTGCACTAGTAAAATCCACTATCATTGAATCTTGTGGGCTTTTCTCAATCCTCACTCTCTCATTTCTTTACCAAATTCCACTTTGCTTACCAGCATTTCCTTGAAGCATTCTCTGTCCCGATTCCTTTCATACTCTGTCCTGACAGCCTTCACCCTTTTGATTATTCCTAAATTGTCTCCTTACTACCACTTCCACTTCCTGTTCTCTAATTTCTGTTTTAAGCCCTTCTACACTTTTGCCTTTTCCAAAGATTGTGCCATGGGGCACTAGCCATAGGTGTGATAATAAAATTCAACCTGATGAAAATAAAAGAGTTCTAAGGTTCAAAGGTTTGTGAAACATAGGTAGTGAAACAAAGTTCAGTCTAGTTGTGGTATTCAGTACATCTCAGAGCTTTTAAATGCTAAGGACTACTGTTAATAGCCAAGGGGACATGTGGGGATATAGCAGGCTAAGTTTCTTACATTTGCTGGCCTACAGAGCATTTCTTTTCATAGAGCACATTAAGGGAGCTGGACCCACAGAACTCACAGTGGGAAACACTGTGAGCACTTTCCCCCACTCGGAGAATGTCAACCATCAACCTCAGTGTAGATTTTTTTCTACCTTTTCCTCTCTCATAATATTGCTCCAATAACTTTTTCTTCTATTGCTCTCCTCTAGCTTCCTTACTACCAGGTAAGAATCTTCTACTCACTACTTCTATGCCAGTCAAGCGTGTACTCTATTAATCAAGTCCTGCAGGAAATGCCAACTTCTTCATGCAATGTTTCCTAGTCATTCCAGATGCAAGTGCTTTCTCCTTTTCCAAAAGCAGGAGGAACACTTAGAAGTGATAGAGTCAACATCTTGCTCAATATTATTATGGTATTTATCATATTCCCCCTATCTATTTAGTCTATTCATCTCTGAGATTGTTAGCTTCTTGAGGACTGTGTCTATGCACTTTGTATCAGCAAGGAATGCTTTCGGCTTCAAATAACAGAAAACCTAACATAGAAGGACTTAAACAACAAAGAAATTCATGTTATCACATGACAAGAAGCTCAGAGGTAAGGTGGCACTGGGGTTGATTAATTCAGTGGCTCACTGTTGCTATCAAGTCTCAGGTGTCCACCCTCAGTCCTCACACTCACTAAGCATGTGGTCCCAGGTGTCACCTCTGGCCACAACAAAATTAATGGGAAGAAAGGAGCAGCTGTTCCTGTAGGTGCTTTTCAGGATTGTACACCTTTCCCGGAGGTGGAGGCACGCTGGCAGCTGTCCCCTCTCACATCTCACTAAACAGAACAAGATTGCATGCCTTCCTTCCCAAACCAATCCCTGGCAAGGGAATGGGATTTCTCATTGGGCTGACCTGGACATACCTGCTGAGATGGAGTTAGGGTCATCTTCATTGAGGGATAGTGACCTGAACAAAACTGGGGCTCTGTTAGCAAGGTGGGACTAGCATATACTACAACTTAATGTCCTGTTCAGCTCCACACAGTACATTCCATAGACTTGCTTAGTGAGTAAAAGAGTGGACAGAGGGTTGTGCCAAATAATGTTTAGTCATGATCTTATAACTTGTCATTTGTCCACTACCTTTTCTGACTTTCTATGAGGAAGGTTAAAAATTTACATTGCAGTAGGAATATTCATAGGTGAACATTTGTAGTTGTTAATTCTATATTTTAAATATTAGAACTTTCTTTTTCCTGTGTACTTTTCACCAGTAATATCAGGAACCAGGGATATAATAAGAGTCATTTTGAGTAGATGTCTCCAAGGGAATTCACAATGATAAAATCAAAATAACAAAATAGATTCTAAATTAAGATTTTCATTGTTTTCATCAACAAAATTATAATGTTGGGAAGCTTCTTTTCTTTTCCTTCATGTTCAAGATAGCAACCGTATTTCATTTTATGTGATTTGATGCCAATAGTTGAATCAGTCTGTATTTTAATTTAGTGTTTCCTCCAGACATTCTTTGAACATGTGTCAACAGGAAAGAACATGTTTCAAAATTTACTTCTGCTCATTTCTCTCTTAAGAAACAAAAAGGAGTTTGAATATATGTCTTTTAGTTCTCTCTGTGCTTTCTGTAATTTGCCAAAAAACAGAATGATAAAAACTGTTCAACACTAAACTCTGAAGCAGGTGAAATTGGCCATGGGGACCCTTCCATCTCTGCTGTCAGTGTTCCTATGAGGACTGGTAAGCAGTCCTCATCTGCAGGATTTGTTGTCAGCAAATACCCTCCAACATCTCATTGCTCAAGGACATTTTAAGGTGTTGTCATTTTTCAGTGTATTCTCATTTTATTTAGTGTTTCTCAAATATTAAAAAAGTCTCTGAAGATTCAGAAGAAGCATTTCTAGTGATGAGAGGTCTGGTGTGGTGACGAGAATGGTCAGGAGAGAATATTCCTTGTTCCCAGTAAGTCACACCAACACAGGCATCGTGTACTATCAGTATGTAACTGGCAGGCTCTCAGAATGATGTTTCATTTTTGCATATTGCTAGGTCAATAGATAAGCCAGGAGCCCTCTAAGTGCTGTTGCCAGGGGCATATTTAAAACTGTCACACTGAAAGTGCTAAGGCAGAGGTGTTTCTGCCTGATGTGTGGTATGTTGTGTGTAGAGGTGACTAGAGAAATATTTTGAAGTTTAGGCTTCAATCAGAAAGTACTTTTCTCACTAAAATGAGTTTTAAACACCTCTCTGAAGAAGCAAAAAACACAAAGGGGAACAGTATGGGGCTTGCGGTGTGCAGACTGCATTAACACACATACACACACATGCAAATCATTTCCAGGGTAATACATGATAAGAATATAGAAAATTGGGCAGTGAGACAGCATGACGTTAGAGAAGGTGGTCCATCCCTGAATGATATTTCTCCTGTGTTCCTAATTTGCTTTAAGAACAAAGTCTTAGGGAGTCAGAAGTCTTAGAAAAATGTCCTGTGACTCACTTGATAGGATCCAAGCCAGCAGGTTGCAGTACCAGCTGACATGCAAAGAAATCAACCCAAACCGGAGCCAGGGATGCTTGTTGTGTGATCCAAATCAAAGTGCTCGAAGTGTTCTATAAGACAAGGAAGATTTACTAATTCATCATTCAGGGAAGAAGGAAAACTCTCTAGCAAATCAGTTAGCTTTCCATCCCAGACATCTAGAACACTTTTGTTGTTTATTCTTAAGGCTTCTATTCCCATAATGTTGTTCTGTGAATATGTCAGAAGTGATCCAGAGAGAGAAGAGACTGTTGATGAGAACTTATGTGCATCCGAATGACAAATACTTTTGGAGAAAAGGGTCAGAAAATTAATGGAAAATCTCTGGGTCAAAACCCAACATGTGGTAAACCTGTATTTTATTTAAAAAATAATTTTTCTCATCATTCTTAAATTTTAAAATAGCAGTAATAACCATTGGTAACAATTGGCATCTTGAACTATATTTTCAACTTATTAAATAAAGATTACTCTTCTGATGGGAAAACAAGGAATAAAATTAGGCAGCCAGCATTTTGCCAGGTGAGTCAGAGTGAAGCCCAGGCTCCATAGGAATCTAGCAACGAAGGCTCAGTTCCTGCTGAAATCCATTTTATAGACAGAGAATCAAGTCCTGGCACAAAACAAGATCAACATGGAACATACGTAGAAGGATCATCAGAATATGGACAATGCCAGTAAGAGACAAGAGAGAATCCAGGCAAGTCCTCAACAGAGATTATTCTGTTTCCTCCAATTTGTCAATAAACACAACGTTTAGACCTGAACCCTCACCGTTAATATTATTTCAGTGTATGTATATATTTATATATGTGCTTTTCAAGGTAAGTGTTTAGTAAATTTGATATCATTGGATTTAATTATTGTCAACAGATCCTTTTAAAGTCTCAAGTCCTGAGTTGAAGAAATAGCTCGTGCAGGATTGCTCTCTTGAGTAATGAAAACCCCAACCTGAGCACGGAAGTCACGTTTCTAGTGCCTATGCTGCACTTCGTTCAGGTTGTTGTTTTAACAAAGTGTGTATATCTCTGCTTGGACCACAAGTGTTAGAATCACAGGATGTTAATGCAGAAAGATACCAGTTTCAATCAGATCCTGTCAGGAAGTTGAATCTCACTGATGTGGTTCAAATGAAGAGACCTTAATGAAGGGACCATTCACAGAAGTGTGGATGGGGTTAAGGCGCTTGAGGTACCCAGGGACATGCAACAGCAGGAAGCTCTTGCTGCCCCCAATAGCCCAGCAAGAATTGAGCTGTGGAGAGGGGGGGCTTCATGGAGGGGCACCGCCCCTGGCAGAAATGCAGGCCAAAGCAAGGAAGGAATAGGGAAGAAATGCCACGGCCCCTTTCTCCTCCTCTGATCCTCTGCAGGTGCCTCTCATAGGCCAAACCCAACCAAAGGTCGAAGGCAAGGGATCCCAGGTCATGTAGTACATAGAGGGCACAGAGCAGGGCAGGAAAGGGCAGAGAGTGGATTTGGGGTGCGTGAGGGCAAATGGAGAAGAACCACATGGCACCTTAGAAATCTGTGCTTTGTGTTCAGCTGGGAAACTCCAAATTCCTTCTCTGGCCATAGATAGGGCCCAGGTGGGCAGTGTGGGTGGCAGGTATGTGACTGTATGAAGCAGCTTATACCCTTGTAGAGGTAATGGTTCACTTGTTCAAGGTGAGTGGGCTGGCCTCCCCAGAAAAGAGGTGGCCTCTCCACGTGCTTATGGCAGTCAATCCTGGTCATCCTGTGACCGTGCCCGGAGAGGGGCTAGTGCTTCCCCAGCCATGAACACTGACCTGGGGGATTCTGCGGTTCGCTTGCAGCATTGTAGAGCTGCGAGACTCAGCCCCTTTCATGCCAGGGAAGACCAGCCTCACCCAAGCATGAATGCTGAGCTGGCACTGTGGGGCTGGAGGTGAGGTACTGACAGGTCACACTACTCTTGCTTCTCGTCTCTGATCACACCAGGAAGAAGCCAGAAGTCCACACAGCTCAAAGTTTAGCTCCATTTGACTTCTGTGCCCTGCCCTAGATGGGCCATGGTGAAACTGGTCCTGTCTTCCCAGTAAACTCTGCTCTGTCAGATCTGGTGCATGTGGACTACTTTGCCATTGGCCCTTGTTTACAAGATACCCGGGCAGAAACACAGAGTAGTGTGGATGGCTGCAAGGCTCCCACAGCATGCATGGACAGTTTTCTCATTCCCCAGACCTCTATCTGGCATCTCCTTTAATCAACCATTAGTTACATAAGTGCTCGTGAATAAATTAGTAATAGTTATTTGTGGTGCATTGCAAGTTGCTCAGTTATATCTTTCATCCCTCCATCATGCATAAGGACTTTCATTCATTTTGTTTAGGGGAAGGTATTGTGGGAAAATGTGGCTTTTTATTATTCCGCTGAAGGCAGCTTTGTCAGGGATACAAGTGGCTATAACAACTAAATCTCCTGTTGAATCTTCCTCTAGACCCAATCCCTGAAGATTAGCTCGAACAGAATTATAGAGAGCTCTGTGAAATGCATCTTTTGGTTTTGGAGGGGCAGCGAGGTGGAAGGCTCATCCGTCCTTTGATCCTTCATGACTTCTCTGATCCTGTGAGTCCCTGTGACTCATCTCATAAAAGGTTTTGTTTTTTCACCCCCTTGGAAACTGTTGGACTGTTATAAATAAAGTCCACGCCTGGCAGTCTTGACGTTCAGCCTCTTGACTGGATTCTGCAGACCCCAGAGCCCCCAGAGTCCTGGACCAATGTTGATGACTCTCTCCATATGTGAAGGCTGTGTCTACAAAAATAAACCACTTTAATGGTTTGGGGTTACTCTGACTTTTTATTGTACGAATCAAGCTTCATCCACCCTCTCTCCCTCCAGGTAAATTGCATCAAAGGGTTTAGCAAGTGGAGAAACAGCCTGAGCTTCTGTCACTTCCTGGGGACATTTTCGACCCCTCTCTTTCCATAGTGTACATACACTTGGGCACTCTAAGACCAGGAATCACAGGCGATGGGGAACCAGGGCAGTAGGGGAATCTCTTGGAGGCCCAGCCAGAGGCCAATTTATCACCGACATAATTTGGAGTGCTCTGTTCTTGCCTGGCACTGGGCTCAGTGGGTCAGTCCAACCCCGTGAAACAGGTATTCTCATGTGTCCCTTTTTGCATCTGCGGAGATCAAGGCTCAGAGATTTAAACAAGTGCTCAGTTTGTACTGTTAAAATGTATGTACCCGGGATTCAAACTCGGGTGGTCTGGCCCCAAAATATATGCTCTGTGTGGAGAAATCTGCTGCTCCCACCTCTCTTTAGTTTCTGGCAGAGGAGTGAGGGGTCGCAGGAGTGGTGGGCTTGGTGCAGGAGGGGGTGGTGGGAAGAGAAGACAGTGGTAGAGAAGAGTGAGCTGATAAACTCTTACCCCTAATGTGCTAGTGATGTAATGTTATAGTGGCCTCCAGCATTTTAATTTTTTTTTTTTAATTTTATTTTGTCGATATACATTGTGGCTGATTATTGCTCCCCCTCACCAAAACCTCCCTCCCTTCTCCCTCCCCCCCAACAATTTCCTTTCTGTTTGCTTGTCGTATCAACTTCAAGTAATTGTGGTTGTTATATCTTCTCCCCCCCCCCCGGTTTTGTGTGTGTGTGTGTGTGTGTGTGTGTGTGTGTGTGTGTGTGTGAATTTATATATTAATTTTTAGCTCCCACCAATAAGTGAGATCGCGGAGAAAAAGGAACTCTCATACATTGTTGGTGGGACTGCAAAATGGTGCAGCCTCTATGGAAAATGGTATGGAGTTTCCTCAAACAATTGCAGATAGATCTACCATACGACCCAGCTATCCCACTGTTGGGAATATACACAGAGGAATGGAAATCATCAATTTGAAGGTATACCTGTTCCCCAATGTTCATCGCAGCACTCTTTACAATAGCCAAGAGTTGGAACCAGCCCAAATGTCCATCATCAGATGAGTGGATACGGAAAATGTGGTACATCTACACAATGGAATACTACTCAGCTATAAAAACGAATGAAATACTGCCATTTGCAACAACATGGATGGACCTTGAGAGAATTATAGTAAGTGAAACAAGTCAGGCACAGAAACAGCATTTTAATTTTAAAGAGGGTGAAGAGAGGGAGCATTCCTCAAAAACCACTTCTTGAGACCTTGGGCAGGTGGGGGGAAGCTGGTAGCAGGGGGTGAGGGCTATCCCATTTACTCTCACTTTGAGGGCTGGGGTTTGTGAGGCTGGTCTGGTTTGCTTATTTTCTTCCTAGAGACAATGCCATTTCTTGAGCCTCTCGGATGTGTGAGACCAGAGCCATGCATTGTGAAGACCACGACGATGTTCATAAAATGGTTCTTGTTCACTGGTAACTAGATGGCCCCTGCATGTAGGGGACTGTGCTAGAAGTCCAGAAATGCAAAGTTGGTTGAGGTATTTACTCTAGCATGGAGGACATTGGTGAGGGCATCATAGAGTCCCTAGTATTTCAGATTCGAAGGGTGAATTGTTTTGATGGGAGGAGAAGAGTTAGGCAGGTGGATGGAGGGGAGCAGTCCCAGGCCCGGGCCACATTTGCCATTGATTGTGGACTATCATGGACTGAATGTTTATGTCTGCATCCCCCTAAAATTCATAAATTGAAACCCTAATCCCAATGTGATGGTATTTGGAGATGGGGTCCTCAGGAGGTAATTAGGTCATAAGGGTGGAGCCTTCATGAATGGAATTAGTGACCTTATAAAAGGGACCCCAGAGAGCTCTCTTGCCTTCTTTCTGCCATGTGAGGACACAAGGAGAAGTCGGCAGTCTGCAGCCTGGAAGAGGGCCCTCACCAGAACCTAACCATGCTGGCACCTTGATCTCAGACTTCCAGCCTCCAGAACTGTGAGACATAAATTTCTGTTGTTTGTAAGCCACACAGTCTGCAGTGCTTTGTTACAGCAGTCTGAACTAACCAAGACATAGATACATTTGCCTACAATCTGGTCCATTTTGTTTTCTATGAAAAGAAATCTGCAGTAAGTTATTAAACTGTAAATACTAATGTTGTATAACTACTGTAGGGAAAGATTTTTTTAAAAAAAGTTTTTAAAAAGTAGTTAAAAAATAAATTATAAAATTCCAAGTTATCAAATGTGTTTTAGCTCTGGTTTCTTTGGAAATCGAATAAGCAACTCTCTCTGAACCACTTCTTAAACCAGACTTTTTCTAGTTCTAAGCTCAGAGCTCAGGTGTAATTAGGGCTAGAGACATTCTCTGGGGTTGCATTTATTGCTTCAGCCTGTTTCTCTTCCTCTCCAGTACTGAAGGTCTTTGATTACCTGTTTATTCTTATTGTCCTGGCAGTGGGAGAAAGGATTACTTTGTGTTTGGAAATCTTGAACTCTCCTAATTGGATGTGAAGTGCTCTGACATGTATCCTGTCCCTCAAAGGGGAAAGGCGTCTTCCCGTAGCAGGATTGTGTAGCTTTCCAATTGCAAGTGAACAGTTTTGAAAGCTCACCATGTAAGGAGTGACTCCCTCAAAGTTTGTTTTTGTTGTTGTTGCTGTTTTTATGGTTTTTTGGGGGGTGCGTGCATGTGTGCATATGTGTGTTAAGTAATTAGGAAGAGGTTATCATGGCAAGCAGGCTACGCATGTCATCCCTCTTTCAAACAGCATTACTCAGTGGTATCCTCTCAGGCCCCCTTAAAGTGTCCTTCAGATATTTCTCGGTAGGTCTGGATACCCTACATTTTGTTGTTTTCAGTATACGCTTTTGTCTCGATATAGGGTACTTGAAAGGTAATCATTCATGGCTTTATCTAAAGTTTCACTATCTTAAATTAGTAAAACGGAGGCTTTCATACTTAATAAACAGCTTGGGTGGCTGTTCGCCAAATTATCCGTTTGTAATAAGAGTTGATCTTCCATAGACCAGCTCTCTAGACTAGGCTACATGGAAGTTGAAATTTTGATTTGCCATCTTGAGAACACTTTTAACAGAGAAAGCCAAAAGTATGCTGGATTCCTTTCATCTTTAGGGACATTGTTTGGTATTTTATTCAGTGAGTACTTCCTAAATATATTTACAAAGGAAGGCAGGCTCAGCATGTTGTCTGGAAGTGAAGGTGTGTACACAAGCTCATGATACATGGTTAGAAATGTAAGCTGGGGTGTGTGTGCATGCTTTGGAACTGAGAGTAGGATACTAAACTTGGGCTTCACAGCGCATATATCCTACCAAAATACCTCGAGTTAGATCAAGTTAGGATGATGTTTGTCAGGCAAGTTGCAAGAGTAAGGTCTTAGATTTTGTCATGTAAAGCCCTAGCAGGAGATGAAAGATCGATAAAATAGAATGCACTTTATCGTTAAGCAAACTATTAATGGTGGGTCAACAAAAATAAAAGCAGATCTATTTATTTAGATAACTACTATATTTCATGGAATCTATGATGTCAATGTAATATGTGCCATTATTTTATGTATCACTAAGGAAGAAAAATATTCTTCCAATTAAACTCTGACAATGCTTTTATTCTTATTGAAAGCACTCTTTTAGACTTATTTGGATATAGATTTTTATCATTTAGAACTTTTGTACTTTCATAAGAAGAAAAATATAAATTCAATAAATGATTAAAATATTCCTAATGTGACTCCACATTCATATCTGATCTTTCTGAATCACATGCCAATGTCATGTCTTTTTCAGAGTATCGACCTCTAGGCCATCAAGACAATTGGTAATGTAGCATTTCTTAAAAGAGAACTTCACTATTTTCTTTAAGATTTTCTTCCAGTGATTGGCACCCATCCTTCAAGTTTTAATGTACACAGGTTGTCAATGATAATTACATCGAATTATCCCAACTTCACTGAGATTAACATGTGAGTATGTGTATCTTAGAGTCAGCAAAATCTGCTGAAAAATTTCATGTGCATAATATAATTAAAAAATCCTAAGTCAACCCCTCAAAGATAGACTGTCCCTATCAGAAATCTCCAGAGTAATGATTAAGTAGTAATTCTGCTAATATGGAGATATGTGACTGAGAAAAACCATTAGTTTAGAGGTTTCTCAAATTTTTGTTTGTCAGAATCAATTGGTTTATTTGTTAAAAATGTTGATTCTTAGGCCCATTCCAGACTCATCTAATTGGAATCCCTGGCTGTGGCATTTCTGACCAGCTCCCCAGGACACACTGATGCAGGTGGTCTGGGCAACTGTTTGAGACACACTGTGCTGAGCCCTGTCAAAGGCAGCCTCCTTTGTGCTGTAGACTAAGCTCTCAGGTGATAGGCTTGGAGTCTTCATAAATCCACGGCAGCCGAAAGAAAGCAACAAGCTTTTTTTTTTCTTTTTTTTTAAAGATCACAATGTGGCCCTTCATTGAGAAGGTCCTAGGAAGAAAAGGCCAAGATATTTTGACACCAGATTAGAAAGTAAATCCAAAACTGCCAATTCCTTAAAAAGTCCAAACAAAGGGCTTAGAAGTTGTTTCTTATTTCTCTTTTTCTAGTGATTAGCTTTAACTTTTTCTTTTTTTACCTTCAATCATTTATTCAACCCACATGTCATATAAAAGGCTAAGGCCCTTCATCAGGAGACGAACTGGTGATTCTGGTGAGGGTGGTCCTGATTAATATTTTCTTACATTATAAAAGGGGTCAGTTTAAGGTTAGACAAAGGAAGTAACATGTTATTAGAGAAGGAAAGTCGCAGAATCATTTCCTATGATTCTTGTGTTAGTCAGAAATCCTCATCTTTCCAAAATTCCTAGTGAAAGATTCAAATATCTTAGCAATAACTTCTAACATAATCAGTGTTCTCTTGTGTCAGAGAGTCTTAATGTCTACATTACTTTCAATGCCTAAATACTGGTGATGTTTTAAAAAACTCTTTAGTGAGGGACGTCTGTTGAGCTATTTGTCATGTCCCGCTGGGATAGGGAGGAGCAGGCTACTAGGAGGGGTGGGGGAGTCTTCCAAAGGAAGAAAGTTGAAACTTGGCCAGCACAGTTTTCTTTGAATTAAGTGTATGAAAAACTGGACCATCTTGCAAAAGGTGACAGGCATGGAGGGGTGGGTGAGGCCTGAGAGAGAGAACCACTGGCTCATTTTCTTTTGTGGTATAATTTGTCTCATACAGTGAGTAATAATGTTTTACACATATGGTAATTTAGAATTGACACCATGTTTTTACATCCACATTCTCCTGTGATCTTCTCAACATCTCTTTGAGAAAGGGTGGCTTTTTTCTCTCTTATATTCTACTGGAAGAAATGAATTCATGTTAATCAGGAAGGCTGGTTGGTGCCTCGCCTCAGGACTGACTGTGGGACTGGGATTCAAATTGGAGTCTTCTGGTTCTAAGTTTAGAGCTACCTTTTCTACTCGCCCTGCTTCTCGTATCAGGGCAGTGCATGGTGCTTCTGGATATGGGTTCATACTTGGAGGTAGAAGGATACTGTGTGACTGGAATCTCTTGCAGATGGATTCATAGACTCAGAACCATGACCTGAGAAAGAGCTGTTAGAAAAACTTGACTTGCCATCTCCCGTTAGAACCTGCCAGAATTGGGGGCCAAGAAGAGAAGAAGGGAGCTGGGCAAATGAGAACTCCTCATGCCTTCCCAAGTCTGGACTTCTTGGCTCTTAGAGAATTCCTAGCAGTGTGACCCTGAGCTGAAGTTTCTACATTTGACCATGGTTAAAAACAACTTGATTCTGTGGCTGCTTCCTCAGAGACTCCATTGGAGTCAAAGATCTGAATATGGTGACGAAGTTCTCTGAGGGGTGTCCAGAGACTTGGGGTTGAGGTTTGTAGCAGGCACCACAGGGGTCCTGTTCTTATCTTCTCACACTCACTCACACACCCTCATGCTCATGGTTCTTGCAAAGCTGTTTGCTGTGAGCAACTGTGATGAGTTACTGATCAGCTGCCTGCTTCTTAAGAGAAATCAGAGCCTGCATCTAGCCAGGAAGCCTGTATTAGTCTGTTTCTATTGCTTGTAACAAAATACACAGAATTGGGTAATTTGTAAGAAAATGAAATTTATGGCTGCCAGTTTCAGAGGCTGGGAAGTCTAAAGTCCAGGGAACATATCTGGTGAGGGTCTTTTTTGGTGGTGGCTTTACAACAATGCAGGGGTCTCACATAGCAGAAAATGGTGGAGCAGAGAGACGTTCTCACATGCTGTCCTTTTTTTTTTTTTTTTGTCACCGGTAAGGGGATCGCAACCCTTGGTGTGGTGTTGCCTACACCGCGCTTAGCCAGTGAGTGCACCGGCCATTCCTATATAGGATCCGAACCCGCAGTGGGAGTGCTGCTGCGCTCCCAAGCGCTGCACTCTCCCGAGTGTGCCAAGGGGCCGGCCCATGCTGTCCTTTTAAAGCCCTCAGAACCTCACCCCTGACCACCACTATTATTCCATTCACTATAGCATGGTCCTACAATCTAATCACCTCTTCAAGGCCCTAACTTTCAATTACCATAATAGGATTTCCCACCCTCAACAGTTACAGTGGGAATTAAGTTTCTAATATATGAACATTGGGGGACACAATTCCATCAATCCACAGCATTCTTCCCTGGCCCCCCAAAGTTCATGTCATTCTCACAGGTAAATATATTCATTCCATCCCCAAACACTTGTTTCAATTCAAAAGTCCAAGGTCTGAGTCCCATCTGTGAAAGCAAAACGAGTTATCTATTGCCAAGATATAATGGGGACAAGCGTATGGTACATATTCCCATCCAAAAAGGGAGAAATAGGCCAAAAGAAAGGGGTAACAGTCCTAAGCAAGTCTGAAACCCAGCAGAGCAGGCATTAAACCTCAAAGCTGGTGAATCATGTACCTTGACTCCATGTTCAATGTCCTTTGCATGCTGGTGTGGGGCTGGGTCCCCAGCTCCTCAGGCAGCTCCACTTCCATGGCTTTCCTGATCTCCCGCCGTGCTCTAGCTCTCACAGGCTGGTCTTGCACACTGATAGCTCTATAGATCTGGGGTCTCTATGGTGGTCTTGCTCCCATGGCTCCATTAGGCATGGCCTTGGTGGGGTTTTTCTGTTGCAACTCTGACCTCACATTTCCTGTTAACATCGCTCTCTTGAAGACTCTATGCAGTGAATCCGCCCTGTGTGACAGATCTCTTCCTGGGCCCACAGGCTTTTCCATACATCCTTTGAAATTGGGGTGGAGGCTCCCAAGCCTTCACAGCTCTGGCTTTCTGCGAGCCTGCAGACCTAACACCACATGGATGCCTGCAAGGAAAAAGCAGCTGCAGTGCTGGTGCTGGAAGCAGCTTCCTGAGGTGGCCCTGGGCAGTGAGCTTGTGGAGAGTACCTCAGCTTGTTCCCGGAGACCATTCTGTCTCCCTAGGCCTTTGGGCCTGAAATAGAAGGGTTGGCCCCAGAGGCTTCTGCAATGCCTTCAGAGCCTTTCCCCCCCTTCTCTTGATAATCCCTTTCTTTTGCACTAATCTTCTTAGCATCATTGCATTTTTCTTCTGAAAATGCTCTCTGCTTCTCTACTGTATGGCCAGGCTGCAAATTTTCCAAATCTTTATGCTCTGCTTCTCTTTTAATTATACATTCCGGCTTTATGTCATGCCCTTGCCACCATAACTCAGCGTAGGCTGCTGCAAGTGGCCATGTAGCTTCCTGAATGTTTTGCTGCTTACAGATTTCTTCTGCCAAATGACCTGGGTCAGCACCTTGAAGTTCCACATTCAGTGATACTTTGGGGCATGAACGGAATGAAGCCAAATTCCTTGCCAGTCTATAGCAAGTGTGATCTTTGCCTCAGTTTCCAGTAAGTCCCTTCTCATTTACATCTGAAATCTCTTCAGTACAGTCTTTACTGTCTGTATTTCTATCTGTTCACCACCACTTAACCAGTCTTTAAGAAGTTCTAAACTTTCCCTGGTTTTCTTTTTGGTTAGCTGTGCAGGAGCTGACATAACGGAACTGCAGTTTTTGCTCAAACTCCGGTCAATCCCCAGTGGCTTCTGCTCTTTCTGGAAACTTCTACCTTATTCCTACAAAGAAATGCTCATGTTCTGCCACTCAACCCAGCCCGCCCAAGAACCTGGGCCTTGCTTTGCTTCTCCCGGTGGAAAAAGAAAGAAAGGGAACACATTGATGCAATTTTAACTTACTACTCTCTAGAAGTCATTCTGGGAAACAGTTGGTTACATTTATATGTTTATTAAGTATTAAGCTCCTAATATGTGCTAGACCTTGCACTAGGCACATGCAAAATTGCCACGAGCTGTTGCCAAAACAGAAAGACTTGTACCAAAAAAAAAAAAAAAAAAAAAAAAGATGGTACCAGAAAACAAAAACAAAAACTTAAAATAAAACCAGTGGCTCTATACACCTAAAATCTGTTTGTAAATTTCTCCACTTGCTCCTTGGAAATTTTTGCCTTCAAATCTGCCTTTGTAATTTAATTTAAATCAAACTTATCTGGTACAGATGGTTTGCTAGGAAGCCACAGTAAGCATGGTACAATTTGGCGTGACTGAATCACCTTCTGAGGGTTTGGAACCTGCCCAGAACCTTTCCCACCGGACCACCTTCGCCTATCCAGAAAAAATCCTTGGTATTTGGTTACAGGCAACCATAATGTACAAAATAAAGCACAAAATATCAGTGCACGTTCCCTAGGCTTATTTTTTTGGTTGGTACAATACCAAGTTTAGGAGAAGTAAATCAAAATGGCATTTTAAATGTACAGGATGTACAGGGTTGAATAGCTATTTGGTTTTATCATTTCTCAGTCCCCACTGTAGAATTCTTTGGATCCAGAGCTGGTATGGTTTGACCCACCATAGCCTGAACTTGCATTTTCAAAGTTGTGAAAAGGAGATGTGATTCCCCCTTGCCTTTTCTCACTTTTTATTTGACAAGTGATGAAGAGGCAGAGCAAGGTTAGAGATGTGCCAGCCCCCAGCACAAAGCCAACCAAGCAGTTGGACCTCATGCACTCAACGTCAACAGCTTTGCCTTCACCTTAGTTTTTTTTTTTCCCCCACAGATGAAAGTTGGCCCCTTTGTTGCTCATGCTCTGATTTCCTATCCTTTTGTGGTCTTTGCTAACTTTCCTAATGGAATTGGTTGTTCTGAGCTCCAGGTTGGGGAAAACAGAAATTCAACTAGATAAAAATCCTGTAGTAATTGTGATGGGACCAATAAATTTTGGGAAGTCTTGGAAGGAATTGAAGTTTTCCCCAAAATGAGTTGTTAGGTACTGTGTATCGAGGTTGTTACACCACTGATGAACTCTGTTGAGCATATTTTCTGCACTCCTCTGTATACTGTGTTTTGGTTTACTGTCATGGATTCAGTACCCTCAGTAATAGTTTGGTTACTGTTGCAGATTTGATATACTCAACATAAATCTTCCCTTTGTTTAGTTGTCATTTAACAAAGGTTTTGTCAATTTGGTTTCCCTTTGTCTTCCATAGGGAAAGGTTTTCATGTCTTTATGTGCTCTTCAGATGAAAAAAATTCACTCCATTCCCTCTGCATTACACATGGCATAGCCTACCACTTCACCCACCTGGGTCACCTGTTTGGCACCTGTATGCATTTGATTTTGCAATCCTTATTCTAGTCTTCAGAGCCCATTTGTCTCAGGGCTGGAGCCCTGGCTTCACCATTTGCTGTGTGATGTTGGACAAGTTACTTAACCTTTCTAGGCCTCAGTTTTCTCATCTGTAAGATAGGGATGAGAATAGTACCTAGCTCTTGAGGTTATTGAAAGTTAAATGTGGTAATCTCTGTGAAGTGCTTAGCATGTTATCTGGCACAGAGTAACAAAGGTTAGGTTGACCACTATTCCAATTAACCACTCTCTCATCGGAAAGTGGTGTTCAGCAAAGTTTGAACAAGAAACCTGTTCTAGGGTCAGCCTAAATTGTCGTTGGAGCTTTGGCCATAGAAGCATGATTGTGTTGTAATAAGCACTAGAGTGTGTAGCTTTGACATTAGACTGACATGGTTTAAGTCAATCTCTAACATTATGGGAACCTTGGGCAAATATTTAACCTCTTTCTAATTTCCTCATTCAAAAATGAACATGATAATTGTAGCTACTTCATAATATTGTGATGAGGAGCAAGTGAGTTAATACATGTAAAATGTTTACCATCAATAGATGTTACCCACTGTTGAAAACAATAAATCAAAGCATGCACTTGCTAAGTACATGTTTGCTTTGTCTCTGGGGAGATAAAAATAGAATATTTCAAATTAAATTGTCATGGAAAATTTGGGAAATTTGAGAGCTAAAACCTGTGTCCATTTCTCACTTCTTCAGTTCCCTGTAGTCTGGCTTCTTCTCCCTCCATCCCCCTAAAATTGCACTTGCAAAGGCCAGTTATCAAGTCACATCCAATGGCCTTTATGCCTCATCTTCTAGGAGGCACAAGGATTTTAGGGGTCAACTAGCCTAACACTGTCAGTTATCAAAAGAGGAAACTGGGGCTGAGAGAAGTCCTGTGGATTTATCACAGCTAATTTGTGATAGACCAAGAGTTATCCACTTTACTGGATTGTTTATTTACTAAGTGACAGTGTGTTTATATCTATTTTGACAAGTGGGTGGGGGGCTTGAAATCCAACATGAGGTTGGTATAAGAACTCCCTTCTCTCCTGTTTTCTCTTGCTGTTTGTCCCACAAACCTTGCTTCATAATGCCCTGGTCCAGTTGATATTTTAAGAGGGCTACTCTGTTTTCCCCAGTGGGACCTAGGCCCTGTGGCCCTTTATAGCATGAACTTATTTCCCGATGGGTAATGTCTTCCCTTCCCTGTGACTTGCTTCTAGGGGTCGTGTTCCGATTTCCCTGCTGGCTCATTTGTTTCCTTGGGCTGGCTGCCTGTTTGGCGGTTTTTAGCAAGGGCTCTGACAGATGCCAGGAGGTGAGGGGAAGAGCTCTGAATGGACTCAGTCATTGGACAAGCAGGCTCGGTGATGGATGAGCATTTTCCCCAGGGAGTTTCGGGTCAGGAGAAATCCAACTGATAAGTTTTTGCAGAATTGAGTAACCCAGAAACAGTGCCAGCAGGATCTTACCTCTTCTGTGGCTTTTTGTATTGATTTTAAAGGAAATTCTCAGCGGCAGTTCTATCTTACCAGAAACACAGTCACATCCATAATAGACTTAGATATATGTGACATGAATTGCTTTAGAAATAACATGTGAGGAGAGGGGTGGGAGGGAGGAAGAAAAGGTCTTAGAAAAATCCCTATCAAAATATTTTCTTTCTTCTAAGTATTGAAAAGGCACAATATAACCCTTTTCTTCTTGCAAATGATCTCATAGTTATTTACTGAGGGGAAATACCAAATGTTTATTATTTTTTTTTGAAGAAGCTTCTTGGGTCCTGATGATTCATGTTGATATCATTTCCCTCCCGACTGCAGAGGCTCTGAGACAAAGCTACACCCCCAAAGATGAGCCTGGTCAGAACAATTCCTGTCCTGAAGGAGAGTACGCGACCTTCTTTCTTCCCCCTTCACGGACGTCCTTGAGCGCGGGAGACGGATGTGTGCGAGTTTTTTAGTCCTCATGCAAAACAACCATCTAAACATAACAGATGACATCAGCTTGGGCTTTTCAATTCCTGGATGGCAGCAGCGTGTTAATCCAGCCTTCATCCTGGATTTCATAAACTAAAACAAGAGAGCCTGGCAGGAGGACAGCGCTGCTGCTGGGTTGAGGAAATTGATGACGGGGAAGCATGCCGGCAACCCAGCGTATAAAACTCATAAACGTGTAGGCAGAGGCTCAGCTACCACTTTGGACGGCAGCTCCCCACCAGCAAAGACCACACCGCGGGGAGCCGAGCCCGAGCCAGCCAGGAAACATGAGGAGCCTCCTGCTGCTGAGCACGCTGCTGGTACCTGTGCACCTGGCCACGGTCTGGAGCACCAAGTATGCGGTGGATTGCCCTGAACACTGTGACAGCACTGAGTGCAAAAGCAGCCTGCGCTGCAAGAGGACAGTGCTGGACGACTGTGGCTGCTGCCGGGTGTGCGCCGCGGGGCTGGGAGAAACCTGCTACCGCACAGTGTCAGGCATGGATGGCGTGAAGTGTGGCCCGGGGCTGAGGTGTCAGTTTTACAGTGAGGAGGATGATTTTGGTGACGAGTTTGGTATCTGCAAAGGTAAAGAGTGACCCTTTGCTTCTTCCTGCGCAGGGGCATGCTGAGAGCTTTAAGCCGGCTTGGGAGGTGAGGTGGGTTTGCTCCTCACGACTGAGAGGGAAAATGCAGGTGGCTTCTGCCTCAGGCCTCCCCCGCCTCCGCAGGTGTCGTCATTGGTAGAGAGAGGAGGATAACTCTGCAAATAGCACCCGAAGCCGGTGTGCAGGGAAGCACAGAAAGCAGGGCAGCATTTCACTCATGTTAAGAAAGAAAGCTGCAAGGGAGAAGTGTGTTGCCTCCTTTTCTGGAAAACTTTAGAAACTTGACAGGTAATCTGTTACGGATGGTGTAAGTGCTCTCTTCACTGTAAGGCAGGGATTACAGAGGTCTCCGCGAGATAACCTCTTGGCGTGGTTTCTAGCCCCCGGATTTAGTGATTCTTTGATACTGAAAGGATCCACGGGATAAAGGGCCTTTCTCGAGATCAAATATTTCTGATGAATGCTAATGCCTTTTATGGAATAGGGTGGGCTTAAGTCATTTGACAGAATAACTCACATTCTTTAAAGAGGGTCTCCTGAAGTATAAAACAAACCTCATTCCACTTTATAATGGTTTTGGTCATGCAGATGGTGTGAGGCAAACAAAAATAACAGTAAAGAAAAATAAAAATTAGAAGTCTGGGGCTGCGCCCGTGGCGCACTCGGGAGGGTGCGGTGCTGGGAGCGCGGTGACGCTCCCGCCGCGGGTTCGGATCCTATATAGGAATGGCCGGTGCACTCACTGGCTGAGTGCCGGTCACGAAAAAGACAAAAAAAAAAAAAAAAAAAAAAAAGAATTCTGTAAAGGATGAGGCTGGCCATCTTATGAAAAACTTCATCCAGTTGAAATTATAGCTAAATAATGTGGTCAAGCATTTATAAAATTTTCTTTAAACTTAGTGACTGTAGTTTAAAATGTCTAACGTTTAAAAAAATTTTGAGTCAAAAGAATGATGTTTTAAAAATATTCTATTTTTAGATACCTCAAGAGCTGTTATTAAGATGTAACACATTCTATAACCCTATTCATCAGTTTTACAATGCAAAGAGCTTTCAAAATTATAAAAAGGACTAGGGAATTTCTAGATAATTCTTATATTTTATGTATTTAGTACAATTGTATTCCTTTATAAATTATAATAATCTGTATTGAGCTAATTTTATTAATTCTTTTAATTTTTCACTTTTAATCTGTAAAACATACAAAAGGTTAGGAAACGAATTCTTGAACTATTAGGAGAACTTTACTTATTGCTTAGTTTATTTTTGTTTATAGCCAGTACAAGGTAGGATATTGAGGAAACATTCTTTGGTGAACACATACACATATATTTCAACTGAACAGGATCTGTATTTTCTGTAAATTACAAGGCTTATCAGCTAAGAAAACAGTACTTCGCATACGGAAATTAGGGAGGAAGTAGTTAACACAATCATACTTATGATATAGCAAGTATTTGCAATGGATTGCTTTTTCTCTTGGCATAAAAGTGGCTTTGTAAATGTGATTGTATATGTACAATTATATTTGAGTAAAGAAATAATCTGTAAGGCACCTGGAGTCTTTAGCACTCTAGTATTCTACTGAATAATTGAGGTAGATGCTAATAAGATATATTTTTAAGAAGATATTTAGAATTGCTCTTTTTGGCATCCTTTGGATTACTAATGAGTCTAGTTTTGAACACTTTTCTCTCTATTGGAGGTAATGCAACTATGTAAGCCTTAGCAACTCTTGACAGAGACATTATATTTTGCTGTAGGAAAACTCCCTCATTCAGCTTATAAACAGAATATCCACGTGAAAACTGTATACTTCAGCTGCATATCCAGGTGTTTTCTAAATATTCAGATGTTTGTCGTTGTGTTGCCCAGATAACAATCAACCAGCCAACACATGTTTATTGAACATTTACTATATGCCCAGCACTGTTCAATACATTAGGGGATACAATAGAAGTATAACTGGGGATTGGCTAAAGTTTTAGTTTTCATTTCACTGCAGACACAGTCAAATTCCAATCCTGTGTGCTTCCTGTTGTAGGACTATTCCTCCCAGCGGAGAGGATGGTGTTCAAAACCAGGCTTCTGTGTAATCTGAAGAAAGCCAAAAAGAGCAGTCTTAAATCTCTTTTTAAAATATATTCCATTAATATCTACCTTGATTATTCAGTGAAATACTAGATTACTAAAGACTCAGACGACTCACAAACTTGTTTCTTTACCCATATGTGACTGTGCGTTTTCAAGAATATTTTCATGCCAAGAGAATAAATATTCTACATCATCTATTCTGCTTTTAAAGACTGGTTAATCTATTGAGATACTATTTACATCATAAAAGCCATGCATTTTTAATAAATAATTTTGTCCTTTTTATCTCAATGTAGTACTTTTTAGTCTAAAAACATTGAAGCTCTAAAAACTTTCAGTTCCTGGCAGGTGTACAAACCCTCAGGGTGTATAAAACCCTCAGCTTTCTTGTTCACTTAGCATCTTGCTTCTTAGCTTTGAAGAGGGTTTTACTAGTGAACCCTCTTAACAACTGGGGAAGTTAGGTAAATTGTACTGCTGTTTTGACAGAGAAGCAACTCGGTAAGAGTTGGAGCAGATTGAGAATTGATCACTTCATGGAGAGGTGGGATGAAAGCTCTCTTAGCTCTGGTTAGTTTGAAGCCCTTTCCTATACATTTAAAACAGAAAATTGTCTATGAATACAGTGGATTCAAAGACAGCATCACATCTTTTAAACGTGTTGAGATTTTGATGCATGTGTTTGTTCAATTTTGTACCTTCCCTGAGCTGTTACAGAGGTAACCTGTGAAAACCTGTCTATTGGCATCTAAGCAGAAAATAAACAGAATTAAGACTGGTCCAAGGTGATTGGTTATGTGTAGTTGCCTTCAACTAAACTTTAAATTATGACACTAAGCCTGAGGTGGCCATTATCCGGTCTTAATGTATGATTTCTCATTTATTACTCAAAGTTTCAACTTTCAGAGCCTGGATTTTTGAGAATAGAGTTTCATTTTATAGTCCAGATTCCTTAGGATGGTTCAGATCCTAAGGCTATGCACACCAGGGCTGCCAGGATGGAGGCTATGTACAACAAGCAGCTTTCTCTCTAAATCCTTCCTTTGCCTTCAGACTGTCCCTACGGCACCTTCGGGATGGAATGCAAGGAGACCTGCAATTGCCAGTCGGGCATATGTGACAGGGCGACCGGCAAATGTCTGAAATTTTCCTTCTTCCAATATTCAGTAGCCAAGTCTTCCAACAGGCAATTTGTTTCTTACACAGGTAAGAATTGATTCTGATTTTTAAAACTTAAAAATATCAGCAAATAGAATCAGATGTTAATTTGAATAACTTTGTTTCCCTTATTTTACTCAGGGGAAAGGTGGGTGGTAGTTGAGTTTGGTTGCTGTTGCTGTTTTCTAAAAAGATCACATTAGTAATTTCGAGGATTATATACAATTTCTCATAAAGTTTACCCAGGTTGTATGGAGGATGAATATGATTAATTACCAAAAAATCTGTAATAAAACTTAACCAACTGAGATATAGAAAGATTTTAAAATTCTTCAGTGATCTGTTTTATATGTTTACTACACAAAACTATTTCTCTCTCAATTTATGTAGGAAAAGTACTGAGGAATTTATTGGATAAGGTTTAAAAGCTAAGTCAGAAAATACACAATATTTCTTTTTTAAAAAATACAAGTATTTAAATGGAATAATTCCAAGCATGTGTTTTTATGGGTTTTGGAGAGAATAAGAAATAGTATCTGTGATTGAAATTTAGGAAATGAATGAAGTTGTAGTAATAACTCATATGCTGCTTGTTAGCCCCTCTGTATTTCTTACACAGGTTGTTAAAATGTGAGGGATACACAACCTGTAAGGTGGTGCTATACACATTTTGATTATCTTGTTGAATAAATGGTTAGTACAGTAGAGCTCCATTAAATTGAAGGTAGCTCATTTAAAACAAGTATCATGAAAGCTTATTCTTCCATTTCACAGATGATGACTATAGATAATAGTAGTGTATTATGTATTTCAAAATCACTGAAAGAGTAGATTTTAAGGGTTCTTATCACAAAAAAAGATAAGTATGCGAGGTGATGGATAATTAGTTTGATTTAATCATTCCACAATGGAAGCACATATCAAAACATCGCATTATACCCCAAATATATACAACTATTATTTGTCATTTAAAAAGTAGATAAATAAAAAAAAAACCACACACACACACACATACAAAAATTCAACATGTAGCCATAGCAACTGCTAGTATCAACCAACAGTATGCTCCCTAACCCCCCTAGATATAGTTATTAATACAAATCTATTTTATTTAGTTTTTGGTTCTGGTTCTTTGTAATTCAAATTAATTAATGTGAAATATTTGGCAAATGTGCTTATTTTTCCAGCTTTACTTCCTTTTTACATATGGGTGCAATTAAGCTTATTAAAATGAAGGTGAAATATTGTGCTTTTAACTGAATTATTAGTTTTAAGTGTAGCTATGCCCAAAGGTGAGTATCTTTGTAAATATTTGATGTGGAAATTGAGACACTATTAACATTTTAAATACTTATGACTTGTCCCTATAGTCCTTGAAAAGCAGAAGATTGGATTTTAAGACCTAAATTTTTTTTAATTGAAGTGAAATTCACATAGCATAAAATTAAACATTTTAAGGTAAACAGTTCAGTGGCATTTAATGTATTTACAATGTTGTGTAACCACCACTTCTGTCTAGTTCCAGAACATTTTTATCAGCCCCAAATAAAACTCCAATATCCTTTAAGAAGTTACTCCTGTTCCTCACATCTCCCCCAGCCCCTGGCAAGTCACTGATCTGCTTTCTGATACCTAGAAAATTTCAGAATGGTTAGATTGCTTTGAGTGCAGGTTGGAGTCCTCTCAGTACAGCTCGCTGCCTCAAACCCTTGCCTTCCCGTTGCCTTATTCTGCTTTCTTAAAACCACAGGCTAAAAAGAACTTTGAGGGAACCCCTTTGGCATCCCTCTTCACCCATTTAAGTTTGTACCTAAACCTTTCCTGCCAAGAGAATCTATTGGGGATCTTTGTTTGGGATAGACTGTCTGGGGCAGCCATGAGAGCTCCGTTGGAGCAGTCAATCCTTCATGTCGGGAACCCTTCTTGGTGCGTCACCCGTGTCCCTCCTACTGCACACATAGCAGTGACCTCCTGGCCTCTTCTCCACAGGACTATTGTGCAGTCTCTTTCCCTTAGACCTGTCTCACCCTCTCTCATTTGCTGGCAGATTATGCAAATATCTTGACTACTATATAGAAGCCTTGAAAACAGATATGTTGCTGGGTGGACATTACATTATAGGATACACAAAAATATCTTCATATCAAAATTAGGTATTGAGATTCTTATCAGAAATTTATGAAAAAAACAGTAGGTTTACTCTCTTTTCTGACCTAGGGTATTTCCTTTCATCAGCGAAAGGTGTAACAAAAGATGATTATTAGTATAGTCTTGGTAAACCTCAGTTAGGTTCAGGATAGAGAGCAGAATATTCTAAAGACCTCTTGGAGGGTCTGCCCAGGGCCCTCACTCAGTTGTGCATTATCTGCATGAGACTTCCTGTGTTCATGCAGAAGAGTTTGCAGGAGGGGCTTGGGGCCTCCGTCCTCTCCTAGGCTTCATATCACCTCTTCACAAACCTGTTTGGAGCCAGCCTTTGAGAGCAGGTTAAATGACTCTGACGTGCACAAGCATAGGGACTCCTAGAGGTTTTCTCCATACGCTGATTGCATGAGGTTGTCAAGAGTTTGTCTTCTCCGACTTTCCACCTGTTGCTGCAACCCTTTGGCAAGTGGGCTTCCTATCTCCATTTGTTCCATTTGTTCTTTTCATTTTTATATTTTTATTTTTTCATAAGAAGCTTCCCAAGACTGAGAATTCACAAGTAACTTATTTTTTTGAGGGGAGTGAGGTGGGGAGAAGTAAGATCTGGAATGCTTCATGAATTTACATGCATTCACCTGCTGGGCCATGCTAATCTTATAGCATTCAATTTCAGGATGTGAACTGCTGAAGCAAGCACACCTCACTACTTTTTGAAGCAGAAAATTTCATTTTAGAAAATTCTAAATGTTACACACTTTTCTCATATGTAAAACAAGAGCTATTTCTATAAAAGTTCTACCCTTTGGGTTTGCCTTCTGCCTACTAGAGTCAGACCAAAAGTTAATCCCTCTTCCATAGAAGTTAGCATAAAACTCTTACTTAGAGATCTATTCTTACAGCATTCACTCATTCTTTAAGTATTTATTAATTGCCTACTATGTTTCAGGCACTGTTGTAAGTGCTGGGGATATAGCAGTGACCAAGACAAAGTCCCTGCCTTCATGGAACTGGAATTTTAGTGGTTGAATGAGATAATGCAGAAAAAAATTAAGGAGGCAAGTTCATGTGTAAGATAATGTCAGGTGATGATAGGTATAAGAAGAGAAATAATACAAGGGGCTACTATCTTAGATGGGAAGTGCTAATTGATATAGAGCTATGGATACAGTTAGCATAGAATCTTGAATCTATTAAAGATTTCATTGTAAATTCCATGTAAAACAAAACAAAATTGTGCTTAATCTTTGAGTCATAGACACTTGGACATGATCTCTATTCCTCCTGATTTCAGAGCATGACATGGCATCAGGAGATGGCAATGCTGTGAGAGAAGAAATTGTGAAAGAGAACGCTGCCCGGTCTCCTGTAATGAAATGGTTAAATCCACGCTGATCCTGGAGGGATTTCCAAGAGAAGGCTCTATGATTGTCCAACACGCAACCAACATTTTAGGAATTGTCTAGATTATAGCATGTGGACATGTAATTTTTGGAGACCAAATGTGATTCAGGGTGTATCCAGAGGGGGGAAAAAAAAAGTAGTAGGCTACTTACAATCTGTAAAATGACTGAACTCTTTTAGATATTTGTCAAATATTTGAATGCATATAGATTTGTTAAATGTGTGTGTATGGTAACACTGAAGAACTAAAAATGCAATGTAGATAGTCTTACATGGAGGCAGGTCAGCCAAAGAGAAAGTGAGTCAAAACTGAAGACCCCAGAAAGTCCACGTTTTTCAACTTGGATGTACATTAATGTTGGGATACAAGATGGAGGAAGAGTTAGGAGCAAGAGAAGGTGAGGGTGGAGTTGGGAAGTATAATATTTTGCTCTTCCTTGTGGTAGCTTCAATAGAATTTAATTGTGCCTTTTTTTACTTTGGAAAAAGTCAAAACAAAACAATCAGAAAACCGCTGAAGGAAGTGGGAAGTTCGAACCTTGTAGGAGTTTAAGTAACAGCTTGAATTGAAGTCATTTTCAGAGGGCTGCTAGTGTAGTTCCCAGGTTACCTGTAGGATGGTTCTGGGGCAGAGGGCAAACATACACTTCCATAAATGGTTTTAAAGAATGCCACCTCAGAGACAGAGCTAGGAAGTATTTTGCCCGCTGGTGTGTTTGTGTGTGCATGCGTGTGTGTATGTGTGTGAAGGTAAATATTTATATATTTTTGTAGACAAATATGTTAGTGCAAGTCATTTTCCATACCCATATTTATCACCCCCTTGAGGAAATGAAACTAATATTGTGTGTTTAAAATGGTTAGAATCAAGGTATGACTCTATAAACTTTTAAAGCATCCAAGGCATGGTAAATTTATTATTGATAATTATAGTAATATTAACAGTAATAAGCATAAGAGAATCCTAGAACAATGTAGTCACTCTGGATTTATAAAATGTCAAAAAATGAGCAACAGAGGGACTTTACTTAAAAGTAAATACTGTGACGTAGATGAATTTTAAATTTAAAGTAGAAAATAATTTTTCAGGAGGTTTGAAAAAGAAGAGTAAATTTTCAGCAGAAACACACCAACTTCAAAATATAGTTTATTTTCATTTTTAAAAAACCTTGGTTGCTAAGTGGAATTAGGGGTACACTTGGGAAGATTTTAGCACAGACAGGACTGTTGTACTAGATGTTGTTAGGAAATATTTGTAGAAGTATTTTATTTGGAATGAAGACCTTATTTAAAAATTATTTCACTATTTACCTATATTTTATTCTTGAAGTTTGCCAACAGAGTTGTGAATGGGTGTGGGAGAGTCTTTGAATGTAAAGTGAGTAAGCTGTTAGGCTTTGTTTTAAAAGGACAAGTTTATTATTGTTCAATTAAAAAACCCAGAAAGACACAGCTGCTCCTTGTCGATCCATGATTTCATTAAATCATTAAAAGTTATTTTAAGGATTCCTTCAATGAATAAGAACTCTTTTATGCATAGGAAAAACAGGCTCTTCAACTGAATTTCTGCTACACATAAGCCTCTTCTGTCAAAACAGGAAGCCAGAACATTTATTTCTTTGCCTCACATTTTTGGTCTACTTGTTCTTTAGAACTTCCAAAAGGTAGGTCCTTATGTATTAACTCATTCTATGGAGGCAAACAATGATGAAAGATAAACACTCCTGTTGGTGCCCTAATTCAGCTGTAGAGCTAAGGCTCGAAATAATAGTTTCTAGGTCACTATGTGGATGGCTCTTTCACACCGTATCGAGATACTAAACTTAGAGCATATTTTGTTCTTTGTTTTGTTTTCTCTTCCTGGATTTTAATTTCTTTGATGGTAGAAACTTTGCTATTAAACAGCTACTAAGTCCTACTGTGCACTGTTCTAAGTTTTGTGAGGAAACCCCAAATTATTCCATCTCAATCAGTTGTTAGCTGATTGACCGAAGGTTACAGAACTAAAAATGTCAACCCATTTTCACTTTCATGAGTTTAGGTATCTCATTCATGTTCCCACTCATAATTAATTCCGTATTTTATTTTCACATATTTCCTAATATTTTTGAAAGTGTTTGCGCCTTAGAAAATGTAGCCAAAGACAAACCTTTCAGTGCCTATAAAAGAACAGACTAACCTACAGCTTTGAAGCTTAGGAGTATCATATCCAAAGATGGCATATGTTCACTCAGCATTATAGGCAAATTATGCAAATTATTTCAAGCAATTGATAAAATGCTTAAACAAATTATGTCTGAGCAAAAAAATACCTGGTTTGCCTGAATTAATATTTTTTATAAAAGATGATAGAAACAGGTTATGAATGAGATAAAAAGTTATAAGAATGCAAGATATTCATATTCTTATTAAATAAAAACAGAGGGCATTGAAAATCTTTACTTTTGCCTGTGTGCATGTTCTTAGGGAGTTAGGTTACTTAACGATCTTTTGTCTTGGCTTGAAGCCTGGAACACAGTCCAAATGGTCCTTCGGGGTAGGGTGGACAGTGGAACAAGAGCTAGACTTGGGCTAGACTAGCATCTGTTCCTGGCTCTGCAGTGACCACCTGTGTGACCATGGGCAATAAAATTAAACAGAGCTCTGAGTTGCAGGCATCTTCTCTAGCTGCCCAGCTTCATGTTACTGAAGGCTTTTCATGTTCTTTACCCCAAAAGTTACTACTTATCTATCTCAAATTGCTCTGTAGTCTTCTGACTCGATTTTTAATAGCAGTATGAGTAGCTATTAAAAATAGCAGTTCTTTGAGTATGTAATTTTAAACTACATATATACTACAATGATATAAAATGATATTATTAAAGATATGAAACATACACTCAAACTAGATATTTTTAAAAGGGTTAGATAAAAAATATAAATAGAAGTTCTGAGATTTTCTTTTTGCATCCCAATGGACATTCTGGTCCATTTGCTTCTCTAGTGAAACAAAAGAAATGCCACAAGCCAGTGGTCTCTGATGAGGCCCAACCTCTTTTGATATTGGAGAGAAACTAGAACTGACACACAATAAGTGTTTCTGGAATGAACAGATGAAAGGGTGAGTGGATGGATGGATGGATGGGCAGATGGAAAAATGGAGGACTGGAGGGATGGTTGGGTGGAAAGATAAATGAATGAACGAATGAATGAATTAATGAAGCAGATAACAGGCCTGCTGTCTCCACCAGAGTGGCAGCTGCTCAAGAAGCAGACAGTCTTTCCTTCCCTTTCTTCTGCCAGCTCTCCTGTCTCCCTGAGAGCTCTGTATCCTGTTGGGATATGAGGTGATTGAAAAAACTAGGGGCCTACAGTAGAGTAAGCAAATCTGACAAATAGGGCTGTTCAGGGCAACAGAGAGAGGGAGTACTTGTCCCTCAGGCACTGGCGACATCACTAGTGGTAGTAAAAAGGGTCAAATAATTCCCACAGTAGCCAGACCGGGTTGTCACTTCTTATGAGAAGTAATTTGGGAGGATTGCTGTTTCCATCCTGTATTTTATTCCTTTCCTTTACCTTGATCTCCCTAGGAGTAAAGTATCCACAGATTAATTCCACATTACACAGATTCTAGAGGGGGAATCATTTCTGATTTTCCATCACTTATTATAGCCATTAAACTAAGGGCTGGCTTTAAAAAGGGACTATGATATAGAGCAGTGGTTCTCAAACTTAAGCATGCTTGAGGATCACCTTTAGGTATTGCTAAAAAACAAATTGCTGATTCAGTAGGTTTGAGGTGGGCCCCCCCCAATTTTCCAGTCTAACATGTTCCTGGGTTATGCAGATGCTGCTGGTCCAGAGACCATACTTTAAGAATCACCAGCAGAGGGAAATCTAGATTTGCCAAGAAGGGAGATAAACTAAGGACTGATCAAAACCAATCATCATTGGCCCTATGAAAGAATGCACTGCAATATTTCCTAACCAGTTGGTACACTTAATTTTTTGTTTGAAGATTCTTAACTATTTAAGCAGCTGAGAGAGTTGAGAAGTGTCAGAGAAACCTTAAGCTAAACTGTGGGGCCTTTGCAGGGATAAGTAGAAGACCATAAAAGGACAATGAAGGTGGAAAATCCAGAAATCTAGGAAGTAATCAAGTAATGTTTTCTCAAAGATAGAAAGACATTCAAGAAGAGTGACCAAGGGTGTCACGTCATGAAGAGACAAGGCAGAACTGAGGAGTCCTTAGGTGGTCTCTGGTGACCACAGTAGAACATTGTGCATGGAGAGGTTGGGGTGAGAGCCAGACTGAAGGGTGTGAAAACTGCTTGGTAGGTGAGCACTTTTCAGCATGAAAACAAATTAGTGGTTTACTACATAATGGTGATGTAAGAACATAATCCTGTACTTCAGTAGTTTTGAGATATGCATTTTCATCTTGGCACTTGGTTAGTTAAGGAAATAGAATTTCAAACCAAGTAAATGTAGAGAATTGTAGTTTTCTAGTAAATTCTAGAAAGGCTACGAAGCATATTTGTATACATTGCAACTCTCTTCTGGAGCAAATCTTTGGTCCAACAGAAGTAAAGCCCATGAATCCTTAGAAAGTTTAGGTAGAGGTCTCTGGATGAAAGTACACATTTTAAATTACAATACACCTTTCACACCTATGCTCAGAAATGTTATCTGCTTCGGCAGGTGGCCCAGGCCACCAGGGCGTTTAAAGTATTTCCTGACACCTGTGAAGTTGGTAAATATTTCCTGTTTTTGTTGTGTCTAGAGAAAACAGGAATTAACAACTTGGAAGTGATTATTAACACATGTCGTGAATGACCTCTACATAGGCAGTTCCCAGTATGAGGTTTCCATTTCTTAAAATCTATCATAACATACTTCTCCTATGGGAGAAAAGTAATTGTCATAATAGTCTGACAGCTGATCGAGTGGTGGAAGATAAACCTTATTCCCAGGAGGAATGGTACTTATAGTGTAGTCGTGGGATGTGTGAAATTAAATATAAATCTAATTCTCAGTCTTCCAAAATAAGCAAATCTGATTAAGAGAGCAATGAATACCCTATCAATGACTCTGAGCTAACTATACATAGTTTGCCTACTTTAAAAGAATTTTTGGCCACCTTACAGCACTGTGGAAGGACAAGGACCCTACAGTTTTTGAGTCAGAGGGATCCAGGACAAACCCGCTGTGCCACTCCCTTGCTATTGACCTTGGGTGTCCGTGATGCCCCTCAGTGTCCTCTGTGCAAAGTGTGGGTAATGGCTGATGTGCAAAGTTGTAAGAATCTTTGCATGTGATCTGTGTATGTCATTGGAGCCTATCACCATGTCTGCCGTATACTAAGCATTCCAGTAGATGGAGGATAATTAAAGTATTATTATAAAAGCCAGCCTCATATTTTTGGATTTGAAGTGTCCATTAATTGCTGCGAGACTGAAATATTTTAAATATTTGATGTTCTATTCAAGATGAATAAAGAGATTGAAGAAAAACAACTGACAACAAATCTGAAGATATCCATAAAAGATAGCAATGAGTAAAATTCAATTAATATCACTTGAAACTCTCACGATTCTACAAAAGAAATGACTATTTTTAAAGAACAAATAGTAGTGTTCTATTTAAATCTCCGAACAATTATTAGCATGCTCCTGGAAAAAAAAAAGGAGTACAATGCTTCAGGAGAATGCAAGGGAACCCTACAGATGTGGCACACTTCCCTGTGTGTTATTTTTAGTCTTCTATTCCTGCCTTTTATTTTGGGACTTGGCCCGCTTCCTTTGTAGCTTCCCCTTAACTTGTTCATACCTTTCTTATATAATGCATTTTAAGCTGCCCCCCTTTTACTCACCTCTCAAAGGAAACTCAAGGAATGCTGGCCAGTTCAGGAACTCCTGCTAGTCTTGGCACCAGCAAAGTTCTTGGTTTGAAAACAACCTAGGATATCCAGGATCGTAGTTGACTTTCTAGTTATTTAATGCATCAGAGCTATTGATGGATCTGAGACGAGAGATAGGTAGACTTGGAATGCCATTTTCATAAAATTGTTTCATGGCTTATAGAAACTGGAGGAATTTGAAAACAGGCTTTGTTTTCAATAGGTTTACACAAGAGCAATATCCAGTTTTAAAAACAGGAAAATCCAGTAAGTCTAGTTTAGGGCTATTTAATTTTTTTATCTGTGAGCAGTCAAGGCAGTCTTGCTGGAGGAGCATTCATTCGGCGCAATGTCAATGGAAGCAGAGTAAGGAGATGAAGTTATTGTCCCTGTCTTTAAGAGCCCTATAGAGAAACAGGAGATGGGACAAACACAATCGAAACACACAGGTACACAATTCAATCATGTATGGTAGTTTATGGTTCTTTGCTTGCAAGTAAAACAAAACAAAAAGAGTGAAAAAACTGACTTTGACCAACTTCAATGAAAACATAATTTATTGGTAGGATTTTGGATGCCTTACAAAATGGGAAAGAAAAAACACTGTTGAATCAACTGGCTTGGAAAATGCAGGGCAGCTTGGGAGGTGCAGGCACAGAGCTAAGAGACATTCTTGCTGGAGTGCTGCTGCTGGGATAAAGAGCTACAATCATTTTGTTCATATTCTGATGCTGCTCTATTGCTCCAAGCCTCTTCGAAACTCCTTGCTGGGAGTATTAACCTTAGCCCTGGTGGCCCATTTTAGTGAATAGCTCAGCTGTGACAAATAATCTTCCTTTGTAGGTGGATTTCATTTTCGGATGTAGCCAAAGCCACTCAGCATCCTGTCTGGCCAATGAGATGTTGACCAATTTGGGCTGTACTGTTTTGGTGAAAACCAAGATGTGTGAAGGGGAAGAAAAATAATTTTCTCTCTACCCACTGTAGTTCTTAGCTGGCACTCCCTGTAGCAAGAGACAGGTTAACGAGAGAAAAATAAACAAAAGTTTAATAACATGTATACCTCGTGTATACATGGGAGATAACCCAGAGAAATGAGTAAATCTTCAGAGGAGATCTCAAAAAGTTGTCTTAGACTTCAGGCTTAAATATCATCATTTGCTGAAACAAGGAAAGAATGATGTAGGGAAAAGCCAGATTAAAATGAGATGGCCAGGAAAAGCACGGTAACAAGGGTAAGGTTTGTGATGCAAATTTAATTTGGTGCCTTTTTCAATGATTAAGAGTCTCTAGTCATTTCGTTGTCATTCTCTTCCTGGTGCAAAGAGGGAGACCCCTTGAAAATGGAGATTTCCTTCATGGATGTAAATTTCTTTTACGAAACAGTAACTTCTCTGTTTTCCAAGCTTCTCCTGTCTCTGCTGTTTCCCAAAATAATCACCTCAAAATTATCCTTAGGTGAAAGAGGCATATCTGGGGTGGCATATTCTGATCTCCTACAGTCATATTTTGGGGCAGCATGTCCTGAATCCCATCATGTGTACGTAACAATTAGAAGTCGGATTTGGGCAGGAAGGAGTGCCTTGTGGGACCAAGAAACCTTCTCTGTGGTCCTGTGGAGTTAGGAGGTAGGTGCCCACCCTGGGTCATCTGTGTTATCTGTGCTTTTGGGAGAAGCACCAGTTACACTCCTCATGTGTCTTTGGGGTTGGATAAAGCTCCTCAGTGAATGGTTTGGAGGCATAGAAGGGACCAGCATGGTGACAAAGGCTGTGCCATTGGGGGGTTGAGGAGGCTGACCCTTTACTTGTCTCATTGTCTGGCCATTGATTAAAAAAAAAAAAACTTCAATGACTTTATTTGTTGTCAAAGACAAAAACATTTTTATTCACATTGTTTTAAGGCAAAATTGTCTTTTTCTTTTTTTAAAAAAATTCAGTTGTTTAACATCAATGACTTTGTTTTTCTCTTAAAATATATTTTTTAAAAAACATCTTCCTTTCAACCCCATCTAAATAGCTGCAACTTATACTCAAACAGTACAGAAAAATATATACACATACTGAAAGAGAGAATAATATAGTAAATATGATAAAACATTAACATTTGGTGAACCTGCACAAGGGATTTACGAGATTTTTCCCCTTTCTGTTCTTGAAACTTTTCTCTAAGTCTGAAATTAAGTCAAATCCAATATTAGAAAATGATCATTAATATTTAGTTTACCCATTCCATGTTGCTTCCTTTACTGCTTTACTGTCTCTTCCTCATTATTTTTATAATAATTATGTGGACATAACACTGATGAAACACGTTGAAAAGCTGCTACTCTTAGGAAAGGTGCTCAGGATGGGGCCATCTCCTTGCTCCATGGCCGTGAGCTTGGGAGGAGCAGTTACAGGTGGGCAGCCTTTAGGGACCCTGCAAGCCCTTCTCCCTGTCCCTGAGTCTACATGGGCACAGGGACACCCAGAAGCAATGGGAAAAGCCAACACCCACCTCATTATGGCTCCAGAACATCTGCTTTTGCAAGTGGAAGTGCAGCAGGGCTGACAAGGGCCAAGTCAAGACTGGCTCCCATACCTGCAGCAGGTAAAGGTAATGCTGAGAGGGAGGTGTCCACACCCACGTGAAATCATACTCATAGGTCAGGAGTGCTGGGAAGGAGTTTCCAGAGTAGATACAGTCTCCTGTGATTATTGTCACTCATTGTAAATAATACACCTAGTCAACATTTGTCTTCTTTTTCGTGTGATTATTTTCTAGGCAGTAAAAAGGAAAACTTAACTATGTTGTCTATTTTGTTCCTATTCAAGCAAGGTTAATAATCCATTTCTAGAGGAATACTCTGGTTGATAGGGGGACTTTTATATTTCTATCTTTCCATCTCTGGGGGGTGCTGGCAGTCACAGAGACTGCCCTGGCAGGATCTAAAATTCTGAAATTTAGGATAAATGTGAATTTTTAGGCCTGCCTTAATGAAGTTTGATTGCTTGATATGTGAAAACTCAGGTGGGAAAAGCTGGACCAGAGTTTTGTTCGCATCCAGTGTCTGTTTTTTTTTTTTTCCTTGAGTGCAGACTCAGCCATCCTTGTTTAGTTTTCTATGCATTTTGAAAGGAGAGAAAAGGCAGGACAGGGGTCTGTTTCCTGGGAAGAATGCAAATGCCCACTGGTGCTTCGGGGTAAACCTTCTCAGACACATTGTTTACTGACAAGGAAGCTGGAATGTGTGTGGCTTTGGGATTTCTTCTTGGAGGACATTTATTTGTGTCCTTTGAAATGACACACCTTGGGTATGTTGAAGGGGACTCCACTCACTATGCTGTGGGAAAAGTTTTTCCCTTATGACTCGAAAACATGGGCTTGTTATCCTGAAAAAGCAGCGTACATCCTCATTCCACACAAACAATATGACATGGACCTGGAGCCAGGCCAAGGTTTTCTATGAATAGAACTTAGCAAAGAGGGTGTTAGAAACACTTTGGATTCGCATGGGAATCCTGGAAGCCTGATCCCAACAAAGGAAATGATTTACCTGCTCTTTGAAGGTGGAAATAAAAAGGATTCCCTCTGTCCTCCTACACACCACCCGACCAGAATTCCTGGCTGGCATGACAGGTGTCCATAGGCTGAGATGATATTGACACTTCCCATTAGAGAGGCATTTGCTTTTGAGCTATTTTTGCAGAAGTAAGATGGATTTTAATGGAGCAGAGAGTCCATGCAAACGAGACTCCTGGGCACCCGTGGATGGTGTTGAAAGGGGCAGTGCCATCAGGCTTGGCCTGCACTGTGCTCTGCAAACGCCATGCTTTTGTCATGGCTTGTTTGATTGTAAGGAACAGAAACCCACTCAAAGGGGCTGAAGTTGAAAAGAATATGTTAAGGATATAGAAGGCTTATAAAGTATGGCTGGCCTGACGGGGCTGGGGAGGTGACAACTCCTTTCTCTCCCTCTGTGGCCCCGTGACCTTATGACTCTTATGCCGGGTTCACTCTCCTTTCTATCAGGTGGCTTCTGCTTAACTGCACTACTACTACTACTGCTGATGCTGTAATGACTACAATAACAGCTGACACGTACTGAGTATTCAATCTGTACCAGCTCTGTTCCAAGTGCCTCACCTGTATTCATTTGTTTAGTCCTCACAACAGTCCTATGAGGCAGCACTGTTTTTATACCCACTTCACAGATGAGTGCATTGAAGCACATGGAAGTAGAGTAGCTTGCCCAGAATCACACAGACAGTGTGTGGCAGAGCTGGGTCTCAAACCCAGGCAGTCTGGCTCTGTTTTGTCTCCTTCATTACTTAGGCTTGTATGTGCTATTGCCTTGGTCGAGCAGTAGTTCCTTCCCCAGCCCTATATAACAATTTTGTTTCTAGACTTCCAGCACGTTGGCTCCTTAAAGGATGGCCTCTGGGAATACTAGTAGAAATCGTTATGAGAAAAATTCTGCTTGGGCACAGGCCAACCAATTCATCTTTTGAAAAAAATTATCTATTACAGCTCACTGTGTATTCAAATTCTGTTTTGGTGCAAGGTAACAGAAACCCAGTATTAAAACCATTTAGATAAAAAAGGGAATGTATGGCTCATATAACTGAAGTGCGTCCAGCTGGCTTCAGGTTTGGCTGAATCCAGGGGCTTGACTTACCTTGTCAGGATTCTGTCTCACTCTGTATCTCTCAGGAGCAGGTGGGTCTGGGGTCACCTACCTAATCTAGCGACTGCAGAACTTTCCCAACAGTTACAGCAGAAAAGTCCAAGGAAGTGCCCTGGTGGGACAGCCTGAGAGACCACGCCAGGATTGGGAGTGGGGATGGAAGAATCTTCCATGGAAAAGAAGGGTTTTTTTGGTTTTCACCAAAGAAAGATGGGAAGGTGATGGAAAGCAGAGAAGCAGAGACAATACCTGTTAATTCCAGAGCTCCAACTCTGTCACAGTCTGCTGTTTCTGGGTGTGAGAAAGGGCATGGTCCACATGGAATAAATGAATTCAGGACATGAAGGGCTGTATCCAGGAGAAGTCTCTGATAAGAGGGTAGGGGTGAGGCAAATGTGTGAAGCATGCCTATTGCAGCTGGCTTTGGCATGTCCAAATAGGCCCATTCTGAGAAGTATATTGTGGTGCCTGACCTTAGAAAAAAGAAATACTTAAGTACCAACCGACATGGGTCTGGTCTGTGTTGAACAACTAACTAAGGATGTGACATTGAGCAAGTAACTCAATCTTTCTGGGCCTCCGTTTCCTCATATGTGAAATAAGGGGCATGGTTAATTAACCACTAAGGACCTCTTTCAGTGCTAAAACTCTACTATTCTATCTTATGGGTCTTGAGTTATACTTCGTTCTTCTGAGCTATAGTGACCACCCATTACTCTGATTGTGAGTAGAAAGGCTGAGTCCAGGGAGGATATGGCGGATCAGGGGGAGACTCATGAGCATACTGCATAGTTGGCTTCCCACATAACACAATTTGAAGACAACAGAACTGTCACTTGTCCTTAAATTTCTCTACCACAGTGCCTGAAACTCTAGCATTGATACATTTTAGGTTTTGGTCAGAGATGCACATTATTTCCTACTATGCTTGTCCAGCTCTCTCTAATCAATCACTGTTCATTTTTTAGGGAAATGATTTATCCTCTTGGACTTTGTTAAATCCCTCTCTGATATGCTCTCCAAGCACCACCCAGCTTCTCTGCAGGCATCTAGGAGAGCTGCAATTATTTATAAATTGGTCACACTCGAGGTCTTCTCTTGAGGCTGTAAGCATGATGAAGATAGAAACTGCATCTGTTTTTGTTCACCACTTATCTCTAGGAAGTAGCACAGAGCTTGGCATATAGTAGGGACTCAGTAAACATTTGTTACATTTTTAGCTTTAAGGTGGCTTAAAGATCAGGGAAAATTGCGTATGGGAAATGCTCCCTTCTGTGGGTTTCTCTTCAACTTCACAAGTGTGGTCTATGATTGGCTAAGAGCAGTGATAGGTGAGTGAAGAAGTTTCCAGAACTCATTCTCTTCCACTTAAGTCAATAGCTAGCAGATGTAATCAGGTTTTTCTTCCTTGAGATTTACCCCCTCAATATGAACCCTTAACTCCAAGCATCTCATTAGACCCAAAGACTCCCTTAAGAGACACCATTTCCAACTTTCATTTGGCAAGATCTGTAAACCAACCTGCCTCTCCTGGCAAAGGCTAACTCTACAATACCAGGGCATGCTTCTGTGTTAGCTAGTGTCCAAGGATCAGAGATAGAGACTGGCTGTTGCTAATAGTGGTGATGAGAGGCAGAGCAGAGACATTTTTTATCCACGCATCTTTTCACTATGTGAGGAAGAATTGCAACCTCCACGAATCCTTGAAACCTGGGACATGCCATCTAAAGAACAGACAGGAAAGCAGAATACGGTGGTGACATTTGGGCTTGTCTCATTTCCTTTCATCCTCAGGACCTCAGAAGACATCAGGGAGACTGCAGATCTCTAAGGGGGAGAGTAGGTGGGAACGTCAGTGCAGGGAGTTGTCTTCTTACATGGAGCAGGCCTCCTCTTTGCAGTGTGGCAGTCAGCATAAGCTTTGCGCTTGTCCTCTGAAATCATACACCAACCCTTTCAGTCAAAGTACGTCTTGACCTACCTACCTACAGATTCTGGTTTCATCCTCTGGAGTTCTCACCTCTGTGTCTGAGGATTTTATAACTGAAAGGTAAGAATGATTATTTCCCCAGGCCTGGGATATGCTTGGGCAGCAAATTATATACTAAATGTGACTTGCAAAGCCTACGATCCACAAAATACTGCGTCCTCTAGACTGCTTCTTCTCATGTACCTCTTAACACCCACTCAGGGCTCCCACTGTGGTTCCAAACATCTGGTGTCACTGCCTAGAGACTCAGCCTCTGAGACACAAGGCTTCATTGTGGCCACAGGGCTGAGTGTCATGTACAGGGACCTCTCCTCTCTACTCCCATCCCAGCCACTGTCTCCAAGGTAGTGCTCTGTGTCAGGCATGAGGATTGAATGGCCAGATAGGCTTTTGCCTTTTCTTCTTCTCACCTGCTTAGTCCAGGAACCCTCTTGATTCCAATGTTAACCTAATATCTACCCCACCCAATGTCCTGCTTCAGCTCAGGCCCCATTTTTGGCCCCTGAGCTGCCACCCTTCTGAGGACCACTTTGGTTCTCTGCCTCACTCAACTCAGCTGCCAACTGGGTGAAGCCCTGCCCCTCCCTCCAGCTGCTGTAGTCAGCCTTGGCTCTTCCTTGGAATGGCTCCTCTCTTTCCTTTCCCACCAGAAAAGTGGGAAATCCCACCTCTCCCCAGAATTCCTCTTGCCCAATGAACTTACACTGTGGTTTATTTGTTTTGAGTGTGTGGGTCAGGATCCCCAAAGCGAGCTGTGGTTTCTCTGGGTGGTACTTCTGCTGGGGGTCTTGGTATTTATCAGCACTGAGCAAGTATATAAGAAGGTTGTTCTCTGCTTGGCATGGTACTGACACGTCTCAGAGGCAGTATGGCTCTGGGAGGAGAGGAGCATGCTAATGTGGAAAGCACTGGCAGGCAGTGCTGGAGGGCCCCAAAGCAGAAAGGATGAAGACGGTTGTGCAAGTCTGCAGTGCAAGCCCCCACACGCTGCCCAGAGACCCCTCCAGGAATGAAGGATTTACTTGCCCACTTGCTGGGAGTGCTGCCAGCAGGCAGATGCCCTCAGCTGTCTCTTCTAGGATTGCCTCTGCTGGAGAGAGCCTTTCCGGGGGCTGCCTGCATCCAAAGACTAACCAACATGGGGGTCTAAAGGGCCACTTAGACCCCCAACTTAGGACAGCTCTGAATGGTCTTCCCGGCTTCAGAACTCCAAGCAGGGTCCCCTGAGGTCTCTGTGGAGACTGTGTCACAGCTCAGCTGCTCCCTCTGCCCAGTCCGGTTGCTTCTCTTCCCGTCCCTTTCCTTCCACAGGTGATACTACAAGTGCACTTCCTCATAAACCACATACCTGCTAATCTCCATCTGAAAGTCGGCTTCCCAGGAAACCCAGCCTGTGACAAGCACCAGCCTTGAGGGCTGGTGGGGGTTTTGATACAGCCCACATTTATTCACCAAGTTGTACGCCAGTGGGGCTGCAACAGCTGCCTTTTTGTGATCATTTGCCTGGAGTGGGTACATTTTGCAACTCCTCTGCCTAGAGAGGGCACCTTTGTGCAATTCATCAGCCGGGAGGAGCCACCTCTGTAATTTATCTGCCTAGTGGGTGTTCTTTTTTAATTTGCATTAAGCCACCAGAAAGTGGCTTTTGCCAACCCAAGCTCCATATCTCCAGGGGACAGGCCTATTACTTCAGTTTGGATAAACTACAAAAAAGATAAAAATATTTCTGGGAAAAAAATCAAGAAGGAAGTGAAATACAGTGTCTTTAATTTGAGGAAAAAAATAAACTAAAAGGAAATTCCATAGGTAGTTCATCAGAACTTAGGTCCTTGGGTTTTTATTAATCTGAAGGAGAAAAAAGGAGAAACGGAAACCACTCTTCAGATTTAACAGCAGCTCCTGAGATGTCAGGAAAATGGCTGAGGAATCCGTTGCTCTTTGCTATTTAGGCACAATCAAAAAATATTTTTCGGTGTTGTATGGCATCTCTTGGGTATTGCAATAGCTCACCACTATACCCATGGGCTCTTGGCAAACAATAGACAGGAACCAGAGAAAAGTCACCACAATTCCATCAGGACTACTTAAATTTAATTTTAGGCCAAGTAAAAGAAACTCTAGATGGAATATTCAAAGTGTCCCAATGGTAAAAATAGAAAAGTTCCTTTGTAAAGAGGACTCAAGACAATGAGACAAGTTTGAAGATTTACCTTGAATTGTTATACGTAAGTGTTACCACCCTGTACAGAATGTAAGTTCCTTAAAGACAGGAGAGGTCATTGAGTAACCTTGGTAAACCTGGCCCAGCATTTCATACCTGTTTGAAGAGAAATAAGTTATGAATGAATGAATAAATGAGTCCTGCACCTACTGATCAACCCTGGTCTTTTCACAAGATGCCTTTTCACTGATTTATTCATTCAATAAATTCACCAACTGTCTTTAGTGAACCAGATCCTGGACCTACAAAGATAAAAAAAAAAGGGCTCACAGTTCAGGAGAATAGACAGTCACACAGAGAGGACACCAGGGTGGAATAATCTCTGAAGTGAGGCATGTGCAGGTCTACCAGGGCGTCAGGGAAGCACCTCAGAGAAGGTGAGCAGAGATTTGTAGGCGTTTGACCAGGAATGATGTAGGTCAGGAAGTGTGAGGCACAGAGAACAGCAAGGGCAAAGATATGGAGATTTGTGAGATCCTGGCCCATGCGGGGAACTCTAAGCACGCTGTATGACTAATGGGTCTAGGGGATGGAGAAACTTAAGATGGAGCTGTGGGGGCTGAATCAAGACAGACTGTGGAAAGTCTTCAGTGCTATATTAAGGAAATTGATTTTCTTCTGCAGCAAACAGGTAGAAGCTGAGGATGAAATGGTGACAATAATAATGTAAGTATGGGAAGAAGAGGTATAAAGAGAGCAAGGTGAACAGCTATGAAGACCACTGATCTGACTTTTGTCTTTAAAAAAAAGATTTAAGATATAATTAGAAGGTAGAATCAATGGAATTTGGTGAGGGGGGAAAGTTGAGGGAGGGTTTTTATCTTTGATTTTGGATGCTGGAAGGATGTGGGAGAAGGATATTTGGAATTTGGGGAGGATGTAGGTTGGGAACTGAGAATGAAATAAGATGAATTCTGTTTTAGACATAGTAAGAAGCTACAGGCCATGCGGTTGGAGATATTTAGAAACATAGGTCTGTAACTCAGTGGAGACTGGGGCTAGAAATTGGAATTTGCCATTGACCAGAAAAATTAGAGCCTGGTGCTTGATAGGTTTATTTCTCCTTATTTTTCTGGATGAAAACATGGACAATTTAGTTAATAGACACTCTTTGTTGTCTACCCAGCTGCCATTTCCCCATTATCACTTGCTAGTAAAATCCTAGTTTTGTTCAAGTAGCTACCCTCAAGAAAGACTACCCTACCTTCAGTTCAGGGATAAATCCTGATGAGACTACTACATCACTCGTGATAATCCTGTTTTATTTGCCAAGGATTAGTTGAGGGTGAGTAAATTGCTTATGTCCACCAAATGAGCTACAAAGGGCCATCTGCTAGAAGTGTGAGGAATCCTAGGAAGGGCCACAAAGAAAGAAAAGCATCTCTTCGCCCTTGGATATAGTCATGCCTGGGTGTCTTGGCAGCTGTCTTGCTCCCAGCCTGAGGACAAAGTCAACACACAGTGGCGACTAGAGCCAAAGAGAACACTGGAGAAAGGGAGGCAGGGCCTGCTCTGTCTCTGGGCTTGTAGTCCTCATTATAGATTAACAGATTATATTGTAATTATGGATTATAGATTAAGCCACTTGGGGTGGGATTTTCTGTTAATTGCAGCAGAGATCATCTTAATTGAATCACTGGTTTGCTTTGAATTAGGAAATGGAAACCAGTCCCCTAAAGCCTGGTCACATCTGAGTGACCACAAAAGCAAATGTCCAAACCTTTACTACTAAGAACTAAGTCCCATAGAGCAGGGAAGATTCCTGGGATTGCCTTCCTAAGGAGATTTGTCTGGGTGACAAGCCACTTTTCCTAGACAACATGAACTCTCTTTTCTGAATCACTGTGGACCTTCTTCAAACTATATCTGGGTTTCACTACACAATAGCTCTATTTCAGCAGACCTAAGCAAAATTCAGTTCAGTGCACAATTGTATAATGATAAATTCATTTGTATAGGTGTATAATAGTGTAACAGACCCAGAACAACAGGTGAAAAAGAGTTCTCTTGGCTTTGCTGGGGTAGCTGTAGTCCAGGAATGAAACAGTGAGGGTAATAATGTGTAGTAGGGGCAGGAAATTCGAGCTGTCAGGCTGTTTATTATGTGATGGGATCACCTCATATCCAGAGCTGGATAAATGCAAATAACCAAATAACACCCTTACTTGTGTGGAGAAATCTATAGTCCTCTAAGCTCTTCTGAACATAACACCTTTTGGATCCTTAGACAAGGCTGTAAGGAGGGCTGAGGCAGAGATCTTTATCCCAGATTCTCTGGCGGGGAGTTAAATGGCATATCTAAAATTGCATGGTGATTTATAGTGGGTAACTTCTTTCTGGAGAAATCTATGGTTGCCAGAAGTGATCCATCTACCAGGAAGACAGAGATTTTCAGATGGGCCATTCTACACAATCAGTTAAAAATATCTGTGGAAATGTGGTCCTGGGCTAACAGATCCATTGAGGAACAAACAGAAATTGGACGTGTGCCAGGGTAAGGTGCCTGACATTCAGTACTGAAGAGATGTGAGCTGGGGGAGCTCTGGGACTTCAGATGTGCCTGTTGCTGATACTCTTGTTCCTCTTCTGCAGGCCACATTAAATTTCACTGGGTCTGGATAAAGAAGCACAAAGTCTTCTCCAGCAAAATTCCAGGTTAGGGAGAAGGAGAGTGTGTAGTCAGCCATAGCAAAAAAAAAAGCAGTAATTCTGGGAAAGAATAAAATTCTTCATCAAAAAGGAAACTGATGCCATTGGCTCCAAATTCTACTGCTAGATTTAGAGGGTTTTTTTTTTTCCTCTTTGCAAAAATGTGAAGTAAGCAAGGTAAAAAATAGAGAAATAGGTTTCAAGGGATCAAGTATTTCAATAGGATCAAGTATTAGGATAAATAAAGGCTTTTTGCATTACATCTGAGTGCCTTTTATTTTTTTCAAGTGGAATTTTGCCAAAGGCATGATTGCATCAGGAAAATTTTGGCCCAAGATCCATAGATAGACATCTTGGCATATATTTTTCCGGCTCTTCAAACCAGTCATTAACTTTACACTTACTACATTCACCCTAGTATTTAGTCCATAAACAGTGTATCTCAAGGACAGTTTTTATTTTGTATGTGGGTGTTTGGTTTTTTTTTTGAAAATAGAATATATTTATAACTTAATAGTCAAGAACCCAAATTGCTGTACAACCACATTGCCACCAACATTTCAAAAATGACTCCAGAGATAACAAAAACTATAACAGAAGAAAAACACATTAAAACTTTGAATTACAAAGTTATCTTTTACAATTTAAAGTGAATTCTCATTTTATATTTCTTTAATAGAGCTAAGATTTAAAAGAAATATGTTACTTTCTAAAAAAATGTAAATGCACTTTTCTTTTTGTTGTTAAATATCAAAGTAGTAAAAAATTCCTATCAAAATGTTTCAGTAAGTTTATATTTAAGTAATCCTTTTGGTTACAAACACATATATTGAGAAAAAAAAAAGATATTGCTAGATTAAAAAACAAGATAAATATCTCCACGAACAATCCTCATGAAATGGAAGACACATGAATGGAAGACACTTGAATGTGGTGAGCAGGCTTAACACACAAGCCTGCTGAGCTCTGGGTTGGAGCTACAGGCCTGACTTCTGCAAGGATAATGGGGACCAAAAGCATCTGCGCAAGACAGCGTGCAGGAATCAGACTCCCTTGAAGTGGAAGGAAGGCTTTTGCATATGTGAAAGGAATCTGAAACCACCGCCAGGGGCTACAGCTCAAGAAAGTTTTGGAACTAGGGAACACCGTCTCTGTAGTCCTGTGAGCCAAGCTGCCCTTTGGCTGGTTGGCTGAATCTGCGGTCATTCCAAAAAACATCCCTGTGTAAGATTCCTGACATGCCAAGTTCTGTGTAGGACCAGTGGTCCCTGATAGAGTCACCTACAAAACTACTAGTGGAGAAGGTTGCACAGAAGATGAAGAGAAAGAGAAAAAACAAAACACACACACAAGAAAATCCCCCAAATTTCCATGCAGAAATATGCCTGCATGCCACAATTCCAAAATACATGCTAAGAAATGCATCTAATAAAATCAACCATTAGAACATAAATTTGCTAAAACTTAAGTTAATTTTATAGATTTTGAGAACCATAAATAGACTTACTTTAAATTTTACCCCAAAATACATACATACATGCAAACAAGACAGAAAGAAATGTGTTAAGAACAGATGGTCGTGAAGGAAAACAAGTTAGAAATCTTGGAAATTTACATATAATTATTAAATGAAATATCCAGTAGATGAGGTAAACACTAAACTGAATGCAGAGATAGAATAACGAATTAGTGGATAGTTTTGAGAAATTCAGCCATAATGAAACATATGGAGACAAATAAAAAAAAGCCTTATTGAGCAGTGGAGAGTCGTACTTGAGGCTCTCAGCCTCTCCTTCATTTGCATTCTAGAAGAAGAGACAAGGATTGTAGAGAAGCGATAAACAAAGAGTTCAAGGCTGAATCAAATAAAAGGACATGAATTTGCAGACTGAAAACGTACTCCAAAGGGTAGAAATACAAATAAGTAAATCCACACTTACATATATCATAGTGAAACTGCAGAACATAAGAGATAAAGAGAAAAAAAAAATTTGGTTTCCAGAGTGAAAAGACAGATTACACTCAAAAGAATAGCAATTGGTCTGGAATAGTTATTGGTCTGGCAGCACGTTTCCTATTGGCAATAATAGATGCGACTAGAAACTGGAATAATATCTTCAATGTATGGAGAAAATGACCATCAACAAGACTTTTTATACCAGGTAAACTATCAGTCAAGAATGAGAGCAAAATAATGACATTTTCAGATGTAGAAGACTATTACCATCGATAGACCCTCAGTGAAAGAACTGTTATTGTATCTACTTCAATAAAAGAAAAAGAAAACCCAAAGAAAATGCATGGAATTAAAGACATTATTGTGAACACAGATAAAAGTTTTTTAAAAGTGGATAAATTTGGTTAAAATTGGCATAAAAATAATAATTGTATGTTTGTGTGTACATGTGTTTAAAAAAGGTAAAACTAAAATTTGACAACAATATTACACTAAGTGATAGTGTTGAAAAAGTAGTTAGAGCTTGTTCAGGTTTTTTATTGGGTCAGAAAGAGAATAGAATAACTTTAGACTTAGAATAGTTCAATTAGTTTTTAAAACATGCATACTTGAGGGTAATCACAAAAAATAAAAGTATAGGCAATAAATTCAACCTACTGAAAAAGATGAGGATGAATAAAGAATGAATGAAAGAATGTTTCTGCCTTCTGTTGAATTTATGAGTAGAAAATTTTTAAAAAGACAGTGGGAAAATAAATTCAAACATATAAGTAATTATAATACATGTAAGGGGATTCTCTCCTCTTCCACTAAAAAATAGAGGTTTTTAGATTGTATGTCAAAAAGCCAAACTTATCTGCTTTCAAAAGTCATACCCTAAAACAAAATGATGTAAATAGATTTGAACAAAAGGAATGAAGAAACGATATCTTAGGCAACTTTGGAAAGTAATATTTGCATATGCATAACGCTTTACGATTATTTAAAGACTTTAACGTGAAAATGAAAGTACCTCTGTAATCCCCTCTCTCCATACCACCAATAATAGTTTTACATATAAAATAATATGTTCTTTGGCACACGTATACAAAAATGAAGATACAATTTATACATATTGTCTCGGAATTTTTCAGCTTTTAATGGGTTGTTACCATTGACTCAGATTTTGCAGGCTAAGGTGACAGCAGCAGTCCTGGTTTCTGAGACCTGTTGGTGTACTGTTATACGTCCATTTATTAAGGAGAGCATCTTACATCTGAAATCTTAATATCAGGGAAGGCAAAATTCTTTTTTTTTTTTTTTACATTTTATTTTAATTTTTTTTCCTTTTAATTGATAGACTTTATTTCTTTTTCTTTTTCTTTTTTTGGCATCATTTTATTTATTTATTTATTATTGAATCATAATTCTTATATATGTTTTTGAGGTTCAGCGTTAACATATGTTAATCAAATCAGTATTATTAGCATATATATTATTAAAAATCGTACTTATTCTTCATGACCCTTATCCAATCTCTCCCCAGTTCCCTCTCCCTCCCCCATTCCACCTCTGATAACCCTAGATTTGTTCTCTCCTTCTGAAAGAGCAATGGGCCTGTGGCAGCGGCAGTGTGCCTGGTTATGGGAGGAGGGGTCAGTCCCCGGTTCCATCTGTTTTCACGTTCTAAGTTGTTATTGTGGGGCAGTTAGGTGGGAGGGGGAAAGGGGAAGGAGAAAGCAAATAGGGCAGGAGGAGGAGGAAGCGGGAGCATGGATGAGGCCTGTGGCACTCCCCCCCAATTCCTGCAGGGGAGACTAGGGGTCTTCCAGTGGTGGTCTGGTTGTTGCTAGGCTGAATGCAGATGTCAGGGGGGTGTGGCTGAAGCCCTCGGCCCTCCACTGCCCTGGTTCGGAAGACCAGGGGGCTTCCAGTGGTGTTTCAACGGTCATCACTGGGCCGGTTGTGGGTTGGGGGGCATCACCAAGGCCCCCAGCCCTCCCCTGTCCCTGGCTTGGGGGCCTAGGGGGCTTCTGATCCTTCTAGGTTTTATAGGTATTGTTTGGTGAAATGAGACCTTTACTAGTTAATATCAAACTTTATCTCTGGTCTGTGGGTGTTTTATTTTTCTTTCAGTTCTCCGTTGGATTATTTGCTGTTTCCACTACTTAAACTCTGCACTGGAACTAATTTGCTGTCCTTTGCTTACTTCTAAAATGGGGGAATTTCCTGTGGTGACTAGTACTTGAGCCCTGTGGTTGAGCTAAGTTGCTGCTTTGCTGCTGATTCCCCGGGGAAGGCTTTTTGTGTAGCTCAGGTTTTAATGGTTGACTTTGTAAGTACTTCTGGATCTTGTGACGTCTGGTACAACTGGGTTGTGTAGAAACTCTGGTCTGGGCCTGAGTCTTTTCAGCAAACTGCTCCCCCTGCAGTTCTATATTCCTGGCCAGTCTCTACTGAGTAGTTCTGCACCAATCGGGGGGCCTATCAGCTGCCTATGTTATGCCCTGATGTTCCTTTGGTGGGCCTGTCTCCCCCACTGCTCACACTCCAAGCACTTCCCATGGCGCAGGCCATGCACCAGTCCCTTGTGATGACTCACTGGACTCTGAGTGGCTCCTTTTTTCTGTTGCTGTAGCTCTTCACTCCTATGTGGGTCCACGGGAACCCTGTCAGTGGTCTTGCTGGCCTGAGGGCTACCAAGACCCTCTTCTCTCCTGCCATCTCCAAACAACTTCATAGGAAGGGCACAGCTGCAGCTTTTGCCAGCTCTTGCTCCATGCGCTCAGCAGCTCCAGCCTGGAAGTGGCCGGGATTTGAAATGGTAGGAGCAGTCCCTTCTTTCTCTCATTGCAGCTTCTCCTGCCTTCATGCACTCTGAAGTTCTCTTCTCCTCTTCCTCTGAGCTCTAGTGGCCCCAGCTTGGCTGTAGTTGCTTTTTAATAGTTGTAAATTGGTTGATTTGTGGGACAGAGTGATGCTGGTGACTGTCTATTCCACAGTCTTGACCCGAAGCCCAGGGAAGGCAAAATTCTTATCCTTAAAACAAAAATTATTATTGGGCATACTGTTTTTCCTTACATTCTATGTTGTAGTATGTGTTCCCCCAAAAGCAGAACCTGAGATAGAGTTTTGCATACAGATATTTATATGGGCAATGATCCCAGAGAGAAGGAGGAAAGTGCTGAGAAGAAAACAGGGAAGCAAGAAAAGGCAATATTAGAATGTGTTATCAAATTGGCCACAATTTGGGGCAACTGTGTGCTCCATTTGTTTACTTTGTTAGAAAACTTATGAAATATATCTCAGAACAGTATCATTGAAGGTGACAGGGTGAGTCATTTATACATTAACTCTCATCACCCATTAGTTGAGGGGACCCCTCTAGGGGTAAATATCCCTATATTTCCAGGTTGTGCTTGCTCCCATATGCATTTGACTTTATAATGATGGAGAAGCCCAACGGATAGAGTGAGAGGTTCATGGCATGGCACAAGGGGAAGCACTGAAAGTTGTATTTCATTAAGTTAGTCAAAGTCCCAGTTACCTCTGCAGTGGCTGAAGTAAGGGAGGGTGGCGAGGATTTGAGATGGTGTACACAAGGTGTTGGAGATAGTGCTAGATGTTGTATTTTCAGAGAAGAAATCTCCAAACTATTCATACAGTCTTTGCATACAGTTTTAACTGAGTTAAAACAGGGGATCATGTTGATGAATTTGACCTTTGGATTATCCACCCAACTCATACACCTATACCTTATTGTTCTCTATTTGAATTATGAGAGACAACAGTAATGGATGTCCTTTAAGCAAACAGAAAAAAAGCAGTTGAGGAGGAGGAAAGAGAATTCAGGTTGGGGGTAAGAAAGGAAGGCAATCAGTGTGGATAGATATGGCCAAAATTTAATTAAAACCATTTCAGAACATTCTCTTTCTCTTGATTGATTCTATCATTTGATTTCCAAAAGAAAGGATTTGATTGATACTACGGTTTGAATGCATGTGTCTCCCCAAAATTCATATATTTGAAGCTAAGATCCAATGTGATAGAATTAAGAGGGGGGCCTTTCAGAGGTGATTAAGTCATGAGGGTACAGTCCTTATGGGATGAGTACCTTAAAAAGGGCTTGAGGGAAACAGTCAGGCACTTGTGCCCTTCCATCTCTTCCACCATGTGAGGACACAGCAATAAGGGACTGTCTTGGAGGCAGAGAGCAGCTCTCACCAGATACCGAATCTGCTGGTGCCTTGATCTTGGACTTCCCAACCTCCAGAACTGTGAGAAAATAAATTTCCATTCTTTGTAAATTACCCATTGTCAGCAGCATGAAAGACAGTTGGGGTAGTGTGTTGTCATTCAATGCAGAGGCCCCCAGTTAATGCACATCACCTTCTGGAAGCCTGCCTGGCCCATTCACACTTGCCTTTCATTCAGCACAGGCACTGACCTCTGGTCAAGTCAGATGTGACAACAATAGTTAGATTAGTTTCACTCAGTGGCAGTGGTAAAAGTTATAGCAACTGGGGCAGATGAGTGCTATTTGGAGTCCTTTTCCTTTAAAGACATGGTGTGACTGACAGGCTCGTAAAGGCTTTGGGAACTTCCTAGCACACCTTGGCTTCTCTAGTCCATGGCATGGCCCAAGTACACTGATTGCCTGCACTGGAGGGTTCCTACCCTGCAACCTCTGCTGTAAACTTGGCTTGATTGAAAAAGTGGTAAGAGGTAGTATAAATAGAGTAGTGTATAAAACAAAATATTACTACCATAACATCTGACACCAGAATTTCCCTAGGGTAAAATCAATTAGTGCAAAAAAAAAAAAAAATGGGTTCTTCACAGCCTGAAAGTGCTGATGCCAAGGCTTTAGGAAAGAGAGAATTCCTCTGCATGAAGAAGGAAAAGAATTTGTTTCTCTAGTGGGAAGAGAGAGAGGGTCATTTGATTTTAGCTCAGTGATATAGGGCTGGTTTTCCAGCTGTATACTGCCCATGTTCTGTTCTTCATGTGAACAGTCCCTACTTACGTAGTGTCCTGTAGGCTAGAAATTCCTAGGTCAATTACAGACCAATATCTAAGCATTTTGGAAAGAGAGATATTAGTAAGTTTATTAAGCAATTAAAGTAATATTCCATTTGCTTTACTGGATATGGTGGAGGGGGTGAGAGAGCAGAAGAGAGAGAGGAACCAACAAGATAAAGAGAGGTGGGTCCAGGTGAGCTGAAGGGGCATGAAGCTCAAATCACTCACTGGTGGGTTACTGGAAGACACTTCAAGGAGAGTGATGGCTCTGATTTAATTTGCGGTTGTTGGTGCAGCTTCATTGTAAACGTGTTCTCCATCACCTTCAAACAAACCCAAAATCTTTAGCGAAGTCTGTCTTACTCTCACATCCCTAGGATAAGTGAGATTTTACTAGGTGGAACTCATAGAATGTGCTAATTTTATGTCTGGGTGAATCCAGTGCAACCAGAGGCATCCTAACAAGCAGAGGAAACCATAAAAACATAAGCTACTTGCAGCATCACAGACCTCTTGGGGATGGCTTTAGCCTTCTACAGATTGGGAAATTAAGCGGTTCTAGCCACTTCCCAGGTTTGGCAATCTGACGCCCTAGAGTACTCCTCTTCCACTTCTGAAGATGAAGCAACAGCCTGTGCCTTTACGGTTCATGCCATTCAACTATGCACTGTTTCTTTCTCCTTACTGTTCACCTACCAGCCTTCAGTTCCCTTCCCTCAATCACGGATGACTGGGGCTCCTGGCTCACAGGTCTCCTGTTAAATTGTTATCCTTGGACATTTTATAGCCACATCGACGAGACGTCCAACACCAGGGCCTCTTGTCTCTACCACCTCCTCATCTACAAGGTGTTCTTCCCTTCTCTTCACCCAGTAAATCCACCGTCTACTTTGGACCATAATCACTCATAAGTGCTCTATCTTCAAAATCACTAAGTCAGATACTTTGCTCCCTGATGACAGCCTGCCTTCCTTTCAATCAGCCCAATTACTCACACCCTCAACACTCTTAAGCTGTATTGGGACCTTCAGTCCCACGTCCATCAGCCTTTCCACATCTCCACTTCCTACCTTATTTACGTGGGATTTCATGGTGCATCAGTTAAACAAAATAAAACAATTCTTGCCAATTCCCTAAACTTGCTCGGACCTCTGACTTTTTGCTTCATTCATTTGACAAAACCCTAATATGGGAAACACCCATTTGTCTGCCCCTCCAGACTGCCAGTTGAGGAATCAGCTCCTACTTGAGACCTTTACATACGTAAACTTAGGTGTGTTGGCTTTAGCTGATACAGTGTTGAGAAAAGATTCACACAATGTGTGATCTATGCTAGTTGTCTAAATACTCCCATCATATTTCAGTCAGTAATTACATCCAGGCTGACTTTTTAAATCTTCCTTCCCAAGCCAGCCATCTCTTACATTCTCCATCCCTTTTTTCTCACTTCTCTTTCTCTCTCACTCTCCATGTCAAATTAGTCATTACATCTTGTTGATTCTAAGTCTAAAATCACACTCAACTTTGTGCCTTTCTTCCCTCCTGCCACTGCTGTGGTTGGGTTTCCATCATCTCTGATATGAACTGTGCAAATAGCTCCCTCCCTGGTTGTGCTGCCTCCTATCTCTAGTCCCTCCGTTTGGTTCTCATTTTTACAAAACACATATCAGATTAAGTTATTTCTACTGCTAATGAAAGTCGTCCATGAGTGACCAGCGCTATAGAATTCTTAGCAAAGTCCTTTACATTCATTTCCAAGAAAGTTTTCCAGACCTGCTTCCTGCTCTCTTTCTCCCACACTTCCACCCAGGACACACACAGGCCAACACAGTGTGTTCCTGGGCATGCACTGTATTTTGCCACTGTGCTCATAATGAAGTCTCTTTTCTTATCTCTTCATCTGTTCTCACCCTACTTAACCTTCAAAACATGTATAAGTATTATATATGTGTGTGCATATATATACATACATATATTTTTGTGTACATACTCATGCATACACATACATATATACTCAGTGTATGCTGGTAAATGTCTAATAACCTGCTTTTTGGGGGAGAAAAAGCCCCAATTTGTATTGTTTGCTAATATTCCACCATGAACAATTTCAAGCTATCAACCTGATGTTGCTAGCCTTGGGGATGGGAAGAGATGTATACCTTGGCTTTCTTGAGCCAGTGAAAGCTGCCTCCAGCAAGCCACTATTATGTACATTTATATATACATATATGTAAATACACACATGCACACATAATGCATAGGTCTTAGTATTTTTATCAAACATGTCTAGATTTTTGGTTGAAATAATCTGAAAACTCATATTTAATTTTTTTTTCTAGCAGTTCGAGCCCATTTTAAAATATCTTTGACTTCTGAGATAAAACAGTAAAAGACAGCATCATCTAAGTAGGAATTTAAACCCTTCTCATCCCCAAATAAGAAGGGGCAGGGAGGGAGGGAGGGAGAGAGAGAGAGAGAGAGAGAGATTATCATATATATTTTCTATTTTTCTGTAGTAAAATATTTTAATTTGGATTTTATCATCTTCATTAAAGATGACATATAGACAAAAATAAAATATGGCTGCCTGCTTTAATTTTGGAGTCCAACTCTGTTTTCTATCTTTTACTCATTATATTTTTGTATGACAGGCCTTCCTATAAGGTGCTCATGGAATATGACATAAAGGAAAGGTGAAGTGGCTGTATATTCATAAGTATTCTGGAAAACCTTTGAACAGCTTAGCCAGGCAGAGTTACTCAACATCTAAATGGTTAGAAAAGCAAAGCCTGGGTGTTTCTTTCAGGTTGAACACAAGGCTTTTTCCTCTATAATTTTCAGTTTTATACACATATTTAAAGTTTTCCTAAACAGAAGTGGCAGAAAAATTGAGAATATATGTTACAGCCAAAGAATCAAACTTAAGAGAAGGCTTGCAGTTAGGAAAAACAATTACTAAGTTTATTTCGGTAACCTTCTTATTCTGGAAGAGTGATAATTTGATTTAGGCCATTCAGACATAACACATTTTAATTTCGTAAGACTTGCATTTCCCATGAGCGAGCTGGATGCGAATGGTACTTCTTTGTATTAAGGTATTACCAAGTCAAGCATCCTTATTTAATCAATTAGCTTTGCAAATAGAAGGCTAAACATAATGATATCTGTTTCCTTATTTCCTAGTCTTTGGCCATAGCATACATACCTATGGTTTGGAATGTGGACAATTTAACAGGAAGTCCTGGTGAGGTAACATCCCTGTCAAAAATCTTCACTCATCTCTCTTGCTTAGAGCAGAGATTTTACCTCTTCGCCTCCCTGTGCCACGGGATGCAGGTGTGCTACAAAGGGGTTACAGATGTGCTGAGATACTCAGCCCCTTGGCTTTTGGGGGCAGCTCCAGGCTATGGCCTCCAGCCAAAGGCAGTCTCCTCCACTCACCCAGTGTGTTGTACAGACATGGTTATTTTCTATGTTGCCACAACAGGGAAAAGTCTGAGGAGGCCGTGGCCCTGGTTACAAGGTCTAACTTCTTTGCACGGCATTCAGGCCTTTACAATTATTTTCTAATATTTAAACATTAAAACCTTTTTAAAAAATCAAAATGTAATTGATTATACATATTTGTGGGGTACAGAGCTGAATATCAATACCCGCGTACAATGTGTGATGAACAAGTCAGGATAATTAGCATTTTCATCATGATAAAATGTAATGATTTCTTTGTATTGAGGACAGTTCTCAGGGCCTTTGCAATCTTGCCCATGCTCTTCTCTTCCAGCCTGACCGTCCAGCTCCCCTCATGCACACCCCTTTCCAAACTCCCAGGACTATCCTCCATTTTCTAAAACCCTTCATTTTGCCTCCCATGCTTTTGCTCCTCCGTTTCACCTAGAATTTCCTTCTTCCACATCTGAACCCTGTATCCACTTAGAACTTCCTTCTTTCCCATTATGACCCTTTAAAAGATAGAGCCAATGCCACCTCCTCCATGAAAGCATCAGAAATTTCCCCAGCCTGAAATGCTTTCTCCTTCCTCTGTGCTTCCATAGAAGTTTGCTCATTGCTCTCTTAGGCACTTCTCACATTCTGCCTTGGGTTACAGTTACTTGTGTGCTTGTTTTATCCCCCCTCCTAGAGTAAGCAGCTCAAGTGCAAAGACCATTTTGTTTATCAGTGCTCCCCTCCCAGTGCTAGCTGAGTCTTGCACATTCAATACATTCTTGTAAGTTGAAATGACTACACAAATACAAGAGGAAGAAGAAGGCTGACTTACATTTATTGCACATCTGCCAGGTGCCAAGCACCGTGATGACATTTTAAATGGGATAATGTATGCAGTCTTTACAATATCCTTTGTGAGATGGACAATTTGCAGATGAAGAAACTGAGGAACACAAGGTTAATTACCTCCAAATGACAAATTTCCCACTGGAAAGGAGAAGCTGCAGAGCAATGCCCTGTTCAGATGTCCAGCAGAAAACTTGGCTCTGTGAAGGTTTCTGAACTTGAACATCACCCTGACCATGTAAATCTCCCAATGAGTGGAGAGGTGCAGCAGGGGTTTGCTGGAAGCCTGCTCAGAGATTTTGTTGCGTGAACTGCCTTGGCTATAGAGTGCTGGCAAGAGTTCCATTTCATGAACTAGAACATAAATCATTCTTTCATCAGCAGGGAAATCCTTCTCCCTAGAACCGTGTCTGAGGTGACTAGGTACAAAAGTGATAGCAGAAAGTTATTTTTCTCTTTGCTTGGAAAAGAATCTTCTAGTGAAGCTTACGTAGAAAAACAGAGTCAAATGCGTGTAAATTATACTCTATTTGGAAGTTTCCCATCTGTTCTTTCTTGTTACACTGTGATTTTATTTTAGTCTGTTATATTTACATTTATATTATTTCTTATTGAATAGAGTTTTGAAAACAATACCCAGATTAGATGACTTAAATAAATAGATTACATTCGTCACTGAAAGGAATGTCAGTATACAGTGTTCAGAGGCCCTGACTGGGCAAGCCTTGGGCGGTTTTGGACAAACATTTTGAGGTTGAGAGTTGATTTCCTCATTTTTAAAGTAAGGTGAGAAATTCTGATACAGAATTCTAGAATTACCAATGAGTTGACACGTCCAGTTTTCCCTGGGCTTTCTATACATTGAGGAAAACAGTGATTCAGTTTCTGCTCCTATGTGACTCCCAGGTGCTGTGACCTTCAGAGCTTCACATGTGGCCAACAATGTAAAATAACTTCTCTGGTGATACCAGCCACTTGCATTTTGTGTTGTGCTCTGCAACTCACCCAGTGCTGTAACTCTACCATCCCATCGGGCCATCACGGTCACCTTGTAGGTAGATATTCTTAGCAGCATCCCACATTTCCTAGGAGTGAGAAGTCATTGCTCAGAAAGGTGCAGTTGCTTGCCCAAGGTCATATGGCTCAAGGTAAGAAGCAGATCCAGGGCTCAAAATCTGAGCTGGAGAACTTTTCCCTGTTCTTGTCTTTAGCATATTTAAGGAACCATCAGGATGGAGGTGATTCTGGGGATGGGGAGGAGGGTAATAAACTTTGGGAGACTATAGAAGGAAGGGGTTTGATGGCAAGGGTAAACACATCATAAAGGAATTTCCAGACCACTGACTTCTCCTATATTTATAAACATGGCCTGCTGTTTACCTAAAGCTACACTTGTTTGGCATTTTAAAGGAGGTGGGGAAGGAAAGCGAATAAGCATCAGGCAAATTTTTAGCTGGCCACAGTGAGCACTATTCCTGCAGGGTACACTATTGTTTCACATTACTGTTTTACATTCTTGATTCATTTTTAGGTTTACCACGTTTGTACCCTTCATGAGCTTGGATCTGAAAAGAGCACAAACTGAGGAGACCAGAGAAAGGAGGAGAAGAGATGTTAGGTTCAAGAAGTTCTCTTTCACTGTAGGAAATATAAAAGTGAAACGTTTTCACACATGAGAAAAGTTCAGCTGCAATGTCCACCAGTAAATGTTCATCCGGAAAGGTATTCGCTTTCTGTTTATTGGATTTTAACGCAGGTGGAGTCTGCATCCTAGAACATCGCTGCCCAGTAGAACGTGGTATACTGATAAAAATGTTCGATAATCTGTGCTGCCCCAGATGATAGCCTATAACTACACGTGGCTACTGAGTACCTGAACTGTGGCTAATGTAATAAAGAAACAAAATTTTTGTTATTTAAGTTTAAATAGCTATATATAGCTAGTGGCTACTGCATTGGACAGCACAGTTCTAAAAAGTTATTTGCTGGTGTTCTTCAGCTCACGTTTTATAACATATTGGTATAGAAGAGGAGATTCATAAAACAGCTATATTTTCCTGAATGTTTTTGAGGATAAGGATTCTCACTTTTCAATTAAAAATGGACATTGAAAATTATGATGAATGTTCGTTTGAATAATGATAATGAATGACTGACAAACTTGGGTACATTTCATATCTTTCCAAGTTTTGTAAAGTCTTAATTCAGTAATTAAGCAATACTGTTTTCTACTTTAGTTGGCAAAAAAACTTAGGCTCAAGAGAGTTCTAATCAATATTATTTGGTAGATAAACCAAACCTTGGGTTCCTGTATTTCAGAGATCAGAAAAATAGATTATATCTCATTGATAACTCTCTTGCATTTTTTTTTTTTTCTATTTTAGGACATGCTCTTTCAAGTCTGTGGAATTTCTTCTACATAATGTAATACACATTCACTAAGATAGCTATCTGAAGCACGTGGGAAAACTGAGAGAACAGATGAATGATAACCAATTGTCTGTCTATACAATTCACAGTGCTTGGCCTTGCTAGAGGGTCCAGCCCCTGATGAAAACACATTTGTGAGGTCCCCAGATGAGATCTCATGACTGTGATCATTGTCACGTGCCTGTTTATTTTTCCCTTGAGAAACTGAATGAGTAAAAAAAAAAAAAAAAAAAAAGATCACAACTAAACAAAAGCATATCAATAACAGGAAACTGTTGGTGAGAAATACCCTGATGTTCCTGTAAATTCACGTCACCAGAGTCCCCAGGGACAAAGGTGCATGAACTGCATGGGTAAATAATTATGATTTAATACAGAGACCTTGTAATGCTGTTTACAGTAAAACAACAAAAACGAATTGTTTCTGGAGGTGCAAATAAGCAAATAATAGAAACACATATCAATATAATCAGGAAGTAGTGATGTTATGTCTAGGTCAGCTACTGAAAACAATTCATAATCTATCAAAGTATCTCCTTTGCGACTGCAAGCAGTACAAGGTGAGACCTTAGAAGAGAGTCCCTCATCCACAGGGTGATGAGAAACAGCAGAGAAAAAGCAACATTCATTGTAGAGAATTTCTGAAAAGGTCTCTGCATCCTAACACCTGTCTGTTTGCAGGGTTCTACTCCCATGGATGATGAAAGGGATAAAAAAAAATTTCTCCATCCTTCTTTAAAAGGATTTCTCATTTGGAGGGCAACATCAGCCTTGTGAGTGTGAGCCTATGGGGACATGCACAGCCCAGCTAAGAAAAGAAGCAAGTGGCTGTGCTTCCCCAGATTTTGGGTCTTTTTCTCTTTTTTGTTATAAATGATGTTTTTCTTGATAAAAGTGGGAAAACCATAATTTTCTATTTTTCCCCAAGAATGTACTTACTACAAAAAAGCATCAAGGCCTTTGTCAGGTAGGCTGCAGGGAAACCTAACATTTTATTGGGAGTGGGACTGGGTGGGGGACTTGGAGAAGGGAAAGAGGGGGGTAGCAGTAAGCCTTAACACAAAATTCTTACTGAGGATTTTCTGCTTTTTTCTGCATGGTAGGCTAAAACTCTGGAAGCCTCTAAGCAGTCTTTTAGATTTACTCATTTATGTGGCCAAAGGTGCTCTTGCTTTGATTGTCCCTACTATTATTTCTCCAGTTCTTAAAAGATACTTTGGTAGGCAGAATAATGAACCCCCCAGAATGTCCTCATGCTAATCCCCAGAATCTGTGAAAATGTTACCTTACATGATAAAGGGACTTTGCAGATGTGATTAAATTAAGGACTTTGAGATGGAGAGATAATCCTGTTATAAATACCAAAGAATCATTTTTATTCTTGGCTACGTTCAGATGGGGATTTCACCAAGAATACAAATCAAATCCAAAGGTAGAAACAAAACAAAACAAAACAAAAAACTCCTATTGTGTATTGCTCTGCTTGATAATTCTGGAAAAATCCAAATGTCTTCTTCTCTAGCTATGATAAAGAGCCGATGTAATCACAAGGGTTCTTATAAGAGTCAGAAAAGGAAATGTTATAATGGAAGCAGAGAGAAAGAGAGACTTGAAGGTCTCTATGCTGCTGGCTTTGAAGATGGATAAAGGGACCATGAGCCAAGGAATTCAGGTGGTCCACTAGAAGCTGTAAAATGTAAATGGTTCTCCCCTAGAGACTCCAGAAGGAACAGCCAACACTTTTATTTAGCCCAGTAGGATCCTTTGTGGACTTATGAAATACAGAACTGTAAGATAATAAACTTGTGTTGTTTTAAGCCACTAAATTTATAATAACTTGTTACAGCAGCAATAGGAATGCTCTTTTGTATTAAATGGCAGTGTTAGCTTTGTAAAATACTTCTCAATTTTATAGTCCTAATATTAGAATATTAGGCTGCACTTTAGAATCATTTGGGGCACTTAAAAAATACTGAGGCCAGGGCTCCATCCAAGTGATTTAGAATTCGTAAGTCTGGGGTGGAGGCAGCGAACTGGTATTTTACAAAGCTGCCAGATGATTCTAATGCTCATCCAAGTATGAGAGCCCCATCATTAGAGAACTACATTTTTTGTGTCTTCTCTTGGATGTTTGATCTCAGGGAACATGTCTTTCATCAATATAAATGAAAGGTTTATTTCACTATTGCCAGGGAAGTAAAAAGTGTAGTCTAATTGCTTTGGTCTTTGTTTTTGATTTTTGTTTCTATCTGAACAGTACATCTCCCAGGAGTAGATACCTGGGAAGCAAAGCCTCTTCTGTCCCTATTTCTTCCGTCTTCTTTGGGTCTCAGTTTCCACTCAGATGCAGCTGAGAATGACTTCCCTGGCCACGACCCCCTACAACAGTAGCTCTGACACTTGTGTAGAAGAAGTGTTGAGTTACAGACAGTATACAGCAGAGATGGTGTTTGGGGATCAAGAAGAGTCAGGCACAGAAAAATCCCCACAGTCCCCTGAGCCTGTGTAGTCATTGAAAGAAAGAGGGAATTATTCCTTGTACTCATAAATCCCTGCTGGCTCTTTTTCTAGTGAATATCATAGCAGAAAGAGACTTGATCTGGGTTCCAGGAAAACTGTGTCTAATCCAAGTCTGCCACTTATTTTAATAATAATGCCCCCCCCCCAATTGTCTATAAGCACTAGGTGGAGTATTTCACACAGAGATGATCTCATTTAATCATTTCAACAACCTTGGGAAAAGGGCACCATAATTAACAATTTTACATTGATACATTTGAGATTTTGCAAAAACCGAAGTCTAGAGAGGTTAAGGAACTTAACTCAATGCCACACACTTTGAAAGTGTTGAAGCTAGAGGTTGAGTCTAAGCCTGTGTGATCTAAAAGCTGTGCTCTCAGAAAATTGGAGGAGGCAGTAGGATTGGTGCTGAAAGTGATCCTGGACAAGCCTCTTTCCCTTTCAGAACCCTGCTTTCCTCCCTGGTAACACCAGGGGCTTATGAAATACTCAGCATAGTGCCCTAAGGCCTCTCCAACCTGGACATTCTGAAAATCCATGGATAGTGGGTTTAGCTACTTCTCTATGGCCAGACTCAGAGACAGGCAGAAACTTTTTCCTCTTCTACAGGAAGCTCTTCTAGGTACACGATCTCAGGCAATCTTCCAACCTATGCCAAGGTCAGTCTGGAAATGCAGTTCTGGAGGAAAGGCTCTTTGCTGAGAAGCCTCCAAAAGGGCTGAGTTAAGGGGCTTGGTAACTCACCCACATATTGTGACTATGTAGCCAGGATGTTAGCAGTTTGTGCAGAGGCCACTTAGACAAGTAGGTTTAAACATTGGAGTCTTTGTAGTTTTCACTCACAGAGAACTGAGTCCCTTTCTAGATGCTAGGGCAGTATTTTGGGCTCGTTAACATTGTTAACAAGAAGCTAGAGAAAAAGACATTTGGATCTTCTCAAAATTACCAAGTGGAAAAATACACAATGGGAGTTTGTTTGTTTGTTTATTAACCTTTGGATTTGATTTATATTCTTGGTGAAATCCCCATCTAGACATCACCAAGAATAAAAATGATTCTTTTTGTATTAACAACAGTAGTAATAATAATTAAGGATCCATTATGAGAAAGGTATGGCTCATATCTTTTGGAAAATCCTGATTCCCAGTGACAGGAATTAGCACTATAAAGGACATTCCAAAAGATCTTATTGTTAGATAATGTCTGATTACTCTCAATAAATTACATCAGTAATCGAAGATTCTTAGTTTTTTATTGTTTTGTGTTCTTTGTTTAAGGTGCATGTTCCTAAATTCTTCTTGAGAGTAAACTAGGAAGCAACTGGTATTCCCTGGTAGACCCTGTGGCAGAGTCTACAGGTTCTTGTAACTGTCATGCTCTCCTCTTCCTGGACACATGGCTGACTACGTTTCTCAACCTCTTTAGCTGATAGGTGTGGCCATGAAACTGTTTTAATGAATGAAATGTGACTGGAAGTGATGAGTGCTACTTCCAGGCCCAGCCCCCAAAATCCTGCTACCTATAAACCATTATCTTCACCCCCATATGAAGTCAACATCTCCTGGAGGACAGAACCATGAGATGGAAGATATCTGGATCTTTAAAGGACCATGGGGAAGTCCACCAGTTGACCAGGAACTTCTAATGTACTAAGCCCCTGACATCTGGGGTTCATTCGGCACAGCAGCTAGCATTACTTACCTTAAAGAGCACTGTCCTGTGTAAACTAGGTACTTGTTTGAGGGAAAGCTCTTCTAAGGAGCTGGAAATGGAAGAGACTGAAAAGACAGCAAAGCTGAAGTGATACATAAGTTTTCTGGACATATGTTGGTGACAATACCACCTCCCTCCCAAGGTCAAGGCAGGTCAAAGCAGAAAACCCTTCAGGTGGGAAGTATGTGATAATCAAGAGACATAAAGCCACCTTCTTACCTGTCCTCAGTGCTCTGGTTATGGTCTCTAAGACCCCCACTTGCTCTCTCTCGCTCTTGCTCTCTTTCTCCAGCTCCCCATCTGGCAGTCACAAGATAAAGATGCAGCATATTTTAGTCCATGATTTTGAGAGAGAGAACTGAATACTCTACTGAAACTGTAGTGATCAGTATATAGTCACTACTGACAATCACATCAGAGGGGAATTCCCAGCTTCTTCGAGTTAACTCCTGCTATTAATCCATCAATACCTACTGGACAAGGTGGGAGGATCATGGATGGAGAGACATGTGTCCCAGCCTGGCAGAGGAGTAGCCTCTGCCCTGAAAGTCCATGGCTATCAGTAAGCCTGGGAGGAAAGAAGAGGGTTGTGTGTGGGTCAGCTCATCTTGTCTTCACAAGAATACGTGGTTCCAAGACTGACTCTCTGCAATTCACACGGCAGCATGCTCCTGGACTCCTAGAGTCTTACATTTTGAGCAGTTCTCTTTCGCCTCTGCCTGTAAGCCACCTGATATTTTAAGAGACTGGATGGGATCCTATTTTGTGAGTCTATCAGTTAGCCCTTGTTATGGACTGAATTTTAACACCCCCCACCCCAATTCATATGTTGAAGCTCTAATACCCACAAACTCAGAATGTAGCTGTATGTAGAGGCAGGGCCTTTAAAGAGGTGATTAAGTTAAAATGAAGCCATTGGGATGGGCCCTAATCCAATCTGACTGGTGTCCTTATAAAAAGAGGAAATTTGGATCAACGAAGTTATACCAGGGTTGCAGGTGCACAGAGGAAAAAGTGTGTGAGGACACAGCTAGAGGTGGCCATCTGCAAGTCAAGGGGATTGTCCTCAGAATAAACCAAACATGCTACACCTTGATCTTGGACTTGTAGCTTCCAGAACTGTGAAAAATAAATTTCTGTGGTTAAACCGCCCAGTTTGTGGTACTTTGCTAGCAGCCCTAGCACAGTCTCAGCCTCTTGAGGAACACACAACATAAGCTTAAGCAACAAAGTTTAAGCTGCTCAGCCATGACCTTTCCCAGAGCAGGAAATAGGTCCAGTTCGCTGACAACCTAGAAAACCTCTGGACAAGAAAATAAAAATCTCTTGGGCCATTGTTGTCAATGACCCTTCAATCAAGTTAGGAGTGGATTTGCCAGATTGAGTCAAAAAAAGTGAGACACCTCCAAAAAGTAACCAGAACCCAGTATGCCAAATATCACTCTGGAAGAACAGCAGACACACAGAGAGAAAAGCATGGGTACAAATCCATCCAACCATTTAATGTCCAGTACAACTGAACTGATCACAAAACACCAAACAGATAAACAGAGCCAGAGGAACAAGTGCCATTTCTTTGTCTAATGTTTGATCCTGCTGGTTAGGCACGACCTGGGTTAACAGACTAATTGAGGTTCCTTCTGGCTGTTTTAGCATTTGCTTCCTGAGAACATTGTTCACAATTTCATGGCTCACTGCCTTATCTAGTTAAAACAATTCAGGCTTTTCATCATCTCTGTTTTTAGAAATATCATTTGCCTAGTAGATTTCTAAGAACTTGGAGTGGGAGAATAGAATAAATTTTTTTTTCTTACTATTTGCTATGCACCAGGTACTTTGCAAATGTACGAAATTTTCTCATGGCCATCCTGCTGTCAGTGTCATTATTTGCATGTTACAGGTAAGAAAAATGAGACTCAGGAAGGTTAATAATTTGAATGAGGTCATTATATGGTAAATGATAATACTGGGATTTGGACACAGAGACTGTTTGCTCCAAAGTGCTTTACAGTTTATATGTGGCCACTTCAGTTTATAAGCGGCAAGCCTTGGTCCATGAAATTCTCTTTAATAATACTTGCTTTAAAAATGATAATTTTATAATTTTCCACAACAACCATTGTAGGTAGATAAGCAGCAAAGCTACCTTCAATTTCTATCTGAGGAAAACTGAAGCAGAGAGAAGCCAAATGAATTTGCTGCAATCACCCAACAAATCTGTGATACATACTTTTTTTCTCGAGTACATCTTAAGTTCCCTGATCCTTGTAGGGGATGGAAACTTTTGGCGCAATATGGGAGTCTTTGTACTTTTTTTCAATGTTTAAAAGCAAAAACAAAAAAACAAAACCTGTTAAATAAGGAAGCACAGACTTCCAGAACACCATATTCCCATGGTTTCCTCCTATCTCACTTTATGCTCCTCTTCAGGTTTCTTTGCCAGATTCTCTTCTCTTAATGTTGGAGTATTCATGGCTCAGTTCTTGAATGTCTTCTTGATCTACACTAAGTCCTTTGGTCATCTCATCCAGTCTCATGACTTTAAACACCATCTACACACAACAAAACTACATTTCTGACCCAGACATTTTTGCCAAGAAAAGAGGGTTATCTTACCTCCTCCAGACTCATACATCCAACTGCCTATCTGACATCCACTCTTGGATTTCTAATAGATTTCTTAAAATTACTGTGTCCAGAACTGAATTCCTGATCTTCCACTCTGGTGCCTATTAGGCCCAGTCAACAAAACACAAACAACACCGTGCATTTCAATACAGGGAAGTTTCATAGGTGCTAGAAGAGCTGGAATTTCAAAGGGGAAATAGAGGGGTCTGAATCCTATAAAGGAAAAAGGTAGCTCCCGGAGGTCAGGAGCTATGTGAACTCCCAACTGTTGGAGGTGTTGTTGTGTCAGGTCTGGATCTGCTGGATCAGTGCTGCAGCTGCCAGAAACCTGCTGTCCCTGCCTGGGCTACTGGTTTCTGGAGTCATGCCTATCAGCACGTAACAACTCAGGTCAGCAACTGCTGGGGACTATCACATTGTCCCAGAAGTAGAAAGATTATCACTTTCTCTCACCTAACAAGAAGACAAGTAGCAAGGGAGCCTGGAAAATGTAGCTTGCAGATTCCTAGCCCCAGATGTACAGAGCAGAGTACAGAAGGGCAGTTGTGAGGCTGAGAAAACAGTTAAGAACCAGTACACCCTCCAGACCTGCTCCATTCCCATTCTCCCTATCTCAGTGCAGTAATTCCAAACTTTCAGTTGCCCACACCCAAAATTTTGGTGACATCCTTGACTTTTTTTTCTCCAGCACACTATATCCATCATGAAATCCTGTTGATTCTACCTTTGAAATATATCCATGATCTGATCACTGTTTATCACCTTCACTGCTACCACCCTGGCCTGAGCCAGCCTCTTCTCCTGTCTGGGTTGTTGCAATAGTCTCATAACTGGTCTCCCTGCTTTTCTTGATCCCTTCTGTATTCTCAGTACGGCAGGTGTAAATCAGACTATGACATTACTCAGCCCAAAACCTTCCAATGGTTCCCCTTTTCTCTCTGAATAAAAGCCAAAGTCTTTAACATGGCCTCTAAGGTTCTGTCATCTACCCCATCTCCCTATTACTCTTCTGACCACAGGGTTAATATCCTATTTAAAATTCCAGCCTGCCCCCTCTCAGCACTCCTTTTCTGCTTCTTTAGTCTACAGCACTTATCACTTTCGAACAAACTATTTAATTTATGTCTCAATTATATTTATTGATTGTTGTCTCTATCTTCCAGATAGAACATAATCTCCACAATAGAAGGGATTTTTGTTTACTTTGCTCATTATTTCGTAAGCACCTCTAACAGGGTCTGGCCCCACATACTGAGTACTTAATCTGTATTTGTTCAAAATCAATATCAATTGTTATGAAAACACACACATATATGTATGTGTGTATATAAAATTTATAACATTTTATATTATGACATAGATATAGATTATAAAGAGGTGTTTTAATACATGTTATAAAATAAAAAATGTTGATTTACGTCTACACAAAGACCTCTATGAATGAGGAGGGAGAAGGCGAAGAGGAGGAAAAGAGAAGGAAAGCAGGGAGAGGGAGAGAGGAATCTCCAGTCCAACAGCACCTGCCTTTCAGACCTCATCTCTCACCCTGTGACAACTTGCCCCAGTCTCCTGTCTTTGAACTCATTGGACTTTTATATCTCCATTTGGTTGGTTCACATTTTCAAATAATGGATACAGCTGCTCTCTGGGGCTTCCCAGGAAAAAGAAAAAGCCACAATTTTAGATAATTTAAAATAAACTTTCACAGACAGTAGGGTCTCCTATGTTCTACCATCCCCTGAATTTTGTACTAGCTGCTACCTGACTCCTGATAACAGCTTCTGATTTCTGTTGGACTTGTAGTTGTTTGGGTGCATGGCCCACCTCCCTGGGCAGGAAGGAGGTGAAGCTGCTGGCCTATGATACCTTTTCTCTCTCCATTACTGGGGGATGCTTTCAAGGGAAAGAAAAATAGGAAGGAGACCTGGTTAAAGCTCCTTGTCAACATATTAAGTGGACCTTTGGGAAATAGACTAATGATATTTTCTTTTTTTCCCTATTATTATTTAAAAAATTTTTTACATTCTAAGATGTTGTTGCAGAGCAGTGGGAGGAGGAGATGGAGCCTCCCAGTCTTAATTCCCAAAACTCTTCAAAGGCCTCTCACTGGCCTCCTTATAAAATCCAAACTCTGTAAAATAGCTTACCAAACCCCATGCTCCCCGCCTCCCCAACTCACCAATTGGTCTCAGCAAATCTGCCCATCCCCAGATTCAGCCACTCTAAACTGTGTTCTTCTAATATCCTTCCCTCTCACCTTCTTCAGAACCTCACCTGATACTGCCTGTGCTCCAAACATTGCCCTTCTCTCAACTGGACTGATATTTTCTCAGTGGAGAATCTTTTCCTGTGGATTGCTCTTGACAGGATATCTTTGGTTTGCTTGGGGAAACACACCTAGGCTCTGTGGATCACCTCTGTGTTCTCTGTGGGCCTGCCATTATGTCATTATATGTAGCCACTCAATACATAAATACAACACAATAGATTAAAGGATTGATGGGTTATAAGAAATTGACAAGGTAAAAAGCTGATGGAAAATGCAGAAAAATAAATTTATGCAAAGAGAAATGATGCACTTGCACTCTTGACTAAGGGTCTGCCTTTGGGGGAAACTTGCCAATGCTCTTTTTTTTACCATTCCTCCTTCTCTGGGTATAATGTATTTTAAATATAAATGTGGTTTATCTCCACATTAAATTTGACATTTATTTATATGAGAGCAATGAAAATTATAAGAGGCTTTGGCTTTTAAAAATTTTTCCATTTATATATAATTGTAAGGCTCAGAGACATATTTTGAATGCTGCTTAACTATTTTGGTTCATAGCAGGTCATCAATCAATGACTGTATCTAGTAGCGCCAATTTTGACCTTCGTCAGCCTTTAATCATTTGCAGCTCAAATTGACTCCTATGGAGAAAAAGTAGTTCATATTTTTCCCTGATGAACAAAGCAGCTTACCCAGGCATGAAACCTCAATTTCAGTTTGCTGCATTGTGGTTGTAAATGTAAGTATGGTAGGGCACATTCTCATCTTCACACAGGAGAAAAACTGATAGGTCTGGGTTTAGGTGCTGTGTTTTGGGGTTATTTGTAGGTACTGCATGTCTCAAAGTATATTCTCTATTTGTCTACAATTGTAGACCAATTGTCCCAAATCACCAACTCTATTATTATTTCTTTACATTAAAGGACTTTTTTTTCTCTCCTATAGAAAGGGCATCTGTAAGCACTCAAGTATGATCTAAAAAAAGCAACCTAATAACACAATGACCTGTTGACAGATAGACTAGATAATGTCTTGTTTGGTTTCCCCAAAGGCAGATGCTTAGACAAGGACTCTGATTCTGGTAGTTTATTTGGGACGTGATTCCAGGACACTAGGAAGAGGGAGAGGGGAAAGTCAGACAGTGAAGGGAGAAAAGCCAATAAAAGTTGTCTTAAAGAGAATTACTGCTCCTGGGAACTGGGCCTCCCTTCAGCTGAAGATCCTCTAAGAAATTGCAAGAAATGCTAACCCAGGCTGTTACTTTGAAAACTGGGTACTTATCCCCTGACATCCACTGGTTGAGGGTTGCATCTGGGGGTATTTAATTCCTGGAACATCTAGGATGTTGTGTACATGGTCGGAGCAAGTTCCTATGGCACAGGAGAAAGCCCAGGCAGAGGACAGAAGGATGGCAGTGCTTGATATGGACATAATGAACAGGACTGTCCATGACAGCTGCAGCTGAACTTGCGGTGGGTTGAGATGATATGGGTTGGGGCATCAGCAGTGCCAGCATCAGTTGGTTTATCCTCTAATCTAGAGCAAAAATGTGAAAGAACAGGGCAGAGATCAGGTACAAGTTGATTTGGGGAGTGCGACAGGACGAAGAGGAAAGTGAACACAAGTTGGGATGCTGCTCTTTGGGTTGAGGTGAGGTATCAGAGTTGGAAGTCCTGGGTCTGAGAGCCCTGGAAGACAGAAGGAAACTGAAGAGGACGCGCTTCATAGCTGGTCTAGAACCAGTTCTGACTTCTGGTTTTTCTGAATTTCAGGGATTCCATCAACCCAATGGGAGAGTGGGCTGTGCATAGCCTGGAGTTTTATGGAGCCTTTCTCCCAGCCTTGGTATGATTGATTTCTCTCTTAGATCAGCCATTTGCTTGGTTCCTTAGCTCTCTCTTCCATGGGTTGTTTTGATGCAACTGTGTGGGTGTAGGGTCAAGTGAATGGGGCCCCCTTTTCCACACCATGGCTGGGTAGGGGCACAGCATGAAAGCTGGTTAGTGCTTCACACCCCGCTTGTTTTTTCTCACCCAGCTCTTAAACTTTCAGGATGACTTGGGCTCTTTGAATGTTTTTACCAGCAAGAGTGTAGAGTTTTATTTGTACTGATACATCTACATTTCATTGTGCCTTGCCCCTCCTTTCCACTGAATGGCTGTTTTAAACTTCTGTGCAAATTCTACCTAGGCCTTCATGTTCTCTTTCCTAAAATATAGCTGTAGCCTCTTGAATTATCTCCTGCCTTTCATCACTGATTTTCCAGTGTACAAATTTCCAAGCCTGGAAATCAAGTTTGCTCATAATATGGCCGCAGCTCAACATTACTAAATATTTCCCACTATGTCCCACTGTTACATCACATCAGTGGTTGCAACCAGCCTGTGGGCTCTTTATTTCCAATCTGTAGACTTTGTTCAGTTAGCTGACTCCTTTTCTTAAATTATTAATTAGTTGCTCACATTTAAAGACTGAGGCATTTCACACGCACAAAATTTGGATTTCTAGCTTCTTCTGAAACATTGGGAGACCTGGCAACACTGGGTCCACAACCTTACAGTCACATGGATATGATGATGTGATGGCGACCACTCTCATGAGACTGTCATGAGACTGTCAGGAGAGTCCCCCACCCACTCACATCAAGTTATTTACATAACCTGCTAAGCTCCCGAAGGCACTTGCGGCTCAGCTCTCTATGTGCCCCAACTGCTGCCCAACTGTAGACCTCACTGTCGTGTAAATATGCCCCAATTTTTTAAGATGTTGTCTGTACCCAGCTCATGGTACCCTTGGCACTCACTATTCCCTTAAATGTTAAGGCTTTCTACTGAAATCATCTGTGACTCTGTCGAGGAATTCTCTAACCAGGAGCATAATTGGCCTACACAAAACATACACCCCTAAGAGCAGCCTAAAAGCGACGACAATCGCAGTAAATAGATGAGTAGTTCACCTTCTTCACTCCAGTGATGAGCACCCCGTGACACGCTCTACGCAGTCTCCCAGAGATCTCCAGTGGGACCGAGCAACAGCTGCACACAGCAGTGACCTGCTCGTGTGACGCCACTGAGTTGACTTCTTTCACTTTCCCACTCCTCTACTGAACTTCTTGGTATCACCTCTCAAATTAAATATGTACTCAAACCCTTATCTCAAGACCTGTTTCTGGGGGAATCCTGCTAAGACACTTTTCTGCTGCTAAAACACCAATCACCCCATTCCTTGCTACGGTGCCCTTCTGCTTTCCCTTATCCCCCATCTCCACTTCATTTCCACAGCCCTTCTTATCCCTCTGAGTTGGACTCAAATGTTTCCTCAGTCACGAAAATGTTCCTGATGTCCCATCATGCCTGGATTGACATAAGCGTGGAACGCTGATGAACCCTGTTTAGTAATGACACATGCACAACCCAGAAGTGAGAAAGTGAATCTTTGGTAGATGTGACATGGGAGCCAGTGGATCCAGTAAATTCCTTTTAACTTCTTTTCCTCCCCTGGATCAACTGTTTTGAGATGTTATAAGGCTCCTCAGGGGATAACTGTGTGATTGCTCATCAGTCACATTTAGAAGCAGCTGATCCGATAATTCATATTGTGTATTGGCTCTTTCTTCTTCCCTACATAGCTCCCCTTGTCCCTACGGCTGCCCCCTGGGATTGAGCTTTCTAATACTGGGGTAACACATAAGTCTTTGCTTCAGACTCTCATTTCTGAACCCCCAAGCTAAAACATCTGCTATGTTATTGACAAATACAGACAGTTCTTTGAGTGGTGAAATTATGCTTAAATATTTTTTATACCTACCATTGTGCTTACTACTGCTCTCTGCAATATTTAATAATATTAGTTGAGTTCTTTTATTAAAAAGTATTAATTTGGTGAGGGATTGGTGATATTGTGTACAATGAGCTGGTTTTCTTATGCCAGGGAAGATATGGAAGCCATAAGTTTGGACTCATGAACAGATAATTCAATAATCTCAACTAATAAGGTACTTATCACGCATTTGCTCCACTTCAAGAATTATTTTGGGATTGGAGAAATAGGAGGGAGTTGGAGAAGGGGCACAGATTGTCATTAAATACAGAAAGAAAGAAAAGAATTGTTAGATCCCAAGGAGCTTATTCTCCATTATCATATTGATTGTTTCCTTGGGATCTTATTTTCTTTTGCAATTTTCCCATGAACTATACTTCTTTTGGAGTTCCATACAGAGTCACTGTAATTTACCTAAAAGGAAAATGGTGACTAATCTAACATAGAAGTACAAGAGGCATCTCTGCAGAGTATAGAAAAATGACAAAATCTAAATATTCTATTCTAATCCCTGAAAACAATTGAGTGTGTTTATATTTTTTGGCTTAGACCTCATGGCCCTAATAAAATTTAAATGTGATGAAAGGCATCATTGATTGGAATGGATGAGCATGACTCCCACTCTGGCCTGAACACCAAAAGTGATATCCCCAACTTAATAAGACCAATATAGGGGTAGATTGTCACAGAGGAGTACATGACTGATACATTTTTAATACTTGTATTTATATTATTCTGAAAGTAAACATAAAGTTTCTGGAGCAGGGACATATTATTATGATTTACAGCAAGGGTCACATCATGGTGGGATGTCAGTGAAAATGGCAGAATTAGGACCTTTGAAAATTAAACCCTCCATAAGAGCAATAAAAAAATGGCAAAAAATATCAAATTCAAATTCAACTTTTTTAGAGCTTTGGAAATTAACCAAAGGCTTGTAGAAACCTGGGGAGCATTTAGTAGAGAAAAATGCCTGACTCTCAATTTAAAAAAAAATGAGCTTTGTTTTTATTTTGACATGTTCTGTTCTGATTCCAAACTTCCCAGAACAGTGGTAGCCTGGAAAAACAATAGCTTGCAAGCCTGGTACTAAAGGGAGCAGAACGGAGCTTCAGTTCTTTCAAAGCCTCTTTCCCAAAGAACAGTTATTATTTGACTTATCTAGTGATTTTTCTGGAAGATCTCACTCAAAATACTTGTCTTCATTTGACCTAACTCAAGCTTGCCCAGTGCTAAAAATCTTTTTTTTCTGGTGTCATTTGTCATAAACATTTACAGGCAAGAGCAGGCATCTCATGGCTGCCTGATCAATAACAATTGAGGCAAACAATAGATTAAACAGAAGCTTAAATATTTGCAAAATATTCATCTGACAAAGGATTAATACCCAGGATATACAAGGAACTCAAACAACTTTACAGCAAAAAACCAAATAACCCAATTAAAAAATGGGCAAAAGAGCTGAATAGGCATTTCTCAAAGGAAGATATATGATTGGCCAACAGACACATGAAAAAATGTTCAACCTCACTCAGCATCTGGGAAATGCAAATCAAGACTACTTTGAGATATCATCTCACTCTACTTAGGATGGCTACCATCCAAAAGACTGAAAATGATAAGTGCTGGAGAGGTTGTGGAGAAAAAGGAACTGTCATACACTGTTGATGGGGCTGCAAAATGGTGCAGCCTTTATGGAAAATGATATGGTGGTTTCTCAAACAATTACAGATAGATCTACCATATGACCCAGTGATTCCACTGCTGGGAATATGCCCAGAGGAATGGAAGTCATCATGCTGAAGGGATACCTGTACTCCAAGGTTTATTGCAGCTCTATTTACAATAGCCAAGAGCTGGAACCAGCCCAAATGTCCATCATCCAATGAGTGAATAAGGAAACTATGGTACATCTACACAGTGGAATACTACTCTGCTATAAAAAAATAAAATACTACCATTTGCAACAACATGGATGGACCTAGAGAAAATTATATTAAGTGAGACAAGTCAGGCACAGAAAGAGAAATACCACATGTTCTCATTTATTTGTGAGAGCTAAAAATAAATAAATAAATAAACACACAGACAAATAAGGGGGAGGGGGTAAGAAGAAAGAATAACCACAAAAATTCCTTGAACTATTTAAGTCAAGTGAACAGATGTGATGGGGGACGGGGAGGGGAGGGGGTGGAGAGGAATGGGTAAAGGCACATGAAAATCAACTACAATGTATTTTGAGAAGTAAAATATAAAATAAAAAATATCCACAGCTCTCTCCTAGTCAATGAAAAGGTTCTGAAAAAAAAAAAGTAAATGCTGAAGAATGAATCGTCCATAGGGGCTTTGAAAAGCTTCAACATGTACCTGGGAATCTAGAAGACCACATGCATATGTAGGGCTGTGCACATGCTCATGAAAGACCTGAGAAGGCCCTGAGCTCTCACCTCTGGCTGACCTTGAGGCCCTGCATAAGTAGGATGAGAAGGCTAAGGCAGAGCTGTAAATTGCCTGATTAAATGTTGAAGGCACACCTCAACATGCACACAGAGCCCCTCAGCAAAGACTGAGAGACATATTAGTTCAGGCATTTAATAAAATCTCTGTCCCATCATTAGCTGATCATAAAGCTAATTGAGTAGAGACTTCAGTGGCGACACATGAAAAAGAATACAGATTTTACAGAATTATTTCAGAAAAATTACTGAACAAACAAACAATAACAGCTATAACAAACTGCAACAACAAACCCTAAGGAGAAGAGAGAATCTGATTTCCAGAATTGCAACATTATATTATCTGAAATGTCCAGATTTCAATAGAACTTATGAGACATGCAAAGAAATAAGAATGTATGACTCACACACAGGAAAAAGCAATCAATTGAAGCTGTCCTCAAGGAAGCACAGACACTGGACTTATTAGACAAAGACTCTAAATCAGCTATTTAAAATATGTTCAAAGAGCTAAAGGAAAAAATGTCTAAAGAACTAAAGGAAAGTATAAGAAGGATGTCTCACCAAATAGATAGTATCAATAGAGAGATAGAAATTATAAGAAAGAGCCAAACAGAAATTCTGGAGTTAAAAAAAACAACAACCAAAATGAAAAATTCATCTAGAGAGACTCAATAGCAGATTTGAAGAGGCAGAAGAAAGAATCAGTGAGCTTGATGATAAGTCTATTGAAATTATAAAGTCTGAGGAACAGAAAGAAAAAAGAATAAAGAAAAATGAACAGAGCCTCAGAGTCCTGTGAGAATCTGCATACCAATATATGCATAATGGGAGTCCTAGAAAGAAAAGGTAGAGAAAAATGGGCAGAAAGAATATTTGAAGAGATAATGGCTGAGACATCCCCAAATTTGATGAAAAACATCAATCTACACCAAGAAGGTAAAAAAATTCCAAGTAGAATAAGCTCAAAGGCATTTGCACCTATACACATCGTAATTCAACTGTCAAAAGTCAAAGAAAAAGAGAGAATCTTGAAAGTAGCAGAAGAGACTTATCATATGTTATGGGTCAAATGTTTGTGTTTCCCCAAAATTCATACGTTAAAGCCCTAACTATCAATGTGATGGTATTGGGAGGCAGGGCCTTTGGGAGGTAATTAGGTTTAGATGAGGTCATGAGGATGACTTCCATGACAGGATTAGTGCTCTTATAAGAAGAGGAAGATGTCAGAACTTCCTCTTACCACCATGTGAGGATACAGCAGGAAGATAGCAACCTACAAGTCAGGAAGAGGGTCATCACCAGAACCTGGCCATTCTGGCACCCTGACCTCATAATTCCCAGTCTCCAGAACTGTGAGAAATAGATGTTTGTTGTTTAAGCCACTCAGTCAATGGTATTTTGTTATAACAGCCTGAGCTAAGACAGTCTATCAGAGACCTTCAACGAGATTTGCAGTGACTTTCTCATCAAAAATCATGGAGACCAGAAGGCAGGGGGAGAACATTGAAAAGTTCTGAAAGGAAGAAAATAAAACAACAGCTGGTAACCAAGTTTTTTATATTCAATAGACTATTCTTCAAAAATGAAAGAGAAATTAAGACATTTTCCAGATAAAAACTGAAAGAGGTAGTCTAGCAGACCTGTTCTATGAGAAACCTAAAAATAGTCTTTTAGGATGAAATAAAAGGACACTAGGCATAACTCAAATCCACATGAGAAAATAAAGAGCACCAGTAAAGGTAACTACACAGGTAATTATAAAAGACAGTATAAATGTATGTTTTGCTGGTAACTCCTTTTTCTCGCTATCTGATTTAAAAGACAACTACATCATGCAGTAATTATCAATATATGTTGATGGACACACACTGTATGAAGATGTAATTTGTGACAATAGCAGCATAAAGTAGAAGGGAAGCATAGAGCTGGAGAGAAGCAAATTTCTTGCATACCATTGAAACTAAGTTAGTATTAGTTTGAAGAACTGTTATAAATTAGATGTTAGTGGTATTCCTTGGGCAGCCACTAAAAAGACAACTCAAAAATATACAGTAAAAAAAAAACAAAAAAACCAAGAGAATTAAAGTGATAGACAAAAAAGTATCTATTTAACACAAAAGAAAGTAGTAATAAAGAGGAACAAAAAAGGCATAAAACATATAGAAAACAAATAGAAATGACAGACATAAATCCTACCTTATCAGAAATTTCATAAAATGTACATGGGTTAAACTTTTCAATTAAAAGTCAGAGATTGCTGAAAAATTTTTTAAAGATCTAACTTTACACTGTCTAAAAGAGACTCACTAGATTCAAAGACACAAATAGGCTAAAAGTAGAAGATTCGTGATGCAAACGGTAACCAAAAGAGAGCTAGAGTGGCTATACTGATATCAGACAAAATCAACTTTAAGACAAAAAACATTGTTACTAGAGACAAAGAAAGATCAATACATCAGGAAGATACAGCAATTATAAATATACATACACCTAACAACAGATCTCCAAAATACATGAAGAAAAACTGACAGATTTGAAGACAGAAATAGACAATTGAACAATAGCAGTTAAAGACTTCAGTGCCCCCACTTTCAACAATGGATAGAAAAACTAGAAAGATCAGCAAAAAAAAAAAATAAATAAATAAAAGATATGAACAACACCATAAGCCAACTTGACCTAACAGACATCTGTAGAAAACTTTACCCAACAAAAACAGAATACACCTTATTCTCAAGTGCACATGATAAATTATCCAGGACAGATAATACGTTAGGCCATAAACCAGACAATAATTTTAAAAGTATTGAAATCATATAAAATTTGCTCTCCATTCACCTGGAATAAAATTAGAAATCAATAACAGAAAATAATTTGGGAAATTCTAATGGTGTCTGTTTACATGTACAAGGGTAAAGGAATGAAGGAGAAAAGGGGATGGAGTTTGGGCCCTGATTAAACAACTTTTCAGCTAGAGTGAGGCACATTTTCATAGAGTTTGAAATTTCATTTATACAGCCAATATTTCAAACTTGATTCCATGCTTTTATAGCTTTACTAAAACAAGCCATTTATGAGATAACTGTGCCAATTATTTTTTTTTTGAAGTCTAAGATTTTATTTATTTATTTATTTTTTTAAATTTTATTTTGTCGATATACATTGTAGCTGATTATTGCTCCCCATCACCAAAACCTCCCTCCCTTTTCCCTCCCCCCTCCCCCCAACAATGTCCTTTCTGTTTGCTTGTCGTATCAACTTCAAATAATTGTGGTTGTTATATCTTCTTCCCCCCCCCCCCGGTTTGTGTGTGTGTGTGTGTGAATTTATATATTAATTTTTAGCTCCCTCCAATAAGTGAGAACATGTGGTATTTCTCTTTCTGTGCCTGACTTGTTTCACTTAATATAATTCTCTCAAGGTCCATCCATGTTGTTGCAAATGGCAGTATTTCATTCGTTTTTATAGCTGAGTAGTATTCCATCGTGTAGATGTACCACATTTTCCGTATCCACTCATCTGATGATGGGCATTTGGGCTGGTTCCAACTCTTGGCTATTGTAAAGAGTGCTGCGATGAACATTGGGGAACAGGTATACCTTCGACTTGATGATTTCCATTCCTCTGGGTATATTCCCAACAGTGGGATAGCTGGGTCGTATGGTAGATCTATTTGCAATTGTTTAAGGAACCTCCATACCATTTTCCATAGAGGCTGCACCATTTTGCAGTCCCACCAACAATGTATGAGAGTTCCTTTTTCTCCGCAGCCTCGCCAGCATTTATCGTTCATAGTCTTTTGGATTTTAGCCATCCTAACTGGGGTTAGATGGTATCTCAATGTGGTTTTGATTTGCATTTCCCGGATGCTGAGTGATGTTGAGCATTTTTTCATATGTCTGTTGGCCATTTGTATATCTTCCTTAGAGAAATGCCTACTTAGCTCTTTTGCCCATTTTTTAATTGGGTTGCTTGTTTTCTTCTTGTAAAGTTGTTTGAGTTCCTTATATATTCTGGATATTAATCCTTTGTCAGATGTATATTTTGCAAATATTTTCTCCCACTCTGTTGGTTGTCTTTTAACTCTGTGAATTGTTTCTTTTGCTGTGCAGAAGCTTTTTAGTTTGATATAATCCCATTTGTTTATTTTTCCTTTGGTTGCCCGTGCTTTTGGGGTCGTATTCATGAAGTCTGTGCCCAGTCCTATTTCCTGAAGTGTTTCTCCTATGTTTTCTTTAAGAAGTTTTATTGTCTCAGGGTGTATATTTAAATCCTTAATCCATTTTGAGTTGATTTTAGTATACGGTGAGAGGTATGGATCTAGTTTCATTCTCCTGCATATCGATATCCAGTTATCCCAGCACCACTTGCTGAAGAGGCAGTATAACTGTGCCAATTAATATTGAACAAGTCGCCTGGTAGGGAAAGTCTAAACTTTAGGAAGTTGTAGGAGAAGATAGATAGGCTTCAGCAAGAGATTAGTAAGGGAAATAGCATGAAATAGTGAAGAAATGAATCAGTACTGACTCACAGGTGAAAAAATGTGCCCTTGGTCCATTTCAGGGATGTACAACAGAAGTAAAAATGAAGGAAATGGTCTCATAGTATTGGCATATGGGAAAGCCCAAGTCACTGAGTGTTGACTCTGATCTTTATTTTGCCTTGGAAAATACTTTGATCTTAATGATGTATCTGAGATGACATCAGATTCTTTGTATTACCTAAGCTAAGCTCTGGTGCTGTTGAATCCAAATGGAGAGCAAACCTTTTGCTATTCAGCAATGTAATGGTGAAACACTGAGGAGCTTATCCCAGAGGCTTTCTTATCCGTGGATTTCCTTCACTGATCCATGAAAGGGCTTCTTTGGTGGTGGCAACATCTCTGTGATGCTCTCATTAATCTCATTTGCATCTTGGTTTCTCAAGCAGTTTACCCAGACTTTTACTATAGATTTATCACATTTAGTTGTCTATATATAGCGTCTAACTTTATTATCTTACAGGGCAGGAGCTGGCTCATCATAGTTTGTTAAAATGAAATGAAACTAGTAAAATAATTTTTGTGCCTTTGTTTCCAGAGATCTAGAATTATCTATCTAGGCTTTTAATTTAGAAATACCTACCCCACCACCAGCCTCTACTAGCAATCCACAGCTTGAGGATGGTGGCCTGAAATTGGGAGCAAGAGAAAGCGAGAGAAAAGTTGGACAGAAAGGAAATGTCAGCTCTTAGTTCTCCGCTCCTTAACATTAGACATTTCTTAAGACATCCTTTGTGCAATAATAGGACGATAGAGAACTTTGAGTCCTAATTTTGGATTCTCAACCCATACTTTCTTTTTCTCTTATTCAACCACACACCTGAACTAGAGGTGCCAGGTGGCATACCCCACCAGAAAGCAATCCAACTTTTTCAGTATCAAAAAGATGAAAAATGGGTCACAGAGTTGCTCCTCGGAGGTGAGCAATGGGTTGGACTGTTGTGAGAGCCCAAATAAACTTATTTGAATTGTTTGATACAATAAGTAGCCTCCCTGACCAATATACTCTGTGTGGTGCCTTCATTATGTAGATAGATTTTTCTGTGTGGTCAGTGAAAATGGTTGCCACTAGCTTCAGTCTGACCTGGATCCAACAAGAAGAGGATCCCTTCACTCTGTTCGCATGTCAATGCCAAAACAACTCTAGTCATCAATGACCTATGTCACTGTTTCCGGACCAATTATGGTATCTAAAGTAATGAAATGGTGTGACTTAGTGATTAGGAGCATGAAATCTCAAGCCAGACCGCCTGGAACAGAATCCAGGAGCTATAATGTTCTACCTGGGATACAATGGACTGGCTACTTAACTTCTCTACGCCTCAGTTTCTCCATCTGGCATTATTGTGAGGAACAAATGAGTTCATATATGAAGAGTTTAGAAAAGCAACGGGTAGACAAGAGAGCAAGCACTTATGTAACTTTGGCCCAGCTGGGTCATCTGTCTACTCTTGTGGCTAAGAGTGCATATATGCTGGGAGATGTTGTAATTGAAAGAAATACCTGGAAAAGAAGTGTTTTGCAGTTCACGAAGTACTCTTACGTCTATTTTTTCCATTTGACTCTTACCCCAATCCTGCAAGGAGGTCATATTATTTTTTCCCTTTTACATGTGGGGAAACAGGCACAACTAGCCCTATGTCACACAATTAGTGAACAACAGTGATGAATCTTGAACCCAGGACTTATGAACTTTCCACAATACCCTGAGTTGTACAGTTATTGACAGAGAGGCAGTGATTATGGGCTCAGCCTAGCCTGAGCTGCTGGATAATATTTCGGGATAACGCAGCCCTGTCTAATCTGTGATTTAAAGTACTCCTCAGGAAATAATTTACTAGGTGCTGTGATCTATTGTTCTCTGGCATCTAGAGGCACACAGGACCGTGTGGCGCTTCCACCTGTTTAGGCACTCACTGGCTTGGTGTTTGTGGTGGCCATGGTGCTTGAGCTCTGAAGATATCGTCTGGTGCTCAGAAGTCTGTACAGAGTCTCATTAACTGAGTAGGGTAAACAGGTTGGAAATACAAAATGATCTGGACATAGAATATAATCCCTGATTCAAATGTGACTTGTGACTTTTTTTTAAAAAAAAAGAATCTGAATGCAGCTTACAAATGCATAATCAATTTATACATGGTATAGGGAGTCTTTATACCAGGCCAGTGTAACTAGAAGTTATAGGCAAGAACTTGGACTTTGGTGTCCGACACAGATCTGGTTTGTTTTTGTTTTGATTTTGGTCTTTTGTGCATCAGATTGATTTTCCTTCAGGATACATGTGGGCAAATAGAGAAAAAACAAAAAAACTTACTCAGATTGGGCCTTAAATTTAGGAATGAGGAAAGGGTAGTGTTCACTTGTAGAGAATTTCTTAGAGCTGTGTGACAATGTCCGGTAGGGGAGGGTGTGGTAGAGCCCCCAAATACCACGCCATCACTTCTTGCTCCCCCTGAATGTGCTGCTGCTGCATCCATCAAGAGATGGAGTCTGTCTCCTTTCCTCTTGAATCTGGGCTGGCCCTGGAACTTACTTTGACCCATAGAATTGGCAGAAATGACACTCAGCCAGTTCTAGACCTAGACTTTAAGAAGTAGGGCAGCTTTTACTTTCCCTCTGGGAAGCCAGACTCCATGCTGTAAAAAAGCACAGGCTAGACCACCTTGGGAGTGACTGTGTGGAGAGAGAGAGACCACATGGAGGGACCAAGGCCTGGGACCGAACACTTCTTGGACCTTCTTGCCCAGCTGGCCTGTCAGCTGAAGGCAGCTGAGTTATGACCCTAGACAACGCCTTGTGGAGCAGAATTGCCTAACCAAGTTCTAAGGAAATACCTGACCCACAGACATTTTGAGATATGTCATTTTTGTTTTAGCCAGTGAGTTTTGATGCGGTTTCTTATAGAGCAAGAGATCTTTCTGCAACAAGGGGTATCCCTCAGAAGCTTCTGATGGGAAGTCAACCCATTCTATTTTCTTAATGTTAATTCCCAGCATGATGATGACAGGGAGAAATTAACCAAAGCAAATAAAAGATGGAGATCTTAGTACAACAGCCCTTTTCCATTTTTCTATTTGGAAACAGCATCCTCTGATGATGGCATTTGTTGAGTCCATTCAAGAGAATTCCAAATCTTCATTCAATTCAATTAAAAAATACTTACAGATAATCTCCCAGGAGCTGGAGGCACAGCCCCGGACATGAGAGACAGGACCTCTGGTTTTTGGATCTTAGACTCTAGTGGGGAAGCCAGGGAAGAAATTACAAATATGATGAGAGTTATAAAAGGGAAGGTACAGGGAGCAAAAGATGAGACAGTTTTTCTGAGAAAGTCAATTTTAGGTTAAGACTGGAGGAGGAATAGAACTTGAAAGGGCAAAGGGGGGTGAGGAGGCAGAGGAGAGGCAGGCAGAGGCCATGCGAGAGCAATAGAGCTTTTGGTTCATGTGTGAAGGAGTGGGGCCCAGCTCTTCAAGGCGGAGGTCATCTGCTGTCACACAGACTTCCGCAGGTGTGCTGCACTGTGCAGCCATTTCTAGGCACTCCTGTTCTTACTCTCCTTCCATATTCAAGCCGTATTCAGGAGCTTGGAATGCTTCTGGCTGTTTTCATCCTTTCTAGCCCAATCTTCTTTCCCTTCCAGATCTAGGCTCTGCTCTGATTCTTTCAGCTCCTCAAGTTACTTGAGATTCAGTCAGAGTCCCATGGGCTCTGTAAGCAGGGGTGCCATGACCAACTTTTATAGTTCGGTCTCCTTTTCGAATCAGCATACATGTGGACTCATTCACAGTCTCTCTCTCTCTCTCATTCTCTTTAACACATGCACATGTGTGCAAACACACACACATGCACACACACACATAGTTGTCAACTATATCTTTTCAAGTCATGAGTTCATGGAGAAACAGAACAACACGTCCTGCTCTCCCTTTTTCTTTTCTAACCACTAGAGTCCTCCTCTGGAAATGTTCTGGGTCTCTGAGATTTTATTCCCCAGAGTCATCAAACACGGACTCTACTACTTATCTAAGTCACCTACCTTATCTGAAATTCAGCTTCATCATTTATAAACTGGAAAAGTACCTGCCCCTTCAAAGAGTTGTTGTGAAGAATAAATTGATTTATACTCATGAAAATACGATTCAAATACTTATCTTATGATTCTTCCTGGTCACAGAATCCAAAGTCGTCTGTGTCTGATACAGGCATGAATCATGATATTGAAAAGGTTAAAACAATAACTGCAACAAAACACGTCAGCCAGATGGAAGCTGGTCTCTGTGAAAGGCAGCTTTAGCTTCAGCCAACGATTATAATTTAGGAAGTGAACATCTCAAGGCTGGGGTCACCAGACAGTGTGCTTGGTTGGTGGTCTGAACAACCCTACACAGACGATGGGAACATGACAAATACTTTCTGCTTCTGTGCATTCTGGTGGGGGGGGGAAGATGACGATCATCACTGAAGGTCTTCTCCCATATGAAGGTTGGGGCTGAAGGTGCTGTTGAGGACTGAAAGGATTTAGCCACTTTCCAAATGATGCCCTTGGGAGGTCTTCTCATGTCTGGATTCACTGATGAGTGGGCAATTACTTTCCACCAATCTGGCTCTACTCTTTGGCTTTCCAATTTACTGCTTGACTGCAGGGCCAATCAGCATATTTTTGCAGTAGAATCTCGCTGGTTGGCAGAACAGCTGAGCCCGACAGCTGTGTTTGGAGTGCCACAGGCAATTAACCACACATCGCTATTTCAATGAACTAGTTTTACAGGGACTCAATGGTGGGCGGATGTCTTGTGAAATGCTCTTGTGGGTTTGGACAGTGGGCCACATTTCGTGATTCAAGACACATGGCCACTTTGACTGTAGAGTCAAATTTCCAGGCAAATAACCAGAAGAGTCTTAAGGGAAAGCCAGGTGAAACAGGATAGTCACTGCGTCATCAAACAGCACTAAGCCATGGTCTGTTAAACATCTCTGGTGGCAGTTGAAGCTTCTGGAGAAAGTATATTGAGTTTTTGATGCTGCCAGGGTACAAATTAGTAAATATGTTCCAATAAATTTATTAATGTTCTGGTGACAATTCACATTTGGGGATTAGTTTGGTTCCTGCCTTATTTTAAAGTAACCTTTGTTTCCCTAGGAGGTACAATAGGTCTACAGTGATAATAAAATGATAATCTCTGATTCAGCCTCCGGAAGCCAAACCACCAGATTCTCAGCAGTGCCCATTGCCACAGACTGAAAAATAATCCTCTATTTTTTCAGGGGCATCTAGGACCTGACACGTGCTCACTAATGGTTGGTGCTGCCTTCTCCATCTACCTCAATAGCTCTTACTGGGGCTCCTAGTCTCTGGGAGACGCTGCTGCTTGGTGTCTTGACTAAAAACTGGCCTAGGAGTCAAAGGATGAGTTTGTCCCTTGGCTCAGGGAGGTGAACTCCCCACCTAGCCTCTCTGTGCCCAAGGTTGGTTCACTGTCCCCTTCTCTCTCTCTACGTTCTTGCCCTTGGCAATCTCATAGCTACAGCTATTAGTTGCATAGGTTCAATAATTCAGTAGTCATTCAACAAATATTTACTAACAGCCCACTATGTGCTAGGCACTGTTCTTAGTGCTTACTGTAACACACACACACACACACACACACACACACACACACACACACTCCTGTCCTCATGAGCTTCTAGTGGCAGGAGGTGGACTATACACAGTTAAGCAAAATACATAGAATGTCAGAAAGTGATCAGGACAAGGGAGAACAAAAAAATAGAAGGAAGGCCAGTGAGAGGTGGGGTCCTGTCATTTTAAAAGCGGCTGGAGAAGGCCTCACAGAGAAAATGACTTTTGAGCAAAACCCTGAAGTAGGGAAGAGAGTGAACCATGAGGGTGAGGGGAAGGAGAGTGATCCAGGGGAGGACACAGCAAGGGCAAAGGCCCTGGGTGGAGTGAGCCTGGCAGGTTTGTGATACAGCCAGGAGGCTGATGTTGCTGGAGCCAAGGGTGCAGGGAAGAGTGGTGGAAGGTGAGTTCTGAAAAGTGTGTGGGGGTGCTGGTACCCACCGGGTGGGGCTGTGCAGACCTTTGCGAGGACTTTGGATTTTTCTCGGAGTAAGAAGGGAGGCTGTGGCAGAGTTTTAGCTGAAGAGAGATCTGAATTATGTTTAGAAAGATCCCATTGCCTGTTTTGTTGAGAATAGATTGGGGTCTGGAGGGGAGGAAGGGATTGCAAAACAGAAACAGCCAAACCAGTTAAGAGGCATCTGTAATAATCAGGACAGAAAGTGATGATGACTTGGACCAGGATAGCAGTGTTAGAGGAAGTGAAAAGATACTGGATTTTTCTAAGGCACAGTCAACAGGATGGGATGCAACAGGCTGCAGATCTACATCTCTGGTTGGCCTCTCTCCCTCGTGCCAGTCTCACAGTTTTAAACCATCTCTGGATGACTCTACCTGGATGTCTTTGCAGTGCTCCAAATTCATCATGCCCCAGGCCATCATTCCCTAATGCCACTCCCACCCTAACCACCTCTTCTTATATTTTCTGGAAATAGCAACTTAGAATCATATGAAAGTTTTACTCTCCATATATAATAGTTGATAAATTCTAAAGATTCCTCCCTGATTGCCATTTGAATCCACACTTCCTTTCTAATCCTACCACCATAACTGTAGACTTCCCTTATCTCCCTCCTGAAGATTCAATTCTACAAATACTGAATATCTATTATGGGTAGGTCAACGCTGGAAGGGTCCAGTGCAACCCCGGCCCTCCAAGTGGTTAGCTAATAAGGAGATGAGACCATAGTAAGATAGGCAAGCGCATAGCTGGTCACAAAGTAGCCACCATGAGGCTTGGACTCCCAGTCCCTCAATCACACTGGGGCAGGGGCTGGTGCTCACACCACCTGCAAATGCTGAGCTCGCAGAAGAAGGCCCGAGACATATCCCATTGCTATTATACCCCAGCTCTTGCTGAGTGCTTCCTTGGCCTCCAGGTTAACAGACCCACGGTCATTATCCTAGACAGACAGGACTTGCTGCAGTGCAAGGACCACCATCTCTGGATTTACATACACCACGGCTGGACTCTCAGCTCTGTCATTCATTCCCCCCAGGCCTTTGAGTGGGTTGCTTAATTCTCTCTGAGCTAGTTTTCTGGAGTTTAAAGACAGTAGATATAAGGTGGCTTGCACAGTTGGCATTTGATAAACACTCACTATTATTGGATGCCACTTTCTCTCCCTTCTGACCTGCCTCTCACAAGGCCACTAGATTCATTTCCCCAAAAAACAGGTCTCGGATTGTTACGTAGTTTGCATGGCAATTTATCATAAACAATGCCTTGTCATAAGGAATGTGATGTATGTGAGTGTTAGTAAACTTTAAGCCACACCTCTTTTTAAGACTCTGACATCCTGAAACCTTTTCACCAATAGAAATCATCTTCTTGCTTTTAAAGACAAGCCAATGGAATTGGCTTTGTTTTTGTTCCTTTTTGCTCTTCTTGTTTCTTTTTAGATAAATCAGTAAATTTTAAAGTATTTATTAAGTGCTTGATCTGTCCCTGGGCTGGGGAACAAGAGATAAGAAACATAATATTTACTTTCTGCTTTCAAGGGTCTGGTAGTTGAATGGGAGAGACTGGATTCATATGGAGACTGGAGATGTATGAAACAATTAGAGAAATATAACAGCAAGAGAAAATCTAAGAAATGAAATGAACATTCGGAAAGATAAAAGGAGGCTCTATGGGAACTCACACTGAATACCAAAGATTGGATAGGTGGAGATTAGATAGGTAGAGACAGGGGAAAGGTGAGGAGAGGAAATTCCAATTTGGATCAATGATACTCTGTTGTCTTTAACTCTCTGTTACAGTCTATTTTCTCCTTGACGGTCTCATTTGGAAAATTCTCCATTGACACTGATGAAGATTTAGCTTTGTTAAGTCTATCGAATTAAAAAACTTATTTTAGAACCTCCATAATGAACCCCCTCTGCAGAAGTCCTCTGCAATGCTTGGGCATTTCAACCTTCCTTTCATTTTCTTCTACCCCTTGCTGAAAGGAGGACCTGTGTTGGACAAACAAAGCCTGATAAAGAAGCTGAGGTCACACATATCAGCTTTTCTTTTCTCCTGGAGTTTCAAACACCCAAGTAAAGCAAAGTTTTCCCCATGGAACCCAAACAGCTTAGGTTTCCAGTTTTAAGTCAGAAGATTGTTATTATGCAATTTGTTCTCACTATTTTTCTCATTTCACATTGGAATGTTGATCTTAAGCAACTGTCTCTTCTACAAAAACACACAAAGAATCTTTTAACACAATAATATCCCTTTTTATTTCATTTGGCTGGGTAAAGACAGCTTTGTGCAAAGGAATTTAGAGCTTGTTAACTGAATCTTGGTTAATCCCACTTGAGTTTAAAGAGACTAGATTACTGTTTCCCTTCCTTTTCCTGGAAGTGAGACTTAAATTTAGTTTTATTTCATAGAACTTCTTGGACATAGGGCTTTATCCAAAGATAGGACTTTTAAAGCAGCAGAAAGCTATTTACTTAAAACCTAATGGCGCCCTCAAGTGGCACATCCCATTTCAAGATTCTAAATCTCACGGCAGCTCTTTCAGGTTAGTTTACTAAAAACTGGAGAAATTATTTTTTCAATGATCAAAGCTATCAGTTAGGTTTATTATTTTTTGAAACGACTATGCATACTCCCCCTTATTAGCCTTTGATCCCTGGAGCACTTGAGATGTTTCTTGCTATCTGCTGCCACGAGAATGAAACTTAGATGCAAGCACCGATGCTACAGAGCATGGTTGATGGATGATTTCACAGCACATTCTCATGGGAAGGGTGCCTTCACTCTTAGAATCAGTGATTCCTGTTGAGTTGATGTTTGAGCAAGGGAGGGGACTTGAGAAAATGGGTAAACACTTTGAAACTAAGCATGCTCTGCCCTTCTTCCTCCTTCACATGCAGCTTCAAGAAGGCACAATGATTTACACTTCACCAGGTAGTAAATAGTGCTGAATTCTTTGGTTTCCTCAGAAGCGTCAGTGATCAAGTTACTGGTGGGATGAATGAACCACTTTGATCATTATTTTTTAAGGCCGACTCTGAACACAAAATCTTTGAAGTAGATGGATTCAGAGCTTCCCACAGGCGGGCAAACCTTTACCAGACCTCACATTCCTTTGTGCAGTAAGAGTGAGACATTTGATGTGACAGACAGGACAGCTGAGGGCTGAGGATGCATAATCCAGTGTCTGTTGCATGGGTGTTATATTAGTCACTTGGCCCAAAGACTCAGCTCCCTAAGAGACTGGGAAGTACTGCACTTCCCTTCACTTCACCAGGCTGAGTGGTCTGATCAAAAGTCACCAGTAGCCTAGCTTGGCACATACAGATATGGTCTGGGGTCTGGAAGGGCAATTGCATCACACAACGTCGGTCAGGGAAGGAGCCTAGAATAAGTCTCACGCTTGCACTTTCCCACTAGTTTTGGCAATTTATACAGACCTCACAGAAGTGTCAAAGCAATGATCTAAAAGCTTAAAAACTACAGGAATAGAGAGAAAAGCTTTAACGCATTGTCCCTTCATTGCTTTGATAATGGAGGATCAATTTCAGTGGAGTGTCATGGAGATTTACTCATGAGTAAGGAAGCACACTGGTTCAGTAGACACCAGAAGGATTTTGTTGTTGTTGCTAAGCTCATTAAAATTCCCAGGAGAGCAATGAACATGCCACTCTGCTGGCTAGGGCTGTACAGATGGCCAATCTGACTTAGTAGATGAAAAGAAGCTAAAAGAGCCAAGAAAGAAAAAACACAAATTCAGGTGTGTTTAGTTGGCATGAAAGAGAGTTTCCCAATTCTTATGCGCCCTCTTCAGGGAAGGGAGCTGTGTACATTTCTCCTTTCTTTGTTCTCTTGGCACATAAAGTTGATTCCGTTAAGTTAAAACAGTCTGGAAGATTGGGCAAAGGCTCATGATCCATGCTTTTATAAGTGCATGTGTGTTGGGGGGAAGAGGACAGCACCCTTCAAGGATAGAACGTCCCTGTTAGCTCTTCTCCTGGAAAGCTGAGCAGACAGTGGGGATTGATATCTGGAGACACATGCATTAAGACTTAGGCTCATGATGCACACTAGCCACTAGAGGGCGACCCTGTGCAGTCATCACGGCCCAGAAGCCCAGACTCAAATTCCAGTCCTACAGGTGCCGCTTTGGATGTACTGCAGGATTCTCAACTTCAGCATTATTGGTATTTTGGGCCAGATAATCTTTGTGGTGAGGGTGCTATCCTGTGCATTGTAGAGGGTTTAGCAGCATATCTGGCCTCTAACCACTAGATACCAATAGCACCTGCCCCCTCAGTCATGGCAATGAAAAATATTTCCACACACTATGAATGTCCCTTAGAAGGCAAGATCATCCTTGGTTGACAACCACTTGTGTATTGAGTGTTGGGTCTAGGTTCCAGTCAGTCCATTGTTTTAAGGCTCAAATGGGAAGGCCCCCAAAGGCTCTTGTTTAACCAGGGATTTACGGACAACTGCATTAAAAGATACAGCAGTTGTTCTAGCCAAGTCTCTAGTCATTCCCCAGGTAAACCCCAGATCCAGGGCCCCCAGCCTAAGTGGCTTTGATCAAGTCCATCTGATGTGATATAGGTGCAGATCTCACCTTCTCTCTCTGCACACTGTCTGTCCCCTCTGTTCAGAGCCTCCTCCTCCAGCTCCTCCAAGTGTACAGACTACCAGGAGGTGAGGCATTCTGTAAACTAATTTACAGTAAGGTTTGCTTGTCATCTGGACTACAGCAGTGCATCATTTTGCTGAGGGATATGCACATTTAAAAGGAGGAAAGGCCTGAAATAGGGTGCTGTTTAAGCCTACGAAATGAATCTCCAACAGCAGAATTCCAGGCACCATGGAATCTTTAAAACGGGACTAGTAATGGTATTTGCCTCTAAAAGTTGTGTGAATTAAATGAGTAAAGCACTTACAACAGTGCCTGGAAAACAGCCAACACTCTTGAAATGCTAGTTGTCTTGTTTTTGTTACTTTTATTACTACTATTATTATTTTTCTTATCTATCCAGGAGACTATTTGGGAAGAAGTAGGATAGCTTATAGCCTGAACTAATTTCCCATAAACGAACCTGGTCTTTAACCTCTAACCTCCACACTGTGCTGTGTCCATACACCTAACAAAAATTTATCCATTGTGCAGAGCTCAATACTAAAAACTAATCCACCTTGAAATTTTCCCCCTTCAAATTCACCCTTGAATATTCTACCCCAAGCCCCAAAATCATTGAATAAATGAGCTCTAGGTAAAATGGAAACAAATGTTTGTGAAGCATCTACACTATGCAATGTGCCATGGGGCTATCTAGATTACTAGACATAATTTTGTAATTAATAAAGATGCAGGCACTCAAATCGCCAGGACACCCAGCAGGGTGTAATGAGAGCAGAGGAGAGCATAAGGTGTATGGGATGGCAAGGAGGGAGAAGTGACTTCCCACACAGCAATGTGGGGAGGAGGGCACTTGGAGAATGGGGTGGGCGAGAGTATTCTGAACCTTTCTTTTGGGCCTCTGGGTTTTATCACATTACCAGGAAGCAGCTGCCCCTCAATTACAGAGTCAGAGACTCGGTGCAGTGGAGGTGTCAGTTTCACACGTGCCATCTGTAGAATCTGAAACGTCAAACTCATGCAGAGACCATGTAGCATTTTTTGAACTTTCCAACCATGCTGCCTGCATTCATGTTCTGGATGGTCTCTGAGAAATGCTCCATAGAGAGCAAATGAACTAAATCACAAGTTTTGCTGAGCCAGAGAAATAGGAGCCTTCTTGGAAGTGCACAGCCATTGCCTAATTTTCTCAGTCCCTTCCAATTCAAGCAGGGAAGTGTGTTGACAATCTCTCTGTGTGTGTGTGTGTGTGTGTGTGTGTGTGTGTGTGTGTGTGTGTGTGTGTGTGTGTGTGTGTGAGAGAGAGAGAGAGAGAGAGAGAGAGAGAGAGAGAGACAGACAGACAGACAGACAGACAGACAGGGAGATTGATTGCCAATTGCTTTACACTGAAAGGAAGATAAGGGCTGCCCATGAGTGAGCAACATTAGGTTTTACCCCTATGTTAGCAGCAGAGTCAATGTTGTATTGTCTATGGATTCATTTACTTTAAAATAAATTGTGCAAGAGAGTAGATTTTAGGTACTCTTACCACACATACAAAAAATAGAAAGAAAAGAAAAAAGATGTGGAATGATGGGTATGTTAATTTACTTCATTGTGGAAGTTGTTTTACTATGTATATGCTTATCAAGGTAAGTAGTGTGATCAAAACATCATGTGTACACCTTAAATGTATACAATAAGAAACAAAAAAGTAAAAATAAAAAATGACACAATTTGTATAAGCTGTGTGATTTTTGTGTGCAAGTTAATTCCAACATTCATCCTAGGGATGATTAATAATCTTTAAAATCCATTAATTAGCTGTGCAGAATCCTAAACAGAAATCTAAACCTCAAAAGTGAATTTCTTGGCACTTAATGAAATAAAACCTAAGAGGGCTTAGGTTTTGTTAGTAGAAAGGATGTCAGAAATGATATTAAGTGGTGAAATTTGTGATGTTGAGGAAGAACGTGATTGAGAGGGCTGTACAGGACTCACGGGCCTTTAGTGAACATGATGTGGCACATGTGAATGAGGTTTAAGAATCTGGTAGGCCCAGGACTTTAACAACTGCTTTCCAGGTCTAAAAATCCCTTGGGTCCTGCTTCCGTTGGCTTCAGGGAGGACTTTGTCACCTGACTTGAATACAAAGATGGGCGTTTACTCACCTTGGGACGTGCCTTTCATGCAAGTGGTGACTGTGTGGCCAAGGCAGACGGTGGGACCTCTTCTGCCACCCACAGGCTGTGGGACTGAATTATGGCTTTAGGTGCAATTTGTCTCTTTCATTGCTCTGCCCCTGATGGTGAGGGTGTGGTGAAAGGAATGTCCAACCCCATGCACCTAAAACCACCAGAGGATCAGCTTCCGATATTTACCTGAAAACAGCCTGATGTTTGCTGAATGGCCAAATGAACGTAGGCCAGTTTGCAGCAGAGCAAGAAGCCCTTTGACGGTAACTCTGGGGACAGGGAGCTGGCAAAGACATTTTGTTCGAAAGCCTCATTTGGAAATACAGGTTTCCCGAGGAGGGGGGACCCTGCGGCCCCCCACGTTCTGTGAGGCTGCTGTCTCATACAGTGAGGGAGCCACCATCGGGCAGATCTCTTGACTTCTCTGCAGGGTTCCACGAGGAGCCCTGAGCAGCGTCTCCAGGGACAGAGGCTGTGGGCATGCGCAGCTGTTTCCTGGCTACTGCTCCACCAGGGGACGTTTTCCAAGCCGTTGAAATGAGGATGCCCTGAGGGTGCTCTAGCTAAGTGCGTGGCATGGTGCTGCGGCACCAGAGGCAGCGTGTCCCGGTGCCTAGGCCTTTGGTTTCAGAGACACTGACCTTTAGTCCTGACTCTCTTACTGGTGGAGGAGGAGGGGAAGCAGGAAGGAGATTCATTCCTCCTCCCTTTCTATTTGGTAAAAATAGAAGCTGCCAGCTAATTATTAAATAGGAAGAAGAGATGATGAGGTCACAGAGCTAGAGGGGTGAGAGAAACCCAGGTACACTTTAATGGTGTCACTTGGACGGTCTCCCCCAGTTTTAGCAACTGTTTCTATAACTGCGTGTCCTACAGGGAACTTCAGAGTGGATTGTGCTGATGGACTAATCCTGAATCTAATCTCAGCTGAAGGAGGTACCTCCTATGGCCTTGGGTCTGCAGAGCTGACTCCTAGAGGAAATAGAAGAAATCCCCACTGGCTCCTGTGAGTCCGCCTATCTGTCTTAACTTTCTTCCTTCATCTTAGGCCTTGTTCCCAAATGCTGGGGGGGGGTGGAGGGGAGGGAGACACTCACTGAAGTGGTTGTTATTGATTTGTGTTTCTGTGTGAGGAATTCCAGCCCTTTCTTCATTAGAGCAGGTTTTCATTACGAGAAACTATGAAGACAGCAGAGGAATCGAAGGATCTCTGTGGGAGCAAGGGCAGGGCTGGCATTTTGGGATATTAGGATGTACACTTTACGGACTTCTAAATTTTCCCTGAGGTCTCCGAGTACTGCTGTAAAAGGAGTTCCTGGCTTTCAAGCATTCACCTAAGAAACCAATAAACTGGTGAATCTAAATGGAAAAAAGTTTCAAATTCATTTCTTTATTCCTTCATCAAATATTTATGAAGGAATGAAGAAATGAATTTGAACACCCCCTTCCCTCCACCCCTACCTGTGTATTATAAAATTCCTGCACCCCTCTTGATGCATAAGGCAATTCTCAGTGGTGGAGGAGGGGGTGTCTTAGGTCGTATACATATGTAAAAGGAAGTCTGCAGCTTCCGTGTGTTGAGGATCTGGGGTGCAATGTCCCTAAACATCTAGGCACTTCCTGCAGTGAAGTCCTTATTGTAAATTCTTTTCCACAGATGAGGAGATGAGTGCGAGGTGATAGGAAGTAAGAGGTGGCTCAGGTCACATAGGGTCTTGCAGGTCATTGTGAGGATGTTGGCTTCTTTTCCATCTGAGAGATGGCTAACATCAAAAGCTTTTCTGGTTTTCTTGCCTGAGTGTAACAGAAGCAGCATCTCCCCATGGTACCCAATTAACAGAACTTTCAACTCTCTTGAATTCCTAGCCTTCCACTTTATCTGCCTAGGAAAATCCCAACCCTGGGTCAATACCATACTTTGCCTCCTGTGTCTGATGCAGGATCTGCACTACAGGAGGAAATGACCCAGTCATGCAGGCTGACAAAACATCAACCTCGTACACACATTTGTATATGTAGTGGCTCCATAACTTATTGCTCCAAATGGGACAGTGTTGAGAGTGAATTGATACTATGAATAATTACAACAGGACAATAGGCATAAACTAGGACTGTCTTGAACACACCAAGAGTAATGGTCAACCTATTTATAAACAATTTTACATAACGGAAGGGAAGGGAAGGAAGATGAGACCAAAGACCAAACCTTACAAGACTAACTTAGCAGACATCCTTGCACCCCAATTCACAGAGAAAATTGAGTCTACCAAATTCAATTTCCTGCACTCTGACCTATAAGCTTGTCATATGCCTAAGTTCATCCTCCCCTCCTCTCCTGGTTAGGGCAAACCTCCACTTGCACTGGACCCCATTCCCTCTGGCCTTTTTGAGGAACCACCTCTAGTCTAGCATCCCCTCTCTTCTCTGTAATCTTCAATCTCCCCCTTTCTATTTTTCCCAGCCTAAAAGTGTGCTCTAATGCTAAGAATCCTTTCCCTGATATTATGTTCCCCTCCCCCTATAATCTGACTTCACTCCTGCTCTTCTAATCCAAACTCTTCGAAGCAATCTCTGTACAGGATGTCTCCTCCTCTTTGCATTCCATCCATTCTGGGCAGTCCAATTTCTGTGTCTCGCTGAGCTGGTAAAGCTACTCTTATCAAGGTTAGCTCTGTCCTCCAAGTGGCCAAAACCAGTGGATGACGTCATCTTGATCTTACTTTGCCTCTCTCGAGGACTTTGGCACTGTTGAACATTCCCAGTGGGCGCTCTTGACTCCTTCGTTCTCCATGTAGCAGTCTTCCAGTTCTCTTGGTGCCTCTCTTAGGCTGCTCATTTGTCCTCTCCTCCATATCTCAGTCATCACCAGTACTTTGCAATGAACTAATTGCACATGAAAATATAAAGTACTTAGCTGTTTCTACTTCCTGCAGATGGCACCAGAGACACAGGCTTGTAAGCAGGTGTGCTAACAAGGCTCTTTATTTCTGACTTGAAAACGCTCAGTGCTCTGGATCTGGAGGGGCCACTTTGGCTGAGGGGTCTCTTTAGAACCCATTTCTTCTCAAGTCTCACCCAACTGTGGGGTGAAGGTAGGACTGAGTCACATGTGTATACTGCATAAGGGGGAGGCAAAGCAGCAGTAAGTGCTTCTTTGGAAAGCAGAGTTCAACAATTTTAAACCAACTTTCTAGCTCTAAAATAGCCAAAAATAGTTTCCTGTGGTGTCTTATATTTCTTTAACTACGGTTACCAGAAGGCAGCTTTGTGTTAGAAATGCCAAGTTCAGCAGAAACATGTCTTTCTCTAATGAGGCCTGGTGCCTGTCAGTGTTATGTCTGAGTTCCTGGGGCTGCTCCATGGGGAAGGGTGGTGGAGCCAATCTCTGGTTTTCCAGTTGCTGAGAAGGCCACATGTTAAATGGCCATAAACTACCCTGGAGATGTGGGACTCAGCATAGCTCTTCCGTGTGGGGCCTGACTCCTTATGGCTTTGTGGGTGGGTTTTGTGGGGAGCAGTTTCACACTCAGAGCTGGCTACATGGGCCCCCGTGTCACTTGGTGAGTGGCTTTACACCACAGTCTGTGGCCTGATGAAGATTCAATTCTGAGCAAAGCACAGCAGGAGATGGGGCAGTCGGAAGCAGAGAATTCCCCCATGTGGGTTTACAAGAATTCCCATTGTGGTTACAGACAAGAGCCATCTTTGTGTGTCCTGTGTTATTAAAAGGGCTCTGTAAAACTTCATTTGTGATGGCTCAAAGGTTCAAGGCATTATGGAATGCCAGAGCTGGCAGGGACCTCAGAGAGCAGCTAGCCCGGCCTTCTCATTTTGTTTAATAATGCTTTTGAAATGCCAATGGTGGTTTGACCCCCATAATTGCATCAAGTCATAGGACATCAAAATTTTTTACATTCTTTCAGTGGTAAGCTATTCATCACTGACAGCAAAACAAGAAGTGGTACCCAGGTGAAACTTGAAGGCTTTTTGTAGTTAAATTCCTCAAATGTATATCATACTGTCAGCATTCAGGACTTCCCCATTCCTTTATTAACCTGTTGCTAGCTGACTTCTGTCCTCACCCTCTGCAGAAACAGTTCTCAGGGCATTACCAGAGGCCATCCAATGGGCTCTTCCCAGGCTCACCTCTGGGAGCCCAGTCACTCCTTGCAACTCTCTCCCCTTTTAACTTCAGAGACACTGCACCTCCTGGTTCTTCTCCTTTCTCTCTGACATGAACCAGTTCCTGGATGAGCTGTAGTCAAAGTTTAGGATGCTTCTCAATACCAAATCTTTGATCTGTGCTGCAGATTCTAGAAGTCACAGAAGAACAGGCCAGTCAGCCTGATCCACAATATTGTCCTCTAACCAGAAGTGGCGGAAATCATAGTTTGAGACATTAATTGATAGTTTTGGTCTTTGTGAGCACCCCTTCATTTACCATCCAAACAGATAGTTTGTGTCTATAAACGCTGCTCCCAAGGGTTCAGGTTTTTGGAACACAAAAGCTTCAATAGCTCGGGGGCTCCGTCTGCCCTCTCCCCTGCTACATCCCTCTGTGAGGCAGGAGTGGAGGGAGACGGCACATTCCTCTCCAGGTCAAAAGAGATTGTGCTGGACTAAGGAGAAGAGTGACTGGGGTAGCTGGGAGGAGAGAATTAAAGAAGGGGGTTTTGAAACCCCTCAAGGCTGACCTTGAAGAAGTTGGCAAAGACCAAGATGGAAAGGCCTTGCTGCCAGGTGGTGAGCCTGGCCGAGGACGTAGGCACTGCCTGAGAGCTGAGTCTCAGTCCACGGACTCCCAGTATCCACCAGAGAGAAGCTCCTCGTGCCTGTGCTCTGGGACGAAGCTCACAATGTCCTCTGTTGATGTCAAGTGAGGACTTTGCTCTTACTGGGCAATCACCACCGAAGGAATGAAGCAGGTCCTAGCCTGGTCCCCAGTTTAATTCTTCCATGTGGAAATCGCCTCTCACAATCCCTAGGATTCTCATAAACTCAAGAAAGGGTGGAGGACTAGATACATAATGAGGGTGTTGCTGGTGGGGGAGCCCACATGGGTACTTGATCGGGATAAACTGAACAAACTTGAGAAGTTACACGAACTGACATCCTGAGATGCTACCCTTCTCCTTCTCAGAATTCTGCTTCTCCTGTTATCCCTGGAACGGAAGCTGCCTCCCAAGGAGGAAAGAACAGCTGGAAGCAGAGGGCCTTCATGTCCTCCTCCCCCTGGGCCTTCTTACATCTTCTCCATTGACCCACTGTTCAAAGTCCAGCTCACATACCAAAAAACGCCCCACTCTTCTGTTCATATATGGCCTTTAGTTCTAGTTAGGGCCCTTTTCGTGGGGTTCTGTTCCTTGCAAGCAAACTAGTGTGGTGGAGTAATATATTTAAAATGAAAGAAATCCCTGACTCCCTCCACATCCAGCTACTTCCTTTTCCCACTGGTTTCTTCATGTCTTTGAACAGTATTATTCAAGGAAGGGATATCTCTCTTTGCTTAAAGGCAACTGGAATAGTTAACAGTGAGAATGCTGCCTACTGTCACGGGTCCAACGTGATATGGACGATGTCATTTAACCTTACAACATTCATATGGATTAAGTGCCACACCATGTCCACTTTTCAGGTGATAAAACTGAGGCACAAAAGTTAAGCAATATGCCTTGTTGAGTGGTGGAGCTGGGATTTGAACCTCTCATTACTCACACGCTCAGGGGTTATAGAGCCCACGTGAAAAGCGGCCTCCTTAAATAATTGGACTGTTACCCAAGCTGCTCCTTAGCTGCATTTTTTACCTCCTTCTTGCAGTTATTATTTAAACTTGGACCTTGGGGGCCTTCTGGCCTCAAAGGGGAAAAGGAGGCTGAATGAGCTTAGGTGGATTTCTGCAGAGTCAGACTGGCCCCACTCCAGTCCTCTTCTGGTTTTCCAAGCTGCCTGTCCTACTATCATACATGCCTCAGCTTCCACATTATTAGCTCTGGGTTCTCTTTGGGGGCAGAATCTCCCTTAAAGTGTTTACCTTCCTACAAGTCAAGGAAGAGCAGAGAACATTTGTACTTTCCTACTTGGGAAGCATTTCTTGTTTTCTACTCAGAGCAGCTATCTTGAAATATTCCCTTTGGGGCTGGGCAGAGCTCTCCTTTCAGCCTGGATATAGACATTCGTTGCCTGTGCTCCAGGTCACTGAATTTATGTCAGATTTAAGGGGCTGTGTGCATTTTGCAGGGTAACAAGGGACCTCTCGGTTGCTGGAGGTAGTTGGTCCAGCTGGAATTGCTCCACTCTCTGTAGGAAGAGGTTCTGTTCCTTGAGAAATTCAGAATCCTTGACAGAAGCTTTCAAGTGATCCCTGTCTTTCCTTAGGCAGTTTCCTAGAACTCAGAGAATTCAATCTCTGAAGCAAACTCTAAGAAGGTTCCGTTTGCCCTTTCTTTCTTCCTTCTGTTGACTTCCCTGGAGATTGAAAGCATCCTGAGGTTCCCTTTTAAAGACTGGTATTTCTGACATTAGCAGTGGCTTCTGAGAGTCCACCTTATTTTCACTCATCAATGTTCACTGAGGTGACAGCCATTGTCTCAAAAAAACTGGCTCAAACTCAAACATTTGTTAACCAGTCTGGGAGTCGGGTACCTATGAGAATCCATAAGAATTCTTAGCATTCCTGGACAGGCCCCTGATATGGGAAAGAGGTGTCCCAGTCTACAACTCAAATCTGCACAAATGATAACTAGGATTTCCTGGGTTGGCGGATAGGACAGTTGGGGGAAGTGGTCACAGTGATGACATGGGTGGGTTCTAAAGAAAGGAAGAGGCTCATAGAAGCAGCCCAATCCCCACATCTAGATTTATGGGCCCAAGGAAGACAGGAAGACCTCAGGAAAGGAAATGTCTCTGTGGTGAGTCTTGGTACCTAAGGCCTTACCCAGATGCACAGAGAGTTCCTGAACTGGGGGTGGTCTGAGAGCATTCAAAGTGGCTTGGGAGAAATGGAAAAGGCTGCTGGCACCTGATGGATCCAATCAAATGGCAATGAGGCTATCCTCATGAAGCTTGCATGGCAGGACATCCAAAGATCACATGGGGTTAGAATATTTCAGTGGGTGCCTGCAAGAAAGTGAAAGTGTCTTGCAGCAGACAACTCTAACTTCCATGGAGCTGCAACACAACTTGGCGGGAGGTGGGGGGAGGGATGCAGGAGAGAGACTGTAATTGACTGAAAGGTGATTTTGCATTCACAGAAGACTGGGAGGTCAAAACAGAAATCACATTGAGTTTTGGAAAAATATAGAGAGTTATAATTTGTGCACACCTGACTCTGTGACACTAGAGTGGTATGCTAGCTCTAGTAAAGTGAGGATTTATTGAAAGAACCCAGAAGAATCTCATGGAAACAAAATTCAGAAAGTATATCTGGGATTCATGGGAATGAGAGAGCCAACAGGAAGCTACTGTCTGTGGCTCTGACTGTCCCTTATAATCAGTTTTTCTCTGGGACATGGTGTCAATCTCCTCTTTGCAAATACCAAGACAGAGGCAGGTGGCTTCCTCTGCTGACTCATGGTCCCCATTTCTTCACAATTTGGAATATAGGTCTCTGCTGGTGCTCACTAAGGTGCCTTCTCCACCTGACTTACTGGTCTTGTTAATGGCACTGAATCATTCCATTCTTTATGCCTTGTGATTGAAAGTTTTGACAAGGAATCAGTTTTGGCACTCTTGTTTCCTGGGGTCATGCACCTTAGGCCAGGAATCCATTCTGGCCCAATCATGTGGGGTCAGAGGCTGAGAGGTTATGCAAATCAGACATGGCTGCTCAGGCCAGTCACAGCATCAATGTTGTAAGGTTTGGATGTTTCCAGAGAAGAGAGCTTTGGTCCCAAAAGCTTGACCCAATTTCTAATTCACTTTTATTAAAATTACTCCTGTATGTGTCTGATACCCTTCTCTATATTGCTACTTCCTAGAATGCAAGGGCTCTAATTGATCTCTGCATGCACCATCACATCTTTTGTGTGCCTTCTGCATTTGGAAGACTTTAGTAAATATTTGTCGAATGAATGCACATACCTGTACTTTTGTGTGCCTTCTGCATTTGGAAGACTTTAGTAAATATTTGTCAAATGAATGCACATACCTATACTTGTTCCCTGCTGTCTATTCCTTCATTTCTGAGTGAACAGTGTCCAGGCTAATATCTGAATATAAAAATTCCTGTTTCTGGGACATAGCAGGAGAGTGCCGTTCAAAATGACTAGATTAGAGAGTGACCCTTATATGGGTAAATTTCCTGACCAGGTACTATAAAGAAACATCCTTAGAGTCACCATGAATAAAACATTTTCCCCAACAAACGAGCATCTTAATTTCTTGTTATCCTAGAGTCATCTTAACTGCCATGGGAACTGGCTGGAGACCACCTTCAATCTTTGAAGCATTTAAGTGATAAATTAGAACTAATTTAAAGAACAGGAGCGAGTGATGCTCTATAGGGAGATAATTCCTAGTCTTCTCTTTTCAACACTTTGAATGATTTTTCTAAATTAATAGCTCCAAGTTTATTAGCAATCACTGCCTTGGTTTGTGTAAAGAAATTCAAACATTTATTTCAAGTTTCTCTGTGTGCTAATTAAAAGGGCTCTATTTAAATGGTAGGGCTGTCCTGATGCCAATGATAACCAATTAGCATCATAAAATGTTGAGCCTGAAGGGAGTTTATAGATCATTTAACACATCCTTTTCATTTTATGGGGGAGGAAACTGAAACTGATGCAGGGGATGTGACTTGTCACACATCTAGGTCCAGAGCCACAACTCCCACCCACGTGGGCCAGGGTTCTTCAGCCCAAGAAAATAAACACTAGTGTGGTCAGTTAGAGGTTGCTAGAGGTGATTAACGTGGGTAACACAAGGAGTATTTAGCAGTATATGGCTAAATGCTTGGAAGGAAAACCAGTCCTCCATCCTGAAGGAAAGGTATGAGATGGCTCCATTCTCAGCAGTGTGTGTCCACCCAAGGAAGCTCAGAGGCTGGGAGGGAAGCCCCACAAGCCTCCTAGGCTCCCTGGTATAATTATAGTGCCCAGTGAGTTCTGACCATGAGCCAGTCAGTTGGGAAAAACACATACTGTTTTGTTCTGATAGCACAACTGACACAGAAGACAGACTTCGGTGACCAGATGTGTAGGGATTTCTCCCCATCGGCAAGTAAGTAACCAATTCTGCGGTGGACACCAACTGAATGTCCTGCAGTTCAATTCTGATACTATCTACCTGGCGATCCCACAGGTCAAGGGTCCGATCCCACAGGCTGAATGAAGGCTCAGTCCCCAAGACTGCCCCCCCAACTTCTGATGCCAATCACAAGCTACAGGTTGTTTTAACTGTGCTTCTGATTGATTGGCTGTAAATTGGGGTCCCATAACCCCCTCCTCAGGTTTGATTAATTTGCTGAATGGCTCACAGAATTCAGGTAAACACATTCACTGGTTTATTATAAAGGATATTATAAAAGATATTACAAAGGATACAGATGAAGAGATGCATAAGGCAAGATAGGGAGGAAGGGACATAGAACTTACGTGTCCTTCCTGGGCATGCCACCTTCCAGGAACTTTCATGTGTTCAGCTATCCAGAAGCTCTCCGATGGGCCGAGCCTGTGGCGCACTCGGTAGCGTGCTGCGCTAGCAGCGCGGCGACGCTCCCGCCGCGGGTTCGGATCCTATATAGGAATGGCCGGTGCACTCACTGGCTGAGTGCCGGTCACGAAAAAGACAAAAAAAAAAAAAAAAAAACAAAAAAAAAACAGAAGCTCTCCGAACCCTGTGCTCTTGGGTTTTTATGGAAACTCCATCATACAAGCATAATTGAAGCATGGATAACCATATAGAAATGTGATTGGTCAAAAAGGTATGATCTAACACTAACAGACTGGGTGGGGAAACACAGCAGGGCCTGGTTGCTCAGATTCTTCTCAGCCTCTCTGTGCAGCATTTCTTCCTCCTGGGTACGGGGTAGGTCCCCTTCTGGAATGGGGATCTTATGATCTACAATCAGATAAGATAGGCCGGAGAATTTCTTTATGGCTAGCTCTAAGACAGAAAGGCAGGGGAAGGTTAGAACAAGCCAGGAACCGTGGATGAAAACCAAGATATACATATTATAATATCACAGCCAGTCATCATATTCGATACTCAGTCTTCATGAGTTCGCTAAACCACGATCCACCTATGGGATCAGCATGATTACCTTCATTTCATTGATGAGGAGACAATTGGGACATTTGAGTGATCTTCCCAAGGTCACGTACCAGTGTGATTTTCTAGTATCTGAGCTAGAATTTACACTCAGGTGTTTCAAGACATCAAACCTATGTTGTTAGCCAGAGATGACATTTGAGTAGAGACTCCTTTGGGAGACATTGGTGACAGCATGGGCCTCTTGAGGGAGTCTCTTGCTATGCTATGTGTGCTTTTAGATTGATGTGGATACCTGAGCCACCAGGAGAAAGTCTGCAAGCCTGGATCAGCCTGAGCTGAACTGGTCTCTCAGCCCTGGGGAAAACCTTTATCACAAGTTCTGCCTCCAGCACTTTGGTAGGACAGAGTCAGCCTGGGCTGGGGCCAGCTTCTATGCTTATTAACTCACATTCCTTGTGGAGAGATTTTTCCATTTGCTCAGAAGATGAACTTTAGAATGCTAAAGCTGGAAGGACTATAGAGATCTGATGCAATCTCCACATTTTAAGAAGGAAGAAACAGAGGCCTGGTTTGTGTTTAGTTTATGCCGAGATGTAAGCGGTAAGAGACCATAGTGGCTAAGAGTAACAGGTTTGTGTAGAGCCTGGAAAAATATAATCCCTTTTGGCTGGTTCCCCTTTTAGCTGCTTGTCAGCTAGCTGATTACTCATTTCTTGCTTGTTGGTCCAACAACACTAATTAAGAGCACATTTTATGGGGGGTAGGGAGTGGAGAGAGCACAAAGAAACTAGAAGACATAGCGAGCACATGGGCAGAGCTCCACCTGCCCAAGCAGCTTTAAGGGTTCTGGCCAGAGGCCTGAGGACCCCTATCTAGACTTTTCAACCTCCTCTGAAATCCTGTTCTAATTTAGTGTGAAGCTAAAGAACTGCTGTGACCAGCCTTGTAACCCAGAGGAAGGAGCTGTATATAAAATAAGAAGGTTGGACTCATCTACATTAGGTACAAACCATTGCAGATCTCAGTGGGATCTCTCTGCCCCTTTGGCTCCATTCTGGGAGTTCAAAAAATCTTAACTAATACTTACAACAACCATATGAGGTGAGAACTATAATTATGCCCATTTTGCAGACAAGAAACAATGTGGCAGGTATGGTACCAAACCCCAGAGACGCTGAGACTTGCCCTGGGGCATTGAGGTAAGTCTAGGGTTCAAAGCCAGTGGCCAGGTGCTTAACCATGACACTGCTGCTTCTAGATCAGTGTCAGAAGCTCTTTCCAACCCCATCACTTTTTGGTTTTGTGACTGAGTATGGGGAAGAGGTTCCCCCAAGTACTCACATTAATGAGCAGTTTACTGTTGTGGGCAACTAGGGCTTAATCCTCTAGGAGACTGTCTAGAACCCACTTTGTAGTTGTCCCACCCCAGTGCGAGGATGCTTGGATACTTAGCCACCACTCCCTCTCATCAGTGGTCAAGGGCTGCACCTGTGAGCATCCACCTCTGGCCTGCCTTGGGCATACAAGGGCCAAGCATGTCCTACACTAAGAGCAAGCCCCCCGTGAAGAGAACTGCAGGTGCTTGCAGGAGAAGGTCAACAGTGGGTAAGGTATGAGTGCCAAGGGAATCTGAACTGAGGATAGACAGTGTCCTTGAAACTTATGCTAGAGTCCATTATTGGTCAGCTGGAAGTCTGCTCCTCTTCTCAGGGCTTGCAAATTTATGGCTGCAGAACACAAATGGAAATTAGATATAAATCATGGGCCACAATAATATGTTGAACTTTCAGGAGAAAACAAACCTATGGTTACTAGAGATGGGAAAGGGGGAGAAGAGGGGGGTTGGTGACAAATTGGGTAAAGGGCACAATGAATAATTACAATTTATAATAATGAATATGCTAGTAATATTGATATGATCATCACATATTGTACACAAATAGTGATGGTCAATGCTGTATCCCCAAAATATGTATAATCAATTATGCTTCAATAAAAGAAAAAAAAAAAGATATAAATCTTAGTTGGATTCAGTTGAGATGGCTCTTTTGGTTGCAAATAATGGAACTCAAACTGAGCTAGCTTTGGTTAAAAGGGGACTTGACTGACTCATGTAACCAAATCCCAGAAAAGGTAAGGGTACAGCTTGCCCCAGGGAAGAACGGAGATGACAGACCCCAGGCCCACGTGTGAAATCTTTTCTGTGTATGCTCTCTTCTTATTGCAGGCTAGCTTCTTTGAAAAAGAAGAAGGCTTGGCTAACTACAGCTTCCCTGCTTCTGGTGTAGAGAGGAGCAGACCCTCTCCCCTTAGAAGCGTCCCTGAAAGTCTTCGAATTGGAACTGACTGGCTCTGCTTGGGTTGAGTACCGACTCCCTGCCTGGAAAAGTCATGAAAGTGGCTCACCGTGGCCTGGAAAAGTCATGAAAGTAGATGCCAGCTCCCATTTTCCACACGTGGTGGGGGCAAGGAGTAGAGAGCAATTGCCCTAAAAAAGGAGGGTGAGGTTCCCAGGAGAATAGAGGGCTGCTGGGTAGACAAAACATATCTGCTCAGAAGTAAAACAGCAGTCTCACAGATTATCCACTGAAGCAAAGGTCAAATTTGATTCTACGTTTAAAAAGCACCTTATTACCGAAGTAAAAAAAGGAAACGAAGGGGAAATGAAGTCATCTTTAATTTTATTAGCACCAAAATCTCACTGGCATTGATTGTCCCTGTAGCACATGTATAGACCAATGTTGCAGAGAACCTAGCTGAGGAAATGTGGTTCAGAGACGCTGAATCTAGAAGGTTCTTGCCTCCCTGTCCTCTTCAGGCCCTGCTTAAGTCAGTTTTTACTCAGACCTGGGTGGAGGCTTTTCCTGTTTGTGATCTATGATCATGTGCCAAAAATCAGGAGGTGATGATTCTTGGGTCTTAATTCTCATGATAGACAGTTGCTCCAAAAATTCGATGAAACAATTTAGCGACCGTGCTTTAAAAGAAACGAAAATAAGACTCACTTTTGACAAGGTAGGATTAGTCGCCTTCTGCCCTCCGGTTCTTACTCATCCAACACATACTGTCTTACAGACGCCCGTGCGCCGGGCCTGCACTGGGGATACAGCAACCAGCCCTCCTGAAGCGGCTCCTGGTCTGCAGAGCCGGCTGCCCCAAGGCGGGTTAGGGGCCCGCCTCCTCCCAGAGCCCGTCTCCCTCCTCCCCACGCCTCCCGTCGGCCGCGCTCCCTCTCCACTCGTCACCAGCACCTGCTCGCCCAGGGACACTAACTCCGTCGCAGATCTCCGCCGGCCAGGCCGGGGCCACGTACCCTCGGCCCCTTTGGCGCCTGGCTCCGCGTTGGAGCCCCCGCACTAGCCGGGTTTGAGCTCACGGTCGGCGGGGGAGTGGCCCGGGCCGCCCCGCAGGTCCCGGAGTGAGGCCGCGCGCTGACGGGGGCGCAACAGCCGCAGGTGGCCGATGGCTGTCCCCCGAGCTGTTGAAGCGGCGCCCCCTCGCGGGTTCCCCTCGCAGGTAGCTCGGCCACCTCCCGGCGCGAGCGCGGGGCGCGGACCCGCCGCCTCGTCCTGCTCGCCCCCGCCCGGGGCTCAGCGGGGCGCGCGGGCGCTCGGAGGTGCGCGCCCCGGACCTCCCTTCCCCGGCCCTTCCCGCGGGAGAGGGTGGGCGAGCAGGGAGGGGGCGCGGGCAGGGACCCCGCTCTGTTCTGTGCCGGGTTCGTCCCACGGCCACCCCGACTTTGTCTCTCAGGCCGGGCGTTCCTGAGCCGCGCGGTCTCCCCCGACGAGCAGAATGAATGATTCCTGCTGCCTTTCTTTCCGATCCTCTTTAGGCCTGCCCCATATCCGCCCCCTTCCGAGAGTTACTGGGCTGCATGTGACCCACGTCACGGCTTTGGGGGCCTTCGACTCGTCTCCGAAATTCCTTGATCACTGGCTCATTGTCCCATAAATCCCTCCACATAAGTTTTCTGGGCCTAATTAGGCAGACGTGCTTTACGTTTCTATGGCGCTTTCCAGACGTTAAAGATTACTGATGAGAACAGTTATTTAGACGTTTTACATGACAGACCTGTACTTGGGCCTTCCACCCTCAATGGCTCTCTGAATTCAGTTCAACGAAAGACTCCATTAGAGACTTTTTTTTTTAAAGAGAGCACATTCTAAATCAAAGAACTCGTATCTCCGTAGTATTTGGATTAAATTCTGAAGACTGACTTACTTCATTTTGGGCATAAATAGTGCATGGCTGCCTACAGTGCGTGACGGTTTCGTCGGGAGCCTGAGTGACGCCCCCGCGGCTGATCCGCTGCTGACGTGGAGGACGCCTCTCCCTTCCCCGCGCTGGAGGTTCCAGCTCTGCTCATTCCTTCCCGGATCTTCTCTGCACCCTTCCCTGCTCCTTCCCGCCTGGTTCCCAGGGTAGGTGGGGCGGAAACTGGAGGCCTGGGGCTGCTGTGACTGTGAGTTTGAGCGGGAAAGAGTGAGTTGCAGGCCAGGGCAGCGAGAAGGCGGTGAATGGCCTTGGGGGACAGATTGAGTGGTGCCCGGGGAGGAGGCAGTGATCCAAATGGTCAGTATAGGATGATGGGACCCCATGGCTTTGGGGTCGGGTGGACTTGGGCTTTAGTTGGATGCCAGCATATATTCTCAGAGTGACCTTGGGGAAGTTAACTTTACTTCTCTGGTTCCTGATTTTGCCTCTGTAAAACTGAGATGATAATAGTTTCTTCAGGGAGACTTGAATAAAGTACTACGTAAGACTGCCTAGCAGACTGAGAATCACTCGAAAAACACTCATATCTGTCTTTTCCTTCTTATTACCTCCTTTCCTCCTCATCTTTTCTTCCCCATCTGTGCATTTAACTTGGGTAAGAGCCAGTGGGTTAGATATCCATCTAGGGTTAAAGAATGTGAATAAAGGAAATTTATTGAATAAAGAATTCCATAGCATGTACTTTAACATATATACTGTCCTTTGTCCATGGCTCTTTTGCATGAAAAATATTGGGTACCAAAGTCTTACCAAAATCTACTTTGGGATAGTTGGAAGAACATTTTCTTGAGTAGCCAGATGTGTGATCTGAATTTAGGTTTACCCTTATCTCCTTGGGTGATTCAGGCTGTTGCCTTGAAGGATCTAATTGTCAGAGACTTAGGTGAGCTCTGCTTTCAGTCCTGGAAGGTCAGAGGGTGACATGTCCTCAGCTTGGCATGTCTCATCACAGTGAGAAGTCACCTTTGGTTAAAAGATATTGTCTTAGTAAAAACTATCTTTAGCATACATGCCCAGTAAGTCTCCATTTGTAAATCATACATGAGTACTACTTTCACTAGCCACTTTCTCAAGGTACAGCGTACACTCAGCACTAGACCCACGTTATCAATTGTACATACTATGGAGTCCAGATTTATACTTCGATGCATGTATACAATGTGCGGTGATGAAACTGGGGAAATTAGCATATTCATCATTGCAAAAATTTATCATTTCTTTGTGATGAGAGCATTTGAGCTTCTCTCTTGTAGCCAATTGAGAACACACAATAAGTTATTATTAATTATAGATGCCTAGCACTACTGTATACCACTAGAACTTATTTTTCCTATCCCGCGAGTGGCTCTCTGCCCATGGGGATCCAGTTGGTGAGTCGTTCATTTGCTCCCTAAATGTTCATTGATAATTTCTTGTCATACGCAAGTGTACTTCAAAAAGTTCATGGAAAAATGGGATTAAAAGAAAATATGAATCTTTCCATGAACATTTTGGAGACTCCTCATATACATCAACAAAACAAATAAAAGCAAAACCGGAGCTTCTCCTCCCAGGTTTCCCATCTCAATAAACAGGTATTATTCCAGAAACCTGGAAATTAATCTGAATTGCCCCTTTGTCATCTCCCTCCTCCCTATCCTACTTTGTAAATATCTCTCGAACTCAGTTCTCTCTTTCTCTGGTTCCCCGCATTCCACCACCCCTTCAAGTCTGCTTTTTAGCCAGAGTCATCCCCTAAATTGTAGTCTGATCTTGTCATTTCCTGTCTGATTCCTCTCTAGCTCTCTTTGGGCAGAGTCCAAACTTTTGTTTTCCAAGGCCATCATCTCTTGAGTGCCTGCTATATGCCTTACGCTGTTTTAGGCACTGAGAATTAGGCAGTGATCAAGACTAACACAGGCTTCTTATCTCAAAATCTTATATTTTGTGTTGGGTGGTGTGGTATTGGGGCTGGATAATAACCAAGAAAGGAAATAAAGAGGGCAATTAGAAATCATGATAAGGGCCTTGAAAGGAGTAGCCAGGCACTGGAGTGTGTGCATTTGCCGGTATGTGTGTGAGGGCGTTTTTAATGGAATGGTCAGGGAAGGCCTTGCAGATGGACACAGTGGCATTTGCCCTCTGACCATTTGCCATTGCAGCCTCTCACCTGGCTGTCCCCTGCTCACACTGTGCTCAACCAGACTGGACCTTCAGTTCCTTGTGTTCACCTTTCTCCCTTCTCTCTTGTCTCTCCTCTCTTTTCTCTATTCGCCTCTGCTCTACACTCAGGTCTTTCCAGAAGCCACTGCCTTGCCTGAAGCCCTTTACCCTACCTCCTCACTGTAACTGTTTAGGGTGAGAAATCCTATTATGGTAATTGAAAGACGGGGCCTTGAAGAGGTGATTAGATTCTGAGGACCGTACCCTAATGAATGGATTAATAATGGTGGTCACGGACGTGGTTCTGAGAGCTTTAAAAGGAGAGCCCATGAGAGTCTCTCTTTCTGCTCTGCCATTCTCACCATGTAAGACCCTGTGTCGCTGAAATCACCACCAAAGAAATCCCTCACCATAAGTGTTCCCTGGACTTTGGACTTCCCAGCATCTGAAACTGTAAGCAATAAATTTTGTTTTCTTACAAACTACCCAGTTTCAAGTATTTTGTTATAATCAACAGAAATGGACTAATACAGTGCTCAATAAATAGTAAACCAAAACAAACAAAAAACCAAAATCAAACAGAAAATCAGAAACGTGTAGTTTGGAAAAAGGAATGAGAACCAATTCTGAGGTGGATATAATAAATAATCACCCTCTGGAGAAATTGCAGAGCAATATAAATGTTCACCTTCCACAGGAAGTATTATACCCACCTTACCACCAACCTCCAGCCTCCGTTCAACCGTTTCGCCTTTCATTTAAGCATGCAAAACCAGGAAGTCATGTCTGATTTTTGGTCAGCTTGTTTTGTTTCACTAATACTGAAATTGCACCTTTTCCTTCTCTGGAAGTAGGGATCACCTTTCTTTTTCCAGGATCCAATTTCACTCGTGTTCCATTTGCTCTTTATTGTTATTTTGAGACACTTATGAGGAGCTGCAAAATATGGGGTCAACTTGGAGGTAACTGAGGATACAAACTGGCTTCAGGCTGTCAAACCAGAAGTTTTTAACCTGCTTCCTTGTTTTTCTCCTGAGGCAGTGGAAATTTCTGGCCACCAGCTGAGGCTGGGATTGATCTAGTGCCAGAGAGGTGAAATGTGGGAAAATATAGCGGTATTGTTTATTAATGTTACATAGCCATTCTCAGCAGTAGATTTTATGATTTAGAAAATATTTCCTGGTTTTGAAAACTTAACAATACAGCCTCTAAGTCTGTCAAAAATTGGGGTGGGGGGATTCAGTAATGGGAAAGCTAGGAGGATAAACTCAGATAGCTAGTGAGTTTGTAATTGCTTGTTTCAACTTTAAGGCCTTAGCTGTACATTCTAGTTTTATTGGGTTTAATTATTAATGTCTGTTTAGACTTGAGACAAGAGTGCTTATGCACATCCTGGAGAGTGTAGGGACCATATTCATCTCTATATCAACTTTATTTCTTGGTAAAACCACTGGAATGGTGGTTGGGAAAGTTTGGTTTTTGTCCTATCTCTGTTTCTAACTAATTGTTGACTTTACATAAGTCCGTTAAGGTTCTCTAGGTCTGAGTTTACTCAACTATAGAATGGGAGGTATACCAGGTCAGTTTAGTTTGGTTGCTACCTACTTCTTTTAGGCCAAATTCCCTAGAGAAAGTGTGAGACAGGGATTCTTGTGCAAGTGAATCATCGAGCAATTTCTCCCAGGAGAGAATGTAAGGAAGTGAGGGAGGCAGGATAGGGCAGGAGAAGAAGCCAAGCAAAGATGTGGTTTCAGCTGATGTAATCTCAGCCTGATCCCAGAGCGGGCTCTGGAGCATGAATGGCAGCATGGAGTTCTACATATTTCATACATCTGTTTCAATCAGCTGTTGGCTGTGGATTGCCCTCCAGGCTAGGGGGTGTGATTTCACTGGAATTTCTGGATAAGGCAATGCAGCATCTGAAGTATGGGTGCACCAGCCTGTTAAAAGGGTTTTGAATGGGGGCACCAATAGCATCTATTGTACCATCTGTGTTCCTGTGCTAGGCACTGGAGAGGTGAAGATACAAAAGATATTGTCCTTGATCTTAGGAAACTCATGGAACAGTGCAGAAGATAGATAACAAAAACAAGTACTTTCAATACAACACGTTAAGTGCTAGGATAGAGAAATATGCAGTGTTGTAGGAGCAAAGAGGAGAGGCAGATATTGCAGTCTGGGTTCCCCCAAAGCAGATAAATGTGCAGGAATTTTATTAGGGAGTGTTCTTGGGTCTACTTCTAAGGAAGAGAAAGGAAAAGAGGAGAAGGGAAGGAAGCTGGATTGGGAAGAAAGAATGAGAAGTCAAGCTGAAATGTGGTCTCAGTGGAAGTCTCAGCTGGACTCAAGGGGACTTTGAAGATTCTGGGGGCTCTCTTCCAGCAGCATTCATGGCAGCCAGGGTAACAAGTCCTTTATTCCTGAAGGGGAATCAGAGTGCTGTATCACAGAATCCACCATTTGAATCTCTTGGATCCACTTCTTCATGTAAATTCTGGGAAAAGTGCCTGGGTGATAATCTTCATTCCTCCTTATTCATTGTAGATCCTTTTACCCTCAACTGGCACCTCTGATGGTGTAACCCAATCTTCATCCCAAGGTGTCTGAACCCTTGTCAACATGCTCTTCTGGGGCCAGGGTGGCTACACTTAGTTGCTGCCAAGGAAGTACCAAGAGGCATCTATGAGGATCACATGGCACCCAATGCATTCCTTGTATTCCCATTACTAACAGTAGTCTCACCTCCTCCTGATGATTCAGGGTCAGTTTCCCCGACAAATATGGAAGAAACTTTCTTGCCAGGTAAATCCTTGATATAAGGAGACCGAACATCCAGGCAGAATCTACAGCCTGTCATGTAGAGGGAATCTTGCTGCTCCCTGGTGGAAGCATTCCCCTTTGGAAACCAAGATCTTTGAGACCGTATTCCAGATTTATGGGGACACGGGCACAAATTCCTTAAGTGGGTCACTGAGAGTGATGGTAAATGAGGCCACTCCTGATGTAACCTCTTGATTCTCAGACCCATAGAATCTACCTCTCGTAGACACAGCACCATGTGAACATCTTTCATTTAAAGTATGTATTATGTTCTAGAGGATGGAACCCCAACCTGACAGGGTATTGCTTCTGAGCTGGTGATTTAACTGTACCTTCATCAGGCTGTTCCAACACTCTATCAGGCCTGCAGCTTTGGTGGTGTAGCATGTGATAGGACCAGTGGATCTCATGGTCTTAGGTCCATTCCCATACCTCCTTGGGAGTAAAATGAGCCTCTTGTTACTTGTTACTTGGATGTTACTTGGATGTTACTTGGCATCCCACGTTGTTGGATCAAATAGCCATGAGCCCTCAGATAGTGGTGTAGCTGAGGTCCCCCAGGCAAGGGGGAAGAAAGGCAAATATATGCCTAGAATATGTGTCTATTTTTAATCACAATGAACCACTGGCCGTTCCAAGAAGGAAGGGTTTCACTGCAGTGAACTTGTCACCAAGTGGACAATTGGTCTCCTCAGGTGACATATTGGGGACTGGGTGCTGGTCTCTGTTGGAGGCATGTTGCCCTCTGCAGCAGCAGTAGCTAGGAAAGCTTTGGTAAGAGGTAGCCCATACTATTGGGTGCAGGCTTATACTTCACCCTGTCACCATGGCTACTTCATCATGTCCCCATTGTGCCAACATAGGGGTGGCAGATGATAGAGGCTGGCTGATGTCAACTGGCCAAGTCATGTTGTCTGCTTGGTTGTTAAATGCCTATTCTGTAGTGATGTTGTCTTCATACATCTATTATCCTTGTCCCTGATCTTTCAGTCTTTCTCATTCTAGGCTCCTGATCAACTGGCTGGTCCATTTGCTACTACCTATGAGTCTTTATATAGTCTAACCTCAAGCCACTTCTCTTTCCACAGAAAGTGGATAATTAGGTGGACCACACATAGTTCTCTCCATTTGGAGGATTTTCCCTCACCAGCATTTTTCATGGTTACCCCTGTGAAGAGCTGTAATGAGGCTGGCATCCACTTTTAGCTGGCACCCGTAGGATGAAGCTGATGCCTCTGAGAATGAAGCTCAGGTGTTTTGCTCCTCCATCAGCTGGTGGTAAAGGATCCCCCCTGCAGCCATAGGTGTGAGCCAAGGGCAAGGTGCTGGCTCAAGAACGGTGGATGACACGAGGTCTAGGTACATCTCATGTGGCTTCTTTGTGCCTTCTGGTCCTCTTCATGCTCCCCTTCATGCTCCCCTTCATCCCTTTATCTCTGCTTTCACCACCTGCCATGGCAATTCTGTCATGTCTGCCTCACTTAGAGTGGCCATCGCATTTTTCATGCTTCTAGAGCCACCCTAGCAGTAGTTCAAACCATTTCCAGGAATCTTTGGCAGGGTGTTATACCCTGTATCCCTGGAGAGTGCTCCCAAACCTCTAAACTCTCCAAGATCCACCCTTGTGCTCCTGCCCCTTCATTAGGTGCCTTCAGCCCCAACTGTATTCTCCGAGCTTCTAGCTGTACATTCTGGGTAGCTCCTTCCTACCATATCAAGCTCAATGTGTCCCCACACAGGTTATGTTGTGACTTAATGCTTGTTTTTGGTCTTATGGCTAGGAGGAGAAATGGGGTCATATCTTTAGGGGTCACATGTTGTCTTGTGGAGAGAGGCCTCTGCATCCTCTTTAAGCAAAGGGGCAGTGCCAGCCTTAATAGTGGAATGGGCCACTTCTGCAGGCTTGGAGGGCTCAAGGGGGTCTAGGATGTTTGAATGCATCACCCAGATATTCTCATTCCATGTGACAGGGCCTCACTTTTTTCTAACCAGGGCCTTGTCCTTGTCAGAGCAAGCCTGTCTTAGTTGGAATTTGACTTTGGAGCTCAACTATTCTGATGATTAATTCCTGGGTCAGAGTCTCAGCTTCCTCTGCCCTCCTGCTGTAGGAGATAAGGAGTTTGTATGCTACCATGGCTGCCTCTGGCTTTCACACTTAGCTTGTAATTGTCAACTCTTCTCTCCTACCCTTTCCTTATCTTTTTCCAAAGCTTCATTCAAGCGGAGCAATACACACTCAATTCCATTGTCCTCATAACTACTCTTTGCCCTATAGTTTTCATAGCTTGCTATTTCATAGCCAGGCTAATGTGTTCCCTTCTGCTCTTGCACTATATCACTGCACCACCAATGAAATTTTAATAATCATTGCTAAGGCTTTCTGTGATGCATCTATCCCAGTGATGGAGTCTTAATTGCCATTGGGATCATAGGTGGTCCAGCTACAAATTCCATCCTTGTATCTGCTTTCTTGGTACCAATTGTCACAAGTTGGGTTCCTGGGGAAGCAGAATCTGAGATATAACTTAGCATGCAGGAACTCTTAGGATCAACCCCCGTGGAAGGGGAAGGAAACAGTCTTGGGTAGATGGAGAAGATAAGTTGCAACTCAGTTTCAGTGCAAACTTTGGCCACCCCTCTCAGGAGTTTTAAAGAGCGAATGACCCTTCTGAGCTGTTCTAAGTTGAGGTAAGAGAACACAGCCTTTATACACCCATGTTGGATTTGTGGGCCACCCCAGGAAGCAGGTGTGGCCTTGGGCAAGGCAGCATTCTTTAGCAGGGTCAGTTCTTGAAAGAGGATGATAATATAAAGTGGAATAGTCATTGTGTAACAAATTTACTGACCTATACTTCTTTTTTCAATTTTCCCCTAGCATCTTTTTATGGTGAAAGCTATGTGGAGCTCAACATCATAGAAGTTTCCTCTGAGCTATCTCTTCAATTAAAATTTCAATCCAGCAAGCCACAGGCATTATTTTTTCTGGCAGCTGGGAAAGATGACTATTGTATAATAGAACTTCTATCTGGAAACTTACAGGTACGATTTTAAAAAATCTTTAAAATATATAAACATTCAACTACCTGAGAGGAAAAAGGGTGAGAGAAAAAGAAAATAAAATAGCTATACGTGTTGATTACTATTATTTCACCAGAATAAAATGATGTGCCATTTGTATATGTTGGGATCTTCTTCATTTTTACCAGCATATCTTAAATATTTTAACTCTAAAATTTTCTGACTTTAATATGTAATCTATAAGTGTAGGAAGAGTTTTCACGTCCAAATTTCTTTCTCTGTCTCTCTTTATTTTGTGAAGGGCCCCATTGTTTTCAATAAAACACTTTGAGATGAGAAGTGAGATTAGTTAATTATGATTCTTTCTCTTTTGGGTGAGAGTGAATTTGGGTGCAGGTGAACAAGAGCTCCTTTCTGAACAAAGAGTTCATATGGATGACTTGGTTTGGCATTCGATGGAACTATACTATGTTAAGGAGAATATTTCTTTGGTTATTGATAAACACTGTAAAATAACTGGCCAAATGGATGGTAGGATGCATAATTTGAACATTCAACAATGAATTTACATAGGAAGCCGATGTCCCTTACTGAGAGGGAGAGCGCCCCAATTTCCACGGATGTATGGAGGGTGTGATATTTAACCGGAAAGAGATCCTTCTGTCCCTTAGATCTTACCCTGGTTTTAAGAAGGTTTATGAGGTGTCACTAGGATGCAATGAGGAGTTTTTTGCAGGGGAGAATGAAGCCATTAGTTTCTTTAGCTCCAGATCCCATGTCACCTTTCCAGAATGTAAGGTGCAAGAGGAAGGGCTATTGGAATTTGCTTTGCAAACTGGAACTCAACAAGCCTTGCTTTTATTTCAGTCTGGTAGAGGAGATTTTGTTCCTTTGGAAACAGATGAAGGTCTTTTGAAGGCTCATGTAGGAAGGAATAAAGTAAAATGCAGCTTTCTTCTTTCAGCTTAGTTGGTGACAACAAGTGGCATGTTATTCAACTCAAATTCATGGGAAGGTATCTGGACCTGATGGTAGATGATCAAGGAGTAAGGACGTTGCTGTCTTTGCAAAGCAAGCCTTTTGCACTTGCAAGTCCCCTCTTCACAGGAGGTCTTGAAAACCAAATGCAGGAAGAAGTAAAGAGGTTAGAACTTGCCTCTGTGCCTAAGAAATCTGCTCAAGGAATCTCTTTCAAGGGGTGCTTAAGAAATTTGAAAGCCAACCCAGAAAAGAGAGAATGAAGGAATGCCCTTGTTTTCAAAGACTTTTCTGCTGGGTATAAAACTAAGAGTATCAATAATGCAAATCCTTCCATAACAACAATGGAAAACCTGATTCAGTCAGAAGTATCCCTTTCCACTGCTGTTCCTGTGTCTGACAAGCCTTTTCTTCAAGATATAAGTAGCGATTTCTTGGTTTTGAATAACTTGGAGGTCCAAGCAGTTGGATGAGCCTTACTTGAATAAAGGCATATGAAAGTAATGAGGAATTTAAGGATTTGGGTATCCATCATTCTCAAATACTATTTAAAATAGAGGAAAAGCCTATTCATGGGCTCCTTCAATTATATATTTCACCTGAGCAAGAAATGGAGAAGGCTTTTACTACGTTAGATTTGTGGCATGGAAAAGTTTGGTATGTCCATGATGGTTCAGAAGAATCTATGGACTATTTCACATTTTTGGTCTCTTCCAATAGCAAGAGGGAAATGGCATTATATCTGCAAGAACGTGTACCACATGTGTTTAACTTTATTGTCATTCCAGTAAAAGATCCCCCTCACCTTAAGCTGCCAGAAGGAAACTTGCTTCTTCTGTTTGAGAACTCCAAGAAATGACTGACCCTGAATATAATATATGTTTCAGACCCTGGCACAGATTCTTTGAGTCAGTTTTTCAGTTCTTGGCAACTTCAATTCAGATGCTGGGTTTTTAGAAAATGCCAATGATCCTGAGAGAGCCATTAATAGTTTTACACATGAAAATTTAAGAGATGCCAACATTTTCTACATGCACAGGGGTCATTGAAACTCTTGGTTTGTTCTGAGAGCAAGCGATGGAGAGCTGGTTGGTAATATAGGGGTGTTATGGGTCATAGCTGTTCCTTACGACTTTGAAGTGGCCAACAGAACTGGTGTGGTTGTGCAACAGGGTGGCATTGTTCAGATTACACAGAGTAACTTGTCAGTGGAGGATAATGGGGAAATGGCATGAAATGGAGATCTGCTATGATGTCACTTGTCCACCTCAATTTGGCCAGATTCAGCAGCTGGGGTCAAGTGGACAATGGAAACAAGTTAGTAACTTTTCTCAGAGTTCCGTTGATTGGAGTCAGGTCCAGTACTACTGTACATTCAAAGAATTGCAGCTAGAAAATGTTACAGACACTTTAAATATAAAGCTAACATAGAAGGAAAAATCAGTGAAGAGCTGATGTTTCCTGTTACTTGTACAATGGCTGAAGTTTACACTTCAGCAAAATGTTCCTCTAGAGATCTGTAAAACAAACAAGCCAGTATTGAATTCTGATCATTTGCAGGCTGCGACAGAGGGTGTGGAAGTAACTGAGAGCGAAGTACATTTTAAATTACTGACCCCACCTAAGAAAGGAAAATTGCTACTTGGCAATAAAGTTCTAAACACAAACTCAATCTTTAGCCAAAAAATATTATGGACTCTAAGTTGTGAACCTCAGGAGAGGCCAAAGGAAGACTCACAGGATACTTTTAGGTATTTGATTGTTGCAAAACACATAGAATCAAAAGATTATACTTTCAGAATAAACATTAAAACAGACAAGATGTGAATTATTCTAATTAACATAGGATTATTTGTAAAAGAAGAGAAATTAATCACAAAACCAGAATTATTTGTTCAAACCATAGACAATCAGATTTTCCAATATAAATTCACCAAGAGTCCTCAGCATGGGAAGCTGAAACTGATTAGCTTTTCAGATTCTTGGGAAAGCAATGACAATATCACAACTTTCACTAATCAAGACATAGTGGGTGAATGGCTGATGTATGATCATGATGACTCTGAGACCGGGTGTGATGAATTCTTCATTGTGGCCTCTGCCGAAGGACCTGGTAGAGACGGAGTGGATCTGGACACAGAGCATTTGTCTACAGACATCAAAGTCACCATTTCCATTGTGTTAAAGAATAATGAGAAACCAGTGTGTGTGGTAGATAGGGTCTTTCATGTTGTGTGGAGTGGCCAGTGCTTATTGACCCAGGCAAATCTCTGTTACCATGACCCGGGCTTAGATTTTGATGACGGACAGTTGCTGTACACGTGGCAGGGCATCCTCAATAGGGATTTGGTGTGAGCCAGTGACCCCACTCAGAAACTCTACCAGTTCAGGCAAGAGGACCTGTGGGAAGGGTGTGTGCTCTTCAGACATCGGGGTGCAGAGTTGGCTCGCTTCATGCCGTTTGTGACAGATGGCATGCACTACATATCATCCCTTCTCGAGGTCAATGTGTCAGACCCTTATGTCCAGATAGCCAGCAACACAGGGCTGCTCATGCAGAGAGGAAAAGACGGCAGCCTTACAGCAGCCAACCTGAGCGTCAAGACAAACCGGAATGTCAGAACAGACCATGAGATCGAACTCCACATTGTGGGGCCCCCAAAGCATGGCAGAGTCCTGGTCAGCAACTCAGTGTCCCACTCATTTTCCCAGCATCACGTGAAGCAAGGATGTGTGATTTATAGGCACCATGCCAGTGGCGACTTTGATGTGTTTAACCTGACAGTGAAAGTTAAAGACACATACTTAGAAGTGGGAGTCTATGTTGAAGTGTGCTTGAAAGGTCACCAACATCACACCTAGACTCTGCATAGCAAGACCCTTGTAGTTGAAAAAGGAAAACCAGTAAAACTGAGTAGAGGAAGGCTCCAAGTAGGTAGTCATCCCAAGTACCAAGCATTTTCACTCTCCCATGATCACAGGGGATAAATAATAATCTATTTGTTTCTGAAAGCTATTTTTATGTTGATTTCTCTCGGAGTATTAGGAGTGAATTTTTAAAAAAAATATAGGTGCCATTGAGAAGAAAAGTTGGAAAGCTTCATGATTTTGATACTACCAATTTTCCTACAGTTGGAAATGGAATATAGGCAACGCTCAGCATTATTCTAGAGCTCTGTTCACATGTGCATACATGTGCCTGTGTGTGTTTAGTGTAGTGTGAACTGGGAATAAGGAAGGGATGTATGTATTATGGTAAATTAAGTGATCTTACTTTTATACATTATTCATAGCAACAGTGTCAGTATTTCATTCGATCTGAGTTATGTTCATGATGTGATGAAGCAGGATTAAAAACTTGCAATAATTTAATAAAAAGGATTCCTAAATCAGCAGAAGAAACTCTATTACACAATTTATTTACTTAGTTCTGAATGTGGCCTTGTTTAGTTTCCTGAAATTGATGGATAAAATTGGCTGAGATGAATGGAATGCCAGAGGTGAGACTAGAAGCCACCTGGCTTCTGGGGGCTCCTACTTGGAAATTTTCAGCAAGCATAGCCCTGTTGATCAGAGTTAAGAGGAGGTGTTCTTTTTAGGTAATTTTGTACAGTGTGTAAGCTGTGATTTATGACACCTGGCCAAACATGCAGGCTAGTTTCTATCTACCCTCAGGACTTCAAACAAGTTTACTTGTTTACTAAATGCAGCCAATAGTATCAATTAGAAATGAATTCATGTAAGAATCAGTTTGCTAAATACTGAGTTTTACGTAAGAGAATAGGGGGCCCTCCGGATTTTCTCAATTCTTTTTCAAGAGCTGAGAGTTTATATGTAAGTTCTACCACAAGGGGGCGTGTGCAGTTTTGTGACTGTAAATCAGTTGCAATCACAGTTTTGAGATGGATTTTGCTGAATCAATAAATTAAATATGTAATGAAACTGCTGAAGTAGTTAAAATGGGAGAGAAAAAACTTTCCTCTAAGGTCCTGCAATTTTAGTGACTCAACTGATTCTTCTGCCATCTTTTATTCCTTCTCCTTATACCATTTTATTTCTTTCATCTCAACTTTCTGAGTCCTGGATTTTTTGCTGCTGTGAGTGATGCCTTGTTAATATAATAATAGCTACTCAAGTATTGTTGATCATTACTTTTCTTTGTGACCAAGACTGATATTCAAAATATTAGCATGGGCACCAGAACAGACCCAGGTTAAACTGTGGATCAACCCCGATTGTAACTTAATAACCCCTGTTTGTAAATATTAATAGAAAACAATTTGATTCATCAGTGGTCTTGACTCTTACATTTATTAATATGTTTTTCTTTTTGTGTCTGCGTGTTGTGTATATGCATTCAAGGCTGTGCATGAAGACAATATTCCTTCAGAGGCAGTGTTCATAATCAGAACTCCACCAGTGCATGGGTACCTCCAAAAATCTATACCAGAAGAAGGTAGCTTGAGTGCCAATGAAAAGTCCATTTTGGTTTTTACCCAACAGGATGTTGATGATGGCAATGTCCTTTATAGGCAGACAGCTCCTGGCCAACAACAGGACCATTTTTCTCTGGATGTAACAAATGGTTTTCAAGTTGTGAGTGGAGTTGAAATTTTGGTGGATATCGTCCCTAAGTGGATTCCTTTGTAGGTACAGAATTTCACAGTTCAAAGTGGCTCGAAAGCACTTCTGGAAGACTTCCTCAAAATTCCAAGCAAATATTTTGAAGGACTTGACTGAATTTGTTCTACTTGAACCACCAAAACAAGGTTATGTTGAAAGTCCAAATTTTCCAAGAGTAAAGCTAATGAAATTTACCAGAAAGCAGGTAATCATTCTCAGTTAATATATAAGGGTATGTTGGGTAAGAGAAAAAAATTGTTTATCATTAAAACTCACAGACTCTTGGGGGTGGTGGGACCTTGGAAGGTTTTTAGTCCAACCTCTTATCAGATGCTAGAAGCCCTTCTACCATATCCCCATAGAGGTCATCCAGACATTGCCCAAAAGTCTTCATTGATGGGGAACTTGCTACCTTCTGAGATGGGCCCTTCCAGTTTAAAAAACACTCCAATTGTTAGGAAGTTCTTTAGGCTGAGCTGAAATCTGCCACTTAGAAACTTCTCCTAAGTCCTGGCTCTGATAGCCCTTACAGCAAATCATACCTCCTTTCATGGAACCTCTTTAAATATTTGAAAGACGGGGTTATCGAATTATCCTGGATTTTATTTTCTTCAGGTTAAACATCCCTAGTCCTCTAACTTTTGCTTATATGCCATGGATTTCTTGCACCATCCTGGCTGCCCAATTCTAGATGATATCAGGGTAACACCAAGATATTTAACACAGGCATGCTTTAGTCATTGGTGGATTTTTTCATTCATTTGTTTCTTCATTGAGCCAAAAAATGCTTACAGAGTATATACTTTGTGTCATGCCCTATGCTAATCTATCAGTGGTCAAAGTGACCCAGTACCTATAATCAGGAGCTAGATACAACTCCCAGTCTGGTGTCCAATCAGCATAAAATAACCAAGGTCAACTCTGGGCTGCTATCAGATTTCTTTGTTTTGGGTTGGAATAAAAATACAGTATGAATAAAAAAACAATTTCCATTACTTTCTTTTTAAATTTTGAAAAGTAGCTTGCAAATCCCACCATTTCCTTTAAAGGCCCCTAGGAATACATACTTTTCAGGTTGGAATCATTAACAACCTTCAGTTGTCTTTGGGTGTCTGTCTAGTCAGTTAAGAATACATGTATGCTGCTTCATTTTGCTTCTAAGCATTTCAACTCATCAATAGATTTGAGTCAATTTACTAAAGGTTTACTCTGTTTGAATTACTATGTGGATTTACCATAGTAAGTGAAACATCCCTTGCCTGCAAGAAATGCTGTGGGGAGGAAACAGGCATACCAACTTTAATATGAGGTATTCCCTTCTTGCTTGTCACCTGGCATTTGCATAGTAGTGCTATGGGAGTACAAGAATTGTCACATTTGATTCTAACTGGAGAGTATAGGGAAGCCGTCATAGAGGGAGTAACTTTTAAGCTAGACTTTGAGGAGAGAGGAAAGAGAAGGGAGGTAACAAAGGAGGAAACAGAAAAAAGCAACGCAGAGAAAGGGAACAGCATGGCCAAGGGCAAGGAGGCATTGTAGTGAAGAGTATTCCAGGGGATGGGGAGTTGTCCACAAAGCTGAAGAGTGGCAGAAAGTGTTTCAGGCTGGACTGTCAAGGAGCCTTCGCCTCTGCCCCCAGGAGATGTAACTTGAGGTACATGTCAGGGGGTTAGTCTTCACCAGGTAGCATTAGAGAGCCATGGGGAGAAGCAGAGCATGCTGAGGGTTGGGAAAAACTTAGACATCAGTGCTTCTCAAGTGGGGACTCAGGAAGGTGATTCTTTAGTGACCCCGTGCAAGTGTCCCTTAATCATGGGTTCCCTCTCAAAGTCTGGACAAGCATCCAAGATAATTACCTGCTTTGATGTGAGTTGAATTTAATACTTTTCACCTCATATAGTCTAAGTGAGAGCCAAGCACTAAATCGTGGTCCTGTCTTAGTCAATCCAATTATTGATTGTACTTCCTAAGAGGTATGTATTTAAGGATGGTTGATTGAAATCTGTATTGAGATACTTGTATTCCCTGTGGTATCTATGTTATTGTGTAGCCTTGTTCACAGAGAAGGGTCAAGGTCACAGGTCCCTGCTTTCCATATGATGTTCACGTTGTCTCTTCCTATATGACTCCTGAGATCTCTAGGTTTTCAGACATAGTCATTTTCACTTACAATAACACTGACCCCTAAAAACTAGTGGCTATAACCTTTAGTGGCTTGGAGAAGGAGAGGTCCATGGCCATTCTAGCCCTTCATTTATTCAGCAAATAGTTTTTGAGTATCTGTCATGTGTCAGGGATGCCAGTTCTAGGTAGTGGGGATAAAGTGGTGACTGAATCCCTGCCTTGTGGAACTTTTTCCTGGTAGGGGAAAGAGGGTAACAGGGAGAGACCATAAATAAAATAAATACATGAAATAAATGGCATTTTGAATGAAGATTAGCACTGTGGAGAGAAATAAAGTAAGAAAGGGAGATAGAAATGCTGAGGCCTTTGGTGGTGGTGATGGTGTGTGTGTATCGATATTTCTAATAGAGTGGTCAGGGAAGGCCCCATTGAGAAGGAAGCATTTGAGCAGATACCTGGAGGAGGTGATAGATGGGTAGCTAAGTGTATGTGGGGAAGAGCATTCAGGCAGAACCAAGAGCAGGAGCAACAGCTCTGTGTGGGGACTATGCCTGGCATGTCTGAAGAGCACAAGTTGTCCAGTGTGCTGTAGCTGCATGCTTGGTGGGGAGGGTAGCTGATGAGGTCAGTGAGGTCAAGTATGGGAGGGCCTGAGATGTCACCTTTGACCCCAAGTGAGGAGTGAGATGGGGAGCACTGGGGGGTGAGAGGATGTGAGTAGAGAACCGACACAACATGCTTCCAAACAGGGGACTGGTAACAGGGACTAAACACATTTTAACCTGTCAAGTTGTTCTGCACGTTTTTTGTATCTTTTAATTTCAGATCGGCAGATATTTTTCTAATTAATTTCAGAAGTCTAGGAATGGACAAATTTCCAGCATACCCTCTGTTTGTCTTCAGATTAATACCATTCAGTGACATGTAATTTTCGGGAAGTGCCATTCCGTTGAAGAAATGATGGATTTCTCCAGGAAAAATACTCTGGAGATGACTGCTGTTTAAATGCTACATTCCTAAAGCACCTTAGGTTAAAACTTCTTCCACCTCTGATTAGTTCCATCTTTCATGTTTGTTTTCAAATAGCTTAAAACAGCATGTTCCAGAACATGTGGATAGGCCTATGTTCTGGAATCCCTCTGCTTCAAAGAAGTTCTCATTGCACCTGTGTACGAGTGGACACAGTTTTCCCTTGAGTCCCTTCATGAACTTATCAACTCTTGTCAGCAGCACCTCTGAGAGATCAAAAGACTTTGCTCAAAGGAAGTGCACCACAGGAATGGGCAAAGTTGAACTGTTAAAAAATTCTGGCTGTATTTAACCAAAACAAACACAACCCCAGAGACTTTTTCAGAAGTTCAGCAACTCCTTTTGGGTTTTTTCTCTGCCCTTGTGCTTTTGGGTCACAGACTCACTAAAGCTAAATTCCCTTCTAGCTTTAAAATTCTCTTTGTCTCTGATTTTGATCCTGTGCTCTTTAGTATTTCCCTCAGTCTTAAAGACATGAAAGGCATTCTGATCAAATTTGTGGTTACTACAAATCCAAGAGGAATAACTAATTCATTGGGTGACTGTTTCAGAATTAAGATTAAAAAGATGAAATTTAACAGGCATAAAACTGAATGTTTGCATTTGAATTATTATAGTGAGGGAGATCCACCTTGATAGAATAATTTGATTCCAATGTATTTCATGATAGTCTATCCACAGGAGAGGTATGTCATCTAGTTATGGGTAGCATTCCTTAAGAAATGTACAAAAAACTTGTATTCTGAAGGAGAAGGAGCAGGATTAAAAGGTGTCAGGTGTAACCTCATATACAAACAACAGGAAAGAGACCAATGCTCAGAAAAGAGAAATTTGGGGGGATTTAATAGTTGCCCTGGTCCATATGTCTCCAAAGAGGAGAAGTCCAACCAGTGAGTAGAAGTTTCAGAGCCTAAATCTAACAGCTTGAATTGTCCAACAAAGCAATCAGCAACTTCAAAAATTAGTCATTCTAAATAAACAAGTAGAGCCTCAATTTTACTGAGTGATGTTCATTGGAAGAAAGGCTGGATTATGTCATTTTGTATTAGAAATAACATTTGGACTCAGGTCTTCTGTTTCTCCATCCAGCATTCTGTCTACTGTACCGCATTGCTCAATAGCTCTGTTTCTTTTTAAACTTGTTTCTAGAATGCAGAAACAAGTTTATCATTTCAGAAAAACTATACCATCCATCACAATTTGCTCTGTGATTATCAGACTCAAACTACATGGGATAAAGATGTGCTTTGGAATTTTAGAGAGATTTAAAAAATAAGAATTTTATTTATAGCAATTTATTCATATTTTTAAGTCACATTTCAGCAAGTTGGTGATTTTTGTTGTTTTTTGTTATAGGTGGAAAATGAGTTGATTTACTATGTTCATGATGATAGTGAGAAGATTCTTGACAATTTCACCATCTTTGCAAGTAGCTCAGAGGTTGGAAAACAGAGTCTTCCCCAAACTCTTTTTGTGACTGTTAAATCTGTAAATGATGAAGCTCCAGTAATAACAGTCAATAGAATTCTCCAGGTAAGTAATGCATGCATTCGAGTTATCATGAGAACCTTAGGGCTACCAATTTGATTTTCATTTATGTTACTTGTAATGTTAAATAATAAGACATACGACCATATATATATAGTTAATATAGTCCTGCTGGTTTTAAATAAATATTAGTTATTTCCAGGACATTCTGTTGGGTTGGGTGTTGTTGGGAAACAATAAAGAATAACAATGGGCTATCTTCATATTTGCATATCTTGGGCAAGCACCACTCACATCATACTCCCTGTGTGATGGCCTTTTCACGTTAGGTTAGGAAGGTATATGCCCCTGGGCAGCTCCTGCTAGGCTGGTAGTGTAATTGTTAAGAGTGTGGGCTCTGTAGTAGACCAATCTGAGTGAGAGTCCTGGCTCCCCGCTGTTCGCTATGTGACCTTTGGCAAGTTATTTTGCCTGCTAATTTGCTCTCATTTGGGTGAGGGGAAATTGGTTTGAGGATTAAATGATAAAATGAGGTAATGCTTTCAGCCAGTGCCTGACAGACACTTTGTTAGCATTCAATAACTGGTAGCTATTATTACTAAAAAACTCCAAGGCCACACCAATTTTTGGATAAAATAAGACCACTTTATAGACATGTGTTGGTATTTCGCTGGTCCTGGGAGCTTCAGTTCCCCTTGGCTCCCTCTGAGACTCCCGTGGGTAGGTCTCAAGCACCACAGATAAGGGTCTCTTGGCTGCATAGGGTGTCCATTGTTTTGCTCCTCTCCTGATCTGGAGCCTTGAGGTAATATCTGCTATCGTGGCTTCTGTTACCCACACGATGGGGCTGAGGTGCAGGGAGCCTCCTGTCTCAGATGGTGCCATTTCCCGCCACACCAGCACTAGGAGCATCAATGCTGACAAACCCATGGTGACAATTTACACTCGAGTATCCCAAGGCTTTCATTTAATAGATTTTCTTGATTTTAACTTACCTTTACTTGCTGTCCCTTCTTCTGAGAATGTGGGTGTGAACCCACAAGACCAGCTTGGAGAATAGTTGTAACTATTACAATAGTAAGTGCCAAAATATAAGTATGAGCTACTGTCGTGTGCCAGGTACTGCTCTACCAGCTGTGATGTGTGCCACCATTTTCCTCATTAGACAGATGAAGGAACTGCAGAGCAGCTGAATGACAGGCTCAGGGCAGAATGACAGCTTGAGGGCTTGGTGGCTTGTACATGCTTCCTTCCGTGGTCTCCAGCAGTACCTGACACAGAAGAAGCAGGAAATATTGGTTGAAGGAATGAATAAATGAAAAAATAAACTGTCAATTCCCCCAGCACTGGCCCATGTTCTGTAGACCAGGCTTTTGTCTTGACTCTTTCTTCCTTTAGCATGTCTGTGTTCCTGGGACAATCCTTGGCCTCTCACACAAATGAGCCCCTGGTGGACTCATTCATCAGATATTTCCAGACATGGAAATCTGAATGTGTTCACCTTGAAATCTGGTTGGGACAAATACTCTTATGTACATATTTGGCAATTTCATCCTTGTTTATACCGCTCATGAGGGTAAATAATTAAGAATAGATTCTTTTCGAAGTTCAGAGGAAGTTGGCTGGTCAGAGGAGATGCAGAAAAAGTGGATGTTAAGTAAAGATCCAGTAGTTCCACCTGTGCTGGTGCCTGCCCGTGGATGGGAGGGAGCTTGAAAATGTGCTTGTTCATTTTCTGTTGTCACGTTGACTGTATTTAATGCCTGAGGGCCAGGGATGCTTAATATCTTGCAATGTGTGGGACAATCCTACAAAATGAAGAAATGTCCCACACAAAGTGTTGATAATATCCTGTTGAGAAACACCCTAGACCAGGAACTTGCAAATTACAGTCCATGGGCCTAATTAAGCCTGCTGCCTGCTAATTTATAAGGTGCACAAGCTAAGAATGGTTTTTATAGATAATCATTTTAAATCAATTTAATAAGAGGGAACACTAACTTTGAAGCCCACATAAGCAAAATGTTATCCCTCAAAAAAGAATTCTATTCCTGTCATCAGTATGCCTGTATTATAAAAAATTGTATTCAGCTATTATTATTAAATTTAAATTGCATCAGCAAAAATTTGTGGAAATTTGTTTTCTTTCTTGGTATGTTTGTACCTATATAATATCCTCAATTTTGCCTCATGGCCCATAAAGCCTAAAATATTTACTTTTTGGTTCTTCACTGAAAATATTTACCAACACCTGCTACAGACCAGCACTATTCAGTAGAACTCCTTTGTTGTTGTTTTTGGTGGCTGGCTGGTCAATAGAACTTTCTGTGATGATAAAAATGTTGGTATCTCTGCTGCCCAATATAGTAGACACTATTCACATGTGGCTAGGAAGTATATGAAATGAGGCTAGTATGATTAAGGAATGGAATTTTAAATTTCATGTAATTTTAGTTAGTTTAAATTAAATGTAAATAGCTCCATGTGCTTAACATTGAACAGTGAAAATCCATGTTTCACAGCGCAGGCTGGAGATGAGGGCCTTGAATTCTGGAAAGTGATTTGGACTTTATTTTGTGGTCATGGGAGAATATGCAGATATTTTCTGTCTTTCTGGAATGGCCGGGAGAATACAGAACTTTCAAAGCTACTTCACTGTCACAATGTTTAAAAAAAAACACATTGTATTGTTTTTTTCGTTTGAGTGATTGTCCTCTCTTCCTTCAGATAGCCGTTCATTCTTTTCAGCATAGATCCAGATTGCTTTTAAAGAATGTCTGCAGTTGTCCTGCCCCTGCTGTTTCTGAAGTGCATTATAATCATGGCTAAAGAATAGGAAATCTATGTAATAGTCCCTGATTGTCCATGTGGCTGAATTTAGTTATGGAACTCGAAGACCCCATCACAGTTTTTCATGAGTTTTGGCAATGTTGTTTAACAACCAACTAATGTAGATCAACTGATCTATAATAAACATTCATATATGGCGTATTATATGGTATATATACTATTTATATAAGTATACATGTATATATATAAAAATATTTTTATATGTAGTCCCTCAGTTAGAAAACAGGATCAAATTATATCCCCAACCTTGTTTTACAGGTGAGGCAGCTAAAGCCCTGGGAGCAGTGGAGGGGGCTAAGGTACTATAATGGGTTGGCTGTAGGTTCTCCTGACTTCTACTCTGAGAATCCTTTGACCCTGCCTTCTTCTCTCTGCTTTTTTGGTGGTGGGGTAGGGAGAGGGATTTAAAAAATTTTAACTAACAAAATGATGGTTGGAGCTGATGCTATTCTAACCCAATAGATGTTAAAGATTATTTTCTAAGTAGCAAGGATCTAGACCACCAGGTTACAGAATGGTGCAAAGATACACCACCTGTAGACTGTGGTTGATACAAACAGAAGAAGGATCTTTGGTGAGAATGGTGGCCAGGTTGGCGACAGGGAGGGACAGGGAGAAAGCGAGGAGAACAGCCAAGAAATATGAAGCAGTAAACCTTTGACCTTAATTTATAAAACACCCTAGGACCAATTAAATAACTGTGTAGGAATATCCAGGAGCCCACCGGGGGCTAATCTAGCTAGCAAATTTTGCATTATTAAAAATTGCTGGGTTTTTTAACGTTTGTTTTTATTTTTTCAAAACAATTGGATCTAGGAATAGCTTTTCAGGTGCTTTTAGTTATCGTAGAGCTTGGTTCATTACTCAGCCTCTACAATTTAAGTGAAAAATTAATAGTGTTTACATCTTTGGAACTCATCACTTTATCTTTTGGGTTTACTTCATGGTCATTTCCCAGGTGCCTGGGAATGGTATGTGCTGGCTACTCAAACTTGTAGGCCTCCCCTCTGTTTTCAGCTGATTTTCTCTGTCTCCCACAACACACTGAACTCACCTTCTGCAAAGTGATGTGAGAAGCAGGTTGTTGACGAGGGTATTTTAGGTGTCAATTATTATTAAATACTATTATAAAAGTTTGCATTTATTGTGTGCTTACTGAGTACTGAGCCTCTTCTGTAACTGTGTCATGTTCATAGCCCTCCAAAGGACTGGCTGTAATGACTACCCTTATTTATAAAATGGGATCACTGAGGCACAGAGTGGCCACAGGGAAGGTGAAGACTTGAAGCCACATCTGTCTGAATCTGACTCTCGCTGCCATACTCTGCCACTTTCCCCCATTATTCTTGACCAATTTGGGCTCTTTTGGTGTGTCCATGTTATTAAGAGGCGTATTAGTCCATTTCTGTTGCTTATAACAGAAATACCTGAAACTGTGTAATTTGTAAGAAAACGAAATTTATTGCTTATAGTTTTGGAGGCTGGGAAGTCCAAAGTCCAGGGAAGACATCTGGTGAAGGCCTTGTTGGTAGTGACTATGTAGTGACACAGAGTATCACATGGTAAAATGGCAGAAGCAAGAGAGAGAGACTGACCTCTTCACTGGCTCTCTTTTTAAAGCCCTCAGAACCATGCCCTGGCCATCATTAAACCATCAATGGATTAATACATTTGCTAAGGTACAGTCTGCACAATCTAATCACCTCTTCAAGGCCCCACCTTTCAATTAACAATAGGATTTGTCACTCTCTTAACACTGTCACAGTGGGGATTAAGTTTTTAATACATGGTACTTTAGAGGACACAATTCAATCCAAACCAAAGAGTATCTTTATTAGTAAGGAAAAAAAGCTCCAAATCTGTTGTGCCTCTTGCTGTGACTGATGTGGCTTTTATGGGAATAGTTTACAACAGTTGTATCAACATGTGTGGGGTTGCCCAGGAACCTCAGTAGAGAGTTTGGGCCTTTCGCTGTGTGATACAGAACTGCAGAATGAGAAAGATGCAGTGGACAGAAACAGGAGGTCAAAATGCAGAAAGATAGAAAAGAAGAGCTGGAGTTGGCTGGGGAAGGGGAAAACCAACAACATAGTAAACTCTTAGGCTTCTTTATGAATAGGAATTGAAGCCCCATTTGGTCTCAGCTTTCAGTTCTGAGGTGCACTCAATTATAAGGTACTCCATCAACTTAATAACAGCTATAACAGCTTTTAATATACATATATGTATATATGTATATATATACACACACATACATAAATATGCCTGTCAATGTAAGATGTTCAGAAACATTTAAATGTGAGAGTGAAAAAGCATACCCTAGACTTTGTCTCTTAGTCTCCATCAGGAACCATGGGGTTTCTCCAATGGTCTGCCCAGGCCACCTCCTTGCAACCTTGATACAAGGGTGTTTTTCTGAAGATAAAAAAGAAGAGTAGGTGGGGGCAGGGACCATTTCCTTTATTCTTACCTTATTCTCTGGCTAATCTGGATCTGGGCCAGAAAGGGCACAACTTTCCAGTTTTGATGTATGTATCATTCGATGGTGGCTCTTTCTGAGTTTGTTTGTTTATTTATCTAGTAAGAAACTTGTTCTCTGCCTTGCAGGTTTTGGATTGGGAGGCTGGAGTTTCAAGATTTGTAAACTTCCCATGTGAACTTCAGCAAAATCTCTCTGAACTTCACTTTCCTTAATAGCCAAACCATACGGAGGGGGATTGTTTTACGTGGTGATCTCTCAGTCCCTCCCAGTTCTAATGCGCTGTGATTTTATGACTGTAAAGCTTGCTTGCTATTGTCCGGCTGAAGCTGGACTAGGACAGGTGGAGAAACTGTAGAGCTGCCATTTTACGTAGGCAGATTCACTCCAGTCTAGACTAGGTGGAGGTTTTGTTGTGAGGCACCCTCCCACAAAAAATGCACTTACACGCCACTCATGCAGAGCAGGGCAGTTTATTCACTCTAGCTGGCCAGCGAACATCTCCCAAGGAGCAACCAAGGAAGAGTGGCATCGAACTTTGGTCTTGTGGGGTTTTTAAAGGCAAAAACTACATCCCGTTGGCACACAGGTTTGTCCAGGTGCACAAAGCAAGCTAGGGAGCTAGGTCACAGAGGCCGAAATGAGCTGTTCGAGCAATCAAGTGTACAAGTTTTCATTGTGTGTGGTTCCTGTTCGCTTGTAATAATTCACTGTGTATGGCTCCTGTTTCTATGCAATGTTTTTTGTTTCTATGAGAAGGTCAATCGTTTCTCATGCAGAAGAGGGGGGTAGTCTGCAGGTCAGAGAAGGGGCAAAATGGAGTTACTTAGGTTAAGCAAGCAATTCTACAGAAGCAGATAGCGTTGTTATGAGGGTGTAGGGAGCTCTATTTCAGTTTTACATTTAAGAGTAAACCATTTCTCTTCTCTTTGAGAAACATATTAATAGTTTTGGTTTTAAAGTCAGTGTGTGTAAAATCTGAAGATGAGCAGGTACTACTGTGAACATGATAATTAGTCATGTAAAGATGTAGAAGAAGTTTTGATAGGACTTTCTTGATTGTTTTAAAATGGAAGAAATCTGAAGAATTTGCTTTTTTAATTGTAGGCAATGGTCATGGTGTGCTATTCAATGAGTCTTCTCATACCAAGGTGTTTTGACTCATTTGCCAAACAAATTTTTTTCTTTTGTTTAAATTATGACAGTTATGAATAGAGCCTTTTTGTATTTTATTGACTTCTAGTCATACGGTACAGAATTTAATAAGAGGGCTTCTCTTTAAGCACAGATATATCACCTCCTCTGGAAAGCCTGATTATATTATGGCTCCCCAGGCTTCTAGATGTGATGTTCCCAAAGAGACCTTCCCTGACCTCCCCAGCAGAATTAACACCATGCCATTCTCTGTCCCTGGACACTGCTTTCTTCTTTTTAGTGCTTACCACTTTCTGATATTAAACAAAAAAACAATCTGTTGTCTGTCTCCTCGCATAAATGTAAATTCCATCTGGAAGGGATTTTACCTGTCTTTTCCCTGTGGTGTCCTCAGTGCCTGGTACAGTAGCTGGCACATTTTAGGGGCTCAATAAACATTGAACGCCTACATGCCCTCATAGAGCTTATGTTCAGTGGGGATGACAATAAAATTATATTATAAATGGAGTGATGATCTGCTGTATTTTTCTTCAAGGCAGTTAAGGTGATAGAGAGTGGTTGGGATTACAGAATACTGATATTGCAGAGGGTGGTCAGGGAAGGTCTCTCCAAGGAGGGGGCATTTGCATGGAGGCCTGTGTGTCAGGGGTTTTCAAGACCTCCCCCAGGTTCACTGATTTGTAGGATCTGTAGGATTTAGCATACTCATGGCTAAGATTTATTATAGTGACAGATATCAAGCAAAATCAGCAAAGGGAAAAGGTACATGGGGTAAAGTCCCTAGGAAACTATGTCAAGCTGTAAGAGTCCTTTTCCAGTGAGTCACACAGGATGCATTGAGTTGCTCCAGCAGTGAGTCGTGACAACACATGCAAAGGGCTCTCTACCAGGAGAGCTCATTAGAGACTAAGTGCCCAAGATTTTTATTGGGGGCTGGTCAGGTAGGCATCCTCTGCCTAATATGTAACGAAATCCCAGACTCCCAGCGTAAACCACATTGTTGGTACAGTTTAGACATGGTGAGCCACTCTTATCATTTAGGAAAAGTTTTATCAGTGTAGGAAACTGTTTAACATCCAAGGTCCCAGATGCCAGCCAAGGGCCAACCTTGCATGTAGGCTTTTCTAAGAAAAGGCAGTTTTAGGCTGCTACATTAACTCTTTTCTGAATAAAGGTGGAGGTGGGGGAGAGGAGATTAAGTGATTCAGTCATATGAATATTAGTGTGAAGAACATTCCTGGCAAAGGGATAATTAAGAGCAAAAGTTGTGAGTCTATAGTGGGCCTGGTGTGTTTGAGGATGTAGAAAGCTCAGAGCGACTGAAGCAGGTGGAAGGAAAAGGAGAGTGATGATATTAGGTTCCATGGTGAGAGTTGATTTCTGGGAATAGGACCCCCGCAGCATCAGGCAATTTTGTTCCATAGTCCTTCTAGAAATAATGATGGTGAAGCAGATCAGCATTTACTGAACCCCTGCTGTGAGTCAGGTTCAGTTCTAAAAGTATCACATAAATGATTAAATAGTTTCTCATTTAATTCTCTCAGTGTCTCAAAATAAAATGAGGAGGATTACATTAGACTTGGGGAATGGAAAGGTTAAGTCACTTGACCAAGGTCCTACAGTCAGTAAAACAAAGAGTGGGGTTTGAGCCCAGGTAGTCTGAGCACAGAGTGCACACTCTGCTATCCACAATGGGAATGATCAGCAACAATGTTTTAAAACTGCAGGTTGCAAGCTATGAATGGAGATGTGAAATTAATTGAGTGGGTCAGACCAATATTTATAAAAAACAAAACAAAACAAATAAAATAAAATAAGTAGTATCAGAATGCACTGTGTATAATGAGGGTAGATATTGTTTTGTGAGACTTTTGCTTCAGTTATGTATAAATAAATGTATTGGATTTTAGACACATACATACAAATATACATATGTATACTAGGTTTCTGTGTAAAATGTATTCCCTACTTCAGGTGTTAATCAAAAAGCACTGTAAACTACTGATCTAGCAAAACTACATACTTTTATATGTGTGAATCACTTTTTTTTTTCATTGCTCTTCCTGTTTCTGGGAGAACCTGTCCTTTTATGGGTTGAGTCAAGTCCCAGGACTTCATCTATTGAAACGTCTATCCACCAGTACACCCAGTAACTGGTACTATAGGGCTGTAACAGAACTAATATAGCCAATGACAGAATTGATACAGCAACCCACCCTGCTCCTCAAATACCCCTTCATCAGGATACTTTAGGACACATAAGAGGTCCCTGTGTTTCAGGGAGGGGAGCCAGATTTTTGCCTTCAGCTTTGAAGTCACCCTGTGACTGCTCATCATAGCATGGGGGCATTGCCTGCCAGGTTAACCCTAACTGCCCATAACCATGCCCATCTGCCTTGTTCTTTTCAGCAGGAAAGGAGGTTGGGATGGAAGGAGGAGGTACACTGACTTCAGACCAGCTGATTCACTTTATATACTGGTATTGTGGCCCAAAGTCATGGTGATGAAGAAAGAAAAAGAATAAATCATAAAATTTTATATATTCCAAGAAAAGGGAATTTTGATGACAGCATATAATCACAATATTGCTTTCTTGTTATATATAATATAACGTAAATGAAATTGCTGTAAGGATTTTGGAATAATGATGTCTTGTGCACTGAAATTTTATGATGTAATCACAATGTTGATTATCAATCTCAACATAATTTAGACTTGATGAAAAAGAGCCAAGAGGCAGCCAGGAATTTGTCTTGCTAATTTTGAAAGCCTGTGTAGGCAGTTTAAAGACATCCTTTTACTTTTTTCCCTAATTTTTAAATATTGAATTGTGATATCTCTGTCTTATCTACCATAATATATAATAACAATGACAAATGAGCATAGAAAACTGCCTGGAAAGACATTGCATGTGTTGGACACTTTGCAGGGTATTCTAGTGAATTGGTAACCTTTAATAACATTAAAGAATTGCCACACATCAAGGTTTTTAAACTTTTTTTCTGAAAGCTAATGTATAAAGCATATGCATTTTATCAAAATAGTAGAGCCATGAGAGTGCATTTTCCATTAACAATTTCTCCAAAGCTATGTAACTAGTTATCTCTTTCCAGGCAAAGTTTCAAATTTAGGGAATTATTTCAGACAGTAACTTTTCCCCCCCTAGATTTCAGATCATAGCAAACAGTAATAATAACAACCACTTACATAATCATGATAGCTAATACTCACATAGTACTTACTCTGTGCCTGGCATTATGCTAAGCACTTCATAATTACTCATTGAATCTTCAACAACTCCACAGGATATTTTTATTTTAAAGATGAGGAACTTGTGGCACAGAGAGGTGTAGATGCTTCCCCAAAAGTGGGGGTCGAAAGTGAAGAGCCACTGGAAGGCAGTAAGCAGCAGAGCTAGGATGCAGGTTTGAGCTTGTAACCACAGTGCCTCCCGCTCCTTCCTTCACAGTTACAACAAAGAAGCCCAAGGACCTGGTGAATTAGATAATGCGAATAGCGCTCTTATTCCCACTTAAGACGATGGAATTAAAGCTCAAGAAGTTAAGTGACTTTCCTAAAATATCAAAGTTAGACAGTGGCAGAGTCTGGAGCAAAGGCAGTTCTAAGTGAGAATCCCATAAGGCCTCCAGATGCTGTGCTGTCCCTGATTTTTTAACCAGAGTTTTCTCAAGACCTTCAGATTATCCTCCATGACCACTCACTCTCCTTACTTGTAATCAAGGTCTTGAGGAGGTGGCAAGAAGGGTCATCTGCAGTCTATTCGGAAGAAAGAGGTGGGAGTACGGGTGATAGAACCACTGACAGCACCTCAGACTCTGGGTGGGAGTTTAAAGCCAGAAATCTGAATGTTAATCTCTCTGTCCCAGCATTTCAAATACACTTTTTTCTCCTGGAGGATGAAAACAGCGTTTGCTTAAGCCACAGGACTTTCAGCTGATCTCCAAGTCCATTCATTGGTACGGGAGATCATTTGAGTGCTGACAAACTGGAATTAGGAATTGGAGTTAGACACCTCAGGTCAATCCTTTATATTTTACTCTGAGATATATTCTACGAAGTACTTTTGTACTCAGGCATGACCAGTGAATTTCGTGCATACCTGATAAAATATATTTGTGTCCACAAGGGGGCTTCATTTTCCTATTTTTCAAGTTTCTCTTTCAGTAATTCTGTATATTTTCTTTTGTTGTTTTTATACTGAAAATAGAATCATTTGCTTGCTTTTGATAAGTACTTGTCAACACTAAAAAGAGTATTGAGACCTAGGCACAGTGGACTAATTAGGGCAGCAAAGTCTGAGATGACAAGTGAAGACCTGGGGTGGGGTGGGTGGGGGTTGCTGCAATGGTGGGATAGTGAATTCATGAGCATAGCACATCCCTCCTATGAGACTCAAAACAAAGTCAGTGTTTTAAAATATTAGGATCATAATTAAGATTAAATTGTATCATAATTAAGTTTCTAAATCCCGTTAACCTCCTCTAAAAGCTAAAGGTGAATTAAAAAAAAATAGTATTCCAGGTTCAAGTGTTAATTTTTTCAGATGTTTAGTCCTTGAAACATTATTTCTTGGGCTTTGGATCACTTTTAAGTCTCAATTCAAGGTTGGGGTTTTGTTTTTCTTCTTCCCACATATCTGAAGTTTCTGTTCCTAAGCCCTGGGCCCTAAATCAGGCCTTCCCTGAAGCAATAGGGCTATGAATTGAACTAAATTTGGTTCGAGTGGAAATGAAGACCTGAGGTTACTAGCTCTTGTTTTGAGTGGCAAGTTTTCCATTTGTTTTGGAAGATGGTGTATTCTAGAGTCGTGAGGGGAGAAAAAGCTGTGTTCACAGTGGAATAACTACAGTGGAAAACATGCTTTGTCCAGCTTTCATGTGCACGGTGTTGGAAAAAATGAGTGTCTACAAGTCACAGGAAGAGAAATGGCAGCACATTTCCAAATCAGTTTGAATTTCTGAAGAAATAAGGATAAAATATGTAGATGGATTTAAAAATGTAAAAAGTGAAAAACTGGAATGAGCGGGCCTGGAATTTTGTTGAACAGTGCAACTTGCACATTTTATAGAAACTGTAGCCTTTCCACGGTTAAATGAAGGCCAAAGCCTTATAATTTGAATATTCTATTGGTTAGCACTTCTGGTTGCTATTTAAAAGTTGATGTCCTTAGAGCTTACTGCTGAAAAATCTTCAGTGGGTATATTCCAAATGGCAAGATATAGGAGCATCTGTTGAGAGCACAATCATTAAACAGATGAACTACTCACCCTGAGTTTTGAAGGAATGCTGTGGGATTCAACAAAATCTGCAGTATGTGTTATAGTATAGCCTCAGTAGTGGTAATCATCATACTCTGAATGACTTTAAGTAATATTAAAAAATTGCATTCATCCTTAGAACCAAATCTTATGAGAATATGGGTGACATAAAGCTAATATTTATTGAATGCTTACCATGTGCCAGATAAAGATGTTCTAAGCACTTTACATATATTAAGTCTCTCAGTATACATAATGATGCTATCATTCCAAGTTTACTGATGAAGAAATTAAGGCACAGGCAAGTTAAGAGATGTGCCCAAGGTCACATAGCAAGTAAGTGGCAAAGAAGTGACTTGAAACAGACAGTCCGACTGGACTGGATAAAGCCAAAGTCAAGTGTTTCTGAACAACCTGAAAATAATTTCAAAAGAAGAATTTTGGGCAGTAATAATCATGTGCTGCTCTTCAACACAGTCACTTGAGGAGTTAAACATCCATTTGGATATATAAGTTCCAGTGTGTATGTGCATGCATTTTCGCATATGTGCATATATAGAGTGCGTGGGTATTTATTTATGTACAACTACTTCATGATCTCAGCTGTTAGTTTTCAAAAAGTGAGGAGATAATTCACAAAAGAGTTTTTTCTGTGGTATCAGTAAGTAGTTGGAAGGAATCAGAATGGATTTTTATCTTCTGGCCCATCATGCCTGATATGAAAACATAGGAATCCTGTGTATTTTCTCATCTCCCTGTCTAAAACACGGTTTAGTTATTAGATGGTGAGTGGGCATGGATCGTTATATCATAAACTGCCTGTTCTAGTGAGGAAAATAGCTCCTTTTAGCTGGAGAGATAATCTACTAAATTATTTAGGGCTGAATTTTTAAACAAGTTGGTAAAAAGCATAGAAGATAATAAGGTTCTAGTCAGAGAGCAAAGAATGACACATAAGCTCAGAAATGTGTATAGTTTCTGTGGGTAAGAAAAAAACGTATAAAAAGTAAATGCAGATAGAAATATGCAAATAGAATTAGTGACAAAACCACTCATTTTTAGTGTTAGTGAAATGTCATGTGACTACATGATTATAGAAACTCAAAACAGCCTAGTTCCATCAGATGTGGTTCAGTGTCCAAATAAATATCTTAAATCCAACAAGTTCAAAACTGAACTCCTGATTTTACTCCCCACATCTCCCCTGCCTGCAGCTGTCCTTATTTCAATTGGCGGTGGCCCTGTCCGTCTGTCCAGTCGCTGAGGCCCGCGCCATGGCCTCCCGCGGCCTTCCCTAAGCACAGCTAATCGGCCGGAAGCTCTGTTGGCTTTACCTTCAGCAGACGCCCAGAATTGTTTGCTTACTTCTTGCCACTCTCTTCTCTCATCCCTCTTCGGGATTATTACATTTGCCTCCCACCTGGTGTCCTGCATCTGCCCCGGCCCTCGCACAGACTGTTGGCACAGAAGCCAGAGGATTCTGTGAAGACTCGAGTCAGACCTGCTCACTCCTCTCCCGAAGCCCCACAATGATTCCCCATTGCACTCAAGGAAAAGCCAGAGTGGCATTCAAGACCCCGCATGAGCTGAACTTCTGTTACATTTTTCATTCACCTCCTCTTACTCATCATCTTGCTGCTTCTGCTCCCGCCACACTGACCCCTTTGCTGGTCCTCCAGCAGATGGGGCAGCTCCCTTGAGGGCCCTCCCCTAGACATTCACAAGTTCACGTCTGCCTTACAGCCTGTCCTCAAACTAGCCTCCCGTTTAACGTTGCCCACTTCTGAATTCACCTTATCTTGCTTTTTTTCTTTTTTCACAGTGCTATGACTTTCTCACACACCACATAATTCATTTATTATGCCTGTTCTTTCTTCTCTGTGTCCTCTCATCTGCTTCTACTGGAATGTAGGCTCCATGAAGACAGGACACTTTGTTTTGTTTACTGACGTTGCAAGCACCCAGAACATTGACTGGAACACAGTAGATGCTGAACAAATGTTTGATGAATTGTTGAATTAAGATGTTTAGGCAATGGAAATAGATTTTAAATGTAATTGGAAAACAGGAAATATTGCTCAGATGCAATTGTAGGTGCGAGCTATCAGCATAGCAAACTTTGCAAGGCCATAGGAACCAGACACTTGTTTTCCTGCAAGATAGGAGGGTAAAGAGAAGAAAATAATGTGCAGTGTGTGTGTGTTTTCTCTCAGCTATTTAAAAGCTGCTGAAATTATTTGCTTCTAGAAGTGCTGAATAGAAATCCTTAAATCAACCCTATGAGGTAGGTTCTGTATCCCTGCAGAGTATTTAGCCAGATACACAGAAGGTGCTTAGTAACCATCAGCTTTTATTGTTATCATACTTTGTATAAAGGCACATGCATTTTAAATAATTAATTTGAATAAATAATTGCAACTACTATTTTTTAATCAAAACCTTATAATCCTCATAAATTAAACAACACTGCATGCCTTGCATTTCATCTGGCATTTAATTATGTGTCTGTTTTGAATTAAGAAACCTCATGCTTTAAAAACTCTGGCAAATTGATTTAGTTTTTAAATCTTTGTGCAAGAGGTTAGGGTGTCATAGCTATCTAGTTTACTAATGTGGTGTGATTGGAATTGGTCCTTGAAAGATCTGTTGTCCTCTTCTTCTTAAGGTGTGGGTGAATTCTGTCACTGAGATGGCCAGTGGTGACCTCTGTGCAGAAGATGGGGACTCCTCCCCACAGGACCTGGCCTACTGGGTCACTCCACCAAGTAATGAGCATTTGGCTCTCAGGTCATTTCCTGGCCAAAGCATCCAGAATTTCACCCAGGCTCAAATTAATGAGGGCCAGCTAGCATGTTTGTACACACTAGTACGTCATAGAGAAAATGAATGTGAAACTAAAATGTGTTTCAATCAGTGGTTAATGTGATAGTCATACCTGAGAGCTGCGGACTGAAAACCACAAGCCATCTAAAAACTTTCCATGCCCTATAATTTTTGAAAAGGTGACATGTTTTACTAAGGCTAATTATAGCAAACATTAGAGAGTACAGATAACTCTCATGGGGCTTACTCAAATTGTAATGTAAGGTCATAAGCTTCTCCGAGAGCTCTTTCCTTACCACCCACTAAGATAGCATCTCTTCTCTGTCAGTCTCCATCCCTTTTCCTGACTACCTGACCTGATAGTATAGATGGATTTGGACATGTATTTGTTGTCTGTCTTTGCCACTAGAGTATAAGCGCTGTAAAGGCAGGCCCTTTGTTTTCTTCATTCTTGAATGCTTAGCACCTTGAACAGTGGCTGGAACATAACAGGTGCTTAATAAAAATTTGTTGAGAGAATGAAATAACATCGAACACCTATTATGTACCCAGGTAATGTTCCAGATGCTAGGGACCCATGAGTGAGCAAAACAAACAGATATTTGGTCAGTGAAGGAATGAATGAACGAATGAATGAGTATAACTGTAATTATGAGACCCTAACTTTGACAGGCTTTTTCTTCTTCCCCAGTTCATCAATAAATCAATAAGCCAAACAGCCACTGTGAATCTGTACAAGGTGACCCACTGCTTTGCAAGGGTGCCTGGCTGAGTTTCCGGGCTGCCCTGATCAGTGGACCAAGAGGGAAGTGGGCCATTCCCAGCCTGCAGTAGATGATGATGATGGAAGCATGAGCCAGGACGGCATGATGGAGAGCTAAAAAGCCATATCTTTTCAGTTATTTTAAATCATCCTCTTTGAAAATATAGTAAAGAAAATAAAGATAAAACATTCTAAATCCAAACATAGCGACTTTCTGATTATTTTTGCAGGTAATCCAAAGAATCCCTAAAGCATCTGAAAATAATTTACTATGTGTATGCTCTCCTCTAGTGGCTCCAAACCTGCAGCCTGGGACCCATGGGGATTAGTTTTATTGCAGTGGGATCCCAAAGCTACCCACATATGGACTAAAGTGCTGTTTCTAGACACACGTGTGTGTTTCCATTTTTTAACTGTGTGCAGATGTGCTAATCAATAAAATGCAATTCACTTAAAGAGGCACTGAATTGATAGGAGGGTTCTGTCAGTTATGTGTGTTTTTTTTTATTAGTAGGTACCAAAAGCCCAAGTATTATTAGGTGAGGGCTTAGAAAGATTTTTATTTTTATGAAAGAATTATATTTTCGAAGTTGAGAGAACTGCTCTACAGACTTGCATGAGGGAAAATTTGAATTTCTAAAGCTGTACCATCTACAATGGAATCATTGACTCTTCACCACCTGTCAGGCACTGCAGGAGGTGCGGTCACGTCATCCATTTCATTTTATCTTTAGAAGTCCTCTGAGCTATAGGGAGTAATGGCACCATTTTTGAGATGAGGAAACTGAGGCTCAGAAAGATTAGGTTGATCTGACATTAAAAATGGGCTTTCTCCACTAGCTACCACCCATTGAAAGGCAGATCAGGTTGAAGTACTGAGATTACTATTTGCCATGAATGAGTGAAAACAAAAATTCGCTCTCTTGATTTATTTGTCAACCACCAGGTCAATATTTGCTTTTGGTGAGTAGAGAAAATAATTTCTCCTAAAAAAGCAGGAACGAGAGTTAAAGGCAAGCTCTATATCAGTGCTAATCCATTACATTTTCTAAATGGACATGAGGGCAAGATAATAACCCTCAAAGTGGCTGGAGCCCAGCTGCAGAGGAGTCTTTTGCTGAAACCAGCTGGTTCTCCCCTGGTACATCTGTCCATCATCAGTCCCAAACAAAGACTTAGGTTTAATTAGTCTCTCTTAGCATTTTATATTTGCAAAGTGCTCTGCCATTAATCTAATTCATTATTCCACATAACAACTTAAGTAGGTTGATAAAACTAAGATGTGGGAGGCTAAGTGATTTATTTAAGTCACCCTTCCGAAAGTACTGTTGGGAAATCTGAGATTGTGCAATAGAAAACCCACAGGTCAACTCCACTTTGTATTTCTCTCCTTACCTTTCTTTTGTCATAATTAGTCTGTTAGGGCACACCCCGTGCCATAGTCTATATTTGTTTTGATATAATTCCTTTGATCCCATTTTTATTTTGTTTCTGGATACATAAAGTTTTCAAAGTGTCTTCATTTCATGTTTCATTAAATACAATATTCAAAGTGCTATTTCTAGAAAAACAAACACATGAAAAATAACATTTGAGTATGGACCCTTGTTCTGAATTAGGCAAGCTCAGACTTCTCTCTCTCTCTGTTGTTTTTTTTTTTAATGGTGACATTTGAGTGTACTGGAAAAATTTTAACAGTCTGTAACCTTTTTTGTGTGTGTGAGGAATCCGAACTCTCAGGATTTGCTTAGAAAACAGGGACTTGAGACACAGTCAAGCCATCAACCTACATTTTATTAAATTATTTTATTAAGGGAGTACTTGTATGTGATTGCAGAGTCTAACCATTCCTCCTTTGTTCCTTGCCACATGTCACTGAGGGCAACAATGATACTCATTGCATGATGCAAAGACCTCTGGGCCTCCAAAATTACTACTGGATGCATATTTTCAAAGGGTGAGGGGAATGTGAACACTGGGCTCTCTGCATAGTGATCTTGCCTGGTGATTTATGAGCCAGATTGGTAAAGCACTCTTGGGAACTAGATCAATAGGGTCTGTCTCTGTTTCATCTTTGCACATAAGTTAATTTCTAACTTTGCTGGTATTACTAATCCCTTGACAGAAGTGTGGGAGTGGAATTTTCTCCTTGCAGAAATTTAACAAAAGCAAGGCTGGGTCTTTCCTTGCCCTTCTCTTTCCCTTCTTTGAGGAATTTGAGATAGATAAATAATTAGAAGTGTGGCTATTTGGTGGTGGTGGTGGGACTTAAATATTATTTATTTCCCCCAATTTTGATTTGCAGTATTATCAATGTTTCAGAAATTACTAGGGTATGTGAGTGTGTGTGTGTGTTATATATGCATTACTTTTACTGGTATAAATTGATTTCAAAATAATAAAATGCAGGTAATGAATGTTTTTAACATTTAAATAATTTCTTGGAGATAACTTCTTTGCTTTCTTTGATTTAGAAAAAATTTTAATGATATTGTTTGATTCCATTTATATGTAATGTCCATAGGCACAGATAGTAGATTAGTGATTGCCTAGGTCTGGGGGAGAGGGGTAAACTTGAGGGGAGATAAGAAGTGTCTGCCAACAGGCACAGGGTTTCTTTTCGGAGTGATGAAAAAAAAATTTAATTGATTGTGGTGATGATTGCACAACTCTGTGAACATACAAAAGCCATTGAAATATGCATTTTAAGTGGGGAATTATATGGTATGTGAATCATATCTCAATAATTTTCTTTCTTTTATTATGTCACGAGATGGGGAAAATCTGCATTATAGACCTATATTGATATTGTTTTGTGTCTTTGACAGTATTTGTTATGGTGAGCTCAGTGACTATAGTAGCACACTCTCAAATTAATAAGGGGTGTTTTGCAGGGGAGCAGGTGGGAAAAAGGGTGAAACTGGGTGGCTTCTGCAGAACAACCGAATTGACCAGAGTCTAATTTTTTCTTTTGAAGGAGCAATGTCAGGAGGCTTGAATTTTCAGGTTACTGATGGTTTGAAATTTGCAGCTGGACAAATTTTTAGCATCATGATCTGGGCTCTCTCTGATCATTAGTTTAGAAGTAAACAGAGGACTGAGCATCTTTCCAGGTAGGATTTTAACTTAAGTCAGTGTTCAGATTTAAGTGTTTCTCTGTTTAGAAACATTTGGCGTGGTATAAAATATCATCTTTTATTGTAGGATGATGCCAATAACATTTCCTAGAAAGAATTTGCCAGCAATTCCCAGAAAGAATTCTCTCTGCAGGAATTTAACAAAAGCTTCAAGGCGACCCTCCTCTCTTTCCCCTGTCCCCCTCCTCAGAGGAGGGCCTGCTGGTAAGGGGGTGGGGCAGGAATCACTGAAGTGGCTGTCTGTCTTTACAGTCCATGTGCACTTACCCCTACTCTCTCCTTGGGGTCCTTAAAGAAGCAAAGAGAGCTAGGCTGTTAAGTGACCATCTAGTTTTACTTTCTTGGGAATTTCTTACCTTAAATATAAAAACCCTGTGCACAAGGGGACTGTTGGGGACTTCAGTGAGCACTTGCTTTGGGGCCCTGCAAACTCTGGACTGCTCTCTGTCAAGAAACTCAGCCTGGCTGATGTGCAAAGAGCTAAGGGAGCTTCTCTGGATCAACCACACCCTTATCACAGGGATGGGGAAAGATTTACCTAATGGCAGGGATAATAAAAAAGGAGAAAAAAAAGTTGAATTTGTTATATCCTCCACAAAAAAGTACTGAGGTGGACACAACAAAGGAAATGAAAAAATTTCAACATGCCCCGGATGTTGGAAAAAAACAAAACAAAACAAAACACTAACCCTGTGCATTGTACTTGTTTAGATTATATGAGTTACCAGTAAAACATAGATGGAGAAAGACACTAATAATTAATCATTAATAAAATTTTTAATGATGGTCAGACTAGCCAGTTGTTCTCAACCACAGGGAAGCTTTTAAAAATACCAGTGCCTGGGCCTCACATTATACCAGTTGAATAGGAGTCTCTGGAATGAGGCCTGACATCATTTTTTAAAAGTCCCAGTTGGTTCTAAAGTGGAGCAAGGATTGAATCCATAGGGCTATTCACTGTACTAGTTCTTTAATCCCTCCAAGCACACGAGGTAGGTGATACAGTCACAGGAAACTGGCAGGATTAGTGGCTTAAAGAGAGAATGTAGGTTGGCCATGCCACCAGTAAGTGGTGGAGAGAGCTCTCATACTTCTATAAGAAACACAGAGAAAAACTTTTTGTTGTAACTATTTTTTTTAAAAAAACCTATTTTTTGGAGAAATTAAAAAATTTTTTATTTGTTTTAATAAGCATTTGAATTCATGAAAAGAAACTTTTTCAAAAAACAGTGAAAGAAATGCTAACCAAGGTTCTTCTAAAACCTTTTTCTGTCTTGGAACTTTTCTCTGAGAATAAGTGCTGTGCTTCTATCGACTTTTTAAAGGCCATTAGGGTGTCATTTAGTATCATTTTTAAAAAGCAAACTACTACACCCTAGTAATCTGAAAAATACAGTAATCTATTTTAAAAGTTTCCAAAATTGGGTAAATCTGGTTGCTACAAAAAATTAAGTACCTTTTATTTATTCTGGCTAAACTGATTCTGGTTAAATAATTGAAGACAGTTATGTTAAAGGACACATAATCACTACAGTTTGGAAACTTTTGAGTTTCTGGTGCTTGTTTTACTGAATATTAGTTTGGCAAGAAAAGTATATTGATGTAGCCAAAATTCCCTTGTCACGTTTGTTGAACTATGCAAAACATAGTTTTTATAGCTCTCTGTTTAATATTTGGGCACAGCCCTAATTAACTTTCTCCTTTCCGTTTTCAACGTGCTCTGCGTCTGTCCTGACCTTGCCTCCCTGTGTCTGAGAACGCAGGTCAGCACCATAGGTCAGCAATAGTTCAACTGACCAGGACTTGCATGTTATACTCAGATCCCAAAGTGGGCTGCTCCTTTTCCTGAGCTCCCCCTAGCACGTTAGCTCTGTGGGTATTATTGGTTTCTGTGTCACCCTCTATCCCCACACTGTGACTTGTTTCCTGCTCCAGCTCCTGGCCAGTAGGAAGAAAGATAGATTTTCACATATATTTCCATTAGATGGTTCTTATAGTTGATAAAATCTCAACTTGGGTGGGCGTGGAAATGAGAACTGTTAAATCACATATTTTAGACTTGGGTTGGACCTTATGGGTCATCTGTTCCCGTTGTTTTTGTTGTTTTTCCTACCCTAACATCCCCAAGTAGCAGGGACCCACCCTGTTCTGTATCAGAATTCCCTGGTGAGAGTGTGGTTCTGAAGACCAAGTTACCTCGTCCTCTTTTCACGGACCCAACTAAGGCTTGCTCAGTGTGGCTTCTGCAGCAGAAGTGGTCCCTGCCACTGTGTGAAGCCACGGGTGATGATGGCAGATACTATGTCCCACTTCAGTGTGTAAGTTAGGATGTCAGTTGAACTATTGCTGACCTATGTGTTCAGACCCTACATGTTCCACAATGTCAGGGAAAATTTATTCCTTTTTATAGAACTGTCAGTATTTTTAGAACTATAATGGGAATAGAATATTTATTCTTATTACAGGTCAGACATTCAGATGCTATGGATATCTTGTGTTTTTATAGTGTTTTATATTTTTTATCTATTGCCCTGGGTTGTTATAAGGATTTAAATGAAATGATGTATATAAAAGCAAGTTTTGATCATCTCCATTTGGCAGATTAAAAACATGGAGGCTTGGCAAGTTTCAAGGTCATGTAACTAATAGGGGTCATAAGCTCCAAGACTGAAGGCAAACTCGACTCCAAATCTGGTGCTCGCATCAAGCAGTTCCTCTTCTTTATGAGTGGGCCAGTGTTCCGGGGCTGTCTTTATTTCACAATGTCAGTTTCCTGAAAACGGGGCCGTCGCGGTAGCTGTTTATTTTTGTCTCTCCCATGTTAGTGATGGATTGACGTGAGCAACCAGGGAAATATGCATAGCAACTTAACAAACAGCAATGATTATGTAGAAATTTTGTGTGTTTTACTCTCTTCAATTGGGAAAATATTGCAACCTGGCATTAGTCAACAAATTTTTTTTACTCATGTTGATCGCGTACCAGTCAGACTTTCTCTCTGGTTCATTAGACTTTGGCTATTCCTGTTCTGCTTCCTTTGTATACTCAGTCTTAAAAAGCGGCCCAGGCTTGAGACTTGTAAGAATTTTCATGATAAGCCAGAAGAATTATTCAAACGCTTTGTGCGGTCAATGTTTTAAGGTTAACCATGTATTCTATGCTCTACAGAATGTGAAAATCATTTTTTAACTCGGTTATTTTAAAGGATTACAGTTCTAAACAAACTTTTTTTGTGTGTGAACTAAGAAAAAAAATCTACCCAAAATGTATTTTTGTTTTATTATATATATTTCGAATATATATGTATGCGTGTATATATATGTATATATATAAATAAAAACATGTTCTGTTTCTTTCTGCAGAATTTATTCCCCAGAAAGGAGCTTTGTAACCAGTTTTTCACCTTGAATGCTACCATAGAGTTTGTCTATCTTTGGTGGTGGCATGTTGGAATGTACTGTGGCTTTAGGAACTAGTTTTTCTGCTTGTATCAAATTATACTTGGTTTGACCTTGAGATTTTTGTTTGAATGGTCTAGAATATAAGCTTACATAGATCCAGAGTTAAGCAGCCCATCAGCAAAGGGTCGTTCTGGCAAACTCTGTGACTTCAGTCTCCTTAGTCCTGAGATAGTGGGAACCAAGTCTCACCAATATCCATCTGTCCTCCCTGGTAGGAACTGAAGAAGAGAAGAAAGGAGAAGGGAATCACAGTGTGTTGCCAAAGGGTATAGAGCAGAGATTTGTAGAACCTTTTAGCCAGTGGTCTTGAAACACTGAATTGAATGTTGTAATGTGAGGTGCTAAATAGTAAGCTGACAAAGTCCTTGCTATTCTAGGGAAGCCAGGAAGGCTAGCATCCCTTTTGCCTACTTTGCTCTTCTCCCTCCCCTTGAGGTCTGACCTTTGATTGAACCCAGGACCCCAAAGCTTTGTAAATGAGAAACTTATGTTCTTATTTTGTTGATAAGCAGTTAGCTATGCATCTTCAAGCGCTGTGGCAGCTGAAAATGTTCTATAAACAGCTTGGTACCAGGCATAACTGATTTAATCTGTACGATTTGTCATTTTCACTGGCTTTTAAAAAGGAACCTAAAATAAACTAGGATGCTTTACAGGTCAGCATCCTGTAAGGGCCTCCTGACCCCATAAAGTGTGTCTCTTCATTTCCCACCATCTCCCCTCAGGTAGTGGTTGACAACATTGTAAGACTTAGTGGGAGTTAACCAAGAACTATAGGAAAATGTTTTTGATCCTCAAGGAAATGAAGTCTTATTAGTTGGTGAAATAAGAGACTTCCACTCAAGAGTGCACTAACCACACAGAACATAATATGGTAAGTGTCTGGTGAGTGGTGCAGCCTGGATGAGCTGCATGAGTTCAGAGGAAGGACACTTCCCATAGACTGCAATGGTCAGGGAGAGCTTGCTGGCCAAGACAGACCTTGAGCTGTCCCTGTAAAAGGAGTAGCATTTTGGCAGGTGGCATCGAGGAGGGTGAGCATGCCAGGGAGGGCAGCACGACTGCTCAGTGAAGACCAGGAAAGAGGAAGGGTGTATTTGGAGGGTGGGGAGGAGAATAAGTCAGATTTATTGAATGGTTAATCACAGTATTTCCTAACTTGGATATCATTTCTTCCATTGAGTTCAAAGTAAAATGGTATAGACAATATAGAGTCAACTTTAAAAATACTCCCTTCTGAGTCAGGGAGACTTACCTTTGACTGTCAGGGAAGTTACTTAACCTCTCCAAGCCACATTATCCCTTCTTGATGATGAGCAAGCAGATACACACTTCTCAGGGTTATCATGAAATCTAAAAAAAATGGCAGGGACAATGTCTGTGCTGTTTCTTGGTATATCTCTGCTCCTGATCGTGGGGCTTTCCACATATGAGATACTTGGTAGTGTTCGTTGAAGAAAGGTGTAAGGCCTCCAAGCCTGGTTACCATGAAACTCTTGTTATTATTGTGGTGATTGTTTTTCATGAAACAAACACTGTGGGACACAAGTATGTTTGAGAAATGCTGTTTTTAAAAGGAGGATAAAACAGACTTCTTTGCTCCAAGACTTCTCAGAGCTGATTTGCTTTTCGAATCTCCTAGAAGTACATGTGGAGTAAAGCCTTGCCAAACAGATGTGGTTACACAGCCCTCTTATGACTGCGCCCCTTGTAGGACAGTTATTCCATGGACACAGATTGAGATGGGATCCTAGAGAAGTCCTTCCTAAATTAAGTGCCTGGAGCTCATTGATAAAAACTTCGACTGCTTGGATGAAAAGAGGTGGGAGGGGGAAGTGATGTCTGGCTTTTGGTGAGTTGGGCTGGGTCATAAGAGACACTTGCCAGGCAGTTGCAATGTGGGATGAGTTAGTCTTGCTGAGTAAGCTCAGAGTGACTGCTGACTAGGAATTAAACCTAGACAGCCTTCTGGGATAGGCAGCTGGAGAAGAGAATGAGGGATTAATGTACCCTGGCTTAGAAAAAAGCACTCTTGGCCTGGCCTGGAACAGTTCTGGTGGGTCCTGTACTCCAAAAGGCTAAGTTAATGAAATAATATTTTAAGAAAAGAGTCCCTTCCACCCCCCACTCACTACCCCCACTGAAGATAAATCCTGGAAGTGATGGAAGAAGTGAATTGTGAGTTAGGGTCCCTTATAAGAAGGAACAATAGGGAAAGATTCCTAAGAAAAGCTGAAGATGGAGAAGCTGGCTATTGGGTTGCCCAGAGACTGCACACATGAGACACAATCTATCTGATAGGAAGGGGAGACAGGTAATAGAGGAATGGTCCCAGTACGACTTTACATAACAGTGACTAAGGGCAGAGAAATGTTCCTCACAGCCTCCCTGTGTTGACCTCTGATACTGGCCCCCCAGCTCCAGAGGCCAGAAGGTGACCAGGACCACAAGAATGACAGCAGTAAGAAGTGAGAGGAATGTGGGAGACAGTTACAGGCATCACATGAACTCTGTGTGCAGCAACCACACCTGGGCCAAGGCCGTCCTGAACCTGGCAAGAACTGTGTTCCTGAGGCTGACATTCCCCGGCACTCCTACCCTCCACCCAGGAGTCCCAGGACCTAGTGCCTGTCCCAGGGGCTCGGGCATTTTGAATAGAGCATCGAGATTGAGGGCTCAGAACAATCCTTGCAAGTCTGGAAATCTTCCAGACCCAAATCTGGCTTGCCTTGGAATTAGCAAGTGCCTAATGAATGTGGCTTAAACAGTTAGTGGCCCTTGCTCTCTAAGTCTACAATGGCGAGTAAGGAAAGCAAGAAAGAATGTCACTTGGAAGACTTAGCTATTACTGGAGGGTTGACTCAACTTCATAAACAATTTATAAGGTGCCTACTTGGAGAGCCTAATGCTAAAGTCCTTTAGCAAGGGCTAAAACAGAAGAGATGAGATAAAGGTCTGGGCCGGAAGAACGATGTCAGTCGATTTCAGACTTGCCATCTTCTAAGGTTGGAGACATCCCTACATCACTGCAAAGTAAAAGGATATGTCCTCTGACCCTGTGTTCCTCCAAGTATGGTCCATGGACCTTCTGGTCCGTGAACTGATAAGAACGGAGAGCAAGTGGAAGTATTTAGAGATTTTTATAGCAATTTGATATTACTGTGACATTTTTATTGTATTTTACAAAATTATTGGTGGACAGTGGATTAGGGAGAAAACACTGATCCTTTACTGCAGAGCATTTGAGACGCACTGCTCTAACCTGAGTGTCCTCAAGACTCTCTGGCCTTTGCTTGCCAATGAGGTCACATTAGCATGCAAAATCATGTGTCACTGGTTCTTCCCCTCTGGGTGTTCACATGGCCTTCACTCCCCACAGTGTCCATGCAGCATGCATGTCTGGGGGGCCCAGGAGATGTCTCTCATTTGTTCAGGAGCCAGCCTTCCCCTCAGAGGTATATGCAGATGGACACTCTGTTGAGCCACCATCAAGCCAGGATGCCTTTCCCCTCCCAGGGGAGAGGGCTGTGTCCTGTGTTCTCAGTGCTGTACAATCTGCTTTCCCCTTCACACTCTCCGACCTGATCCAGGGGCCACACACACCCTGGCATTGCCTTCTTTCTCTAGGGATCAGTTAGACACCCAGGCCTGGTCTGGGGCCCCAGCAACAAATTAAGCCAATAGATGCCTCAGGGGCTGGTCCCTCACAGTTCAATTTCAAGCTAGAGCTAGCCAGTCCCTCCATTTGTAACCCTGTGTTTTCCAAAGAGTGTTCAGGGGTCTCTAAGATTATTTCATTAACCAACAGCCTTCCTATGCTTTATACTTATGTGCATGTTTTAATCAGTTAGGTTCGATGAATGCCCTTTCCTCTCACGACCTGAAAACTGTGACCAATAATGTGGACAATGCAGGAAATAGAACTGTAACTTTTATGGTGGTAAGTTCCCCTAGACTGGGCAGGTTGGTGAGAATGAACTTTGACAGAGGATGTTTGTGTTTTTACCCAATATCTGGTGAGTCCTGACGTCCACGCCATGAGCAGGGCTGGGCGTCTCTGCGGGTTAGGCAACATCATTTGTCTTCATCCTGTTAAACCAAGCGGAAGTGCCCCTTTGCCCAGGCCATTAGTCATTTCAGCTGTGCTGGTTTTAAAACTAGACACTTTGTACAAAGCACAAGATGGGGACACAATTGTCAGAAAATGCTAAGCAAATTTAATTTCTGTGTCTAATAAAAAGGGATCCTTTTATCACTAAAAAATGATTTAAAAGGAAATCCAAAGCACAGTTGTAGTAGTCAATCCTGCAGGATATATTTTTGTGTGTGCATTTATATTTAATATATAATATTGTATACATTATTTCATATGTTATAATTACATGCATATGTGTGTATACGTGTGTGTGTGTGTGTGTGTGTGTGTGTGTGTGTGAGTGAATGAAGGCACTTCAAAAAGTTCATGGAAAATAGAATTAAAAGATAACACTAATGTTTCCATGTGCCTTTTGAAGTACTCTCATGTGCATATATATATATATATATATATGCACTTCAAACTTTTATTTTTATTTACTTTTTGCATTTCTGCCAGGAGTCTGACTTACTGGACATCTTTGCTTATACATGATTTCATTTTGCAAAAGTCTACATTTCCAAATGATCTTCTCGAGTGTAACTATTTCTCTTATTTGCCATTCAACTTTCTTTTTCTATTCTGAAACTGTGTACACTTGGTACACTTAGATCTGACATTTGATTTGTCTGTAGCTTTATGAGGCTAAGGAATAAAAAAAATCCAAAGTCAAGTTTAGAGGAAATAGCAAGAATAAACCATCTTCCTGTCATTAACTTTTGAGCCATTTCTCTACAGTTTGAACATTGACCATGTACCAAGCACTATTCTAAGCCTTCTATTATGTTGCTTATTATCCCCACAGACTCAGATCCTAAAGCACAGGGATGTTAAACACCTTGCCCACAGGTACCCAGCCTATAAGTAGCAGAGTCAGAATTTGAACCCAGGGCTCCTGACTCTACGTCATGCTAGTGTTTAAATGTGGAATAAGACAGATAATAGATGTAAATGCTTGGCACATTTCCCCAAATATACCAAACATTAAATAAGTGGTAGCTAAGGCTGATGTTTTTATCTTTTTATTCTTGGAAAAGGGACAAGTTCCTTTCCTCTCCTAGTAGCTGAAATAGTAGTTTCACAGGGGAAGGCAATTTTCTGAGACACTGGAATTGGCTTTGTGTTTCCCTTAATTTGCTATAGTAATTTAATGAATAGAAATGAGGTCATAACAGGAGAGTGGCATTTGCTTCACCTTATAACCTACTTCTTGTTTCCCTTTGGGGAGTGTGCCTAGTGATCTCGAATATATCTCCTTGAGTGGTGATCACAGGAGAGAGCTGAGGAAAATGTGAGGGGGCCTGATGCGGAGATCGAACCCTCCATCCTTGTGTAGAGCACAGGCTGGAGGAGGAATGAGGCTGGGGTTGGGGGATCTCCAAAGACCCTACGGCAGTGGGTCAAAGCAAGAAGGAGGTGGTGGCGGACTCCTCATCAGAGCAGCTGAAAGCTGTTGTCGCCAGGTGGAGCTGTTTTTACAGATGATGTTCGCCTAAATTTCTGTGCTTGTCATCGATATACGCTGTATATCAATGAGACTTCCACGTCCATAAATAAGGAACATCAATAGCGTGGGCAGAGGAGGGAGTGTGCAGAGAAAACTCTGTAAGGATATAAACCAAAATGCTAACTCCAGCTCTTTCAGAGTAGTAGGTTATTTTGACATTTCAGTATGTGTGTGTTTTTTCTTTTTGAGCATAAAAATAATACATGCTTATTGTAAACATAAGATAAGAAAACATTAAAAATTAAATTTATGTTGAGAAAGAGCAAAGCATCACACATAAGTACAGTGTAGTGGGTGTTCATCTGCAGGCATTCCAATTTAGGTTAGCTCATGTGGTCAAAAATCAACATTTTATTTGTGACTTGGGAAGAGGAAGAAATTTATTATTCATCTTTGTGACTTTCCCCTTTCCAGATCCTGTCTCCTTTTTCACATGCAAATGGAATATGAATCTTTTCCTAAAGTCTGCAGTTTTATGGCCTTTGTCAAATAGGACTTTGCTCAACTCCTAACCATCATATATTGGCTCAGATTTACAACCCAGCAGCTGCAGAACATTTTAGGAAGTAAAAGAAATGGTGGAAACAGGTTACAGAGGTGGTAAAGATGACCAAAACCTTTTCTCTGAAATACTCAAAGACAACACTTATTAACAAGTATTATGTGCTTTGATTTGTACTCTTCAATCTGGGTAGTGAGAAAAGATATCACTCAGGAAACAATTTCAATTGTAAAAGGAATTCAGAACTGTTCAGGTGTATACAAGTAATCAAATAGCTTTGATTACTATCTGGCTCCCTAGACCAGTTTTTCTAATGTCAAGAGTCGATTCCAGCCAGTAACCTGCTAAGTGTTCCAATGGGAAGAGTGTCTTAGGCAGTTGATGGCTGAGAGCTCTTTCACACCTTTACCTGAAAGAACTAAATTGTTCCCAGCCCTCTATCACCTTCAGCTCAGGTAGGCAAAAACCACTGTTTCATGCCCACATAAAACTCACTTTTTTTTTTTTTTTTTTTTTTTTTGCTTTTGATAGATAAGTAAAAATAAACATTTTCATCAGTGGCTCTGGATGGATATAGCTTGTGAAAGAAATCTCAACTTTCTATCATGCATAATATGTTTTGGCAAAATAATTTTGGAGAAAATATTTTTTATGTCATAGTTCAAGAATCTTTTCTTATCCCAGAATAAATTCACTATTTTTTTTCAAATGCTACCATGTCAGCCTACTAAGATAAACAAGTAACACTCTTGTTTTTCAACGTAATAGTGTATCTGCCTAAATGGGAAAAATTAAACCACAAAAAATTTTGCTGAAAATCTTGTATCTTGAGGAATTAAATATATGAGCATTCAGAGAAGGTAAATCATTAATTCTGAAATTAAATAAAGCATTTTACAAATTTAGAGAAATAATTGTTCATTTCAAAGAATGTATGAACAGCATAAGAATTGCATTCTGTAAAGTACTGATCTCTTCCAAGTAGAACACGAAGCTAATTGAGTGATTTTCATTCCAGCGCTTGTTGAGATAATTTAGAGTCATTAAAAAGCAAAGTGTTCTGGTTTTGAGGTTTATGACGCCTGGTGTTTTTACTTTTCCATAAAGCCAGTAATTGCATTTTAGCCTTGAGCTGTTGGGGATGGGCGATCATCCATCTTAGTCTCTGCTTGCTGCTGCAATACAGACTCAAGTTTTCAGGCCACATTTAGAAAATAATACAACCAATTCTGGGTTATGAATTTTGTCTAATTACTTCTTCCTGGATCTGGGTTTATTGCTCAAGACAACACTTGCATTTTAAGAAATTACAAACACATTTCCCATACAGTAGAAATTAATTTATTACTACTTAATGGAGCTTATAATCAACTTAATGGATCATTAAATTTTGGTTCCTGGATTTTCTGAGCAGGGAAGGATAGGAGCCTTGCTGTCAATGATTATTCCTGCCCCACCCGCTCCCCTGCTTTCTGAGTCTCTTTAGTGATAAGCTCAATGGCAACTAGACACAGAAGTCATTTTGGATGTTTTCCACCAGTTTTTTTTTTTTTTCCAGTAATTTTGGCTTTGCCATTACAGTCCATTGAATTATATGCTAGCATATTTTTCCACATGTAGAAATTATCATATTGTGTAGATCTTTAATAAAGCCTTCATGTTATGGAGAGCCAAGCAAGTGGATTCCATGTCTCCATCTGTCCCTCCCCCTTTCCCCAGCTGATCCTGAGATAATTTGGTTCCTCTCTTCTCCAGTGGGGATTTCAAAGCTGTGTTTGACTTTTAAGCGCTGCTGTGGAAAGGATCAGTGTAAAGGACTCACGCTCTGGTTTTCTTATCAGAATCGTAGGGAGCTATTTTTGGAAAGACCCTCAGAATGAAGATATTCTCCTGTGTGTTCTAGCCCTGCCTTTTGGTCAAGTGTGACAATTATTTTCTCATTACCCTCAGTCCTGTCTACATGTGCTTTTGTGGATGTATGGAATATCTTTAGGAAAAAAAAAAATTATCAGATTCCCTGGTATGGTTGACCCCACCAAGCATGATATATCTGAGCTCCTGCTTCATCCCTGAGGTCATCCAAGGGCACTCAAAGTGAGCTTCAGTTCTCTAGCTCCAGGTTTAAAAAGCTTCGCCTTAAGCAGTCACCCTGGGGTCCAAACAGGAATTGCCTTCAGGAAAACATCTTAAATCCTACCCTCTTTCTCCCAGTATCTTATAAGAGTCTCTATCTGATCAAAAATGGCAGTAGTATAGAAGAACTGGAATACAGCCTCTCTTTAATTCACTATTTGTAATAAATGCAGTATATAAAACAAGCTATTTCTTTGAATCATTGCAAGTCTGGACAAGCTCTGGCCAATAGTGACTGTGTACTAGCCAGGCCAGACCACATAATGGCATTTGTCTGCCTTTGTCATACTTGCCAGCTGACTTTCCATATTACTAGGCTCCTTGAAGTTGGAGAACACATACTGTGAATTTCTTTGTTGTCTAGAGTGTCACTGAGTTTTACACACTATAGGTGCAGCTCTATGGTAGTGGAGAAAGCATGAACTCTGGAATTACACAGGACTGGGTTCAAACTGGGTTCTCCCACTCATTGTCTGTAGATGGATTATTTACACTTTCTGAGCCTTGTTTTGTGTGCGTGTGTTTTTCTCAATATGTCAAATGGGCATAACAAGACTCCGACAACAGGGTTAGGTACTGTCTGTGATTTTGTTAAATAATGGGTAAGAAATATTCTAGATTTCCTTATTTCTACTGCTTCATGCTTATAAATGTATATACTTCAAAATTAGATTTTGTAAAGCACTGTTAAAGTAGTTTATTTGTTCTTTTTTTTTTTTTTTTTTAGTGGCTGGCTGGTACAAGGATCCCATCTCTTGACTTTGGTTTTATAACACTCTAACCAACTGAGCTAACTGGGCAGACCTAGTCTATTTTTTCTTTAAACAAATATTTATTGAAATGCCTAGTATAGAAGTGTGAACAAATACTTATTTACAAAGCAACTAGAAGTAAGCTTCTAAAATTTGTGCCAAGATTCCAGCCTACAAATTCCTTCATTTTTATAGGACAATATTATTTTATAAAGCATGTTTTAAAACTTTCTGATTGCTTAATAGTCACATGTCATGATTCACTATAAAAACTAAGTATAGTCTTTCATCTTAAACAGAGTCCCCAGATGTTGCAGTAAGGAATTGGTTAGTGAGGACTTTCAGCTTTCTTGAAAGACCTAGAAATGCCCAGGGTCTGCATTTTTTGGACAATTGCTATGGCAATAGACCAATTAAGTCAAATGCATATCTATGGGTGAGATATTATTCTATACTTTAATGCACAAATGGAGGTTCCAAGAGATTAAGTTGCTTGCACAAAGGTCACAGAGCTGAAAATTGGTATCATTTATATTTGAATTTAGATCTGATCAATCCACTACACTCTTCTGCTTCTATTTTCATATTAAAGTGTCCTTTTCTTCCTTGGAGGAAGAAGAGCAGTAATATGTCCCGGTACTGAGGATGTTTGCAGTCACCACTTGGTCAGGTGGTGCCTTTCAGGTTTCTCCACTGTGAAGGTACTCTTCTCCCCTTTGTAGGTACTCTTCTCCCCTTTGTAGGTACTCTTCTCCCCTTTGTAATTAATAAATACCTTGTGAGAAGATACATCATAACTATTTAAATATACTGTTTCCCGTCACACTTTAGCCTATTAGTTTTATCAACCATTTTAGGATTCTTGCCTGAAACATTTACTGGCTGTGGTTGCTGCCAAATGATAATTTTTCTCTTTTTGTTTTTCCTGCTACATTTATGAGCTTGAATTCGATACCATTGGTTTTCTAATGACATTCCAGAAAGACTTCATCTGTAAAAGAGAAAGTATCTGGGCTACACTAAATCCATAGGAAATAAAAACCTCCCTTCCCCTTTCCTTAATCCCAGAGCCCAGGTATTGAGCTAAGTGCTTATCTATCCATATTTAGTACAGTGGAAATATGCAGAGCTGTTGGAAGTTGCTCCAAAGGCCTCTATCTGAGGTGACAAAATTCCTAACCTTCTCTGAGATGCTTCTCTCCTCAGGTTTACCTCACACTTTTTCTTATGAAGTCATTGTCTCATTCTCCTTTTTCAGGTGCTCTCTCTCTCTCTCTCTCTCTCTCTCTCTCACACACACACACACACACACACACACACACACACACACACACACACACACACACACACACACACACACACACACACACACACACACACACACACACACACACACACACACCCCTTAGAACCTGGCTCTTAAAGCTGGAGAGGCTAAAGCTCTCTTCTAAATGTTAGAGACTGTCCTCACTTGCAAATCTCTTTCAGGGCATGACTAGCAAATTGACATTCTGCATAACTCCCTTTTACTTCTAGCTCAGCACTTTCAGTAACCTGCTAGCCAGTCTTAAAGTCCAGATACTCAAACTGCATCTAATTAAATTCTCTCTCTGTCTCTGGTATAAAATAAGTCAATTGGTTATTCACACTTAATTTCTCACTCTTGTAATGCCTTTTCAAAAAGGCATTACTTGGCCTCCACTAGGCTTCTGAAGTGCAAAGCCCTGCTTCCCCAATCACTCCCCTCGGAAGATTTCTGACCTTCATCTCAACCGTCCCCCTCTATATATGAGCATTATTCCTGGGATGATCACTGTCTATACTGTAGACATCAGAAGATCGCTAGGTGATTTTAATAACTTTTTACATGTTTCTCAGGAAAACTAGTTTTCACTTATACCAAAGGATCAATAGACAAGACTGATCAACTTCCAAGAAAAACTTTCCTCCTGGTTAACAGACTATGTTACTGTTAATATTAGGAAACTGGAGATCTCTTTTGCTTTATGATATTCTACCTCTCTCAAGCAGATTTGGAACCTGTTAGGAACCATCCTCTGGTCCAAAATCCACAACATGGTCACCTGCTTCTGGGAGGAGAAATACATTCATGACGAATCTTTTGTCATAATCGTAAGCTGAGAATAGCAATGCTAAATAAAAATATTTATTTAGTAAGTCTTTAGTAAGACTGCTAAATAAAACAGACTTTATTCCCCAGGAACTGCTGGAGAATTGGGTCATTAGTTAGTATGAGAAATTACTATCTTTGGAGAGACTCCACTTTCTCGTGAGTAACCTTGTTTCTTTATTAAGGAGATGTTGAGATACGGTATTTTCTTCTCTCCATTTAAAATCTCCAAAATGATAGCATTTCCTTGCCTGATTCCTGAATAGGATAAGGAGCAAAAAAACTCTTCACCAATAGTTTTTGGCCACTCTGGGACAGGGAGCTTATCTTCCATGGAAACTCACTAGACCGAAAGACTTTCTAGAACTCTGGTTCTAGATTCATTGACTGTACCAGTGTATTAGTCTGTTTTTGTGTTGCTTATAACATAATACCTGAAACTGGGTAATTTATAATGAACAGAGTTTTGTTTGGCTTATGATTCTGGGACAGTTGCATCTTGCACCAGCCTCAGGCTGCTTCTACTCATGGCAGAAAGCAACAAGCAGCTGGCACGTACAAGCAGATCACAGGTAAGAGGAAGCAAGAGAAAGAGAAAGGGGAGGTGCCAGGGTCTTTTAAACAACCAGCTCTCATGGAAACTAATAGAGCAAGAACTCATTCACTACCCCAATCTCCCAGAGAGGGCATTAATCCATTCATGAGGGATCTGCCCCTATGACTCAAACTGCTCCCAACACTGCCATATTGGGGATCAGATTTCCACATGAGTTTTGGGAGGATAAAACATCCAAACTCTATCAACCAGCTTTGGGGCAGAGCAATATATTTGAAGAAACTCAAGCTTCTGTTCATTCTTACAGTATTTCTGAATATTGATTGATGAAGTAGACTCAACAGCTCTGTAAATCATATCATAGTTCATCCTTTTGAGCTGGACACTAGAATACCTTGGCAAAACACATTTGTAAGTTTAGAGTATAAGAATGTAAGTTTAGCTCTCAGGTCAGAAAAAGATGTGACCTATAGGAATTAAGGGCTTGACATTTTATCTGTTGTCTTCTCTTCTGTGGTTACAGTTTTGAAACTTTCAATCACTGTTGTTTAAGGAAAGACTACTCACATGGTGTCTGAACAACAAAACTCTGGGTAGAACCTATCCCCATCAGTTGAGTTAGAAGGGACATTGACAGGCATAGGCATTAGGGACTTAGATTAAATTTTGAAAAAAATACCTTAGGCAGGGTGGGACCATTTGGACATCAGTGAAGATAAGAATTACAATGGAATGAAATACATCATATATTAAAATTAATGAATTTATAATAATTTCAAAACAAAAGAGCAAACAAAAAAAGCAATCTATTGGCTACGTTTGGAGGTTGGAGCCAGGGGACCAACTCACTATTCTAAAAATTGGTACATAAAGGGAAAGAATCAAGCATTTCTCCTGTCTTTTCTGTACTGTACCTCATTGTAACCAAAGAGCTGATGAGGGGAAGTTCTTTACAGAAGACTTTCAGATAATAAATGAAGAAGGAAAGATAAAAGAAAGAAAATCAATGTTTTGCCACTGCAACAATAGTGGATTTAGGCAATGTTATCGGCAACTCTGCAAACCTATTAGGTGACAGGCTGATGGGGAACCTCAAAATAGATGGATCAACCTGCAACACTTGAATCCACCTATCAATCTTAACATATCCAAAAGAGAGGCATCAAATATTATTTTGCTTTGTGATGAGATATAAGAGGAAGTATATAATATAACCTGTAAAATATTATTATCCAAAAATTGAACCCGATTCTTATTAAACCTCTAGATTTAACTACCAGTGTATGGGAAATATAGGGAAGAGAGGAATATGTTAAAAAACACCATAGGGATGCAATTAGCAAAATCCAGAATATGGGAAACTCTACAAGACAAACAATCTGATTTGTTCAACAAATAACTACATGAAAAAAATTAGAGAAGGGGAATCTATAAATGAAAAGACACCTATGAGGAGTATCAATCAAATGTGATGTGTAGGCTTCTTAGGATCCTTTTTCAAACAAAGCAACTGTGGGGGAGGGGGTGAAACAAGACATACTAGATCATTAGAGAAATTTGATCACTGATTGGATAGTTGATCATATTAAGTAATTAAAATATTTAGGTGTGATAGTGGTGTTGTGATTATGTTTTTAAGAGTCATCTTTTACCAATACTTACTAAATCATTTACAGATGAAATGACACGATGTCTAATCTGATTCAAAATAATCCATTGGGCAGAAAAGTCGGTAGAAATATACATGAAAAAGACTGGTTATGAGTTGGTAATTGTTTAAGCTGTCTAACAGGTAAGTGGAGGTTTATTGTCAACTTTCTATAATACACAAATACTTTAGGTATAATATTAGTCATCTAAAAATCAATGTGATTTTCTTTCTCTAATGCATAGATCATTTTTGTGATAGAATCCCCTAGGTTTGAAAAATACATTACCACATTTTTAATGTTTTTGCACTTACATGGATATGTGCAATAATTTGAGCATGAGTAGAGTAAGCCCTGAAAAGATATGTATTTCCTTGAGTTAGGATATATGTTAATCTTTGTATCATCCCTGAAACCAGCGACTAATTTTTCTTACAGTCTGGCCAGGTCAGTGAAGGGCTGGCCTGCATGTGGACTGTGAGAGCACAGGCTAGGCTGTGGAACACTTACTTTCACAGCGTCCTCCCCACCAGCAGCTCTAGCCCCTGAGGAGTTTCATATTACTATTTCACATGAAATTAACTAGCCTGGTGGGCAGAGCTGTCTGCTTGCAAATACAGGTAGTGCCACCAACATAGGGTCAAGCCTTATCTGTAATTATTAAAGTAGGGGCAATTTGGAAATATATCTTTCCCCTTTTACTTGCCAATTCCATGATATCAACCTTCAAAATCAAACTTACACAGTTATAAAAACTGTTATTTCTTTACATGTCTTCTTTCTCCAGGCCTCTTCCATTTCCTCTCATAAGCTTAATAGTTGTATTGGGGGAAAGGATGGCAACTCAGTTTTAGAGAATTTTATTTGTACCTCCAAATGGGGACTTCACTGTGTCTGTGACTGAAAACTGTTGATAGAAAATGGAAATGAATAGGGAAAGTTCTTGAAAGGAAAGGGGTATTGAAAGCTGCACCTGTTTCCATGGCAAGAGAAAGTCCAGTAGTAGATAAGTTAGAAAATTAACATTTTATAAGTGATTCTAAAGGTTTTAAAGCTCACTTGCCTGAAATGTTGAGTTAATTATGTGTGTGTTTGTATTTAAAATTTATTTTTTTCATATGCCTTTGGTAGGAATGCTAATTCAAGTACTTGAGCAACCAGAGGGTTTTGAATAATTCAGTAGGACAGGCAATTCGAGGCAGAAACAGCTTTGCAAGTGTCATCTGAACTTCTAGTGAAATGCCACATTATTCTTTATATTTATGTTTTAGCCAGAGCTGCTGTCAACCAACCTAGGTTAGATGCTTCTAACCTCTTATTTAAAGTGCCCCAATCTCAGTGCTCTTCCTGTGAAATTTGGTTCCAGGTTATATCTCTTCCTCACCATGGGACCATTATGGTTGGAGAAAGAAATATTACTAAAGGAAAATCCAATTTCTCACAGTATATATAATTAACAAATTTGGAATTACATACTTCATGACAACTCTGAATCACTGGCTGATAATTTTACCCTTGCTGTTTGGCCAAATCAAAAGAGCAAGTCTGTCACCAAGCCAGAGGCTGACCTGAAGAGATGTTTAACATCACCATCTCTCCTGTTGATGACTAGGCACCAGAATTTAAGACAAAATGGTTTGTCTGTTGAAAGTTCTGCGGGGCAGTAGGTTGGTTGTGGAACCTGAAAACCTGAAGGTGGAAGATCTAGGTAGCCCTCCAGATGAGATCAGATATATGATCATCGGTAATCCTAAAAGTGGCTTTTTGGTAATGGCTTACCATCCAGACACACCTGTTTACCATTTTACCCATTTTAAAGCTGACATTGATAACTCTGAGGTGTGGTTCATACAAGATGGAAGTCCATCCTCTGGAGTGTTTTACTTTAGTGTGACAGATGGTGAACACCACCCACTCTACAAGCTCTTCCACCTGGATGTCAGTCCCATGTCTATCACCCCTGTAAACCTCACTGACCTACTTCTCCCACAAGGCCAGACAACTGTACCCATTACCAATGCTTACCTGTCAGCAATGACCAATGGAAGAAGCCACCAAATCACTTACAGGATAACATGCCCCTCTAACATGGGCATCTGCTGATTGAAAACCAGGTGGTCACCAGCTTTGGACAGGAGGATATGAATTTAGGAAGACTCATCTACCACATGACATATCTCACTGCCTCAGAGGACTGACTACAGTTCTCACTGTTTACATCAGAAAGCAACCTGACAGGACAAACACCAAGTATCAGAGTGCAGCCCTTACTGTGGGTTCTGTCAAACCTCAAAATTGTCAACAGGGTGGCTCATCAGCTGAGAAGAAAGGAACTTGGTGCTACTGAGCTTGCTAATATGACTAACAGTGATCCCATATTTGAAGTGGCAGAACCCCTGCCCATGGAAGACTTTCACAAAGAGTGGTTTGCAGCACTGCGATGGAAATGCTACTCTATTTACTCTGGGACATTGACCAAGGGCTTGATCCACATGCTACTCTAACAGGTACTGATATGCCGAATGACTCCTTCTCCTTCATACTCAGGGAAGACCATGTACAGCCAGTGTTAGGTTATTTCCCCTTCACCATCATTCCACCTGACCTCTTACTTTTGCAAAGTTTTAACCAGATGTTCCTTTATTAGTCACTGGATATAACCTCATGACCTCAGTTCTCTCTCAGGAAAAGCATGTGGTTTCCTCCAGACCCCTGACACAGACAGAAACTCTGGCAAAGCTGACCTAGACCAAATGGCAGGAAGCAGATCCCTTGGGACAACATAGTAGTGAAAAATCTAGTGTGTATGGCAGGGTCTCTCATACCAGAGTCATTTGGTCACCAGCCACCACCAATGTTGGCCCTGGTGCACCCATTCAGCCCAGGGAGAGCACATACCCTCTGATGGTCATCGTACCCTTGGCTGTGGTGGTCTTCCTGCTGATAGTGACCACAGTGGCCTTGTGTGTCTGGCTGCTGGGCCGGAAGGTAGAAAAAGCAAAATCCCTTATCATGACCCCAGACCAACCTGGAACCCACAATCCCAAGTCATAGGCCAGAAAGGAGCATAACCATTCCCACTGTCATAGTGACACCCCTTATAAAAAGGTCCAGCAGCTCCCCCATCAATTTTTTCAGGGTCCCTCAGTGTGAGCAAATGGCCTTTCCAGTGACTGAGCCAATGGAAAACTTTGCTCTGTGGGAGACATGGATGAACCTGGATCCTGACATAGCCAAGTTCTGCTAACAAACCAACCCAGCACTGAAACACAACCAGTACTGGGTGTAGACTGAGGGCTTCTTTTTCTTATTGACCTCTCACTGTTAACCAGGTACTGGGATAGGCACTGGAATATAAAGACAAAGAAATCTTGGTTGAATCAACTGAGAAAAGCCTGGCCCTGCTCGTCACTCAATGCTCAGTCATGAGTGCCTGGTTAGATGTCGGTGGGTGTTTATTGTAACTTTGCACAGTGGGCTTTGTGTGTCCTTTTCTGGGCCTGGCCTTCTCAGCATACATACATTGTTGTCAGTATTTAAACCCTTTGCCAAGGTACTACAGAACATGTTGGCCTTACTGAAAATAGCAGTATTAACTTGGGACATACAATTAAAGGAGGAAAGCTTTGAATATTTTTCATTGAGGATTCACTCTCTCTGTGCGAGTCAGCAGGAAAAGCAGGAACTATTTCAGCATGTAGAGGACGTAATTTATCAAATCAATGAGTTTGTTTATATCATGTTTTTCTGTAGAGTGTTTTCCTCCTTGGAGTCTCTAGGTTTGATTTCACAGGCAGGAAATGCCTTGATGCTCCTGATTGTGGGTCAGTGTGGCTCCCTTTGAAAGTATCCACTGAAAACATTGTATTTCATCAAGAGGCTTTGTCTGTTCTGGTTTGTAAAATCAAGCCTGTAGTAGAAATATTATTTGAAGCCCTAAAGGACAGAAAAGTTTCTTAAATGCTTTTGTGGTACCTCAATTGTGCTTAACTTTACAATGAATTAAAATCATTAAAATTTGTATTTGAATTGTCGGTTGAGCCCACCATAGGCCCACCAAGCTTCAGTTTTTGTAATTATAAAATGAAGATATTAGTACATAAATTAGAAATGCTTTCTGCTGCAATTCACAAGACATCCATTATTAGTGGTTTAGGTTAGGGATTGGCAAACTTTTTCTGTAAAGAGTGATATAGTAAATATTAAATATTTTAGGTTTCGTGGGCCGCATATGGTCTCTGCCATACATTCTTCTTGTGTTTTTTTTTTTTTTTAAACAACATTTTAACAATGTAAAAGCAATTCTTAGTTCTTGGATTTGGCCCACAGACCTTAGTTTGCCCATTGTTGTTTCAGGCAATAAAAGCACTGAATTATCTCAATTAATGAGCATTCTGGTGGTGGGCGTTCCAAGGCTGGTCCAGCAGTCGAAGGATGTTGTGGAGAACTGAAGCTCTTTACTTCTTTCTGTTCTACCTTCCTTGAGCTGTTAGCATTTCATTCTTTTATTTGATTTCTTGGGATTGGGAGATGGTTGCTGAAGCTCCAAGCAATATAACCACATTCAAAGGCAGAAATCACAGTGGAGCAAAGAGAAATATGGCACAACGGCTTTTTCTGGGAGAGACTCAGGTTTTATTACTATTATTTAACCTTATAAGGGGAGTTCCTCTCCTAACATCTTTTTCCTGTTTATGTCTCATCATCTAGAAATGGGAGACATGATTCTCATCCCTTGACCAACCACTAACAAAGGGAAATGGGATTCTCATGACTGATATTCTCTCCTGGGACTGAGAGAGGAATCTACTAACTGAGAGATCAATGGATCAGCCCCCCATGTAATTAGGGAAGGATGGGACACTAGCAATTAGATAGGCAATGAGTGGGGTCTAGTAAAATACTCTTCAATTATCAAAATACTTGGGAAACAAAGATTTTATTTTATTATTTTTTTTTATTTTTTAAATTTTATTTTGTCAATATACATTGTGGTTGATTATTGTTGCCCATCACCATAACCTCCCTCCCTCTTCCCTCTCCTCCCTCCCCCCCAACAATGTCCTTTCTGTTTGCTTGTCGTATCAACTTCAAGTAATTGTGGTTGTTATATCTTCTTCCCCTCCCCCCCCGTTTTTTTTTTGTGTGTGTGTGTGTGTGTGTGTGTGTGTGTGTGTGTGAATTTATATATTAATTTTTAGCTCCCACCAATAAGTGAGAACATGTGGTATTTCTCTTTCTGTGCCTGACTCGTTTCACTTAATATAATTCTCTCAAGGTCCATCCATGTTGTTGCAAATGGCAGTATTTCATTCGTTTTTATAGCTGAGTAGTATTCCATTGTGTAGATGTACCACATTTTCTGTATCCACTCATCCGATGATGGACATTTGGGCTGGTTCCAACTCTTGGCTATTGTAAAGAGTGCTGCGATGAACATTGGGGAACAGGTATACCTTCGACTTGATGATTTCCATTCCTCTGGGTATATTCCCAGCAGTGGGATGGCTGGGTCGTATGGTAGATCTATCTGCAATTGTTTGAGGAACCTCCATACCATTTTCCATAGAGGCTGCACCATTTTGCAGTCCCACCAACAATGTATGAGAGTTCCTTTTTCTCTGCAACCTCGCCAGCATTTATCGTTCAGAGTCTTTTGGATTTTAGCCATCCTAACTGGGGTTAGATGGTATCTCAGTGTGTTTTTGATTTGCACTTCTTGGATGCTGAGTGATGTTGAGCAGTTTTTCATATGTCTGTTGGCCATTTGTATATCTTCCTTAGAGAAATGCCTACTTAGCTCTTTTGCCCATTTTTTAATTGGGTTGCTTGTTTTTTTCTTGTAAAGTTGTTTGAGTTCCTTATATATTCTGGATATTAATCCTTTGTCAGATGTATATTTTGCAAATATTTTCTCCCACTCTGTTGGTTGTCTTTTAACTCTGTTAATTGGGGAAACAAAGATTTTAACCTTCAAAATTATTATCCACTTTAGTACCTCCTTTTCTTACTTTAATTGTTTTCTTAAAGTCAGAGGCCAGTGTTTCTCAACAGGGATGAGTGTGGGTGAAAGTGGGCTGTGATGGGCATGAGTATGAGGGGAGATATGATCCCCAGAGGACACTGGCAATGGCTGGAGACATTTTTGGTTTTCAGAACTGGTGAGGAGAGGGTGCTGTCAGATATCCAGTAATGCACAGGATGGCCCCGCGACAAAGAATTATCAGGCTCTAAATGTTAATAGTGCTAAGACTGAGAAATCCTGATTTAAGCCATAGTGAAGAGTTTTCTTGTATACCCAATGAAGGATTAATAAACTCTCTACCGAGTCTAGGCAAAAACTATATTCTAAAAACAGAATGGAAGAGTGAAAATTCCCACAGTATGTTTGAAACTCTGATTGGCTAATGGTACACATGAACATTTTAAAAAGAGGATGTATTAAAAACCAGACTAAACTTGACAACAAACGCAGTTCTTCACATTTCTTATCTAAGTAACAGATTTTTGCCTGGTGTTAACAAGTGGAACACATCAGGAGAAAAAAAATGAGGTAGGGTATTTACAAAGGTAAAGATGAGGTCAAAGTGTCCCCAAAAGTCTGATGCCTCTGATGCGTTCATACAGCAAAGACTTTTTTCTCACCACACTCTTTTCGGCGCCTCTAAGTTGCACTTCCTTCTCAACCCAATTTTAACTGCTCTTTGTGAAAACAGATTTCACAATCTATAGAATAAATGGAAGCGTAGCATATTTGGATATAGAGACAACTACCTATGTTTTGGGTTCCTGGATCTAATGTCATAGACCACTGTTGCTGAAGAAAACTTCTCTACTCTTCCTCCAGAAATGCTTCTCTCCTGTGTTTCTGGATTTCTGAATTATGTAGCCCCTTTCAAGTGTTTTTGTTTTAGAAAGAAGGAGGGATGAGAGTCTTAGCCCAAAGTTGGCCTTGATTGTTATGCAACTCAGAATCATTCTTAGGCCTGATCTAATCCAGGTACTCAGAGGGAATAGGATGGCAGCATGTGCTTGAGTTTGCACACACAAGGGAGGGCCAAGGAGTGCCTGCTTCCAGTCAGTGGGTTTTGCTCCCCCTTGGCTGGACAAAGAGAATGCCTGCTCTTTGTGGAAGAGCCAGACATAGTTGGCTCAGTGAGCATGTTAGTCTCTTCCTTGATAAGATCTGTAGAGCTAGGATTACCAACCTGGCCCCTTTCTTTTTTCTGTTGGTTTTGCAACTCCAGACAAATAAAATTGGTATCTACTGGAAGGAGACACACACAGCCACTTTAAAATAATAATTCACGTTATTTTTTGTGAGTGTTCCTGTTAGAGCAAGGACATCAGTGAGACCCAGATGTCAAACTTCAGTGATTAATTAAATAATTAATATAGAGTTTGGAAAGTTTTCTTCCAGAGGCTCTGGAATATTCTACTGATTTGCAGATGGGTTCAATTAAAAGGAAACAATGCCTACCATTTGTGCTGGCTCAACTAAAGCATGAAATTAAAAGTTTTGGCAAAGCCTTGTTTAGTGTTGAAAATTGAAGTTTTGGAAATTGAAGATCAGTTTGAAATGGTTTCTCCCATATGCAGAGCTATACCCTAGTAGTTTCAATTGTTCATCATAATGAATTCACTGCTTTTTAACAAATGACTGGTAAATTAATAAGTGTATACCAGAGGTTGATATCAGAATAGTGGTGATTTTTGCTTATACTCTGTTTGTGTTGGCTGGGAGTGGAAGGTCTTGTATTTTTTTCTGACCTCCCACAAACATTTTTCCCTTTCAGGACGCCTTGGCAGATTCTAAACTTTGGGAGATCCCTTCTTAAACACCTGGGTGGATTTCCTTATAGTTCTGCAGTAAGTAGGTGGGGTGACATGGCACAAAAGCTGCCCTCACCCTCTGGTCTTTCAGATTTCTGGAGCTGAAGTGGATACACATTTTCGTTTTTCACAAATTAAGCTGGTTCTGAGTCCTCACAGGATTTAGTTGATAGTTGCATCAGATACCTGCTAAGGACTGTTTTAAATTCTCTCAACTTGCTTTTTACTCTAGCGATAGCCATGGCTACCAGTTCCAAGCATGTTTACAGCTAGAAATGAGGGTACATGTATAGGATGCCTTGTGCTTCCTACCCCAGGGTGCCTCTGTCTCCACAGCATGTCTGTGGGGACCTGTGCTTGCACCACCCAGAAATGGGGAGAGTTATTCCACGTGGAGCAGTTCTGGTCCAGTGGAAAGTGGAGCCTATGGATAAAGCTTCCTCCTTTCATCCCCCCAGTGAACAGATCTGAAATGCGTTCTGTAAGACCTCTGAGAACATCTTGAAGATTGGGCACCGTAAGTTGATGCACCGACTCTTTTCCTTCCCTGTTTATTATCCCTGTTCCTCATGCCTGCTGCCACTCACAGATGAGTCGTTGCTTTTGAGGAAACAAGGCTAAGCAATAGTTCACATTCTCCCTGCATTGTGTGTGCTAAGATTACAGACCCTGTGGCTAGGGATCCATTACCTCATGGTTCTCTCATGACCCTTAGGTGCACAGTTGTATCTGGGTCACCACCTCCAGAACCCCTACCCTCCAGGACCCTTACCCAGTATAGCTCAGGTCTGCTGCAACACTGCTGACTACCTGCAGCTGGGAGCAAGGAGGCCTTATGGTGGCGGGAGACCCTGGCCCAAGGCTCACTTTTGGAATAGTGCTGAGGAGCCAGGCTTCCACCGAACCACCTTCTAGTTGAACATCTCCTTACTCTTCATTGCAGTCTCCGCTGGGCATGTTGGGCCCCAGAACAATAACCCTTTTATCACAACTTTTAGCAACCCCAAGATTTACTGCATTTTATAACATTTTAGAAAGGCTCCTCTGCATTTCTTTTCAATGTGACTCATGTCTCTGCAAAGCAAAGACTACATCAGTACTCCTTTTGAACATAAGTTTTATTAAGATACTTACATACCAAAAATTCACCTAAAGTATACAATTCAATAGTTTTTAGTATTTTCAGAATCATGCAACCATCATTACAGTTTTAAAACGTTTTCATCACCTCAGAGTAAGCCCTATACCCATCAGCAGTCACTTTCCATTTATCCCCAATTCCCCCAGCTCTAAGCAACTACTAATATACTTTCTGTCTCTATGCATCTGCTTATTCTGAACATTTCGTGTGTATAGAATCACACAATATGTGGTCCTTCACAATTGTCTTCTTTCAGATAGCGTAATGCTTTCAGGATTCATCCATGTTGTAGCATGCATAAGTTACTTTTTATAGCTAAATAATTTCATTGTATGGATATACCACATTTTATTTATCCATTCATCAGTTAATGGACATTTAGGTTGTTTCCATTTTTTTTGGCAATTATGAATAATGCTGTATGAATATTAGTATATATGTTTTTGTGTGGATATATGTTTTCATTCCTCTTAAACCTAGGAATGGAATTGCGTGTTCATATTGATATAGGTGGTGCTCAGTTTCCCTGGGTTCAGGTTTCAGGACATGCCTCTGGGTTTCCCACCACTCCCTGAGGTCTCAGGCCCCCTCCTCTGAGCTCTCCCCTGGAGGAAAGTTACTGTTTAACCCCAACAAGGAAAGTGAAGTGTTACTGTTTAGCACCAACAGGGAAAATGAGACCATGAGGGGCTGGCTTATGTAAACCCAGTGGCTGGGCATGTTCAATGGAGAGCACAGAATATTCTTGAATATGCCTGGTGCATGTGATAGGGTCTGACTGATGAACATGCTTCAGGAAGAGACCAACTGAGCATGTGCAAGACTAAATGTTACATCACTGGGAGCCACCCCCTTAACTAAATATTTATTAGATAGAGAAACTATAAAAGCCAAGTCCCAGCTGAAGGCCGGGCTGTTGTTCACTTTCCTGGAAGCAACTTGTACTTCAGTGTCTGAGGTGCATATACTTCACTTTGTATCAAACTTACTTTCAGCAAGCAGCTGCTCATTTGTACTGAACTTTAAATATGTTTTTCATGCTTTTGTGTTAGACTTGATGTCTGTACTGAGCTCACTTTTGTGTTAAACTTGGTGTGGGCCCCGCTCAGTCTCTGGAGCTACACTGTACTCTCTCTGTGGAATCTGTATTTCTTATCTATTATATTAAACTTGTTCTCACTTTCTACTCTGACTCTGCCCTTGAATTCTTTCCTGTGGTGGAGTCAAGAACTCGGTAAGAGGACTGGGTGGTTGGAGGCTGACTATCGGGCCCCCTAGACCCTACCTCTGACATCAGTATGGTAACGGTGTGTTTAACCATCTGAGCAACTGCCGGACTGTTTTCAAAGTGGCTGCCAGGTTTTGCATTCTCACCAGCAGTGTGTGAGGGTCCCGATCTCTCCACATCCTCACCAATACTTGGCTATTATTTGTCCTTTTTATTGTAGCCATCCTAGTGGGTGTAAAGTGGCTTCTCATTGTGGGTTTGATTTGCATTTCTGTGGTAGCTAATGATTTTGAGCATCTTCTCATGTACTTATTGGCTATTTGTATATATTTTTCAGAAAACTGTCTATTCAGATCTTTTAGCAATTTTGAAAATTAGGCTATCTGTCTTTTTGTTATTGAGTTGTAGAGTTATTTATATATTCTGGATACTAACCCTCATCAGATATATAACATACAAAAATTTTCTCCCATCCTGTGGGTTGTCTTTTCACTTTCTTGATGGTGTCCTTTGAAGCACAGAAGTTTTTAATTTTGATGATGTCCAATTGATGTATTTTTTTCTCTTGTTGCTTGTACTTTTGGTGCTATACCTAAGAATCCCATTTTCTAATCCAAAGCTGTAACAATTTATGCTCATGCTTTCTTCTAAGGGTTTTATAATTTTAGCCCTTACAATTAGATGTTCAACCCATTTTGAGAACATGGTATACATAGTGTGAGGTAGAGGTACAACTTAGTTCATTGCATTGCATGTGGATATCTAGTTGTCCCAGCACCATTTGTTGAAAAAAATCTTCCTTTCCACGTTTAACTGTCTTTATGACCTTGTCAAAAAGAAATTGATCATAAGTGTGAGGGATTATTTCTGTACTCTCAATTCTATTCTATTGATCCATTGTCAATCCTTATGCTAGTACCATCCTGTCTTGATTACCATAAATTTTGAAATCAGGAACTGTGTGTGAGCTCTCCACCTTTTTTTATTTTCAAGATTGTTTTGGCTATTCTGGATTCTTTTAATTTCCATATAAATCAGCTTGTCAGTTTCTGTGAAGATGACAGAAGAGCTTTTGTCTGGGATTGATTGCTTTGAATCTGTAGATAAATGTGGGAACTATTGCATCTTAACAATATTAAGTCTTCTCATCCATGAACACAGAATGTCTTTCTATTAGTTTAAGTCTTTAATTTCTTTCAACAATGTTTTATCATTTTAAATGTACAAGTCTTGCACTTCCTCAGTTAAATTTATTCCTAAGTGTTTTATTCTTTTTGATGCTATTGTAAATGGAATTATTTTCTTAATTTAATTTTGGTTTGTTTATTTCTAGTGTACAGAAATACAACTAATTTTTGTATGTCACTCTTGTAACCTGCCACTTTGTTGAAATCTTTTCTTAGTTTTAATTGTTTTTTGGTGGATCTTAGGATTTTCTATATATAAAATCATGTCCTCTGCAAATAAAGATACTTTTACTTCTTCCTTTCCAGTCTGGGTTCCTTTTATTTCATTTTCTTGTCTAGTTACTCTTGCTAGAACCTCTAGTGCAATGTTGAGATGTGGACTTCCTCATCTTGTTCTTAATCTTAGGGAGAAAGTTTTCACTCCTTATTCATTCAATATGTTACCAGCTGTAGTTTTTTTTGTAAATGTCCTATATACGGTTGAGGAATTCCTCGTCCATTCTTAGTTTGTTGAGTGTTTTTATCATGAAGAGGTGTTGAGTTTTGTCAAATGCTTTTTCGCATCTATTGAGATGATCATGTGGTTTTGTCCTTTATTCTGTTGGTATAGAATATTACATGGATTGAGTTTTGGATATTAAATTGGCCAATCACACTTGGTTATGGTGTATAATCCATTTTATATACTGCTGGATTTGGTCAGCCAGGATATTTTCACTGTGTTAGCACTCTTGCTATCAATCTCTCACTTCAAGGGTGTGAGCTCAAGCAGAAGAATGTGTGTTGAAAGGACATCAAAGACTTTTTATCTAGGAAGGTTGGTTTTATTGTGGAATGGAAATAGAATGGATGTAAGCATTTAATATGTTTGAGTCTATAAAGAGGAAGCTGAGAAATTTTGTCTTGGTTTAGTGCTCAGACTACATGTAGAAAGGTAACTGGCATTTGCGTATGCCTCTGGGGCAGAAGTATCTACCAGGACTGTGCTGGAGGAGTTGCCCATGTACTGTTCTACATGAGGTGCCTGGGTCTGCTGCTGCCTCTACCCCAGCCCAGTCTTGGTGAGAGGTGAAGATTATGTGTTTTAGAGAGAGGGGCAGTAGCAGAAGCCACATCCAGTTTCCAGAGGTAACAAAGACAGAGAATGGTGCCCAGTGTTGATGGAGGTGCTGGTGAAGTCTACAACATCTATGCCCAGTGGTGGCCATGAAATCTTTGCCAGCCCACTTCTGCAGTGTAAATTTAGCAATAGTTCCTGGCTCTATAACCAGCGAGAATGGTTGTCCAGTGCTCCTAGAGATTCAGTGAGCTTCTCGGTAGTCTTTATTAAAAAAAAAACTTTAGACTTATGAAAAAGTTGCAAAGATAGTACAGAGCGTGCCCATGTACCCTCACCCAGCTTCCTCTAGTGTTAACATCCTGTATAACCGTGGCACAGTTACCAAAGTTAAGAAACTACCATTGCTATAACACTAGTAGTGAAACCACACACTGTCATTTGAATTTCACTAACCTTTCTACTAATGCCCTTTTCCAGGATCCAATTCAGAGTACCACTTTGTTTGTGGTTGCCATTTCTCCTTAGTGTCCTCCAATCTGTGACAGTTTCTTACAGTTTTTCCTTGTTTTAAATAGTACTGGTCAGTAATTTTGTAAAATGTTCCTCAATTTGAATTTATTTTTTTATTTTTTTAAATTTTATTTTATTTATTATTTTTTTTGATTTTTATTTTATTTTATTTTTTATTTATTTATTTATTTTTAATTTTATTTTGTCGATATACATTGTGGTTGATTATTGTTGCCCCTTACCAAAACCTCCCTTCCTCCTCCCTCTCCTCCCTCCCCCTCAACAATGTCCTTTCTGTTTGCTTGTCGTATCAACTTCAAGTAATTGTAGTTGTTATATCTTCTTCCCCCCCCCAGTTTTTTTTTTTTTTGTGTGTGTGTGTGTGTGTGAATTTATATATTAATTTTTAGCTCCCACCAATAAGTGAGAGAACATGTGGTATTTCTCTTTCTGTGCCTGACTCGTTTCACTTAATATAATTCTCTCAAGGTCCATCCATGTTGTTGCAAATGGCAGTATTTCATTCGTTTTTATAGCTGAGTAGTATTCCATTGTGTAGATGTACCACATTTTCTGTATCCACTCATCCGATGATGGACATTTGGGCTGGTTCCAACTCTTGGCTATTGTAAAGAGTGCTGCAATGAACATTGGGGAACAGGTATTTTTTTAAATCTGTATTTTATTTTATTTTAGTCTTTGAAGTCAGGTTAATTAATTTTTTTCTTTTTTTATTGTGGTAAGATATATATAAGATTTGCCATTTTAATCATACAATTTTGTGGAATTAATTACATTCACAATGCTGTGTGACCATCACCTTTATCTATTTCCAAAACTTTTTTGTCATCCTAAACATAAACTCTGTACCTGTTAAGCAATAACTTCCAATTATTCCTTACCCCCAGTTTCTGTTAACATCTAATCTACTTCTGTCTCTGAAACTTTTTTCTTTTCAATTAATTTTTTCTTAATCAACCCATGATAATTGCATGTATTTATGGAGTACAATGTGATATTTGGATACATTTCTACAGTGTGTAATGATCATATCAGGGTAATTAGAATATCCATCACGGGAAACATTTGTCATGTCTTTGTGTTGGAAACATTTGAAATCCTCTCTACTAACTACTTGAAGTTATACAAGAATTTGTTGTTGACTATATAGTCTTCCTACAGCACTGTGGAACACTGGATGTTATTCTTCCTATCTCACTACAATTTTGTATCCATTGATCAGCCTCTCCCTATCAGTTTGGCCTTTTATGATGTTTTCTCATTATTAGACTGGAGTTATGAATTTTGGGGAAAAACACCATGGAGGTGAAGTGCCCTCATCATATATCAGGATGTAAATACATCCACATGACTTATCACTGGTGATGCTAACCTTGATCCGTTGGTTAGAATGGTCTTTGCCAGGTTTCTCCACTGGAAAGTGACTGTTTTCCCCTCTCTGTACTCTGCTTGTTTGAAGTGAGTCACTAAGTCCAGCCCTCACTCAAGGTGAGGGAAGTGAGTTTATATCCCCAGGAGGGGGCAAATCTATATATATTATTTTGAATTCTTCTATAAGGAAGATTTGTCCTTTCTCCTCTATTTATTTATCTATTTAATACTCAATCTAGCACAAGAAAAGGGCATTTTTTGATAAAAATACTGGGAAATCTCTTAGAACCCAATGGCGGGGAATATAGCCAGCATTATAGGGTGTGCAGAGATACTAGAAAGTGGAACGAGAGACCATGTGGAGAAAAGAATAAAGACACACTCGGGGGCCTGCACCATTCCCTGCACAGTAGACTGGCTTCTGCTACAAGGTTCTTAGTTTCGGTTACCTTATTGCTTCAACTGTCCACAGCCTTTAGATGGCCTTGGTATCTACTTGGTCACATGCTACATGACTCTGTCCTTCCAGGGCATAATGTCATCTGACTACAGTTGAGGGTTGCCTGGCACAAATTCTCAAGAGAAAGAAACTCGTTTTTTCAGCCTAGACTATAGATTCATTTTCCCTGAGCCAGTTGTCCCCTGGAGTCCAATTAGCTGTGGCTAGAAGTGGGGTGAAATTGCTTGGCAAAAAGGTATGACAATTTTGTTCCTCTTTATCAGAACTCTGAGAAGGAGTCCATTCTAAGAGCAGGGGGTGTGTTGGGCCAGCTCTGCAGAATGTTCCTATCGCACTTGCTTTCAGTTCTTCCTGGAATTAAAGTTCTGCTTCTAAAACATCAGAGTCCTATTCATTTCAAAGTCTGCATATGAGCTCTTCTGCTCAACACACAGTGCTTTTCAGTGACCATTTCTATTCTCTCATATTTTGGAACTTCTGCATAAACTTTTGTTAAGCAGATAAAATGGAGCTGCTCTAAGTGAAAAATTGGTGGGGGGCTTATCACGTCACCCCCTCAGCCTCCCATTCTCTCTTCCCAGTGACTGCCAATATCTCTGCAGAATATGGTTTAAGAGAGGTGGATCAGATGAATGGTTTACTTCTCTGGGCCTCAGTGTCCAAGTTGAAGGAGAAGACACACCCAAACTGGATAAGTGAGAAGCATTTCATAACAGACTCTATACAGATGTGAGCAGGATTCAGGGAAAGTTAGCGAGGCACAGTACCCCCAGGGCTAGCAGCAGCAGGGAGCCGTTACTGCCCCTCAATCAGAAGGGACGAAAGGAACGGTTGGTTCCGGGAACTTAGAGAGAGGGGCTGTATGGCCACAGCCACTTGACAGGAGCTGTGACCTTCAGTAGATAGAAGCAGCCAACCTTAGAGAGCAGGGGGAAGCGAGTTGGGGGAACAAAGGCACTGGCTTGCTGCTGAGCCGGCCTAGAAGCACTTTCCTGACTTGAATCACCATGTACTTTCCACCTTGTCACACAGCTGCCTTCTCATTTTCTCCTCCTACACGAGGCTGCCACAATCTTCTTCTGATGTTGCAGATGAAGGAGCAGCTTAGAGCTTTGCTGCACAGGACCTGTTCTGGCCTGCATCTCACACACTCTAAACTAGTGAAAGACCTGGGCCTTTTTTCTTGCTTTTCTTGGGTTTCCTCTCAGCTCAGGAAATCAGAAGTCTATTTTGCTGCCCCTCCATCCTGATCCCTGGTGGTTCTGCTTCTAGATAAAGGGCTTTGCTGAGCACCTCCTCCTAATGGGCACAGAAGAGCCCCCAATCATATATATACATATTTATATTTGTGTGTGTGTATGTGTGCAGTGGGAAAAAGAGCCTCAAATAGCTCTCTAAGTGAGGTTTGCATTCTTCCTGGAAAGAGTTTTCTTCTCTGAGGCTGCTATTGCCACGGTCAATTGAAAACTAGGGTACTGCTTTCAGAAATTCTCTCCTATGCTTTGCAATGTAATTGAAAACAACTGTTCTGCTTCTACTGAAACACAAAGGGGTTGGAACCAATATTGGCAACTAATCAAGGAGCGGGTAAGGGAGGGATAGTTTAGGCGAGGGGTGGGGAAGATAGTGGTTGGGCCGGAACAGAGAAAAAACAAGATTTATAGGTTAGAAGAAAGAAAAATAATTTGAGATTTTCACGCAGAATAAATTTCCATCTGACCTGCCCTGATAGCAAAATAGTTTATGTACTAGAAAAGCTGGGTGTCTTTTAGAGTGACAGTGTATTCTCACATCCAGGCAGGGATAAGGCTAGTCCAGAGCGGGACTGAAACCCTAGGCTCCTAAGAGCAAGTCAGTTAGAGACAAGCATTGCTATCCCCATTTTAAAGAGGAGATGGGGGGAAGCTGTTTCACAAAACTATGAGGAAGATACGGGGGATATGGTCTGAGCTTTCAGAAGAAACATTCCCATTAACTTTCTACTCATCAGTCTTGTTTCAATGAGGAAGATTAGAATCTCATTCCAATGTACTGTGTGCCTTCTGTTACCTGCAGACCCCATATTCTCTAGCCTTAGACTTTCTTCATGAATTTTAATTTTCTTCCTAGGCAAATGGTTCACACCAAGTGCCGATGCCTACCGAGCCTTTTCCAGCTGGGTCCACAATATACCTTCTAGCCCTGCAGGTAGAGGGCTGGGGATTCTTCCAGAATATCTGACATTCTTTCTCCAGTGCTTTGAAGAATACAAAGACTTTGGGGGCTAATTTGAGAAGACAGGACTCTTAAATGACTTTCATTATAAGAGATACAACATTCTCCTCAGTATATTGGAGAGATATCAAAGTTGATCACATTCAGAAGCATTAAAAGGAATATTTTAGATAAAATTACAACAGTTTCTTCCTAGAGCTTTTTACAGCTGTAACATTGAAATGAATGTGAACTGATGCCAAGCCCTCAGGCAGGCATTCTGGTTGGGAACCTAGGCCTCTGATGAATCAACCACAGGATGGGCCAGAGGGGGGTATCTGGAGGGGGGCAACTTCCCCTTTTCTGGTCTCCCATAAGACTCCACAGTCCCAATTAATCCCCAAATGTAAACATTTCTGTTCTTGTGGAGCTTGTGAGAAGCATATAACAATTGACACTTAGCACAGTGTCAGGCACTTAGTCAGTACTGAGTAAATGTTTTACATGTATCAACTCATTTAATTATCACAAACACTCTATGATGTGGGTACTGCTACATAGTACTCCAGTCTTCTTATTTGTAAAGTTTGAATAAACAGGCTAAGTAACTTGCTCAAGGTTATATACCTAATAAGCTTATAGGGATGTTGCGAAGTGCTACTCAGATTCCCTTTCTAGAGTGAAGGACTTACATCTCCAGTTGCTGGGAGTGTGGCTGGCAGACCAGACCTGTCATCCCTCTTTGGGAATGGCCTTGGCTGAAGAGAGCCACCAAGGCCAGGACCATACTTGTTTCCCAGGGCAGCCTACAACCAATGATTGATTGACACAGGGGTACACAGGCTCACCCCCTCGTTCCATCTCAGGATCATTCTGAAGGTCCATGTCAGCTTCAAAGTCCCCAAGGGGTTGGCTCAGGCCTTTGTTAAGACTGTAATGCAGCTCAGCTTCTCCCTCTGCCCAGTCCTGCTTCTTTCCACGGTAGCTGATCCCAGGAGTACTCCCCAGTAAATCTCCTACACTCTAAGCCCTGACTCAGAGTCTGCTCCCCCAGGAAGCCAAGCCTTGACAGTGCTGGAGCTGCCATTTGAGCTTGAGCCATCCGGGTCCACAGGCCAGGCTCTTCACCACTGCATCCTACTGACTCTCAAAAAAGTTGTGCTTGTTAAAGTTGGAAGAAGGGGTCTTAAAAGTCAGGTAGTACAACCCCATGTTAGTATCTAAAAACTTGAAGTACTATCTGAAAAGACAGTGTCTTGCCCATAGCAGATAGGCTGTGTTTGTTAATTGAGAGGAGATGTACGCATGTGTGTAAGGAAAGCTAGGAAATTAGGAGGTTCCCTCTATCCCCACATTTGTTTTCATAATATGAGGAGAGATTTATTGCTGCTCTTAGCAGAATTGAGAGGCTCAATGGTTTTCTGATGAGCTTCTAAGAGTTTGAGCTCAGTGAAGTGTGGCTCCTGAGAACTGATAGCCTCCTAAGCAGTGCAACGAGGGGTGGGAGCTAGCAGAAGGGCAGAAGCCCTTTCTCCATTAGGGCTTTCTAGGTGTGGGCTCCTTGGGGAAAGGTTGAGCTACCATCTGTTCTCTGTCTTCGCAAGCCATCTCATAGAATTGTATCTTTTTGATCTGAAAAGAACACTGTGGCTCACGCAGCCTCCCTTTGTCTTCTACAGATGAGGAAACTGAAGTATGAGGAGCAGAGGGTTTCCCCAGCAAATCAGTGACAGAAGTGGCCCTGGAGCCCTGAGCCCGGACTGCCGCTCAGGGTCTCTTTCTGCTGCTCTGCTCTTCTATTTTAAATTTTCTTGAAACATTTCCAATATGATGGGTGTGCCAGAGACAACTGGTGCACAGTGATTATCCCAGGTGTTCCTCTGACACTTCACAGCTTCCTTTGTGTTTAAGTGGGAATCGCATGAGCTTGCCGCCATTGGACTATGAGAGGAAGAGGAGCTCGTGCCTCTTCCAGGCCAGTGAGTTCAGATCGGTGTTCCTGCTCCATCCTTCACGTGCCTCATAGCCGAGACCATGGAGACCAGGTGGAACATATGGCAAAGTTACAAGACGGAGGAGAGCCTCCCAACTCATGGGAGCCTTTCTGTGAGCAGAAAATAAGCCATTGTTGTCTTATGCAACTGAGATTTCAGGAGTTTGACCTTTATGGAAGCTAGTGGTCACTACCCCACATCAGTGAGCTTCTACTTCTGGGCCAGCTTGCTTAAACAGGACATAGCGAGCAAGGTTTGTTAATGGCAGCCTGATATTTGGAAATGGTCAACTGGAATGTGACACTCATCACTTGGACACTCTCTCAACTCAGAGGCAGAAGGGCTGAGAGAAGGCAAGAGTTCCAAGGCAGAGGCAAGAGTGGCAGTTGCTGGTGGGGACCTTCCAGCTCTTCTTCAGGAAATCGACTCCCATGGATGTAGAGGCAGGGCCAGGCAGCTCTCTTGGGTTCTATCTCAGTTCTCTTTCTACACCAGGGATGGGTTGTGACCACGTTGTCCTCAGTCTGAGCCCAGCTGCATCCCCTCTCACAAGTGCATTAGGAACCAGTAGGAGGAACTGATCCAATGCCACTTCTCTATGAAACCTCTGCTCCAGACCGCACTTCATGTTCCCACCTGCAGTGGGCCTGTCATGACCTGGTTCTGAACTGAGAACTCACAGCACTTTCCCCTGATGGTCACAGCTCTGGCTCCAGACAGGCTCCTGAAATAACACAGAGGAAAGGCAGCACGTCATCTCTGCAGGGCTGTTGGTTTTGTGGCTATCACCGGGCAACTTTTGGCTCTGAAGGCTCCAATTAATACAGGGTTTGCTGGCCCCAGTGTTGAATTCTGGCCAGCTGGCCTATAGTCTTTGCATTTCCTGGCACCAAGCCTGGCATGCCCACAGTGGTTTGGTCCACCGATCGAGGGGTGAGTGGCCTGTGCCTTTCTCCTTCTGCTTCTGGCATATTATTTCAGAGAAATCACCACCTACCCCCCGCCCCCTCAAGGGACGTTCACTGACACACAACCCAGTGTCAGCAGGTCCAGCGCCTGGCTGTTGTACTCATATCTCACGTAGTTTTATATAAGGCTGGCTCTTCTAGGTCGTGGTTAGTGGCTTCATTGCATGCAGACACTTCAGAGGACAGGATGTGATACAGCTGGAGGGTGATTCTGTGGTTGTTGATGAAATAGATAGCATGAGAAATTCCAATAAGGAGGCTGACCTCTCATTTTCATTAGGAACAACACAGTCTCCACTGGCTTCTTGTAGATGTCATAACACATGATGAGATTAGCAAATCCAGCAAAGGCCCAGCTTTTTGTATATGAAACGCAGACAATATTCCTGACATTTATAATTTTAAAAAAATCTAATACATTTTAATAATAAAAATTAAAGCAATAGAATAGAAAGTATAAGTCATTTTCTAATCCTAAATCCCTCTTAACAGATAAATTCAAAGCTTGTCATATATTCTAATATTCATATATTTTTATGCTTACATATTTCTAAATATTTTTTAAAACACATTGTTCTGTAACTTTCACTTTTATTTCGTTTTAAGGTATTGGGACATTTTCTATGTCAGTAGTATCTAACTCATCTTTTAAAAAATCTGTGTAGTGTTTAACTATGAGGATGGCTCATGTCTTATTTCTTTTTTATGTGATTTAAAAATTTTATTTATTTATTTATTATTTTAATTTATCAATATACGATGCAGTTGGTTTTCATGTCCCTTTACCACTTCCTGCTTTCCCCCTTCCCTCTCCCTGTCCCATCAGCATCATATCTGTTCACTTATCTTAACAAGTTCAAGGAATTATTGTGATTGTTGTGTCTTCTTTTTTCCCCCCATTTATTTGTTTGTATATTTATTTATTTATTTTTATTAGCTTCCATATATAAATGAAAACGTGGTGTTTCTCTTTCTGTGCCTGGCTTATTTTACTTAATATAATTTTCTCTAAGTCCATCCATGTTGCTGCAAATGGTAGTATTTCGTTCTTTTTTTATAGCAGAGTAGTATTCCATGGTGTAGATATACCACAGCTCCCTTATCCATTCATCCAATGATGAGCATTTAGGCTGATTCCAACTCTTAGCTATTGAAAAAGAGCTGCAATAAACATGGGAGTACAGATATCCCTTCGACATGATAATTTTCATTTCTTTGGGTATATACCCAGCAGTGGGATAGCTGAGTCATATGGTAGCTCTATCTGTAATACCATTTTCCATAAAGGCTGCAACATTTTGCAGTCCCATCAACAGTGTAGGAGGGTTCCTTTTTCTTTGCATCCTCACCAGCATTTATTATTCTGTCTTTTGGATGTTAGCCATCCTAACTGGAGTGAGATGATATCTTAAAGTGGTTTTGATTTGCATTTCCCTGATAGTGATGTTGAGCATTTTTTCATGTGTCTCTTGCCCATTCATATATCTTCCTTTGAGAAATGCCTGTTCAGCTCCTTCACCCATTTTTTAATTGGGTTACTTGTTTTTTTGCTGTTAAGTTGTTTGAGTTCCTTGTATATTCTGGATATTAACCCTTTGACAGATGTATATTTTGAAAATATTTTCTCCCACTGTGTTGGTTGTCTTTTCACTCTGTTAAGAGTTTCTTTTGCTGTGCAGAAGCTTTTTAGTTTGATATAATCCCATTTGTTTATTTTTCCAATCATTGCCTGTGCTTTTGGGGTTGTATTCATAAAGTCTATGCCCAATCCTACTTCCTGAAGTATTTCCCCTATGTTTTCTTTTAGTAGTTTTATTGCTTCAGGATGTGTATTTAATTCTTTAATCCATTTTGAGTTGATTTTGGTATATGGTGAGAGGTATGGGCATCCCTTATTTCTTAATTCTCCATTGATAGACATTAGGTTATTTCCATTCATTTTTATTATGGTCAATGCTACAATGAGCATCTTTATATAGTACATCTTTGCACATCTGTTCTATAATTTCATTAGGATAAATAGAATTAGAAATATTAGTAAAATTTTCAAATTGTGAAGAGATTATCTTCCAGAAATGTTACAAGAATTTATATTCCTACCAACCAGTATGAGAGTGCCTGTTTTGGCACACCCTTATCAGCAATGAGTATTACCACTCCTGTTACTTTGATAGGTTAAAATAAATCTTGCTTTTCAACAACCCAGCCACTGCCAGAAGCCCTGCCCCCCCGGGTCTTGAGCCAGGATGGGGGGCCGGAGGGCCTCAGCCATGCTCCGTGACATCTACATCCAGCCCAGCGATGACCAAGCTGCTGCCAGAAGTCCCCCAGATTCCTGAACTGGAATGGGGAGGTGCAGGCCTCTGCCAAGCCCCCACCAATCTTCTGAAACCAGGCCAGCCCCTCTCTCCACTTTCTCCTCTTCCTTCCCCTTTCCCCTCTCCTTTCACCCCTCCACTTCCTCCCAGCTGCTCTGCGTGACATCTTAGAATGTAAAAAAAAAATAATTAATTAATTAAAAATAAAAAAAAGAAAAACAAATCTTTCTTTTCTTTGTTGTTGAATTTGAGCAGCATCTTTTCAGATAGTAATGGTCATTTGTGTTTTATCTGCTAATTGATCATTTAATATTTGTTCATTTTTCTTTTGCTTATGTTTCCAACTGATATATAAAAAAACTGTACATTACAAATATTAACGCTTTGTGACACACACTGAAAATATTTTATAACACTTTTTTACTAGTCCCTTATATTGAAAGATTTGATTTAAATTTCAATGTGCTTCTGTAAAAGCAAAGGTGACAGAATTAATCTTTTCCTTTACTGCTTCTGGTTTTGTGGCATGCTTGGAAAACCTTCTCCACCTCAAGAGTATAAACCTATTCTACATTTTCTTCATGTATTTTAAAATATAAAAATAAAAAAAATGATAAACATTATATCTTTTATGCTACATAAAAATGAATTCCCTCAAATATATTTAACTTATTTCTTTCTGTTTTGACAGTTAATTGTTTCAGTGCTACATATTGAAATATTCTAGTTATTTTAAATTAGATCTTATATTCTGTTTCATTGTTCTTTTTTTTTATATTAATGTCAAATCTAAAATGTTTTAAATACAGTAGTTTTAGCTAGGTTTGTATATCTGAGAGGGCATGTCTCTGTTCATTATCTTCTCATATATTTATTTTTCCAAAGGAAAGTTAGAATCAATGTAGGTTTCCTCCACCTTAATTACTGGAGGATAGCCCTGCTGGGCACAGTATTCTTGGCTAGTCCTTTTTTTCTTTTAGTATTTTGAATATGTCATCTCATTTTCTTCTGACCTGTACAGTTTCTGTTGAATAGTCGGCTGTTAGTCTGATGGGGACTCCCTTATAGGTGACTTGACACTTTTACTGTTTTCAGGATTCTCTCTCTTTGAGTTTGCCAGTTTGACTATAACGTGTCTGGAAGAAAACCTTTTTGAATTAAATCTGTCTGAGGATCTTTGAGCCTCTTGAATCTGGAAGTCTGTGTCTCTCTCCATACCTGGGAAGATTTTCACTATTATTTTGTTGATTATGTTTTCAATGGCTTTTCCTTTCTCCTCCCCTTCTGGAACACACATGATTCAAATGTTTTTCTGCTTAAGGTTGTCTGCTAGCTCTCTTAGATTTTCTTCATTGTTTTTGGTTCTTTTCTCTTTTTCTTTTTTGTCCTTCTGGGTTATCTCAAAACAACTGTCTTCAAGATCAGAAATTCTTTCTTCTGCTTGTGCTAGCCTGCTACTTATGTTCTTGGTTATGTTTTTTTTTTTAAATTTTGTTGAAGGAATCCTTCAGTTCTAGGAGTTCTGCTACATTCTTTTCTAAGGTATTAATCTTTGTAAATTTCCTCCTTCATATCCTGGATACATTTTCTCATTTTGTTGTGTCATCTGAGTCTTCTTGTATCTCATTGAGTTTCCCTAAGATTGTTGCTTGGAATTCCTTTTCAGTCATTTCAAGGGTTTCCTGCTTTATGGGATCTGGTATTGAGAATTATTGTATTCTTTTGGTGGTGTCATGTTTTCTTGTTTTTTCATATTTCTAGTATCTCTACTTTGATGTCTCATCATCTGGCCAAGAAGTTGCTTCTTCTATTACTCTGGAGTGTGCTTTGAGCAGAAAGACTTCCTCCTGTAGATGTGTTTTATACTGATCATTGAGTAGGGTGTTTTAGTATTGGTTCTGGGTAGACACAGCAGTGTAGTCTCTGTGTGGGTGTTTAGGCTATATTCAGTGTTGGAGTTGTGTGTTAGGGCCTCCATGACCTAGGCACTGGGGCACTTAGTGATGCTTTGCTGAGGTTAGTGATACTGTGTTGCATCATCAAGGATGTGAGTGAGCTCTTGAGTTCTTGGGAGAAGTGTCTGGATGCCTTGTCACTCCTTGGATGGGGTGGGTGAGCTTGTTGACACCCCAGCAAGCATACTGTGAACCTGTTGAGCACACTGTAGTGTGCTGAAGCTCCTCAGTTCGAATGGGTGACTCTGAGTGGGTTTCTCTTTCCTCTTCCCTACAAGCAGAGGCTCCTCCTGGATCCTTGCTTCCCCCAGTTGGATGAATGGGTTGGCGATGGTTGGGAATTTTCTTCCTTACTCTATTTGGCTATCCTGGGTTTCTGCACTCTCAGGGATTTGTGCGTGTGTCTTTCCTGGATCAAGGCAATCGCATGGGCTGTACATGTACCTCTCACCCTCAGGTTCACTACTGCAGGGGACAGCAAAATTCCCCCTGTGGGTTGGGCCACTGGGTTGCAGGCTAGCTCTTGCTCACTTCTTTCCCTGGGCTCTGCTGGTGACCCTCCTTGTGTCAATGAAGTCGAGTGGTTGGTGGGCCACCTGCATGATGGTGATGGCTGCTGCACACAACTTTGGTGGCTGCTGTGGCAGTGGGCCACCCTTCTGGCAGTAGTGGCTGTGGCAGTGGCTGCCCTCAGCTCCTGAGGTCTCCACACCCCTGCCGTCTGTTGGCAGGGGCTGCCTCAGCTCTTAAGGTCCCTGTGCTCCTGCTGGCTGTTGGTAGGGGCTGCCCTAAGTTTTTTTGTTGTTCTTTTGTTTTTGTTTTTGTTTGCTAGAAGTGGGAAAAGGGTAAGGGACAGAAAATTTCCTTTTTTATCTGTTAACTTTTTATATACGTATTTGTGTATATGCTTTATCAGATTTGGGTGTTGAAATTCATTGTCTATCTTTTCACATCTGTCCAGATAATCACACAGTTTCTTTTCTTTAGTAATAATAATGTAAAGAGTTTCATTAATTGATTTTTTTAAATGTGTTGAATGAATAAATGGATAGATTAAAACATCCTTGTATTCCTGGGGCAAACCCTAATTGTTTTTGATTATTTTACACAATACTATATATTATTTTCTCATATCATATTTATATTTGCCTGGATATTCTTAAGTGAGGTTTGTTTGTATTTCTTTTTAACTGTGTGCTGTCTCTGTCAGATTTTAGTATAAATGTTATGCTGGCTTCTAGATAACTTCTCATATTATTTTTCTTTCTAAAAATATTTTAATATCACTCCTGGTCATATCCCTAACACAGAATGAAAGTTCTTCCTATTTGACCATGGAGCCCCTTTGTATTAGTTATCTATTGCTGTGTAACGAATTACCCAAATCTTAGTGGCTTCAAACAGCAAACATTTATTACCTCAGTTTCTGTGAGTCAAGAATTCAGGAGCAGCTCAGCTAGATGTTCTGGCTCACAGACCCACATGAAATTACAGACAAGATGCTGTGTCCAGGGCTGTGCTCATCTGAAGACTTGACTGAGGCTGGAGGTATCCTCTTTCAAACTCACTCACGTGGCTGTTAGCTGGAGGCCTCAGTTCCTCATCATGTAAGTCTCTCCATAGTGCTGCTCTAGTGTCCTCATTACATGGCAGTTGGCTTCTCCCAGGGTAAGTGATCCAATAGAGAGTAAAACCACAATGTCTACTATGGCCTTGCCTCAGAAGTCACATACTATCAGACAAACCCTGATACTATGTGGGAGGTAACTACACAAGGATGTGAATACCAGGAGGGACCATCTTGGAGGCTGGCTATGCATCCCCATCTCTTCTCTCTCCTCTGTGTATTTTGGGCTCTTTTCTCTGAAACACTGCTGTTGGCGCTCAGAAATATATTATCTGTAAGGCTATCATAGCTAAAACTTTACACGTAAGATGACTCTTAGCCTTCATCCTACTTGTTGCCTTCGGGTGATTATGTGAATATACATACATATGTGTGGGTTACTAGTGGCAACCTTCTACTTGATGAGTATGGATTGCTGTTTGTGAAGATTTCAACCCAAATACCTTGTAATGACCCCACCTTCATTCAGGAGCTATTTAGAAATATTGTTTGGGAAGGCTAGTGCCTCTGTTGAATGAGGATTTCCCCCAGATTCTTCTTTACTACCGTGTTATCTCTTTAAGAGGAATATAGAGTTAATCATCAAAGTGGGAACTCCTTCAGGGATGGTATTAATTCAAGTCGGGTGTGGGTAATGCTGGTGCATTTTGGAAACATTGCCCTGTAGACATTCTCACTCAGAACACAGGTGGCAGGAAGAGAAGCATTTACTCCATGGGGTGAGGCGGGGGGAGGGTAGGAGTATCATATTATTTTACTTAAACTCTTTTCCTCTCTTCACTGAGAATATCACAGCATAAACATTTTTTAAAATGTGATAATGAAAGGAATTAGTCCCTCCTTCTTCCCATTCCCTGTCTATTTCCCTTACATATATTTTATCTAAAAACAACCTAAGACGGTGTCTGTATAGGTTCTTGTAGTATCTTATTTGCCTGAACTGAGTTAAAAGTTTTTTTTTAACTGAGTGAGACAATTTTTATTTGTTTGTGTTTAATGGTACAGAGAAAGTTTACTTTCTTCAAATCCTTTGATCAGATATGTTTTTCATTCCTCCATTCTATCCTGAATTCCAATAACTCCTGGATTTTCCCCCTTTATGTACATTCTGAACAACTCTGGATTGTTCTTCCTATTGTGGAAAGAGCTCGATTTTATCTTTATTTTTTCGGGAAGTTTCCTCGTCCTTGTTGTCTCATTCTTTTGTCTTACCAACTTTGTTTCCACACCCACCTTTTCAACCTTTTTAACACTATACCTCAACATTAATCAGAAATAGAGGAATGGAGCCAATTTGTGAAAGGAGAGCTTCAAAGAAGAGTTACTGGGTAAGAAGAATTGAGGTACAGTGAAAGTTTTCAATTTTACTAAAATGTCTCCAGTTGTTTACAAAGGCCGCTTCTGTCTTAAATACTTTGATTCTATAACCTCCATTTGCTTGTCTTTGGCTCAAAACCATTTCTTCAGGTGAAATCTTATAAGTAAAGAAGATTCTAAAAATAAGTTATTTTTATTGATAACAGAGTTTCAAATTCTCAGATAGTGGGGCCTCTCCTTACCCCCAACTCACTACTCCCTTTCACTGTGACCCTGGGGTTGGGAGAGGGTGCTCTCTGGAACTCCCAGTGATCTGTAGAATATAATTTAAAAATCACTGGATGAGATGAGCTCTGAGCTCTCTCCCTGATCTAAAATTCTGTGTGATCATAGTAGCCTTTATCTTTCTTCTCCACCCATTTAACTCATATTCATGTTATGGATGAAATGTTTGTGATTTCCACCCCAAATTCACATGTTGAAGCCCTAACCCCCAATGTATTTGGAGACTGGGCCTTTGGGATGTATTTAGGGTTTGATGAGGTCATGAGAGTGGGGCTCTCATATTGGTATTAGTGGCCTTATAAGAAGGGACACCAAAGAGCTCTCTCTTAGTCTCTGTCTCTCTGTCTTTCATGTGAGGACACAGCAAGAAGGTGGCTATCTGCAAGCCAGGAAGAGGACCCTCACCAGAACCCAGCCAGGCTGGCACCCTGACCTCAGACTTCTAGCTAGAAGAACTATGAGGAATTAAATGTCTGTTGTTTAAGCCACCAGTCTATGGTATTTTGTTATGGCAGCTTGAGCAAACTAAGACATCATCTTTCAAAGCCCAGCTCCTCCAGTCCAGATCTCTGACCTCACATGAATATGTTTGTATTGTCCTCTTTTGTGATCTTGTCCAAGCTGTTCCCTTTACTTAATGCCCTTCCCGCCTTTCTCAGTCCTGAAAAAGTGTAGAATTTTCAGGTAATTGGCTGTATTCCAGTTTGACGTGGAAATGGCAAGAAAATTTGGTACAGATCATAGAAGGTCGCAATTATATGGGGTAGCCACTGATGTCTGGAGTGAGAGTCAGCAATGTTTGCAAAGCAACCAGTGGGGAATGGAGTGGCCTGAAGTGAGGGAGAGCCAGAGGCAGGGACAGAGTGTTATGTTACTCAGTTTGTGAGCTCCATAAAGCAAAAGTGATAAAAAAAAGCAATGTCCTCCCAAACAGCTTTCCTTTGCTCTCTGTGACATGTATAATTGAGTCTTCCATTTCTCCACAGGGTTGGGAAATCTGAAATCACCTGTAGTAAGCACATATTCAGCAGATGGTGCTTTAGAACTCTTGGCTTCTCTTAGAATTTTCTTCACAATCTCCATTCCTCTATCCCTGAACATTTTAAAACATTTGCTAGCATTTTTAACTTTTGCAAAGCACTTTCACATCTATAATATCATCTTATATTTATAACAACATGGTGATGAAGCAGAAATTACCATCTTCTCTTTACAGATGAGGAAACTCAGTGCCCGTCAGGTTAAATGACTTGCAAAGATTAGATACTATAACTAATATTAGTGGCAGAACCATAGCAGAAAAGTGATAAACTGGGAGCTAAGAGACCAGGATGGCACATACGTGCTCAAACTGCTAATTTTATTCTGTGGGAACCATCCCCACCCTGCCACTGTGCCCACTGTCAAGTTAGAATTACATTATCCCAGTGAAGCATAATCTACTTGCTGTGAAAATCTCCACCTGAAAGAAAATGTTTCTGGCCTAATAATCTTTGCTTCTCAAGGTGTGGATTTTTAGGGAATCTGGACATTTTGAATGGCCTAGGAATTGGCACAATTAGGATGAATTTGTTTTCTAAATTGGTTGGAAACAACTAGGCCAAGAGAATATGGTAACCAGACTTTGCACATCTAAAATACATTTCTATTCGAGAAAGAGAAACTTTCTAAATCAGCTCAAAGCAAAGATGGAAACAGGTTTTATGCCAAAACCCCAGCCACCACAAAGTCTGTTCAGTTCCCTCCCAGTCTGCTCAGCAATGTGATATGATGGAGTGTGTCTCTCATCCTGGCCCAAGGGCTGTGCTCCACCCTTCCTGTGCAGTGGTTTCTCTTTCTAAGGCAGAATTCTGGCACCTTTCAGAAGCCTCAGCATTTAGAAGCAGGCAGCCAGGGTGAGATGGAGGGGGCTCTGTAAGTCCTGGGAGAGGGCATGGGGCCTGGTCTCTATGCTCAGAGGCTCCGTTGACGTCAAGCCCTCGCCTGCCTCCTACCTAGACTGGAGCAAACACACAGAAAACTCCCTTTTGCAGCTGTGCAAACTGTTCTTGCAGAACTGCCACACACCCACTGCCCCTGTAGTTATCTAAATCCACTATTTCATTGGTCGTATTCAGAGGGAAATAAAAAGTCTGTTTCTCAGTTGTCTATTTTTCAGTGAGAGAAAGTGAAAAAGAAGGCTGAAGTTTAAATGAAGTGCTCTTCCAGTTTCTGCTCTGGAGTTTCCATGCTTCTCCCACCTCGGCCTGGTTGGAGCAGAGCTAGCTGGCTGACTGAGGGCTTTTCTTCCAGTCTCCTAAGGAACATCCCCAGAAAGTTGGCCATTAGGCCAGTTTCTGTCTAATATGCATCTGCTTCAGGCTTGAGTCGTGCCTCCTCGGCCTTGTTAGTGGAATACGGAACATTCGGAATCTGGTCTAAAGGCTCACGCTGTAGAGGGAAAGAGAAGGGTGAAAGTTAATCAGATTCACCCCAGGTCTTAGGAGAGTTGGTTGTCTCCACTGGTCAGGCAATACACAGACTTCCCAGGGCACCATCTTCCAGGGACCCCAGCCTAGTCTCATGGGAGTGAAGGAAAGCATTTTCCTTTGTAGGAATAAATGGTGGAATCTGCACCTTTCATTGGAAGCTGAGGTTGGGCAGGGATAAAGGGTCTCTTATGAGTGCCTCTGAACTGTGTTCCTAGGAGTTTAACATCGAGTGGTGTTTGAAGGCAGGGAGAATATGGGCCTCTTGGGTTACTGCTAATCTCAAGTACCTCATAAATCCCAGAGGTTCTTGGATAGGTATTGAAATAATCTATGGGGTTTTCTGGAAATATGAATGCCAAACTTCAAACCCAAATATTCTAATTCTTTTGGAAGGGGCTATAGGGCCTTAGCTTTATATAGTTTTAAAAGTTCTATAGTAATTCTCATGTAGGTGGTTCATTTCCAATTTTCTCAGTGGGGATGTAAGTGTATCAGAACCAACCCTAAGGATGGAACTCTAAAATCACTGAAAAAAAATTATTTTAACTGGAAATCTGTAGCACAAAGGTAAAGAGATAACCAGTTTGAAAAGACTGGAAGATATAATACCACAAAGAGTTGCAGTATATAGGAATAAATACCTTGTCTGAAGAAAAATGGAGTACCTCCGTCTGCAGCAGTAGTGAATGAAATTAGTTGTGCTCTAGTTGCAGATAGTACACAGCTGGTGTGGGAGAGAAAAAGAAGACTCACCCCTAGAAGTTGGGTAGATGATGGCCCAAGGAACAGGGATATACCCATATGTGGACAAACACAACATGTCTGAGGGAAAGAACACAGGTTAATAAGGTCCACCAATATCTCGAGCTTTCACTTTAAATGGTATTATTCACATTTAAATGTGTTTCAGTTGTTAAGACTTTCATTTATTCATTTAGTAGATATTATTGACCACTTACTGTGTGCCAGTCACTGTGCCAGATGCTGGAGGTGTAGCAGGAAGTTAGAGAAAGATAAGAGTGGAAAGAGGAAACCTGGTTACTTGCAAGTGGGAAAACTAGATGTAGGCACGCACATATGCAAAAACAACCGCGGGAGACAAAGATAAATAGAGAGCTCTGCCCCAATGTTGGGCACCATTCAGATGGACCAATGAGCTTCCACCAGCTAGGTGCCAATCAACAGAGACTAAACTCAGGGCTCAGCCAATAACCAAATGACACAAATCCAGCTGAGAGGCTTAAACCCCCAGGAATATAACTATCAGCACTCTTGAGCCATACTCTCGCTTGAACTTGCTCCATTCTCTCTGGAGTGTATTATTGCTTTGCTAACTTGCTTTGCTAAATAAGACTGTCGTTTGCTTTTCACCTCTGGCATGTCTCATCCAATTCTTTGTTTGAGACACCAAGAACCCAGATTTAGCCAGCAGAACTCCTTGATTTCCCTTAACAGAGGACAGCAATAATGCCACCAGAACTCTCTTTCTCTCCGAGAGACCATTTCTCTTCTTGCCTTATTCTTACTTGGTATTAACTCTGCATTTAGATTCCATCCATGTAATAGAGAAGTTGCCTTCTGCAGCTCCAGATTTATACCTTTCACCTTAAAAATTCCAACAAAAGAGAGAGCTTTTTCCCAGTATCTATCAATCTTTCTAAAGAGAATATTCAAATTGGCTCTCTCTGGGTTACACGCTCAACTATGGCAGATGGTATTTTCCAAAGATGGGCACACAGATCACTGATGTATTTATTTCATTCCACGTGTTCTTCCTACAATGTGACGGACACATTTCCCACCAGGGTGGGTGGAGGGGGGAGTCTATGTTCTCTCCTCTTGAATCTGGGTGAGGGATGTGCCTGCCCCAACCAACAGAGTACTGCAGACATGTCTTGAGGCCAGGACATAAGAAGGAGACAATTGATGTTTGGCATACACACTCTTTCTCTTGTGACAGTCATCTTTAGATCCCAGCCTCCATGTTGTGAGGAAGCCCAGGTCACATAGAGAGGCAACTTGTGGCTGCTTCAGTCAACAGCCAGCAGACATGTGAGTGAATAAGCCTTTACATGATTTTTGCCCCGAGCCTTCAATGTCTTCTAGCAGTGTCCCCAGATGTCGTGTAATAGAGACAAGCCACCCTGTCCTGCCCTGTTTGAGTTTCTGACTCACAGCACCCGTGATTGATAATGTCATTAATGTTTTAGGTCACAGAATTTTTAATAATTTGTCAGGCAGCAGAAGGTAAATAATATTCCTGAAGAGCAGGGGAGCAAGTGTTTACTGAAGAAGAGAGGTGTGAAAGGTTGCTAGGTAGACAAGATGGACAGACAACACAATCTAGTCCAGTTATCCTAGGATAACTTAATTTCCCATAAGTGTCACTAAGAGAAAATGTGAATATATATATACATACATATTTTAAAAATTGAAGCCAGATCCATTATTGAGGCATTATTATCAAGAGTAAATGGAAAAGGATCCTAATTTTCATATCTAGTTCCATTTGCTACATCATGAACAGTAGTTTATTATTGTTCAGGTAATAAATGTCTATTTTCTTAGATTTATCGTTTGGGCAATGATTCTCAATTCAGCAAGGACTAAAAAGTGAAATTTCAGAAGTGTTAGAAAGAAAGATTTAGGCACAGGTTGAATTTCAGGTATGTAACTTAGCAGGCTCTGATCTTGACAGCTGCTTTCAGAAGGAGGTTCTGCAGTGGTCTTTAAGAAAAGACCATATATGGAGGTGGGGTGAGAGATCATGTTCAAGACTTGTTTCCTAGCAAATTTGTCCTCCACCTGCTCCCAGTCCCAGCAATCCATTTGTCTGCTGTGTGTCATGATGAATTTGCATAACCGCAGACTGAACCTAAATTCCTCACTAGCAAAAGAAAGTATGCTTTCTGGACATTTCCAAAACATACTTTTTAGTTTTGCTTTTATTTATTTATTTTTTTAGATGGTCAACCAAAGTCTTTCTCACAAAGTTTATTGTGTTTAATTATTTTTATAAATGTCTGATAAAAATTTCCTTATCTATATAGACCCATTTTTGCAAGCTCAAAACACAGAAGCAGGAAACTGTAAATTAAACGATATCTAAAATATGTTCTTTCTCATAGAAAAAAGTTTACTCTGCAGTCAATTTATTATTTATTTATTTATTTATTTATTTTTAGCAACAACTTTGTCTGTATTTTATTGCACTAATAATTTGGGGGGGGGGAATATTGTTTCTTATTGTTACAAAATTCTGCAGCATTCCCAGGTCACATCACAATCCTAAATTTTTGTCCAACATTTTTGTGATAACAGGTCATTAGGCAAAATAAATAATGACTAAATTGTGTGGTAAGGTACACTTGATAGGTGTTTATCCCAGTCTTGAATTTCTGATACAGACGTCCAGCCTCACCTTTGATTTTAGCAGTGGTGTATACACAGTGTGAGAATTTGAATTTTGACTAAGGAACTGAAAATCACTGGAGACTTCCTTTTAATCATTACTCTGAAAGTATTCTATACAGTGTAAAACCTCATGTGCCCACAACTGTTTCTCTATAATGACAGATTTTTTCACATGTATTTTACTGAATAACATCTCTAGCATTAATTTTCTGTTATTCCTCTAGAGTGTCTTCCTTCTGGTAAAGACATTCTTGTCTAATTTTCCATTTTAGGGATTATTCATACTCTGAATTTCTTGTGCACCTCAAGAAATCAGCTAAAATATTCTCCACCTTGTTCATAATCAGAGTTCCTCCACATGAAGTTTACTTAGATTATTTGAGGATAAATTATAAATGAAAGCATTTCTTCATTGATTGCATTTATAGAATTTCTTCCACGTATAAATTCTTCAGTCTGTTTCAAGTTAACGATGTGGCTGAAGCCTCTGCCACCTTTGTTTCATTTATAGAGTCATGTCATCTAAGGCAAGAGCTTGAAATAAAGGTTTTCCCACATAGATGGCTTTCATATGGCTTCTCTCCAATATGACTTTCTCTTCCATCTGAGTTATTTCATGGAAATAAAGGTGAGAGTTCTGGCTGAAGCGTTTCCCACATTCATTACATTCAGAGTTTCTCTCCTGTATGAGTTCATGCATGTAGAGTCACTGTAGCTCCGAGTGAAAGCTTCCTCATACTTAATATGTTCAGATGGGTCCTCTTCAGAGTGAGGTCTCTGCAGCTGGAAAGTTGAGGGGATTGTCCACATACATTCACTCACTCACTTTTCTAGATGAGAATTCTAGGCTGATTACTGAGAGATAGTCCCCAATTTAAATCTTTCCCATTACTTACATACACATGGTGAGTTTGTCTCTTACACGCACAGGCTTTTCCCTTTTGTAGCATCTTTACTGGAGAACTGAGTAATTTTTAAGACTTCATTATATTTCATGCAAATGAGTGATTTTTATGCAAATATTATTTTTATCAGAACACAAGTTATAGTTTAATTTCAGACTAATTTCTTCCCTAAAATGAAATTTGCCAAAACTTTCTGAGGGAATTTGCTTATGCCCAACTCTAACTATAGTCACGTGACTATTCTGAGTTATTAACTTATCCTATTTCCAGGTCTCTAATATGGAAGAAACTTGCTATTGTCTTGCATTTTGGTGGGTTCTTCCTGCAGATATCTTGCATAGAGATTGTTTCTTGTTTTTTTACGCTAGTTTTTTTACAAAAGTATGCTTTTCCAGCCTGGAGTAATTGATCAAAAATGAGAAAATAAGAAATTAACCTAGAAACAGCTTGAGTGGAATAAGGGCAACTAAATTACTGAAAAGCATGCAAGGCCCACTTGGAGTTTATTCTAAATACTGAACATTACATGGCAAAATAATTTTAAATCAAAGAACATACCAACAAAAGATACAAATTTTAGAACAATGTCAATTAGAAAAAAGTCACTGTTTAAGTAAGAGAAAAATAAAAATGGGATGTTGCAAAGGGTATGAGACTAGAAATTATTATTATTATTATTATTATTTTAATTTTTATTGAATCAAAATTGATTATACAAATTTTGGGGGTTCAACATTGCAATATGTTGATCAAATCAATATTACTAGAATATATATTGTTACAAATCATAATTATTATTTATGCCCCTTGTCCAATCCCTCCCCATCCCTCTTTCTCTCCCCCCTCCCCCCTCTAATCACCCTAGATTTCTTCTCTCCTTCTGAAAGAATAATTGTTACTCTGTTGATTTGCTGCCCAAATGATCTGTCCAATGCTGAGAGGTGTTATCAGATCCCCCAATACTATCATAGAGCAGATTCCTCTTCCATCACTCTGAAATGGGCTCTGTGGAGGAAGACATATTCCTCCTTTCTATATCTCTGCTGGTGATGCTCCTTGTGTTAACGCACTCCAGTGGCTGGTGGACCATACGCACGGTTGTTGTGGTGTCTAGCTGCCTTTGCAGCAGCCATGGTTATCATGGTGGCTGTGGTGGGCCACCCACATGGAGGAGATGTTTTTGGCATGCTCCTTGGTGCTGACGGTGTGCCTGGTTGTGGGAAGGGGGTCTGGTCCCTGGCTCTATACCCTGGGTGCCCAGGCAGGCCCTGAGGCACTGGTGCAGGGTGTCTGGCTGTGGGAGGGGAGTCTGGTCCCCTTCTCCATGCCTCAGGTCCCCAGGTGGGCCCCGAGCCACTGGCATGGGGTGCCTGGTTGTGGGAGGGGCTCCAGTCTCCTTATCCATGCCCTGGGTCCCCGGGTGGGCCCCAAGGCACTGGTGAGGTGTGCCTGGTTGTGGGAGGGGGATCCAGTCCCATTCTCCATGTTCCGGGTCCCTGGGTGGGCCCTGAGGCACTGGCGTGGTGAGCCTGATTGTGGGAATGGGGTCCGGTCCCCTTCTCCAATCCCTGGGTCCCCTGGCTGGCCCTGAGGCACTGGCGAGGTGTTCCTGGTTGTGGAAGGGGGGGTCCAGTCCACTTCTCCATGCCTCGGACCCCTAGACGGGGCCCTGAGGTGCCAGAGAGACCAGAAATGCCAACCTGGGTTTCAGGATTAGGGGCTGACACATGCGCACAGCTCCCTACATTTCAGAACCAGCAACAGGCATCAGATCTTCTCCTGGTGCCATCTTTCTGGTCCTTCTGCTGTTGCTGCACCTCCTTCAGTGAAGCTTGGAAAGATTCTACACTTTTAAGAAGTCACGTGATTAGATTGGGCCCACCTGGATATTCTGTCTCAGTGTCCATTGCCTTAGTTACATCTGCAAAGTCCCTTTTGCCATGTAAGGTAACATGTACACAGGTTCCAGGGATTAGGGCCCTTATTCTGTCTGCCACAATCTCCAAGCATCTACTCCAGACCTCCTTGTTCCTGCTCTTCCAGCCTTTCTCTTTCGAGGGCCCTGCCTAGCTAGGCAAGTCATTTATTAGTTTCATGGGTCCATGGAATCCCAATCTACTTCTCCATCTATGTAAAATGGATGACCAGTCACACCATTCATTAGTATGATTTTCCCCTTGAAACTGTCTTTAAAGGCCACCCATGAATGGAAATATAGAACAGCTGCAACTCATTTTCAGTGTGCACACATGTACTGAGCCACCCATTGCGAACCAAGCTCAGCCTTTTTTTCCCTCCATTAGTTGGTCACGAAGGATCCCACATGTGGCCACAGGTGTGACACGAGAGAGAGGTCCTGGTACAAGTGTAATGGAGGGTGTGGGGGTCTGTGTTACTCACCTATGCAACTAGCTTGTATTTTACAGTCCTACCTGTGCTCAATTGTGGATGTCCATTTAATGATGGATTGCTGCTGGCCCCACTCCACTTTATGACTTGTTGGGTTGGATATATTGTCCAATCCCTGCATTAGATCTACTACAAAGACCTTTCCCACTCTGACTCTGCTCATAGCTGGCAGCCTTTCATGTCCTCCCCTGTAGAGGATGGAGCAATATTTCCAGGTGGAGAGTACTCTGCCTCCAGAATCTGAAGTGGCCTATCAGGTGTTGTACTTCCTTTTTTGTGGTTGGAGGTGCAGGAATCAATAATGTTTCCTTTACTTGGGAGGGTTGTCCCAGCTCGCCTCAGACTAGTGGGCACCTACAATTTTACTGATGATGTGGTACTTCCTGAATTCTCAAAGGGTTTATCTCATTTTTTGGAGCACATGTGTCTTACCAAGACCTCCGATGAACTAGCCATTTCATGCTCATCTGGTGTGATTAATATGATGCAATCAAAAAAGTGTACCAATGTGAGTTTCTGTGGGACATCCAGGTCTTTTCAGACTGTATTTTAACAGGGGGTAGAAGAGTTTGCATAGACCCGGGGCAGGGCAATAAACATATACCGTTGTGCGTCCCAAATGAACATGAAACATCTAATCCTCTTTTCTCATAGGGCTGGGAAAGAATGCATGTGTCAGCCTAATAGCCCCATACCATAAGCCTGAGGCCATGCTAATCTCTGTCACAGCAGCTGTAATTGGGGCAACTGCTTAGTTGAGTGTGCACTAGTCCACTGTCTTCCTTTAGTATCCGTCTGGTTTCTGCAAGGGGCAGACTGGTAAATTAATTGGAGATATGATGACTACCACCTTTACAAGGGTGAACTATAAACGTGAATGTGGAGAGTTCATTGATTTGGAAATCTCTCCCAGAATACAGAATTAAATAACCTGGAGAAGGCACCAGGAGATGGCCCAAGCTAGGATGACTCCTAGAAGGATGGTAAAGGAGATAGCCCAAACAAATGAGGTTATGAAGGGCAGAGATTGCTATGGTATACAGTGGAAAGGGAATTAAAGAATGCTGGAGTGGATACAGTACATAAAGCTGGGAAGCCCGATTAGTTATGACTTCCTCTATTTATTGGTCTAGTGGCCGGGAGGTGAGTAGCGCAGGCTCTGGGGTGAGGAGAGTACATGTTGTGTCATGGGAGAAAGACCTCTGCATCTTCTTCAAGTAACATGGGCATGTTATCCCCTAGTGGAGAGGAATTGCCCACTTTTGCAGGTTCAGAGGTTAAGAGAAATCTGGGGAGCCGATATTTTGGTGGGACATCAATCTAGATGTCCCTATCTCATGTGTCCAACCCCCATTCTTTCCCACCCAGGGCCCTGACTTTGACACAGTTCCCTGCCTTGGCTGAGAATTTAACTCCGCTTGGAGCTTGGCTACTATGTCACTTGTACATCAGCATTCCAGCCAGCAAGAAGATGATAAGAAAAAGAGAAGGGCATGCTCCTTCCCTTTGATGACACTTCCCAGAAGTGGCACATGACACTTCTGCTTACATCCCATGAGTCAGAATTTAGTTACGTGGTCAATCTTAAGTTTAAACAAGGCTGTGCAATGTAGTCTTCATTCTGGGTTGTCAGGAGCTCAGGTAAAAATCCAAGAGAAAAAGAAAATAAAAGAAACTGGATAATAGTGGAAATAGCTATCCCACCATACAGCCTGAACCAGAATCTTGCCTTCCCAGGCCGATGCTCTGTCCTGTGATCTGCTCTAAGAAAGTGACCTTGGGCTTGCAGCTGGTGACCAACAACCAAAAGAATCTTGAAAGGGTAACGGAGAAGACATGAAACTTATTTGTCTTGCTTCAAATACTGTCATGTTTTATTTTTCCTTCACAAAAAGTTTAAAGTTGATTCTAGAGTTACAGCAGAAAATGAAATGGCAGTCTATATTTTTACCATAAATTAAAAGAAACCTAGTCTCTTATCCTTGATCTTCTTCTTTGTACCTTCTTATTTTTCAAGGAATGGTAAGAAATGGATTATGTCATTTTGCAGAACTTACTCGTTTGTTAAAGAATGGAGTCATAGTTGTTAAACTGGGAAATTCTTGCAAAATTACAGTATTCAAAAGAAGGTGAGCATATGTAGTATGGAAACGCTCAAAAAATGGATATGAAAACATTTCTACTAAGAAGATAAAACTGTGAGGAAAAAATGTGAGCATTTTTAGACATTTGGGATAACTTTCAAATAAATATTTGTTTGCCATGATTTCTTTCCTTCCCAAGCAGAAGTCCTTCATCTCTAACTCCCGATTCCCACTGTCCTGAAATATTTTGCCATTTTCCATCCTTTTCCCCAATGCAGTACACCCTGCATTTGCCAATATTTTCCAGATGTCCAGACTTGAAGGCATCTTCAGTCACCAAATCTTAATAGCCACTCTCCATATCCACCACTCTAATTAGTTAGCAGGGCCTACGCTGGACTTCCTTGGTACCTTCTCTTGTATTCGTTCCATTTCATGCTACTACCTAGTAGAATTCACTTCAGAGGAACAAATGCTATAATTTACAAATTGGTCTTTCTGCTTCTAGCATTAGTTATTTTACCCACCTACACTCCATGCACTCTCTCCCTGTTGTAGATTGAATGTCCCCCCAACTCACTGAAACTTAGTCCCCACTGTAACAAAGTTAAGAGAGTGGGAAATCCAGTTATGGTATTTGAAAGGTAGGTCCATTGAGAGATAATTAGATTGTGAGGACTGTATTTTTGTGAATGGATTAATCTATTGATGGTTTAATGGTTGGTAATGGGCATGATTCTGATGGTTTTAAAAGGAGATCAACTGAGACGCTTAGCTCTCTCTCTTGCTCAGCCACTTTCACCGTGTGATGCTCTGTGTTGCTGTAGAATGACCCCCAAAGAGGCCCTCAGTAGATGTGTTCCCTGGACTCTGGACTTCCCCGCCTCTGAAACTGTAAGAAATAAATTTCATTTTCTTATAAATTACCCAGTTTCAGGTATTCTGTTGTAAGCAACAGAAACAGACTAATACACTCCCCATCTTATCTCACATGGAGAGAGAAAGCAGCTGTAGGATGGAGATTTCATTTAGATTTTTCTAGGCAGGGGGCAGTGGCATGACAAGGACTCAAGGGCTTTAGAGTGTAGGTAAGAGTGTGTTGGATCAATCTAGGCTACTAGTCTAAGAATGAGGCCAGGAAGGCACGAATAGATTGGAAGAAAAAGAGATCAAAGGACTAGTGATCTATATGAGGCTGAAGATCAAGTGATGGGGGAGTAAAGAAAAGGGAGGGCTGAAAATATAAGAAGTTCTGTCTGAGGGTGAGACAGTAGGTTAAGATTTCAGAGGTGGAGCAGCTCTGAGTGATGACAAGAGGAGAGTGTGTGGGTGGGATCAGGTGGGTTAACTGGAGCAGAAGTGACGGCTACTGTAATTGAGGAGGTCCAGGAACTGGAAGGCAAGGTGAAGGCTGAGTTTCCCACATGGTCACTGACATCACAGAGGATGAAGGCACAAGTTGGTGCTGAAAGGACAGTGAGCTGGGTGCAGCAAAGAAACAAGGGGTGAATCAGGAAGTCATAGGGCAGCAATGGGAGGGACAGCTCTAGAGCATACATCTCAGAGGAGGAGGGGCTCTTATTCAAGGGGGGTTATCCCAGTCTGAGAATGCCAGCTCCTTCTCTGGGCTCTAAGGAAGACTTATGGAATAAACAACCTCCTGTACAGTCGAGTCACAGCAGAAAAAAGATGGTGCACTCATTCTGGGCAATTCAAGGAGAAGGTGATAAAAGGACTATTTTCAAAGGTGTGGGCAGAATACAGGGAAACCACAAGTGACAGTGCAGTGCCCCGGGCTAGTCACAGAGGGGCGCGCTTACCATCCTTAGCCTGAGGGGGCAAGGGAGGGAACCCTAACCAGAGCCCCAGTGGGAAAGCTGTGTGAAGGGGATCAGACCAAATATGGGCCACAGGAACCCCACGGGGAGGAAGCTGGGGAATAAATGTCTCGACCTCATTCTCCTCCTCCCTCCCTCTTTGCTCAGGCTCTGCATCACCTGAGCACAGAGGAAACCTGAGGATGAGGGAAGCTCTTGATGTGCTTGCAGGTCAGCCTCCCTGGGCACAGAGCAGGGAGAAGTGTGGAGCGTGCGCATGGAGGGGCAAAATGGAAGACAAGTGGCGCATCTCCATTTCTCTGAAGTGTCCCATAGTCACCACAACCTCCTCTTCTTCTGCCTTCGTATTCAGAGAATATTCATTGGATCTTTAATAGTGTACTGTTAATTATCACCAGGCAATATAATATAATGGATCATAATAGCTAACATCCAGTAAGCACTAAACATGGGTCACACACTTGAGTAAGTACATTTGTAGATGACTTAATCTTCACAACAATTTTGTGATGTAGATAAAATTAATAATTTCCAGAAGTTTATTTTCAATAAAGTAAAAATAAAGGCCAAAAGGATAATTTGCCCATAGTTGCTTCTGAGATAAGTTAGCTTAAAAAAACCAAAAAACAAAAAACAAGACCATGCTTAGCACTGTCAACCTAAATAAACAAAGAGAGGCTCTCTAAATGAAAATTCTGTTTATTCAGATATAGGGCAGTGCAATGGGAATATATGTGCCACAGTAAACTATGTATGAATTCAGGGACATAAAGGAAGGTAAAGGGTTATAAGTGGAAAATGATGGAGGATTACATATTGGGATAATTAACTTTGGCTACAAGGATCAATAACAAGGATGATGTCAGTCTGAGGTTGGACAGGCAGTTGCTGGGCAGATGTCCTTGCAGAAGTATTTTTTTGTTAAGGTTGTGATGACCTCTGTGCAAGAACGTGGCTTTGCAGATCTTTTGTGATAGTTCTTGATTCTGAAAATTTTCACAGCACATAGTAAGAGTTGGAAAAATCTTAGCCATTATTATCCCTACACACGTGCACAGTTAAGAATCCTAGTCACGACGACTCTGTGAGGAAAGCACTGTCGTCATCACTTTGCATATGAAGAAAAAGCTCTGAGAAGGCATGTCACCAGCCCATCAGTGCAAGTCTTCTGACAGCAGTGGCCTCTCGGGGCTACATCACAGATTTTGTTCATCCTTCATGCTGCCCATCTACCAGGTGAAACTGATGGTCACTTTTCCAAGCTGGTCATTTTCCTAGTCAGATATTGGCAGGTCAACATCCCAGTTACATTCCATTTATTCCACCTGGAGTTTTTCCTAAGCCCCAAATGATTTTTTAAAGAAAGAAAGGCTTGGGTTTAGCCACAGGAGGCTGTTGACCTTAATTTTGATCCTAATAGAAAGTGAAATCTGCAACACTTGGAAGATTTTTTTTTAATTAGTCTTAACTTTACACTTTATTTTATTCGGAAAGAGTGAATATACCAGCCTAGCTCCAATCACAGCAGAGCTGAAATAACCCTCTGCCTTGGAGCATTTTAACCATGGCCAGTCCCAGCTTTTATTTCATTGGTACAGAAAGCAAGCCTGCTGGACTGCATGAAAATGAGTTGTTATTTTCTGAACTCTGTCATCTTGGACAAGAGAATTTATTTTCTCTGGGTCTCAGTTTCACTCATTCATTCATTCACTCATTTACTCAATCACATGCTCAAGAAACCTTATTTGACACTTAGGAAATAGTGGTCCATTGAGTGCAAAACCAAATGGTGCCATTGAGTGCAACTCTAAGATGTTGAACTAGATGATGGCAGAAGTCACTTCTAAATCTAACTGTTGACAAGTGGAAGATTTCATGAATGGAATAGGTTGTAGGGTCCTTTCTCTTTCTATCACACAAGCTCCCCTAGGACATGGTCTTGCTCCATCATGGAACTGGGTGGGAATGGTAGGAAAATAGCAGTAATTAATACTTGCTTGCTAGACACCCCTACTGCAAAAGCCCCTCTCTACAGCTAAGCAAAGGTCAACACAGCTGATCCAAAGCAGTTTGAATAAATAGGCAAGATTCCAGTTCCTTGTTCCTGGGATGGCTCCTCCCTCTAGATTGAGGGACTTAGTATCACATCACTTTTCATTAAAGTGTTAACATATTTCTAAAGAGATGCAGTTTGCCAGCAGGACATCTGAAACTGGGTACAGAATTAAAGAGTGCCACATGCAACTGCATCTGCTTCAAATTATGTTCTTCAAAAGACAAAAATATAGCCCTATAAGTCTAAAAATAATTCTTAGTTGTTAGCCAAAAATGCATTTATTCTTGGACTCATAAAAATGGAGGCCATGTGAATTATGTAAGGGCATGCACTCTCATGAAAATAAATTGACCAAAGGGAAGAAAAAGTTAAAATAAGTCTTAAAAATCTTTGATTGAAAAGAAAGGGAGAAGGTGGAAATGGTGAGGCTTTGGAGTGTGACAGGAGGGCAGAACCAGGGAAGAGAATGCTTCTAGTACCAGGCTGCCTCTACTCCCCACCCAGCCCCAAGAAGGCCCTGACCAATCATGGACCAAGCCCCACTTCTGCCCACTTTGAGAGGATTGATAAAGCCAGAGGCCAGGACCTATCACAACCCAAAATCTTGGCATCATGGTCTGTGCAGTGCTTCCCAAGGTGTCTGTGATGGGGAAGCAGTTTTTTTTTCCTCCAGTCCAGTGGACCAATATTTTCATAAGTACAGCAAGAATAGGTTACTAGAAAATGAAAGAAAAATGATATGAGTCCCCATTTTTTTATTGTTAGATTCAATAGACATAAAATTCCCTTACAAAATTATAATCAGAACAACATGTGAAAAAAGAAAAGAATTACTATACAAAGTTTCTAAACAGGCAATCTTCATCTCTTTACTTATTTCAACATGAATCAGCAACAATCCATGGAGCACACCTTGAATAGCATGAGGATGTCACAAGTGTAGATCTGAGAGGCTGCAGCCCAACTCCACCACTTGCGAAGGGTGTGCCATTGGCCATATTACTTAATCTTTCTGAGCCTCTGCTATCTCATCTGCAAAATAGGATAATACAGTTTTGCAAGGATGAGGAAGGATAGAGGTAAAGTGCCGGAAGGTAAGTATTCAGTAAATGCTAGCAAGAACTATCACATCTATTACCATCTGTATTAGTTTCCTATTGCCGCTGTAACAAATTACCACAAACTTAGTGGCTTAACACAAACTTATCCTCTTAGTTCTAGGGGTCAGAAATCCACAATGGGCTCTACTGGGATAAAATCAAGGTGACAGCAGTGCTGCATTCCTCTTGGAGGCTCTGGGGGACAATCCAGAGCCTTTTCCACCTTCTCTAGACTACCTGCATTCTTTGGATCACGGCCCCTTCCTCCATCTTCAAAACTAGCAGCTTAGTATCTTCAAATCTCTCTTTGACACTGACCTCCTCTTCTTCCTCCCTCTTTCACTTTGAAGGGCCTCTGTGATTATATTAGGTCCACCTGTATAATCCAGGAAAATCATATAATCCCCTGATTAGCAATCTTAACTCCATCTGCAATCTTAATTCTTCCTTGCCATGTAACATAACATATTCATATTCATATTGAACATGTTAAAATTCCTAGGATTAGAATGTGGACATCTCTGGGGAGTGGTGTCATTATTCTGATTACCCTACCATCTAATATCATTCACCAATAGACATTTACTGAGCACTCACTCACTCCAGGCAAGGTAGGGTGCTAGATTTGAGGAACATAACCAGGTAGTCACAGATGGGCAATGAATTCACAGCGCTTGTACCTTAGCAAAGAAGACCGACACTACACAAATTATTAATAAGTACTGAAGAAGAGAAGTATAGAGTATTATGAATGCACTTGCTGGGATCCTGATGTCACTGAAGGGGAAGGCATCTAGAGATACCACTCTGTGCATGTTAAATAAACAAACACATGTACTTTAATGAAAAGAATTATAACAATTGATTCAGACCACTTATATCAGAAAATTTTTGGAAGCTTATTAAGACCATCAAAATCTTAGAATGCAAGACCCAGAATTTATTTGATACATATTTATATTGATATATATTTATATTTTATATATTCACCACCCATCCCTCCTCCCCACCCCTTCATACACACAACGATTCCTCTCCACATTACTATCTGAGAATCAGCATTTGGTGCAGTTTCCCAAGCTTGCCTGATTAAGAGGATCACTGAGGCCCATTGCCCAGGAGCCCTCTGCCAGATCTACTGAATCGATCCTTCAGGAGAGGGATCTGAGAGCCTGCATTTAAAGACATTTAGATTTCTGTGATGACACAAGTTTGGGAAACACAAATGTAGTAGAAAATAATCAGTGGCCCAGGAATCGGGAAATTTAGCTTCTAATTTAGCTCCTCTACTTTAGCAAACTCTCAGAATTTAGGGATCCACATTTGTAACATTCAAGCAGTGGTTCTTAAATGGGGTGATTTTTGTCTCCCAGGGGACATGTAGAATTGTCTGAAGACACTTCTGATTGTCATGACCGTGGGCAGGGAAGGGAGGTGACACGGGCATCTAGCATCCAGGGATGCTGCCAAACATCCTACAACGCACATGACAGCCCCTACAAGAATTATCCAGCCCAAAATGTCAACAGTGCAGAGGCTGAGAAACCCTATATTAAAGTGATTTGTCAGGAAATGTCTATAGGGGAGAAGGAAAAGAAGGAGAGAGAAGGATAGAAGGCTATGCAAGGGTGCGGTGTCAGGCCAAATCCCATGGGGAAGCTCTGGAGACAGTGCAGTTAGCGACTTCAGAGCTGTCCTGATGAGAGACCACAGAACTGGAGTATTTCCACCGCTGTGCAGGTCAGTCACTGACTGCTGGCTGCCCCGGTTCCATTCTCTGTGTTCAGGCAAAGCAAACTCTGGCACCAGCTTGAGGGCTGCCCTCAGCCAAAGCTCCAGATGGGCTTTTGGGAGCCTGTGAGAGGAAAAGGAGGATCCCTAGGGTGGAGCATTGACAGGGTCAGCTACACTAGAGAGAAGCTTCCGGGCTTCTTTTTCACTATAAATCCTTAGTAGATACAGATCTCGTTTTGGAGGTTTAATATATAGTATCAATAAAACAGAGTTACACTGATTGAAGAAGAGGAGAGTGGAGACCAGCTCCCCTCCTCAAATCCTACTCGCTCCTCCCCAACTTGAGAGACTCTGCTCCACAGACTGAGAGCTTCTTATCAGAAACTTATTGGGACACTGTGTTAGTCTACTAGGACTGCCAGAACAAAGTCCACAACCCGGGTGGCTTGAACAACAGGAAATTATTCTCACGGTTCTGTAGGCTAGAAGTTTGAAATCAACAGGGCCAAGCTCTCTCTGAATGCTCTAAGATGAAGATCCTTTCTTGGCTCTTCCAGCTTCTGCTGTTGCCGGAAATACTTGGCATTCCTTGGCTTGTAGGTGGCTGACTTCTTCCTGTGTCTCCACGTGGTCTTCCTTCTGTACGTGTCTGTGCCAAACTTCCTCTTATAAGGACACCAGTTATATTGGACTAGGACCCACCCTAATGACCTCATTCTAACGCAATTACCTCTTTAAAGGCCCTGTCTCCAAATACAGTCACATTCTGAGGTACTGGGGGTTAGGACTTCAACGTATACATTTGAGGAGGGGAGGGGGGTTGGCGAGAAATTGGTAAAGTGCCAGAAGAAATGATTACATTGTGTGAGGTCAAATATACTAATTATTCTGCAAATAAATAAATAAATGAAATTGTAAAAACTAAAAAAAAATCTGTGATGGGTTAATAAAAGACAAAGATTATAATATCAAAATAATAAAAATAAAATAAATTTTGAGGGAACACAATTTAGTCTATAACAGACACAATCCCTAAAACTTTTTTCATCATTGAGCTTTAGTGTCCAGTACTTTTAGATAAAGTGCTTAATCATCTTTCAATGGTATTTTCTGAAGTATTTTGTGTGTTAAGATTAAGCAATTTGAACACCATCCTCCAGGAGTTATCACCCTTAGCGGGTCCCAGGAGCACACCAAATAGCTGCTTCATTCACATCCAATGCAAGAGGTGAGGAAGAGGCCTGAGGGTCACTTTTGTAGACTGAGAGGAACCAAGCCTTCTTCATGAGCACTGACTATGCCAGTATCCCACATGATCTTTAAACCACCCAGGGAGGTGCTCAGGGTGTAGATGTTATTCCCACTTGAAAGAAGAGAAAACCAAGGTTCAGAGAGTTACTTGCCCGGGGCAGCATGGGATCCAGCCTTCCACTGCTCATTAGCTATGACTGGTGCTCTTTCTACAGAACCAGCTTACCTGGTCTCTTCCAGTTAGTCAGGAAAAGCTTTATAAAGAGCAAAAATCTGTGGCCAAGGAGTAGGAAAAGATGATATAATACTTTAACTAAATAAAATCTACCTTTGAAGAAAAAGTAGTTTATATCTTTGTGACTTGGTCGAAGAAATTTAGCTTGAATTGAAAGCATATGACCTTTTATAATGGGCTTACCGTGCGCCAAGCACTATTCTAAGGGGGTTACATGTATTAATTTGTTTAATCCTGACAAGAGTCAACAGAGTAGATACTGTTATTATTCACATTTTATGAATGAGAAATCAGAGACACAGAGCAGGGCTGGTTCACTAAAAGAGAACTCATTTTTTCACATCTCCTGGGAACTCCAGCTAATAACAACAGCAATAACAGTAAGGACACCTGCCACTTATTGCATATATCACAGTTTTCCCACTCAATCCTTACAATAACCCTGACAGTATGCATTTCTGTCTCCATTTCACTCTAAAGCCAAGAGTTTGAGTAACACAGCCACGATACTATGGTTAGTAGCTGGTACATCTCAGACAACTCAACCCAGATTCTTGGTTTCACTTTCAGACTCTTCTATACAGCTGGTCTGACAAAAGTTGCTTTTGCACATAAATTAGCCTTCTAGGAGAAAGATGTTAGCTTCAAGCTCCAAATACCTGCACAGCAGTAAGTAATGTATTCCTTTTACAGAATTAGAAAATTCCAAGGGATGGACATTGTAGCTCAGCATTCAGGCACTTTCTAGGTACAGGTGAGTCAACAGCAATTCTCTAGACATTTTTTTCCTTAACACTATTTAGTGTCATTCTATTCAGGCAGCAGCAACCTGAAATATCATATCAGCATCAATTAAATACAATCACTAAATAAATATAATTTCTTGTGTTATGATTAACTGAATTATAAACACAACCCATTACTCACTACATTTTAATATACGTATTAGGGGAATGATATTTTCCAATTGCCATAGTTTCATTTCATAAAATAATAATAAATTGAACAATTTCTAGCACAAAGTAGGCATTTAATAAATGCTATTTAAGTGTGTTTACATGTATTAACATACTTTATTATTCAAAGGCTATCCCAAATAATCAAAGAGCTGATGTGCTCATATATCTTTTTTCATTCTCTTTTCAAGCTCCTCGTTTTGTGGTAACTTTAAGGCTAGAATTTGGATATTCCCATAAAGTATTTTATTCACCAGTCAGAAAGAATGTATTGAGTAATAATACTGGACAAGGCTATGTGGGGGTGGGAATAGAGAAATCTTTGTCTTATTCAATCTTTTTATTGATGACTTGGTTAATAATTTTTTTCTATGTTTTCATTAGTCAGGGAGGAAGCCAAGGGGAAATGGGTCCAAATAATTTAGAAGAAATTTATCCAGCCAATAGCATTGGGCCAAAAGTCATTTGGTCAAACCAAGCAGATTCACTCAACAGAATGGTCAAATGACAATTTGGTGGAGAGTGAATATTCCTGACTCCGGATCTCCTTTCCTAACTAGAGTAGATCCACTTGGTGGAAAACTGAAACATCCTTAGGAGAGAGAAGAGCTCTCAAGTCTCCTCCAATTGTTAGCTGTCTCCTGGAGCAGCCATGGTCCCAGCAGGCAGGTACCTGGCTCCCCTGTAGAACATTGTCTTCTTCCCCATCCCAGGTTGTCAGGCAGGCCACTGTGCCTCAAGGTGGTGGTGGGAGGGGTCTCTGTGGCAGTGGCACGCATTAGAGAATAATAAACATGTGGTAGGAGAGGAGGGAGTTACTAGACTTGAAAATATCTGGCTCCTTGAAAGAGCTCAGGTAGCAGTTCTATCACACACCCACTCCCTACTTGTCCAAGAAGCCAGAGGAATTGAGACTGATGATGTCCCATGTGTCCTCCCAGGGCCCACTGTGGGCCAGTGTACATTAAACCCATGTCTTTGGTGTCCGACAGTATCTACCAATATGAACCCAAGACTATTTGAAAATTTTGCCAAGGCTAAGCAGCATACCTTACAAACCAAAAAAAAAAAAAAAAAAAAGAAAGAAAGAAAGAAAGAAAAAATTCTTTAGCCTTTAATAGCAGTGGGATTACTACTTCAAAACTCAACCTAAGTATTGGCAACAGTGACCAAGTATCACGTGTGCTTCTTCAAAGACACATTTAGAAACGTGTAAAATTTTCTTTTTTCTCCCTTTGTCCTGAGAGAAATGACTGAGTACATAGTCACGATGTGCTCACATCTAATAAGCTCCACATTATTCACTACGCACTCACATCTAATAGCACATCTAATAAGTGCCATTAACTGATTACTTGCCTGTGAGCTAAAATCTACCAAAGAGTTCTCCTTTTCTACAGAACAGAAGGCCAAGGATCTATGTTTATTTCATAATAGGCTTCCAGAGGAAGGATGTTAGCCCGAAATAGGCTCTTTCTCAAGTTGGGTAAAAGTGCCCTGATTTGTAGTTAGGCTTTAAGATTACATGGTAGACACTTCCCACCCAGTCTTCAGGAATGAAAGACGGACTCCCCCAGCCACTTGGAGTGCTGCAGGCAGAAGCCCTCGGTGTCAGCCCCCTGCAGTGATTGCCGTAACTGATTAGAGCAGCCTTGGCCTAGCTTACACCCCCTTCATCAGGTGGTCCTTATCCAGTGACTGACAACTTGCCTTCAACTCAGAACAACTCTGAAAGGTCATCCCAGTTTCAGAATTGTCTGAATCCTCCATTCAACGTGTATCACAACTCAGCGTCTTCCTCTACTCAATCCTGCTTCCTTTCCTTCCACAAATGTTGATCCCAAGAGCATTCCCTAATACATTTTCTGCACAACAATTTCCATTCCAGGGTGTGCTTCCTGGGAAAACCGAATTGCAACAGTGGTCCCAGGAGTGGTTGAGAAAGCAAACACTGAGATGAGATTTTGGAACTTAATCATCCAACATCCACCTGGCAAAAAGGACCCTGTTGCTGGTGGTAGGTGAGCAACAGATAGCCCCTGGCACCGTGTAGTAAAGCAATTGTTAAAGCTTTCAACTAATGAAGAACTGGAATAATACACTGGTGGGAAAGAATTCATTAGGTGCTATGTATCATTGGTGCTATGTATCAGGTATTTGAGAAGTATGACAGAAATATTAACTATAAGGAACTTTGTTAGAGCACAGCCTTATAACACCAAAGTCATGGGTTCAGAGAATTGCAAGGAGATACCCACACATTTATTTGGTCACAGAAATCAGTCTTCTGTGTTGTTTGTTATTGAAAAAGAGTATAGAGGAAACACACTTCTCAGTTGTGTTTTTCTGCTCACCAATACACTCATCTTTCTCTGAAATCTTTTAGCATTTCATTAAAAATTCTCTTAGGCTGTTTAAATGGAAGGCATTTGTGTTGGTACCTTAACTATGCCTTCTAGTAGTTTGACATTCAGTAAAGGAAATGTGTCTTTGTGTGTCTCATAAGCCTACTGTAGATCTTTGCTCCTGTGGTAGATGTGTGTGAATGAGAGAGGGAAGGAGAGAGGGAGAGAGGGAGGGAGGGAGGGAGGGAAGGAAGGAAGGAAGGAAGGAAGGAAGGAAGGAAGGAAGGAAGGAAGGAAGGAAGGAAGGAAGGAAGGAAGGAAGGAAGGAAGGAAAGAGGAAGGGCTAGCTTTCTAAGTACAAGTGTCCTCTAGGACAGGTTTCTTTGGCCAGCTATTTTAAAATCAAAGATAGATATTGTTTTCCCTCATTGATGCCACAAGAAAATTCTTGAGGTTAGACCAGATCACAAACCTGTGAAGAGAAAAATCAAAAACTAGAAGGAGAACCATCCCCTCTTCCTTAGGAAGAATTAAAGGACAACATAAAAGAATCATATTAAAGGACAAGGGACTGCTGCCTCCTGCAATATGGGCCCAGGGTCATTTTAACCTTGTAGGCCAGACCCACTTTTATTATCAAGGAGCTTATAAAACTTGGTGGATCTGTTTGTAATCTCTAAATGAGAGTTCATGCTGCAGAAGAGCGGGTGACTCACACTCTCTTGGCATCAAGCAGGCAGTTCTTGTAGAAGGCTGGGGACAGAAGGGTCATGCCCCCAAAGCACCCCCAGCCAGGAGCCCTAAGAGCATGCCTTGGCACAATGCCCAATAAAACTTCAGGGCAGGAGAGGTGAAGCTTAGCCACTGGCCTTTTCGTGGTGCTCTCTGCAGAGGGAAGCTGGCAGGACGCTGCACATTTGAGTCTGTACTGGTCTGGGCCTCTCAGTGAATCAGGGAACGGCAACCAAAGTGAAGTTGACTGACGGAAGCCTGGGGCATGTCAGAGCACACGGGGTCACTCGGCATGGGCAGGAGGGAAGGGAACTAAAGAGAGCCTTGATAATTTTGTGAGAAAGGAAGTGAAGCTTCTATTAAAGGATGTTCCTTACTAATTTCTTTTTTTAGTTTCTTGCCAATTTAAAAAGTGTGTGCATGCGTGTGTGCGTGGGGTATGTGTGTATGTATGTATGTCTGCAAATGTATGTGTACAGGTACGTGTATGTAGCCTATATATCTCTTCTCTCCTCCTCAGGAGACTTGGAGTGACATCTTCTATAAAATCAACATTGCAGGAAATTATTGCCTTGGATTTTCTGAGACAATCTCTATTTCAAATGTTTTGGGTCAAAATATATTTTCTGAATTGGTCAACATAATATGTGGTGTTGGTGTTTAATGTCATGTTTCATTAAGATGTTTCATCATCTACCCAGTTTTCTCTAACATACTCATCAGTACCCACACCCAACCTCCATAGTCACTCATTTAAAGTTTATCACAAAAACATATTTTTACATATTTTTCAAGATTCTCTCATGCATTCAGCTTTGATTCTGGTAACCCTGTCATTTTTTTCTCTTTGCCACAGATATTATGAAATGATAAGAAAGAAAAAGAGAGAGAGAGAGAGAAATGGGATTGGGGTTGGGAGTGTGGGAGGCCAAAGGGGATGAGAGAAATGGATCATATTTCTTCAAAAATATAGAAATTTTTCTGCTTGCTAGCTCTTAGATGTAGAGCTTAACTACAAAGCAATTTCTAGTTTTGTAGGGCAGGTCCTCAGCATGAGACAATTAGGTGATTGTTCACACCAGGTAATTTGTGACATAAAGTAGCAGACCTTACAATTGTCTCCATTCCTTTGGTACTCAAAGTGTGGTGCAGGGGCTGGCCACAACTGAGAGCTTGTTAGAAACGCAGCATCCCAGACCCTACGCATCCCAACTGGAGAGAAACTGCATTTCAACAGGATTTCTAGGTGATTTCTGTGTGCCTTTGAGAAACATTGGTCTAGAGGACATCCCATTTTACAGATGTGGAAACTGAGGCTCAGACAGGCTGAGTAATGTGACCTTGATGCCTTCCTGAGTGGTGGGTATCCAAAGATGTACTATTTCCTTGTAACTGAACCTGGCTTTCAGCCCAGACTTGTGCTCTGTAGAAGAAATCTTCCGGCCCAAGGAGGGTAACTTGACATTTCTGGAATTTCTCAGTCTCGTTTGGGTAAACAGTTAACTCAGGATCATCCCTCTCTCTTTTCTCCTGCCCTTTTATGCAAGGGTTGCCCAGTGCCTGGGGGGTCTCATCTTTGGTTCTGGAAAGATCTTTGGTTCTCAAAGATGAGAGGGTGGGGGAAAGGCTGCCATGGACAGTCATGCTGTCTGTCCCTCACAAGATGCCTGGATCCACAGATGAATGAAGTCTGAAACTTATTCCTTCTACTCACCTCTGCAAGTAAGAGCCTTGTGTGTGGTGCCTTCAGCTTGGAGGAAAAGGCATCTTCTAGTAATTCACACAAAGGCTGCCAGACAGGGCAGCCCAGCCAAGGCTCTGGGTCAGGACTGTTTGTCCAGGATGGTCCTCAGTAGAAGCCAACATGGACAGATAAAACACATCACACTTGTGCGTCAGCTGAATGGCCTTGCAAGGAATGACTGACTAATCAGAGAAGCCATGAAGGCTGTGTAAAATTCCACCACAGAGCGTTTTAATATTCTTATGGTCAGAGAACTCACAGACATGAAAAGATACAAGTTCCTCTTTGGATTTTGCCTTTCTTTGCTTCTTAAACTATGTGTGTCTTTTTCAAGGGGCCTTAGTCAAGTGATAATCTTGAGTATGAGTCTCAGTCTTTGAGAAGACGAAAGAATTAGGAAACTTATAACTTGACCTTAAAAAGTAGAGGCCATCTCCTTAAGGTTATGTTGTCCAATATGAAGCAACTAAAAATGGGGTTAGATACGTCCCACCAGTGTCTCCCACCCTGGCCAGGACATCCTGGCCCTGGTTTGGTCTAATACAACCACAAGCAGGCTGAAAAGGTTAACCCTAACTATTGTGGAGGGTAATATAGCAGTTTCCTTAGTGGAACTAGGAAGATTTGGAATTACATATAAAAATTTTTAAGGACTTCAAGAAATAATTTTAATATTTTATATTAAGTATTATAATTATATGAAAATATTTTCTTTTATTACTATATTTATCATTACATAATGTAATCATTTTTTGTGGCCTTTTACCAATTTCTCGCTAACCCTCCCTTACCCTTCCAACCTCTGGTGGCCTCAGTTCCATTCTTTCCTTTTGAAAATTCAATGAATTATTGTGATTGTTGTGTCTTTCTTTCTTTTTTTGTTTATTTGTTGTTGTTGTTTTCAGCTCCCACTTATAAGTGAGGATGTGTGATATTTCTCTTCCTGTGCCTGGCTTATTTCACTTAATCTAATTTTCTCTAAGTTCAACCATGTCGCTGCAAATGAAAGAATTTCATTCCTTTTTATGGAAGAGTAGTATTGTGCTGTGTATATATAACTTATTTTCCTTATCCAGTCATCCATCTATGGACATTTAGGTTGGTTCCAACTCTTAGCAATTGTAAACAGAGCCACGATAAACATGGGAGTGCAGGTATCCCTTCAACATGATGATTTCCATTCCCTTGGGTATATACATAGCAGCAGGATTGCTGGATCATATGACAGCTCTATCTGTATTTGTTTGAGGATTCTCCACACCATTTTCCATAATGGCTGCACTAATTTACAGTCCCACCAACAGTGCAGGAGGGATCCACTTTCTCTGCATCCTCACCAGCATTTGTTATTCTCTGTCTTTTTGATAATGGCCAGTCTAACTGGAGTGTGGTGATATCTCAGTGTAGCTTTGATTTGCACTTGCCTGATGCTTAGTGATGTTGAGCATTTTTTCATGTGTCTGTTGGCCATTTGTGTATCTTCCTTTGAGAATTGCCTATTTAGCTCCTTTGCAAATTTTTTAATTGGGTTACTTATTTTTTTTGCTGTTAAGTTGTTTGAGTTCCTTGTATGTTCTGGATATTAATAACTTGTTGGACGCACAATTTGTGCATATTTTCTCCCATTCTTCAGGTTGTCTTTTCACTCTGTTTATTTTGCTGTGCAGAAACTTTTTTGTTTGATATAATCCCATTTGTTTATTTTTTCTTTTGTTGTCTGTGCTTTTGGGGTCTATTTTATAAAGTCATTGCCCAGTCCTACTACCTGAAGTGTTCCCCCTTCATGTTTTCTTTTAGGAGTTTTGTAGTTTGGGGTCTTATATATGTCTTTAATCTATTTTGAGTTGACATTATGGGGAGAGGTATGTGTCTAGCTTCATTCTCCTACATGTGGATGTCCAGTTTTCCCAGCTTATTGAAGAGGCTGTCCTTTCCCCAGTGTATGCTCCTGTTGCCCTTGTCAAATATCAGTTGCCTGTAAGTATGTCGGTTGATTTCTGGGTTCTCTATTCTGTTCCATTGGTTCAAGTGTCTCTTTTTATGCCAGTACCATGCTGTTTTAGTTATACCTTTGTAGTATAATTTGAAGTCAAGTAGTGTAATGCCTCTGGCTTTATTTTTATTTATTCATTTATTTTTGCTCAGGATTGCTTTGGCTATTTGGGGTCTTTTGTGTTCCCTATGAATATTAGGATTGTTTTTTCTATTTCTGTGAATAATGTCATTGCTATTTTGATGGGGATTGCATTGAATCTGTAGATCACTTTGGATAGTATGGACATTTTCACAATGTTAATTCTTCCAATCCAAGAGCATGGAATGTCTTTTTGTGTCCATCTTTTTGTGCCCTCTTTAATTTCTCTCAGCAGTGATTTGTAGTTCTCAGTGGAGCGATCTTCCACGTCCTTGGTTGAATTTATGTTTTTGGTGACTATTGTAAGTGGGCTTGCTTTCTGGATTTCTTTTTCTGCTAGTCTGCTATTGGAATATAAAAATTCTACTGATTTTGTTGTGTTGATTTTGTGTTCTGCAACTTTACTGAAATTGTTTATCAGCTGTAAGAGTTTTTTGTAGAGTTTTTAAGTTTTCCTTTATATAGGATCGTGTCATCTGCAAACAAGGACAGTTTGACTTCATCTTTTCCAATCTGGATGCCCTTTATTTCTTTCTCTTGCCTGATTGCTCTGGCTAGTACTTCCAATAGTATGTGAAATAGGAATAGTGAGAGTGGGCATCCTTGTCTTCTTCTTTAAGGCAGGATAATATTGTTGGTGGGTTTGTCATAGATGGCTTTTATTGTGTTGAGATACACCCATGTAGAAGTGGTAATTTCAGCATGCTCCTGCCTTTTGCTGGGTGGTGTGGGCTTCCCACAGCTCCTGCCTAGGACCCCAGGTATGCTTCTGCCTTATCTTGGGCCTGTAAATGTTTTCTATTCCATATACTTATAATGTTTAAGAGAACTGAGCTTATTAGAATAAAAAGTCAGCCATATTACTCCAGTATAAAGTGTGTAATTGAGTAATTGATTTTAACTTCTTATTTTTAAGTAAAGATCTTACTGTTCTATATACTACTGGAACAATTAAGACAATTTAGGTTTACCATATTTAAGTAATTCTTATAAATCTAATAAATTTCTAATTTTGGGAGTTAGAAATATGAAATGGGGGCCGACCTGTGGCGCACTCGGGAGAGTGCGGCACTGGGAGCACCGCCGCAGGTTCGGATCCTATATAAGGATGGCGGATGCACTCACTGGCTGAGCGCGGTGCGGCCGGTCACAAAAAAGACAAAAAAAAAAAAAAAAGAAAGAAATATGAAATGGAAACAAAGTGGAAAGCCTTTAAGTCAAAATAAAAATTAAAAGTATAAATGTCTTTTGAAATATTTGAATATATTCAAATTTGTAAACGGGACCAAATACAGTCAGCCCTCTGTATCCGCAGGTTCTGCATCCATGGATTCAACCAACTATGGATCAAAAACATTAAAAAAAAATTGTGTCTTTAGTGAACATGAAAAATTTTCCCTTTAATTATTCCCTAAACAATACAGTATAGCAACTATTTATGTAGCATTTACATTGTATTAGGTATTATAAGGAATCTAGAGGTGATTTAAAGTACACAGGAGGATGTGCATAAGTTATATGCAAATACTATGCCATTTCATATCAGGGACTTGACAATCCCTCCACGTGGCATGTTGTAAGTCAGAACACCAGCCAGTAGGGTTCAGGTTAGAGGAAAGGCACTGTTTCCCTCTAAGTCATTCCTCTAGATTAGAAAACAAAAGCAGTGAAGGCAAGTATTATGCTGGACATTTATTCATTCACTCAACAAATCACCAGCAGAGAGCATCTAATTGCATGCCTGGAACAAACAATAGAAGCAGTGGTACTTACTGAGCATCCCCTGTGCCAGGCTCTGTTCTAAGCACTGTACAAGAACTCACTTAACCCTCCCAACCAGCCTATGAGAGGAAGATCATCATTCACCCTTTTGACAGACTGGAAGACTTAGGCACAGAGAGGTGAAGTAACACAAGAACAATGTCCTGAGAGGAGGCATGGAAGGAGGGGTCCCGTCCATTCATTTGCTCAGCAAGCACTTATTGAGCACCTATTGTTGCTAAGTGCTGGGGGGACAAGGATGAATTGAGCCCAGTCCCTGCCCTCATGTGGCTTACAATTTGGCAGGGGAAGCAGATGCCTAAATAATCACTAAAATTCAGTGTGATAAATGTTATAGGGGGAAAAGCAGAGCTGTAGGAATGCCAACCCCAGCTCTTGAAGGTCAGGGAAGGCTTTTCCAAGGAAGAGGGAGAGTAGCTGAATTCTGAAAGAGGTGCAGAGCTGGCTTACAAGGAGTGCAGAGGGAAGGGAAGAAAAGTCACATCCAGGCTGATGTAGCAGCATGTGTGGGGCCAGAGGAGGAGGGAGGGGAAAAGCCCAGATGCTCTTTAATGAGATCGAGCATTTGAAGTTCCAGCCCAGCTAGCAGCTTGGAGGCCAGGGGGTGTGATGGGGGCCTGCTAGGTTAGGTGGGGAAGCAGTAGCACCAAAGGAAGTGAGGAAAGTGCTAAAGACAGACTTTGGGCTGCTTCCCTGTGACACAGACTCTCCTTGACCAACTCCAGCCGGGTTCCTCTGAGCCCTCTTCTCAGCTAGGCCTCAACCTTAGCCTATCCAGTCTTGAACAGACACTAACAAAGCTTCCAACAGCTCAAGGCCCCATCCCAAGTGTAATCCTGGCCTTCTTTAAAGTGTCTGCCTGAGAAAGCTCGAGGCTGCCAGGAGAATTTACTATTCATTGTAGCCAACACCTGACGATAGGCCCCAACCACCCTTTCTCAGAGCATTTACTAAAAAATGCTTGCAATTATCATTTCTTTTTCTGTGCCTTTGAGATGTATCTCCTACAAGTCAGGAACATCCTCCTCAAGGACTTGAAAGCCATTCTTTTAAATGTAATCATCACACTGCCTCCTGGTCTCTGCGGAAGGATAGAATCCTAATTTCCACAATTGCCAGCTAGCAGACACAGCTGGCCTGATCAGCATCATTGCATTTACACTGACCACCCTTTGTAATTTATCACTTCCCTGACCCGACTGAGCCCCACCGGCCCTCCTCCCTGGTCCCTCATTCTCCCTTTGAAATGCCCAGTTACCTCCGTACAAATCAAAGTGGCGTTTGGTTCACACTAAACTCTTTTCCCTATTGAAGTGCTCATTACTGATTAAAATCTGTCCTTACCACTTTAGTGTCTGGCTTTGTTTATCTTTGGCAACAGTCTAGCCCAAAACTAGATGAGAAACCACAAAACTCACTGGGACAAATTATTGTAGCTTATGTCCAGCCACATGCAGTGTGAGTACTGGTTCACGCAAACCACGAGGTCCGGTGGATGCTGGCCATTCACAATGCCCGTTTGACCTTCTTGGCCCTGACATGGCTGGTTATTACTCTGTGCAGAGCACGAAACTGCTGACTCACTGAAAACAGCCCATTTATAAACAGGAAGCTGAGTGTGTGACCACAGATATTCAGCATCTGATAGCAATTGCCGAATGTGGCAAAAATTAAAGAAAAAAGTTTGTATTAAAAAAAATCTGTGCCACTAAATAGGAACTCTGCAGCTCATGGAAATACAATCTGAGTATTGATCATCTATTAAATACTTAAATAAGGAGAGTTCTTATTTGGTCAAACCAAGTTGGTGAGGCAGGCAGATTCCAAGTATTTACTCAGTCCCGCAGAGTGTGTGGTTTTTGTTTTTTCTTTCTCCTTCCTCCCCAAGCAGAGCAGAAAGGCTCCTCGGTGAGGCTTTCATGGCCCGCACAGAAGAGATTTGTTTTTCCTTTGAGCTCTGACAGCCTGCGGGCCCGAGGCTAGCACATACACAGTGTCTACCAGGAGGGCTCCCAGCCAGAGGCGCAAACACTGGCAGCTTCAACCCAGACATGTGGCCATACCTACAAAGCACTGATTGGATGGTGCTGAAGCTAAAATGGAAACTTGCTTGGATCAAGCATGCAGGGAGTCTGTAAGAGGATGCAGCTCTCCCTACTTTCAGCAGCAACGGAGCGGCTCATTTTTCTTGGTATTTCTTTATGCTGGTGGGGGTTGGTTTCTAGCAAACTGACCCAAGAAGGTTGAATTCAACGGCCAAGGAAAGAACCAGGTGATTATCTTCTAAAAGATTAGCTTCTGGGGATTGGCACCATGGCTGTATTTGTTGTCAAGGCAAAGGTATCCTAGTGATGTTTGGAATCTCTCTGCTGTTCTGCGGAATTAGGCTATGGATGATAATAGCCCAGTGCCTGGTACATAGAAAGTTCTTAACAAGGAGTAGCTAAGTGCTTTGTATGCACAGTTTTGTTTAATCTTCACAATAACTTTTGGAGATAATGATTGCTAATGTGATTGGGTGAGTCAATAATAATATCTCCAAGAGTCAGAAAGCAGTGTATTTGGGAGTACAGCCCAGGTGTGCCTGATTTCAGAGCACAGCCATGTAGCTAACTTACTGCTGAAGTTCTAGAGCAGGATGTGTCCCTTACTTTACACTGTAATTAAAAGTACTGATTTTCAAATATTACCTACAAGTAGAAAACCTTATCTGGTAGTTTGATGAGCAGAGCAGCCGGTAGCACTTGTTCCTCTGTAATTTACAAAGAAAATGCCTTATTGGAATTTATAAGTAGCAGCAGTTGGGTCCACGGGCATTGGACAACATACTAATATTAATGACACTAATAATAACTGACTTTCATAGAGTATTTGTTGTGTGCTGGACAGTATGTGTAGTGCTATGATATTCCACGTGGCCTCAAAAGAATTCTGTGCCCTAGTCATTATTATTAGCTCCATTGTACAGATGAGTAATCCAAGGCTCGCAAAGGCTAAGTTGGGTTTCATTACAAGCAGGCTGACTCCAGAGTCCCTACTCTCACCCATCGTGCTACACTGTAATACCTAGAACACTGAGATTTTATTTTTATAGAAAGCAGCCTATTTCTTCTGTTTCATTAGAGCCTGAAGAAAGGGCTCATTGAGCAATGATGATTACTACTGACTTAGATTGGAGTTACCAAGAGCAGGCCCCGACACAGGTCCCTGTACAGGTGACTTCTGAAGGAAGTGCTCACATGGGAAGGTCAGTAAAGAGGAGGAGAAACAGGACAGGTAGGGGGAACAAACTAAGCACAGGTGTCATGTCAGGTGAAGTCCTGAGGAAGGAAGCTTCCACCTGATTCTACAAGGGAGCTCTGGAGTATTAATCCTGCCTGTTTGTCCAAACACAAAGCAAGAGAGCTGGGCTTTGAGGTTCTCCGCTGAGAGCTGCCAGGAGGGCATGTGAAATCTCAGGCAGTGCCAACTTCCCACCCTGTGACTCCAGTAGCCCTAGAGTGATCCTCAAAGAGAGTTGCAAGTTTGAGCCTTAGGAGCAAACCACAGCAGCTGGAGAGGGTGCACAGAGCTGGCAAAGCAGTGGTGTAGGTTGCATGTAGATCTACTTACTGTAAGTCAGGATTTAGTTCTGCTGAGTCACAGAAAACTCCATCTAGCAGAAACAACATGGAAGAGGCTCTCTCCTATGAATAAAGCCTAAGGATAAGCAATTTGGGACTATGTGGTGCTCTGTAACGTGAGCTGGCAAACCATGCCCCACGCCAAATCCAGCCTGTTTTTTGTAGAGTCTTCAAGCTAAGAATTGTTTTTACATTTTTAAAATGATTGAAAATACATCGGAAGTATAATATTTTGTGACACATAAAAAGTATAAAAAATTCATGTTCAGTGTCCATAAATAAAGTTTTACTGGAACTCATATTGGAACTCATTTATTACTTATTATCTATGGCTATTTTCACTCTAAAATAGCAGAGTTGATAGTCGTGACAGAAACCTGTATGGTCTACAAAGCTGAAAATATTTACTGCATGGCCCTTAACAGAAAATGTTGACCAACCCTTGTTCTGTACTATAAGGGAGCGTGGCTTCTTTTATTTTGTTGCTTCACCATCTTCAACATGTGCATTCACCTCATGGTTCAAGGTGGCTACTTAAACTCCAGCCAGTGTGTCTATGTTCAAGCCACTGCAAAAGAGAATAAAGATTCATTTTAACCCTTCAAGAAAACTTCTGAGAATCACGCTTTTCACTTCTGCGTTACCTTGCCTGGAGTTAGTCTCTTTACCATACCTAGTCTCCTTACCATACCTGTAAAACCTTATTCCAAAGGCTATGAGCCCAACCAAACACATTAGGATTCCCTTGTTAAGGAAAAAAGAGGAATATATGTCAGGAGACAATTAGTAGTTCTGCCTCACCTAGCTAAGAGCTTTTAACCAAGAAAATTTGAAAGAATGGTATGTAATGATCACAAGGCACGAGAAAAACCAAACTGTTCTAACTTTCTATATTTAGATTTCAACGTTTCTTCTCTTCATTCCAACCTTCATTTCCCTTAGTCCTTAAGGCAGTGTAGCAAATTAGTTAAGTACCCTATTTTCCTTTTTTCTAGCCAGCTCTTTCTTCCTACCAAAAAGAAACAAATTACCAAATAAAAGGATTAAAAAGTGAACTTATCCAAGTATTATCACAAATAGTAAGAGGAAAACAGTGGTGTAACTGCAGCTTCAGATGAGGCCCTCGTATTGCTCATTCAGACCATTGTGACAGCCTCCCTTGCAACTATCTCATACAGTCTAGACTGCTTGTCTTAAACCTCCACTCCTTGCACATCTGCCCACACTACTTCCTCCATCTGTCTATCATGTAAGTATCACCATGTCACTTCCTGTCTGCATCCGGCAGGTTAGAGCCCAACTCTACTGCGTGGCTTCCAAGGCCTCCTGCCTAATCCTTTATATTAGCTCCTGCTGTTTGCATTTTGCTCTTTATATTCCACAAATATTACACTTCTGGAAGATCTTATGTGGGGCTGTTTCAGCCCCAATGTCTAGATTCTAGGGGATATAGGAAGGGCACTGCTATGGTTTGAATGTGACCCCCAAAGTTCATGTGTTGGAAACTTAATCCTTAATGCAACAGTGTTGGGAGGTGGGACCTTTAAGAGGTGATTAGGTCATGAGGGCTCTCTGTCCTCACTAATGGATTAATGTTGTTATCTTGGGAGTGGTTTTGTTATTGTGAGAGTAAATTTGTAACAAAAGCAAGTTTAGCACCCTTGTGCTCTCTTGCCCTTTCACCTTCCACCATGGGATGACATAACAAGAAGGCTCTTGTCGGATGTGGGCCTCTTGACTTTGGATTTCCCAGCCTCCAGAACTGTAAGAAATAGGTCTCTGTTCTTTATAAATTGCCCAGTCTCAGATATTCTGTTATAGCAGCATAAAAAGGATCAAGACAAGCACTTACTGGATTCCCTGCACTATGCAAGCCACTGGTTTTTTACTCTGTTCTCACCATTATCACCAGTATTCTTATAACAAATTCCCCTGTTAGCCTAAATCAGTGATTCCAAACCAGGAAAAATTTTGCCTGCAGGGGACACTTGGCAATAGTTGGAGACTATTTTTGATGGTCATGACTGCAAGAGGGGAGAGTCCCACTGGCATCTGGTGGGTAGAAGCCAACGACACTGCTGAGCATCTTACAAAGCACAAGACAGTTTCCCCAAGAAGGAATTTTCCAGCCTAAAATGTCATTATTACTGAGTTGGCACTGGCCTGTACAGCTCAAAAGAGTTTCTGTGATTTTTACCAAACATGCCTTGAGAAGCTTAGCTGTGTCCTGAAGATGCTTTCTGTGAGGGGAACAGAAGAACAAGGAGAAATGACATGCACAATGTGGGTCCATGATACAGGGATGCAGAGGGTGCTGAGGGGGCCAAAGCCAGAAGAATAAACTCAGACTTGGGGAGGAGTAGAGTGAGCAGGGGAAACTTCTAAAAGGAAGTGGGATCTAAGCTGAGCTGTACTGGGAGGGTGGGAGTCAGCCAAGTGGAAAGGGAGGTGGCTCGTTCCAGGAGGTAGAAGAAGTCATGCACGGGGCCTGGAAGCCGGGAAGCCTGTGAGAAGCTTGGCGTGTGGAATATGACTGGGAGGGCACAGGGGTGAGGGTAGGGAGGAAAGCAGAGACCAGATCATGCACAGCCTTTAAACCATGTCATTGGGTTTGAACTTCATACTAGGGAAGCAGAAGGAACCAAGGGGAAGTCCTTGGATGCTTCTCTCTGGGAATGTGCTGAAAGACCAGGGAGCAGGTGGGGTGGAGACTGCGTTCTGGTGACTTTCCAGCCCTCAGTCTCTCCTCTGTGAGGTTTGCAATTCCTGCTATTTAGACCTGCGAGGTAACCCCAATTCCCTCAAATAAATCCCTTTTCACTCATGCTAGCTTGAGTGGGTTTCTTTTTCTGCCAAACAAGTGATCTCTGATCATGTTGGGGTCTGAAACTCAGGAGAGTGGTCTGAATTAGAGACGCAGCTTACAGATGGAGCTTAAAGCCCTTAGGACTGGATAGGGATCCTCAGGGAGAGGCTATGGTGGGACAAGATGGGAAGTCTCTAGATGGAACCCTGAGGAACAGGGTGACAGCAGGGAAATGCAAAGGCTAGTACGAAAAACCAGAAATGTAGGAGAGAAAAATCCAGGGGTGAAGCGCCACGGAAGTGAAGAGACGATCGCGCTTTAGGAAGAAGGGAGAGATGAACGACGTGATAAACAGCAGGAATCGTTGCAGGGAGGTTGGGAAAGACAAGCGCTGAAGAATGTTGTCAGAACAAGAAGGACTTTGGTGGCTTTGGCAGAATGACGGGTAGAGGAGTCAGTGACGGACGTGTTAAGAGTGAGCAGGAGGTGAGGCAGCGGAGAGGGACGGGGGGAGAGCCCAGCCAAATGTGGCATCCTGGGGCTGCTGTGACAAGTACCCCAGACGGGGTGGCATGGATGACAGAAGGGCGTTGTCTCACAGTTCCGGAGGCTGGCAGTCTGGGGTCAAGTCCGCAGGGCTGGTCCCTTCTGAGGGCTGTGAGGAAGAATCTGTTCTACGCCTCCAGACTGTGAAGGTTCTGGAACCCCCAGAGCTGCCTCCCCCCTAGTGTCTAGTGGCTTGCTGGCTATTTTTGGTGTATTTTGGCTTGTAGCAGCATCACTCTGATCTCTGCCTTCATCTGTATATAGCATTCTCCCTGGGCATATGTCTGTATCCAAAGTCCCCCTTTTTATAAGGATAAGTTATGATGGATTAGGGCCCACCCTGACGACTTTATTTTGACTTTATTAGCCTATGTCCAAATAGGATCACATTCTAAGGTACTGGGGGTTATTAGGGCTCAAACATATCTTTTTGAGAGACACAATTCAACCCATAACAGAAATTATTAATTTTTCAGTTATAAATTTAATATGTATGGTTACTGTAAAAAATTTAATAATACTGATGTAGGCATCAATAAGGTTTTAGGGTAAAAGAAAGAAGTCTGTCTGTGAAGGACAAGAGAGAGATAGGGCAGTAGTTAGAGGGGAGGCAGGTGTACTGAAGGGCTTTGTTGTTTGTAGTTCAGGATGAGAGACTTGAGCATGTGGGAAGGAACCCATAGAAAGGGAGAAGTTGCAGACCAAAGACAGTGTGTGTGGTGGGGTGTGGTACGTTGTGAGTGAGAGTGTGTATACGTGTGTGTTGTGTCTGTGGGCCAGGATCTTGGCTGAACCCAAAGAGAAATCTAGACCCCAGTTATGTGGGGCTGGCTCTCCCACAAGTGTATTTGCGTGAGTATTTACATGGAGGATGTTGCTGGCAGGAGGAAGTGGTGTGCAGGGACGCGTGTGGAGTGGGGTGGAATAGAAAGGACAGCAAAGAAGACGGAGAGGGCACCACTGGCTGCTCCTCAGCCTGCCCCCATGGAGAGAGAGGCTAGAACAATGAGCCAAGCGGCTGGTTTTGAGAGGCTCTGTTGTACTTTGTGAGGTTTAGTCATGTTGCACATGGCTACTTCAACATCCAGGCCCAGGTGACACTGAGTTGGGAAGAGGAGTGTTTTCCCCATTTCCACGGAACCCAGCTTAGTCACAGTGAGGACTGAAGGACTGGCTCCTCTCCAGTGTCACAGTTTAAAGAACAGTAGATCCAGGAAACAGGACTACAGACTGGGAGACCTACTGCAGCAGGGTCCTCTGGGACAAGGACAAGATAAAACCTCACTTGCTTTGAGGGAGGCAGACATTGAGGAGCGAGGCCAGACGCAGACAGCCGTGAGAGGACTGCGCAGCAGCACATTCCAGCACTAGAGGCACCCCAGGAACTCATGGAAACAACTGCACACGGTCCTGTTGGGGGAATGGAGAGCCTGTGGTTATGCTGGAGGTAAGCTAGCCGTAACCAGAAATTGGGTATATTAATGTTAAATGCCTATTTATTCCCACATTTGGTGTCAAGTTTATATAGTAAAACATGGCATAAATTCATTTGAGGAATTTTTGGTAGTAGTATCTATAGACCAGGGAACTTGAATTTCATGTTTCAATTAGAAAGGAAAATTAACTTTTTGGTGATATTAGAAGACTCATGAAAGGAAGACTGTTATTAAGAACAACAACAACATTAAATATATTTATCTAGGCTGAGCTATTAAAAATTAGTGTCTTTCCATCTATCAAAAATAGAGCTCTCTATGCCCTATCTCTCTCTTGTCCTTCACACCCCCCCTTTCAATTTTTATTTTCATGTATAAAATCAAAGGTGACTGATATGCAGGGCTTCCTCATTTTGCTTAGAGAAGGCTGACATCATTGTATTAAAAACCAAATTACAAACTGGTCTTGGAAAAAATACAGTAAATGCCAAGAGCAAGAGAGGTATTGAATATGCCATGAGACCTGTGGCCAATTTGGACACAAAAATGGCAACGGGAGGGTAGGTGTCACTGTAGACCAGGCAATAGCATCATGTCCATCCATGGACCCTGAGGGTGATTGAAACAGCCCACAATCTAGTGATTAAAAAGCTGAGCCATGTAGCTCTTCATTTTTAGCTGAAAAGACTAACGGTGGAAAAGAAAGCACAAAGATCTGAGCTAACTGGCATGACTGAGGGAGATGATCTGCAGACCACAGGGAGAGAATTAATTTTAAAGAAGGGAAAGAAGCAAGTGCTTTTTGTCATTAGCTTTAAAAACATAAAATAACTCTAAAAGAAGTCCATAAGTTGTGGTATCCTTTCGAGACTTATTCTGCCCTTTTCTGGACAACTCTCCATCCCCACCCCCATTTCTTCCTACCTTTCTTTCCAAGAATTTGATCAACATATTGATTTCTACCATTCAAGTCTTTGCATTTCATGTCTCCAGTTTGTAAATTCTTTGTGTAGGATGCAATTTAATGCTTATCCCCAAGTTAGTGCAACTACAAACAGAAAGAGAAAACGATTGGGTAAGGAAGTCTTTATTCATTATGTTGCCTTTATATCATTTTTCATATTTTTCCCAAATTATGGAGCTGTTATTTTTATCGGTTTGTTTGCTTGTGTATTCACCCTCTTCTTTCTTATCTATTAGAGGGCACCTTTTGTATATGAGCTCATGTGTAGAAACTGAATTATTTCCAAAAAGTCCAGCTCCTCAAGTAATAAAACAGGACTGCCAAGTATATAAAAAAAACTTTATTCATGAATTAAAATCAATTAAGCTTGTGTTAAAAAATCTTTAAAAGCACTCAAAAGCAGTGAGTTGACACACAAACTAATAAAATGATGTCACATAAAACCACATTGATAAGGATATTAGGAAACAGGAGCTCCTACAGTGATGGTGGAACTATAAATTGGTGGAACCACTCTGGAGAACAATATTTCAATACCTACTGATACTGAAAATAAGCACACTTTCAGCAGCCATGCAATTTCACCGCTAGGTCTCTAGCTTACAGAAGCTCTTACTCATGTGCCCCAGCAGACATGCACAAAATCCTCCTTGCAGCACAGATTGTCTTCTGCAACTCCAGAAAAACTGTTCTCAATAAGCCAACATGTAACTAAACTGTGGTTTACTTGGTATAAGGAAATACTACAGAAAGTTAAATTGAACAAACTAGATCTACATATATCAACACGGATAAATTTCGAAACATGTTGATAAGAAAAGCAAGTTACAAAAGGAAATGTACCTTTTGTTTCTAATATTTATATAAATGTTTAAAGCATACAAAACAAGAGTATATGTCATTTATGTGTGTATTTATATAAGATAATAAAAATTGAAACATATGTACATGAAAATAAACATTAAATTCAGGATAGTGATTACCTCTGGGGAGAGAGGTAGAGCATGAGATGAGGGTGCTTTATCTATACTTAATGCTTTGTTTCTAAAAAGAGAGAAAATCGATTTTAGTACAAATAAAACAAAATGTTAACATCTGTTGATATGGGAGGTTGGCCCATGAGTATCTGTTAATATCTTTGGTACTTGGCTATATTTATGAAATGTCATCATTTAACACTTAAAACTTAAAAAAAAGAGAGAAAGACAATAGGCTGCACACAAAAGCATAGCAAAAAGGTTTTCATTTAATTACATTGTTCTAAATGTATTCAGAGTGTATAAATACAGCAGGTATTACAATACCAACTTTATTATAATATAGCATATCATGTATCCATTTTTGTATTTATCCCTGACTATAACTGTTCTTAATACATTTCCTCCAAATTTCCTTCCATAAACAGCTGCAGGTGCCTTTCTTAATTGTAGACTTTGTATTTTCATTAAGTGTGGTCACTGGGATTCTGTTTTTCTAACTTACAGTCACAGTGACTGACAAGGCCAATGGACTCTGTTTCCTTATTTCAGTAAAAGTATCTGGGCCAGCTCACAGTGAGGGGAGCCAGTGAGAAAACACAGCCATATGTCTGATCAGTCACAAGAACACTTGGAGACAGGGCAGCCACAGGCTGGAGGCTGTCAAGGACAGGCTCTTGACTTTCTAGCATATCTGAACAAGGGAGCTAGGCTGTGAATTGTCTCAACAATGCTTCCAGCATTCCTAATTCTGCTCCAGTTTTGAAAGTATTTCTCTTTTTTGTTTGACTTAAGAGCAGGCATAAAAGTTGATGGATAGGAATAGCCTGCACATTATGGGAGATGCGTCTCCTTGTCCAAATTGCTAAGTGTGTTTATATAATCTCCATTGTGGTTTAAGACTCAAAATTAAAATCATTTTACCTTGACATCGAAAACTGGGAGGACCTGTAGTAGCCTAACTATATTGTCCTACCCACTCTGCTCGTACAGATGAGGACCACTAGCCAAACAACCCTCCTTACCATGGGAATGAGGCACAGTGCCTGCTTATCCCTGCCAGTCTTCATTCCCCTGCCAATCCACAGAATTATTCAAAGAGGCCAACCACAGCTGCCTGTAGAAACCGGGAGTCACTCCACCTTCTTGTTACTACAAAACCTGCCCTCCATGGCTTCTGCTTTTTCCCTTTGTTCCTGAGCACACTCCCATTCAGTCCTGCGTGGTGTGGTATACTCCTCTCCCAGACAATAAACTGCTGTCAGTCTCATCTGTCTCGTGTCAGGTGTCATGAGTTTTACCATTCCCATAACCATAGGATGGGGTGAAGAGGAGACAGTCAACTCCATAAGCTCTTTTTTTTTGACCGGTAAGGGGATCACAACCCTAGCTTGGTGTCGTCCGTACCACACTCAGCCAGTGAGTGCACCGGCCATCCCTATATAGGATCCGAACCTGCGGCCTTGGCGCTACCAGCTCCGCACTCTCCCGAGTGAGTCACGGGGCTGGCCCAGATTTTTCACATGTCCTTTATTTACAACCAATTTACTCTGATTAGGAGGATGGGAGTGGAAGAAGCACATGCAAAATTTGTTTCATGATCTGTTGCTAGTTGAAAATTAGGAGGTTTTTGCTTTGAACTTTCTACAAGTCACAGGTAAAGTGATGAGAAAGTGAAAGCAGAGGGTGATTTGACAAAGAATAGAAAACCTCAGTCAGAAGACAGGGTTCTTGAAGATCATTCATCTCAAATGTTCAGGAAACTGAATAATGTTCCATCATACAATATAGAGTTGAATAGTAGAATTCAATACTTTATAACCAGCCCAATATATAAGTGATTAAGAATTGTCACATCACCAGCAGTATTAGTGATACTGCCATGATGTCACAGTGATTGTCTGCTCACTGATACATATTTGGCCACAGTGACATCACTGAACATCATACTATAGGACATGCACTGTGGTAGATTATCCCCAAATTATTACCCTTATGTGACTTTTTTAAATGTTCAATCATAAAAACAATTTGGTTAGAATGTTTATGTTTTTTGGATGTTTATGGTGTTTAGAATCCTTGGTAAATAATATTTTCTTTGAGTTCTTTTAGTAATTTATTTTGTGGCCTTGGGCAATTGCAATTGCAATTTATGCTTCAGAAGTGCTTTCATGTGTTAGTTCATTTGGGCTGCTATAACAAAATACCATGGACTGGGTAGCTTATAAAAATATAAATTTATTTCTTGTAGGTCTAGAGTCTGGGAAGTCCACAATCAAGGTGCCAGCAGATCCAGCATCTGGTGAGGGCTCACTCTCTGGTTCATAGATGGTGCCTTCTTCCTGTGTTCTTACAGGGTAGAAGGGGCATGCAGGTTCCCTTAGGCCTCTTTTATAAGGGCACTAATTCCACTCATGAGGTATCTACCTTCATGAACTAATCACCTCTTAAAGGCCCCACCTCTTAATACTATCAGCCTATGAATTTTGAGGGGATACTAACATTCAGACCATAGCCGGCATGGAGTGACATCAGATGTCCCTGAGCATTCTCCCAGGACTAGAATGATAATCCTCAACGACACTACACACAACTTAATTCAGAGCTCTTAGAAATTATCGTACTGGCTGTTTGTTTAGACTGGTTGATGCCACTCAACTGCCCCATAGGACAAGAGTAGAGAATGAGAAGGGGAGTTAGCTTTCTCTGCCTTTGGTATTCTGTGTTTTTTGGTCAGTATAATAAAGTCAAGTTTTCTGTCTTCTAATTCCATAACAGGGTTTGGCACCATGACGATATGTATTTAAAGTGATCATAATTTGTTCTATAAAGACATAGGATTCTGATCAAAAGAGAGTAACAGGAACTAGATTTACCCTCCTACCTGAGACAGCCAAAACTCTGAACAAGATATATAAAGCAATGACACTCAAGATATTAGACATCAAGCAAGAAAGGATAATGATCACTGAGAGATAGAAAACAAATGAGATGAGCCTAATGATTGCCCAAGAAATTTCTCTACTGCATGTAAAGTTTCCAGGTGCAGTGCAGGGAGAGCTAACCCAGGCAGAGCTCAACAGTCTCACTGAGTTGAAGAGACAGAGCTCAGAGTCCAGGGAAGCTAAGATAGCTAGAATTTACAAGGCAGAGTCCTGGTGAAAAAAAGAGAGAGAGAGAGAGAGTGCTGCACAAGGACATAACTCTAGAGAGCTGAAAAGAGCCCCCCTTGAGTATTCAGTTGAATATCAATCAGTTCATGCATGTGAAGAAACTATCCAAAGCTGGGGAAAGAACCATCTGAAATCATTAAAGGGAATAGTCTTCAGATTTCACACAGGCCTGAGAAAAATGCCTGTTCCCAACAACCTGAGTAGAAAACCTTATAATTTGGGTAGAATTAGAGTACTATAAAGGATACTACCTCAGTTATGGAGAAAACTTGACCCCAAGCTAAATATAGCTTTAACAATAATTAAAAGCAAAACTTGAAGGGTTAAATTGTTTCCAAGCCCAGAGGGAAGCTCAAGAATATTTTCAAAAACAAAAAATATTCAGCACCCAACATAGTAAAATTCACAATGTCTAGCATTCAATTAAAAATTACTAGCATGCAAAGCAACAGGAAAATATGACCCATAGTGAGGGTCAATTAAAATTGAATTTAATTGAATCAATTAAAATTGACCCAGAAATGTCACAAGTGATAGAATCAATAGACAAAGACATTAACACAGTTATTATGACTATATCCTTATGTTTAAGAAGCTAGAAGAAATGTTAAACTTGTTAAATAGAGACATGGAGGATATATGGAAGACCCAAATTGAAAATCTAGAGATGAAAACTATAATGTCTGAAATGAAAAATAAGCTGGATGGGATTACTAGCAGATTTGACATTGCAGAAGACATTGCAGAAGATTAATGGGCTTGAAGACATAACAAACTATCCAAAATGAAACACAGTGAGGAAGAATACCAAAATGATAAACAGAGAATAATTGAGCTGTGGGACAAATTCAAGCAATCAAATACAGGTGTAATTAAAGCCCTCAAAGGAGTAGTGGTGGGAGGCTGAGAAACTATTTGAAGAAATAATGGTCAATATTTTTTCCAAATGATGAAAACTAAACCTATGTATTCAGAAATGTCAACAAACTACAAGCAATGAAACAGGAAGAAAACTACACCTAGGCACACCATAATCAAATTGCTTAAATCCACTGATAGAGATAAAATCATAAGACCAATCAGAGAAAAAGACACGTTGAATGCAGAGGAACAAGGATAAGGAAAGCATCAGATCTCTCTTTGGAAACAATGCATGCTAGAAGACAGTGAATATCTTTAAAGTGCTGAAAGAAAAAACACTATTAACTTATAATTTATTTATCCAGTGAAATAATTTCCAAAAATGAAGGTAAAATAAAGACTTTTCCAGACATACAGAAACTGAAAGAATTAATTATCAGCAGACCCAGACTATAAAAAATTTGAAAGGACGTCTTTATGATACTAGATGGAAACCTATATCTACATAAAGGAATGAAGAGAACCAGAAATCATCACTACATGGGTAAACTTTTAAACTTTTTTCTCATTATTTAAGTATCTTTAAGAAATAATTTTACTTTTCATTTTTTTTCTTCCAAATTTTATTTTATTTTGTCAATATACAATGTAGTTGATTATTGTGGCCAATTATGGAGGGAGGTTTTGGTAATAATTTTACTTTTTAAAGCAAAGAAAAAATATATTGTAGAGTTTTATTTTTGCTTTAAATAATGACAGTGCATTGTGGGGCTTATAACATATATAGAAGGAAAATGCATTACTATCATGGCACAAAGGCTGAGAGGGTAGAAATGGAAGTCTAGTTTTGTTAGGTTCTTATACATGAATGAGTATAATATTGCTTGAAGTTAGAAATGCATAATAAAAAATATATAACAAAAGCCCTAAAGTAACCATAGCAAAGAATTACTTCTAATAAACCAACAAATAAGATAAAATGAAATTACCAAGAATATCTAATCTTAAGTAAGATACAAAAAGAGGAAAAAAGAAACAAAAAATCAATTGGGGAAAGGAAAACAAACAGGAAGGTGGTAGATTTAAATTCAACCATATCAATAATCACATTAATTGTAAATGGTCTAAAAACTCCAATTAAAAGAGAGTGCCAGATTGGATTAAAAAGCAAGATCCTACTATACACTGCCTACAAAAAACCCCACTTTAAATATAAAGACATAAATAGGTTAACAGTGAAAGGATAGAAAAAGATACACCATGCTAACATAAATCTATAGAAAGCTAGAGTGACTGTATCAAAGGAGCAAAGAATATTATCAAGTAAAAAGAGGGCCAATGATAAAGGGGTCAGTTTATTAAGAGGACATAACAATCCTAAGTGTTAATGTATCAAATAGCACAGTTTCAAAATTCATACAGGAAATCTAGTCTACACTGGAGAATCTTAGGAAGAAATTTAGGAGCCAACTGAAAGTCCAAGCAAATCGTTGGCCAGATTTTCATGCCAAATGACACTTCCTGAATCTCATATTAAGCTTCCAGCATATGATTCTGGTATTTCCACAGTATCTTGTATACAGCTTTATTAAAACATTTATTACATTGTACCCTAATTAATTGTTTAGAGTTGTTTATAGATCTGTCTTTGCCACCAGATGGTGACTTTCTTAAAGGCAGGGATCCATGTCTTTCTTAACTTTGTATTTCTTGAATATAGCAGAGTGCCAGACACATGGAGCTAAATAAATGTTTATAATATTAGTACTAAAATAACATTCACTCATTAAGGCAACTCTTTTCAAATATAACACCTCATTTAAGGTTCATTCCAGTTCTCTAAGATAGGTAGGATATGTATTCTCCCCATTTTACAGATGATGAAGTGAGATAGAATAGTAATTGCCTAAATTTTATTTAAATATTGGGCTGCTGAGTTATTCATTCTCTTATCTGCACTCAATTTTAATCACAATTTGGAGATGATTTAATTCCCAAACATTAAGTCACTCGATGAGGCAGATGGTGCTTCTTATATATAACTTCCATTTTTAGGTGTGAAATCTGAACAAGTTTCTAGGTAAACTTCTGGAAGTGTCAATTTATGAGTTACAAAATTAGGAGGCACACATCGGTATAAGTTCTCAGTTCTAAAGATAATAAGTATTTTTAAAATTTTCTCACTATTCCATGTGACCAAGCTTTTGAATCTCAAGTTGATCCAAATAATAGATTTTCAAAATCCTTGAACTATTAATGATTCTACTCCCCTATTATCAAATGTAAAGATTAGAGAATTATAATAGCATTTGCAAAAACTTAACCCATCATATTAGGCCTAAGTACTGTAAACAACATACAATTTCTTTCCTCACAAATGACAATATATATTTTTCCTCTCAAAGATTCCATTCTGAGAGCTAGTATCTCCATTTCTCTACACCTGCTTCCTAACGTGCAGTTTAATTATAAAGGTTCTCTTACTGCCAGGAGTTGGGGAAGCAATGTTCTTAATCTTTGAGCCTATAATCTGCTTTGAAAGCAAGAGCAATGCCAATGTGCCTTATGAATTCCAACTTGTGACTGAGTGTTCTTTAGATTTACTTAGATACTCAAATAGCCATTGCCTGCCAGCTCCTGTTGAAATTTGTGATGATGATGAAAGACATGCCCCCGGGTAGTGCCAGGCTAGCCAAAAAGGTGCTGGCATAGGCAGCAGTGGGGGGTATCTGTTGTGCTCATCTGAATTGTAATTCCTGCAACCTCTTCAAGTAAAAAGGTGCTGAGCTACTGCAAAGAAAAGATTCTTCATCTTCATTCAGTAAGAGGCAGGTTCTGGGACTTTTCTATAAAACACCTTCCAGAAGAAAAGTGGAGTTTCTTCATCATCATGGTACTGTTCTCCTAAGTCACATAGACATGGCAAGTATAGAGGTTGTGGACATTTTGTTTTTTGGTTACAGAGAAAACTAATAATGGGAACAAAGACTGGAGACAAGAAATAGGGCTGACTGCAACGGCTCTCCTGCTCTCTGCAGTGCCCCTACCTGTTCCCCAAGCAGCTATCCTGCCCACTCCTCAGGACCCCCAGACAATATGGGGATCAATCACTAATGATCTATGGTTCTGACCATCCTCCCTCTTCAAAACCAATCTTTTTGGGGTCCCATCCCTTTAGAAATTTGATCTCTATCTTCATAACTACCTAGTTGTCCATGGAGTAAACACATAAACCAAGGATCGCAAAATGGAAGTCAAAGCTATGTTTGAGACCAACTCACCCATTTGGTTTGACAATTACATTGTGACTAAACTGATTTACATTTTGTTTTTATGTACCTTTGCATGTTGTCCTGTACTCAGCCTGCTTTGAGCATTAACTGCCAGGCTTCTACAGTAAATGGGAATTGTGATTGCTGAAATGAATCTCTGCTAATGTGCAAAATAATAAGCTTTTCTGAAATGTTTGAACATTTTGCTGAAGGCTCCTAGGAAGCAGTGCTCATAGAGAAGTGCCTATGGAGTAATGCTAAGAAATTTCAGCAAGAGGGAGAATCTCAGACCTGATGCTAGAAAGTGACAGAAAAGGCTCTGGCCAGATGAAGCTCAATTTAATTAATACACTTTCACATATGGCCAGTTATATTTAGAGACTTCATTTTATCAATTCTAGAATTAAGTTTCACAGAATGAAGACATAAGCTAGCAGTTATGTTTGAAATTAATAAAGGGATGAATTATTGCTTAGAGTACACACACAGGGAGGGACAAATGGATGTTTTGTCTAGGTAAAGAAGTATTTAAAAAAAAGTGAAAGGGTGGAAATAGGACGTGTTTCACTGTCTCAGCAAAAAAAGAAAGGGACCATGGGATGCCAGGCTCAGAGTCTGAAGAGCCTTTCAGCAAAGATTTTCAGAGGGTTTAAAGAGAGAAATACATCTCTTCCTCTTCCTCCCTCTCCACCTCTTCTTATTCTTTTTTAAAAGTTGGTCTGTTGTTTCGGACAATTTAAACTTGTATAACTGTTACAGACTGTTATGGAGAAAAAGGAACAGAATCCAGACAAATTGGTTAATGGATGAATGCTTTTCATGGGACATTGGCTTGCTCCCGTGATATGCCCAGTGCAGCTGGCCTAGGGAGCTAAGTGGAAAGACTGCCCTTCACTTGCCCGTTCCTTGTTCTCTCACAAAGATCCTGGAAAGAAAAGCTTTGGCAGGTGTCTGCTCTGCACACAAATGTGGCAGGTGACCCAGTTGAAGTCTGTGGCAAATGTCTCTTGGCAATGTTTGGTATTAAATTAGCATTAAAACAAACAAACAAACAAAAACTCTAATTCAATTTTTTTTTCATTAGGCTGAAACTCTGCTCATCATAAAACAGATGGCTTAAAGCAATAGAGTAGGAGTGGGATTGTTTTATCGCATGATATAAATTACTAATAAGCCAATTCTTATGTAATGGAGGTCTGTGGAGCATCACCATGCATTTGCTTGGGCTCTGGTCAATGAACACAATTTTAAAAAAATCAGATGATGGAAATCAGAAGGAATAAGATTTAGACACAAGGACTGATGGTTTGGTTAGTGAAGTGAAAGTAGACCCAAGAGCCCGCAGACTTGGTCTCAAGTCCTGACTCTACGTACGTACTTCTTGCTTCCTACCTGGGGACCTCGATTAAGCCACTTAACCTCTCCAAGCCTCAGTTTCTTCATGTGCAAAAGAAAATAATAATTGTGAGTACTTCATTAGGTTATTGTGAAGATTTCACAACATTGTGTAGTTAATTTTTTTAAATTAAGTTATTTTGTTGTTGTAATATCAATGTTGGAATGAATAATAGACACTAATATCTCTGTAAGATGATATTACATCATCTTTCTTTAAGATGTTTGCTTAGACAGTCTGACCTAAATAATTATGTTTAACTTAATATTCTTTTTGAAAGGAGAAAAGGCAAAAAAGTCAGGCGATTATTCAGCTTGTCCTTAGTTTAATGAGTTCCTAGAAGACTTGGGATACCACTGCAACTAACTAGTGACTTCTTGTCTGTCATTTTCTACATTCATTTCTAGAGCATCCTCTGTCCAAACCTGGGAAGAAGTCAGAGCCATCAGAGTTTCTTTGTGAAGAGAATTGCATTCCCCATAGTTTAAGAGAGAGCGAACCAGCTATTAAGCAGCAGAAACACATACCAGCATCTCAGCAGATACAGACCGTGGTGGTAGATGAGATCATTGTTCTCTACTCAGCCTATTTTTACAAGTCAATGGTTCAGAATGTTCTAAGTACCAAACGGAATGGGAATAAGGTATAATTTTAATAGAGGTTTCTTTTTTGTATTTCCTAGTGTGCGACTCTCTGGTCAACTGAAGTTGTCTGTGTCCAAGAGACCGATTTGATTATTTGGGCGGACTTGTTATAAAAGGAATGTGAAAAGCATGCACATGGCTTGCAATCACATCTTTAAAAAGATTGAATCAACATTTTCAGATATGTTAGTATCTGACCTTGAAATAATAGTTTTCTAAAAGGATTTGAAAGTCAGATTTATGACAAAGAAAGGATATCTCAAATCCTTTATCTCCCATTTAACACACCACGAACCACACTGCAGCATCCTTCTCTACATTAAGAAGTAAACTCCAGGATCAGGCAAACCTTCTGCCATGATGGCCAGGCCATGAGGCTGGTTCCCTGGGTAGAAGGAGGATCTGATACATGAAGGAGGAAAAGTCTGTCCCTTTGAGCTCCAGGTGACTGTGGGAAGAAGGAAAACAAAGGTAGGTGAGAAAAGGTGTCAGATGTGGGTCCTGGATTCCCTTTTCTGGACTTTATTTTCACTTCCTGTTGGAAATCTGCAAGAGGACTCTATGCAATGGCCCCCACGCCAACAAGGGACAGTGCAGCTAAGTGAAGAGGATGGCATGGCTGGCGAAGGATCCAGATTGCACTACTGACTCTCTCCTGATTCCTGAATGGCACAAGTGCCAAAGAGAGCCAGGGGCTCATCCTTGGGGCCACTAAGATTGGGGAGAGATTATCACATAAGAAGGGCTGTGGAAGAACAATCTGGCCCAGTGTCCTGGAAGGACATGACAGAGACTCTGATAAGTCTACCCTGCAAAGCCAACAACTGAGAAAGAATTCAGTGCAGCCCACTGTAGATCAGATTCTCCACAACCAAAAAGCCACCTGGGATTGGGAAGACATCAGAAGGGTTTGAGACCCTTTTACTCTAGTGTTTTTCCTTTCACACCCCTAGACATCCTCTTGGAGAAAATAAAATGAGTATAAATAAGAGCAATTATCCCCAAAGACTAAACATTGCCCAAAGAGGCTGTTTAAATTATAGCAGTAGACAGAGCCTTAACAGGATTATAAAATTACTTACCCTCTTCCATGTACTCCAACTATCAAATAAGGGAAGTATCATAAGAAAGGTACAGGAGCACATCTCCTCTGCATAACCGAATTGTTGTGAGTGAATCTGCAAGCCCATTACACAATATTTCCCAAGCAATACCATTCATTCAAAATTTCTCTATCAAAAACTTCCTATGTGCCAAGCACTATGCTAGGGACTGTAGATTAGATGAAGAACGAGGTGCAGTGAAGTCCTTGCCTTCAAGAAGCTCATGGTTTAGTGGGAGAGCCATTTGAGGTTATTAAAATGGTCTGTTTACTCCTCTAAGTATTACAGCTAACGCAAGCACAGGAGGCTGACAAGACAGCCATCTACCGAATTATGGTACATAAATGTCCAATGAGTCGCATAAAGAATTTAAGAAGGTGCTGCTAGTAGCAATTAGACTTCAGAAGTTTTGTGGCTTAAACACGTCGATTCCAAAGTCACTTTGAGCATCAATGTTCCAGTCAGCCAACAGTGAGAGGGTTTTATGACCTGGCCTGGAAGTGGAGCAAATCACTCACATTCATTGGAGAGAACTTAGTCCTAAGGCTACAGATAACTACAAAGAAAGCTGGGAAATTTAACCTGGTCATATATCCAGGTAGAGGGGGAGATTGGATTTTGGAGGACAACTGGAGGTCTTCTCCACAATTGTAAGTTTCGCTGACAATATAGCAGATGTAGCAGAATGCCTCATTGAAGGAAACTGATGGTTTTCGCTTTAAACTGCAGAAAGTGAGGCAGAGAGGATATTCAGGAAGCATATAGAGAACGACTCAAGATATTTCTTCTTCCATCTCTTGCCACAAAAATGGGGTTGTAAACAGATCTATTACAGTTGTAGGGGAGACCCTTTTGTATTTTGTCCCAGCAGAGAAGCAATCAAGCTTACTTGTCTGAGAAAGCATTTAGGATGAGGCATTTGTGTCTTAGAGCATAACAGAGGAGGTATCAGGGTTCTGAGGAAGGAGAAGGGGAAGGAAGTTTGCTGGGTGTTCACCATGAAATCTGTTCTTGGGACCCTTCTGTGGCTCTAGTGGGACCAGTCTGGTGGACTGAGGAAAGGACTGCAGTGAGTGGGCATTGCATGGTGCTTGTGGAGTGACTAGACCAGAGCACCCATCACAGCCCTGCGTTTCACAAGGTCTCTTGCCCCACAGCCCAGTGATCTTAGTTGAATGGAGCCTTCCTCACTTCTGAAGTTCAGGGACGTGGTCCATTAGTGTCCTTTGGAGATACCATTCATGAACTTCGCAGCCGCTGTGATACAGCACTCCTCAGCAGTACCCCCTCGCACTCATGATCCTAGCCTGGGTGTTGGCAGGGGGGTGCACTCGTGACTTCATGGGCAGAGAGCTGAGTGAATGGTGCATGTACATCCAGCGGCCTGAGTGGAAAAGCTAGGATTCTCGATTGAGCATTCTTGCTCATTCCCATTCAATTCTGAAAATTTTACATCCTTGTCAAAGTATTCCTTGACTCTTCAGTTCTTTCCAACTTTGGTGCCACCACCCAAGCTTAGATCACTGTCATTCCTCTCACCTGTGCTGCCCGTGGACTCTTTAGATGGACTCTTCGTTGCTCCTCCCTCCAATGCAATCCGTTCCCCACTGTATGCAGAGAGTGGGGTGTCAGAATGGAACTCTTGTTTGTTCATTTAAATGCTTTGTTGTCTTCCCGTAGCTCTCTGAATTAAGCTAAAAACCCTTAGTGCTCCCCATGCAACTTGGCCTTGTTTGGTAGAGCCCAGCCATTTTTTCTCCAGCTTCATCACCGACTATATCCCTCCTTGATCCTGGCCTTCTCCCTTCTCCCGCCTGATCACATGAGCCTTCATTTAGTTCCTGGAACAACTTGTCCTGCTTTCTTCCTACCTCAGGGCCTTTGCAAATGCCATGCACTGTGCTGGGGTGCTTTTCCACCATCCACCTTGGCATAGTTAGCTCCATCACCCTCCAGTTCTCAGATTCATCAGTGAAATCCCTGACTCCTCCTAAGACTGGATCAAGTGCCCACTCCCTATTACATGGTGTAATGAAACTTTTCTTCATATCACTGAGCCCAGTGGTAATTCTCTACCTAGTCACATAACTATTTGATTAACAACCATATTCTGCTCTTGACTGTAAGATCTATGAAGCTAGGCACTGTGTAACCTTCCTTCCTCCCTCCCTTCTTTCCTTCCTTTCTTTCCCTTCCTTCCTTCCTTCCTTCCTTCCTTCCTTTCTCTTTCTCCATCCAGGACCATGTTTTATCTCCAATACCTGACACATAGAAGGTGCCAAATAAATTTATGTTCAATAAATGCATGAGCAAACAAACTGTAATAATAGCAATGACAACCACCACAGCACATGATTTAAAGTTTTCAAAGCCTTTTCACATACGTTATCTCACTTGACAAATAAGCAGGAGAGGGAAGGAGGGAGTTAGATTCTATTCTCAGGATGCTGCTGCAACTGCCTTGAAGAAAATCTGCTCACAGAAGGGTGATACTTAAGCCTTTGGGGCCAGGTTACGGTGTGGGATTTGATGAATGGGGCCTTGTGAGATGTTTCCTGTGAAGCTTGCCCATGGGAATGGGTTTTATATGTATAATATATATACCTTTTTGTGAACTCCGCACAAAATAGGAGTTACGAAAGAAAATGGCTGGAGAACTGCCAAAAAGGACATATGTGGGAGGTTAGCAAAAAGGCAATAGTCAGGAAAGAATAAGTAGCTAAAATAAGGTAATGGATGGATAGAGAGGAAACAATATTCAGCAGTGAAATAGGTAACATAATGTCTAGAGAAAAAACAGGAAGGTTAATATTGAAGAAAAACTGCTGAGAAAAAATGCAAACTCTAGAAGGCCAGAGAGTCTTTTAAAAGAAGGGTTAAGAGATCAAGGACTTGCACGCTGGCATTCTTCTGAGTAGAGTTTGATTTGTGGATGTTCTTAGGTGCCTGATTGAAAGACAAAAACACAGCATTCAGATATGTTCTCTCATCTTATTTCATCTTGACGTCTGTCATTACCGTTAGGGAGTCAGGGACATGGAAAACCACTTAGGGAAAGTAAAGATAGAGATTTTAAGGTGAAAAGGACTTAAGTCATAGGATTCCCCTACCTTCCTTTTTCAGGTCTCTCAGTAAAAACTGGTCTTTGGCAATGTTAACCCTCTCGTCACTCCCTGCTCAGCTTTGTGCACTGACTCTACGTGCTCTTGTATCTCTGGAGGAGAGAGAGAGAGAGAGAGAGAGAGAGAGAGAGAATGAATGAGAGACTGAATGTTTAAGTGGTGGGCATTGGTTCCGTACTTTCCATATGGAGAATAACAATGATTTCTTTGCCCCATCATTCATTTCACTACTGTCCTCACCTTCTCAACTCTATATTCCTAAACTCACTGTCTCCTCAGTCACACCCCTCGTTCCCTCACCACCAAAATTGCTCCTTATCAATCCAAACTATGTTGTTTGGAGGCTTTTATTACATCTAGCACTTTCTGCATGCGTTATCATTTGTGTATACACACTATCTATTGTGTATATACATTATCTATTGTGTATATCATAGGTTATGGATATCTGAAGGCATTGATCCTTACGTATGGGGATTTATCATGTTCATTCTGACTCTCCAACACACTGCTCACTGCCGTGTATACCGGAGCATATCAATAAATATCTGTTGATCTGAATTGCTAAAACCACATTACCTTACACTATTTAGGGGCATATGCCTTCTATTTTTTCTTCCCTTTCAAATATGTCACAGGGAGAAAATATCTGCTTTATCTGGTACAATCTTCCAAGGATTTTATAGAAATTCAAAACACTACTGTATCCAATTCATGAACTCATCAACTTAGCATGCATCCAAGTTTTTGGAGACTGAAAAAAAGGAAACAAGCTAAAATAGAATATGCTAAGTTAAAAAAGTTTAAAAAAAATAGAATATACTTAAAATTTTTCTTTTGCTTGATTTTCATGGGAATATTACTAGATACAAAGGGTATATTTTATATATGAGGGTACTTTAAAAGTTCATGGAAAAATAGAATTAAAAGATACTACAAATGTTTATATATCTACATATATATTAAAGAGGTACTCTTCATTGAAAAATCTCAGACCAGAGACAACTTTTGAAAGCCACAATGTGGCTCTTTAAGTTTAAGATCTAGTTCCTGCTGTCAATAATGGAGATGGAGAAGATAAACTCCTTTAGCTTTGGGATCATGACGCCACAGGTTTGGATCTGGTGGTATGTCCTTGCTGGATGTCCACCATCTCCTCTTAGCTGATTAAAGAGGTGCATATTGGCAAGGCACATATATGCACACGTGCAATCCAGAATCCTACCTGGATTCTATCCTACCTGGGCTCCTTGTATCCTCATTACTAGAGCCCAGAAAGGCACATTGGAGATCTGGCTCTGGCTTGGATCAGTTGGGACCTCGGCTTTTGGTGGCCCATCTCATCTGCAGGCAGAAGACAAGGCAGTCTGTGGTGGTCACTGCCAGGGGTCAGCTTGTATGGTGTTTTCATTCTCCTGCCAGTCTATCAGCAAGCCAACAGATCTTCATTGATGTACAGCACTGCTGTAGGCACTGGAGATACAGGGTGTGTCCCACAGCTCAGGTTTCCTCACCTGCAAGCTCAGCCCTGAGCAGTGGAGGGCTCCCTCCTTCCTCGCCACATCTCATCCCGGTTCACAGATGGGAGCAGCGTCCCCAGCACTTTCACCACCTCATGCCTCCTGCTCCTGACAGGCCAGGTAGTGTTATGTATCACAGTCTTGGAGTACAACTTCCTTTTAAAGCTAAAGTAATAATAACCCCGGGAATATCAAATTCACAACAACATTTGCTCTTGTGACCCAGGAGCTTGCAATACTGTGGATGATTTTTAGATTTTAGAGTGAAGAAAGGAGGAAGAAGAGATGGGGAGGTTAGTTTATCACTTGTTTTGACAAAGAGAAAATGAAAACAAAGAGGCTCACCAGGCCTGTTATTTTTCCACCTCCTTGAGTGCAATGTGGAGAGGTGGGATGAGGTAGGAAGAGCCCCCGGATCGGTGTGCCCACCCATTTCTTCAACTGTTTTTACTGCCAGGCCTTCTACCAGGCCTCAGAAATACAGCAGTCAGAAAGACAAACACAGGCTCTCAGCACACCAGGGTTTTTTTTGTTTTGTTTTGTTTTTTTATTTTTTACTTTACCTTCTCAGTATACATTGTAGTTGATTTTCATGTCCCTTTACCCGTTCCTCTTTCCCCCTTTCTCTCTCCCCTTCCCTCCCCTCTACATCACATCTATTCACTTGTCTTAACCAGTTCAAGGAATTGTGATTGTTGTGTCTTCTCCTCCACCCACCCTTTGTTTGTGTGTTCATTTGTTTATTTATTTTTAGATCCCACAAATAAGTGAGAACATGTGGGTATTTCTCTTTCTGTGCCTGACTTGTTTCACTTTGGTTTGACTCTAGGCAAGGGGTCTCATGGCACTTCACCTTTCCTGATCTCAATGTCCACATCTATAAAATGTGACAAAATTCTCTGGTATTCTTCTGGCTCCATCACCTGGGATCTCTAAGATCAGGGGCACAAACTCTTATCATGGAAGCAGAGGTCCTGGTATGCTCTACCTCTCCATGAAAGGCTGGGAGGCTCCCCTGGGGCCTGTCGCCTCCAGACACTGAAGGTTCAGATTGCTGAGGATCAAGGGGGCAGGTATGATCTCCATCATGCAAACAGGAGCTCCACATTCAGCTCCTTCCTCTGGGCTGCCCTGGAAGGAGCCCCTGCGCCCTGCAGCTCAGCATGGTGGGCGCCCTGGGGTGGCCCAGGTCTGTCAGCACGTTGACTGCATTCTTCTCCATTCTGTGTGCTTCAGGTTGGCAGTCAGTTAAAAGGACAAAAAGGGGAGGGCAGTGTTTGAGGCAAACCGTGGGCAGGAGGAGCTCCCGGAGCTGGAGGTGTCTGGGCTTGATGGAGAAGAGGCTCTTCTCTCCCATGGACCACTGCTCCTGGGGCAAGGACAGCTGCCCGCCAAGCTCATACCACGTCCCTTATAGCGGACCGCTGGCCCCAGCACCTGGAAGATCCTGCCCTCTTGGTCTGTGCAGAACTTACTCTTACCTATGCAAAGTGTTTTTGGACACCCTGCACATCCACAGGAAGACACTATAACTTGCAAATCCAGGGTTCTTAGCCTTTTTTTGTGCCCTTTGGCTGTCTGGTAAAGCAAGAGGAACTCCCGCACCCTGAAGAATGTTTTTAAATGCAAATATTTAAATACATACATAGGATTATAAAGGACACCAATTATATTCAAACTCAATTATCAAAGTATTTTTTGTGACAAAATGATATACATGCTTTCTTATTAATATATGAAAAGCAAGTTCTCCTGTAATTTCAAAGTAGTAATGTACATAAAAGATAAATTGACAGTCTCTGTAACAACTATAATTTTATATAAGTGTAATATAAAATTAATAACTTTAATCTGTAATTGGCAACTACAGATTAATCTGTGTTATTTGTGTAATGTGTAATCTGTGTATTGGTGACAAAAGCACAGGTCAATTACACAAAATCACAGTGACAAAATCACTGCTAATACTACTCTTTGCTGGTTATTATGTTAGTTAGCTGTTGCTGCATAACACAACTTTGTAACTTAAAAACAGACATGATTGCACGCAGTCTCTCAGGGCTGGGAATGCAGGAGTGGCTTAGCTAGGTCTTTCTGCCCAGAGTCTCCCAGGAGGTTGCAGTCAAGCTGTTGGCCAGGACTGCAGGCATCTGAAGGCTGGAGGATCGACTTCCAAGATCACTCATGTGGCTATTGTCACCTCTCAGTTCCCTGCTGGCTCCTGGCCGAATGCTTTAGATCCCTGTCACGTGTCAAGACATAGCAGTTGGCTTCTCCCTCAGAGTGGGTGATGGGGAAACAGAACAAGAGCCCGAGACAGAAACCACAGTCTTTCATAGGCTGCTCTCAGAAGTAACACATCACTTGTCCTGTGCCCTACCGGTCACACAGGATAAGTGTGGGACAACACAGGAGGGGACTGCACAGGGATGTGCACGTCAGGAGGTGGGGTCCCCAGGGCCATCTGGGAAGCTGTCTACTACACCTGCACTCCTAATGGAAGGACATGCTAACCTTCAGTTAAAACTTTGTAAAACTATTCACAGACTCCAGGTTAATCCCTGATAAATCGAGAGCATCTTTGTTTCCAGACAATTTTGAGTCTTCTTTTTCATGATTTTCGTTCAGCTTTATTAAGGTATAATTGGCAAAAATTATGTACATTTAAGGAGTACAACTTGCTATTTATGGTATACGTATACATTGCAAAGTGACAACCACAATCAAGCTAATTAACATATAACCTCACATAATTTAACTATAGTCACATTGCTGTATACTAAAAGTCTAGAATTTATTCATCTCACATAACTGAAATTTTATACCCTTTGACCAATATCTCCCTCTTTTCTTTTCCCCCCAGCCCTTGGCAACCATCATTCTACTCTCTACTTCTATGAATTTGACTATTTTAGATTTTACATATAAGCAATCATGCAGTATTTATCTTTCTGTGTTTGGATTATTTCACTTAGCATAATGTCCTCCAGATTCATCCATTTTGTTGCAAATGGCAAGTTTTCTTCTTTTCTGAGGCTGAATAACATTCTACTATGTGTACACACACACACGCACACACACACACATATCACAATTTCTTTATTCAGTCATCCATTGACAGACATTTAGGTTGTTTTCATATCTTGACTATTGTGAATAATGCTTCATTGAATATAGGAGTGCACCTATCTTTTCAAGCTACTGATATCATTTTCTTTGGATATATACCCAGAAGTGGGATTGCTGGATCATACAGTAGTTCTACTTTTAATTTTTTGAGAAGCCCTCCTGTAGAGTAAATGCTGGACATAGACCTATTCCCCCTCCTTGTGCATAGCAGAGTTCCCCATCCTCCCTGGTAAACTACCCCTGGTCAAGATAGTTACCCAAGGAAAGGCATGTCCCCGTTAAGACAAATGGAAGACTGGAGGAAGCAGGACCCTAAGTAAATGAATTAGCATGCCGGTGTTAAAGTGCTCTGGCACCAGACGAGTAGTGAGTAGATTAACTTATCTACTGAGCAAGATCTCCCACATGCTCTGAGTTATGTGAGGTGAGTGAGGGCCTACGCATACGCAGGCAAATGATTTACACCCCTACTTTGACTTGTTCACTATGTAACTGTTGTACGTACTCCATGGTGGCATGGATATCCAGCTGGCCAGCCACCATCAGTGACTCCCATAGTCTAATAAACCAATGTCTCTACCTATTGAACTGGGTGAGTTTTTTGGAATAGGCAAACACTATGCAAGTGCCCTCTCAGATCTGGGGCTCCTGCAGTACACCTCCATACCGTTTTCCGTAATAGCTGTACCAATTTACATTCCCACCAACAGTGTACAAAGGTTCCCTTTTTCTTCACATTCTCACAACATCCTACTGTCTTTTTGATAACAGCCATTCTAACAGATAAGAGGTTGATAGAGTTTGGATGTATTGTCCCCCAAAAACTCACATGGAAATCTGATCCCCAATGTGGCAGTGTTGGGAGCTATTTGAGTCATTGGATTAATGCTCTCTGGGGAGTGAGGGTAGTGAGTGAGTTCTCACTTTATTAGTTTCTGTGAGAGCTAGTTGTTTAAAAGGACCCTGGCAACTCATCTCTCTCTCTCCCCCCTGCCCCTTGCTTCCTCTCGCCATGTGATCTGCTTGTACCTACCGGCTGCCTGCCACTTTCCACCATGAGGAGAAGCCTGAGGCATATGCCAGAAGCAGCTTTCCCAGAACCATAAGCCAAATATACCTCTGTTCTTTATAAATTACCCAGCAGACTAATACAGATGTGATATCTCATTGTAATTTTAATTTTCACTTCCCTGATTATTATTTTTGTATACCTGTTGGCCATTTGTATATCTTCTTTGGTAAAATGTCTATTTATGTCCTTTGCCCATTTTTTAATAAAGTTATTTGCTTTTTCTATTGAGTTGTATGAATTCCTTATATATTTTGGATATTAACTCCTTATCAGATACGTGATTTGCAAATATTTTCTCCCATTCTGTAGGTTGCCTTTTCACTCTGTTGATTGTTTTCTTTGCCACACAAAAGCTTTTTAGTTTAATGCAATCCCATTTACCTATATTTGCTTTTGTTGCCTGTGCTTTGGGGGATTTATTCAAAACATTTTTGCACAGACAAATGTTAAGAAGATTTTTCTCTATGCTTTCCTCTAGTAGTTTTGTGATTTTAGGTCTTATGTTTAAGTATTTACTCCACTTTGAGTTGTTTTCATCTATGGTGTGAGCTAAGGGTACAATTTCATTCTTCTGCATGTGGATATCCAGTTTACCCAATACTGTTTGTTAAAGAGACTATCCTCTCCCCATTGCATGTTCTTGGTATCCTTGTCAAAGATCAGTTAATATGTGAATTTATTTCTGGGCTCTCGATTCTGTTCCAATGGTCTATACTCCTGTTTGTTTTTATGCCAGTGCCGTACTGTTTGTATTATTACAGCTTTGTAATATGTTTCGAAATCTGGAAGTGTGATGCCTTCAGCTTTGTTCTTCTTACTCAGGATTGCTTTGGCTATTTGGGGTCTTTTGTGGTTTCATATGAATTTTAGGATTTTTTTTTTCCTTCTGTTTCTGTAGAGAATGTCATTGGGATTTTGATAGGAATTGTCTTGAATCTATAGATCACTTTGGGTAGTATGGACATTTTAGCAGTATTAATTCTTCCAATCCATAAACATAGGATGTCTTTCTATTTATCTGTATCTTTTTAAATTTCCTTCATCAATGATTATAATTTTCAGTGTATAAGCTGACCCCAAGGGGATGGGGTAACAGAACTAAAAACACTTTCTATGCTTTTCTATGTGACTGTCCTCGGTTTTTGTGCTCCACTGGGTTGTTTCAGCTTCTTAACCTCACTTTGGAGCTCTCCCAAAGCTACTTTCATGCACAGATAGTGCCAAATGCTTGTTTTTGTTTGAGGACAAGGGCCAGGACCTCCTAGCCCACCATCTTGCTGAAGTCACTCTCCAGGCAATTTCTGAGTCTAAAAGAGAGTTCTGAGGGATAATAAAAATCATAGACCACACTCTTAAAAAATAAATCTTCAGAGTCAGCATACAGGACTGATAAGCTTTCCTTTGATTTGTTGACTCAGGGTTGCTGACACTTGGCATTGCAAAGAGCCTAATATATGTGGAAGATGGTATATATTCATTGGATAAACAGATCTTATTGATTAGCGCATTTGGGATCAAAATATGTTACAGTCAGGTAGAATGTTTGAGACCACCTAGCTGATGATTTTTATAGAGGAGATATACCAGGCTTGCTCCTGCCTGGAGACCTTTTCATGTTTTATTCCCTCTGCCTGGAATGTTCTTTGCCCAGAAATGCCTCCCTCCCTCTCCCTTCCTACATTTTTTACTCAAATATTACCTTTTCGGTGAGGCCTCCATTGGCCACCCAATCTGTGCAAGAAGCTTCTCAGATGGCCCCCAAAGATCCCCATCCCATGGGCTGTGTGCTCTTTTGTAATCCCCTCCCCTTGAGTGTGGGCAATACAGAGTGACTAACTTCTAAGGAATAGAATACAACAAGAGAGAGGACATGTCACTTCTGAGATTTTTTAACAAAGAACCTGTGGCTTCTTTCTTGCTTGCACTCTTATACTCTCTCACTTGCTCCCTCTGGTGAAGCCAGCTGCCCCATTGAGAGCTGGCCTATGGAGAGGCTGATGGGTCAAGGATGTGAGGAAGGCCTCTGCCCATCAGCCATTAAGAATCTGAGGCCCTCAGCCCCACAAGCTGCAAGAAACCAGATCTTTGCCAATGACCACGTGAGCGATCTTGGAAGTGGATCCTGCCCCCTTCCATCCCTGAGATGACTGCAGCTCTGGCCATCACCTTGATTACAGCCTTGTGAGACCCTGTGACCCTGGCTTAGCCAGTGAGACCCTAAGCCACAGGACCCTCACAGCTGGGCTGTGACTGGGTTTCTGAGCCATGGAAACTGTGATAACAAATGTTTTCTTTTTTAAGCTGCAGTTTGGGGTAATTTGTTATTCAGCAATAGGTAACTAATACACTATCAAAAACTGTGACATCTCACGCTCACGCTCGCACTTCCTATTCTCCACTTCCCAACTGTTCATTTTTTCTCCTTATCACTTATCACTATATAACATATATTTTTAACTTATATATTGTCTGTCTCCCCCTAGAGTATGTGAGTTCTATGAGGGCAGGTACTTTGGGCTAGAATTGCGCCTAGAATGGTGCTTGGCAAATACTCAGTGCTCGGTAAATACGTGCTGGATAAATGAAGGAGGAGACAAGAATGGGATAGATCACGCCTGCAGTTTGGGTGGTATTTGGAAAAGCAACCCCTGAATATGCTAACTGTACACATACCACTTGCCCTGCCCTACCACTGTGGTATTATCCTCAATATCCCAGCCACATCTCCAATACTAACCTTGACCTGGGCAAGCAGGGCCCTGTCCCAGCCCCCACACCTCGGGAGCACCTCATCTTGGAATGTCTTCCTCAAATTTGTCTAAGTCCCCTTCTGGTACCTGGGACTGGCCCGAGCCAGTTAGTGCCTCTGGTGGGTTGCCGCAAGCCCAGACCAGGTCCCGTGGAGTTCTGATCCTCATGGCTCTTCTTCAGGTGCCGTCCAACCCGCCCCCCAACAAGCACCACAGAGCCCTGCACACCCTAGGGGGCCCGAGCACTCCCTTCAGAAACATTACTAAGTGAAGCACTGTTAGTGAGAAGAATGTGTTGGCTGGGAGAATAATAATAATAAAGAAGGTTATAGATTTAAGGAGAACTAATAACATAGATTTTGGTTTAAAAAAATTAACTTTAAGGACGTTTTGGGGACAATGAGTACATTCGAACATGGAACAGATATTAGATAATGTTAAGGGAATTGCTCATTTCCTTAGATATGATAATACTAGGATTGTGTCGGAGAATGTCCTCATTCTTAGGAGATGAATGCTAATGTATTCAGGGGTGAAGTTTCATGATGTTAGTAACCTTTAAATGGTTTAGCAAAAAAGCTTAAAAATTAAACGTGTGCACACACAAACTTACACATATGTGTATATACATAAATAGAGATAAGCAAATACAGAAGAAATGTTAACAACTGTTAAATATAGATGGTGAGCATATGAGTGTTTATCACACTATTCTTTCCATCGTTAGGTGTGTTTGAAATCGCTGGTAATAAAGTCTGTTTAAACATATATTCATTTTCAAATACAAAGCTGGGCTTCAGAGGTGGAAGTGAGCTTCTTGCTCAGGACGGCGCAGCTCATCAGTGGCAGGGAGAACCTAGAAGTCCAGGCTCCCCAGTCCGTTTTCTTTCCATCACATCTGGAACATCCTCCCTTACATTTTTCCCAGCTCTGAAACAAAGCCTTCATCAAATTGATGAGCCAGGAAGGCCACAAAGGACATATTCCTCTGTCCCCAATTCATTGGGGGTCAGGAATTTTTATCAATTTCAAGCAGACCCACGGTTGATTGGTTTTCCTGGAGCCTATACACTTGTCATCATGAATGGGCCCCAAGTGATTTAAGCCACTTAACAACAACAAAAGAAGGATGTTTCTTCTGTTCTCATAATCTAAGCCTTTAAAAATAAGATAAGCCTTCCACAGGAATGCAGTTCACATACTTAAAACCTCTGCCAAGAGGTGCCTCTTGTCTCTGCCACTTTTTAATCTCTCTCTCTCTCTCTTTTTTTTTCTATTTTATTCCTGCCTCCAAGTCATCCAAATCCTAATGTAGCACAGGCTCTGGTTCTAAACAGTCTGTGTTCAAAACCCTGCTGTAACACTTAGTTAACATCTCTGTGCCTCGGTTTCATCATTTGTAAAATGAACACAATAATAGTGTGGTAAGCAGAATACTGGAACCCCAGAACCCGTGAATATGTTACCTTACCAAGAAAATGGACTTTGTGCATTTAAGGTTACAGACCTTGAGGTGAGAGATTATCCTACACTATCTGAGTGAACTCAGTATAATCACATGAGTCCCTAAAGCAAAGAGCTTTGGTGCCAAAGAGAAATATGCAATGACAGAAGAAGGACTTGCTGGGTAATTATGGAAAAGGACCTAAGTATCCCTGAAAATTGACTTTATCTGAGTTATTCACAGATATGTGAATCAGCCCTTCACAAACCTCAGAATTTTCTGGTAGCCACATTTTTAAAAAGTAAAAAGAAAAATGTAAACATAACTTTAATAATATATTTTATTTAGCCTAGTGTACCTAAAAATTATCATTTTAACACATTATCAGTACAAAATTATTAATGAGATATTTTATATTTTTTTGTACTCTTTTAGATTTTTGAGGCTTTTACACCTACAACTCATCTGAATTTGGACGAGTCACAGTCACATTTCAAGTGCTCACTAGCCATAGTGGCTAGTGGCTAGTGGCTACTGTATTGAACAGTGCAGCTCCCAGAGCATAAAAAAAAAGGGCCTCTGGGCTGAGAGACCAGGCATAGTTACAAGCAAAGGAAAGATACTGAGAAATGGGGGTTAAACAAACCTTAAATTCTAAGTTTTGACACCTGTTTCCCTACCATACCATCCCCCTCAGCCTTCTTTTCTCCACTGGCTTTCAAAACCCAGGTGGCCTAGCTTACACTCTTAAGGCAGTTCTGCAATATGAGCAGATAGCCAAGGATCACCAGATATTTGAGGAAAGTGTTTAATATACAATGTAATAAACAAATGCTCGGAGATAATTCTCTCTGTGTTCCTCACATTTCCGCATGTCTTTCAAGCAGAAGCACTGAGTGCTTTCCTAGGCTATCCTTCCAAGGATGTTCGTACAGAAGACAGTATTAAAAGATAGAGATAGTGTCTCTCACTGCAGCAAAGGGCAGGTTTGTTTGCTGTCCAGTGAACTTTCTCACTCTGGAGCAAAAGTCAGAAAAGTTTACTGTCCATTATAAAAGATTAGGGTTCCTCTCCTACAACAAAACCCCATGTACACGCAGGCATCACTCAGGCTTCTTGGTATTGCCCTGTGGGATGTGATGCTCAGGAATCTGATACAAATGCTGAAACTCCAGCTGCTGCTATTCCTGTGAGTAATAAAGTTTTTTTTTGTTTTTGTTTTTTTTTATCTCTGACCCAGGAGTCTCATTTCTTTTACCAGCATCCATACAACTGTAGTAGGTTAACTTAGCTTACAAGTGGGGTAGAGTCTTAGACTCTTCATAGTTCTTGACAAAAGACAAATAGGAAAAGACAATAGCAGCTTGAAGAAAACAGAAACTATAAAGGGATGTGAAAATATTTTTTAAAAATTAACTTGAATGTCCTCAGAGAGATTTAAAAAAATTATATCCATGAAATAAGAACGGAACACCATAGAAATAGAATAATCATAGAGGAAGAAAGAAATTTGGGGGATTAAAACTGTGATGGCAAAAATGTAAAACTCATCAGAAGATTTTAAAAATAAAGGTGAGGAAAACAGGGAGGAAAAATAAGAAAATTAGAGAATCCACCCAGGTTATACAATATCTAAATAATAGAAGCTTCAGAAAGAAAATAGGGGAAAAAAAATCGAGGGAAAAAAATCAACAAAGGGAATAACAAGTAAATTTGGGACACAAGTTTCCAAATTGAAAAGCTCACTGAATGCAAAGCCCAATGGATAAAAGTAGATCCACACCTAGGTACATCATCATGAAATTTCAGAGCACTGGCCCAAGGCGGGGAATACATCTTACCAGTTTTCAGGGAGACACAACAGTTGCCATATAAGGCCCAACTATTAGAATTGCTTTATATCTCTAAATATCCTCAGTGGAACTTAAAGGACAATAGAGAATTTGCCTTTAAAAATGTGAGAGACCTCTTACCCAACCAAACTATCAATTTAGTGTGAAGGTAGAATAGAAATATTTTTGAACATGCAAAGTCTCAAAAAGAGAGAAGTAAAAGGAATACCTGGGATTATGATGAAGAGAGATTCTCAAGATGATGATTGTTTACTAGGGTACAGAGCAATCACTCTGGAGTGGAACAGGTTGAAACATTCCATCTGGGAAAGATGTCTTCAAGAAGTTGAAATTGATAGAATATGTGATATATTTGAAAATTTTAAGATCACATTTAAACATTGTGAGAATATTTGGAGCTGAGGTTTGTGGAGGGCTCTTTTAGAACTTTCCGGTGACACCTGTTCACGTAACTATTCCAATTAATGATAAGCACATTGAAAATTAAGTAAATGATAAAGCAAGACAATCAGCAACATCTAGAAAGACAAAAAACATGTGCAAGGCAGGAAGAGTAAAAGTATATAGCATGGTTTAGTGGTGAACAGTATCTACATAGTCAATCATGTAAACACTGATTATTGATATAATTTACATTTGATGTAACAATTCTGAGAGAATAAAAAGATAGGAATTAGGCTTGTAGGATGGGAGTGATGCTGTGAAAAAATGTTAGATCTTGATTTTTTAGTTTTAGCCATTATGGAGAATGAAGAAGTAGCAATATAATGAGCATCTTACTTAGAAAGATGAAGGTAAATATCAAAAGAAAGAGTTACAATTGCTACATGTGTGTATTAGTCCATTTCTGTTGCTTATAATGGAATACTTGGAACTGGGTAATTTACAAAGAAATAAAATTTATTTCTTACAGTTCAGAGGCTGGGAAGTCCAAAGTCCAGGTAACACATCTAGTGAAGGCCTTCTACGGTGACACACAGTATTACACGGTGAATGGCTGAGCAAGAGAGAGCTAACCTCACTTGCTCTCCTTTTAAAGTGGCCAGAACCCTGCCCATTACCACTCATTAAAACATCAACGAATCAATCCATTCACAAGGGTAGAGTCCACACAATCTAATCACCTCTTAAAGGCCCCACCATTCAATTACCATAATAGGATTTCTTCCCCTTCCCACCCTCCTAACACTGTTACAATGGGGATTAGATTCCCAATACATGAACATTTGGGGGATACATTACACCCACAGCAATGTGGTTACCTCTGGGAGCTAGAATGGGCTGGGCATAGACAACTACTCTTAGCTTTGGTAATCAGCCTTGTGGGCTATTTAACTAACATTATATGCAGGTACAACTTCCATAAAACAAATATTAATTTAACAACAAAAACAAAAATAAAAAGATGCCATGCGTTGTATTTTGTTGCCTTTCTGCTACCCTGGCAGGTGGGCAGATGGCTTAAAAGGAGTGGTGAGCTGCAGAGAGCCTGGTGAGTCCTGTGGAGGCTTCCCCAGCAGCCTCAGGGCAGCAGCAGCAGCAGCCCAGTGTACCCCTTGTTCCTCTGAGAAGCCTCCTCAAAGAGGTGCCATGGCTGTGAGTAAGGCATTCAGACATTCACCTTCCAGGAGGGTCCCACAGGGAGGGATGGGGGAAGAACACAAAGAAGGGCTTTGTCTGAGTACAGGGAACAGTTCATTGGCAGAAATTGCCCTGAGATTGACTCCCCATTGCCTTAGCTCCTAACATCCTGGGAAAGAAGAGGTCATTCCATTTTTTCCTCTTAACTATTAAAAGACAGGGTGTTTGTCACTAGAAATGGAACAAAGTTATCTGGGTGTAATAATGGGAGCCATGGATTTTGGCTGTTTTCCCCTGCATGTGTTAGTTATCAGTTTCACCAACGAAAGGTCTAGGGGAAGTTCTACCAACTGCTCAGCAAACAAAATGCCTTGATGTAGACTCAGCTGTGGCTCCTGCTTATTGTCAGTTTCCAATGAGTAGGGGAGGGAAGATGCAGACAAATCACTACCAAACAGGTGGGTGCTTTGTAAATGCTCCTAATAACACACATGACAGGAGATGAGGGGCAAAAGATCTCACTCCCTGCTGCATTAATCAGAGAAGACCCCATGGCTGAGGTGGATTCAGAGGCAAACACAAGTTTTCCACAGGCAAAAATAGTGGGGGAAGAATGATCCTGCCAGTGAGAATAGCTGGAATAAAGATTCAGGAATTCAGAAAGACAAAATTCAACTGGAGCTCCAACTATGTGCCACTGTCAATATCAGCCTCATATGGAACTAAAGACCCAGTTCTCCCTTCTGTAGATCTGCTCAGGGTCACATGAGCCTGTGTCAAGACCAAGATTCACACCCAGGTGGGCCTGATGCAGGCTTTGCCACCATCCTGTGCTGCCTCTTATGCAGACATAACAAAGTGAAAGGGTATTCAGAAAATAATTTTGGGTTTCCCCCAAGCCAGGCCAGATAAAACTCAAGTGTAAGTAGTTTATTTTGAAGTTAATTACAGGAAATTTTGGTAAGGAAATGGGGAAATGAGACAGGGAAGGAAAAGGAGCTGATAAAGGTTCATCATTAAGCAAGCCGCGACTGTAGGTAACTGGAGCTGAATGCTGCTGGCAAATTCTGGGATCCAGTGTATGACCTGCACCTCAGGGTTATCCCTCTCCAGGGGATGAGGAAGCTGGGGTGGTTAATTATGTATTGCAGCCATTGATCAAAGGGTGCTGGGGGACATTAGTTCCCCAACACTTTAACCAGTCTGCATTATAGTTGACAGAGTAAGCTCTGCAGGCCAGAGAAAACCCCAGGCAAGGAAATGCAAGCACTGGAAGTAGGACAGATGCATACTGAAGTGGTAAGGGGAGAGGAGATGGATAGGGGACCAACCAAAGCTTCCGGAAGGCAGAGAATATCTCTGTTCCAGTTACCCCTGTATATCCACTGCCTGACACATGAAAAATGCTTAATAAATGTTTGTGGAAGAAAGGAAGAGAAGGAAAGAGGGAGGGAGAACAGAGGAAAAGCAGAATCAGAGCTACAACATTGCACATCCCTGGGGCACTAGAGAAGAGGACAGAAGGAAGAGCACGCACAAGTCTTGAATGATGTTATTCAGTACGCAATGGAAAGCTTGCAAAAGTTTCAGAGCAGGAACGTGACATGGTCAAAGCAGAATTTCAGGAAGGTAAATGTGGCACTCTTCTGTTCAGAAGTCAAGAAGGGTTTCATTTCTGGTAAGGATGGGGCAAAATGTAAAAGATTTGCATTGCTGCAGAACATTTTGAAGTTATCTCAATTGCTCACAAAGAAGGTCAGCTGCTGAATATCACCACCTTTGCACCTATTTCTTATTCCTGGTGCAAAGAGAAGCACTTACCAAGAGCTTTGGGAATGTGAAGACAGATTGGCAGGGCCCTCTGAGGCCAGCCAGCCTCCCTGAGCTGCCTAGACCAAGAAGGGGGCAAGGAGGAGCAGGCCCTGGATGGGCCAAGGGTCTTCTCTGGCCTCATAGCTGTTGCACCTCACAGGCACACTGTTCCCCGCAGTGTGCAAAAGTGGAACAGTAGAAAACAGGAAGATGAAACTTCGGTAAATATTGGGGAGACAGAGTCTACATGGGGGTTGACTATTTTATATCACCTCCCCAATAGACGAAAAACTCAGAGCCCCCTGATGAATTACAAGTCACAAATCCCTTTCCCACAATTCAGAAGTCCCAAAACTCTAAACACTGATTTACCTTCATAAATTTATACAAACTTCTTTGACATCAAAAATTGACCTTGCTGAGAGTTCATTCATAGTCCTTTTTACTCTGATTTTGGGTGAATATTTACTCATTTTCCTCTAGAAAAATTTGCTACTTTGAATTCCAAAACATATTGGCCTCCAAAGATTGGACAAGAATTGTGGACCTCTGCTTAAAAATGGATTATTGCCTCTTAATTGAACCATATCTCCATGAGAGAGCTATTCCTGCCTGTAGGCCTGCCCTTTGGGGTCAGAGATTATCCGACACAGACTATCCACTAGGGATGAATCAAAGGTACACTCTTTGGGTCCTGTGACTGAGGATGCCCATGCCTCCAGTGCCTTAAGCTGGCTCCAAAGGGAACAGTGAGCTGTCATCAACCAGATAGCCCCACAGCCAGGTAGATCTGGGCACCAGCTCTAATTTGTGGAACATTAGAGCCTGATCAACTTCTCACATAAAGCTTTTCTATTTACTAGAAATGCACATTTCCCAGAAGAGCACAAGATGAATCCAGAAACTCCCCTATTAAATCAATTTAACCAACTTTTTTTTCCATCCCAAACCAACCCAAACAAATGAAAAGTAACTGGGGAAAATGTTTGCAACATGATTAATCCTGTGAGCTGATGATGCCTGGGCACTAGATAACCTGGGATCAGGTCCCAGATTTGTCCTTTCTTAGCTGTGTGACCTTAGACAAGTCACTTAACCTCTCTAAGCCTCAGTTTCCCCATACGCAAAATAGGCATTGTAATAATATTTTCCTCATAGGGTTAGTGTGAGAACTGAGAACACATGTAAGTCTCCTAAAAAAGTACCTTGCATGTAAGTGCTCACTGAATGTTAGCTTTTATTGTTATTAAAAGAATTCTTAAATATCATAAGAAAAATATGAATACTGAGAGAAAAAATGGGCAAAAGACAAGTATAAGCAACTTAGAAACGAAGAATAAACAATGACCAAAAAAATCTGTGGAAGAAAGTTCAGCCCCACTAGTATCAAAAAATTCAAATTAAAACAACTTGTTACCATGTCCGCCTATCAAATTGGCACAGATTAAATCACCCATACTATGGTAAAACACATCATAATGCCATAAGCAGGCCCAAAAAATTTAATTGTGTAAAATACAATGGTCACATGATTGTGAGGCTCATGAAATTATCCTGAGAGCCTGCTGCAGAGGACTGATCCCAAATTGTCACATTGCAGGATTTTACTGAACTTACTACTATGGCTTGAAAATCAACACTTTTTCTGAAGGGCAATTCACCACTGTGTAACAGTGACCTTAAAAAGCTTCTTAACCCAATGATGATTCTATATCTAGCAATTTATTCTTAAGGAAATAATCAAAAGTCACACCAAGATTTATGACTAAGGATTCTAACCCCAGCATTATTTAATAATCGAAGATTTGAAATAGCCTAAATGTTCAAAAATAGGACCTTGTTTAAATGAGTAACAGCACATTTATTAAGTCAAATGGGATTCTATGAGATTGTTTAAATTTATGTTTTCAATGAATATTTAGAAGCATGGGGAAATATCATTAAACATAATTAGGATCTATCTATCTACATGTCTATCTACATATTACATATTAATAGAAAAGTGTTGTCCTAATCTGTGTGCATATATGTGTGTGCATTTACATTTGTATGTGGAAGGAAATACAATAAAATTATCAACAAAATTATTATAGTTTTAAGTAGTGATATTATTGGAATTTTTATATTCTTTCTTACCTTTTTCTCATTTGCTGAGTTTTCTCTGATAAAGTATATTACTTCTATAACCGGAAATAATAAAAATTGCTATGAAACAATCTTAACAACACCAAAAGGCAAATGTTTACTCACTGCCATGTGCAGGGCACTGTGACAGGTGCAGCCCAGCAAAGACACTATTCCTACACTAGCAAGAAAACAGGAACCCCATTTCTCAAGGAGAACTAGTTTCTTTTTCCAATAGCTCTCATTAGTGGGCTAGCAGGTTTCACAAAGCGTGATCCCCTACCAGCCAGCATTGGAATCTCCTGAGGTACTTGTGAAATGTAGACTCCTGGGCCCACATCTAGACCTGTTGAATCAGATTCTCCAGGGGCAAGGCCCAGGAATCTGCATTTTTATCATGATTCTCAGGTAATTCTGATATATAACGATGTTGGAGCAAAGAGTATTCTCTTTGCTCCAACATAAAGATGGGGAACCATCTAAGTTACGTCTAAGTCCAAAGGAAGCAGGCAGAGAGGGGAAAAAGGGGGTCTTAAAGAGACTAAGACTGAATAAACAGGGTTCTTACTTCCAAAAAGACGGCAGAGCCTTCATACACAAAAGAAAGATCCTTTATAGGACATGTGACATAGTATCCTCAGGACTACAGATTTCTTCCATGTGTGGTGACCATGTAGGGATCTGAGGTCTAACTTCTGTTCCAGCCACCTCGATTGAGGGTGGTCAGGGCATACTTTGCTCTTTTTATAGAGATCAGAGAGCCAGGAAGAGAAAGCACCTGGTGTAGCATTAGGCTCTTTATCAGCACCTTGAGATTGAAACCCACGATCCGAAGGTGGGAATTCACTTGGATCAGGTATCTCATGGCAGTTAGACAAACGTGGAGTTTTTATTTGTTAGGAAACGCAATTTCAAAAACAAGATTGCATCCTTTACGGAAAAAAATGGTTGTCTTCTTTAATATTTGAGGATACTATGTACCTAAAATGCAACAGGGCAGGAGGAAACTTCCGAGGATTTTTATTATCTGGATTCTGATGATGGTTTCACAGGTGTATACACATAGGTCAAATTCATCAAAAATCTCTTAGCAATGAAAGCTTTGTCGGAATTACATTGCCTCCGAAGGTGATCCTGTTTAAAAGAAAAATACTTATTAGGATATAGGCTTTCTGTTCAGTTTGTCAGGAAGTCAGTACAGTTGTCTCTTGTTATCTGTGGGGGATTAGTTCTAGGACCTCCTGGATATCAAAATCCTCAGATGCTCAAGTCCCTGATATAAAATTGCATAGTATTTGCATATAACATACACACATCCCCCTGTATACTTTAAATCATCTCTAGATTATTTATAATACCTAATACAATGTAAATGCTATCTAAATAGTTGTTACACTGTATTTATTTGTATTATTTTTTATTATTGTATTGTTACTTTTATTGGTTCCCCCCCCCCGAATATTTTAAATACACAGTTGGTTGAATCCACTGATGCAGAACTAGTGGATACGGAGGGCCCATTGTGTATATCCATTTGGTAACCATAGGAGAGAATAGATATAATACAGAGAAAGATAAAACAGAGCATTCAAGGAATTTCTTCTCTTGTGGGCTTCCAGTCAGACACCCCAACCAAGCACTGTGCTCACTGGGATAAGTGTTCTAATGGGGTAATCACAAAAGGCATTTGCTTAGCCAATCCCTCCCCACAGTGCTCGGCATTTCACTGCAGCCTCACTCCTAGAACTGACACTCAGTGTAAACACTTAATATCTTTGTGTCCATAACAGTGATAATGTCACAAGAATTGCAAGGGCAAAAGGCCTTTAGTGAACTGGCAAGTAGAGATCAATAGGTCTATACGAGGAAGATGTGTTCAATGTGGAGTCTGAATATATGAAAATAATATTAAGTCCACCTTATCTTTAAAAATAAGAGAAAAGTCAAATAAATGAGGCCCATACTTGCAATATCATGAGTATTAACATAGTTTTTACTAAGCAGATTTATGAGATTTATGGTAGCAAACATACCCACCCTATTTGTGTGTGGAGAATAGGATTCTGGAAAAATGTGATAGGTGCAAAGGCAAGTTGCTACTCTGGTGCTGTGACAGCATTGAAAAGGAGAAAAATGACTTGATTGTCAAAAACTGACAAGAGAGGCCAACAGAAACCAAGAGCCTTGGCTATTCTAACTCAGTTTGTTTTTTGAGCTCAGTAGAGAATGACACATGTGCTAGATGTATTTCATTTTTCCTTCCAGATCCACTCTCCACCCTTCTCCGTACTGATCCGGGCCATCTATGAACTGTTTATAAGGCTGAGTTGCCGAGGAGCATAGGGGTGAGCTGCGGTGGATGCTTTTTGTTCACCCTTCCAGATCCACTGTCTACCCTACTCTGTTGATGGACATTTATGGACTATGGACTTCTTTGTCCTCTGGCTTCTGTTTAGGGAGCCAAGGAGATGCACTGGCCAAGATTGCTGGAAAAGAGGAGTGTGAGGGTGGGGCATTGACTCCCCCTGCTCCCTCCCTGCAGGGCTGTGAGTCCCAGAGGCTGTTCCTCCATCTAAGCCAAGTTCCTGTGGAGCAGGCAGCTCTCCATAGCTCCTGGGTCCAGTAACATTCCCTCTCCTTCCCACTGAAGGGTGGAAATAGCATTCCATGGTTAGCAAACACCATTCCTTGCTGCTTTCGTCCCTTCACTAAACTCTCCTCAATTTCCCCCATTTGACTGTGTCACATGTTTCTGATGGGGACCCTAACTGAAGGTTGCTGTTTAGAGAAAATTTTCTCAGTATTGTTAACTTCTCTGCTCTTCATACTCCTCAGTTAGCTCAGCTTTTGTCTGGAAAAGAGCCTAGCAGGGCTTTGCTCTGTATGCTGTTGGGATGGTCATTTTCCTAGTGTGATTACTAAGAGTTGGAGCCAGCTAATGGGATATTAACTTCATTTAGGAAGGTTGGAGTGGACACTGTCAACCTGCCAGCCAATTCACTTGAGGGACACCCCACTAACCTCCCTCTGAGAGCCTGGGTCTTTCTGAATTGGACAGCATCTGGACTTTACATCTGCTGCTAAGTGCAAGGTATGGAAAAGGCTTCCCTTCTTCAGATTCTTTGCCTTTTTACTAAAGCCACATCTCTATCCAATTGATTATAGCAATGTTACTCAAAGAGCAGTCTGGGGACCACACATAAGGAGCTTGCACCAGAATAAATCAACTACATCAACTGATGGACTTCTCCCCCTCCCCCTCACCGGCCCCCCACCTCCACCCAACAAGACTTTCTTGGTGAAGGAAACAGTGTGTTGATTTACATTCTTGTAGAGGGTTAGGAATCTTGATTCTCATTTGATTTTTAGAATAGGGTTTTTAGGTGATGCATGTATGGGACAAAAGTCCTTGGTTAAGGGACAAAAGTCCACAGCCAGCGGGCAATGGCCCATCTACTCAATTCCAATCACTGTTTAGGTATGGGATTGTATACTTTAATGATTTTAGAGCTAACAGGTGGTTGACATACTGATCCTGTTAAGAGATTTTAAAGAATTGCAGGGAAAAATATGAAAAAATGCTTGCTAAGGGCAAGCTGTTTGTTGATGGAAACTTTAGAGACAATTATATGTAGATTTAATCTTTACAATGCAACTGTTGCTTAAATCATTTAAGGAGAGGTTATATTTTGGGTTAGATAACGATTGCAGTTTGATCAACTTAGCTTTTCACAAATTGTACTTTGGAATGTCATGTTGTTAATTTTACTGATGTTAATAGTTTCCATTGTTTAAGCTATGCTTAGCCATAGATAACTTTTGTCACATTGCCCGTGTCTTTGTGTCCTTTTGAAATGATTGAATCAACTGATTTTTCTTGTGAAACTTCCCTGTGTTTACAAAAAAAAAAACAAACAAAAAAACCCAGAAGCTAGCTTTGAATCAGGGCTGTACCCAGTTTTCTCTTTCTAACAGAGAAGTTGCTGAGGTACAGTCCCTTTGGGCTTCTCATTGCATTCATGTTGCCTTGAGTAATCCTTTTTTGTGTCTCCATTACACAGTGAGAAGTATAATGCATTCGCACAAAAGCTCTTTCTCCAATCACAGATGGAGAACAAACATTTCTCAGACTTGTATTTGGGTACTTGGAGCAGCACTGAATTAAAGCACAGGTACAATGAAATCAGGCCTGAGCAGTAAACTAGGTCAACATTTCCCATGCTATGCTCCATGGCATCTAATCTTATAAGACACCCTGTCTATTAAGATTGGGAGATACTTAGAGATTCACAAAGCATATGACCATGTTAATGACTCTGGTAAGTCCTGCAGTGAAAGAATTCACCTATTTAGCATAGAATTTCCCATACTTGTTTGAAATGATTTTGCCATCTCATCACTATCACCACTTGTGAAACTGGTGTTCGTTTTATGAAACATCCTTTGGGAAATGCTCAGCCAGTGATCTCTAGAGTTTCTTGGGAAGATATTTATCTTCTCAGGGCCCCTGTAAACTATTAACTAATGTCTAATACCTGAATAGTGCTAAGCATTTTCACACACATTTCCTCAATGAGTCTCGTGGTTACTCTGTGAGAAATGCGGCAGGAATCATAAATCCCAGTCTACACAGGAGTAATTGGAGGAAAAGACAGATGACATTACTTGCTCAAAGTCACACAGCTTGTGGAAGGTGAAGCTAGAATTTGATACCCAGGTCTTCAAACTCTAAAATCTGTATTTCCTACTGCACTGCATTGAATCTTTAAGCTGGAAGAAATCTTAGAGAACAATACATCTAATCAGGAGAATAATACTCAATGCTAATCCAGTACTGATACATTTAATTTATAGCTGATGTTTAAACCTGTTTTAAGAGGTGTGATGTCTAAATCTGTCTCTTTACATCATTTCTGCCCCTTTTTATGGTCAAGTAGAGATTTCCAATGTGAAATCACTCACAATCCCAGAGAATAGGTCACATTCTCCTTCTAAAGTGAAGCAAAAGATCAGGACTGAGTATCACAGACGCTGGACCTCTCGGTTTGTTCACAGAACAAGACCTACGATGTGGAGAGAGAGCGAAGGCACTCTGCATGAGTATTCTATATCTCTGAGGCAAGAAATAGGAGTGTGAGATTTAACAGTACTTAGCTAAAGTTATTAGGTCAGAATCTGTCTCCCTTTGCATGGTCAACTAAAAGAAAATGAAAGAAGTGTGATTATTTTTGCATTTTTAAAAAGAAAGGCTACAAAATAATCTGATCAGGATGTTCTCCACTCTCTCTGTGTGTGTTTCTAACCAGGTTTTAATCTAATGATTCATTCATTCACTCATTTGTTCATTTAGTAAATTTTTCTTGCATACTTACTCTGGGCCAGGCAATGTGCTAGGAGCTGAGCAAACAGAATGAATAAAATTCATTTCTCACTCAAGTCAAATATGAGTCATCATTACCATCAACAAACATGTCTGAGCATCTTGTGTGGAAGGTGCTGGTACTGGGCACTTCGGGAACCTGTAACGAGGTATGACATAGTAGCATTCTTGCCCTCCAAGGGTTCAGACTCCTTGAGGAGACAGCCGTGCCCATAAGAGGCTAACTGACATTATGCAATACTAAGTGTCGGTTGAGTGGTATAAAAAGTAAGTGCAACCAACATTCCAGGGACAGGGAGATCACTCTTGGTCCAGGCAGGTGGGGAAGCTGTCAGAGTGGCATAATTGTGGTCAAAGCTAATAATAACTCTATCATAAACCACAGCATCACAAGGGAGACAGAATAACTTATTTGAGAGAATGAAATCTTTTTGGTTTAAATTGACCTCATGGAAATAAAGCTGGCATTTAAAGAGTTTTTGCTTTCATTTATGTCATGACAGTCCATTCATTGTGGGTGACTAGTCCCCGAAATAAGCAACTTGGTCTCTCCAGGCTGGAGTAACGTTGAATCAGAGAGATGAAAGTTCATTATTCTTTTGAAAGTTATTCAACATTAATTGTGTTTGTCACCGTTTAAATAAGCAAAATTACCCTAAACTGAATGGTTTAGATTACACTGTTATTTCTGACAGGCTTTCTCATTTAATTACTATGTGCTGGCTCTCTGGTTATAAGGAGGACTTATGAATTTTCTCCCTGTCACTGAAAATGATGGCCTGTCCTGTACTGAAAAAATACTTGGCTTCTCCTTTTTTATTTTCTCATCTTCAAAAAAGGTGTCAAAAGCTAATCTACTCTCCAGTAAGTTATGAAGAACTTAGAAATGAAAATGTCATTGACAATGCAGATATTTCTACCTTTTTATTTTAAAAGTTTAGCTATAATAACCTATCAGTCTTAGAAAAATTATGATAATTTGATACAAAATCTTATGCTTATGTGGTTACATTCTGTATTAGTCCGTTTCTGTTGCTTATAACAAAATACTTGCAACTGTGTAATTTATAAGAAAACGAAATGTGTTGCTTACAGTTTTAGAGGCTGGGAAGTCCAAAGTCCAGGGAACACATCTGGTGAAGATCTTCCTAGGTGGTGGCTTCACAGCAATGCAGAGTGTCTTATGGCAGAAAATGGCAGAGCAGAGAGAGAGAGAGAGACAGCTCCTCACATGCTCTCCTTTTAAAGCCCTCAGAACCCATGACCACCATTATTAATCCATTCATTAGGGCATGGTCATCAGAATCTAATCACCTCTTCAAGGCCCCACCTTTCAACTGTCATAATAGGATTTCTCACCCTCAGCAGTTACAGTGGGGATTAAGTTTTGGGGTACAATCAATCCAAAGTACATTCTAAATAGAAAATAAGATCTACTTTTAGTGAGGGTTTTAAATTCTATTTATTTTAAATTCTTAGAACCATGCAGAGCTAATATATGACTCTATTTCACTTCAACTTCAACAAAATAAGCTTCCAAATTTGAGAAACTGGATAAAATGTGTCTCAACCCCACCTTGAATTCTCATAGAGATTACCACTGGGTTTGGCCATAGATAAGATACACTGGTGGTTTCCTAACTTCCAACAAGGAAAACAAAAAGTCTTGGTGAAATAATTTTTTTACATTTTTTTTTTCTTAAAAAATCCCAGAGTTAATAAGAAGTGAGGACTTAATCTGCAAAAATACAGAAAGCAAAATCACTAGGAGGTAAATAGCAAACAAAGCTATTTTGACCCCAATAGCATTTTCTGAACCTGAAGAAATATACAAAACTGAGGAGCTGTTTTAGTGGCCTCATGAAGCAAGTAGGAAGAAGCAAAGCCTGGGGCCCACCATGGTGGAGAGTCCCACTCTTCCCCACATATATTGAACTGGGGCTCAAAGGCCTATACCCTCAGTGAAATTGTAAGCCTAAAATAAACCAGCACTTGCATGGATTTTGCAGCCCAGGTTTATGTCACCTGGATGGTCCGAGAACCTCAAGCCTTGAACTTGGACTGAGCAGGTCCCTTACTGGTAATTCTCCAGGCACAAATAAAAACAGTCTTCAGAGAACAGTTCTGTAATCTTAGACATCAATCATTCCTAAATTATTTTTCAAATATAATTACCAGCTCATGGTCAAATATGACCAGTTGCACAAATAAGACATGTAAGTGTGAACCACAGAAATAACAGACAATAGAACCAGACCACAGAGACTTCAAACATTACATTTATAAGATACAGACTATATCTGTTTTTATTATGTTTAAAAAATAAACATAAATCAATTATAAATAAGAAAATTCAAAGAGACCAAAAACATCACCCAATTTTTGCAAAAACAAACAAACAAAATGCTTTCAAACAGTTCCAAACATATCCCAGCAGAGCTGTACCTTCACAGATTGAGAAATCTGCACAAATTGATCCATTTATGAGCCTGGATAGTCCAAGTACAAAGTGGCCAGATGAGTGCCTCCCCACCCCACTTCTGGCTGTAAGAAAGTAAGAAACAAAAAATCCTGCCCGCTTTCATAGCATATGAAAGTTTTGCCATAACTCCTCCAGTTCTGCATCACTCGATGTGGTAGATGCTATTATGTGCTGCTAGGACCTCCCTTCAGGAATAGGCTTATTCCCATAGGGAGTCCTGAAAAATGCCTTTGGCTGTCCACCCCCACTCAGCTGAAGAGAGTCCCCTGGCCAAGGTCACACAAACTTCCTTTGGTGACCAGTGTCCAATGACTGATCAATACTGGATATAAAGTCCTGACCAAGTCCCTGCCATCTCATCCCAAGTTGGGACAGCTCTGAAAGTTATTCCATCCTCAGACTCCCTATGAGGTCATCTGACTGCTCCAGTGCTCAAGCATTCCATCGGATGATAAGCTGTGGCTGCTGCTTGGGCACTTTGGCTCCTTGTGTCAAAGGACAGGCAGGCATAGAGAGGAACCACTATCTTGGCAGGGCTAATCGACCCCTGCTGATATATAGTGAGACACAGAGGAATATACTCAGCATCTGGGTAATTCGTTTGGGTGCCTTCTTGTATTTCCTTCCTTAATTTTAACAGTGAATGGATGAATGCCACAACCCAGCTTGAGAAGGGCATGGGGACAGGTACTCAGACCCTTCAGAGTCTAGGTCACAGGCCCATGTTAGCCACTGAGTCCAGCAGAGGTGTCAGCTGAATGTGAGGGAAATCCAGAATGGAGATGAAAAGGAGTGAAATGACAAGTATCCTTGAGACCAATTGCAGCTGCAAGGGCTGTAGTTCATGCCATTAACCTTCCTCTCCTGTTTCCCCCAGGAAGAGAGACTCACTGGAATCCTGGAGGAGCTGCTCCCAGTATCTATTCAAAGCAATGGGTCTGAGTAGCACAATGGGTGGACTATGATGGATGGTCATGGGCAGCCTCAGTCACCCTTCAGGAAGGAGACACTTAATCCCCAACTGCTGGGATAGCCCTGAGCAGTCAGTACCTACAATACCTGCCTCAGCTGAAGGGAGCCACCTAGCCTAAGGTGTCACCTCCCTCCTGCGTGGCCCAGATGCAATGACTAATCAACATGGGGATCTAACACTTCCTTTCCCCACTCCATGTGGGACACCTCTGAAGATGATTCTGCCTTCAGAACTCCCTGTTGGGTTGACTGTGTCTTCCATTGAGATATCCAGCGTTGAAGTTCAACTTCTCCCTGTGCCCAGTTCTGCTTCTCTTTTCTTCCACAGGTTCTATCCCAACAGCACTCCTTCATAAACCTCCTGCACACTGTTCAAGTCTGTGACCCAGGAGACCCAGCCTGGGACACTCAAGTCTTTGTTGACTTGAGCCTCTGTACCTTATTGGAGTCCAGACATTTCTTCTTCAGAGATCATCTAAATGTAAGAACTTTATCTAAGTGACAGGAAATCTTCTTTGTTCCTTCTTCCAATCTAGACAACCTTTCAGGAAATTTCTTAGGAATCCCTCTGCAAGGAGCATCAAGACTTAACATACTGTCTACCAAACTCATTCCCCAGTTCTTCGCATATTTGACAATGACTTCAGGAAAGCCAGCAAAGTATGGATTCTGAGGAGAAAGCTCATGGCCTATCCTCATGCACAACTGAAAACACTCAATTGATTCAAAAATTTGCATTTTAGCTTTCTGAAGAACCCAGGTTATTTCTCTTAATGACATTGGGCTTCTCTAATTCAAGTAGTATCTACAACTGGGTGGAAATTGTAGTAATAGCTCTAAAATAGTGACTTGAGAGACAAACTGCTGGTTGTCCTGTGGAGAGTTCCAGATCTGGTGCCCTCGGGAAAGACCACTGTCTGATCAAGTCACTTTAATTAAAATCACTAAGTGACTAAGAGTCACTTACTATGGGGGTTGGTAGAGGCAAAGTTTCATTCTTTGCCCTAATCCTACCCCATCCCCCAAACCATTACAAGTATACTGATTAAATTAGCATGTATTCCAGGACAAGCACACATCCTCATCATTGGGAGGTTAATATAATTTAGCAGAAACCTCAGCTGTGGCAGCCATTTTAATATTTAATCCATTAGCACTTGTCCCCTCCAGATCAATCCAAATGCAATTTCCTGGCATTAGGTTCTTTGTTGGTTTTGCAAATGTCTTATTTTTGTGACAAACACTAGATCCAGGAACATCTATTTGTAATGTGATAAATAGACACACAGAAACAGAGCTGGGTTATTTTTTGGGTTTGTGGGGTAGAGGTAGAAGAGCATTGGGGAAGTTTGACTATGGCCTGTTTTACTGGTTTCCACAACACACAGGTATTTAGAGTTATGAGGTCCCTTGATGGATTTATTTACCTTCAGATGCTGTTTATTGGTCTGGGGAGAAATGAATTAAAAAGAGAAGAGGGAACTAGGAAATTAAAGCCTTTGGGGGAAGACAACCAATGGTGAAATTTAACCACGCCATCATTAAAATTAAATAGGATTCTGAATGTTCCTCTGCAAATTTGTTGGAATCCAGAGCCCTGGGGAAAGAGACTTGCCCTGGTCTGCCAATGGAAGGAAGAAGTATGCATATGATTCCCCCGCAATTAATGTAAAAGTCTATAAAGGTTTTAAATGTTCAAAGTGTTTAATTCGCTCTCTTGACAGATCCGAAGCAACACAATTTTCTCAAATTCAGGCCACAGAGTCTGCGTAAGGAAAATGAAATAAATGGTCAGACTCCCTCAGCTGTTTGGAATCTTGCTGAGCATGACCTAGCCTGTTTGATGTAAATATGTTAACTGCGCATGTGCACCCAGGTGTTCCTTGGCTATTGTCTGATGTAGATACATTAACTTCACACGTTCCTCCGGATCTGCTGTATGCTGCTGCTGAGGAGGCTGGGGGCTGAGCTTGCATCAGAATAAAGCATGTCAATCTTGCCAATGGTTCCAGGATCTTTTCCAATTACCTAGTTCGCGACCTGAAGGTGAGGGGTCTGTAACCCAGTCTGCATGGCATAGGAGGGGTCTATGACCCATTGTGGGTAAAGTGAAAGTAAATGGTCAAGATCCCTCAGATGTTCTGAATCTTGCCGAGCATGACCTAGCCTTTTTGTAGATGTTAACTGAGCACATGCACCTAGGTGTTCCTGGGTTGTCTGACTTGCACCCAGATTCCTGGGTTATCAGACTTGAGTATAAAGGATGAATGGCTCTGATCCACAGTGCCCCTGACTCCCGAGATGCCCCAGGGGGGCCACGGGGAGGCTGCTACTATTGCTGGAGGCTGTTGCTACAAGCTGTTGCTGCCAGTGTCCCCAGGATGCCATGGGAAGCCACCGCTGCTGCTGGATCTGCTGGAGGCCGCTGTAAGCTGCTGCTGTTGAGGAGGCTGAGGACTGAGACTGTGTCAGAATAAAGCATGTCAACTTTGCTAATGGCTCCCAGGATCTTTTCCAATTACCTAGCTAGTGACCTGTATATGAGAGGTCTGGTGACCTGGCCAGCATGTGAGGGGTCTGTGACCCAGCCTGGCATGTGAGGGGTCTATGGCCCAGTCTGTACAACAGGTTTGAAGGGTCTGTGGCCCAGCCCAACAGGCCGTTTGAGAAGCAGTTGTCAGTGGGTCCTGTATTTAGTGGGATTGTTCTCCTTCCTCTCTCCACACAGCATGCTCAGTGTGGCCCCATCCTGCCCCAGCTCTGGAGCTGAGAGTCCAGTCCTTTCTGGCTGTAGCCTGCTCACATCGGCAGATCTGCCCCTCTGCACGTAGGGGCAGGAAAAGGAGGGGACTTGGGAGTGAGAATAAACTACAGAGCTGGAGAGATGTACCACTCGCCCCTTTGCTTATTTTATCTCGTGGTTGATTTTTTCTTTCGTGAGAGGGGAAGGGAACCAAGAGAAGGAGAGATTGAAGGTGAGAAGGAAATTGTCCAGCCCCAGCAGCATGTGTCTGAGAAGCCATGCTGATTTGAATGTTTGTAACTCAGGCAAGGCTTTCGATGATATTCATGTTGTGCATAAGAGAACTGGGTTGATGAGCTGAAAATTAGTTTCCATTTTGACTTTGCCCAGAATACCAAAACATTCACTTTCTCTTGATATAAGACAGGGTTGAGAGGACTTTCGATCTGTCAATGTTTATAAGCTGCTTGGGATCCTTACAGAATGAGATGAAATAAAGTTTTGTTATCCTTGATAGCTGTTGTTTAGAAATGTTCTTGGGACTCTGAGGGCTTGGGTGTTTGTTAGCCATAAAACTCCAAAGAATAATGTAAAACTGGCCTGCATTGGATAAGAGAGAAGTTTGCTTTTTGCTTTGGAGATGAAGGGAGAAAACAAGAAGAGAATAACGGAAGGACTGCAAGGAGGAGGTAGAGAACGTGGAGGTGAGCACCCAGCGAGGGCCCTGGTGGTGAGATGGCCCAGCCATGGGGTGGCCAAGGCCATGGCGGTGGGGTGGCCAAGGCCATGGCGGTGGAGTGGCCAGGCTGGTCTTCCACACCAGGTTCTAACTTGCTATAGCACAAGACTCCATTTCTGCTCCAAAATCATCCATGAAGATTCTTCTGTTCATATTTTCTTTTTGGTGGAACTCAGAAAAGGGGCTGGTTTTCATAGTGTGGTACAGCTCCCAGCTAACAAGCACAGGAGGAGGACCTCATGATAAGGTGGGCTCCCAGGAATTCATGGGATTCATGGGCTCCCACCAGCTGTGGATCTGGGAGAGTGAGGTTGAGTTAATTTGATCTAGATCTCTACGGGGCAGGGACTCACTAGATAACTTCCAGATAATATAGATGAAAGAAAATAAAATACCATTTGGTAAAATCTACATGCTCCCCCCAAAATAGGATCCAGAACACTCAGGACCACTTTCTTCCTCTTCTGATACTTTTGGGTCTGCATCAACATCAGTGCCAGGCTCTACCTGGCACATGGTAAAAGGATACTGACCCCAAGTGAGGGTGGGTATGTAAATAAGTGAATACCATACAAGAAGGTGATAGAGTAGAGCCATGAGAAAAAGGTAGTGTTGGTAGATAGAAAAGAAGATCTTTGGGGAATGCAGGTCCCGCCTCATTAGGTGTAAAGAGTTCACTGCAGTGACATCTGCCCGGAAACCTTCACCTTGAGGGGCCAACTCTCCTTTGCACGGATTTTGTTAAGAACCTGTGTTTGAAAGTCCCCTTTCTGGGGTACTGCAACTTTCTAAATGTTTCCCTCCAGGACTCTGTCTTTTAAAAAATCCCTTCCACAGAAAAAAATTTAAACGAAAAAAAAAAAAAAACTATGTGACTCGGGTTGCCATATCAAGGTGAAAAATAAAAGAAATATAGAAAGTGATTTCAAAGTCTGTTAGTGCCTTCTTCAAATGGCACCTGTTGCTATAGGTGCAGGACTTCTGGGGGAATCAGAGGTGATTTCTTCCTGGTTAGGTGGGTCCACATACAGCTTGGGCCACACTGATGTGTCCTGGAGAGTCTTACTGTTAAGGGAAATTCTGCACTAGGGAACATGGATATATAAGATTTTTTTCTTTCTGTTCTAGTATCTTGCATACTTTTGCTTTAGAAGATGTTTGGCATAATTTTTTTTTAAATGACTTGTGTGCTGTGATGACAAGACAGGATTTAAAGTCAAGAGTCTTGGATTTGAATCTTGGCTTTTTTACAAATTCATTGTGCTAACTCATGCAAACCATCATTTTGCAAAGTCTCAATTTCTTCATCTGTAAAATGGGCTGCTGATAACATCTGACATTTAAAAAAAGCCTTTCTCAGACTCAATGCAAAGTGTCATGCAATTGGCAGTCTTTAAAATCAAGCTTCTCAGAGCTTCCGGAGAGTAGTTTGTTTGCTTGTTACTTACATAATTCTCTCTGATTCTAACCTTTTTGAACCCTTTCTGTGCTCCACATACTGTTCCCAGTGCTCGTTGATTGTCTTGATGATTTTCACCACCACCCTATGAAGTTAGCACTATTGTCACCCCATTTTACAACTAGGGACACTGAGGCTTGAGAGGTCAAGCAGTTGCCTATGACTGCCCAGCTAGAAACCTGGACAGCCTGACCCAGAGCCCACAACTTGGAGGCTCCTCCAGAAAGTGGCCATATGGTTCTGTCTGGAGTTTCCACCTAAAGCTCTTCTCACCTTCCACCTCCCACCTGGAAAGACAGACAGAAGTTGCTTAGCGCCATCCAACCACTTACATTTGCCATGTCACCAGCATCTCTACTTTCAGAAATCTCTGAGTGGCATCATTGCAGGTCCTTGGCAAACAGATATGCTGCAGAATCCATGAGCTTCCTCCAGTGATGAATGGTGCCATCGGTCTTTCTGTGCTCAGAGCTGGTGGACTCATGCTGATTAGACAAGGATGATGAGCTGCTTGGCTCCTCCCCAGCTCATGGGCACTAGCCACTTCTCATACCTAATTGGAGCCTGTAGTAGTAATACAGCCCAGGCTCTCTAAGACCACACGTAGCCACTCACTGCCAAATGATGAAAAACCCTCTGACCTGCCTCCTGATTGTTTTCAATCTAAAAGGTACTTTGGGGACAACTGAAAATCTCCTAAGTGCTTGTCTGAGTGATTTTGGCAGCTTCTCTCAAAGTGCTCTGGCTCTCAGCACAACCACCCAGCCTCAGACTTTCCACCCAATGCAGGGCCCAGGTCCTGCCCATTTTCTGAGCTCATGCTCTTAGCGCTGTGCCAGCTCCTTGCCTGCTAGGGGCTCCCTCCTACCCCAGCAGAGCAGCTACCTTTGCACCAGGTTAATGTGTGGAAAGAGGAGCAAGGGGAAGGACCCTGGAGTCTGCTCTGGGCTTTGGGGAGACACCTCCCAGTACCCCAGCTGGGCAGCACTCCCAGGAGCACTGGGAATGAGATGCTCTGGGGGCCTTCGCTTAGGCCTGTCAGGGAGGACCCTCGCCGACTGCAGGCTGCACAGAATCCTTGTTTCCTCCTGTTGCTCTGACCGCTTGTTCTCAGTCTGATCGGTGGACACCTCTTCTCCTGGGAGTTCTTCCCTAAACATCAGCACTTCAGTTGGCCCCACCTGTGGCTTTCTCTCCTCCTTACTCTACATCTTCTTCCAGGGTAAGTGCTTTTGTCGTTTCACCTACTGCACCTGCCTGATTGTAGTAGACTGTTGAGTTGAGTTTTGTGGTAGGTCGTCAAGGCCCAGCAAACTTCCTAATTTCCTGCCCTTGGTAACAAACCCTTTTCACCTGGCCTGTGACCCATCATGTAGGCTGAGTTAATCATAGTTCTCCATACCCCTGCTGACAGGGACTCAGTTCTATCTTCACACTTGGAACAAATATAGCTCTTCTGGTTTATTCTCCATTTGCATCCCCCATGTCCACAAAAGGATGGATTCTCCATCCTCTCCTTTTTTCTCTGCACTAGAAGGCTGATTTTCACAGACAGCATCTCCCAGTTCCCTCATCCTCTGGCTCCTGGTGGGTTTGGCCATGGGGGAGTATCAGCAAGAAATCAGCGGATGAAGAAAGAGCAGTCAAAGCATGTGGCACCAGAATAGGTAGTCAACCTAGTAATGCCAAGAGGACGGAACTGATCAGACCATCAAGCCATAAAAGAAGGAAGAGCAGCAGTCAAGGAATTTCTGAGTTACGTGCTGGGTGGGTAGGTTGGGTACATGGCCACACATGAGATGCCAATCATGGGGTTGCAAGCTAATCAGCACCTTTCCAATGCCAGGCCTGCATTTCTGCCAGACATCTGTGCCCGAGTGACACATGGACATCTCAAACTCAACCGCCTCCTCTCTCCAACCCCACCTCTCTTCCTTCTGTATTCCCAACGACAGCAGTCTACTCACCTTTTAAGTTGGAAACCTCTTAGGTCATCTTTGGTTTGTCCCTTTCTCTGACTTCTCCCATCTAATGACTCTCCAGGTTCTGTTCCTCCCACACTTGAAACGTCCCTATTCTCCATCCTCACGCCTTTGCAACAAGCTGGGCCCTCACACGAACCACTTGCTGTGTGGCTGCCACTTGTTAACCAGGGTAATTGGTCTCCTTATGTCCCCAGACTTATTTCTCTCCAAAATAATCTACACATTGTCACTGGAGGTATTTATCTTTCTTTTATAATTATGAAATATTTCAAACTACAGTGAAGTAGTTTTGAACCCATATATACACTATACAGATTGCTTAAGAACTTTTTTAAAAGGTATGGTAAAATATGACAAAATGTTAAGAAAAAAGCATGTCCTACATACTTTGAAGCCTCCTGTGTATCTCTCCCCAGTCCTACTCTCTCTTTCCCCCTGCAGGGGCCACCACTACCCTTAATCTGAGGTTTATCTTTCCTAAGATACCTGTTTACCACATATATGTGACTCCATTAACAACACTTAGTACTGCTTTGCATGTTTTCAATTTTTGTATAAACGGCATTAACTGTATCCATTTGCGGCTTGCTTTTCTCACTCAAAATGTTTTGAGATTTATATCTGTAGATATATGTGGCTCTGTTTCATTAATTTTAACTGCTGCAGAAGCTTCCATTCTGTAATACACAATTTATTTTTACATTCTTCTGTTAATGTACATTATTTCCAATTTTTCACAATGGGGAATATACTGCAAATAAACTTTCTCATAAATGTATCCTTTTGTATATATGACAGTCTCTGAGGGGTAGATAAATAGAAAGAAATTGCTGGGCCTAAGGGTAGGTACACCTTTATCTTTACATGTTGTCAAATTCTGCTCCAAATAGGTTGTACACCTGCAATTTATGCCCACACCAGCATTATGTAAGAGTTACCAATTCACAGCCATTGGAATGACAAACATGGAAAAATCTAACACCCTCGGAAATATTGTGGAAAAATGGGATTTCATGGTTATTTCAATTTGCATTTTCCTGATTACTAGTAAGAAGGAGCATTGCTCCTATTTATCTCACATTCTGGTTTCTTCTTGTGTGTGTTTCTGGTTTATATCCTGTCCCCATTTTTCTATTGGATATTTTGACTTTTTATCCTGTTGGTCTGTAAGAATTTCTTTTTTGTGCTGGCTACTTTCCTTTGATGATTATACGAGGGTCAATTATCTTCTCCCAGTCAGTGGCTGGTATTTTCATTCTTACTACATAGAAATTTTAAAACATGTACAAACAACAACAACAACAAACCCAGTATAAGTGATCTTTTCCTCACAGTTACTGCTTTCATGACTTATTGAAGAAATCTTCTCTACCTTGAGATCATACATATATTCTTATAATTTTTTTTCTTATACAATTGTAATCTGATCAGGGCTGGAAAACTAAGTTTGGCAGTTTAAATAGCAGGAGTTAGTCAACAGGTCATTAAAAACAAACAAAACAAAACACTAAAATGTGTTTCAGAAAGCCCCAGCATTTTCTTGCAAGTTGCATGACCTTGAGAAGGTCCCTGAACTTCTCTGTAAAACAGGCAATGCGTGTGCCTGTGTTTCTCACTGGTTGGATGGAAAGACCTGAACGAATGTGAAGTGGGGTTGCTATTCACGTGACCTGCCCTCGGCAGCTATTGTAGTCCCTTCCTCTGGCATTTTCTGGATTTGTAAATCCTCCAGCTGCAGTTAAATGCCATCCTCTACAGCCTGGACCAGAATGCCATATGCTGACCTGGCTGACTCAGCTGGAACATGGCAAAAACCACTCACAACTTTGAATCTGTGCTGGCTTCTCTTGTTCAAGCAAGTGAGGTTTACAGAGCCCTGCCAGGGAGCCAGAGGGGGCCATGGGGAGAAACGAGATATCGGTCCTCCCTCCCTACCTCAACCACATTCCTGGTGATCACAGGTTTTTTTTAACTAGTCAGGACTTAGTCTAGGAAAAATGAGAACAAAAGAGATGAAGTTTGTTTTGAACTGCACTTCAGCTTTTGCCATTCTGCTAGTCCTATCTCTTTTTTGGTGCTTTTCCTCTTCCCTCCATGTCATGCTGCCAGCACTCCCCGCCCCCCACCACCAGTCTCTCCATATCCTATCTACCAAATCTGCACCCAGAACAGTATCTGACACATAGAAGGCCCCAACAGAAGTGGCCATTATTAGCAGGAATAAGAGAGCAGCAGCATTTTGCTATATCTTTACATGTAGGTACTATTATCATCCTCATTTTTGCAGATGAGGAAGCTGAAGAAAAAGAGATTAAGGAAGCAGTCAAGTTCATGGAAATACTGACTAAGGGCTCTAAATTCACATCAAGGTGGAGTTCACACTCTAAAAAGCTCTGGTTTCACACATCATGGTCTGCACTGAGAGGCAGCAGAGGGGGGCATGCAAATGCCCGGGATGCGCCGGGCAGTGGCTGCGTTACCCGTTCCACAGGGCCCCCTTGGTGATGTGTATGTGCACTGGGGCAGTGGAGTGGGAAAGAAGGGATGTCAGAGGGCAGTCATGACACAGAATTCTAGAATGTGGGTTCTATAAGGAGTAGACTTGAAAAATAGTTTTAAAAAATAATGGAAAGTGAAAGCCTATCTTCTATAAAAGGCATGCTTTAAAAACAATACACAGAGAAAAGGCAATAACTACATGTGGAATTTTAGGAAAACTGGAGAAAAGGTTTGGTAACAAGGAATTTACCCATCTTCATGTCATCAGCACTGCCAGTTCTGAGCAATTGTCCCAGACCCTCTCTGCAAGGAGTCCTAATGGACCAGATGAAAGATAAAATGGTGAGTTCCTCCTCCCCTGAGTCCTGTGGTTCAGATGATAGTCACTGGTTCCAGAAGCCTGGTCATTAACTCCTAAAGGGGAGTTGAAGCCCTAGTCGAGTGATTCCAGCTCTTAAATCCATCCCAAGACTCAAACTCTTACCTTTCCCATGCAGAGATCCGTAACAGAGACTATCACAAAATGGAATCAAGAAAACACCCACAGCAGCCTAGGGAAATCTTGATTTAGAGGTCAAAAACAAAGTTTAGGGCTGGTCAGTTAGCTCAGCTGGTTAGAGCATAGTGTTAGTAACACCAAGGTCCAGGGTTCAAATCCCCATACCAGCCAGCCAACAAAAACAAAACAAAGCAAAACAAAAGAAAAAGTTTGAAAACCAATGAGAGAGACTTTAGGTTTCCAGTCCAGTATGTAAAGAAGCTTAGAAGTCATCAGTCAATCATAACAACAAGTAAAAAGCTGAACAAATAAAAAAATCAACAACTCTTCATAGATCTTTCAAAGACGTGAAGTCCCAGGGCAAACCACTGCCCCCAAGATTAAACAGATAGCAAGATACAGAGAATTACAACTTACTGTGGCAAAAACCCACAAGCAGAAACCTCCATGAGAACCAGTGCTGGGTAGGAAACCTGAACTGTAATTGATGAATTTCTGTAGACTAGGTTTCAGGTCTGAAAGTTAAGAACTCGAGGAGTACCCAGTCATAGAAGGCCCCCTTCTAAACACACTGTTGTAAGTTTTACCTACAGGAGCTCTACCAGGTTCTCACAGTAAAGATCAGAGAAAAATCCCCCTAGGCTTCTGGTCAGAGGATGGGAAAGAAAAGAAAACCATTTTGAAATACACCAGAGCATTCCATTCTTCTTCACAAAGCCTGCCCTCATGAGAAACTATTTTACCAGAGCCTGACCTGCTGGGGTTTTATCAGAGCCTAACCTACCTGGGAGAAAGGAAATATTCAACTCTAGCCAGCTCTAGCCTTCCACATGGGGAAAGGAAAATACACAACTCCAGGCCACTCTAGCCTTCCATGCAGTGGGCAGGAGGAGGCAGGGGGAGAAAAATACTCAACTCCAGTTATTCCTAGGTTTTTCCCATGGGAGAAGAAAATTACTCAATTCCAGCCTACTCGATCCATCCTGCCTGTGGGAAAAAACAACTGAGAAGCACTGGTGAAGTTCACAGTCCAGGAGCACAGATTCTTCAAAAGACTGAGACCTAGTCATAGGACTATAAAATGCTTCCCCTCCCCTCACATCTTACCACTTCTTTACTAAAGACCTATTTACCACAGTCCCTTTTACCTAGTACTTCATGTCCACCTTTCAACAAAAAATTATAAGGCATACTAAAAAGCAAACTACACAGTTTGAAGAGACTAAACAAGCAGATATGGTGAGAATGTTGGAATAATCAGACCAGTAATTTTTTTAAAACTATAATTAATATGATAAGAGATTTAATAATGGGAAAAATAGAAAACATGCAAGAACAAGTGGACAATGGAAGCAGAGAGATGGAAATTCTAAGAAAGAATTTTTAAAATGCTAGAGTAAAAACACTGTTACATAAATAAGCAATGCCTTTGACGAACTCATCAGTAGACTGTACACCACTGAGAAAAGAATCTCTGAACTTCAGGATATGACAGCAAAAACTCACAAAACTGAAAAGCAAAGAGAAAAAAAGAGTGAAAAACAGCAACAAAATATCCTAGAACTGTGGTACAACTACAAAAAGAGTAACTATTGCATAATAGGAATACCAGAAGGAGAAGAAAAGAGACAAGGGAACAGAAGAAATATTAAAGCAATAATGACCGAGAAATTTCCCCAAATTAGTCAAACACCAAACCACAGATACAGGAAGCTCAGACAACACCAGGCAGGATAAATAACAGAAAACAACACCTGGGCATATCATATTCAAACTTCAGAAAATCAAAGATAAAGAAAAAGTCTTTTAAAAAGCAAGAGGAGAAAAAGATGAGCAAAGATAAGAATTACATGTGATTTCTCCTCAGAAACCATGCAAGCAAACAGAGAGTGGATGAAATATTTAAAGCATTGAGAAAAAACAACCAAGCTAGAACTCTTTACCCTGTGAAATTATCCTTCAGAAGTGAAGGAAAAATGAAGACTTTCTTAAACAAACAAACAAAGAAAAAATTGAGGAAATTTGTTTCCAGTCGTCCAGGCTTGCAAGAATTGTTATAAGAAATTCTTCAGGGAGAAGAAACATGATAAAAGACAGAAACTCAGATCTACATAAAAAAAGGAAGGGTATTGGAGAATGAATGAGTGAAGGTAAAAAGAAAACTCATTTTTCTTATTCTTAATTAATTTAACAGATAACGGTTTGTTCAAAATAATAGCAACAATGTATTTCATATGTATGCATGTATATGCCATATATGCATATTGTATACAGCATATATGTACATGTATATACTTGTGTATAAGTGACATGAATGACAGCAATGACACAAGAGATGGGAGAAGTTAGAAATATTTTCTTCTTATAAGGTATTTGCACTTACATATAGTGTTATTTGAAAGTGAACTTGGGTTAGTTGTAAAGTATATTTTAAACTCTAGGGAGACCACTAAAGAGAGTAAAAAATAAGTTGATACAATTGATATGGTAAGAAAGAAGAAAAAATGGAATCATACAAACTGCTCAGTTAAAACCACAAAAGGCAGAAAAAGAGTGGAAAACTAAAATAGAAATAAAAAACAAAGACAACAAATAGAAAACAGTAACAAATATGGTAGATATTAATCCAGCTACATTAATAATGACTTTAAACTTCAATGGTCTAAACACACCACCTGAAAGACAGATTATCAGAGTGGATCAAAAAACAAGACCCAACTGTATGTTGTCTACAAGAAGCTGACTTTAAATATAGACACATATAGATTAAAAGTAAAGGGATGAAGAAAGATATACCATGCTGAGATTAATGAAAAGAAAGTGAGAGTCGCTATATTAGTTTCAGACACAGCAGACTTCAATGCAAGGAAAGTTATCAAGGATAAAGAGACACCTAAAGACAAAAGGGTCAGTACTCCAAGAAGACCTTTGCCCTTCTGTAAGTAAGGAGTTTTTTTTAAAGATTTTTTTTTTCTTTATCTTTGATTTTCTGAAGTTTGAATACAATATGCGCAGGTGTTGTTTTCTGTTATTTATCCTGCCTGGTGTTCTATGAGCTTCCCGTATCTGTGGTTTGGTGTTTGACTAATTTGGGGGAATTTCTCAGTCATTATTGCTTTAGTATTTCTTCTGCTCCTTTCTCTCTTTCTTCTACGTCTGTAATTCCTGTTATGCATTAATTACCCCTTTTTGTAGTTGTACCACAGTTCTAGGATATTTTGATATTTTTCACTCTTTTTTTCTCTTTGCTTTTCAGTTTTAGAAGTTTCTATTGTCACATCCTCAATGTGTATGTGCCTACCAACAGAGCATTGAAATGTGTGAGGCAAAATTGATAAAACTGCATGGAGAAAGAGATGAATCCACTTTAACACCTCTTTATCAGAAATGGACAGTTCCAGCAAGCAAAAAATCAGTAAGGAATATAGTTGAACTCAACAGCACCATCAGTCAACTGGATAAAACTGACATGTATAGACTTCTTCACCCAACAACTGCAAATTACACATTCGTCTCAAACTCAAATGGAACATTTACCAAGATATACCATGTTCTGAGCCATAAAACACACCTTAAACATTTAAAAAAAATAGAAACCTCACAATGTTTATCCTCAGACTGCATTGGAATTAAGCTAGAAATCAATAACAAAAAAATAGCTGGAACAATCCCAAAACACTTGGAGATTAAACAACACACTTCTAAATAATATGGATCAAAGTAGAACTCTCAAGAGAAACTTAAAAATATGTTGTACTAAATAAAAATAAAAATGCAACTTTTCAAGGTAAGTGGGATACACCAAAAGCAGTACTTAGAGGGAATTTACAGTATCGAATGCATATATTAGAAAAGAAGATCTACAATTAATAATCTAAGCTTGCACTTTAGGAAATTAGAAAAATAAGAATTAATTAAATACGAACTCAGCAGAGAAAAGAAATAATAAAAACTACACCTGAAATCAATGAAATTAAATATAGAAAAATAGTAGAGAAAAACAACAAAACTAAAAGCTGGTTCTTTGAAACAATCAGTAAAATTGGTGAGTGTCTATCCAGGCTAAGAAAAAAAGAAAGAAAGAAATTACCAACATCAGAAATGAAACAGGGGGCATCACTACAGAGTCTATGAACGTTAAAGTGATAATAAAGAAACATCATGAACACCACTATGTCCAGGAATTTGATAACCTAGATGAAATGAACCAATTCCCTGAAAGATCCTATCATGGATTGAGTTGTGTCCCCCAAAGTTTAATGTGTTGGAGGCTTGGTCCCCATTGTGACAGTGTTAAGAGGGTGGGAAATCCTATTATGGTAAGTGAAAGGTGGGGCTTTGAAGAGATGATCAGATTAAAGGTGAGGACCATGCCCAAGTAAATGAATTAATCCAGTGAAGGTTTAATAGTAGTCACGGGCATCGTTCTGACGGCTTTAAAAGGAGAAGTGAGGCGTTAGCTCTCTCATTTTCTCTGTCATCTACCACGTGACACCCTGAGTCACTGAATAGAGTCACCAGCAAGAACAAAGACCTCACCAGATGTGTTCCCTGGACTTTGTCTTCCCAGTCTACGGGAAGTGGAAGTGGCTTTGGAACTAGGTGTTGGGCAGAGGCTGGAAGAATTTGAAGGAATAGGCTAGGAATAGCCTACATGCTGGTCAAAGTTTAGAAGACAAGGAAACCAAAGAAAATTTGGACCATTTTAGAGACTAGTTAAGTGAGTTATCAGAATGCTATTATAAATATTGACAGTAAAGACCATTTTAAGGAGGTCTCAGATAGAAATAAGAAGGAGCTTTTTGGAAACTGAGACAAAGATCACCCTTGCTATGAACTGGCAAGGAACTTGGCTGCATTCTGTTCATGCCCAAAAGTTTTATGGAATATGGAACTTCAAGGTGCTGACTCAAGGTATGTGGCAGAAGAAATTTCTAAGCAGCAAAGCATTCAGGAAGCCTGAATGAACACATGGCTACTGGCAACAGCCTATGCTGTTTTGGCAGAAAAGGCATGACATAAAGCCAGAATTTATAATTGAAAGGGAAGCAGAGCATAAAGATTTGGAAAATTTGCAGCCTGGCCATGTGGTAGAGAATGAGAGAGCATTTTTTTCAGGAGAAAAAGTCAAGGGTGCAGTCCATTTATTCTTTGCTAAGAAGAGTAGTACAGAATAAAGGAATTATCAAGAGAAGGGGGGAAAGACCCTGAAGGCATTGCTGAAGTTTCTGGGGCCACCACTTCCATCACAGGCCCAGAGGCCTAGGGAGACAGAATGGTCTTGAGGAACAGGCCCAAGGTGCCCTCCACAGGCTCACTGCCTGGGGCCACCTCAGGATGCTCCCCACACCGGCACCCTGGTTGCTTTGGCTGCTCCAGCTGTAGCTAAATTGCCTTCAGGTGTGGCTAGACCCACAGATTTGAAAGATACCTGCTAGAAGCCTTGGCAGCATCCACATGATGTTAGGTCTTCAGGTTCTCAGAATGCCACAGCTGTGGAGGCTCTGGAGCCTGATTTCAAATGCCACCCTGATTTCAAAGGATGTATGGAAAAGCATGGGGCCCCAGAAAGAGATCTGTCAAGGGGCAGAGTGACTGCAAAGAGATTTTGCTAAAGCAATGCCAAGCAGAAATGTGGGGTCAGAGTTGTAGCAGAAAAACCCAACCAGCACCATGATGTGTGGAGCTGTGGGAGTGGAACCACCACCATGAAGATTCCAGATCCATAGAGCTACCAGTGTGCAACACCAGCCTATGAGAGTTAAGGCATGGCTGGGGACCAGTAAAGACATAGGAGCGGGGCTGCCCAAGGACATGGGGATCCAACCTCCAAACCAGTGTGTGGAGAATGCCAAACATGAAGTCAAGATATATGATTCGCTAGCTGTAAAATGTAATGCCTACTGTGCTGGGTTTCAGACTTGCTTAGGACCTGTTACCTCTTTCTTTTGTCCTATTTCTCCCTTTTTGAATGGAATATGTACCCTATGTTTTTCTCACCATTGTACCTTGGAAGTAGATAACTTGTTTTGATCTCACAGATGGAAATTTGGACTTTGGATTTTTGAGTTGAAACAAGTCGAGACTTTGGGGATGAAAAGAATGTACTTGTATGGGAAAACGACATGAGATTTTTTGTGGGGGCAGGGCTGGAAAATTATGGATTGAATTGTGTCCTCCCAAAGTTTAATATGTTGGAAGCTTGGTTCCCATTGTGACAGTATTAAGAGGGTGGAAAATCCTATTATGGTAATTGAAAGGTGGGGCCTTGACGAGGTGATTAGAATATGGGGACCATGCCCAAGTAAATGGATTAATCCATTGATGGTTTAATGGTGGTCATGGACATGGTTCTGAGGGTTATAAAGGGAGAAGTGAGGAGTAGCTCCCTCTCTTGCTCCACCATCTGCATGTGACATCCTGAGTCACTGAATAGGTCACCATTAAGAACAAACCCTCACCCAGATTTGTTCCCTGGACTTTGGACTTCCCAGCCTCTGAAACTATAAGCAATAAATATTGTTTCTTTATAAATTGCCCAGTTCCAGGTATTTTGTTATAAGCAACAATGATGGACTAATACAGATACAATCTGCTAAAACTCACATAAAAAGAAACGGACAACCTGAATTGGAATATATCTATTAAAGAAACTGAATCAACAACTAATAGCCTTCCAAACAGAAAGCTCTAGACCCAGATGGGTCACTGATAAATTCTACCAAACACTTAAGGAAAAAATCTACACCAATTTTCTACAATATCTTCAGAAGATAAAAGAGGGAATACTTCCAAACTTGTTCTATGAGGCCAGCGTTACCCTAATACCAAAACCAGACAAAGGCATTACAAGAAAAAACAAAACAAAACAAAACAGAGATTAATAACTCTCATGAATATAGATGGAAAAATTCTCAACAAAATATTATCAATTCAAATCCAACAATGTATAGAAAGAATTTTAAATCATGACCAAGTGGAATTTATCCAAAGTATGCAAGGCTGGTTCAACATTTGAAAATAAATGTAATCCATCATATCAACAGGCTAAAGAAGAAAAATTATGTGATTATATCAATAAATGCAGAAAAAGCATTTGGCACAATTCAATACTCATTCATAAGAAAAACCCTCAGCAAACTAGGTATAGAGGGGATTTTTTTCTCACTTGATAAAAAATGTTTACAGAAACCCTACAGCTAACATCATATTTAATGGTTAGAAACTAGAAGTTTTCCCACTGAACGAGGCAAGAATTTTCCCTCTCACTACTGCTTTTAACATTTGTATTGGAAGTCCTAGCTAATGTAATAAGACAATAAAAGGAAATAAAAGGTATACAGCCTGGAGAGGAAAAAATAAAACTGTCTTTGTTAACAGATTACATGACTGTCTATACAGGAAATCCAAAAGAATCAACCCCCCCAAAAAAATTCTGTAACTAATAAGTGATGATCACAAAGTTTCTAGATACAAGGGAAATATACAGAAGACAACAGTTTTGCTATATACCAGCAATGAGCAAGTGGAATTTGAAATTAAAAACACATTACCTTTCACATTAGCATCCCCCGAAATGAGATACTTAGGTACAAACCTAACAAAATATGTACAAAATCTATATGAGGAAAACTATAAAACTCTGGTGAAAGAAATTTTAAAACAAATAATAAACAGAGAGATGTTCCATGTTCATGGATAGGAAGACTCAATATTGTCAAGATGTCAGTTCTTCTCATCTGGATCTATAGATTCAATCCCAAACAGAATCCAAAAATGTTATTTTGTGATATCCACAAATTGATTCTAAAGTTTGTATGGAGAGACAAAAGACCCAGAATAGCCAACTCAATATCAGAGGAGAAAAACAAAGCTGGAAGACTGATACTACCTGACTTCAAGACTTGCTATAAAGGTACAGTAATCAAGACAGAGTGGTATTGGCAAAAGGTTAGACAAATAGATCAATAAAACAGAAGAGGGAGCCCAGAAACAGACTCACATATTTATAGTCAACTGATCTTTGACAAAAAAACAAAGGCAATAGAATGGAACAAAGATAATCTTTTCAACAAACAGTGCTGGAACAACTAACCATCCACATGCAAAAAGAAAGAAAAGAAGAAAGAAAGAAAGAAAGAAAGAAAGAAAGAAAGAAAGAAAGAAAGAAAGAAAGAAAGAAAGAAAGAAAGAAAGAAAGAAAGAAAGAAAGAAAGAAAGAAAGAAAGAAAGAAAGAAAGAAAGAAAGAAAGAAAGAGAAGAAAGAAAGAAAGAAAGAAACAGACCTTACACCCTTCACAAAAAATCAACTCAAAATGTAGTCTTAAATGTAAAACACAATCATAGACCTAAATGTAAAATGCAAAACTATAAGAATCCAAGAAGATAACATAGAAGAAAACCTAGATGACCTTGGGTATGGCAATGCTTTTTTAGATACAACTCCAAAGGCTTGGTATGTGAAATAAATAATTGATAAAGTTGAACTTCATTAAAATGAAAAACTTCTGCACTGTGAAAGACAATGTCAAGAGACTTAGTCAAGCTACACACTGGGAGAAAATATTTGCAAAGAATAGATCTGATAAAGGATTGTTATCTACAATATGCAAAGAACTCTTAATACCTAACAATAAGAAAATGAGCAACCCAATTTAAAAATGGGCAAAAGACCTGAACAAACACCTTACCAAAGAAGATATACACGTGGCATATAAGCATATAAAAAGATGTTCAACATCATATGTCATTAGAGAATTGCAAATTAAAATAACAATTGGGTTGGCAGATTAGCTCACTTGGTTAGAGAGTGGTGCTGATAACACCGAGGTGAAGGGTTCAGATCACCCATACCTGCCATCTGCCAAAAACAAAAACAAAAACAAAAAAACAACAATTACTACAACACAACTATTAGAATGGCCAAAATCCAAAACACTGACAACACAAAATGCTGACAAGCATGTGGAGCAACAGGAACTCTCATTCATTGCTGTTGGGAATGCAAAATGGTACGGCAACTTTGGAAGACAGTTTGGTAGTTTCTTACAAAACTAAACATACTCTTACCACTTGATTGAGCAATTTCACTCCTTGGTATTTACCCAAAGAAGTTGAAATGTATGTCCGTACAAAAACTGGCACACAGATATTTACAGGAGCTTTCTATAATTGCTAAAACTTGGAAGCAATCAAGATGTCCTTCAGTAAGTGAATGGATAAGTAAACTATGGTTCATCCATACAATGAAATGTTATTCAGCACTAAAAAAAAAGAGCCATCAAGCCATGAAAAAACATGAAGAAAATTTAAATGCATATTGCTAGATGAAAGAAACCAATCTGGAAGGGCTTCATAATGTATGATTCCAACTATATGGTGTTCTAGAAAAAGCAAAACTATGGAGAGAGTAAAAAGATCAGTGGTTGCAAGGTGTTCCAGGGGAAGGAGCAATGAACAGGCAGAGCACAGAGGATTTTTAGGGTAGTTAAATTATTCTGAAAGATACTACAATGGTGGATACATGTCATTAAACTTTATCCAAACCCACAGAAAGTAAAACACCAAGAGTGAACCTAAATGTAAACTATGGACTTTGGGTGATAATGATGTGTCAATGTAGGTTCACTGATGGTAGAGAATGTACGATTCTGGTGTGAGATATTGATAGTGGGGGAGGTTGTGCATATATGGAGACAGGGGTATACAGGAACTCTCTCTACCTTCCATTCAATTTTGCTGTGAATCTGAAATTTCTCTAAAAAAATAGTTTATCAATTAAAAAAAATAGGACTTTGCTGTGCAAAAATCTAACTATGGGTAGTTGGCCCATGAGCCTTTGTTTATACTCACTCTAATTGGATGAAAAGAAGGCCAACTTTTGAAATAATTTGTCTCTAGGAATGCGGAATGAGGAGCTGTATGAGACTAGGACTTAACTGGTTCCTTCCTTTCTCTCTTCTCTCCTCCAGCAAATCTCTATAGAGACAGCAATCACAGCAATTCCATAGCCCATTGATGGATGGGACCCTCCATAAAGATCCAGCTTAGAGTTCTTTGACAATTTGAGCTTTCATTCTGTTTGTTCTCAATGAAAATTAGGGTTTAAATTCATTCCAAGCTCTGATGCTTCCTGATCGTAGAATGGTTTAAACAGTTTTCTTGATTGTTCAAAACTTGGAAGCAACTATTCCATCATGGAGATTGCCCTTTTTAAATAAAAAGAACAACTTTAGTTGCACTCCACCTGACTTCAGAAAACATTTAAGCAAATAAAAAATGAGAGTGATAGGGAAATCAGTGTGTAGTTGGATCCAATTTGAGACAATGTGTTTAATACCAAATTATCACATTCTTCAAAAATCCAAAGAATCAACATTGTGAACTACTTAACGGGGAAAATATTTAAAATGGAGGGGTAAAAGTAAGTTGATCCAAAATAAAAAGAAATGAATTGGAAAATAAGAAAACTAGGATGGTTTAGATTAATGTCCTCCAAACTATTCTTCTCAACTGAATACAGATGATACCCAGAAAAGAGGAGTTTTTTAAAAAAATTAAAACCACTTGGCAGGAAGTAATTCCCTAAGCAACAAATAATATGAGGCATTTCCAAAGGAAAAATGCTAGAGTTATCCAGGAATGAACAGCCTTTTTTGAAGGAGAGAAAAGATCAGAAGACAGATCACTCTTCCAAACAGGAATGTTTTCTCATTCTGACTTGTCCAATGACCACAAACCCATTGTTCACCGGGATTATATTTGTACCATCTCTGAAAATTTCTTTGTCAGGCACATTTCAGGACAGGCCAATCTATGTCAAGATGTCCAGATGTATGTTAATTCCAGTACTGTTTTTGTCCTTGAAATCCAGGAATCCCCAAATGCCAATTTCAGTTCTCTCAAATCACTCGATCTGTATAATTCACTTTTTATACTAAAAACAAATTTCGAACAAATGTTGGTATGGTAAGCACTGATGCTTTTCACCAATATTTCTAATTCTCCACTGACTAGGCATTAGTAGGATTACTCTTCCCAGCATTCCTGATATTAGACGCAACCATATGATTTACTTTGACCTGTGACATACAAATGAAAGTCATATATATGTCTTCCAGGTGAAAGACTAAGAGTTTGCCACTGGTTATTTACCATGTTCCTTTCCCCATGTCACTGTGATCAGCCGTGCTGCAGAGCTGGAGTACAAGTTAGTTTGTTTACTCTGATTCAGTTCCATCCTTCTGGGAGATAATCCAACGCTCACTTTTAAATTCAATTTAAATTCCAGATAGCAAATTATTGCCTTGTATTCATCTATAGCGTGCATCTCTGGAAACCAATGTAATGTAGCATGAAATAAATAATGTTTAAAGATGGAATTCATTTAAAATGTCTTTTGCTCCCCAGAGATTTTTTTTTAAAGAGAAATATGATTAAAATAGATATCTAAGATTTTGCTTTGGACCAGGCCTAACTATCTGTGCATTTTTGAGAGCTTTCCAGAAAGCAGCAGAGCCAGATGACAAAATCAGTTCCCCCGGGGCTGGGCTGACTCAGAACTTCTTCATATGGATGTCCCAAGGCAATTTATACTCAACTTGTCCCCAAATGAACTCATCCTTTTCCTTTCAAAACCACAGTCTCAGAATCCCCTACTCCCCCCCCCCCCCCAAACCCCCTTGCCTCTCCTGTCAACCATTCACTGATTTCAAGTACTCAGCCCTGGCCTCTAGTCCTACAGTTACCCTTCTGTTCTGGTTCTCACTTCCATAAAGGTCTTCCTGCCTCCAATATCTTGCTTCTCCTATCCTTGTTTCCACTGCTACCAAATTAATCTCATAAAGCACAGGTCAGATTGTGCTATTTTCACCAGGAAAACGCTCAGTGATTCTTGCGCTGCTGTCTCTTGTTTGCCTCTGCAGATGCCCCGTGTATACTTCTTCCTGTTTTGTGTCCCAAAGGCCAACCTGGATGGATGACCTCAGTGAACTCCCTTACCCTCCACTACTTGTTCTGTTTAGACAGTGTGGAGCCCTGGAGAAGGAGAGTGAGTTCAAGATATATATTTCCTGGCTCCCTCCTTGTATCATTGATGTAAATCGTCCACATACCTCAACGGAAGGCACCACTCCTGTCTAGAAGCCTTCCCCATACACCGTAGTTTGAATGTGCCATATACTGTATATTTCTTTGCATCCCTGCCCTGGTTTTTCTTTTTTCCCCCCATCAGTCTGAAATTCCCTTCCTTCTCTCTATTGAAATCTTTTTCATTTAATCCAGCATTATCCTTTGTATTGGGTTTATTAGTCATGAAGATCTCAGAACTGCAAGACGGAAGGAGCTGAGAGCCTGAAATTACTGCTTAGCGAGGAGACTGCCCCTGCTTGATCAGGAACACCCCTTACGAGCTTTACATGAGTGAATTAAGCCACTGAGAGGTGGAGATTTATCTGCTTCCCCTGCTAGCATTACCTTAATTAATTGAGTAAAATTCTTTTAGAAAATAAAAAATGTTCTGTTCCTCACCGAGGTTCCCCACTGGCTTATTAAGGTAAGTAATAAACACACAAGCAAGAGAGCTGTGATGGCAAGGAGCCCGCAGGCGTTCACAAAGAACTCATTTTTTACCATGATAATTTATTGGATGGGTAGAGACAGAAAACCCAACAGTTGTGGTGTTTCTGGACTTGTCCATGCCATTTGGCAAAATTTTCATAATATTTTTTTGTTCCAGAGAAAAAAATAGTTCACTAGATAAAAATGAAATTAAATGAATTTATTTACAGGTTGGATGAATTTATTCAAAGGGTGCTGGTTAATAATACATTGGGATCAGCCTAAAGGAAGTTTTCTTTACCAAAGCCTTGCAAACGTTTTTGTTAGTTATTGAGATAAAGATACAGAGAGCTGTTTTTAAAATTTGCTTACATTAAACAGTAGCCTGAATCTAACAGATACAATTTTTTTTTTTTTTTTTTTTTTTCGTGACCGGCGCTCAGCCAGGGAGTGCACCGGTCATTCCTATATAGGATCCGAACCCGCGGCGGGAGCGTCGCCGCGCTGCTAGCGCAGCACGCTACCGAGTGCGCCACGGGCTCAGCCCTAACAGATACAATTTTATAAAGATAAATGGAAATTCTGACCTTTGGGCAAACACATACACACAATATGTGACTAAAGGTGGGGAAGCCATGGATTAGAATCACTTGTTATTTTGAATTTGCTCTTGGGAAAACCTCTGTGCCAACAGTAGGATTTTATCGCCTAAAAGTCTAGCCCCACCTGAAGCTGCATTAATAGAAGAATAATCATGGTGAATAGGTGGATATCAGGTATCAGACACCCCCTTTATGCCAGGCACTGTCACAGGCACTTTACATGAGGCTACATATTTAAACCATGTTTCCTAGATGTTAAGTAATTTGCCAAAGCCACACTGTTAATAAGTGGTAAGCTCGGGAATTAGATGGAGCAGAGTCCCTTCCCTTCTGCACTGGTTAAGCGACCCAGAAGTATTTCTGTTCTAGACAGCATATTTTATGAGCAGGAAAGTAAAGCTTCTCAGTGGGAATAAGACCAGGATAATTTTGAATCTGAAAACCCTATCCCAAATGGCAAGATTTGAAAGACTAGGAGACAAGGATCCTGAAGAAGAGAAGACGCAGAGAACTCGGTTACTGTCTTTCAATATTCAAAGGAGTGTCAAGGAAAAGTATTAGAGTAATTCTTTGCTGCCTTCCTGTCCCCTATACAGGATTTCTGGGGGCAAGGTAGAGAAACTATGAAGTGATTGATTTCAGCTCAATATCAGGCAGAGCTTTCTAACAGAGTTGTCCGAAGACTCACTCAGCTGCCTCAGGGAGACTGGACATGTCCAAACACACACTTGTAGCTCTTGGCAGGGATTTTCCCAGACAATTGACCCCAGGTCATTTTTTAAAGGCTCCTTCCAGGTCTGAGAGCCTTTTGTTCTCATACTCACTGTGCTATATACTTGGGTAACACAGGAAATGTGCAATCAGCTGACAGACACCAGCATCATTTGTGTGGTGACTTTGTTGGCATGGCCAAGACACAGCTCAGGAGGTGAATAAAATGCTCCTCCTAGAGATCAGAATTGATAGCACCAGCTGGTTATCTCAGTTGGTTAGAGCATGGTTTTATAACGCCAAGGTCAAGAGTTCAGATCCCCGTGCCAGCCAGCTGCCACCCTCTGCCTCTCAAAAATGATCAGAATATGTGTTTGTGGAATAGATGAAAGAATCAATGAGCCAACATTCATGGAACAATCTCTATGAGTCAGCCACTGTGCCTGAACATCCTCTACCTACCTCCTGCCTGTCCCCTTCCTTCCACAAAGTGCAGAACCTAATTATTTCCTTTGAAATGATCATTCTAGTCAAAGAGAAAATGCTATTTCTGTTTTTTGTTTCTCTTCAAGAGGTTTGACTTAAGAAAAATATCATCAGTCAGTTTTCATACCTTATGATTATTGCCATTGATAACAATAATAGATTAATTTTTTCTACCCTCCGAAGACCTATAAGAGAATTAAAATGGGAGGGATGCTGAGGAAGGTTTTTCTTGTTGTACTGGGTCTGGAATTAGGTAAAGAGGGCAAGGACAGATCAACCAGAAAAAGAGAGACCCACATTTTTAGTAGGGTCTCAGATGGGGGTGCTGGTAGAAAACTTCTGAGAGAGAGACTGGTGGTCTGGACACACACAAGTTCAGATATGATAATTACCAAGAACACTGGGCTTTGGACAGAACACGTACATTGTAAAAGGTGGACTAGTGGTTTTAAAGCTTTTGTTTATTCAGAATAGATTAACGGAGAACTGTGTTGGTTGAATGGGGTCTCTAAAGCACCTCTGGGAAGTCCGAGGGATTTAGAACAGTTCAAAAACCACTATGATAAGTCCAAGTGAATATATGGCAAACTCTACCCAATAGATGGCAATTCCTGGGCTACTTCATTACTGAGCCGAGTGCTCTTCCAGGCTATCCAGGCACAGCGCAGGCTAATCTGAAAGACGGTCTGTGGCTACCCATTCTTCATTCTCGTTTTCACAGACAGCACTTGCTTCTTGTCTTCATTACTGCCAATACCACCTTACTCCTCTCCATACCTTTGGTCTCTGTCACTCCCGATGCATGCAGAATATAGAAAACAGACTAATTTTTTCCTAAAATATTTTTATAATGCCATTCTCTTGCTCAAGAATCTACAGAGCGGGGCTAGCTGGGTAGCTCTCTTGGGAGAGCATAGTGCTGATATGAACTCTTCACCAAGGTTAAGAGTTTGGATCCCCTTACTGGTCAGCTGCTAAAAAAAAAAAAAAAAAAAAAAAAAAAATCACCAGAGGTGCCCTATTACCACCTCTTTTTACTCAAGCTTCCTCCCGTCCACACCCCTGTCCTCATGCAATCTCTGTTGCAACCCACCATGTCCTCTCGCACCTCAGGCCTTCCCCAGGCTGTTCCTTGCCGGGAACACCCTCAGTAGACACCCCCCCTTTCTTCCCCTGCTAACTCCTGCTGCTCATCCTTAGGTATCACTTCCTTTGGAAAGTCTAGAATCATAGGCAGCCCTCATGTGCATTCACAGTGCTCTATTACTTCTCTACCAAAGGCAATTTAATTATAGTGTTTTTAGGGCTGCTTTATTGTCTGTATCTCCCAGTAAACTAAACAACAAAAAAGGAATGTTTACACCTTATTTATTCTTGTACCCCCAAATCCTGGCAGCATAATGTTTGTTGAGTGAGTGAATGAATTCAACATAAATATTTGTTGGGCAAGTAAATAAACAAACTAATAAATAGATAATGCCCTTCTTTGGGGCACCCCTTCAGGTGGTCTTTCAGTTGTGATCACCATGGTTTGAGAGTACCAAATGAATGTTCCTTTTCTCGATTCCTAGATGGGACAGCATGACAGAAGTCATAAGCCTCCTGGAAATGAGACACTCTAAGTGTGGAGGGGGAGGCTGTTGGATGTCTGTGAGGAAGAGAGAAAGGATTCAGGGGACAACCTCCCTGGCAGCCATATGGTGTTGATGGGACAAACCCCAGAGGAGCTGGAAAATTGGCTTTTGTCTTCCTTCTTGTTGCCAAAGGGATATATGCAGGTGGTAGCAGCCATTGCATTTTATCTTCTTACCCAGAACCTCCCTGTTTTGCTATTGAAGAACTCAAGGTCCAGAGAAGCATGGGACTTGTGAAGAGTCTTGAGAATGGTGGCAGAGCCAGGCCTAGAGCCTGGGTCTTGGAGCAGCACTTTTTCTGCTGCTCATTCTTCCCTCCCCACTGCCCTCTCAGAGCTTTTCTTTCCTACTTGCTAACCCAAAGCTATGCTCCCAACACTTCCTCCCCAGCACTTGCCACCCCTGACCTTGGATGCTGTGAAAGCAAGAGGCCAAGGCCAGGGCACTTCCTCCTGACTGAAATTTCCCACATAGAAAGCCATTCTGTGTGTGCAGGGAAGTGGGGCAAAGGCCAGGACCAGCAAAACCAGCAGAAGTAGAAAGAAATCTAGCTCCACGCATGTTCTTTTTCTCCTGGGGCTTCAGGGATAGCTTCACTTTTTTTTTTTCTTTTGAGACTCTCAAGGGAAAATGTTGCTTGGGATGGTGCGTAGGTGTGCAAATGCACATAAATACACCAGAGCTTCACCAGCCAGCCGCAAAAACAGAAACAAACAAAAAGAACAGCAAAAAAAAAAAAAATATCAGAGATTTGTGATACCCATACTGTACAGACTGAAAGGCCCACACCTACCTAAACCACCTCTACCACCTCATCCCTGGGATTTCATCTGTGGAGCTGCTGAGGCCTCCAAATACCAGCCCCTCTGAGCATGGAATTAAGGGGCAACATTCCTGCAGGGGGCTTCTGCAGGCATCCATTTCTCAAGTACTTTATTGCCACGGCCCTGATTTACACATGGGATATGATCACACCTGCAGGCAGGTGTGAAAGTAAGTTAAAGTCTCTTTTGTTTATTGTGTGATAAGAAACGCAGATTCATCCATTGGATTCCTTGCTTTGCAGAGTTAGTAAATTCTGGTGGAGCTGAGGAGCTTCTTCAAAGGGCCCAGCTCTTTAATTGGTAAATGTCCAACAGTCAGAAAGAGACTAGCTGGTTAAATAGCAATGACCTTAAACAAGCCCTCAACACACAGGAGCACCTGGTCTCTCTTTCCCCATTTCTTTTGCTGATTCATTCATTCATTCTTTCTATTGCTCTTGTCTCAGGGATTAAGAAGCTCACAATCTAGAGGGAGAGATAATTAAAAACATGACCATTATTGCAAAAGGTACATTTAAGATGCTTGCATCGCAAGCAACAGAAAATCTTGCTCAATCAGGTCAGACAAGGAAGGAAACCTATTGGCTCACATGACTGAAAATTCCTAAGGAGACTTTGCCTTGGACAAGCTCACTCGCTCAGCCATTGGGTTTCTTTTCCATTTCTCCACCTGCCTTCTGGGGCATTAGCTGCATTCAAAGGCTGGTCCCCATATAGTCCCCAAATGGCAATAAGCTACATGCTTCCGATCCAGCAAAAAAGGGATAGTGTCTTTGCCACGGTATTCCTGGAAAACGTCCTTGGACTCAGTCTGGTTCAGGGGTGTAACCAGTGGCTAAGGTGACATAATCAACCACAGGACCAGGAGATGGCCACACCTGGAGGCAGGTGGGAGTGCCAGCTGCACAGGGACCCCAAAATGGAAATGGGAGCTGCGGGCAAAGGGGAAGGAGAGATACCAAGAAATGTCAATTTAGGGAAAGGGCTTTGACAGAGCTGCTAACACGACATGCATAATCACAATCTCCTCTGCCTGAATAGGCTCAAGGTTTTCGACAAGAATGAAGCATGGAAATGGACAGAACTTGAATGATCAACCACTGGAATACATTCCTAGTGTACTAAGCTGGAAGCTGCCATAGGTAGAAAATGATGAAGGCACAAAACTGATGTCCACAGGCAAGAAGGTCAGGAACAGACTTAATGCCAGGACTCAAGAGGCTGTGAGTTGGGAGTCCTTACCTGTCTCTTAAAATCTCAGAGAAAAAGATGAAAATATTCAAACACGTCTTAAGAGAGCTTTTCATAGGAAGGTTCTGGTTCCAAGGTCTGTGTTGTGTAATACTGAACTGTTTCGTCAAGACAAGCCTAGGCTTGATTCCAACCAATCTGGGTTTGGGTCTTAGCTGGACCACTTATTCACTGTGGCCTTGAGTAAGTCACTTAACCTCACTACTTGACCTCTACCCGTTTAAAATTTGGATAACAGCACTTCCCTTGCAGAGTGACTGTGAAAAGCAGAAATAATACCTAGGTGCCAGTGTGAAAGAGGCATTACGCAATTGTGACTATTGTTATTTAAATAGAGCTGCCTCTCTGGGATGATGCAAGGTCAGAAGAGGAATGTGCACTTTCCGGAACAGACTGACTTTAGTCAAGATCTAAGCACTAAACATTTGGGAGGAATGGTGTTAAGGACCATCTCTGCTGAAGTGCAAGCCATGTCATTCCCAGGCATTCCTGGAAGATGGTCCTCCTTCCTGGAAAAGGCTTTATACTAGGGAAATCAACTCTGGCATATAAGCTTAGTTCAAGGTAATAGACCCATGTCAGAGAAGAAATGTGATAAACCTCACACTCTTCTCGAAATCAGGAGGTTTCTGGTCGAGCCCCCAGCAGCTAGGTCCTAAATGTGGGGCGACTGTTGAGATCCCCAGCAGGCAGCTTCTGGATGGCCCAGAGGAGAGCATGAGAGGGCGTTATGGTGCCTTCTGGCTAAGGATGGGATTGAAATGGGTTGAAGCCCAGAATGGATAGAGTTTGTGCTGGAGCCACTTCAGGCCAATCCAGGCAGAAGAATGGGAGGTAGGCATCACATGTGGTGGGCAGAAGGGGGGGGGGGTCAGTGCCAACAGCTGCTGCTGCAGCAGCAGGAGACATATTCTGTGGCTTTGAAGCCCAGCTGTAGCAGCTCAGTGGGATGGGTGTCTTCAGCAGAAGAGAATCCGTCATACCCCAATAAAAATATCACCACAGGGAGCCAGAGCAGGAAGGAAGCTGAGTGCAGGGGTCCCGTGGTAGCTGAAAGGGCCATACAGGTGAGCACACATGTGCCATCCCCTGGGGATGCCCAGGAACAGCTGGAGATTCTGCAGTGTCGGCTAGAAGCAGGGCCAGACAAAGCGGGCTGGTTTCTCTAAGTTTGCCCCAGGGTGGGGTGGCCAAGAGGATTCACATATCCATCACTTCCCCCAGGATACTACAGGATAGCTTCAAAGCCAGGTTGGATTGCCAGAAGCTCGTACATCACATCGTGCATTCAAGAAACCATGATTTAATGTTATGACTTTGCTTTTTGCCAGAGGTAATTGCGAATGTTTTCATATACCGTAAAACTTACTATAATGACAATTTTTATTACAATGTTTAAAAACCTTATGTCAAAAAATCCTCCTGATTACTTTCTCTTAATATGCTAGGAATGTCTGTCTTTCATGTTCCACTAGCACACTTCCTTCCTTCCTTCCTTCCTTTCCTCCTTTTTTTTTTTTCTTTTTTTGAGAGCTTTAAATTTCTCTTTTGTGAGTGTAAAAAAAAAAAAATATATATATATATATATTTCTCTTTTGCCTTAACCACTAGGACAGTAAGAGTTAAGTTTGGTGCTCACTTGAGGTAACTCTCCATGGTACAGACAGATTTTACAGTAAAACTCTGTCCCACTCCTCTTGTCTTCCACGTGGCTCGTGTTTGGGGTATTTTTGTTACCACTGTTGTTTCTATCATTGCTGTATTTTGATGTGTCTTTCTGGTAAGCCACCTAAAGTTCTTGTTGGGAGTAGTTGGAATTTACTTAATAAATGTACTAATTGCTGAGAGAGTATATAAAAATGTAATCTTTCTCAGGACAGAGAAGTCTTTCTTTTAAATCTCGTATCGTTTTTCTCTGAGGCACTTGGAGTTGAGAATAATGCTGCCTTTTTCCAACATGTTTTTATATGAGGTGATTCTTGGTTCTGTCAAATAGATTTACTTTATCAGACAGAACTGTGGGGACAAGAAAATGATCGCATTGCACATGATTCCTGACACAATACCCAGGGCTCCAGACTGCAGTTACAATTTGGTTTTACAAAGGACTAAGGAAACCTTCTTGAACACTTGTTCAAAGACACCTTGTTTGAAAGTGTCCACTATTGTTAATACCTCAATGACAATACAGATGTGCTCTTGTCCCGATCTTTACATTAGTATGAACAAGAGAGGCTAGTGTTCGGGTTCCTGTCCTGCTTTCATTAAAAAAAAAAAAAAAGAAAAGAAAAACAAAAAAAAGAAAAACCTGTATTAAATGATAACACTTACTTATTGAAGTCAATAACTTTCTATTTACAAGAATGGGCACAAATTAGTGTATAGCTCAAAGAGTTATTACTAAATGAACGCACCCATACAACCATGACCAAGATCAAGAAAGAATTTACCAGCACCCCAGTAGCTGCCCTGTTGCTTCCACCTCAATCGTTACATCTCCCCAATAGGTAAGCATAATCCTGCTTTCTGACACCATTGATTATTGTGTTGCCTGTTTTTAGTCTATGTAAAAGTAATCATTCAGTACTTACTTTTCTGAGAAATGTTCTAGATAGCTTAGTGCCAAGCTAAAAATCTTATAAGCTAAAAATATCACTGGGGATAGCAAGCTGTCTCTATCACCCATGTCATTTAATTCAAGTCTAGTCATTAAACACGTATTCAGTGACACACTGGGCCACTCACTATTCTGAGATTCAGAATGGAATAATGCATGGTTTTGGTCCAGCCTAATGCAGGACAGAATTTCCTTCCTCCAGCAAATAACCATGTCATCCCTGTGCTAGGCATTAGGATTCAAGAGTGCACAGGACAGTGTTCCTGCCTTCATACACATGGCCATGAAGACGTACATCTGTTACAGCTCTTAGCAAATACAGGTCCCCAAGGGAGACATGAAGGAGAATAGAAGAGGAGGACTATTCTCTGAAGGAAGACTGTGAGTTTACCATGGGGACAAAGAGGAGACAGACCTTCCAGGCTCAGAAGCAGCATGAAGAAGACACAGGCATGAAAGCACAGCGTTTCAAGGGAGCAGAAAGGATTCCAGGGAGCCTAGAACATAACCCAAGTGGAGGGGAGTGGGTAAAGATGAGCCTGGGCAAGTCCACAGTGGCCCAGGAAGGTAGAATCCTGTGAGCCAAGCACGGGCATTTGCAGAATGCCTTCACCTACCTACTCCACCCCAATCTCTTCTGCAGTATGTGCCCATGAAGCGCTTCCAATACGTCACAAATGAATGATAACACCATATCAGGAAATACATCAAGCTCAGGCCCAAATGATATCCCTCAGGAAATTTACCAGAGATCCAGATCTTGAGATTTCAGCCTTCTTCTTTGCTTGAACAATCTGATGGAATTCTGAATTAACTTTCTTGGCCTGGCTCACTCCCAACCTAGAGAAGAAAAGCAAGCAGGGGGCAGGAGAGGATCAGGAGGACTCTGAACCCCACCCAACATTTAGAAATGGCTCCAAAGGGCTTATTTTGCAATAAAAACAAACATTTAAAATGAAAAAAATTTTTTTTTCTTTCCCGCAGTTTTATTCTGGAAAAAGAGTGGAGAAGGAAGAAGAATGACTGTAAAGAAAAGAGCATTACCATTTTCATGAGGACCTACTATGTGCCAGACATTATTCTAGATGCTGTGGCTATAGTAGCAAGCAAGACGGAGTCCTACAGTCTTTAAAGAGTTCATATTCCAATGGAAGGAAACTTTTTTAAAAAATGTGCTTATTACCTAAAAATTTTTTAGGTACTGATAAATTCTATGGAGAGGATAAAATAGGACAATATGATAAGGAATGATTGCAGACCTAAACAGTCTTAGGTTAGGGTATGATGTTCTTTCTAAAATGTGACAATTGAGTTAAGACCTGGTATTAGTTTCCTATTGCTGCTGTAACAAACTACCTGAAACTAAGTGACTTAAAACAACACCATAAATTTATTTTCTTACAAAAAGATCGGAAATCCAACATGGGTCTTACTGGGCTAAAATCAAGTTGTCAGCAGGGTGCCCTGCCTCTGAAGGCTCAGGGGGACCCATTTCCTTGCCTTTTCTTCCTTTAGAGGCTGCCCGCATTTCTTAACTTGTGGTCCTCTTCCCCCAACTTCAAAGCCAGCAGAGTAGCATCTTCAAATCTCTCTCTGCTTCTGACACTCACTTGCCTTGGAAGAACCCTTGTGATTATACTGGACCCACCTGGAAAACCCAGAATAATCTTCCCATCTCCAGACCCTTACCTTAACCACATCTGTAAAAGTGCCTTATGCAGCGTAAGATTATCAGACTGGTGGAGTATCCATTATTCAGTATGCTTGGAACCAGAAATGTTTCAAATTTTAGATGATTTTGAATTTTGGAATATTTGCATATACATAATGAAATATCTTGGGGATGGAACCCAAGTCTAAACACAAAATTCATTTATGTTTCGCGTATACTTTATACACATAGGCTGAAGTTAATTTTATACAACATTTTTAATAATTCTGTGCATGAAACAAAGTTTGTGTACACTGAACCATCAGAAAGCAAAGGTGTCTCTATCTCAGCCACCCATGTGGATGACTGTTTGGCATCACTATCACTTCCAACTCAGAATTTATATGATATCTATAAGCAATTATTTTCTTACACTTATTTACACATAAGTACTTTATGATGAAAAATGTGAGATACCTTAATACAGTGAAAGATAACGTGTTCAGGGTAACTAAGCAACACAGCAGCATCACCAGAGTGCCTGTATCAGCTGTTACACACAGGAACTACAAACAACGGCAGGCTGAATAAACTGTGTGGTGCACCTGCGTTTTGACTGCGACCCATTACGTGAGGTCAGGAGTGCAATTTTCCCCTTATGGCGTTATGTCAGCACTCAAAAAGTTTGGGATTTAGGATTTTCAGATTAGGGATGCTCAACCTGTGTTTACAGGTGCTAAGGATTAGGACACGGACATCACTAGGAGCCATTATTCTGCCTATCACAGACCTAAATGGTGGGACAAAGGCAGCCACCTGCAGATCTTAGGAAAGAGCATTCCAAGCAGAAGGAAGAGCAGTGCAAAGGCCCTGGGGTGGGAACAGATATAGCACTTTTCAGAGACTGAAGTATGGAAACAAGGCCACATCTCCGGAATCTAATTTTCTCTGTTATAGTTTGGACAGGAGGTTTGTCCTGTGGGCCTGCCACATCTCAGTAATCAGATAGAAGCAGAGCAAAGCATTCTGAGTTGGATAACACGGCTGGCGAATATTTGCTTGCAGAGAGATTTGCTTGTAGCCTGTATTAGTCAGGTTTCTCCAGAAAGACAGAATCAATAGGATATGTTGTAAATATATGAGAGGGGATTTATTAGGGGAATCAGCTCATGTGATTGTGAAGAAAAGTCCCATGATAGGCCATCTGCAAACTGGATGCCAGTAGCGTGACTCAGTCCAAGTCCAAAGGCCTCAAAACCAGGGAAGCCGATGGTGTCCTTGGTGTAAGTCTTGGAAACCAAAAGCTGAAGTCTCAATCTCTGGTGTTCATGGACAGGAGAGAAGAGTGTATCCCAGCTCCAGTGGATAGAGAGGGGGCTTCACCTTTTTCCTCTGTCTTTTGTTCTCTCCAGACCCCCAGCAGATTGGATGGTTCCCACCAGGCAGGTCTTTTCCACCTGGTCCACTCAGGCCCTCATATTAATTTCTGCTGGAAACACCTTCATGAACACACCTAAAGAGATGGCTTTACCAGGTTTCTCGGCATTCCTTAATCTAATCAAGTTGACACCTAGAATTAACCTTCATACAGCCTGTCCCTGACACATTGCCAAATTTTTCAAAATCTTATATTCTGCTAAAAAATCACAAACCAAGTGCTATTTTTAATACCTTTGAAGGCTTTCATTGGAAAATCCCATCTCTGGTTTGATGTTGGATCCCATCAGCATTGATTTTTTTTAAATATAACTCCATTTATTCTCTATCAGCGGATAAAATCTACAGCTGGAGGAAGGTGAAATATCAAGAAAGAAATGACATCTAAGAGAAAGTTTAGAGTGTCTAGAAAACAGATGTTTCTTTCTCCGCAGGAATATGTGGTTTTTAAAAAAGTGAACACATACAGTTTAAATAGTGAAGTAAAATAAATCAAACTGTATTCTATAAACCTCATAGAATAGCTGTTTTCAATATTCCAGATCAGCAGGATGGTGGGCCAGGAGAAGGTCAAAACTTTCCTCCAAACTTTGTTTTGGTTATCTCACACTGAAGACTGCACTATTTTTCTTTCACATCAAAAAATCTTTATCTGTGGATTTTCCAAGTTTTAGTGAACTTGAATGTCTACTGAAATGCTACGGTAATACATTCTAATAACCACCACCATCATCACAGTAGTGTTTTGTATGTGTTATTATTATTACGTCAGAAGGATAGAAGAGATACTGCGGGGCCCCCAAAGTCTCAGCCACACCCCTGCAATGTGCTCTCAGTGCCTTGTGCAAAGGATCAGTAGCAAACAGACACAGAGCGGTCAACTGATTGCAGGTGGGTAGCAAGTGGGGGGTGTTGGGGTCCACTCCCACTGGACAAATCTGGCAGGTCTTGCTGGCTATTCTTTATGATGTGGCATCTTACTCTTTTTGTTTTCTTTTTACTTTCTTTTCTTGTACATTTTAATATTCCTAATATCTTTAACATAATATCTTTTTAAACATAATATGTAAAAGACACCATCATCCCCAATTTATTCTTTCCAAAGGAAACAATGATTAACCACTTTTTTTGTGTCTTTTCAGAATTTTCTTTCTACATAGAATATTACAGTACAGTATCATCTCAAGTAGTAATTTACCCTGTTTTCCCCTTGTGAATGGTTTCACACTGTACACATTGTTGTACAAATTGCATTTTTCACTTTGCCCAGTACCCTGGGTGACCTTCCATGGCAGCGAGTCAGCATTTTTAAAGTGCCCCCGTGCAGAACTGCAGACCTCATGGTTTCTATGTGGTTTGGTGCTTGTGCCTAAAGAAGAAAGCTACTGAAATGTGTCCAGACCCTGGCTTTCAAAAGAAAGGAATCTATTGTGTATGTAACCGACTTCATCCCAATGTATGATTTGGCTTTGGCAGTTAGTATATTATTTTCCTTATCACATCATCTGAGATAATTAAAGGACTTTGAAATGTCGCCTTCATTCCTCTCTGGGCTTACAAACAGAACTTCTGAAAAACTTTCAACCTTGTGATCTCGACAAATATCCATTTTGACACCCAGGTCAAGCAATTTTTCTAAGAGAATATGTTATAAAATGAGATACAACTGGAATCCATTATCATAAATTATGAAACAAAGGGGTCATCATGCTTGTGAATTTAGAAGAGACTTTTAAAAAAGCAGTGTGAATATTTTTTCATAAATTTTATAATGTGACAATTCACTTTGCTTTTAGGGGCACATGTAAGCAGTATGAATTCTCCTAGTGTATTTGGCGATTCCCTCTTCAAAGAGGTACGAGTGCCTTAAAATGAGATATTAAATTAAGATTTTATCAAAATCACACAAAACCATGATTTTGAAAAGTGATGTATCTAAGCTAATGTCCAAAAAGACAGTGAGTATTCCCTTTCCCTCTTAAGCAGACTGCAGCCTCGCCTTTATACACTGAGGAAACAGTATCTCTCTCCATGGAAGATTCATCCCCACGAACACACAAAGGCAGAACTTTTATCAGTTTCTTTTGTTGGGCCCTGGCCTTGGAACCTCTTAAAAACAAAATTAATAGATTTCTGCCCTGAGATATATGACACTCTCTTCAACAGGAAAAATGCAACCTGAAATAACCCGTTTCTTGATACCGGCAATCGCCTAATCTATGCGAGATACTTTCTATGGTAGATGGTATAAGACTTTATTATGAAGCAGATTTGTTTCCTTTTGTTGTTTTGTTTTGTAACAGCTTTTTGAGATATATATGTGAATTATATCTCACATACATTATATTCACACACCATACAATTCACTCAGACTTGGTTTTGAATTCAAGTTTCTCAACTTGATTAGGCCTCAGACTACTTATCTGTTAAATGGGAATAATAATAGTACAACCTTCTGATATGTTGTGCAAATTAAATGTGTGTGCTCAGCCTATTCCATGGCTAAGTAAATGAAAGGGCAACAATCAGAATAATAAGATTTCATTTTTCATACACCTAGCTTTGTCACTGAATTTTATCATCAATCGGATCTCTGATTCTAATTTTCTATATTAACAGGCAGAGGAAATCTTAATCCTGTCGGTTTAGTGGTAATTTCAGGTACTGAATTTAGCTTAATGGAGTACCTTGTTAGTCGCTTCTGATTTAAAACTTGCTCAACGTAAGATTCTGCCCCTTCCCTGCCTTGGGATGGGCTTGGGTCCACAGGAGGCCCATGTGACGTTGTGGCTCCTTTGAGTCCATCTGCTGGTGCTGCTGCAGCCCAGCCTCCCCTCTGCTGTCTTGGGATGGGAAATGCAAGGAGATGGGAGGCTCCAGGATCTTGATGGTCACCCCTGCCATCTTGGGCCCCAGAAGCTGCTTGCTGTTCCCTCTGCTGCCCTCCCAAAGTTCAGTGTGGCACGGGCATCTGCAGGGCTTCAGCTCTCAAGGAGCGCAGGCAGGAAAGGGGGGCAGAGGTTCACTGACACTTCAAATGTCAAGCTGCAAGTCCCCTCTGCACCTCCATGGAGGTAGGACAGGAGGCAGGTGCTGCACCTGACTTTCTTCCTTTCCCCAAACTTTCTTCTCCCCTGTCTTGTTCAGGCTCACTGGACAGCATAAGAAGCTGGGCTCTTTCTTCTGCTGGTTTCCATTAATACCTCCTCCAACCACTCACCCCAACACCAGGCAAATAGAGGCCACCAGATGGAGGTCTGCATGGAAGATAAGTCAGGGGGAAAAAAATGGAATAGTCCGTGTAGGTTGATGTGTCTAATTATCCACTATAGCCACAGTGGTATTCCATATTAGTCTACATCCCTACATCATATCTCCATCTCCACAAAAAAAAAAAAAAAAAAATTCCATTTCTTTCTGTCCATGCAGGTTTTTCTTTCTTGGAAGATGAAATCTGAAGGGATTCATAATTCTAAGTTTATAACTCTTTGTCCTTGCTTCTCGCTTTCATTCTTTGGTCTCTGATCCCTGTGTATGAAGTGATGCCCAGAACAAGATGTGATGGGTTGAATAGAGTCTTGCCTCCAAATTTGTGTGTTGGAGTCCCAGCCCCCAGTACCTCAGATTGAGGCCTTATTTGGGAATTGGGTTGTTGCACCTGTAATTAGATCAGTTAAGATGAGGCCATACTGGAATATGGTGAGCCCTAATCTGATATAACTGGTGTCCTTACAAAAGGGGGAATTTGGAAACAGACACATGCACAGGAAAGCTTTAAATGAAGATGAAGGCAGAGATTAGGGTGATGGTTCTACAAGCCAAGGAAACCCAGAGACTGTCAACAAACCACAGCCACCAGAAAGAACCAACCCTGCTCACGCCTTGATCTTGGACTCCCAGCCTCCAGAATTGTGACAATAAATTCTAATGTTTGAACCACCCATTTTGTGGTACTTTGTTAGAGCAGCCCTAGGAACCCAATACATGGGACACATTGTTTTGTCTTCCCAGCCCACCATTTCTCTGGGAAATCTGCCTCCACAGGGGCAGCCATGCTAAACAACATGACCCTGCCACAGGCTAGAGTTCATCAGAAATTGGCATTTAAGGCCAGATAGCAAGTCTCCTATGACTAAAGCTGAAAAATGTAAAACTCAGGAACTGCCAACAACCATGTTTTCCACAACGAAAAGAAAGCCAGTCTGCCACAAGACAAAGCTGGCACCCAGAGAAGCAGAGGAGAGGCTGGAAGAGAAAAAGCTGATGGCTTTCCAGCCCTGGCTCCATCGGTGCCTGAGGCCTCAGCTCTGTTTGAACTTGGCTGTGACTTGAATATCAGGAGACTGCAGTGACCATCCAGTAAATTCTTCTTTTCGCTCAGGCTGATTCCTATAAGGTTTGTGGCCCTTGCAACTCAGACTTCTACTTAATATATTCCCCCAAACTCCTGCATCCTTCCCTTTCACACTAAGTGGAAGATTGCTGCTGTAATTAAACAACTGTGTTCTTACCAGACAGGAGCCTAATGAAAACTAATCTAGTGAAAACATATTATAGTAAGTTTTGTTGGAACATTCTTCCTTAGATGAAACTTTAAACCATCATAAAATGTAAGAAATTAGATTAGTTTCTTTACCTTTTAGGTTAAAAACAAAAATAATTCATTAGCACGCAACTTTTATCTTTCATTAACATATGAGAATATTTGTTCACCTCTAAACACAGCAGAGTTCCCTTATTAAAATAAAAATCATTTTGCAGAGTCGATTGGGATGTCTATAAAAGAGTCATTTCTACTATTTATGATGTTTTCATTAGTTTTATTTTCAAACGCTATATTAGCCCTGTGATAAGTTTCAAATGTCTGACATTTTGCCTAAGGAAATATTTGCTATTTAGTGTGTTAACAATAAAGTCTTTTCCTGTCTGCCCATTACCGCATCTTTTAAATCTCAGAAAATAATACTTAGTTTTAATTCTGATTTACATGCTTTCTAATGGTTTCTGATATGTCTAGAAATACAATCTCAAAGTCTACCAGCTTTATGTCAGAAAAGGATAAGCAAATGAAATTTGATGTTGGGGATTTAAAAAATAAATTCAACAATTCTTTTTTTTTTTTTTTTTTTTTTTTTAAAGATGACCGGTAAGGGGATCTTAACCCTTGACTCGGTGTTGTCAGCACCACACTCAGCCAGTGAGCCAACCGGCCATCCGTATATGGGAACCGAACCCGGGGCCTTGGTGTTATCAGCACCGCACTCTCCCGAGTGAGCCACGGGCCGGCCCCCTAAATTCAACAATTCTTATGCTGTTTTGCATACTAATTGTGGAATGCATGAGTTTTCGGTTGCTGCATAACAATTTACCACCAGAACTTAGTAGATTAAAAAAGCATTAAATATTTATGATCCCACACAGTTTCTGTGGGTCACAAATTCGAGAGTGGCTTACTTGGGTAGTTCTGGCTCAAAGTTTCACTTTCTACAAGAGGTTGTAGTCACGATGTCAGCCAGGACTATAGTCATCTAAAGGCTTGACTGGAGCTGGAACATTCACTTCCAACGTGGCACACTCATAGAGCTGGCAGGTTGACGCTGGCCGTTGGTTGTAGGACTCAGTCCCTACCACGTGGACCTCTCCTTTGTGCTGCTTGAGTGTCCTCCTGTCTTGGCAGCTGGCTTCACCGAGTAAGTGATACAAGAGACAATGACGATAGAAGCTGCAATCTTTTTATGATGACCGAGTCTTGGTTGCCACACACTGTCATTTCCATAACATCCTAGGGGTTACACAGGTCAGCCCTATTCAGAGTGGAGGGTGACAGTGCTAGGAGGTAAAAATCACTGGGGGCCACCTTGGAGGCTTCCTGTTCTTACTCTGAGGATTAATGATAAATAAATTATTATGTAAAAAGGTATGAAAATTCCTTTTCAAAATGAATATTTTTAAGAAAATATCAACAAAATTAATAATAGAGTCATAGAATTCTAGAATCAGAAAGAAACGTAGATATCAACCAGTCTAACTTGGTCATGGAGACTGAGGCCCAGACAGGTGATAATACTTTTCTAACTTCACCTAGCAAATTAGTGAGTGAATCAGGCTTAGATCCAGGCCTCTTTACTCCTGCTTAGGGCTTGTGGTGAATAAGCTGGCCTGAAAATCAACATCCAGTCCAATCTCCTTCTAGTATGCCTCCCTAATGCAGAGGCTGGAGAATCTAAACACTATGATTCCCAAACTCCCAAATGCAGCTAGCATTTTGGATATGATTTAGGTTCAGACAATCAGACTGCTGATGTGAGATCTGGAAATTGGAAGTGACATAGCAAATGGGCCACTGCAACTTGTGCTGTTTCTATTGGCAAAGGTGGCCACAGCAGTGTTGAACTATTCTGTGGCAGAGGTAGCAGAGGTCCCAATGCACGGGTCAGTAGAATGGTGAGAGCCAAGAGGCAGGGCTCAGAGGAGTTAGTAGGGACTTAGCAGTGTGATGTGGCTTTAAGGTTAAGGGTTGAGCAGTGGTTTCCTGATCTGTGAAGAGCAAATTAACTAATGTGTTCCTGGAGCCCACAATTTCAGTGGTGACTGGCACAGTCAGGAAGGTGGGGAATGAAGGAGTTAGCAACTCTCTGGAGGACTAGCTCTCTGGGATATTTCTTAGATTTGTTCCTGGACTCCAGGCACAGAGCCATTATTTCAGTCCTTCCAACAATTTCATAAGCACCTGATTCCCTGTATGAAATTCCATTCTCATAGAATAGAGTGGTGCCTGTTATCTGCATATGTTCTATTACAGAACATGCTAATACACAAGAATGAGAAGAGCAGCCTGGCATCTGGAAACTGGCCAGACACTACAGCTAGGTCTCGCTGTCATCAGAAGCTGGCCTGGCACTTAAAGATGGGCCATGGTGTTCTCCTGTTGAACAAAAACAATTTCTCAGAACATCAGCCACAGTTGCTCTATTGACCATGATGGGTCAAGATATAAACAAGACCACTCTGTATCATGTCTGAACACAGACAAAAATGTGAACATTGTCCAAACCACAACAATGACCAAACATCCCCCTCTTCTTACTAATCTGAGTGACTGCTGCTTCTTTCGTGATTAAACCTTACCCTCCCTTCTTTCTAGATAACATTTATTAAGATACCCAATTATAGAATTCCCCACTCTTTCTGACAAAAGCCCTGTTTCCTTTACCCTCCCCAAATCAGCTAATGCAAGCCTCAATCCTGTGAGTCCTTTCTAACTCCCTCTTACTGAGAGGGCTCCTCACAGCTCCCCATGGTGTATCATTTCCTTCCCTGCAACAAGTAATAAACCCAACGGAGGTGTTCTGCTGATCTTTGGCTGAAAGGCACTGCCATACATAATTTGGTTTGGAAACCTCATGCTTTTCTAGTGCTCAGTGTTATTTATATTGGTTACTTTCTATGAATGAATGAACAATTCAGTGTAGAATTATTATTCCTTTTCTGCCTTTTTCCTCACCTGTGCTTCTTTATAAAAGTCAAAAAATGCCATGGTGGCTGTTTTGTGTCATCAAAAGCACAGCAATAATATGTATCAAATGATAAAAAAGAAAATCATAAAAGAAGGACTAGACAGTAAACATACAAGGCAATTGAAAATTAGAGATAAGCAATTATATAGTGAATTGGATAATGATACAATTTCTTGACTGCCCTCCAAATGCCAGGCACTTGTTAGTCATTTATACACATCATTGGCTTAACTATCTAGCTATACTGCAAAGTAGGTATTTTCATTTCCATTCTATAGATTTAAAACCTGAGGTTCTGGAGTTGACTTGACAGAGGGCTTGCACCTACCAGGTAGCAGTGCTGGTGTCCAAACTCAAGTTGCCATGTGTTTCCACAACAGAAATAGAAATAATATAGATATTCTGATTTTTTTTTTAAAAAGCACCATTTTTTCTTAAGTACTAGGTCTTTCACGTTGGTGTTACTCGTCAGAATAGCGAAGCATCTATTCAACAATATTTAATGGAAATGAGGAAAATGTTTTAAGAAACCCTTGATTGCCTATTTCCTATTTAAAGCTGAAGGGCTCATCATGTAGTTAATGGTTCTTTCCCTCTGTCCTGAGAAAAACATGAAATCAACAAAACGAGAATATAAGGAAGTTACACAAAACTCTGTGTGCATCTTTCCTAAAAGATATAGTCCACATGAAACAAGACAAATAATGTACCAGCTTTGCATTTAATGGTAAAATTAACAACATGAGAGGGGTTTATACCAAATGGAAGAAATTCTATTAATATATATGACATGAGTGCATGAGTGAATGTTGTTTCTACCAACCATTCTGCATTAGGAGAGGTCGTAAAAGAGGCCGGGTACTTCCTACTCTTTAAAACAGTCACCTGATGGTACGTAAAAGCCTCTGGACCATCCCCTCAAATCTGGGGGAAGAGGGTAGTATCTGGATCAGCTCAGATATTTGGGGAGAAAGATGGACTTTTATAAGTGGAACAAGGAAACCAGCCTGGTTAATATTTTAACATTGCTACTTTTATGTGAAGAAACCTAAAACAGCATAATTATCCCTTGAATTGACTCTTGTTATCTTGAGACAATAGGACTGGTTCAAGGAGCTGCCAGTGATTTGGTGTGACTAGAAGTGAAAGAAATAGGGTACTGTACTATATTATACAGGTTGTAAGGGACAGAAATCCTACTTGCTCTGGCTTAGGCAAAAGAGGGGTTTTATTGGTGTCGAGCTCTCTCAGTTCCAGGTGGAAAAACTCCAGGAAAAGACTGGGCCAGCTGGGGTCATGTGCTCTGCCAGCAGCCTAGTTAACTGCAGACAGCATGACAAGGGCCCAAAAGAACATCAGAGCTCCCACACTAGCCACGTGACTTTGGGTGGGAAGTGGGGGCAGGTGGGAGGTGGGGAAGGAGGAATCTGGGTACCTTAGGATGATGTTGTCAGCCTGCAAAGAGGAATGCCATCAGAGCTAGCCCTCAGGAAGCACATTACTGTGTCTATGTATTAGTCTGCAGGCCTCCCATAACAAAGTACCACAGACTGGGGTGGCTTAAACAACAGAAATGTATTTCCTCACAGTTCCGAAAGTGGGAAGTCCAAGATCAAGGTGTCAGCAGAGCTGATTTTTTTCTGAGGCCTCTCTCCTTGGTTGCTTCTCGTCTTCACGTGGCTTTGCCTTTGTGCCTGTCTGTGTCCTAACCTCTTCTTATGAGGACGGCAGTCATAGCGGATTAGGGTCTACCCTAATGATCTCATTGTAACTTAATTACCTCTTAAAGACCCTATCTTCAAACTCAATCACATTTTGAGGCCCTGGGAGGTCAGGACTTTCACGTAAGAGTTTGAGGCAGGGGGTAAGAAGGGGCGGAGGATACAATTTAGCCCATAACAGTCTCCAGCAAGAATATTTGTTGAGGATGTTCATTACATAGTCTCTTCTTTAACATCTTTCTGATTTGGGTATCAGAAAAAGTTGTGTGGCTCCTTTTTAGAGGATTGCCACCATGGTTTGCCCAAATGGTTGTGTTTTCTCTTTCTTCCTGGCTTTTCTGAGGCTTATTTGCTAATGTGAAACCCATTGGAATTTCTCTGCAGTCTTACTTTACAGCTATATTTTACGCTACTAATTTTTGTTTCCTATTTTTTTTCTCACCTACTTGTAATTTGTGTTATCTTGTTGTACGGTGTGAGTCTCTGTATACTCTGTATGTATCTTTTATGGAATAAAGTAGAGGATCAATGGTTTGATAGATAAATAAACTCAATTCATCAACTGTGTTTATATAAGTACAACACCATCAAGGAAAAGCAGAGGAAGTTCATATACTAATAATAAATTTCCATTGTAATAAATCACCACAAATCTTTTTTTTTGGAAAAAAGCAGAGCCTATAAAAGACTATATAAATCAGGGGGAAAAAAAGATATGTCAAAAAACATTTTTTTAAAATCCAACAGTAACTAGGCAAATCAATGCTTAAATTAGCACAAACTGGTAAAAATAAACATCCCTAAATTAATTTTTGTTATATATTGCCTGGAAGCAGACAAAGTGTAGGAGGAGCTGGACTGTTGCCAGACCTGGAGCACTTTTCTGAGCTCCATCAACTTCTATTAATGGGCAGTGACACCATTCCGGCATGGAGCCAGGCGCCCAATGCACTTAGATTTGTTTGACAGGCTGGCTAGAGTCAGGCATTGCATCAGAAGCCTGGCACCACCAACAGCACTGATTTAAGCAAAGTACCTCCAAAGAGAACTGACTTTTCCTGTGATGCCAGCAGAGAGAACATGGCCTCTGCCAAGGTGGCCTCTTGGTGTAGAAAGGAGAACTGACCAGACACCAATTAGTGTCACCGGCCTGAGCCTTGACCAAGCCTTCAGATCACAGACGACTTCTCCCCCTGTGCTATGACCATGCAAAGTTGAAATCAACCCAAACAGCCTGGAAGCCATTAGTTCTATTTCATTTAGTTGATGTGGTGGAATCACAAATGTATTTTTAAAGATATATTGGCTTTTTCTGAATTCTCTGCTTCACAGTTTGTCCCAAATTACATTTGATAGTTTCTCCTGGCATTAATTCTAAAGTGGCAGTTTAAAGGGAATCCAGCAGGTGCCCAAAGTGCACCTAAGGGTAGCAAAGGTGTCAGTGTTCCTAAGTCACTGGGGCATGTGTGCTCTGACATCCTCTTCCCAAGTTAGAGCATGAGAGAGAGAGGAAGAGAGGAAGAGGAGGAGGGAGAAAGGGTATCTAATAAACACATGATCTGATGAAAGCTTCTTAGACCCGAAAAACAGATAGTGGAAGAAACAAAGCATTGTTTCCATAAGTATTTTAAAATGCAGAATAAAATATACCCCCAATAGGTTCATGGAACAGAAAAAAGACAGTAGGGAAAAACTGAGGACATCTGAATAAAGTATGTACTTTAGTTAATAATAATAAGGTATCAATATTTGTTCATTAGTTGTCATAAATGTACCATGCTATTGAAAAATGTTAATAATGGGGAAATCAGGTGTAGGGTGAAGAGAAACTCTGTACTATCTTCCTAATAATTCTTTAAATCTAAAACTGTTCCAAAATAAAAGTTCATTAAAAAAATATATACATATATGCTTTCAATAGATTTACTTTAAAATAATCTGGGAGGCAAAAGGGGATATTGGTGGAGGTATTGATAGAGGAAACAAGATTGACCATCACTTTATAATTGTTGGAACTGGGTGATGGATACATGGATGGACATGTTTTACTATCCCTTCTACTTTCACACATGTTGAAAATTATCCGTAATAAAAAGATCAAATATATGTACCTTGATTAAATTGAGAACTAAGAAGATATATACATGATATATGTATATATAAGATATATGTCTATTGCAAAAGCTATTTTATATATGCATATATTCTATGTGCCATTTTATATATGCATATAAGCCATTTTATACATACATATAAACCATTTTATATGTATACTTGTATATAAAGCAGTTTTTGCAAGACTCGTATTTTTATTTACAATCAGTAAGAAGAACGCTAGTCCAGGCTGCTTTTTCCCACTGTGAGTTTATGCATACTTTGCAGCTGAAGAGTAGCATATTTTATTGGTGCTAAAGAGTGTAGACTTTCTGTTTTGTAGGGCAAGTCGATGGTATTGACGTGTCAAAGCATGTGCCCCCATGGCTTCCCTTTCACTGAGATGCATTATGTTAGGCCAAGCCTGCCACCCCCCCACCCCCCACCCCTGGTGATCAATGGCAGACACTGGCTTCTCCAGATGGGGTCAGAACCAATGGAGCTATAACTTTGGAAGAACATTTTTCTCTATGTGGTGTTAAAGCAAGTGGCTCAAGTTCTGGGTTTGACCTGGATAAAGGCTCTAAATTGCCTGTGATGTGAAGCTGGGACTGATAAACTACTCTGCATGTTCCCTGCCACACCCATCACTGCTGCTAGGACAGTGCCATAAATAGATGGTAGCCACTAGTAAGAGAGCACCTAGCATTCTTCTTCTGAGAGCACCCCATCAAGCTCCTTTTCTTCCAGCATCTCTTTTAAATGAGAAACACCAGCATCCATTCAGGTTCCCAAACAAGGTTCCCTGGGAGCCATTTATTCTTGCCTCCTCCATCTTTTTAATATTCTAGAATCCAATCAGCCTCCAAGCACTGCAGATTCTATCCCCTTCACTTCTCTAAAATCTGTTCCCTTCTCTCTCTCCCTGGTGCCTTCTGCTGGTTCAAACCCTCTTTCTCCATCACCCGGACTATTACAATGGTCTCCTACTGAGCCTGTGCATGTTTTCAGCCCTATGGTGCACTTCAATGCAGTCATGAAGATGAGTAATATGACCATCTTGCTCATTTTCTGGGAACCCCCTCAATATTGCTCCACAGCCTTTAGGGTGAAGATTTGCTTCTTAGTTTGGACACAGGGTCATCTACGATCAGGACTCCACCTACTTCTCCTTCATTTCATGCCCTGTTCTCCACCAAGTTCAAGTGCTTGTAGTTTCCAGAATGTAGCCAGCTATGTCACATCTCTTTGCCTTTACTCCATGGTTCTCTCATCCTAGAATGCTCTGTGCTTCCCTGTCCTTTATGTGAATACCTCCATATTTTTCAAGACTGAATCCAAGCAGTGGCAGCCACTGATTGAACTTGTTTAGTGGAGGGAGATGAGACAGAGATTTGAATTTATAGCCCATTAAGGGCATTACCATCTCTTCCCTGCCTTGTAACTTGCCCATCGCATGGTACCTGGCACATATTAGGCCCTTTATAAATGATTATTGAATAAAAAAAGGCATAAATGATGCACTAGTTTAGAACACTATATTGTTAAATATTATGAATATACTTATTTAAGGCATAGTTTATAATCAAGCCATGTGTTAGAACATCAGAACTTCACATCTGACAAAGTGTGATCTGGCTCAGTGAGCCAAGTTGGTAAATCTCCATCCCATGACTCATTGCTCTTGCGACCTGCCTTAGAGGCACCCTCAGGAAGAGGCACTGGCCATTTACACTGCTTCAAACTGCCAGTCCCTGCTCATTTGCAGAAAGGCAGCACAGTTGGGAGGGCTCACAACAGGAGCCCTGTTGAAAACAAGCTGTGGTTTCACCCTGTGTTTAGATTTCTGTTCAGGGAAGGGCATTTCCTCTTGCACTTGTAAGAGCCAAATAACACATTCTGGGTGGAGAGGACTGTGGTAGAAAACCTAGTGTTGGACACATGAAAAGGTGGTAGCCTCCTAGAACTGGCTAAACACATATCTTGGTGCAAGAACTTGGGTGGCAGGCAACCAGGGTTTGGGGACTGCTTTTCCTGTGTCATTTTCTGTGGGGATTGCAATATGAGGGAGGCCTGGCTGATGTAATTGTCGTACGTTTTGCTTGGCAATACCCCCTAGTTCATACTGCTGGAGTGCTTGCTAACTTGTGAATTCTCCAGAGGAGAGTACAATATAAAAAGACTTCAAGCCTCTCCTGTCTTCCCCTCACTGAAGCTAACTTAGGGCAGTAGGAAGCAGTGAGCTGTGGACCCAGGCCCCGGCTAGAGAAGTAGACAGACCACAAGTAGGAGGCAAGCTGAATTCTTGTCTGTTTCACTTCCATCGTGGTGTTCACCAACAGGGCTATTTTGGTCTATTTTAAAGAAGGAGAAATCAAACCTAGAAGACTTTTAGAAAAGCAGCCAGTGAAAAAGAAATTTAGAGCTATATCTCTTGGAGAGAGAAATAAAAAATTGGGTTTTATTTGAAAGAACGTTCCCATTCCCAACACCGTCAGATCCATAAAAATTAGGAGGAAATAAAACCTTCCTGGGGTTTCAGCATGCACAGTGCATTTACTCTGTCTCCCATTTCTTAATTTGGCATTTTCTTTCTTCAAGTACCAAATTCAGTAACTATTCTTTCAATGGAAAAAAAAAAAAAAAGCATTAATGAATGCCAGAAAACAGTTTCCCAGCCAGCCAGCCAAACCACAAGTATCTAATAATGTGATTTTATTTTTAATAATAAAATGAGCAGAAGACTATCAAATAAAATGTAAATAGAAGGAAAATTTTGATTTATTCTAAACATCTGTCAAAAGGATTTCTAATTTCAGATTGGTTGAGGACAGATGAAGAGAAATAGCTAATCAATAAATGAATTCAGAACCCTGTGGACAAAATTAGGAAGATGTTAGCAGTTAGTAAACTCCAAACCCTCAAATGGTTTGCCCACCCTAAGTCCTTTGAAGTTCACTCAACATTCAGTTTCTGCATTTTCCTCATCTGTAAAATGGGGCCAAGGAGCCTGTATTATGAACCAATGAACCAAAAATGGCATAAGGTGAAGATAGTGCTAGAACCTGTGTTTTCTATGTGCCAACTTTTAGAACTTAAGCATCAACTGGAGGGGCCAGCAGGCTGACTTAAACCCACAAAGGATGGCCTCTGATCCCAGAAGCTGGGGGAAAAAACAAGGGAATCCAAAACTACTCGGGTGGCATCTCTTCCAAGAAGTTTTCTCTAACCGGGCCCCAGCCCTAGAGGGTAGCCTTTGATCCCTCATCGGTTTTCCCCAAACACTTCTCTTATCGCATTCAAACAGGTTATGTAGTGCAATACAGCACATCAGTATTTATGTGTCTCCCTTGTTTAGAGTGGGGTATCCTTTCTTCCCTGGTGCTGAGTAAAATGGCCAGAATGAGAATTAACTAATTTACATAAACGGTTTCTTTCTTTGTATCTGAGGAACTCAGGTCACTTTAGTTGTTCTACCCTGTGATTATATCATTCTTACCATGTTTTAGATCTAGCAAATAAAAGGCATTATTCCCCAGGATATATTAGTAATTTTATAAACAGAGAAACTGCATTTAGATCAGCACTTCCCAAGCTCCAGGGTGCATGTGAATCACCTAGGGATCCTGTTAAAATGCAGATTCTTGTCAAGTTGACCTGGGATAGGGCTTGAGAGTCTGCCTTTCTAACTAGCTCTCAAGTGATGCTTTTGGTCCACAAAGTAACAGTGGCTTGAACCAGGTGGAATTAATTTTGTCTCCTGAAAGTTAAGTCTAGAGTTTAGCAGTCTAGGGCTGGCATGGTGGTTCTGCCATGACATCATGGGCCCAGCCTCTTCTGTCTTTCTGCTTTACTATCCTAAGTATGGCTTACAACTTCAAGGTCTCTTCCTGTCCCAAGATGGCAGGTGCCACTGTATTGTGGTCAGCAGAGAGGAAGCAGCAAGAACAAATGGGTGCATGGCTGGCTCAGCTCCTTCTAAAGGAGCTTTCAAGAGGAGCCCGTCTAATAACTTTCATTTACATTTCATCATCCAAAACTTCATCACCTATCTAAAGGTTGAAAATGTGGTCTTCCAGTTGAGGGTACATTGCTGACTACACTGACTTGAATTCTCTTAGGAGGAAGGGAGAACGGATTCCGGGAAGATACCAGCAATCCCCGCCATGAGTCAAATGAGATGATCATGGATCCCCTGTCAGTCACTCATGGCTTTTGCCTCTGGACCATGCCCCATTCCTGAAGAGAAAGCAGTTACCCCGTTAAGGCACATGTCGGCTACTTGTGGCACATTCTGTTTCTTAGGCTCCTTCCTTTCTAGATTGAAGCCATCATCACTCTCGGCTCTACAAGAGTAATGATGGCTTTCCTCTAAAATTTGGCTTTCCTCTGATGATGGCTTTCCTCTAAAATTTGGCTTTCCTCTGAAACACTGTTGCCGTGACATCAGCTGAGATCCTGGCTCAAGGATGCTGGCAAATCCTCCAGCTTATTGTCCCTGAGGTTATGGCTTATAAACAGAAAGAGTGAGTCCAAAGGGGATGTGCTGTTTACCCTGCCCAGTGCCAATCAGTTCATTCCACGAGTAGCAGTGGAGTCACCCAAGGTGAAGAAACAATCCCGGCCAATTGATTTCAGCCCAAGCAATCACATTCTTTTCCTGGCCATTTGCCAGGACTTCCAGGGAGCAGGCAGGAGCCAAGAAGCAATATACATTCCTGAGAGGGAGGCTTCTTGAGGGATTAAAGTGATAGCACCTGTCTGTGGCTCACAGGCAGGGTACTCTCTGAGATGCTCTCCCTGTGCCCTGAGTCATGACATGGAAGGCAGGAGAAAGTGCAAACCAGAAGCAACGGGCAAGAGAAAGGCAGTCCTTTGTTTTCCTTCCTTTCTCCTGCCATCTCAAGGAATTAACCTCTCCAAAATAAAAACAATTTGTGGTGGACAATAAACATATTATATTCACCTATTATACTAGGATTTCATTCCTTGAAAATAATTCACATACATTAACCAAAAGCAGATTAAAAAAAAAAAAAAGTAATATGATTTACCTATATGAGTTCAACCATCAGCTTTTGGTAAAAGAGGGTAATCCATCAATCTGTATATGTGCCAAGCACTGCCATAAATTGAATGTGTTTTTCACATATACTTATTGCTAATTTTCAAGTTCTATAGATACAGTTTTGATTAATAAAATGCAAATATATTTTTTAATGTGACTGAATTTTTGATTGAGAAAATACAGTATGGCAAAAAGCAATCACTAGATACTAAAAATATAATGACCATTATGTGAGAGTATGGGGTCTTTAAAGAGTTCATGGAAAGACTTGTATTATCTTTTGTATTTGTCCATATGTGTTGCTTATAACAAAATACAGAGAACTAGGTAATTTGTAAGAAAACACTATTTATTGCTTGCAGTTTCAGAGGCTGGGAAGTCCAAAGTTCAGGGCATACATTTGGTGAAGTCCTTGGTGGTGGAAACAGTGACGGCAGGATATCACATTGCAGAATAGTGGAGCGGAGAGAGACTAACCTCTCATGTGCTCTCTTTTTAAAGCCCTCAGAACAACACTCCTGACCACCATTACTAATCCATTCACTACAGCATGATCCTACAATACAATCACCTCTTCAAGGCCCCACCATAATAGGATTTCCCACCCTCAACAGTGACAGTGGGAATTAAGCTTCTAATACATAACCTCTGGGGGACTCAATTCAATCAATCCACAGCATCTTTTAATTCTATTTTTCCACAAACTTTTTTTTTCAGCAGCTGGTCAGTTCGGGGATCTGAACCTTTACCTTGGTGTTACAACATGGTGCTCTATTCTCATCTCCATGAACTTTTTGAAGTACCCTGGAGAATTTTGAATATTAAAAAGAGATGCTTATGCCTAAACACATTGGGATCCTCTGTTCTAATAGTATGAGGACACTAACATTTCTACAAATTTATATTGGGCTTTTTCTATTGAGTTGGACCTAGAGAAGTTGGTTCTTTTGTTCAATTCATCTCAAAGAATGTGTAGTAGATGGGTGGAACCTGGCAATGATATCGATAGATAAGAAACAAAAAGCTTAGAGTTTGGAAATTTAAAGGAAGTTGATACCTGGTTCCCTTTGGCCCCATGGGCCTGTATGTCACTAAAGAGTTGCAGAAAAACTTGCTTCATACATTCATAAACTAATTTTTTTTTTTTTTGGCTTATTTCTTCTTTTTTTTTTTTTTTTAATTTTATTTTGTCGATATACATTGTGGCTGATTATTGCTCCCCATCACCAAAACCTCCCTCCCTTCTTCCTCCCCCCCTCCCCCCCAACAATGTCCTTTCTGTTTGCTTGTCGTATCAACTTCAAGTAATTGTGGTTGTTATATCTTCTCCCCCGCCCCGGTTTTGTGTGTGTGTGTGTGTGTGTGTGTGTGTGTGTGTGTGTGTGTGTGTGTGTGTGTGAATTTATATATTAATTTTTAGCTCCCACCAATAAGTGAGAACATGTGGTATTTCTCTTTCTGTACCTGACTCGTTTCACTTAATAAAATTCTCTCAAGGTCCATCCATGTTGTTGCAAATGGCAGTATTTCATTCGTTTTTATAGCTGAGTAGTATTCCATTGTGTAGATGTACCACATTTTCCGTATCCACTCATCTGATGATGGACATCTGGGCTGGTTCCAACTCTTGGCTATTGTAAAGAGTGCTGCAATGAACATTGGGGAACAGGTATACCTTCGACTTGATCATTTCCATTCCTCTGGGTATATTCCCAGCAGTGGGATAGCTGGGTCATATGGTAGATCTATGTGCAATTGTTTGAGGAACCTCCATACCATTTTCCATAGAGGCTGCACCATTTTGCAGTCCCACCAACAACGTATGAGAGTTCCTTTTTCTCTGCAACCTCGCCAGCATTTATCGTTCAGAGTCTTTTGGATTTTAGCCATCCTAACTGGGGTTAGATGGTATCTCAGTGTGGTTTTGATTTGCACTTCTCGGATGCTGAGTGATGTTGAGCATTTATTCATATGTCTGTTGTCCATTTGTATGTCTTCCTTAGAGAAATGCCTACTTAGCTCTTTTGCCCATTTTTTAATTGGGTTGCTTGTTTTCTTCTTGTAAAGTTGTTTGAGTTCCTTGTATATTCTGGATGTTAATCCTTTGTCAGATGTATATTTTGCAAATATTTTCTCCCACTCTGTTGGTTGTCTTTTAACTCTTTTAATTGTTTCTTTTGCTCTGCAGAAGCTTTTTAGTTTGATATAATCCCATTTGTTTATTTTTCCTTTGGTTGCCCGTGCTTTTGGGGTCGGATACATGAAGTCTGGACAGTCCTATTTCCTGAAGTGTCTCTCCTATGTTTTCTTTAAGAAATTTTATTGTTTCAGGGTGTATATTTAAATCAATCCATTTTGAGTTGATTTTAGTATATGGTGAGAGGTATGGATCTAGTTTCATTCTCCTGCATATGGATATCCAGTTATCCCAGCACCATTTGCTGAAGAGGCAGTCCCTTCCCCAGTGAATAGGCTTGGTGCCTTTGTCAAAGATCAGATGGCAGTAAGTGTGTGGGTTGATTTCTGGATTCTCTATTCTATTCCATTGATCAGTGTGTCTGTTTTTATGCCAGTACCATACTGTTTTGGTTATTATAGCTTTGTAGTATAGCTTAAAGTCAGGTAGTGTTATGCCTCCAGCTTTATTTTTTTTGCTCAGCATTGCTTTGGCTATGCATGGTCTTTTATTATTCCATATAAATGTCTGGATAGTTCTTTCCATTTCTGAGAAAAATGTCTTTGGAATTTTGATGGGGATTGCATTGAATTTGTATATCACTTTGGGTAGTATGGACATTTTCACTATGTTGATTCTTCCAATCCAAGAGCATGGGATATCTTTCCATCTTCTTGTATCCTCACTAATTTCTCTCAGCAGTGGTTTGTAGTTCTCATTATAGAGATTTTTCACATCCTTGGTTAACTCAATTCCTAAGTATTTTATTTTTTTGGTGGCTATTGTAAATGGGTAGTCTTTCTTGATTTCCTGGAAATTCTTTTAATTTGTTCCTGATTTTATTTCTAATCAACTTCACTTTAATGGACAAGTTTCCAGATCTTAATTACTCTACCCTCCACTGTCCTGAAGGACTATAGGAGAACACTCTTTTGGGTTGCCAGCATAAGTTCCTTTTAGTCATTATGATGGTCAAGGAGAAACTATAAAGGGTGCAAGATTTTAAGAATCTTTTTAAAGTTTATCCAGATGGTCTTCTGCTGGGAGTTCCCTGTCAGGTTTGTTCTGGGCAACCTAGGACAACGTAGAAGGCTGGAACCTAAGATCCTATTTCTGCTGATGATGGTGGTCCATATTCCTCCAAGACATGGTCCTCATTGACACCTGAAGGAGTCAATGAGCTTAGGAGTATTTGAGCTTAGGCTCTTCTCTGACCCTTTATCTTCTGCCAGAAGATAATATGTTGGATGCCACACTAAAGTTAGGTGCTGAAAATTAGGGTCATAATCACCATATGCCCAGTTTCATTCATTTTTTAAAGAATATATCCAACTGGATCCCCCACAGGATCCCACCAAGGGAACACCATCTCCATTAGCCTCAGGAAGTGGCAACTCCTTTAGTCCTTTCCTAACAGAGCTTGGGCACACAGCTCACCTTGCCCACTGCCCAGCTTCCTTTGCCAAGTTATAATACCCTGCACAACCTTGTTGGTCAGCCTCATCACTAAACTCCAGGAGGCCCCTTCAGAAAGCCTGCAGATCACTTCTCTTCTGAGAATGATTCAGGCCCAGATGAGCTTTGTTTCTTAGACAAAGGGCTTGTCCCTGTGGTTTCCAGCATAGACTTGGGGCCATAGGGCCCAAGTTTGAGTTTTGGGTACACAACTTACTTTGAGCAAGTTACTAAATATCTCTGGTCTTCAGTACTCTCATATGCAAAATAAAGATTAAAAATAGTCCTTACCTGGCCCAGGTGCACAAGGCCCAGCCCCTACTCATGGTCCCCAGAAGACCTGGCTATAGCACCATGGGCAGACCCATTAACTGCTGGCTGTTTTCAAGTTGAAATCCCAAAGATTGATGTCTACCTCTGTAGTGAATTGAATGTCTCCCCCAAACTCATTGAAGATTGAAATATGTCCCCCAAGTTTTATGTATTAGAAACTTGGCCCCCACTATAACTGTTAAGAGGTGGGAAATCCTGTTATGGTAATTGAAAGGTGGGGCCTTGAAGAGGTGATTAGATTGCAGGACCATGCCATAATGAATGGATTAAAAATGGTGGTTATACGCATGGTGTGGAGGGCTTTAAAAAGAGAGTGAATGAGGAGGTTAGTCTCTCTGCTCCACCATTTTCACAATGTGGTATCCTGCCATCACTGTTGCCACCAAGACCTTCACCAGATGTGTTCCCTGGATTTTGGACCTCCCAGCCTCTGAAACTATAAGTAGTAAATTTTGTTTCTTTTCTAAACTACCCAGTTCTGGGTATTTTGTTATAAGCAGAGAGACAGTTCCTCATGTAGTGTCCTTCTAAAGCCCTCAGAACCACACCCATGACCAACATTTTGAATCCATTCACTACGGCATGGTCCTACCCTCAATAGTTACAGTGAGGATTAATCTCCAGTGAGGTTGGGGGCATCCAGTCTGCAGCATCTGGTTAGGAAAGCATGTGGTGGCCAAATTACCATTACCTCTGAGAACAAATTTTCACTGTCAGCTTCAAAAGGACCAAGTTAGAAAATTCATGCAGAACTTTATAATTTTTATTTCTAATTAAGTTTTTCAAAATGTAGACATGATTTTTCTCCACAGTTATAGTCCTCTCTATTGAGATAAATACTGTATAAATTCTATATATAAATATATAGCATAAATAAAAGGTAAATGATATTTTAAAAGAGACCTTTGTCTGAGCAGAATCACTACTCTGGTGGCTGGTCCTTGGGCAGGTGGGGGATCCAACCTCAGGCCTTCAAAGGATTTACTATCCTGGCTGTGAAGTCAGGCCCCGAAGGGAGGTGGCTGGGTTCACATCCCACTTTCTATCGTTCTTCTTGGGTGACCTCAGGTGAGCTGCAGACTCGACCCTCTCTATGCTTTTGTTTTCCTTATCTGTAAAGGTGGGTAATAAAAATAAACTACTCTGTGAAATTGTTATGCAGCTATAATGAAGCAATATATGTAAAACATCAGTAAATGTGCAATAAAGATCAACTCCAGTGCCAGTCACTGATCTATAATTTTTCCCCATGAGCCATTCTTTTAGATTCAGATACTCTCCTAAAGGAAAACTCTGCACCAAACTTTTTTCATCTCATATGCTACTGTTCAGCCTTCAATGTGTGGCTCAGACCCCTTCTTGACAGCTTGGCTGGGCTCCTAGGGAAGCCACACCACAGAGAGGGAGCCCTACCACATTCTGCACACAGCCTTCACTCGACCTGCATGCGTCCAGGCCACCAAGATGTGCAGACAAGCCGGGACTCAGTTTGCAAGGCCCGCTTTCCATCCCCTGCGGGTGCCAGCAGCTCACTGTGGGCGGCCCAAACCCTCCAGATTCCTTCAGAGGAAGCCAGTTATCTGCTAGACTTTCTTTGTTTCCCAGGGCTCTATCTTGGCATCTCTGCCAAGGACATGTCTTGGCAGGATCCACTGCTCTGGTCTCTGCACGTCTCTGGGAAGCTATGCTCAGGGAAGCATGCCCAGGAGGTAGAAAGGGAGCCAGGGGTCTTGATTGAACCCAGAACCCCACAAAGGAAGTGGGCTCCAGGGACCAGGTGCTCATTGGACCAGTGCCCAGCATCCTCCCAAGACTGCTATGAACTCCTCATCCTCTTCAGAGATCTGACTGCTAGCAGGGACATGCCAGGCTTCTTGGAATCCCTGATTAACTCCTTTCTGTGCAACAGGAGAGGGTGGGTGGCATGTCTCCTTGTCTCTGTTAAAGAGGGTCAGTATGCAGTGAAATCTGCTCTGGCCCTGTTTGAGTTTTGCAGTGGGGCTAAAAGTCACAGACCACAGCATTCATTGGCAATGAATAGCTACAGCGACTGTGGCAATTCCCCAATCACTTGTAGAACATAATCAATCATGTATGACTCTTCTGATCTCACATATACTTAGAAAGTCTTGCAAATCAATTTTAGGTGAAGTTCAAATTCTTCTCCTTTAAGATTCCTCCTCTTGACTTCAGAAGATCCTTCAGCTAATGGTGATTGTCACATGGTTTGTTCAGATGTTTTATGTGTGGTGATAACTCCCCAGTCTCGCCTACAGAGACAGAAGAGTGTCTTTTTCAGCTTCATTTGCCATGGCACCCAGAGTAGAAGCTTTCATACAGTAGGTGCTCAATAAAAGTGGCATAAATAACAGCTTTGTGTAGAGGAGAATAAACGCAGTCATGTGGACTATAATATCCAGCATTTATTTATTGGCAGAAAGAGAAACAAACAAACAAAAAAATCACCAAATTGTTTTATTTGGTGTCCTTATAAACACATACTAAGTGAGACATCCGCTGAAACAACAGCCTGATTTAACAGTAAGAACTTTGACTCTGTGAGAGCTGATCATCCTTAAAACCATCCTTGAATTTGTTTCCCTACAAAAGAGCAGGATGCTGAGCATAGTTCTATGAAAGATTTCTTTAGAGAAGATTTTTCAGGACTAAATAAAAGAGTGGTTCTTAACATTGCAAAAGAGATCCAGCTGTTAGTTTTGGCCAGAGACAAGCACTGTGCTGTCTCCAAAAGGAGATGGCAGGATGAGATAAACACGGCTGTATGATGTCAGTGAAAATGGCCTTATTTTGATCAGAAGCTAAACTCAAATACCCACAGGGAGATGGGTTTTGTTTTGCCTTGAATTACTACAGCTTTGTAAAATTCGTTTCTGCCTCTGTAGGTGATAGAATTTTCCAATAGACTGCAAGTTCGGTGGAGAGAGTCTTGGAAACCCGGGCTCCTCTGGGTTCCTGGAAAGAGTGAGCAGCACAGTGTCGTGCAGCAGCAGATTTGTGTCTGAGCCCTGCCTTCTGTACCAGATGTTGGCTGGCATGTCTTCCCAAAGGCCATGAGGTCCTGAGTTCAAGGGCAGTGAGTCAGAGTTTGCACTTCACTCTTGATGGATCCAGACCAGAAACAGTACTTCCACTAGAGAGTGGTGGGTCAGCTCTCAAAATGAGAAGCAGCAGCTGCTCCAAGAAGAGCAGCGAGGGTGTGGGTTCTCCAAGTTGTCTGCCTTCCTGTCCATCCCTCCCCCCCACCACACACACATACACATAAACAGATACATAAATCTACCCTATTTCTCTCCAAAACCCAAAGCCATCTTGTGTTAGGAACTTCAACCTCTGGAGGGAGAGTGAATCCAGACTCTTCTTCAGTTCTCCCACTCGTGCTCACAGAACAGGGACTGGGCTCACTGAGCACAACGGATTTGGGGCAGACTCATGAGATCTCCCATCTACAGAGGCAGGACCCGGCGCAGCTATCAGAAGCTTCCTGTGTTGTATAAACAATGGGTAAATTGAGAGGAACCTGAAACCAGACTCTGGGCTAAAATCCTGCGGCTGCCATTCCTCTGACTCTGCTTTCTTGTGCTTCAGTTCCTTTCTCTATAAAATGTGGATATAAATCTTATTTTCGTGGGACTCTCTTAAGGATTAAATGAAATAATCCTTGAAAAGTGATAATGGTCACCTTTGGACTAGTATTTCAGTTCGAAACACGGTGTGATTTGGGTTGAATATCTGTCCCCTCAAAAGCTCATGTGGAAGATTGATCCCCAATGTGGTAGTGTTGATAGATGGGGCCTTTTGGAGATGACTGGATCATGAGGGCCCTGCCATTAATGGGTTAATGGATTGATGGGTTATCATGGGAGTGGAATGGTGGTTTTATAAGGAGTGCACATGAAAACACTCTTGCCATTCTTGCCATGTGACACCCTGCATTTCCACGGGACTCTGTAGCGAGTCCCCATCAAGATGAAGGCCCTCACCAGACACAGCCCCTGAACCTTGGGCTTCCTATCCTCCAAAACTGTAAGAAACAAATTTTATTTTCTTGTAAGTTACCCAGTTTCAGGTATTCTGTTATAAGCAACAGAAAACTAACTAATACATGGTGAGAGCTTGAAAAATATCAGTTAATATTATTTCCTACTTCGTCTTAAAGGAAATTCTAATTTTCCTCCCAAAATGCAAGGGTAGATGGATCTCTCCGGGGTGAGTGATCTTGCCTTTTCACCCTCCTACCTTCTAGTCCTCTCTTTTAGTAATGGTCATCTTTGGACTAGTATTTTAGTTCTAATCTATAAAGGAGATAAGATGTTCACAAATTCTTCCAGAGAGAGCCAAGACTTCCGTAACTCAGCAGCACTGTACAAAGCACTGTTTTGATTGCTGTGGAAAATACACAATATGCACTTAATCAACGTTTAATTGAATTATTCCCTGGCTTCAGCAGGAAGGAGACTCACCAAAGGTAAATGCAGCTCCCTGGGCACAATGGTTAGTTTTGATAATCACGTCATAGTTGGCTTGACTGTGTGAAAGCTTCTAACAAGTGACGGGAATTCAATTGTCCTTCATACTTACTAAGTCGTATCCATGTTATCTATTCAGATTCATTTTAAACACTTTTACAGTAATTTATAACACCAGAATCTGAGGGCATGGAAAAGCAAAAACTGAAATGTGAATTTGCCTTTCAAAGTTACGGTTAATGATGATGCAAAGTTCTCAGTTTTGCCAGGCAGCACTTGCAATCACCACGCATGTTCTCTCTGTCACAGAAGCAGTTTCAGGACAGTGAGAAGAACACGGTCCTTAATTCACAAATAGGTATGATCGTACCCTGATAGATAGGGGTAGTGTGGTTCAAAGATATCAAGGGACCTTCCCAACAGCCAGGATGCAAGACTAAGAAAAAGAAAACACTTCTCAAGTGAGACAGTGTTTTTGAAAACGCTTTGTAAGCAGTAAAGTACGAAACAGCATTCTGGCAAACCACCGGCATCGAACAAGCAGATCTGCAGCCCCAGTGGCCATGTCGGACGCTGCAGTTTGAAGACGTGCCCACCTTGAAGGAGTCTCCAGTGCAGGGGACACAGGTGTACCAAAGAAGTCCCACTCATGATACAGTAGGGAGCTGTCAATCTAGGAAGGTGGAAGTGGAAGGTTTTCTTGAAGAGAGACACATGGGGGACTCCTGCAGCTGAGAAGCTAAATGTTCATCAGGAGCACGGGGGAGAGGTTAGTCAGGCCAAAAGAGCAGCACAGGTTAAAGCACAGAGCTGTGAAATGGTCTGGCTGAGCACAAAACTGCAAGGTGCTTCCTGTGGCTGGACTCTAGGAAGTGGGGCCCAGAGAGAGATGAGGCAGGAAGACTGGGCAGAGGCCAAATCATGGTAATGGCATGATTCGAATTAGGCTTTCACCTTCCTTGAGGCAGCTGCCTGGAGAAGGGGTTAGAGGCAGGGACACAGCCCCCTGTAACAGGCAGGCCACAGATGGTGACCACTGGCCTAAGGCAGTGAGATCCTGGGGGTGAAGAGGGTGGAGGTGATGTGAGAGGCATTAGAGAGGTAGACTTGACAGGACTGAGCCACTCTTCAAGCTTGGAGGAAGGGAGAGCTGAAGGTTGGGGTGACATCCAGGTTTCCAGCTTGAACACTGGAGAATGGTGGTGCCATTCCCCGAGAAGGGAAACTGGAGCAAAGATGAGGTGGTGGCTTGCACTGGCTCATGACGGACGATATCTCAGATCTCACTTTTTGATTCAGGGTGGTTTCCTTCCACTCACCTTCCTGGTAAGTGGTTTAGTGAATAATTAACGACAAGAGGAGAAGCACAATAGCCCAGCTCTGTTTTCCAAATGATTACCCTGCAGTAAAACATAAAGGCAATGTGGGCTTCAAGACACAGAAGACACAGGTGTGCGCTCTTAGCACCGTGCCCGTGTAATTTGTCTTTGGGTATGTGTCGGGGCCTAATAAGCACCTGCTATAAGTTTATGGTTGGGTAGTAGGACTTAATAGGGCCTTGCTGAAGTGATAATAATACTGCCTATGAACCCAGACTGTAGGAGTGGGTAATGGAAACCTGCAATAAGGCTCCAGGAGTCCAGGGACACCTGCACACAGGTTGAAAAGTCTCTGCCAAACAGCCAGTGGGCACTTTAGGTAGGGTGTCCTCATGGGGCCTCCACTAGCTTCTACTGAAGGAGAGCAGGGTTATCCCTTAAAGAGGGATGTAGCCCCACAGGGAGCATGGCATGGCCAGTGGCCAGTGTCTCAGGGCAAGCACATGGCTTGGGAAGGGGAGCGTGGGCTGGAATCTAGCCCCTACTGGACCCCTCATGTGCTCCCTCCTGCTTAATACAATTGCGGCCACCACGTGAGGCAGCCCTGGGACCCGAGATAACAATCTTTAACCCTCCTGAGGCCCCCAGACTTCAGGAGAGCATGGATTTAAGAACCTATTTTTGGAAAATGGACAATCTCTTATAACAAAGAACGGTGTACAATGGAATACTACTCAGCTATAAAAACGAATGAAATACTGCCATTTGCAACAACATGGATGGACCTTGAGAGAATTATATTAAGTGAAACGAGTCAGGCACAGAAAGAGAAATATCACATGTTCTCACTTATTGGTGGGAGATAAAAATTAATATATAAATTCATACACACACACACACAAAAAAAAAAACTGGGTTGGAGGGGCAAGAAGATATAACAACCAAAATTACTTGAAGTTGATACGACAAGCAAACAGAGGGGACATTGGTGGCGGGGAGTGGGGGAGGGAGGAGGGAGGGAGGTTTTGGTGAGGGGCAACAATAATCAGCCACAATGTATATCGACAAAATAAAATTTAAAAAAAAAAAAAAAAAAGAACAGTGTAAAGACTACGGAGTACTCACTATGTGCTAGGCACTATGGGGAAATATGCAAACATTTATTATGAAAAAACAAATGAACAAACATGTCTCCATTAACAGCAATGCTGGATGGGGCCCAAAACACATCCCCAGGAAGAGATGAAAACAGAGAAGCCAAACACCATCTGATCATGCAAAAACTCAATTTCCTACTAATAGAAGGAGTTGGTTATATTTCTAATTTCTAGTTTTCCATTCAGATCTTAATGTCATTGATTAAAATATTAATTGGCCTTCTTTCCAGTCAATTAAAGAAAGAAGAAAAAGCCCTTAATCTTTAAAATCAAGATTCAGGGCTGGCCAGTTAGTTCAGCTGGTTAGAGCATGGTGCTGATAACACCAAGGTCATGGGTTGGATCGGCTATGCCACCAAAAAACCAAATCAAATCAGGATCTATATATGAATTTGTATGTGAGTGAGGTGTGGAACCAGATCCCATCAAAGGGATCTTAAGTCATTTTCTTGCCTTACTCAGCACCCCAGATCATTCTGAAATAGAAATTGTCTTATGAGAATAGAACAGAGAATATGAATGAATATGTCAGAGGAATCAATTGCTGAATAGCTATTGAAAAACATTAAGAACCCATTCTCTGTTGTACCTTCTTCCACGCTTCAGGACCCACCATTGCAGTAGACTAAAGATAGATTCTCTCCCATGCAACATGTTACGTATTTAAGCTTGAACATGTTCCATTTTTCAGTTTAAACCATCTGTGGGTAATGTGCCTCTACCCATTAGATCTCCCCCCTCAGTTGTGACACATCTCCCCCCTCAGTTGTGACACTGCCAGATTTTCCATGTTAAGAAATTCTGATTGATAGTAACACCACCTTTCAAACCCAAGTTGAGCCAGACACAAGGAGCCAGCTGAGCATCTTAAGGGCAACAGAGAACTATTCTACCTGCTGTTGCAGTGAGACAAGGACTTAGGATAAGTGAGAAGAAATTCTCTTATTGGTCCAGGCCCAATAAGTTTAAGGTACTGAGCAAATAGTTTACTACAAATATAAGAAGTGATTTGGTCTATCATCACTACAAAGCTCTTGCTGATTTTTTTTACTAGACAGAAAATTTTAAAAATAATTACAGTGAGTTTATTATACTGCATCTGTATATCAATGGTCTTTCCATAGTGACAGAAATCCAATTTAAGGTTTTTTAAGCAAAAAAGAGAAGTTTTTTTATTGGGTCATGGAACAGAAAAATCTAGGGATAAGGTTGGCTTTAGGTATACCTGAATCAGACTGTTCAAACAACATTACCAGTAATATTTCACTTTCATCTTTTGGTCATATTTTCCTTTATGTTGTCCCCATTTTTGAAGTGCTTTCCTCAGGTGATGACAGAAATGGTCACTGAAGCTCCAGGCTGGCATCCTACAAACTCCAGTAGAAAGAGGAGATCTCTTTCCCAAGAGTTCCCGCCAAAGTTCCAGGGTTAAGTCTCATTGGCCTGGCTTGGATCATGTGCCCATCCATGAGCCAATGACTGTAGCCAGACAAATGAAATACTCCAGATGATTTCCCAGGAAATTGAACAGCCTAAGAAGAAGCTGAAGTGTCCATGAATTTTTTTTTTGGCCAAAGTAGCATGAATGTGCAGTTCAATTCTGAAATATTGGCACTGAGGTCTTGATTAAAATTTTTCTTCCGAAATGTCTCTGAAGCACTAAAAGGAGGTATTTGTAGGCTCTGAATTGCTTTAGGTGCTCAGGATATGCTATATGGAAGACTGAATTCTCCTTGTTTTGCTCACTTCTGTATCTCCCTTTACCATAGTAAAACTTAGGAAAAATACAACTCCTGTACAGCGCTTGATCACTAGAAAGACTGAAAGTTTAATTAAGTATTAAGGAGACTATGGTCTGCTAATGATAACCTACTGGAGCCCAAGTCTCTCCGAATTGCCCGTGATGAAAATTCACAAGGGGGAGAAAACTTCAAAAGTAATGCGAATACCCAGGAGAATTGAACATCATGAGTGCTATTCCTTAGGACCGTCAAGGATATATGTATATTATATAATATACAGCTACTGCACAGTGTGGTATTGGATTAATACAACATATCATGCAAATGATTGACTGGTTGATTGATTTTCAGGGTAGTTTGATCTAGTAAGATGCTGACGGGGACATTGATGGATTCAGATAAATAGTGTGTTTTCAGATTAATAGCTGCTCAATGGGCTATTGGATACCCCTACCTCATCTTTCCATGAACATTGAGAACCTTACTAGTCACATTTTTTATAAGGAGCACACTTTAAAAAATCTGCTAACTCATAAGTGAGGTAAAACAATTTTTCTATTCTGTTTCTATGCCTTAAATTCAGTGAAAGTTCTGAATGCGGAAGGCATAGGAAAGAAGAATGTTGTATCTAAAGAGATCACTAAAAAGCCAACATGATGAGGCAATGAAGGTTCCGCCTGAAGTCCAAGTTTGTAAGAGGATTGTGTGTTTTTCTTTGCATATCTTTGAAAAAAAAAGTTTTATTTTCTTAATGTATATCAATCTGCATTTCCCTAGTCCACCAGAATCTCACTAATGGCAATAGGACAGTATTTATCCAGCTCCAACTCAACACACTCCATGCATTTTGGGGAAGTCTAGCTCCCTCAACATTCTCCCAAGTAGCTGAGGAAGCTCCTGGGTGCATTACCTGAGTGTAGGGATGGAGATGACCCGGCTATGAACAGAGAGCACCATTCCTCCTATAAGTATTTGTGGCTACAGTGTGGTACCTGCTCGTTCCCTCTCGCCTGCTTTGGAGACTGCTGCCTCTTGGTGCCAAATGTAGACTGGCCTGGCTGACTTCGCCCCTGCCTGCTCTGTTCCAGAGCCGTGCTGGCCTCTGCGGCATGTGCTGGGTGGTGCCCTCACTGAAGTGGAGCAGGGCTGGGCTGCACTGCCTGCTGCTGTCCAGCTCTTTGGAGGCTCACGAAAAGGTCCTTGCTCTTTCAGTTTTATCACTTCATCTCTCCAGTGCTCCGGCACATGTTCTGGGGGATTTGGGGGAAAAAGCAGAGCCCTCAAACTCTCACTGAGCTCTCTCCTGATGCTGGCCTCCCATCCTTAAACCAAGTTTGTACAAAGGACTCTCTCTGCCCTAAAGCGTGAGTCTTGCCACCCCACTGACCATCAGACATGTTAGGATATGTAGTTTAGGCCCTCAAGCTTAGACACCTCCCATTTCTCACATCAAGAGACAGTCACTAAAAAATATGAATCAAATGAGACTGAGCTCACAATGTGAAAGATAATGTCATATGTTTGGGCACACAAGAAAATACAGCTTTCTTGTATTTATGAGCAATATCAATATTAGTGAAAAAAATGATTAGCATTGACTATGGGGTGTAAACAAACTAAAGAATTTAGTATGAATTCTTCTCTGCTTCAAACATAGTCTAATTTGAAGTATTTTAGCTTGCAATGAAGAACTAGACTCTGAAATCAAACCACCACTTAGAAGTTGTGTTAAATTCACCATGTCACTTAATCTCTCAGAGTCTCAGTTTCTTCATTTGCAAAATGGGGATAACACTATCATTAACTCATTGGATCAATCATCAGACTGATGAACTAATGAACGTAAATAGAGCACAGTACCTGGCATAGAGTAAGCACCCGGCCTAGCTTTTAGCTACTACGTGTATAACAAGATTTCCTTATATTATAATGCAGACATTCAAAAGCATTTTCATAGCCTCACTAGACGATGTTCATAGCATTTTTGAAAAGGCTGAATGCTATTTTAGAAAACTGGCCTCAAATCTTGACTAAGAGTGACATTTCTAATTTTTTCCTGCTGCTATGTAAATAGCACAAAATTCTCACAAATAAATAGCATCATTTTGTATAAACAGATTCCTAGTTTTCTCTGCAGCTGAGGGCAGCTTCTCTCAAATTCTTTTGAGAACACTCTGGCTTGTCCCAGAATCAACCCATGCTGAGTTTACTATTCAGACCAGATTATTACTAGGCAGTTGGAGCGGTCAAATTCCCACAGCCAATTTTCTATAAAAATCTCAAGTAATTGAAATGGGAGGAAGGTACCCAGTAAAAGTCAGGGTGAATAATTTAGCACAGTAGCTGTCTACAGCCTCTGAGGCACTGTATTCAAGGCATTTTATTAGAGGATTGACTAAGCCGCTCTTGTCTCCAGAGCACCCCAGAGAAAACCATCCCCTACCCCCCATCTCATCAAGAATGAGGGGTGTGGCTAAATGCACATCCAGAGGGACCTGTGATTAACCCTTCTCTGATACCTGAGTGAATGCCCGTTTACTTCACTTACTCTTTTTTCCAAATGTGAACAGTGACGTTGTTGTACGTCATATCTTTCCAAAGGTCCCTGTCGAGAACATCATGACTGGCTGCAGTGGTCACTAAATAGGGGTGCTGTGTACCCTCCCTGGCTCTGTGGATATCTTCAAGGGGTAAACCCATCTGCTAAGGATAGGAATACATTGTTGCTATTTTAGAAAACTGGCCTTAAATCTTGATAAATAGTGACATTTCTAATTTTTTCTCACTGTTATGTCACTAGAACAAAATTCTCACAAATAAACGCCCTCTATCCCTAGTCAGGACTAGTCAGGACCTGGGGACATGAGTGGCAGAAACCCAACTCAAAATAAGTTTTGTGGGGCTGGCTGGGTAGCTCAGCTGGTTAGAGCACAGCCTTATAACACCAGGGTCATGGGTTCGGATCCCCGTACCGGCTAGCTGCAAAAAAAAAAGTTTCAAAATAAATTTTGTAAAAAGGGAATCTGTTGATTCATGATGCTAGTAAGAATGCAAAGTTGAATGAAGCTCTAGAATAGGATGAAGTTCTCTGGATGTGACATCTGGAAATCAACGACCCAGGTCAGAGTCTCCATGTCTTGGGGTTCCTCTGGTCAGAGGGGTAGAAGTGGACATCCAATACCAGAAAAAGGAGGTTGGGAGAAATATTGTGATGGGCAATGAAATCAAAGTGAGAGGTTTGAGAAGTCCCATGGACTATCCCAATTACCTACATACTCATAGCAACCATGGAAAAAGCTTATTGGTGGACAATTTTGGACTGAATTGTGTCCCCCTCCCAAAGTCATATGTCAAATCCTCAGTCCCCAATGTGACTGTATTTGAAGACAGAACATTTAACAAGGTAATTAAGGACAAATGAAGTAATAAGAAGAGTGGGACCCTGATCCAGTCCAATATGACTGGTATCCTTATAAGAAGAAAAGACGCCAGGGATGCGCACACAGGGAGGAAAGACCATTTGAGGACACAGCGCGAAGGTGGCTAACTACAAGCCAAGGAGAAAGGCCAGAGAAGAAACCAAACCTGCTGACACCTTGATCTTGGACTTCCAACTTCCAGAACTGTGAGAAATAAAGTTCTGCTGTTTAAGCCACCTAATCGTTATGGCAGCAACACCTCTGTTCTTGTGTCAGCTATTTTCTGTTTGCCCTTACAGACCACCCTCTGCTTTGCTCTCTGCCTGGAAGGCTGGATGGACTACATCACTGAGCTCCTCTACCCCTGCCTTCCGGTTGGGTTTAGCCAACGGGAAGCACCCCAGGAAAACAGAAGGAAGGAGAAAGTGGCATCAGTATATTTACTCAGGGCTTGCTGGTTAGCTCTGTTGGTTAGAGGGTGGTGCTGGTAACACCAAGGTCAAGGGTTCAGATCCCCATACTGGCCAGCCACCAAAAAAAAAAAAAAAATATATATATATATATATGTGTGTGTGTATATATATATATATGTATGTATGTATGTATGTATGTATGTACGTATGTATGTATGTATTCCCAACTCCTTTCCAGCAAGCTCACTTTGGGCTGTGTCCCCCCGCAAAGACTCCCCCCCCCCCCGTGCCCGTGACTCTGTCCTTCCACGTTCTGGTAGCTGCCTCCTCTTCTCACAGCTCCAGACCTAGGATGAGGGCAGCTCTGCTCGTACCAGCCCGGGGCTGCTGCACTGTCTCTTGTGCCTCCTCTGTGCCTGCAATTCCGCAAATAGTCACTGTGTAAATATACCCTCACCAAATCATCCCAGTTCACCTGTGACATCTGCTTCCCTGACTGATAGCTCTCTCTATAAAATGGAGGTGAAAAACTGAAGGACAAAACCTTCTTCTCCTACTACCTGGAAAAAAGAATCACAGAGTGTCCAAAGTATAGCGACCTTAACACATAAAGTGCATGTCAAATGAGAGTTATTTTTTTAAATGTACCATCTGTCATCAGGTATCATTTACTTAACAAAACTATAATATAGTCATTTTTACCTCCTTTGGGCGGTCTTCCTCTTATCTTTGCTTTCAAATTATATTTATATCTTGGAACCTTTGAGGCCATAGTATCAGTGTGAGCTTATCGATTGAAACCTGCCTGTGCCTGATAGTTTTGACTGCTCAAGATTACCACCTGCATTACGGTCAGCAATGTGCCATGTTGGGGTTTTTTTGGTTTCTTTTTTTCAGGGTTCAATGTGTTTCTAATTAAGAGTTTTTTTACTTTTCACATATTGAATTTGAATTCATTTTGCTTATGCTTTGCTTACAGAAGATGGACTGTAAAACTTTGTCTCCTTTATTAACCATGAGATGTATGTCTTTTTACTTACTGATTACCATTGACACATTATTTAAAGTGTAACAGAGAAGTTGTCCTGGTCTGAGGTACTCTAGTCCTAAAAGCTTCTATATGGTGTTGGGAACTTAATCTCCTGGGGAAGCAACATAAAATTTAAAGATTTGGGGTTCTCTTTCCTTTTGCCAGTGACTTCAACCCCTTCTCTCACCAGTTTCATTTAGTCACTGTCTACTTCAATGGAAAATTGCACGTTTTTTTAATGTCTGCTATTCACCAGGCATTACGCATTTTATTTTATTCTCAAAGCAACACTATGTGGCAGCTCTAATGATTCCATTTCTATAGCTGAGGAGACAGACTCAGGCAGGAGATCTAGCATGACACAACTGGTGAGTGCTGAAGGACGGAAAGGTCTAAGTGATCCCAAAGACCAGGACTCCACTGCTGCCTGCTGTGGTTTTACTGCTTGTTTCTGGAATGCTAACCTGGAATACTGTTCCTCCATGAGCCTCCACACCCCCTGATTTAGACCTCACCTCCTCCAGCATTTCTTCCACCTCTGGCTTCTTCCAACTGACAGATTAATAAACGGGGATATGAACACATGCACCCCAGAATTCCACTCGGTGATATAAGCCACCCGTTTGTGGTGTGTTTTTGTCTCCTCAACTAGAACTGTTTCTCGAGAGTTGAAACCATGTTTTCTGTTTCTTTAGCACTTTCCTGCCCTAGCCCTTCCCACAGTCTATTTCAGTTCTCTGCAGCGCACGGGACACCCTCGGCAACGTCACCGCCTGACCAGGAGAATAAGAAAAGTGGAAATTTTGAAAAACTTTGCTTGTGAAGGGGAAGTACACCCTTTCTACCCTACTTTCTTGAAGAAATACTTTCTAAACAATAACAAAAAGCATATTTTCCCTTGTTATTTCCCCGCGAAACCAAACAGGAGAAATAAAAACCACTAATGTGAATAGATTTATTTACACTCAGTGCTCTCTTCTATTCGGTTGTGTCTTTATGGATTTTAAAGAGAAAAATATATATATTGAGGTCAGGAATTAATCGTCAAATGCTCCATGCTAGAGCCTATGGGAAGGAGAGGACTTGCAGCTTCATGGGTGAATTAACTGAGAGTTGGAATTAACTGAGCTTGTGTGTTTTGCCTGACCTCTGGCTTTCTTAGAAAGGGGCTTTGGGAAGGTTGTTTACTCTCATTTGATGCCTCAGTATATCTATCTCAAAATGAAGAGAGCTAGTTCCTTCTTGTGTAAGGAACTAGGCAAAAAAGCTGTTTGTGACTCAGAGACAAAAACCAGCTTGATGGGATTTGAGGGGTGCTGGAGAGATTTTCCTGCCCCCAAATATCTCCCATTGGCTTGTCCCAGAACAGGAAGAAAAACCCAACATTTACCTTGCATCTGACTTTAGGCAGTGAGGGCCTGATTAAAATATAGCTATATTATCTAGGAAGATGGGACACTATTTTTACCTTTATTCTAAAATGCACATTCCCCCCAAATTTTAATGTTTCTGAAATAGGATGTGTTATTTTTTTTAGTCAATGTGAGTACTTAATGCAATCGTGCTTCTTTATTTCTCCTGAAAAATGGAGTGGTTATTAAATAGACAAGAACCACCTGGAAACCTTATTAAATATCTAGACACCTGGGCCCCCTAGGAACAGGTGCCAATTTAGGAGGTATGGAATGTGATGAGGAATTTGCATTTGTAATAAGCACTCCAGGTGATTCTGAACAGGTGTACCTGCTTCAAGAGTCCCTGAGTCAGTATTTTCCCGGGTTCAGGAAACATTCTTTATGCACATTAGTAGTGTGACTTTGTAAGGTGTGTTCTAGGAAGGCTGGTCATGTCCTCTCAGTTACTGAGTCTGCAATTCAGATCCAGACATTCGGGAGAGAACAACGGCCCTGTAATGACAATCATCAGTCCAATGTTTTCTAGCCCTTGCTTTTTTATTTTTTGGCTGCTGGCTAATACAGGGATTGAATCCTGGACCTTGGTGTATGTTTTCTTTCTTTCTTTTTTTTTTTCAGTGGATGAGAAAACAATGGTGTGTGTTTTCTAAATTCAGTTATACTTTGTCATTATTCCCTGAACTGCTGGTATTTTGACATTTACACTCTGTCTCCCAGATGCCTTTCACTTTCAACCATTTCACAGATACTAGATAAATTCAGTGAGTTTCTGCTATCCAGAAACTCACATTTTAGTGAGTGGGTCTTGAAAATTGACCTGAGCCAGATAGTAATGTGCACATGATGGCTACCAAGGAATTGCTAACAGTAGTACCGTTAGATACTCCTCTCTACAAACGTGTTACCTGGTTGTGACTAAAGCAAGCCACTGGCCAGATTCTGCCACACATACAGACTCTTATTGACTAAATATTTGCTAGTAAGCCAGCAGAAAGGCAGTTCATAAAAACCTTGCATGCAAAGTTCTCTCAAGGCAATTGCTGGGATACCAGAAGCATATTGCCACCATAGCCCACATCTGGTAACCAGAATCCTCCAGTGTTCAAAGCTGGACCCAAGACCAGGTAAAGGCATCATCCTAACCACACAGGTTATAATTCTAGCTGGATGCCCTATTCATGCAAAAGCGGAGAGTCTCCAAACTACTTTAACTAATCCACTTATCTTAAATATCTTTATATGCACCAAAGAGATCTCACTTCTAACTTTCATTGTGTTAATCAACATGCCACTAATTTTGCCAACAAAAAAAATTCTGACATTAACTATGTTAATTGGCAAAGCACTTGTTCTTGATGAAGATGTGAATAACGGAAGTGCTTTGCCTCTGGAATGTGCATTCTTGATTAGAGTCTAGAAACATTTGGTTAGAGCCTAAACTAGGTGGCACACACAATACGGCACTGTATATTCAGAAGTATTCTAAAAAGAATAATAGATCTCTTAAGATTGCATCACACTCAAACACACATTGCGATACAGTGCAGTAATGCCTCTAAGAGAAGCATGCACGGGGTTATGGGAGCACAAAGCGAGTGACTAATCCCATTTGTTAGACTGGGAAGTAAAAGGGCAAGGACCAAAATATCCTGCAGAGGAGATGAGCCAAGCTGAGTTTTAAAAAGTGTGTGGAAATGCATCAATTAGATAGACTCAGGGTGCACCCAGCAAAGGGAAACAGTATGGACACAGGCCCAGAAGTCTGAGAAATTAGGAGTGGGTAGACTGCGGGCATGTGATAGAAGACAGGCTAGAATTGTAGCTGGGAACTGGACACTGAAGAGCCTTCTAGATCCTGCTCAAGACTTGGCTCTTTACCTGGTAGGCATCCAGAAGTGAGACAAAAGTTCTTTACCTACTCCAATTTTGGTTCAGAACATGAATCAGCACACTGTTAGGCCAACAGGAATCCAACAAGAGTCGGGCTTCTTCCTGAAACTTTCTAACTGAAGTCCCAGAAGCCCTGAACATCCATCCACTCTTTCCGTACTGTTTTTTTTTTCCCATAAAAACCAAAGCAGAAAGATCATGGTCCCTAGAGTCCTTGACTGGTCGGGTGACTTGGACAAGTTTCTTAATTTCTCTGATCCTCAACGTCATCATCTGTAAAGTGGGAATAATTATACCTCCTTCTTAGGGTTGTTGTTCTGAAGACTAAGTCCGTGTATAAGACAGTGGCTCGGACAGAGCAGATACTCAACTAATTTTTAGTGTCTGTGTCTTTTAAATCTTTATCATCATTTTTCATTGTTTATGAATTCTTAGAAAGAATAAGATCTGTATTATACAAGTAGTACTTTATCTCACTGTAACTAGAGATTACCAGTCACTGATCTTGTGCCATGATTGTTATCCTAAACCTTTTAAAATCTAGAATTTAGCTCTGAAGCTTCTGACCCTAATAAAATTTCACAAGCCACTCTGATATGCCCCCTGTTCTTATCAGGGCGAGGCTCTCTTTTTGTTTCCTTCAGGGCATAGTTTTCTATTTCTAGTCCCAGAACCAACAGCAGAATTGCAGATTCCAGCCCTGAAGCTCTTTTTCCTTCCTATTTTGTGTCTGTCTGTATATGTAACAGCCCTAAGCCTTTGGGAATCTTGATGGCCAGTAGGCTGGCAGGGCTGCCTTCAACTACCTTAATAAAACAGAGATCAATTTCAATGCCCTGGGCAACTTTTTGTGCAGGAGAAACTTGCCTTTTGCTAATGAAGCTTTATTAGCCCTAACAAAATTTTCAATGACAACCACTCCCAGAAAGTTCCCCCACATTGTTCTTTTCTCACACAGCTCCTCCCCTAAAAAAAGAAAAAAAAAAAAAAAAAAAAAAAACTTGGGTTCTTAAAAGAGGGCTTTACCTTTTTCTTTTATTGATTTATTAAAACAAAAAGGCTGACGTTTTAATCAGGCACAGCAAGTTGAAGCCACGAGCATTTTGAATCAAATTTAAATCCTTGTAGGTGAGGCTTTTCCTGCTCCCCAAGTCGCTATTGGCCCGAGATCTCCCAGTCATGGCATATCCTGGTGTCACACACCGTTCTGCCTGCCCTTGAAGGCATCTGGATAACCCCATCCCTGCGCTGGCCATTAGAACCCACGGCCAGCTTTCCCACTAGCCAGTTACTTGGCAAGGCCAGGAATGTACAACACAGATGGAAGTTTTGGTGTGGGGGTAGGATAAGGAGGAGGAAGATAAGAGGTCTCTGATCATGGGTCTGGATTAGATGCCTGAGGGTAGAGAATTCAGTACCTGGGAGGACCCAAGGGATGCTGGGGGGAGGGGGATGGCACTGACAGAGAAACACCATTACAGACCACTTCCTGTCACCTCTCCAGAGTCAGTGTTTGCCCCGGGTGAAAACTGTAACAAAAACGACCTTTGAACGTGGCTCTGGTGACACTGGAGAAGGAAGAGGGACCTATGGCTACCCTCTCTGGAAAACAGAGATCAGCCACAGCATTTCTTGCAGCTTGAAATTAAGTGGACATTGTCTTGTTTTTCTAGTGTTTATGCCAGACCTAAACCCCAGTGCATTTGCCAATAAGGTCCGGGTTTTAAAAATCCCAGCTCCCAAGAGGAAATATTGGGAAAGAATCTGCTCTTCAGTTGCTCTTCTGCCAAAACTATAATCTGAATGGTCCTTATTAGGAATGGCTCATTATTGACAATAATAATCATTATAGCAATAAATAGCAATGAACAGAATAAGTGCAAGTGCACTTCTTGTTTACAGCGCAGCCAGTACTAAGCATCTCTGATCATCGAAGCTCGCACCGCTTCTCCCACGATGTGTTGCTCCAGGCACCCGCCGCCCCCTGCACTGCAGCACACCAGCTCGGGCTTCTTCCCCTCCGCCTGTCCCAGGCCCCCCTCCACTCATCCCCCCACAACTTCTCCTTCCTTTTACAAGGTAAGGGCCCACGAGAGTGGGAATAAACCCAAAGGGGTAGAGACTGAAACCTCTTGGAGATATCTGGGGTCACTATACCAGGCAAGTGAAAGAAGCGATAGGAATTAGTAAGCACAGTTTCCTGGCTTGCGCCCTCTCCTTCCTCCTTCTTAAGTTGTTCCTGGACGGGGAACAAAAAGCACACCCCTAGAAAGTCATTCCAGCCACCGATAGTAGGGGAATGGAATCCAGAAAGAGAACTACCAAAGGGGACCTGGAGGATAAGAGGGGACAGGCTACACAGGAGCTTGCAGGTAACATGGGCACAAAGGTCCAGGGGATTTGGGGCTATGGAATCAAAGTCATGTTTAGGAGTCAGGGGAGGGGTGAATTCTGGAAGGGACCCCTGCAGGAGGGATTCTTTCTACTGGAGGAGGGTGGCCCAGGAGGCTTAGGACCACCTGGGGGGAGTTCAAAGGGCAGCAGAGTGATCTTAAACCAGAAGGAACCGATGCATTTCAAACCCAACTCAGGTGGGGAAGTGAGTCTTATCAAGGGAGTATCAGCAGGCTGAGACCCACAGACTTCTCATCAGGAGCAGCCCAATACTTGCCAAGTAAGAAAGGGTCACGGGGCAAATGCTGATGAGATAAAGAAAGGCAGAAGTTGGATTAGCTGAATTTATATGGGGTGATCCTTAAACACCAATCTGTTTAGTTCTTAATTAAGGTAGAGGATGGCCATAGAAATCAACCAAAATAGTTGTGAAATTCGGCCAAAAGGTGATTCTCTAGTTTCCTAAAGAAAGAATCAGACAGTGTTAGGGGAATTTGTATATCTGATTAAGGGTAATTTGTCAAGTACTAAAATCAGACTACTAACTGACTACGCACCTTAACTAGCTTACATCTGTATACGCCCCTACACCAGGGCTACAACAAGGGTTGTCAACCCCCTCCCCAGTACACACTCCTAATTACTTCAAGACCAGAACCTAGAAGGCTAAGATATCTCATGGGTCACATTCTTCTGCGGGTAGAGGACGAGCTGACTAACTAATAAACATTTCTAATTATTTAACATACTCCAGCAAATAACACACCAAAACAACAATATTATGCAAATAATTCCTTAGGTTATTTGCCTAATCTTGGCCCAAAACATGGTCAAGAGGGAAAGTATCTCAATCTCCAATCCTGGCTAAGAGGTGAGCTTTACCCTAAACACATTCCATCAACCCCGCGGAGCATCCAGTCGCTTAGCTGTGTGTGTGGCATATTCAAGTCTCACCGCAGCCCTCAAATCACTTGCTCAACCTCTTGCTCCATTTCTTCGTGTGTGGAGTTAGAGCAGTGTACCAACATATTCAGCAGTCGTGAGCTTTGACAAACCACAGAACATTAAATTAGATTAAATGCTCTTAGATTAAAGCTCGTGACAAATGTGCTAGAAGGTGGGGTAACATCATTGAAACTCCTACCCTAAACCGCGTTGTATTCCCGTGGCGCAGCAAGTTAGTGAAATATTAGCTTGTGTTTGTTTTTCCTATACATTGTTCTTCTCGATTTCAAGGAAGTAGCCAAACCCTTGGCATTTCCTCGATTTAAGCGCTTTTACAGGGAGGGGGCGAACAGAATAAATCTGAAGCTCCTTCAGTCTTTTATGAAAATTAATACCATCATAGAGATTGTGGAAGATGTTCTCAAGAAGAGATAGATGTCTTTGGGGGACAAGAAGAAGGGAAGAGAGATTTCCTCCATATGTCAGCGGGCCAAAAGAGAGTGGGAAACCATAAACAGGTGTGTGGCAGTACCTCCTAGGGAGCTCTGTCCAACACAGTAGTTACTGTCCACATGTGGTTTTTAAATTTTAAATTAAGGGTCAGCCCGTAGCTCACTTGAGCAAGTGTGGTGCTGATAACACCAAGGCCATGGGTTCAGATCCCTATATAGGGATGGCCGGTTAGCTCACTTTGGAGAGCGTGGTGCTGACAATACCAAGTCAAGGGTTAAGATCCCCTTACCGGCCATCTTTTAATAAAAAAAATAATAACTAACTAAATAAATAAATAAATAAATTTCAAATTAATTAAAATTAAATGTAATTTAAAATTCAGTTCCTCTGTGGTACTTGCCACATTTCAAGTGCTCCGTAGCTACATATGGCTAGTGGCTACCATATTGGACAGGGTGGTTTTAGAACACTGCCATCATTGCAAAAATTCTATTGGACTGTGAAAATGTGGTGAGACCTCAGAGGCTGTGTAGCATCAAGAAGGATTAGATCCTCCCAGCCTCATCCAAGAGTCCCATACTCCACAAATGGGGAATTAGCAGCTGAGCTATCCAGCATGAGACACACAAGTTGGCTCAATGGGCTGGTGCTTCAGTGAAAACCAGGATGAGCCAACAATTTTTAACCAGAGTGACCTCCCCTGCTATGGATTGAATTGTGTCCCCCAAAGTTCCATGTATTAGAAACTTAACCCCCACTGTGACAGTGTTAAGAGGGTGGGAAATCCTATGATGGTAATTGAAAGGTGGGGCCTTGAAGAGGTGATTAGATTGTGAGGACCATGCCCTAGTGAATAGATTAATCCTCTCTCTCTTTTTTTTTTACCAGTAAGGGGATTGCAACCCCTGGCACGGTGTGGTCTGCACCACGCTCAGCCAGTGAGCACACTGGTCATCCCTATATAGGATCCGAACCCACGGCCTCAGCGCTACCAGCGCCGCACTCTCCCAAGTGAGCCGTGGGTTCGGCCCATCCTCTCATGTTTTAATGGTGATCATGGGTGTAGTTCTGATGGCTTTAAAAGGAGGGAAAATGAAGAAGTTAGTGTCTCTCTCTTTGTTCCTGCCATTCTTTGCCATGTGATATCTGTGTTGTTGTAGAGTCACCACCACCAGGAATAAACTCTCACTAGATGTGTTCCGTGGACTTTGGACTTCCCCACCTCCAAAACCGTAAGCAATAAATATTGTTTCTTTACAAATTACCCAGTTTCAGGTATTTCTGTTATAAGCAACAGAAACAGACAAATACACCCCCTATGCCAGGAGGTTCACTAAGACCCAAGGACCTTTACACAACTTGGAGAGCAGAGAGCAGACACTAGTGGCTGAATTTGAATTTCCCACCAGTCTGGGGGGATTGGTACTCAGATGATTTAAGGAAAATAAAGAAATGAAATTATCTTTGCCCACTTGAATATAGGGAACTAAGATTAATATCAACTACATTCATATACAAGCACATATGCACATGTGTGTGCCCACACACATGCACACACACATACCAGCCATTCTTCCTTCTTCAACCAAGTTTATTTCAGCACTGATTTCACAATAGCTGAGAGGAATTTAAACAGCTTAGGCTATCTCCATATCCCAAATAACTACTCATCGGGACACAAACAGATCACAATCCATTATCTAAAAAGCACAGCTCCATTTAGAAAATGGGCAAAAGACTGAACAGACATTTCACCACAGAGGATATACAGATGGCAAATGAGCACATGCAAAGAAATTCAATACCATTAGCCATTAGAGAAAGGCAAATTAAAACCATTGTATCACCACACACTTTTCAGAAAAGCTAAAATAAAAAATAGTGACAACACCAAATGCTGCTGAGGATGCAGAGAAACTAGATTATTCATACGCTGCTGATAGGAATGTAAAATGGTACAACTAGTCTGGAAAGTAGTTTGGCAGTTTCCTAAAAAAATAAGCATGTAAATACCAGATAACCCATCAATTGTACTCTTGGGCATTTATCCCAGAGAAATGAAAACTTATGTCCACACAAAAACCAACACATGAAATTCACAGCAGTTTTATTTGTAATGGCTAAAACTATAAAAGCCAAAAATGTTCTTCAACAGGTGAATGGTTAAACAATTGTGGTACCCACATACCACAGAATACTGCTCAGCAATTAAAAGGAACATGCTACTGATACATGCAACAACTTGGATGGACATCCAGGGAATTATGCTGTTGTAGCCACCCTGTAGAAATAGGGTGGACTCCCACCCAAAATGTGGTTCAAATGTCAATACTAATGACACTTCATATACATTGAGAGGGTACAAAAAAGTTTATTACTTACATAATGAGGTTTACAGGTGACAGCGGGGAAGTCTTCCCAAACAGGTCCAAAAATGGCTTGAAAGGACAGGGATAGAAAACTGACTTGGGGTTTTTACTGTGGTTAGGAGATGGAGGTGCAGTGAGGGTCCTCACACATGGGCAGGGGCTCATGTGGTTTGAATCTCCCACCAGTGCCAAGGAGAGAGAACCCAGGATTTATCAGCTTGCCCAGTTATGGTGCAGAAGCAGAAGCTTTTAGCAAAAATCAAAAAATAGAGTCAGATTCTTTATATGGTGAGTAAAAATGGCCTATCTCAAAAGGGTACATACTGTATAGTTTACGCAAACTGATATGGGACTAATATCTAGAATACACAAAGAATTCTTACAGCTCAATATTAAAAAGAGAAATAATCCAATTTTAAGATGGATGAGGGATTTCAATAGCTATTTCTCCAAAGAAGACATACAAATGGCCAACAAGCATGTGAGAAGATGCTCAACATCATTAGTCATTAGGAATATAAAAATGAAAACCACAGTGTGATACCACTTCACACCCACAAGGAGGCCGTGATCAAAACAATGTACAACAAGTGTGGATGAGAAGGTGGAGAGATTGGAACCTTCATACACTGTGCGTGGGAACATAAAATGGTGCAGCTGCAGTAAATAGTCTGGCAGTTCCTCAAAATGTTAAACATAGAGTTACCATATGACCCAGCAATTCCACTCGTAGGTGTGTACCCAAGAGAAATGAACATATACTCTCACACAAAAACTTGTACATGATGTTCATTTGGGTCATAGCTAAGAATCCTTTGCCAAATCCACAATCATGAAGATTTACATCTATGTTTTCTTCAAAGACTTTTATAGTGTTAGCTCTTACGTGTGGGTCTTTGATCCATTTTGAGTTTATTTTTGCAAATGGTGTGAGATAAGGATTCAACTTTATTTTTTTGCGTGGAAAAAAGTTGTCCCAGCATCAATTGTTGAAGAGACTATTCTTTTTCCATCGAATGGTTTTTTGCATCCTTGTTGAAAATTTTCTTTTTTTTAAAGCTAAGTCTTTGAAACTTAATGTGTATTTTACACTTATAGCAAAAATCTCAATTCAGACACTAAATTTTTACTACAGAAATATTTGATCTGTATTTAGATTTCATAAAATATATAGTTGAAAAAGTAGACTCACATACCCAAGTTGTTCTAAACGTACTAAAAACTTTTCCAATTACTGGACTGAGTATCAGTTTTGAAATTAAAATTAAAAATAATTTAAGTAAAATTAAAAATCATTAAACATCCAAGAAATAATAATTTCAAATTACAAAAAAAAAAAAAAAGCTCAGATCAGGGAAGGAGAGTCAGTTTGGATTACAGGAAAATCTGGGGTGGAAAAGAAAGCAAGAATGAGCAAATGCCCCTAAACTGAGCCAACAGACCCATGGCCACTACTGGGTCTCACAAACTCATCTTAAACAATGTAAGGGTCATCCATGGGTCAGACATCATAATTACCATTATGACCAAAAGCTGGTAAACATTTAAAGGGACTGACTTGGAAGTACAAAGGAAAGCAAGATAAAATTCAGAGGAGGCCTTCTATTTTGAAAACTGATCATGTTTATGATATATACATCAACAGCAAAAGAAAGTTCATGTAGGAATTATCTGATAACCATCTGTGTAGGATGTCATCTACAATTCAGTCATTCTCAGGCTTTTTCAGTGAAATGTTCCCTAACAATAGAGGAAAGTATGCAGACGTATATATGGATGGAGATGTGGTGTGCAGCCAGAGACAGCCATCCAAAACCTGAAATACCCAGAAAAATCTATACAAATGCTGCATTATACTCCATAATACATCTATATTTATTGCAATATAAAGGCATTGTTTTCAGTGGTAAATTTTGTTATGTGTATTTTATGACATTTCAGAAGATGAAGAAGAAACCTGAAAAAGGAATGAAATCAAAATATGCCAAAATTAATCATTAAGAAACCTCAATAATTTTTATGCTGATTACATGTTAAAATGATAGTATTCTAGATATCTTGGGTTAAAGAAAATATATTATTAAATGTTTCTAAAAATATTATTTTCAATTAAAGTTTTTAGTGAAAATCGTGTGAAAAAGTGAAGTAATTTGAGCAAAATTGACCTCCAGGAAGATGATGACTCTATAGCACATGTGTCCCTGGTCTATACCACTTTACTGTGAGAAGCATGGGTCTACATTTTCTAAGACCTTCAAATTAAGTCTTACTTAAAAAAAAAAGTCTAAACTCGTAACTCTGAGTCTTTGCTCTTACTGCTGCCGACATCTGGCACAATTTTGCTAGCCTTCCACCCCACGAATGTCTTTCTACCTATGACTTAAGTCCCAGGTAAAATACTACTTAGATGAATCCATTGAAATTTCCCAAGTCAGAATGTATTTCTTCCTTCTTTGTCTCTTAAACCTGCCTCTATTTTAGCCGTTGTCCTGCCCCTTAGGTGTGCGAGTGAGTCTAAGATGACATATATGTAGGTGCCTGATGACTTAGAAACATGGTGGGTGGGCCTCAGGCTCTCCAGTCATCCTCTTGCCCTCCTTATCAGTATGGCATATTTTGTTTGTTTGTTTATTGTAATAAAATATAAATAACATAAAATTTACCATTTTAACAATTTTTAAGTAAACAATTCAGTGACATTAGGCATATTCACAATGTTGCACAACCATCATACCATCCATAGGAACTTTTTCATCTCCCCAAATTAAAATTCTGTACCCATTAGACAGTAATTCCATTACCCCCTTCCCCCAGCCCCTGGTAACTGCTGTTTCACATTCTGTCTCTATTAATTTGCCCCTTCTAGATACCTCGTATAAGTGAAATAATACGATATTTGTTCTCTTGTGTTGTCTTATTTCACTTAGCATAATGTTTTCAAGCATGCATCAATATTTTATTCCTTCTTAAGACTGAATACTATTCCATTATATGGGCACACCCCATTTTGTTTATCCAATTATGTGTCAATATATCTCTGGGTTGTTTCTACCTTTTGGCTATTGTGAATAGTGCTGCTATGAAAATTAGTGTACAAATATGACTTTGAATCCTTACTTTCAATTCTGTTGGGTGTATACCTAGAAGTGGAATTGCTAGATCATATGGTAATTCTATGTTTAACTTTTTGAGAAAGCACCATACTGTCAGCCTGGCATTTTTGTAATGTCCACTTCACTGGAATGAAACCTTCATGAGAGCAGAGAACACATCTGTCTTTTCCATCCCTGCATCCCAGCACCTAGAATAATATTTGGCACATAACAGACACTCAAAAGTTTTTGTTAGATGAATGAAGAAGTTCCTCAGTAATTGTTAGTGTTCTTTCCCCTTTGCTCTTTGTTCTTCTTAAATAGATGGCAAACTCCCTGAGAAAAAGAATAGGTCTCATGCACCTGGGTAGCCTCAGTACTTAGCACATTGAAGGTGCTCAATAAATCCTTGTCGAGTTGAAGTAAATCCCCATTCTCTGCTTGTAGTTTGGTTTTCTCAGCCAAGCTTGGTAGGGCCAGCCTGAAGATTATGCCTGAGTAAGAATGAAGGACTTTTCTCTGGTTTTTCAGCAAGTGAAGAGAAATGCCCCATGAGGCCCCTGGGACGGTTGCCTCTGGGGCATCTCTGCCTCTCCTTTTCTCTTATCCTTTTCCCTTTAGTTCCTGGACTCTAGCATTTACCAGAACCAGGACTGAAAGAAGCACAAACAGCTGAAAGACCTATTAAATTACATCATCTGCCTGTGGGAATTGAGGCATGCTGAGTGGGTTTGACTGAAAAACAATTAGGATTTGAGTCTTAGGTTCAGATAGAATACAAGTTCTGATTTCTTGAGCCTTCTTAAAATTTTAGGTAACAGTCCTTGGATTAAAGATTTATTTTAAAATAATTTTCAAACAACATTGAGCCTGGTAATTCTGCTTATGCATGCCATATAAGGTAAATAATATACTTACCACCCTATATTATATATAATAAATTATACATACTGCATTTTATGTGTAATAATTGGTTATCAAATGGAGATAGTAAAACCCAAGTAAAAAAATGCCCAAATGGCACCTGAAATCATTTGCAGGAGTTTTCTCCCCCAGTTCTGACAGTCTCCTTTACTATTAGGAACACTCTATGTCAGCCAGCAGGGTTTGAGGCAAAGGACAGTGATAAGAACTCCTAGAGTCTCAACATTCACAGGCTCCAAAACCCTGCCAGACTATGGCCATTCTCCCCGTGACCCCCACCAGCCCTCCCATCCATCTATGGCCCTCTGTATCGGAGCCACCCACCTCTACACAGCTCCTGCCTCCATATTCCGCTACCAGTGTGATTCCCAGACAGGCAGCCTCAGGTCTTCAATCTTTGGTTATGGGGCTGCAATCAGCCCTCTAATTCCTTTTTAAAAATTTATTTATTTATTTATTAAGACTATTCATGAGATACAAAGCTAATTGTCACCCCCTGTGCCCATGATGTGAGGCTCAGATTCATACTGGGGACATACCATTACCAGAAATTACTTTTGTACCCCGTGTCCCCACCCAATTATCCTCCAACCTCCTTCCCCCTCTCCCACTCCTCCCCACTTCACTTTGTAGCCCTAGGAATGTTCCCTCCCTCTGTAAGACCAACCCACTACTGTGGTCTTTCCTTCCTTCCTTTCTCTCTTAGCTCCCACATATCAGTGAGTATATGCAGTATTTATCCCTCTGTGCTTTGCTTATTTCACTCAACATAAGTTTCTCCAGGTTCATCCATGTTGTTGCAAATGGGAGTATCTCATTTTTGTTTATGGCAGAGTATTATTCCATAGCGTATATATACCACAGTTTCCTTATCCAATCATCCATTGATGCACAGCAAAGGAAACAATCAACAGAGTGAAAAGACAACCTACAGAGCAGGAGAAAATTTTTGCTAACTATGCACCCAATAAGGGATTAATATCCAGAATATACATAGAACTCAAGCAATTAAACAGTAAAAAAGCAAATGACTCAATTAACAAATGGGCAAAGGAGCTGAATAGACATTTTTCAAAGGAAGATATACAAATGACCAACAGATACATGAAAAAATGCTCAACATCACTAGGCATCAGGGAAATGCAAATTAAAGCCCTCTAATCCTGTTTCTCCCTGCATTTAAAAAGACTTTATCACTGCTAGGGCTCTGCCTCTGGTGATGGCCATTCCAGCAGGGCCATGATTCTTGCAGGGTCCTTGCACATTTAGGGAGCACTATCTGACTCGTGGGTGCAGGGAGGTGTGTGAGGTTACCATCTATTGAAAATGCTGGTTTCAGAAAGTTAGCAAATGGCAACAGAGGGAATCAGGAATTGTGAAAAACTTCAGACATGCCTTAAAACCACACCCAAAATCTGTCTCCAAATCCCTAGTTTCCAATGTCCTATTTTTTCTTTAAAAAATAGATCACAATTATTTTCACAATCATGTGTCATTACCTCATAGACTGGAGCAGACAGGTGAGAAATGAGAAGGAGGAAAGTCAACCACAATTCAGTTGAGTGATCAGTGAGGAAGAGCTGAGCAGATTAAGAGAGAAGGGTCAAGAGAAGTAGAAGGCAGAGTTGGAAACCAAGTGCTGCTGCTGGTTACTAGATGTCCTGGAGCAAAGTCTATCTAATGAGAACAGGACAGAAAAGGTGGTCAGAGCTCCCCTGTGCAGGCCAGACTGCTCCTGCCCCAGGCCTCATGTAATTTCTGGCCTAATAATTGGGACAAAAATGCCTCCCAGGATGTCCCAAAGAAAGAGCTAAAACAAAGACTGTTCTCATGCTTTCTCACTGCTAGAGTCTAGTAAATATTCAGGCCCAGAAGAGAGATGCAAAGAGCCTCAGAGTGCCTGGCACATCCTGGGTACCCAATCCATATGTGTTGAATATTAGATAGATGGTAGACAGATAGATAGATGGGCAGACAGGTGGGCCGACAGGTAGAGATAGATAGAAGAGATGGACAGATAGGATCAGTGATGCACTGGTAAATGTTTAACAATAAGCTCTCTGTGAAAAAAAAAGCCATGGTTTATAGTGGTTGCCAATTTGATTTTCATGATGTACTCTCACCATAGCTAATTTCAAGCTATTACTGGATGCAAAGTTGGGAAGAAGTGTTCTAGCACAACACTGGATAGGATGGATGTACGGATGGATGGAGAGATGGATGATTCATGGACAATAGGAATTTCCATAGATCATCCCTTTTGGATCCACCAACTTGCATCTGGCCTACGAACCTGTTTACCAGTCCCAGCTCCTCACTACTATGTACATGCTGCCCACGGAATCTGTAGGTGAGGGAGGGGGAAAGGGGCATAGCTCTTCCTACTGTAAGTTCTCTCATTGTGATGGCTGCAGTCCTATAAAAATCTGTATAGAGAACAGAGTAGGTTTTATCTCTCACATTGAAAGATAGGAAAATTGAGACATAAAAAGCAGAATATGACTTGCTAAGGTCACAGAACAACCAGTTGGTGACTTTGGAAGGTCTGAGAACCCAGGTCACCTGGTCCCTAAACTGGAACATTCTGGTACAGCTGGTGTCTGTTGCCCACTAGCATTGAGTGTGAACTTCATGTCTCCATTTTTTAATCATCTAGTTGAGTAGTTGCAGAAGAGCTCCTTCCTGCTTGTTGTCCCAAAGTGGGCACACAGCAACCAAATTAGCTAAACAGGCCAGCTTTGAACAAAATCCCAATGTAAGTGAAGGCCTTTTTAAAAACGTCAGCCTCTAGTAGGTCCTATTTCCTCCATCACAGATGCTGTCTTTATTCTTGAAGAGTCTGTTTTAGATGAGATAGTTGGGGAGGGGTACAGAGCTAGAGTGCTGGCCCTCAGGCAAAAGGATGCCACCAATAACCACATTCGTGTTGTTATACAATTCCTTTTCAAAGTGGGACTACATACTGAAAGAAGTCTTGTACTGTTGTATTAGTCCATTTCTGTTGCTTATAACAATATAACTGGAACTGGGTGATTTGTGGGGAAAAAAAAATATTGCTTCAGAAGCTGGGAAGTCCAAAGTCCAGGGAACGCATCTGGTGAGGGTCTTCCTGGGCAGTAAAGCAGAGATCTCACATGGAAGAGACTCTGCGGTGCTCACCTTTCTAAAGCCCTCAGAACCATGCCCATGACCACCATCATTAATCCATTCACTAGTTTACAGTCCTCATAATCTAATCACCTCTTCAAGGCCCCACCTTTCAATCACCATAATAGGATTTCCCACCCTCAACAGTTATAGTGGGGAATGAGACTGGGGGGACACAATTCAATCCACTGCAACTGTGTACATGATTCTATTCTCTTTTTCACAGCTATTTGCATTTTAAAAGGGGAAGACTAAGATTCTGGAATGGCTGTCTTCCGTAGCAGTGCTGTTGGTGTTATCCAGGAGTGACAAGGGACTTTGGAGGACAGAGGTCTTTCCAGTTGGTGGTCTCCCACTCTGACTTTAAGGCCAGTCTAGTAGCCAAGAAGAGATTTGGGAGGGAGGAAAGAGAAAAAGGCTTCCACTGGGAGAAGCACCAGGCAGGGGTCTTGTCCACTTGATCTCTCCAGCATGGATCCTGGTGTGGAGTGAGACAGACAGAGAGGAGCAAAAACAGTTCAAGAGAAGTCAGGGGATCTATCGTAAATCAAAACTCAAAGCCAAAGTGGATAACATTCAGTTAAGAGGAAATAAATGGAACATGGCTGTGAGTGGCTGATTTTTTTTGGATTGATGCCGAGTCACAGGTTATTCTCTTTCCCCTTCACTCCTCCAGCTCTCCCAAGGCTGTTTACCATGTCTTATCTCATCTCCCACTTCCAGAGACTGCAGGTGCTTTTCACAGTTCTTGGCTCCTGACAAGAAGTGGGTGGAATACATACTGCTGAGGAAAGTCCTTTCTTGGAGAGGAGGACAGTCCTCTTCTAGATAGATGCCTGTCCCAGGGATGGGTCCTTTTCTCCCACCCACTGCCCATCCCCTGGCCACCCCCAGCCAGAGACGAGAGTGCCAGCACCTCAAGCCGGTGGCTAGCCTGTCGGTCCCTTGCTGCCTGCTCCACAAGTCAGTTTTCTTTGCTTTTTCTTCAAGCTGCTTCACAGGATTTGTTATGAAATTTGCTATGATTTTAGTACCATGTGCTGCCAACAAAAATGAGACAGGGATAAATATTTCACTGGCATAAAGTTGGCCGACAGCTCAGTCTATGTCACTGAATATTTTTATTAGGATAGTTGAGGCCCTAAAGCCAGCTAATTTGCCAGGCTGAAGAACTGACCCACTTATCTTCGGGAGTTAAGAATTTGTCATTCTGGGAGACACCCTTTAGTACTGATTGGGCCATATCCCAAGAAGAAACCTTAGCTTCAAAAGGAAGCTGAGGAAGTTTGGCCAGTCTGACTCTGGACCTGTGGGCCATTTGGGGGTTTTCCCTCCCAATAGCCCAGCATCAAAAATGCTAAGGGAGCACTGGTTCATTTCTTTTATTTTAAGTCCCTGGCAAATATATCCTAAAACAGTAATGCCTATGTGTATGTAACCCAAAGCAATAAAGACAATGTTCAAATGTTGCTTGCACAGTGGTCGGGCAGGAGTGGGGGCAGAGGGAGGATTAGGAATTCTAGTTCAGAACGAAGAACATTTAGTCATAATTAAGTTATACGGAATGACGATGAGGGGCCAGCACATGGTCTATTTACCCCACTCACTATTTTTCTTAGTTGACGTTGTCAAGGTATAACTTACATGCAACAAACAAAATTCCCCATTTTAAGGTGTGTCAGGTTTAGGGAGAGACAAGACCATCCCTACATACAAAGATTAGCTAGAAGTACTCACAGAACTCAGCATAAAGTTGTATTCTAAGCTAAGTAGGTTAAAACTTATCACAGTGATGTACACAGCCAGATCGTGACAGAAAAGGCAGCAGGTGGAGTCTGGAGGATTCTCATGCAGCCTCTCCTCCCCTCCTCTCCCCTCCCCTCCCTTCTCCTCCCCTCTCTTCCCCTCCCCTCCCCTCCCCACCCCTTCCTTTCTTCCTCCCTTCCTCCCTTCCTTCCTTCCTTCCTTCCTTCCTCCCTCCCTCCCTCCCTCCCTCCCTCCCTCCCTCCCTCCCTTCCTTCCTTCCTTCCTTCCTTCCTTCCTCTCTCTCTCTCTCTCTCTCTCTCTCTCTAAATTTTTGGATTTCTGGGTTTCTTTCTTTCTGATTGTCTTTCTTTCTCTCTGTGTCTTTCTTTCTTTTCTTTCTTCTTTATCTCTCTCTCTCTTTCTCCTTCCTTCCTTCCTTCCTGCCTGCATCCTTTATGCTCTCTCCCTCCCATGAGGAGTCACACAGGACACAGTCTCCCCAGCAACAAAAATGCAGCAGTACCTGTGTAGTGTGTGTAGCCCCCAGAAGATATATCCACATCCTAATCTCTGGAACCTGTGAATGTGACCATATTTGAAAAGGGGGGTCTTCGCAGATGTAATTAAGTATCTCAAGATGTAGAGATCATCCTACATTATCAGGATGGGTCCAAATCCAATGATAAGACACATGGAGGAGAAACAGACACAGAGAAAAGGAGAAGGAAATGTGTCCATGGCGGCAGAGACTGGAGTGATGTAGCCACATACCTAGGAAAACACCAGAAGCTGGAAGAAGCAAAAAACAGAATCTCCTAGAGCCTCTGGAGGGAGCTCAGCCTTACCCAATACCTTTATTTTGGACTCCTGTTACAGCAGCTATAAGACACTAAGTAATGTGTGTTATGTTTCTGTCCAGAGATCTCTTTAAAGACTCAGCACCCAAAGTTTTGACTGGGGGCTGGCACCCTTGCCTAACATGTTCCAAAATTCCATACTTCCAGAAGGAATGCAAGTGTTCAGCATGAAGCACCTTGTTTGCACGAACAGTCTAGGCACAGCAAACCACCCTCATCATTTAGGGAATAGTGAGAACACTCCCAAAATCTAAGTTCCCAGTTAACAGCCAAGAGCCAACCTTGTAACCAGCCAACCTTTTTAAGAATAGCAGTCTTGGGCCTACTATGTTAACTCTTTTCTGTATATGACGGTACAGTCTGATGAGTTTTGACAAATGCATACAGTCATGTAATCAGCACCACAATTAAGATATATTTTCAAAAAGTTTCTTTGTGCCCATTTGCAGTCAGTCCTCTTGCCCTAGCTCCAGGCAAACATTGATCTGTTGATATTGTTTTGCCTTTTCTAAAATTTCATGTAAATGGCCTGTATAGGCCAGCCATGAAAAAAAAAAAAAAGGAAAACAATAAAAAAATAAAAAATAAAATTTCATGTAAAGGAATAATATAGCATATAACCTCTTGCATTTGGCATCTTTCACTTAGCATCATGCTTTTGAGATTTATCAAAGCAAAAGCTGATGGTTGATACACAAAAAATAAATAGCAAGGAATCAAAACATACTACTAGAAAAATCACTTAATCATGAAGGAAAAGAATGAGAGGAATAAAGAAAAAAGGACCTACAAAGCAGCTAGAAAATAATAAAATGGCAGTAGTAAGTCCTTACCTATCAATTATAATTTTGAATGCAAATGGATTAAATTCTCCAGTCAAAAGACATAGTGGCTGAAAGGAGTTTAAAAACAAATGAAAAACAAAAAACAAAAACAACAACTATATGCTGCCTACAAGGAGACTCACTTCACCTGTAAGGAGATTCGTTGTACTGTAGCACATATCAGTAATTTGCTCCTTAGTAATGCTGGATAATACTCCTTTGTATGAAAATGCAACGATGTGCTTAACTAATTTACCATTTTTTTAATGGTTCATTCTTCTGTTGCGTATCTAAGAAATCTTTGCCTAACCAAAGATCACAAAGATTTCCTTCTATCTTTTCTTCTACAAGTTTTATAGTTTTAATTTTTATGATTATGTTTTTGATCCATTTCAAGTTGAGTTTTATATAAGAGATGAGGGCTGAGATTCATTTTTTTCCCATATGGCTATCCAATTGTTTCTGCACCATTTGTGGAGAGGACTTTAACTTCCCTATGGATTTTCTTGGCCCCTTTGTCAAAATCAATTAAGAAAGTATATATATGAATGGGCCTAAATTAAGAAGTCTTTCCAATTGTCTATATGTCTATCCTTTTACCAATACCACATTCTCTTGACTACTGTAGGTTTAATAAGTCTGGAAATTATATAGTGTAAATATTCCAACTGTGTTTGTCTTTCTCAAATTTGTTTTGGCTCTTCTAAGTTCTTCACATTTTCGTATATATTTTAGAACATGATTGTCAATTTCTACAAAACAGTCTGCTGAAATTGATTGGGAATTAGTTGAATATATAGATCATTTTGTGGAGAATTGGCATCTTAACAATATTAAACCTTCCAATCTATGAACACCATATATCTCTCCATTTAGCAAGGCCCAGACTCTGTTCTTAACTTACTGTAGTTTTTCCCCATTCCAATTTCCAGGATCAGTCAAGGACAATCTCTTATACAGTGAATTACAGAAAAGAAAAAAAAAATTGGTGATTTAGTATAACCAAAATGTCAGTGATTAAAATTCCTGCCAGAGAAGATGGCATCTTTCATGCTAATATTTCTATTCCTGAAGGTAGAACCCTTAGAATTTTATCATAGAGCATCTGACTATCAAGAATGTATTTGTCATTTTCCAAGGTGAGAACTTATCTTGAGGCAGAAATGGAAACAAACCCAGGTCATTATCATCTTATCTCGCAAACCCACTGCTCTCTTTTGTTGGCAAATGTAGAGCATCCATCCAAAGGCAAAGCTCGGTCTCCCTATGTTCTTCATGCATTTCCCTGTTAGAATCAAACCAATTGTGAGAGAGTGTCAGTGTCCTTAGGTTGAGCTGTTGACTGACCATGAGTTAACTTTGTCATGTTTTGCTCATTAAGCCTCATAATTATCATCTTGGTAATTTTACCAGTGAAAGTGGCTGTGGGTCCAAAGTTAGCCAATGGCAAGCAACTATTGAGAATTAGATCTCTTCTGCACTTTCAGGAAAGCCATGTGTCCAGGAAGGGAAAACAGTTTGTTGTCTAAAGGCTCTGATTTCACAGGTTCTAGGAATTAACTTACTCACCACCAGGGAAACCCCTGGCAGCTCTCTCTCTTCTATAGACATCCAGCTGAGAAGAGTGTGCTGAGGTAAATGAGAAGGGAAGGCTGATTCTGGAGTTGTGGAGGCCAGCAACAGCAGATCCCACATACGGAGCTCTGGGCCACCACAGTAGGAAGTGAAGGGCAAGGAAAGAGTACAGCTGGGGTGCAGATCAAGGAAAACAGTTGCTCTCCTGTGGCACATTTCCCAATGGAAGCCTTTTGAACAATTTTGAAAGTGATATGTTGCCATTACATTTGTTAAAGACCATAATAAAAAAAGCCATAGCTTGATTTTGCTTTCACAGAACATTTTGTGTTTAATAAGCAATTGAAATATCGTGTTCAGATGGAGAAAAATATGGGAGGTAGTTATATCAGTCAGAATAGGCCAAGATATACTTTAGCAACAAACAATCCCCAAAACTCATAGTGGCTTAAAATAGCAAATATTTATTTCTTACACATACAAAGTCTACTGCGGGTCTCGGTGACTCTCTTTACGTGACAGCTCAACAATGCAGGCTTCTTCAATCTTGCTGCACCTCTATCTAAACACACACTTCTATGCCCAGCTGTGATAACAGTGATTGGGGAACAGCGTGTGGGAAATCGCATCTCAGCTCTCAATTCCTGTGCTCACATTCCATTGACCAATGCAAGTCACATGGCCACACCCAATTTCAGGAGGGCAGGAAAGGATAATTCTCTGTGTACCAGGAGGTAAAGGAGAACATTAGTAATCTCTACCACAGTAGTCAAAGGGAGACATCTTTCCGAGAGCTCACAACACCATCAACAAATGGCACAGGCTTTCCTGCTCACCTCTCCTAGCATGGCCCTGTGCCCAGCACTTGTATCCAAAGCTCTAGGTCAAATCTCCCCCAGAAGGTGGCCAAGGGTGGCACTTTTAGGTGTATATTTCCCTAATTTGTAGAAGCTGGCTCTGCTTCTGAGACAGAGAGTGGAGGACATCAGGGGAGGGAAGAAAAAGGAGTAGTGAGGAGGTCTGAGGAGGCTGAACTTAACCCCACCTACCCAGTTCAAAAGGCTGCTTTGTAGGCACGTCCTTTGAGCCCACCTGAGGCATGGATCTGGGTTGCCAATTCCCTGCTCAGTCCTCCCAAGCAGAAAGCAAGGAGTTTTTCAGGACATGTAGATCATCATATTATCTTTTGACCATCTTTTTACATTTTATCCACAGAGTAAATGACGAAGACTGTGGGCACATAATGAAAGATATGTGCTGGCCCCCCAGTGTGTCCCTTCCATCCCAGGCATTTCCACAGGACAGCCCAGATAGATCTTGGTACTCCAGGGTCGTTTTCTTTCAAGACCACCCATCCGTGTGAGGCAAAGCTATGCCTCCCAATTTTAAAGAGAAACATTTTGCCTAAATGCCATATAAGCTATAACAATTCCCGACCTGTAATTACATAAGATAAGGACAGCTTTTTGTAATTGTTGTTCATATTTCTGTGGTCAGCACCATCCCCCATGGGCATTCAGTGCATAGAAAGCCACTCTTATTAATCTTTTCAAACAACAAGGCCATGAACCCCAATGGCCACACTCCAGCTACACAAAGACCTGCTTGAAACTTTACCTTGAGTCAGATCACTTTTTTAGCTGACGTAGCCTCCCCTATTAGTCTTCATAAGCACATTGGGGGCAATATATGGACTTATTATTCCTCTTGACCCAGAGTAAACCCAAGCTAAGTTCTATTAAAAAGCTATAACACTGGAAAGCCGGAAACAGCCTCCCTCCTGGCCTGAGGAACCACTGCAGCTTTGACAATGGCTGTGCTTTTGGATCTAGCAACAACATCACATCAGGCTATGACAACAACATGATTACAGCTCAAGTCAGAGCCTGGAACACCCAGCAAGGTAAGAAGATCCAGGACCAATCCTTGAGACTAAGTAAGTCTTCTGGGTCTCCAGGCTGAACAATGGAAGGGGATCCACAAGGAAGGAGCAGGATTGTGAACTTTCCTCATCTGGGCACGTAGGCTCTTAAATGGCATTTTCTGAGACAGCCAATGGAATTACATTACTCAAATACCCAGCTGGGAAAGTGGGACATATGGTTCTACATAACTCCTTTTATTCCTCAAAAAAAAAAAAAAAAAAAATGCTATGAAGTACTATTTTGATTTCTATTTTATATACGAGGAAACTAAGCTTCCCTATAACAACTTGTCCAATGTCACACAGCTAATAAGTGAGAAAAGCAAGATCTCAGCCCAGATTTGCTGACCCCAAGGCCCTTGTTCTTAACCAGTATGTCCAATGCCACTCATGGCTGTCAACAGCAAGTGACTGACTTCATCGTGGCACACCTTCTCCATGTGGTGAGCCCTGGGTCACACTGAGCCTGAGCTCCTCCTGCAGTAAAGAGAAGACCCAGAGCTAGATCTGGCTCCTGAAAACAGCCTCACTTAGATGCTCAATGTTTTCATTCAGTAAGTGTTTATTAAATACCTGTGTTCTCAGGAGTGTGCTCAGCTTTTAGGAGATAACAAGCAGTCTAGAAGGATCCATGGTTTCTAACATACCTCACTATCTGGTGGGGAAACAGGAACAGTACATCTAATGATGAATAATACAAGGCAGTTTACAATGAAGGACTGAATTATATATTACTGGCTACAACTTTTATAGTAGCTCAGACAAGAGGTGAATATGAGCTGTACTGACTCGGGGAAGGCTTTATAAAGAAGGGCCTTGAAGGCCAGCCCATGGCTCACTTGGGACAGTGTGGTGCTGTTAACACCAAGGCCATGGGTTTGAACTCCTATATAGGGATGGCCGGTTGGCTCACTTGGAAGAGCGTGGTGCTGACAACACCAAGTCAATGGTTAAGATCCCCTTACAAGTCATCTTTTTTTTAGAAAAAAAGGAGGGGGATTTGAACCAAACTCTCAAGGATGGGTGGGATTTGGATAAGGGAAGAGACTTAAACATACTTACTAACCCTCTCCCGCCAAACAAATTACATGGTTGCTTTGTTTCTTTTAAAGCCATTGATAGTAAATTATAAATTTAGCTTTTTTCCTCCCAAAATTCTAAACAGATTTGACATTTAAAAAAATAGTATAAACACAAAATTTAAAAACATGTTACCACTGAAAGTATCTAACATTGTGTCATGAACTTTTCTGGTCAATGCTCATGGGATGTCTTGTGATTTCCTAAGTGTTCTGGCTGGGTCACAGATAATTTCAGTTTAGGATGCAGGCATCTGCCCCCATCTGAGAGATTTTTAGAAATAAAATAAAGGAAAAAGGATCAAGATGCCTGGTTCCAGCAGCCCATACTAGCAAAGCATTTTCACAGACAACCAGGATGTGTTGGCTTTCTTGGCACTCAGAGTCCCAAATGATGCTCTGCGAAGGGCTGGAAGTGAACGCCCTGAGCTCATTCTAGCGAGTGAGGGCCAGCTGGGGAGGGGCACAGGTATCTCTGGGTTTGTCCCCTAACATAGCAGGCTTAGCCTCCTCAGACCTGAATGGGCACTGGCAATCAGATGTTGTGTTACATTGCAATAATTAACTAAACAAAGATTGAGTTTAATAAAACAACCGCCACCCACATGGAGAACGTTGATAAGGAGGATGGTTTGGGAGAGGCTCCATCTGGACGAGAGATCCCAGAAATGATCAGCTGCCAACAAGCCTTGCTAGCCTTTGCTACATTTGCTAAAGGGAAATCTTCCTTTGTTGATTGTTGGTTGATGATAAACATGACGCTCCAGTGCCTGGTACAAGGGAAGAAGGAAAGCGTGGGAGCAGGGGAGGGGCGTGAACCCGGGAGGAGCCCAGCCCAGGAGAAGTCGGAGGAGAGCGCCTGACGTTTATCCTCATTCTCTACTAGGTGAAACCCAGGCGTCGTCTTTTTTTTTTTTTTTTTTTTTTTTCCGGTCATAATTTTTAAGTCTCCCTTCATGTTGTTCTGGAATCTATAACCCCAGAGCAGTAGCAATCCCAGTTAAATTCCTAAAATGTTTATTTCTTTCCTAGACAATTTCTTCCTAACTTGGTCCTGCCCCACCTTTAGTTTCTTCTTCTTCGTAATCTTTCCCACACAGTGGAACCAAATTAATCTTCGCAAATATAACTACGCATATTGGCAACTATATATTTATTCAGGATTTGTTCATGTTACCCCTTGACACAGAAGGACATAAAAGAGGACCAAGGTCTGCTCCCAGTCATGAAATTCAGAAGTGCCCCACTGGCCAAACAGACCCCTCCGATCTCTTCCCCCACAAATGTGGGCTCTTTGAGCAACCCTCTGCTTCCTTGGGATTGGGGGTCGGTCAGCCTCTACCCCTTGTCTCTACTCTTCTAACTCCAACACTTCTTCAGCACCTTTCCGAGTCCTACCTCCTCCATCAGGCCCACCTGTATTGCCCTTTCCTGGGAACCCCTGGCACCCACCTACAACAGTCAGTGCTCTCTTTCGAGCAGTTTCCTCAAGGTCAAAATTCCTACTCTATCTCCTACTGTGACATGCGACATTGATTTTTTAATTTGCCCAAGAAACATATCATGTTTCCATCCCAGAAGAAATGCCTCTGCTTGTGAGTTTCTTGATGTCAGCAACTGTGTTTCATTCTTCCCAGACAGATGTGGTCTGGGACAAATTGGTACATAGAATCTTCCCAATCAATATTTTTGAAAAAATTTTAAAATGGCCATTTTTTCTCTTTCTGCAGTTGTAATTGTAGACAAATCTAGTGAAGCACACTTGCAAGGAGCCCTGGAGATTATACATAAATAGGCTTGAAATCTTAGCACACTTTAAAAAATATATTCCCAGTATTTAGCTAAATAGGTGTGTGTTTTATGTAGCTATTGAATGAATAAAATAATTTAGGGCTAGAACTGCTTGGCTTTTAGGAGCCTTAAAATAATGAAAGTGAAATTGTAAAAGAAACCATCTAACAAAAAAATCAAAAAATGAGGGAGCGAGAGAGAGTACACTCCCAATAAAAAGCTAATAGTCAATCTCTAATAATAATAAATTTCAGGTTTTGGGGGGTTTTTTTGGCAGCTGGTCAGTGCAGGGATCCAAACCCAATTTTTTTTTTGTAAGTACCATCAAAACATACCTTTCAAAACATTTTGCTAAATGTGGCAATCCTACAAAAGATATGTAAAATGCAAATATAAACCCAAGCTTAAAAAGGGGAGATGATAGAGGCTAGTATTTGTTAAGGTTGGCCTTTGCAAAGCTGTTCTGTAAAGGCTTTTTATTTTATTGACCAGTTGGATGATCTCCATCAGGCAAGCGCTTCACTTGGAATTCTCTCCCCTCCCCACCCCGACCCCCTACAAAAAATCTTAATGTGTAACCTGAGCCAGACCATATGGACTCATTAAATGTGTCTGTATGTGGACAAAAAGAAAAAGGAAAAACTCATTATTGATAGGCAAATATTGAGTGCACTGACAAATGCAAAAACATATCTTATTCTTAAGGAAAATATATTTCTTTTGTTCAACTCTGATGGAGTTTGGATGTGTTGTCCCCTCCAAAACTCATGTGGAAATTTGATCTCCAATGTGGCAGTGTTGGAAACTAATTGAGTCAGGGGGCGGATCCCTCATGAATGGATTAATGCTCTCCCTGTGGGAGGGGGGATTAATGAGTGAATTCTCACTCTATTAGTTCCCACGAGAGCTCCTTGCTTAAAAAGACCCTGGCACCTCCTCTCTCTCTCTCTTGTTTCCTCTCACCATGTGATCTGCTCATACCCACTGGCAGCCTGCCACTTTCTGCCATGAGTAGAAGCAGCCTGGGGCCCATGCCAGATGCAGCTGTCCCAGAATCGCAAGCCGAATAAACCTCTTTTCCTCATAAATTACCAAGTTTCAGGTATTTCTGTTATAGCAACACAACACAGACTAAAACAAACTCCTATGTTTAAAAACTGTTTGTTTTCAAGAGAAAAGTTCCTTGAAAGGGAAGAAAATGCACTTTGCAATATTTCTAAAGCCAGCCATACCCTCCCCAGGACCTTGCTACATGAGTCCTCTTGGAAACATACTAAGTAAGATTATTCTCATCTTTGATGAACTTCCCTTTCCCAGCAGACAACAGTCACTGAGTGCTGTTGACTCCTAAAAGCCTCACATGGGTGCTTTCCTCTGTTCCTACTTACTAGACTCTTACATCATTTTACATGGGGTGAGCACAAGAAGCTTGAACTCTTCTAGCTTCTCCCCAACTTCAGGTGAGCCAGGGACCAAATAAATGGATGGATGAGCATATTAGTCCATTTCTGTTGCTTATAACAAAATCCATGGAACTGGGTGATTTGTAAGAAAACGCAATTTATTGCTTACAGTTTTGGAGGCTGAGAAGTCCAAAGTCCAGGGAACACTTATGGTAAGGGCCTTCTTTGGTCATGGCTTTACAGCAACACAAGAGACTTACATGGTAGAAAATGGCAGAGCAGAGAGAGAGAGCAACTCAGGTGCTCTCCGTTTAAAGCCCTCAGAACCACACCCATGACCACCATTTTCAATGAATTCACTAGGCATAGTCCTCAGAATCTAATCATGTCTTCAAGGGTCATCCTTTCAATTACCATAATAGGATTTCCCACCTTCTTAATAGTCACAGTGGGGATCAAGCTACTAGTACATAAAACTTGTGTTTTATGAGACACAATGCATATCAATGAGGAAGGGAATAAATGAAATTTGCATTTATTAAAGTAAATAACTGTGTTGGCTCCTAATTCTATATTCACTTTCTTTGCTATTTTACCAAAAAATTTTAATATAATTGTTGGCTAAAATATGTCTGATATTGTCCCAGGCACTGTTAGAGGTTGCATAAAATATATATGACATGGTTCTCGACATCAGGGTGTTTTCAGTCTAGTTAGAAAGGAAAGATTAACACACTTTGAATAATTAGCCAATAAATAGTGCTTAAAGTATCTTATAAGTGATATGGAATATTAGATAAGTGTGGGTATGAGTATGAAGGGAAAAAAACATGGGAGGATATTTCAAAAGGATAAAGTAGCTGCTTGATATCAATCATTCTCACCTCTCCCTGTACCTCCTAGCATTATGCAAAGTAGGCATCTTCAAGAAAAGTGTTTGGTTGCAAGAGATAGAAACCCCTCAAACTCACAGAAGTGAGAGGAATTATTCTAAGGGCCCAGGGACATTTTCAGGACCAGAGCAGGAAGTATAGTTGGTCTCATGCAGACAACAGGAAAGCATCTGGAACCAGCTCGCCTGTTGTCTCTGTCACCATCTCTCCCTGGGGCAGTGGGACCTCTCACTGCTGCTGTCCACCTGACTCATTCTAGGCTGTCTGGAGAGCAGGTCAAAATGGCACCCCATGACAGCAGCTTTAGCTACTCAATCTTCATGACTGTTAGCTAACTTACTGCTGGCCAGCTGCTGCTGCCTTGGGGACAGGGTCTCTAGGGCCATGAGACCTCTGTTGCAGGGCTGTGAGTAGGTGGGTTCTCCAAGCAGGGTTTGGGAACAAGGAGGGAGTGATTGGCATCTCCAGCACAGAAGACAGTGAACACATGCTCAGATCCTATCTCTTGTCCTGTTGTACAGATGGAGAGTACATTTGTTTAGAGAAAGGCTTAATTCTGCTCTCTCCTCCAGAGGTAACTCCCATGGCAATTGGAAAGTAGAAATGTTTGTGATGGATCATATGGCAATCGGCATGTTTGTTTCAACAGTAAAGTAATTCATCAGACTTGATTCGTGGGTCAGGGTTGAGGAGTGGTGAGTCATTGAACTCATCTGATATCCAGAAACAGTGCACTGATTTGCCTGGAATCTTCCACAGCTACAGGAGGAACGCCTGCTGAAGAACTGTAATTACAGATGGGAAAGAGGTGGGGCCCAGCCAGCCTGGGAGCAAACAGGGCATTTTTGTGTAATAATGAGCAACCTAACTTGAAAATCCACGGCATTCTTCTTGCTTTGTGTCAGGTTTGGGTCTGACTCAGTTTACATCCTCACACTGTGGACTCGCAATTCTTAGGCATTCCAAACCCCACCATGTGGTGGTGTAGCCACTTCCTCGCTTTCTGCACACGCACCCAGAACCGGATGAAGGGAAACGACTGTGTGTGACTCTGGCCTTGACAGAGCTTCAGCCACCCACTGTCAGTTTTCACATGCCTTCAGGAAGGCCAAGCCCTCGGCTTTTACTGAATCTCACTCCATCTCTACATCTGTTTCAGTCTGTTTAGTACCTTCTCCCGAATTACTTTGTTTAGCTTGATGTAGCTGAAAGAACCACAGACACATATACTAATCCTAGTTCTGCCATGAACTGGCCATGTGATTGTGGGCAGGTTGCTTGACCTCTCTAGGCTTCAATTTTCTCCTCCATACAAATGAGGCCCTAGCAGAAGCAAAAGCCCTAGACCTGGGATTCTGCTCGGTCTCCCCTGAGCTGGCTTCGATTTATACTTTCCAGAATTCATCCCTTCTGACGTTTTCTCCTAATGGCTGCTGGAGCGGTTGAGGTGAGGGAGTGGGGAGGGGAGGACAGAGGTGATATTCCGATATGCATTCATGAAACGTCTCTGGGTTCATTATCCTCAAATCCTATGACATAAGCCTGTAACATGGGTTTTCTGAGAAGATAATCAGCTGGCAGGGTGTCATGGCTAGGAATTGATGGAGTCAGAGGTTGGAAGGTTTGAACTCAAGCTTGGAATCCACTGGTCGTTTACAACAACACAGTTACTTGCTCCACACCAAATAAACATGAGGCCTCCAAGGTTGCTGTGGCCACTTGAGGAGGGGGAGGAATGATCCTTGTAACATTCACTGTGGTTTGAAGTTCACACTGCTGCCCTAATGAATTAGATGAAGGGCAGGAGGATCTGGAAGAGAGGAGGGCAGTTAAAAAGTCATACGTCGTCACCATGAAGATTCAGAGCCAAGATATTCTGTCCTTAGTCCCCACCAGTACCATCAAGGCAAAGGCTGCAGATCACAGGGGCTGAGGTGTATTGTGATTGAACTCAACCATTTAGTTCAGACTGGGATTCAGAGGTGTTAAACTCCCCAAGAATTTCATTCCCTCTGGCCACTCGGCTGAAAGAGATCTAAACTAGCATCTGAGGGACTCTCACCCACCGTGGTTGCATAACATATCACCCCAAAACTTAGTGGCATAACAACCATTTATTCTGCTTATGGGTTCCATGGATCAGGAATTATACACAGGCCCCAGGGCAGTGGGGTGCCCTGGCTTGTCTGTGATACACCCCTCAACTGGAGCACTCAGAGGCTGGGGACTGGGATCCTGTGCAGGCTCTTTCACTCAGACGTCTGGCACCAGGGCTAAGAGGACTTGTATACCAGGGCTCCCTGAGCATCTCTCTCTCTCTGTCCAGCATGGTGGCTTCAAGGCAGCTGGACTCTTCACATGACACCTCAGGACTCCAAAGGCATGTGTCCCAACAGAGCCAGAGCCAGGTAGAAGCTGGAGCACTTTCTGACCAGCCTCAGAAGTGGCTTTCATCACATTTTGTTCATCAGCAGTCACGAGGTTGAAGAGGGAGTGGCAAGGTGCTAGAGCAGCAGATAGGACTGAAGATATTGCCATGGTCATTTATGAAAACTACAGTCTGCTGTACTTGAGATCAAGATTCTTCTGAGTCTGGCCCAGAGCTCTGGAAGGGTATGCCCTGGTGATATTTGTCCTAATATCTAAAACATTCAGCTGATATCAGAATAGCCTTGGAATTGGAGTGAATGCAACAGTTTTCAACTCTGTGGCTGGCTGGATGTCTCTGTTTTTTTTTTTTTTTTTTTTTTTTTTTTTAAATTGAAGCATAATTGATTGTACATATGTGTGGGATACAGTGTTGAATATCAATACCTGTGTGCAATATGTGATGCTCAAATCAGGATAATTACTATATTCAACAGCATACAATGTAGTCATTTTTCGTCGCCCTTTACCAATTCCTTTACCCCTCCCACCCCCACCTCTGGTAACCTCAGTTCTGTTCTCTCCTTTGGAAAGTTCAACATATTATTGTGATTGTTGTATATTTCTCTCTCTTTCTTTTTAAAAATTTATATGTTTAGTTATTTATTTTTTTAGCTCTCACTTATAAGTGAGGACATGTGGTATTTCTCTTTCCGTGTCTGGCTTATTTCATGTAACATAATTTTCTCTGAGTTCATCCATGTTGCTGTGAATGGCAGAATTTCATTCTTTTTTATGTCTTAGTAGTGTTCCATTGTGTAAATATACCACATTTTCCTCATCCAGTCATTTGACGGTGGACATTTAGGTTGGTTACAACCCTTGGCTATTGTAAATAGAGCTGCAATAAACATGGGAGTGCAGGTATCCCTTCAACATGATGATCTCCATTCCTTTGGGTATATAACCCAGTAGTGGGATTGCCAGATAGTATGACAGTTCTATCTGTAGGTTTAGGAACCTCCATACTGTTTTCCATAACAGCTGCCATAATTTACAGTCCCATCAACAGTGCAGGAGGGTCCCCCTTTCTCCGTATCTCTTCACCAGCATTTGTTATTCTGTCTTTTTGATAATAGCCAGTCTGACTTGGGTGAGATGAGATCTCAGTGTGGTTTTGATTTACATTCCCTGATGCTGAGTGATGCTGGGCATTTTTTCTGTGTTTGTTGGCCATTTGCATATCTTCCTTTGAGAAACGCCTATTCAGCAACTTTGCCCATTTTTTAATCGGGTTACTTGTTTCTACACTGTTAAGTTGTTTGAGTTCCTTGTATATTCTGGATATTAATCCCTTGTTGGATGCATACTTTGCAGATATTTTCTCCTATTCTGCAGGTTGTCTTTTCACTCTGTTGATTGTTTCCTTTGCAGCACAGAAGTTTTTAGTTTGATATAATCCCATTTGTTTATTTTTTCTTTCATTGCCTGTTCTTTTGGAGTTTTACTCATAAAGTCATTGCCCAGTCCTACTTGGCTGGATGCCTCTAGACAGCCTCAGTGATTCTACCCCTTCACACGTGTAAATGCACACATACACCCATACCCCCTTGTTATGGGTCAAATGTGTCCCCCCAAAATTCATTGTTGAAAACTTGATCCCCATTGTAACAGTGTTGAGAGGTTGGCAAATCTGATTATGATATTGGAAAGGTGGTACCTTTGAGAGGCGATTGGATCATGAGGACTGTGTGCTTGTGAATAGATTAATCCATTCATGGAGTAATGAGTTATCACAGGTGTGGAGTGGTGGCTTTGTAAGAAGCACATGAGAGAGTTATTCCCGTTCTCTCATCATGTGAAACTCTGCATCGCCACGGGACCCTGTAGAGAGTTCCCACCCAGAAGGCGGTCCTCACCAGCTGCACTCGCTGGACCATGGACTTCCCAGCCTCCAAAACTGTGGGAAATAAATTTTGTTCTTTTATAAATTACATAGTTTCAGGTATTCTAAGTGACAGAAAATGAACTAATATGCCCCTCTGCCTTCCCCTCCCCCCCTCCCCCCACAAGGCAGCCAAGTCATCTCAAATCCTACTGACTCTTGTTTCTAACATCTCTCTCACACCCCTTCCTTTTCTGTTTCCAAACCTGCCACCCTAATTCTTGTCTTCAAGCCACTTCCGGTTTACCGCCAGTGGCAAAGACTACTAATTGTCCCTAACATCCATTTTATCCTTTTCCCATAGTAATAAATCTCTCATTTTTAGCTGGGCATAGTACCCCCTTTCCCAAGAATAAAGGTTACATTTTCCAGCCTCCTTTGTCAATAGGAGTGGTTTGGACTCTCGGTTCTAACTAATGACATGTATGGTGATTTTAAATCATGACCCCAGAATCCTTTGATGATCCTGCAATTGGGAGGTGGGGTCTGTGTCCCCATAGACCCTATAGGCTCTGTGATTACTTGGTCAAAAGTGACACTGTGCCCATTTCTGGATTAAGTCTTAAGAAATGGGCAGCTTCCACTTTCTATTTCTTGAGATATCCCCCTTAGTACCCAGTCGCCATGCTGTGAGGAAGCCAAGCAGTCTCGTGGAGCAGCTGCATGTAGATACTCTCAACCACAGCCTCATGAGGTCCCTGCTGACAGCCAGCACCACCAGGTGTGTGAGTGACCAAGCCTGTAGATGATTTCAGATCCTTACAGCCTTTGCACCACTCAAGCTGAGGCTGTGGGGAGCAGAGATGAGTTGTCCCCTCCACACACTGACTACACTGCAGATTCATGAAGAAAATAAATGATTACTGTTGTTTTATCTCACTAAAATGGGATGGTTGGTTCTGCAGCCATTGATAACTGGAATAACTTTAAGTGGACATGTGCCACCTTTCCTGCACTGCTGGCTTCCTGGCTCCTTCCTATCTCTTGAATAAAGAATAAAAATCAACTTTGTTTCAGCTGTTATTTTGTCCATCACTCATAGTTGTACTTAGTCTACCTGACACACTGCAACAGTCTCTTGCCTGCTCTTCCTCCCTCCAGTCTTACTCAGTGCCAATCCTACCACCACACTAATCCTCCCAAAATTCAGCTTTGCATAATCTCCCTGATGCTCTGTCTTCTGTGGTGTGTCCCATTTCTAAAAGAATTTAGTACAATTTCTTAGCTTGACACCCCAAGGTCATTATTATCTCAGCTTTACCTACCTTTGTCTTTATCTCCACCACTTTTTTTATTTGTATTTCTCCAAATTGTGGTGTTTGCATCCCTGGGGGTAGGGGCAGTGTGTCAGGATAAATCAAAGTCCCAGGAAAAACAAACGGCTTCTTCCCAGAGCATCAATTTTACAACGTGGAGGAGATAGGGTTCAACACTTTTTTGCTTACTGACAATGTAAATATTTTTATAAATTAATAAACATCAATATATTATGAAATGGAATGTGATAGTTATGTATTGGTCTCAGATAAACTATGAGGTTGTTTCTTGCTGGTGGAAGACCAAGTTAAGTTATATCCTTGGCTGCAGGTCACTACACCTCTAGTAATAAAGGTACTTTGGTATAAAATTTGAGAAGCATGCATTTATTGCCTAGAAATGCAGTCTGAGGGCCAGCCCATGGCTCACTTGGGAGAGTGTGGTGCTGACAACACCAAGGCCATGGGTTCGGGTCCCTATACAGGGATGGCTGTTTAGCTCACTTCAGAGAGCATGGTGCTGACAACACCAAGTCAAGGATTAAGATTCACTTACTGGTCCTCTTTTAAAAAAAAAATTAAAATTAAAAAAAAAAGAAAGAAATGCAGTTTGTGTGGTGGTTAACAGAGTCAAGAGTAACTTAAGCAGCAAGAAATGAGGAGTTAGGAAGTTGACTGCTGTTGATTCAGGGGCTCCATGACATCAGAGCTAGTGACTGTAAGACTCCTGCAGCTCTTGCTTCATGATTGTTCACATAGATTATTTCCTTGGACTTTTCTTCGTGCTGTCACAAAATGGCTGCTAAAGCTCCAGACATCAACCCTACGTTCAAGGCAGGTAAAAGACAATGGAAAAGAATACTGTTGCTCGTCCCATATTCCATTTTTATTAGGCAAAGTACAAGCCTTCTCTAAACCCCCAGGAGACCTTCATTTAACTCTCACTGGCCAGAGGAGTCACATGGCCACATCTGGGTGAAAAGGAGGCTGGCACCGTGAGTAAATTAATCACCTAGGGCTGAGCAGGTAGCTCCCCACTCATCAAGAAAACAAAACAAGACAAAAAATAAAATAAAATAACCGGGGTTCTTTGAGCAAAGAAGAAGGGAACTAGATCTCAGGGAGGCACTTAATCGTGACTGCAACATATCTTCCGCTTCAGCCAGGTTGGTTTTCCAGTTGATCCTAGAGCTGACACATATTGTAGGTCCAACAAAACAATTTGCTATCATTTGTGGGGAAACAGACATGGCCATTGTGCAGTACACACAGTCTCCCCCCAGCCACCCAAACACATGCCAAGGACCTCCAGCCTGCTGAGACCCAGCACCATCCAGAGCCCAAGGCACAGAACCCAGCTCAGGGACTAGCCAAAAATGAATGAATGAATAAATAAATAAATAAATAAATACATACATACATACATAAATAAATAACAACAAAAACTCTTCATCCAGGTAGGAAATGTATTTCCATTCACCCCAAGAGAAAGCGGTAGGTCTCTGTGAAGGCATTTCTCCAGGACATCAGCTCTTAAATATGTGGAAAACGTGAAGATCTCAACCCACTCCAGTCAGTCCTCAGTAAGCATCTACTCACGGCACACAGTTTTCTTGGGATGTCTGTATGGAATCAGAACTAGGACTTCAGACAGCAGTTTTTACCACACTCCAATTGTCTAGACAGTCGTGTCCAGAGCAGCTAAAGATTTCTTTAAAATGGCAAAAGTGCTGCCAAGTGTCTTAGAGTTAAAACAGGATTTATTTTTCCTACAGACACTTTTTTGGAAGATTCATGGTGTATAGAAGGAACAGCATGCCTAGCTGAGCCTGCAGTCTACTAACTTACAGAGCCAACAGCTTCGGCTCTGGCTTCCCACCCCAGACAGGGAGGGGCACTGCGGCTCCTTCCCAGGTTTGCCTGGTGCCCTCCCTTCCGCGTAGAGGAAGTCACAAATGGGGCCAAGAAAAGAAAAGGGAGAATTGAACTCGAGAAGGAAAACACAGAAGGCCTCATCGAACCCAGAAATCATAAAGGAACAGGAGAAAAAGACTCAGAGACGCAAGGCCTATAATGCATGGGATATGTTTCCGCACCGTCTGCCAGCACTGCATTTCTGAACCATTTCTTAACTCTTGGCAAAGAGGCTTGGATGTTTAAAACTCCTTTTGTGGCTGGGGAATTGGAAGTATTACATGGATAAACAACAACGGATTTTAACCTTTTTGTAATATAATCACTTTTATTTAAAAATATTTGAAGTTTTACAGGAACACTTCTTTAGGCTAAAGCTTTTACCTGTTCCTTAAGTCATCTAACCAAGCAGGTTTCCAGAAAGAATGAGACTTTCTTTAAATCCTCAATATCATTAATTTTCAGAATCTTTTAATATAATGCTTGTAGGTGATGCATCTTTGTGTTTTTTGACTCTCTTGTTGGTAGTGACAAGTTAATCGATGTTTACTGAATGCTACCTCTATGCTAACTGTGCTAAGCCCTGTGGAGGAAACCAAGGAAGTCTATGAAAGAGATCATGAGTCATCCACTTAATTGCATAAAATATAATCTCATGCTAATTATCGGGCTACGTGTCTGAGACCTGTTTAAGATGGATTAATTATGTGATGATTAGGCAGTCAATGGATTCTGTGCACCTATGAAATGATGATGCAGATCTATATAATATGGATAACTGTATTTGTTTCCTAGGGCTGCTGCAACACAGTGCTTGCCACAACTATGGCAGCTCGAAACAACAGGTATTTATTCTCTTACAGTTCTGAGGCTAGGAGTCCAAGATCAAGGAGTTGGCAGGGCCATGCTCCCTCTGAAGGCCCTAGGGAAGGGTCCATTCTTGGCTCCTCCTAGCTTCTGTTGTTGCTAGCAATTGTTAGAGTCCCTCAGCTTGCAGATGAATCACTCCAATGTTTGCATTCTCCATGTGTGTCTGTGTCCAAATTTCCCTCTTCTTATAAGGTCAGCTGCCCTTAGATTAGGGCCCAACTTAATCCAACACGACCTCATTTTAGCTTGATACATCTACAAAGACCCTATTTCCAAATAAAGTCACATTCTCAGGTACTAAGGGTTAGGACTTGAGGATACTTCGAAAAGTTCATGGAAAAATGGAATTAAAAGGTAATATTAATCTTTCCATGAACTTCTTTGAAGACCCCTCATATCTTTTTGGAGTACACAATTCAATCTAGTACACTATGTTATATAAAAAATAATAAAACATTGTCAGAGTTTTAAAACACAGCTGCAAGTTCTTTGCCACTCCTCCCACAGACAGTGAGGTCTCGTCCCCCTCTTGAATCTGTGTGGATTTGTTACTGTCTTGACCAATATATTATGGCAAAAGTGATGTCATATGACTTCCCAGGCTAGGTCATAAAAGACCACACACCTTCTGCCTTGTTCGCTGCAACACTTACCTTTACAGCCTTGAGCCACCATATAAGAAGTCCCACTACCCTGGGACCACCATGTCGCAAGGAAGCCCAAGCCACAAGGAGAAGCCATATGCAGGCACTCCAGTCAACAATCCCAACCAAGCTCAGAATTCCAATTAACTCAAACCAGATGGCAGCCATGTGAGTAAAGAAAAAAGCCTCCAGATAAGTTTCTACACAACAACCCTATTCCAGTGGTACTTTTTTTTTCTCCAAATGATAGTTGCTTTCTTTTTTTCCAGGTCTCAGACGTTCCAGTCATCCCCAGCCATTTGAGTTTTACCAGCTGAGGCCCCAGACTTGATAGAGCCCAGGTAAACCATGCCCACTGCATCCTGTCCAAACTTCTCACCTACAGAATTCATGAGATTTAATTAAATGATTGCTATTTACACCTCTAAGTTTTAGGTTGGTCAAAATGAATAGCACAGTGACATTTTTTTCAAGGATGAATGTACATGCATGCATGCACAGGAAAAGCCTAGAAGGTTTGACCCAAAACTGCTAATAGTGATTATTTGGGGGTTCGGGTGGGGTTAACTCTCTTCTTTACACCTTCTACATTTTCTGAATTCTTTACAATGAGTTCATATTACTTAAATAATCAGGAAGAAAAGAAAGCAACTTTCATTTGGGAAAAAAATGGTACCACTGAAATATGGTGGTTGTGTTTCCAGCCACATGTAATGAAGGACTCATAATGATGGTTGAGACCTCTCCGTTCTGTAACCATAATCAATACACAAATGATTTTGCAACCAACACTCATTTTAGCTAAATAAGTCCCCCGGGGCTCAGAGCACTGAATCTAGTCTCAGGGCTGGGTCATATAGATGCAGCAGTGACTGAAAAGGAGATTTAGGCACTTTCTCAGGCACTGTCCTCCTTTAGGTGGCCCAGAGCTCAGACAACCACCCCTTCCTTTGGAAATGGGGGAGGACAGTATTTGTGCAGCAGCTTGGTGGGGAGAAGGTGGGAATGGCAATGAGAGAAATGGGAGTGCTCACTGCAGGCCTAGGAGGTAGAGCCAGGGTGCTGTGGCTTCCCTTCCCTGGCAAGGAGAGGGACAGCCTGTGCCTCCCCACAGCTTGGCAAAGGGTTGTCAAGAGTTGGGTGTGTATGCTACCAAGGTTATCTCTGCCACTGCTCACAAAGTTCCTGACATGGGACATGTCACTGGAGCACATCTTTTCCTTCAGAGATGAAGTATTCAAAGGTTAACGACACGTCTTGCCAAGAGCACAAACACAAATCTTGGCATGACAAATAGTCCTTGGCCCTCTTGAATGGTCACACTTTAGAAACTGAGGGAAAACAGGGCGAAGCAAAAGACCATAACTGAAAAGAACAGACCTTGTGACTTCCACCAAAAAAATGTGTCCTAATAGAGCCAAGGGTGAGTTAAGCATTATGTACACAGTTTCTAAGGAAACTTTAAAAGCAAATAGTGCACCGGTGAGGCAGGCACTCGCTAAACAGGGTACAAGTTCCCAAACCCAGGGACCAACACTGTCCTTTCCAGCAGCAGCACCTTCCCGCTTCTACAGAACTTTCCAAATCAGGGGCCCCAGGCACAATCAGCACACAGTGCCCTCCAGAGAGGTGGAGCGAGTCCCCAGGGAGCAGTAGAGAAGCAGGTGCCAGGGCACTCTGAGAACCTGGGCTCATGAGAGATACTTTCTGAGCATCCCCTAGGTGCCGTCGCTCTAGTTACATCCTGTAGCCGCTCGTGATGCACTTGCAGTCTTGTCTGTACCTGCTTGTCTATCGCAGGTACTCTGGTTGCTTGGAGTTAAGGATTTCTGCAGCGCTGGATTCTGCAGGAAGAGGGGACATGCAGTGGACATCGCAACAGTTCCTGCCAGCTCCCTCCTTTTGTTCTTCCCACCACATCTCCCTGAGGTTTTTGTAAGAACAAAATAAAACATCAATTCCCAGGTCCTTACTTTCCAGCTTTAAAATTTACACGATACCCTCTGCCTGTACCAGGACCCCTTCTGATGGTCTTCACTGTGTGTAAAGCTCCGACAGGATCCTTCACACTCCGCCCCCCACAACTTTTCCTGGGCCAGAAAAATCTCACTCTGATGCGTCTGCCCATGACCTTTGTCCTCACACACAATTCCTGAGGACCATGGCACACCTTCCCTTCACTGCTCCTTCCTCCCCTACACACACACACATGCAATGTGAAAACCATGCCAACTAAGCTTCTGCAACAAGAACCCCAGTGTTTACTATATCCAACCTGCCCCACTCACTTTGTCCTCACCGGCTGAAGCAGATGCAGCAACTATAGAGACACCCTGTACTAGTCGGCATCTAGTCACTAAATACTTCAAGTTCATCATCTCATTTCATTCACACGACATCTTATGAAGCAATTTCAGTATCCTACCTTCACTGGTGAGGAAGCTGAGATTCAGATAGGTTCAATAGCTCGTCCATTCTACATCACAGTAACTGACAGAGTCAGAATTTGAACTCAGACAGGTATGTTGAATTCCAGAATCGCTCTTAACCTCAACTTTTTGAAGATCAGCCTGGCGAAAGAGAATTTGAGGATGGAGCAAACCATTCCAGCCCATGTGGCTATTATTTCTTCGTTTTGATCGTATCCATTGGACCTTTGACTTTGGTTAATAAGACTATGTCCAGGCTTTCCAGGGGCTGACCGAAACCAGCTTTGTGCCAGGTTTCTGCCATGGCTGAAGGGCAGGCCATGGACATAGTAGATTCACCGGGTGAGGAAGCCCACATGGTGAGCGCACTAACAAGCAGTCAGCCCAGCCTGTCCCAGGCAACACACACACTTCTGCATCTCTGGGTGTGGCTGAGAGAGGGTCACTGAGTTCTTTTTCCTGAATGGGAACATGTTCATTGGTTAATTTTTATAATACAACTATGGCTCATTTGATGAGCAAAATGTCAAACAGACTTGAATTGTATGAAGTTAAATGTACAAATCCATCCCTTACCCTACCCAACCCCAACTTTCCCACTGCACTGTTGACAAATTCAAGTCCCTACTGTCAACAGTTTGAAATATGACCTTCCAGGCCCCTTTTAAACAGATATATGAAGTTTTATATACACAGGATGATATAATTTTTGAAAAGTAGGTTACAGAACAGTATCACAAACATATATTTATAAACATGAAAATATCTACTCTACATTTCTTTTTTAAATTTTCTACAATTCCAATTTCTGCATGTACCATTATTTTTACCATTCAATGTTTTAAAATGATAAAGAATGTTAAAATAAACATCATTTATAACTATCTTTGTTCCAGCAATTCCACTTTTAGCAGGTTAACTCATGCAAACGTGCAAGGGGGTAAGTAAACTTAAATCTGTATTAATATTGCAAATTGCCCTCCAAAAATAACCCTTTAATTTATATTCCCATGAACAGCGTATGACTTGCATGATTTCGTTTATATCTTTGCACAATTACCAATATTGATTATTGACACTTTCATCATTTTGACAAATCTGACAGGTTATAAATTCATTATCTTAGTAGATTTTTTAAAGTTCTTTATTGAAAATGATCACCTTTTATTATATTTATTTTTCTTTTGCATTTTTTTTAGAGTTGTCATATATACTGTACATATATGACATTATATATCATATATACACATATGACACACTGGCATATCATTTGCCTAATTTTCTTTTGAGTTGTCATTTTCTTATTAAAGTGTAGTTGTCATTTATAAATAAAAAATAAAAGGTTAGTATCAGTAACATTTTGCAATAGCTTTTTCCAAGTTTTTCAATTCTTTTCTATTTTGTTTATAATAGTCTTGCCATACATAAAACTTTAGTTTTAGACTGTTAAGGCAATCAAAATTTTCCTTTGTGATTTCTTTTATTATTTTGTACTTAGAAAGGCCTTTTCTTTTCTCCCCCAAAGATTATAAAAGCATTTCAGCAAATTTTCTTCTTAAATGTTAATGGTTTTATGTTTTATAAATAAATCTGATCCATAGGATTTACTATTTTGTTGTAAGAATTCTACTTTGTTTTATTTTCAAACAGGAAGCTAACTGGCCCCAGATTTATTTATAATCACATCTTTTCTGCAATGACTTGAAAACATCATTTTGTATATATTACACTCTGATATAAATAAAGATCTATTTGTGGACTCTATATTTTGTTCCACTGATCTTTTTAGTCCTGCCCCAGTACCATACTATTTTAGTTACTGTAACTTTTTAATATGGCTTAATATCACGGAGCCAAAATGTAAAAATTCCCTTTGTTACTTTTCTCCTCTAGAGTAGTACCTTTAAATTGCTAGATAATAAAGGGCCACAAAAAATGTTTACATTGTATAATGATAAAATAAAAATTTGTTTAAAGTTACTAGATAAAACTTAGCAGTGTTTTGGTAAATTCCGACAAAAATTTCTGGGTTTTTTTTATTTTTTGTTTAGAGATTAGAGATTAGGGAAAATTTGTATCTTTTTAAATGTTGCATCTACCTTTTAAAAAATTATGTCTCTCCATTTATTTATTCTCTTCAATGTTATAAAATTTCATAGCTTATTTTATGTTTAATACTACTTGTTAAATTTATTTCCAAGTGTTCAATTTTTGCTACTACTGTGAATGATGGCTTCTTTTCCCCTTAATATTGTATTAATGTTTATTATTTGAATATGAGAAAGCTGGGTTGAATATCTTTCATCGTAGTTTTTTTTTCCCCATCACAACTGTTATGAATCAGAACACAGCTGAAGAATGCTACCAAGCTTCAGAAGTGATTATTAGTATAATTCTAGTGATGGTGTAATTATGAAAATATTAATTCACAGTTGTGAAATCTGCTTTATTTTGCAGTTTGATATATTACGCAATAAGTTTTTCTCAGCTAGAAACAGTAGATTTCTTATAACAGAGCACACCATTCATTTTCATAGTATAAACACATTAAGATCTAGTGATGAAGTCACATATATTTCTTCTAAGATTGAACTTGTTTCAATATGTCTTTGCACATTGAAACTTCACAACTACAAAAAGTAGAGTCCTAATGCATTCATGCTTTTAAGCAAAAGATGACATAGTCTCTATAGTGTCTATCATTCACTAAAATAAAATAAATCATAATTCATTGTGGCTATTTTATAATATGTAGAACTTCTAAATCAGAGACAGTGTATTTATTTACCCACATCAACCTACAAGGATGTCAGAATAATGTGTATAACATACTACCATTTGTGTAAAGAAAAGGGACACATTCATATGAGCGTTTATATTGGCACAGAATATCTCTGCTCATACAGTGACATATAAAACTTAGCATTAGTGGTAGCCTCTTGGAGAGACTAGAGGATACAGATATGTAGGAGACTTACTTTCCACTGTGTACTGTCTTGTACTCTGAATTTCCTACCACATGCAGGTATTGTGCTAGCTTCTATGCCAGAAATATATTAAGAAACATATTCAGTGTTAGTAATGGTGTGGTGAAAATGAGATGGAAATTATTTAAATTTGCAAATGGGATGTAAGTTGCTACAATTATATTTGACATGTCAGAAGCCTTGAAAAACTTCCTATATCTGCATCTCTGATCCTTTCTGCAGGATGGACTCCTAAAAGCAGAATTATTGTGTGAGGGAGGCAGAATAATGGTCCCCCGAATGGTCCCCCATGCCATAATTTCTGGAACCTGTTGTTAAATTAAGTTTGGCCTAAAGGTTTCTTCAGACATAGTGAACTGTAAACAAACTTGACAAGTAAACAGACTGTAACCTACTTTTGTAACAAGTTGCCAAGTCTCAGCCAATCACAGGCAGTCAGCAGTTCAAACCACGTTCAAATAAGTCAAACACCCAGCTGTTCCTGTACCTCACTTCCATTTTCTGTACATCACTTTCCTTTTTTCTGTCTGTAAATCTTAGCCGACCATGTGGCAGCCCTGGAATTGCTCCGAACCTATTCCGGTTCTGGCTACTGCCCAATTCGTGAATTGTTCTTTGTTCAATTAAACTCTATTAAGTTTAATTTGTCTAAAGTTTTTTTATTTTTGAACACCGTGAACATGTTATGTTACATGATTGAGGGAATTGGGTTGCATGGAATTGAGGTCGCTACTCAGGAGACTGAAATGGGGAGATTATCCTGGATTATACAGGTATGGGATTATACAGGTATTACACAATCACCAGGTTCTTATAGGTGACAGAAGGGGGCAGGAGAGTCAGTGTGTGAGTATGTAGTGTGAGAAGAACTCAACAAGCCATTGCTGGCTTTGGAGATGGATGGAAGTCATGAACCAAGGAACACAGGCAGCCTCAAGAAACTGGAAAAGACAAGGAAATGGTTTTTCTCCTAGACCCTTCAGCATGAATGCAATCCTACCAACATCTTTATTTTAGCCCAGTGAGACCTATTTTGGGCTTCTGAGTTCTCAAACTATAAGATAATAAATTTATGCCGTTTTAAGACACCAAGTTCATAGTAATCTGTTACAGCAGCAACTGAAAACTAATATACTATGTCAAGGAATTACTCATTTATACAAGTAGAAATATTGAAAGAATCTAAATGTCCAATAATAAGAGAATAGGAAATAAATGATGCTGCATTCATATAAAGACATATTATGCATTCAGTAAACATTTGATTTTAAAATTTGTGAAATGTTTATAAGAAAATATTAACTTAAAAGCAGTTTATAATCCTCATTCCAATTATAAAAGTTATATACTCATATAATATATATGTTGCATCAGTCAAGGTTCAGCTGCGGAAAAGATGAATCACTTGAGCTGTTTCAAAAAGAAAGGGAAATATAAAGAATCAGATCCATACAAAACATGAAGAAAACTGCAGAAGTTAGTTCTCAAGGAGCCTCTTGAGAGGTCAGACCAGACTGCCAGGGTTATAGCTACCTCTACCTGGATCCAAAAGGTGGGAGATCAGGTGGAGTCACTAGCCTGAGGACATACATTAAAAAGGCAGTGGAGAGGAGATGGTCCCTTTTTTTTGACCACTCTCTTTCTCATAACCACTGTACAGTCCTCCACTCACGTGGTGAAAAGAGTATTTAAATCTAACCACGACACTTCTCTAACTCCGTATTTGTAATATTTTTAGAAGAAAACCCAAAAACAAACACCAAACAATCCATTGTCATTAAGAACAAAGATCTCTGGAGTCAGCCAACCGAGTTTTAAATCCAGCTCATCCTTTTCCTACCGTGGCTCAGCCTCGGGCAAGTCACCTCACTCGTGGCACCCAAGCAGCTTCATCAGTAACAGGCGGTGACTGGTGACGTTGGTGCCTCTCCCAAGGGCTGTCTGCGGACTGAAAGAGATAACCGAGGCCAAGCACTTAGCAGGGAGCCCCAGAAAGTAAAACCGGCTCAATAAATATTCTTAAAATACTTATAATACTTAATAATGCTTATAATACTTTCCTACACTTATCAAGTATCACTTATCTTGTATTAATTTTGTCATCAGAAAACCAAAAACCTCATTTTAGAAAAATCCAAGCTAGATGTTAACTCTCCCCCCAAAATAAAATATCAAATTTTAAAAATTGGTCTGATTTTAAAAATATCAAATTTTACAACTTGTTGTCTTGCGTCAGGTTCTGTCTGTTGTATATCTGCTTCCCATTGATAAGAGGAATAATAAAAACATACACACTTTATTTAAAAGTTGAGACTGAAAAAGCCCTGAATATTTTCAGTCTCATGGCCATTAATTCTATGCAACAAACATCACCCTCAATCTATTGCATAAAAAGCACCCTATTTTAGCATTTGACAATGAATTAAATAAGAGGGTATCCTCAATGTTTGGGGGAATAAAGAAGGAGCATTTATGACAATAAAAAGTGGGTAGGTGGCAATCAGTTTTCACCGAATTTTGGTTTACTAGTTTGACTGTTGATTTGACCATAGAGAGATCTAAATATGGACAGTGATAACTGATTAAATGTAAATGTCTTTGGTGTTGGCTACTCAATTTCCAGCCTGGTCCCCTCATGAGGAGCATAGATTTGGGTGTCATTATCTCTCCTTAAGGGCCTGGGACCCTGAAGGAATCTGCTTGGTGGTTCAGAGCACTTTCACACACGATTGCCACTCAGTGCTGGGGCCTTGCTTTGGGATAGGCGGCTCTGGATTCTGTTGCCAAAGTGGAAATATAAGTCCAGTGATCTCTTCACTGTCCTATACTGCATAGGTCATCTTCTTCAAAGTGCCACACAAAGTGGTTTAGTTAGTAATGACAGCCACCTTTTAAAATTAGTTTAAAAAACCTCTCTACGAGTATGAATCAGGTTTTATTTATTCCAAATCTGCAGCAAGTTTGTGGGTTGGAAATACATTCACCAAAACGTGGGTAATGACTCACTGAATTTCAGTATGACATATTTTATGATTCGTTCTTTTCCTGCATCATCAAACAACCTGTAGTCCTCAGAGAAGAAAAAAAAAAAAATCATGAACTTTAAGTACATGAACTTTAAGGGACCTCAGTGTAAACCTCAATAGAAAGTAATTTTATTTTCATTCCCAAATTCTATACACACAAGTAAAGGAAGTGAAACTATTAATTTAGTCAGCATTAGAGATAAGGACCAAGCAGGAAATGACTTTTTCTATGATGTCACCTAGGGCCCACGTCAGAGGAGGAACAGGTGGGGCATGTCTTTTGTTTAGTCCCTTACAGATCTTTTCCACCCCTCTGAATGAGAGAATGGTATGGTCAGGGCTAATTTAATTATGTTACCCCAATGTGGGTTGTACCGCTCTGTTTGACTGTGATTTAGATAGTACTCTAATATTGAAAGAAAAAAAGAGTGAGAAAGGAATAAAGGGACAGAGAGAGAGAGAGAAGGAAAGAAAAGAGATAGGAGCGAGGGAAGTAGGAAGAAAAACCTAATATTTAGTAAGATAAACTACCTGGAGAAGCTAGTGACTGTTCCTAGAAACTTCATATTCTAATTAAGCAATTAAGTCCTTGTGCCATTTTAAATATGGGCATTTCTACTTTAGAGAATATTTGGGGTGATTTTCATAGTGTAAATCACTTTAACCTCACTTATGCACCTTTAATTATCAGGCATGAGGAGGACACAGGAGAAAGATAAACTGGGCTCACCTACCTCATAGGCTTGTTGGGAAGATTAAACAAGATGACTCATGGAAGTGCCTGACATAATCAGCACTTGAGATGTTCGCAGTAACTTTTTCCCAAGACTGCTTAGAAGATAACTATTGTTTTAGATTTTTTAAAAACTGTGGTAAAATATACGTAACATAAAATTTACCATCTCAACCACTTTTAAGTGTACAATTCATTAATATTAAGTACATTCACAGTGATTTGCAATCAACTTCCTGAATTCTTTCATCTTGCAAAACTGAAACTCTGAAAATCTATACCTCTTAAACAACTCTCTTTTCCCCCTCCTTTCAGCCCCTGGCAACCACCATTCTACTTTTTGTCTCTATGAATTTGACTACTCTAGTGATCTCATATAAGGGAAATCATACAATATTGTCTTTTGGGGATTGGCTTATTTCAGATAATCAATTTTTTAGATTATTCTTTGAGGCTTAACAAATTTTCACACACAAAGAAAAGTTTTGGCAACTTCATGTTATATCATTATATTGCATACTTATCCAACTATTTAGCTAAAAACATGAAGTTTTCCAAAATAAAGGTGATCCATTGTGATAAGTTAGATCATATAAGTTGCAATGGATGGATTTTACACAAGTAGAAGTAATCCTCAAATCACCTGCCATGTTTTGGCACTTGCGTCTTATCCCTTTTACTGCTTTGTAAATTCTTGGAGGTGAGGTGGTGCCTGGCATGCATTAGGTGTATGATATATACTAATAGACTAATTAATAAATCAATGGATTCAGATCCTACTTTATGAATTGTTGGCAAGAAAATATTCACTGTAAGGAGTTTGCCTTGCTATTGTTTCTGTACCACATCTTTACTCACCAACTGATGGTACTTAGAGAACGTAAATTATTTGAATATTAACCTAAGCAAAACAAAGTTTAGACGATAAAGCAGATGAAAAACACTGTGAGTCCTTTGAAAGACAAACAAAACTGATTTTTGAATCATGGATATTTCTGTGTCCCGTTCGCTTCTTACTGTAAATGGACATATCAGATTTGTTTAGTTTTCAAATTCTGGAGTACTAACTTATTTTTAAAAGTAGGTGTAAGGAAAAGAGAAAGTAAATGGTCAGGACTCCCTCAGATGTTCAGAATCTTGCCAAGCATTTGATGTAAATATGCACGTGTGCCCAAGTGTTCCTTGGTTATTGTCTAACATAATAGTGCATATATGCTCAGGTGTCCTGGGTTATCGGACTTAAGTATAAAGGACGAGTGGCTCTGATCCACAGTGCCCCCCGCCCTTGGAGGTCATGGGGAGGCTGCTGCCAGGGTCCCCAGGACCCTCCAAGAGGCCACGGCAGCTGCTGAGGAAGCTGAGGATTGAGCTTGTGTCATCTGCCAGTGGCTCCCGGGATCTTTCCCAATTACCTATCTTGTGGACCTGCGTGTGAGGGGTCTGGTGACCCAGCCAGGCACGTGAGGGGTCTGTGACCCAGTCTGTACAATGGGTTTGAAGGGTCTGTGGGCCCTAACCCTAGCAATACAATTGGCTATGTCGGCAGGATTCTGACAATTGCCTTAGCCAGACAGTAGGACTGACAAAGATTTGAAAGATTAAAATATTCCAGACTGGTCACAGTGAGGGAAATAGGGGCTCACGTATAGTCCTAGCAGAAATCTAACCTTTACGAGAGCAATTGAAATTTTTTGTGCATACCTCCCCCAACTTTGTAATTTCATTTCTAGTTAATTTATTTTACAGAAATAATCATACAAGTATTCAACGATATGGGACTATGGTGAGCTGAATAATGGCCCCTCAAAGATGTCCATATCCTAATCTCCAGAACCTGAGAACCTATGAATATGCTATGTTCATGGCATGTGGGCATTAAGGTTGCAGATGCAATTAAGGCTGCTAATCAGCTGACCTCCACGTAAGAGTCTCCTAGATAATGCCAGGTGGGCCCGATGTAATCTCAAGAGTCCTTTAAATGTGGACAAAGAAGACAGAAGAGTCTATGTTGGAGTGATGTGATGTTGGAAGGTCTCAACCAGCCTTTGCTGGCTTTAAAGGTAGAAGGCAGCCAAGAGCCAAGGAATGAAGGAGGCCTCTAGGAACTGGAAAAGGCAAGAAAATGGATTCTCCCCTAGAGCATCCAGAGGAGAATGCAGCCTTGCAGACACCTTGATTTTTAGATCAACGAAATCTATTTTGGATTTCTGACCTCCAGATCTGTAAAGTAATGCTTTTGTGTTTTAAGCAACCAAGTTTGTTACGGCAATGATAGGGAACGAATATGAACAAGGTTGTTCATGGCAACACCATTTGTAATAAAATATTGCAAGCAACCTAAATGCTTACTAATAAGAACTCGATCAAATATTGTGCCATTAATATGGATGTTGAAGATTTTAGCCTTTCACCAAAGAGAAAACTGCTGGTAGTAACCTCTCTGTGCTTTTGGCTAGGGCTTGCCAACCAGTTTCAAATCAGAGGGAAACTATAGCTATAGCAAAGAAAGTCCAGTTCATAAATTGTCCTGCTTGTAAATGCATAGCAAATATAACAGCACTGAGACTGTAGTACTTTCGAGTCACCAATCTTAATTTTTTCTTTACAATAAATCTATAAATGCACCAGGCACTGTGCTAAACACTGGAAAACAAAGAGAAAAGTCAGCTGACTAGAGAAGGAGAAACAGAAACAGGCAAAAGACTTATACTAAGTGTGACAAACGTCAAGGCAGAGGAAAGCACTGGGTTCCTCAGGAACACAGGGAAGGACACCTAACCAAGATGGGGGGAAGATGGGACAGCTGCCAGGAGGAGGTAATGCCTGACCCAGTCCCAAAGGAGGAATAGGATTCAGCCAGAGAAAGAAGAGTTGGAGGGCTAAACCAGAGGAGGAAAGGGCTCACAAGAGGCTAGTTGGCCTGATGTCTAATGTGGGGGTGCGGGTAGGGTGGCATATGAGAAGGCCAGTAAGCCCTAAAATGATACACAAATGACTTTTACATAGTTACCTTTTTAAAGTTCTCTAAGCCTCAGTTTCCCCACCTTTGCAAGAGGAGAATCATAAAACCTTCCTTCAGGGTAGGATTAAAGGATCTGCCCAGAGTCTCAGAGCTAGAAAAGCCAAGACCCAGCCTCTGGAAATCCCTGCCCTGTACTCTTTCCTCCAGGCTAGGGCTGCTCCCCAGGAAGGGCCCTCTGCCCAGGCAGGCAAGGGCCACTTCTGATGTTTTTAAAGCCTTGATGCATTAAAGAATGAAAAACACAGCCAGCCACACACACAAAAAACAAAAACCAAAGAAAATTTTGTGGTATATTTAAACCATTATATTTAACAAATCATCGCTTTTAACGCATACGAAATAAAATGAAATATAATCTTGCTATTCAAAATGGATTACAGGCTAAAACTGTATTAATTCATAGTTCATTATAGGCCATGTGTTTGCGTAATGGAATAGAGATTTAAATTTCTATAATGAATGTTTTCTTTCAATCCCGTCACTGACTCTGTGACTCTCTATAAGGCCTCATTTAGAGGGAACCTCTGAGCACCCTCGTCAATGAGAAGCCTACATAGACTGTGGTGCCAGGCCCTGTTTATATCCACTTGAGGAAAGAAAGCAAAATTGTGTATCTGAATCATCTGGGGGGCTTTTAAAACATACTGAAGCCCGGGCCCCACCCTCTAGATTCTGATTCAGTTGGTCTAGAGTGGGGTGCAGACATCATATATTTTTTAAAGCTCCCCAGGTGATACTATATAAAGTCAGGGTCCAAAAATTCCATAGCCAAAAGTAGGAGAGACTGCGATAAGAATCCTTTAAAGTTTTACCAGCTCATTTGCAGATGTTTGTTAGAAGACAAACAAGAGGAAGGGGCGATGCAGGCCTCACCCAGGACAGTCTGGTGGTAAAGAGCAGAGGAGCCCCGACAAGCAAGCCGAGCACAAGAGCTCAAGAGTGGCCCAACCACAGAGAGCAATGAGTCAATGTTTGCACATTAAGGAGTGGGAAGGAATCCCCAAGAATTGTGAGCAGTTTGTTAAAGTTTGCTGATTCCATTGCAAATGTCATCTGGCAGCATCCTGACAAGGCAGTTATGAGGTCCCCAGAGTAGATGGAGAGGTGACCACACTGGGCCTCGACCCCTATGTTGGAGATACCAGAACTGACCAGAGGTAGTCCCTATGGCAACCGGCAGACATAACTGCACAGAGAGACAAGGTTCTCAGGACATAACCAGGATGGCCAGTCTATTGCTAAAACATAGATGTGCACAGCCAGATGCTTAGAGGGCAGTTTTCTGTGTCTGACCTATAGTCACCTCTAGTACCTGGGGACAGGGTGAGGTGGCTCCAAGAATTTACAAATAAGATTATTCTCTGAGAACTTATACAACCAGTACTTAATAGGTCATAAGAATCACTCTAAGGAGAATAAATGATTCTTGAATTAGAACAAGATGACTATTAGACTGTAGAGTAAGAAGTTATCAATCAAAAGGGGGCAGCCTTCAGCCACAGAAGCGAAGAATACAAAGGAGGGAGCTGCTCCTGTGCTTGCTGAGCTCTGTACTGGGGGCACGGTGCCCTGGTCAAGGGACTAAACCCGACGTCCTCGGCCTCCACTGCCTCCCTCTTGGTGTGGGCCACCATCGTGTCTGCATTACCACAAAGACTCCTCTCTAGTCTCTCTGCTTCTGCCCTTGCCCACTCCCAGAGAGCCAAACATAAGGTAGCATCTCTTTACTGCTCAGACCCTCCAGAAACTTACCATCTCACTCAGACAAAAAGCCAAAGTCCTCATAACAGCCTATACGGCCCTCTGCGATGTGGACCAACCCACATTCAGCCCCGCACCACCACCACCCCATCTCCTGCCCTTCCCCCACTCCAGCCACACTGTCCCTGCTGTGCTTCAAACAGGCCAGGTGTGTTCCTGCCTTGAGGGCCTTTACACCTGCTGTTGATGCTCTGGAATGTTCTTCCTGGGTTATCCACATGACTCACTCTCCATTCCTTCAGGTCGTTATTTCAGGTTGGGAGGCCTGTCCTGACCACCTCATTTGAAATAACAAATCCCCCAACCCCTCAATGTTCATGCTCCCTCCTCTCTTCCCCACTTTATTTTTCCCCATAGCACTTATTACCTTCTAAATATCAATTTCACTAATATATTTAATTATTATGCCTCTCCCCCAACTAGAACGTAAATTCTTGTTAGCTTTGTTCACTACCGTTTTCGCAGTGCCTAGAACAGTGCCTGGAACATAACAGGCATTCAGAAATATCTGTCAAATGAATGAAGGAATCCATCAATCACAGTGTCCAGGATATGTCTACTGTGCCAATGGTTTCATCAAGCTTATGAAGCTGAAGAACTCAAATGTGTGTTGGTATTGGGATAACTACCTTTTTCACAGCAACCTTTTGATGGTGATGATTTGGTGTCCCACGGCATTTGTCCACAGGGGAGAATATGCTGGTCAGAAGTATGGTCTCATTGAAAGTTTTCATATTCAAGGAGTAGAAAAACAGATGTGGCGAGTTATTACTTTTTCATCTTATTTAGGCTTCTGACTCCAAAAGCTTTGGCAGTGGCGAGTTCCTGGGTCTCAGCCTCTTGGTTGAGACTCACTCAGGGGCCAGCCTTCCTCATGACACCTGGAGTTCAGCCCTCCCTTTCTTTCAAACTGTGCTAGTTGTATTTCAGGAAGAACCAATAGGGAGAACCAACAGCGGCAACTTGGCACACATGGATTTGACAATCAAAGCGACAGCCATTCACAAATGGCTCAGGAGGGCGTGATGTGCAGGAATACGTCACGTTGCTGAGGCACAAATGGGAATCCCACAGGCTGGTGTACAGACGCAGCGCCCACAGCGAACAAAGCTGGCACTGTGGCTGTCCTCTCCTATAGCCGACTCCTCCATTCTCCTGGAACTAGAACAGAGGTCTGTCTTTGTGAAAGACTGCTCTCATAAGAAGGCCGACTGCATGTGCTGGTGATGCCATTGCTGAGGGCTAGTATTTCGCCATTTTCTTAAAGTGCAATCTAGTATTACTCGCAAACCTGGTAAGTCACAAAGGTCTTCTGTTCCTGAAACCACGGTTCTCCTGTTATTTCCTGCTCTGAGCCTAGTGTGCTTCTGGGACCCCAAGAAAAGTGTGAGATAGGGATAGGCTTTGTCCTCAAGGAGATGACCTTGTCACCTTCTAATCACTTCATGTATGTTCACATGGTCGTAAGTAAGTTGGAAAGTGATTAAGAACACGAGCTGTGGAGTCAGGTGACCTTGAAGTAGGGTGAACTGCATTCAAATCCCAGCTCTGCCACTTTCTGACTATGTGATCATTATGGAATGTCTATAAGCCTCAGTTTCCTTTTTTGTAAGATGGTTTGTAGGGGAGTTCTGTAGATAAAATAATGGATGTAATGGCAGGTAATAGTACCATACCTAGAAGAAAATAAACACTCAATATATAAGCGGTAGGAAAAAGAAATCGTTAGCCCAGGATCTATAGGTAATAATTAGTTGCTAACTGCCATCACAAAAGTGATAAGAGTGCAGAGAAGGGACAAGACACTGGGATTGGAGTATTGTGGAAGGCTTCACAGGAAAGGGAGGAAGAGATGGGTTTTTGATTCAAAAGATAAAAGAATAACCTCTACCATATAAAATAGACTACGGTCTACTCATTTAGTCTTTACAGTCCACTTTATACATCCTACTAACAGTACACTTCCTAATGCTGTTGAATTTCAACAAAGAGTAACAATGAAGATAGATTTGGTCATTATTGTGAGTCCACTGTCCAGATAAGATTGTTTGTCTTGTGTCTTATACAATTTGCTTCCAGGTGTCAAAGGAGTTGGCACACAGCTGTAACTCCCATCTTTTGACGTTCTTTTTTTTATCTTTAGTTATTTCTATATTTATATCTTAAATAGCAAATACATTCAATTATTCAAATTCAAGACATATTAAAGGGTATACAACAAAAGGGCTCCCTACTGCCCCTGCCCCCAGCCACCCAGTTCCCAGCCCCCAAAGCAGTATTACCTTGCTATCAATTTTTTGTATCTACTTCTAGAAATAATCTGTACATGTAAGAGCACACATAATTATTTTCTATTTTACTCAAAGCGTAGCATATGAAATATTCTGCCCCTTTCTTTTTTTCATTTAATTTTTTTTCTTAGAAAAATTCTATGTTGGTATATAAAGAGCTTCCTCATCTGTGTTTCTTTTCTTTCTTTTTTTGGCAGCTGGCCAGTACAGGGATCCGAACCCATGACCTTGGGGTTATAAAGCTGCACTCTAACCAACTGAGCTAATCAACCAGTCCCTTGTTTGTTTTTTTAAATGACTGACACCTTTAATTTTTAATCCTTCAGATAACTGTGAATTTTATCATAATACCACCTATCAGCACAAGTACCTAAGAGGTCAAATTTTCTTTCCACAGATTCTAGGATAAGAGCCCTTATAAAAGCACCATTTGTCCAGCCCCTTTTCTCTGGAGTTAGAGGTTTCACTTTTCCCATAGGTGTTTTGGTTCATAAAAAGAACACAGACTCATGGACTTGATATTCTCACACGATTGCAATCTTGTACTGAACTTGTAACTAGCACCTAGCTACTACATGAGAGCTCACAACAGGGGCCACTAAATATACAGATTCTAAACACCAAAGCACCTGAAAGATTCTGAATACACTGAAGCACTATCAGTTTTAAGCTGAACCTAATTTGCTAAATTCTGTACTATATTCCAATTTTTTAAAAGACTTTTCTTCCCGAGGGAACAATTTTGAATCAAAAACTAAAACTTTATATTTTCTAAAACTGTTAGGTTGAACAAAAGTGGAAGAGGTTGTCTAATCAAACTTGGTTTACACTAATATCTTATTTGATTCAAGGCATGGTTGCTCCAAAAGCCACTCGGAGGCAGTAAATTCCACTTCCCAGAGTGAACGCATTGACCTTTCACTCTAAATGTTTGTGTGTAGCATGAGGTCATGGCTGAGATGCTGAACACTGGGTAAGCTGCCCCTCTTTGTCCCGATCTCAAGTACATATTATTAAGTTATGAAAAAATTCAATGAAAGCACTATTAATTTGGTGAATAAAGAGAATTCTGAGCTGTCTTCTTTAGATATTCCTGGTTAAAACTTCAGGACAACTTCCTAAACATACTGGCACTTAGCTCTTGAAGACCAAGGGGAGCCTTACTACAAAGGGGTAATCTCTGGAGACCTGAGCCCCTCCCCACTCCAACAGGAGTTTGGTGAGTCTAAGAAGCGGTGGATAATTAGGCTTCTAGGCAGAATACGGAAGGATGCTGTGCTGGGGTTCTGGAGGACAGGAAACTGGAATAGGGTTGGTCCTGTGGCCTGGTGAGGCCAGGCAGGCTGAAGGGGAAAGTCCAGGGCTGTAGAAGGAACCCCTCCTGACTGGGACCCAAATACAGATTCCTTAATTTCCATAGCACAGCTGACTCAACGGTTCTTATTATTTAAATCCCTGATCTCATTCCTTCTCACATAATCACAGAGGATCTTTACTGTTTCTTACTCTTGTCACACCTTGAGCTTCGTTAGGGCTTTTCGTCTGCCATTCAATCTCACAATATGTCTGTGAAGGGGATGTATATCCCATTACAGATGAGATAACTGGCTTGGAGAGGTTAAGTGACTAGCTCAAGGTCACACAATGTTCAGAAACATAGCTATCATTTATTAAGTACCTACTTCTGGAACTTTTACCACTTCTCCTGTTTGTTATTTAGAAAGGGAGTATTACAAAATGGTTAAGGACTGTCCATGGTGGTTAACCTAATGCCCTCAATAATTTAATAAAATCTCAGCAGGCCCACCATACATTGAGGAAACTGAGGCTCAGAGGGGTTAGTGAGTTGACTGAGGTCACAGAGTGGAGAAATGGATCTGGCCAGGTCTCTGGCTTCTCACTGATATGATGGGTCAGCTTGCAGAGAAGCCCAACTACTCAGAAGTAAGTGCTGAAAACCATTTCCTGGAGTGAATAAAAATTTAAAGCACGGGAAAAATAAAGTCTGATGCATCTGGCCACTTCAGACTTAGAGATCATTTCCAGAATAGGCTGGTGGGATACACAGCAACACAATGCCACACATCTTGAGTGTTTCTAAGCCCCCTTGGAAGTAGCTTCATATGGACAACTGGCCTTGCCCTTGGCACACTTCTGGTACAAGTTCACCTGATGAAGTTGAACTGTCCTTTAAGGTATGCAGGCCAATGGAGCAGTTTTGGAAGCTCTGCCACAGGATGATGGGATTGGCACATCTGGGATCAGCGCTAAGCGGGAAGAACTTGTGATCCCTGAATAGGCTGTAGCCACGACCCAGTACCAGATGAACTATCCCCACTTCAGAGGCCTGGGATAGGTAGACAAGGCCTAGCTTCCACTGCTGGGTTTTTCCTGGTTCCTGCCCAGGAGCTCTAGTACAGCAGCACTCCTCTCAATTCTGCCTGGCGGTCTACACCAGCACTTCTCAGGCTTGCCAGAGCTCACTACTCGGGGAATTCTGTTGCTCCCACCTGTAACAAGTGGTACTAGTCATGGGCTAACTTCAACGCTGACCAATGGGAATTAATGTTTGGCCTGCGGTTCTGCCCAGGCCATTCTTATGGCAACTAAAATGTGCTCGTGTTTGCATGGAGGTGGGAACTGGAGAGCAGGGGAAACAGTTGAGTTTTGGATGTTTTCCCTCTTTCCTTTCCTAACAATATCGAAAGGGCACACCTGGCAGGCTTCCCAGTCTACGTTAGACCGCAGTTGGCCCTTCTTGTGAAAAGACAAAGCAGTGCAGCACAGACTCATCCTTCCCAGCAGGAATGGGTGCAAAGGGCAGATTTTGTGCCCGGTGACCAAAGAATGATAGAATCCATATCATTACAGCAGTGGGGACCTGGGAAGGTGTTTTTATGAAAAGCAGAGAAAATGGCATCCAATGAAATCCAGTTTAAAAAGAATAAGATTGAGCCAGATCCCAACTTAAATTTCAGCTCTATTGCTTAGTTTGTGTGACCTTGGGCAAGACACACCAGACCTCTCTGATCTTTTTAACGCCTCTATAAACTGAGATGGAATGTTCCTCCCAGGTTTGTCGTGAGGGTTATCAGCTAAAACTCATACTAAGAGGTACCAACCATTTTCTTTCTTCCCTCGCATACTCTTGAAGAGAACTCATAATCTCCCCGAACCATGGGTGATTTGTCCAGCTGAGAACACGTCCACTACTGGCTACTGGTCCAAGCAGATCTGTGAACTAAAAGATGTCTTGGCCATTTTAGACTTCTTGGAAGAAAGACATGCCACAGAAAAAAAATAATAAAACAGATCTGTAAAGATAAGCAGACACCATTTTACAAAGCCCCACAAAAAGAGCAAGCTTTATTCCAGATGGGACTTTGGCCCCTTGTGGGATCCACCACGTCCTGGTACCTACATTTAGGCTTATGTGGGTTTCAGTTGGTCTGTTTCTGGCAACCAAAAGAGTTGGTATGTAAAGTACTTTACTAAATCACCTACTGTGGTCAGGTTTTAGACTCACGGTAGCTATTATTTCAAAACATTTCACACAATTCACTGTGATATGCTTAATTACTAGTGTTATTAACAAGCAGATCCTCATGCAACTACTTGAATAGCTTATGGTTTTAAGTTAATCAAATTAGCTATAGTTTCATGAACAATTTACATGGCAACTATAGATGGAAGCTTAAGACAGAGAACATGCTCTTCTATTTTTCTGTAAGTCTTTACATGAAACAAATGCCTCCTGGACAAATGTTGAAAAAATAATTATAATATTCCACTGAAACTGAGAAATAAAGCAAGCAACCTTTGTTTATTTTTTAAAAGATAAACATGGCTGATCTACACTAATCATAACATTTTGAAGGCAATAAAATAATATCCAACATTTATAGTCTATAAATAAATAATACCCTGTTTTACTTATACTGCTAACCAAAAATAAAGTTGGAAATGAGAAAACTGGATGATGCTTATGGATTTAAAGGTATCAGACATGGTATTTGATTCTGAGAAAATGAAAACATAAATGGAGAAAATGACTATGGCAATGAATTTAGTGAAGAATGAACATTTAAGGTTTATATATAAACTTTACATGCTTGACTGAACAGACAAACATTATTCAAGTCTTTAATTATGAGAACAGCAGCAAAATTTAAGACAATTAAAAATCAGCACTTAAGAATCTGCTGTACTGTTATGAATAAACAAAAGACCACTGTATCAGTGAAGCGTAAGAAAATCCCGATCACTATGCTATTTGAGCCAATGTGCACTGGCTCTGTTTTCCTTTCAAACATGTTCCCTCATTCTGGGTGTGAACTGGACCTTCAGCTGCAACCAGGTTACAACGCGTGGCTGTAGAACCAATCTCACTACATTATAGGTACAGCATGTAAACAATGCCATTCTATAATTAAAATAGCAAAACCAGGCTGAAGTGTACACCCTTGTGTTATAAATACATCATATATCAGAATTAAAAACTATAGAAATAAACACAAATAATGGCATAAAGGGCATGATAGTTTATTTTTAAAAATTGTACCACACTGATCGTGATGACCAGCATACACATGATAATGGCTTTTCTCTTGGGTATTAACATTGCAGTATTTTTGTATACTGAAATGTTTTAATAGGACCAAGAACGTTAGAGAATAAAAACCTTAGATGAAAATGAACACTAATAATTCTGGTGTCCTACCCACAGAATTAATTTAAACCCCTTATGAATCAGTGGCATTATAACGTTATGTAGTTATGAAGAACGAAAGTTCTCTTACAAGTAGGCAGCATGAACTTGCACTTCCTCGTACTTTAATCTTTAGTTTTAATCATTGAAGCTATGTCCACCCTGGCTAAAGCACAATCACACAAGACACCTCAGATAATTTCCATGCTACCATTGCACAAGTTTAGTGATTTTGCTTAAAAAAAAAAAAAAGAAAATCAAACCACCATCAAAATAAAGAGGCAAATAAAAGTGACTTTCAGATCATTTGAAAAGCATAGTGCTTTTTTTCCCAATATAGACTCAAACTTAAATGTTATAATCTCCAAACTTCGGCAATAAAATTAACATTTATATATATATATATGGGTTTTGTCTATAGAACTGTATTTTGCAATTAACAAGAAAAAGTTATTTTTTAGAGAAGAATGTATTTGGTTACAGTTCCACATATCTGTAGTAAAGACAAAAATCCACATGATGTTAAATCTGGCTCTAAGTAACTAAGGTACAAAATTTTGACCAAAGATCAAAATTATGATAATCTGATCTTAAAAATTTAACCCATATGAGATTACTTTCTAGAGAATGAATGTGCTGTTCAGTAATTATTTCAATAATCTTTTTTTTTTATGACTATCTGCAAACTGACCCTTTTCTTTAATCATTGTGACTCACAAATATTTCAAACTGACCTCTTTACTTCTGTTACCATTTCAGTACCCAGGGATTTCTGAGGCAGCATAAGTTTGACTTCATAGAAACAGTAGATATTTTAACCTTCAGTGACAATTTTTAAATCTGTAAACTCAAGAATCACATTATTTAGCTGAGCAACTATAAAAACATTGAGATTTTAGCATTTTAAGGCTAACTCTCTTTGTGCTTTTTAATTAAGCTACTTTTGAATCTTTTTGGTATTTATCAGCCATTTGTATTTCCCTTATAATAGTAAAAGAATATATTTAAAATAATTTTAAGGTTAAATGTCCTGGGGAGCTTATCAATACTTTTTTAAAAAAACACAGTATAAATCAATTATTTTTTCCTTCAGTATCTGGAATAGTAGAAATTATTTCTGGTCCCTCCTTAGATCAACCAACACCACTTTTCATCACGTATAACACTGAAATTTACCGACATCCCTGAAAAGTTTTTGATTAAGTAAACGAGTGAATCACAGTGGAGTCTCAATCAGTTAACAGTGTAGATCCATTTTCTAAAAAACTGAATATTAAAAGAAAACCTTTGCTCTGAAAAAACAAAACAAAGGACACCCTCCTAAGAATTCAAACCAAGTGTGTGCTGTCACTGATTCTGTCTCCCTTGACTGACTAGGCTCCTCCTCCTCCATGTTGTAAGACATGTTTGCTGAAATCTTCACGCCCAGTTTCCAGGACACTTGCGTGAAGAGGCTATGCAACTGTAGCATCTAAGGGAACATAGCAGCGCCGTCTCTTCTCTAACAGACTTCATATCCAAAGAGAGCACTGAGTCTCACTCCTCTGCACTCGCCAGCATCTTATCAGGAGATAATACTTGCTGTGCAAATTGATGACAGCTGATCCTCCCCACCCCCTATCCCCACCAATATGAGTTTATCATCAGTTTGTCATTAGATGCACTGGCCTTTCACTTTTTCAATCAGAAAAGTTGCGGCTTTCTTTAAAAAATGGGGGGCGGGGAGGGGGAGAAATGAAAAACCAAGAGTCTAAAGGCACAAAGTCGCATAGCTGCTCTAGTTGGAGTTTGTAAACAGAGAATAGGTTGAATTTAGGTAATCCCAATCTACGAGAGTAAAAAGGCATCCACAGCAGGCTTTTATCCAGCCAGCTTCTTTGAGACCCTTCATGGGTTTTGAGGTCTACAAAGTATGCACTAAAATACCCATACTTCAAAAAGCAATAAGGCAAATAGTATAATCATTATTCCAAAAGTTACAATGGTAGTGTAGGCATACATAGTATAATTTAGTTACAATGTGTGGTACTGTTTCTATTATATAACCATATTAACTGTTTATTTCTTACATAATTATATATTCAGCTGGGTTTCAGTTGAATATAAAACCATCCTTGTACCACCACTGATAGTTGGCAATAGCTCTTTGATAGCACTTTTTATTCTGCTGTAGAAATTACCCTTGAACTGAAAAAAGTCCACAATCCAATGTCCAGTCATTAAACACTATCATATTTGTGAAGAGCTTCTTCCAACTTCTGGGTCACTTTTTGGAAAAAAATTATTTGTTGTTGTAAGAAATGCTGCATCTGTGATTTAAAGTCTCTTACTCGAATTTGATGGAAGTGGTGAATTTCGGCCAAAGTGGCAAAAGAAATAGTATTACAGCGATCTTGAATGCCATCGGCCTTTTGGACCTCCATCTTCCCTTCTTCCACGTGTCGCCTACTCTCCTTTACTTTGGTAAGAGCTCCTGTAGTTAAAAATAATAATAATTAAAAATATATACACACATATCCCAATGACACAGCTAAATAATTAAAACAAAATCTTAGGCGTTATAAATACCTGCCTAAACTATTTTCAAGTCCTTTGGAATTTAAAGTGATGACTGTAATTACTCATAAAAAAAAGAAGAAATTTAGTAAAGTTTCTGAAAACACTTCCACTGCTACAATTTAACTTTATCAAAAACTAGTGTTTGCCATCTTAACCAAGTATCTGCAGTATTTCTCTTCTCTTCCAAATAGACATGATATACATGACAGATAATAAACTGTAAGGAATTGTCCTTAAAAAGACAAACCAACAATCTCTCCAGTTTTCACATGCTTAAAAGATGTGAGACCTCTTTAGAAAAAAAAAATTTATTTCTAAATTTTTTCAAATCTCCGGCAAAATAATACAAATACAGTATTAAATAAACCCTTAAAGATAAAATAGTGTGCTTTTTTTGCACAAAGACCTGAGAAATGGAAAAACTACCACAACAAACTTTATATGTATACACACACACACACACACACACACACATATATGCATGAATTTGTAGGTAGGTACACACCCACGCATCTATTTTCATTTATTTATTCTAAATGAGATTATTAAGTGAAAAGCAACAGAACTCTGGAGCAGGGAGAACACACCGGTTTAGCAAAAGCACTGAGCATCCCCCACACACCACTTCCAGTTAACCCCCTGGCAGAGAGGTGCGCTTTGATGGACATGCAGAAGACCCCTGTCCCAATTCTACCTACTAAGAAGCCGTCGCTCGGAAAGTACAGCACTTTTAACATTTGTACTACGGCTATGACAATACCAGTCATACCAAACACTAAAACTTGCCTGCTTGTAGTTCATATAAAAAAGAGAGAAAGACCCACACACAAAAAAAGTTTCTTGTAGTACATTTACCTTCACTATATTTCTACATGTTTCACATTTTACATACAAAAATTGAAGCTGAAAAGACCAGAAAAGTATAGGAGGTAAAACTAAAAAAAATTTCAAAAGAACTAAGGATATAAAATCATGAAATACATGTTTAAAGTGGTAAAAGAGAACAGAAAAAAAGAGAAAATTCTCAGGTGATATGACTATTTTTTCATCTGATTTCAATCCAACATACCCAAGGAAGCCATAGTCTGATGTTCAAACAAGCATGCAGGGTTAATACCCTGCTCAGATTCTGACACATCTGTGTAACAGCTGTTGTATGTATTGGTAACATTCTGGAAGTATTACTTGCTCTAGTTATTAGTGCCTGGCTTTTCACCATGAGACTAGAGCCTAAGCATAGAGGAGCTCTGAAACTTGGCCCAGGGTTGAGTGAATATCAACTAAGTTGCAGCTTGTCAAAGTCCAAATGAGATAACCACATTTTTATAAACTACATTCTATCATATAAAATTGCAGACGTGCATCTATAACAACCAATTTAAAAATGAACAAGTCTGAAGTTTTCACAACTTATCACATAAGCATATATTTTCACAACTCTTGGATAGAGCAACAAATATAAAAATCTCTCTGAGGCCTAAGGACCTTTTCGTATTTAATACCTTTAGGCTTTCTAAGTCTACATTCTAAAGGTGCCAAGGAGAATTTAAGACTCATTTTTCTCCCAATAAGGAATCTATTAAGTAAATAACAGAAACATTGCTATTTTCAAAGCCCCCAAAAGGTTGGGCTCTGGGGCAAGAATTTTAATTCATTTAGAATGAACATTTATAGAGGGCCTAACATGTACAGAGCACACTGATAGAACCAGAAGATTCAAACACTTAAGGATTCTAGTCCCAACCCATGGTAAGTTCACAAGGATGCCATATTGCAAAGCATACTCGGACAGGCACACTTTCATGACACAAAGTGAAATAGGGCCACAAGGTACATAATTCTGCAAGGGGGTTGATTATGTTTTTCTCCAAAACAACACATAAATTGTGTCACAACTGAAAGTGCTCTGGGGGCATGTGACATGCCAAGCATGGTGTTAAGGATGGCAGTGGGTGGTGGCAGACAAGGAACAGGAATACAAGAATGGTGAATGACAGCTGCCAAAAGTAGTAATAACGTATGTTAGGCATTTTCCATATGCTTTCTCTAACCCTCACTACAACTTTACAACAGACATCACTCTTATTTTTACAACAAGGAAACTGAGAAAATTACTTAACATCTCTGAGCCTGAAAGCCACACAGGTAACAGGTAAGAGGCCGAGATGGGGTCTGAATGTATAATGGACATCAAAACAAACACTACAAATACTTAGAAAAGAAATTGGGTGCCTGAACAGGCAAGAAAGCAGGACCTAGGCGAGAGCAGGGTGCTGGGGATGAGAGGCCTGGGTAGTCAGGGCGGCTGCTGCCTGGTGGCCCGCCCCACCCCAGGCACCTGCACCACCACCTCCTTTTGCTCTAACATGTGATTCAGAGGCACTGACAGTGTGCAAAAGAGGCTACTTAGGTTTTGAAATCTTCTCTGTGGAATCTTACTAACCTCATTCAATTCACTAATTTGCCTATAAAGCCTTGTAATAGTTATAAGATGTCTGATTTTCTTATCTTTGTGACAATAGCAAGAGGGTGCCACAAAACAAAATATTGAAAAAGAAGCACATAGCTTATTAGTTTGAAAATCTAAGCCCAAATGTAAATTGGGGAGAGGGTTCCCTTTTTCTTTTCTTTCTTTCCATCTATCTACTTCAATACTATTGGAAGATGATATAGATTGAGAACTACCACCAAAAATATTAACAATCCCTTTAGGAAAACATGGGTGTTGTTTGTGTTTGTTTTGGTGCAGTTGGACATCACAGCAAAAAATTACTTTATTTTGCAAACTGGAAAAGACAGAACAAACCATTTGGGGGAGTAAGCACCCCGAAGCCAATTCTACTTGGAATTTCAGTTTAACCCACTTAATACAATTCAAATTCATTTGCATGACATGTCAGGATTGCAGTAGCAAGGAAATGAGGAGTGATGTGTTTAAAAAAGGAGGCGTGAGGGCCAGCCTGTGGCTCACTTGGGAGAGTGTGGTGCTGATAACGCCAAGGCCACGGGTTCAGATCCCTATATAGGGATGGCCGGTTAGCTCACTTGGGAGAACGTGGTGCTGACAACACCAGTAAGGGTTAAGACCCCCTTACTGGTCATTAAAAAAAAAAAAAAAGGATGCATAATTCCTGTTTAAGGGGCTCAAATTATCTTCTGGGTGACAAGGTGTATGTGCCTGAAACAATTAAGGCCCTATATAAAATAGCAAATGATGGCATTAAATAACATGCTACAAATGTACAAATTCATAGAATAGTGAGAGCTATGTGTAATCAAGGAAGATTATGTCTCCACAAAATCGTACCCATGAATTTAGAGCAAATTTTTAAAAACACCAAAAAACAATAACCTCCTTTAATTGAAATGTAGCTAAATTGATTTTCTCCCACATCCACCTTCCAAAAAAAAAGATGATTAACAATAAGACAAGTTGATAGCAATATACTAAAAAAAATATAAATTACTAGTTCCCGAATAGATACTGAGTGGAAAGACAGAGCTGCCTGGTTCCTTCTATAAGAAAAGAACAGGACTGGCTGTTGAAGTTCAGTATGACAACCCCAAGGGCCTTCTACAACCTAAGCCAAAAAAATTTATCTTTCATAAAACAGTTTGCAAAATTTTTAAAAATACATTTATCCTAACAAGAAAACCACTGTTTTAAAAAAAAATCATTCGCCAACCCTCTATTAGTTTTCCCTATTTACATTTTAATAAACAGTAAGAGTATTAATGTATTTTCCTTCTTATGAAAGATAAACTAATTATGGAAGCTAATTTGCTAATTTTTACTGACTGGAAGTAAACAGAAAAAAAAAATGGATATTTTTTAAGCAGCTAAAGCTACGTATATGGACAAACAGCAAAGGTTTTAAATACTTGGTGACTGACACACAGAACTACTTTCTAGGGCTTCCAGGAAGCTTCCCTCTACCCTACAACTACCCACAAGCCCTGAGTTCACTCAAGAGCAAAGTGGGAACATATTTTACGAACAGAAACAATATTATAAGCATTAGTTAGAAGTGAAATATTAGTTAGAAGTGAAGTATTGTTAGAATTAGAATTTGGGTTTGTTACAATGGCTGTGTTCTCACAGTTGATTTGACAATTCTCAAACTGGGAATTATCTGTACACATTTCTATACTTCACCTATTTTCATATTTAAAATTTTAAATATCATAAGAAAGGGAGAGATAGCAAAAATTTTAATCAGGTCTAGCATGTAAAGAGTTAGTAGAAGAAAAGGGAGATTGCAGAAGAAAACTAATAGGGGCAGAGTTAGATCATTAGAGACTCGCCACTTCCAGGATAGCTTTGAAAACCAAAGTAATTTGTAGCTGCTTAAGAAACAACTGCAGAGGTACAATACAAGCAGCTGCAAACTGTAACAAAGCATTACAGCATCTTTTAAGCATTTTCTCAGCTGTACTACTTTTTTTTAAACCAAACCCAAGAGGAGCTTAAATAAAACCTAAAAACGTTGCCCAGAATCTAAACAAATGGACCACACGTTTTTAACTGATGGAATCAATAAAAATACAGGCAAAGTTTTCAACAGCTCTATTTTTTAAATGGCTTAAAATGCCAGCCCCCTCCCCTTGTAAACAACATATTGCCACGTTGCTTTATGCCACACTTATTTTTCTTTGAAACAGAAAAGGGAAACGAAAGAATAGGGGGAGAAATTATACAATGAAGTCTAAGGTCAAAAGCATCACTGTTAGCATAAACAACAGATCCCGTAATAGCCAAGGTTAGGGCAACAGTTTTAAAATAAAATAATAGGAGTGATCAGAGGGAAAAATATTTTAGAATGGAGATGTAAGGACCACGTGGCCTAATGGATAAGGTGTCTGACTTCGGAGATGTAAGTATACAGCTATGAAATTGTTTCTTGGACTAACAGGCAGACATTAGCTGCATCTAAAATAACAGGGACATATTAAGATTTTATCGTGAAAAGAAAACGTAGGCACATATTTAATTCTGAGATTAAAGCGGCTGACAATACAGAGCAGTATGAATATATTCTTAAAAAATAAAAACCACACACATAAAGTAGTAGTAGTGTTTCTAGTTCCGAAGAAAATACTACTTATAAGAAGGTAACATGAAATAGTACAGCACCCCCAAGTTACAAAACTGAAAATAAACTCTTAAAATGTATTTGAAGGAAAAAGTACTACTGAAAGTCAGGTAGTATATTTCAACCACATCCCATTGCTGTGATCCCAAATGGCAAAAGTAACCCAAGCTGCCCTCAGGATACCAGGCTGAGCCCTGACACATTCCAGTTGTGTCCTTCCTCGGGGGCTCTCTGTGAAGGACACAGAAAAGAACGTAGAGGAAGCCCTGCAGAAACAGGTTTACGTGTGGACAAGGACATTTCAGTGGGGCATTCAACTTAATTATTAAATTAGTTTGGCAAATTATTGGAATTTCTCCACAGGATAGTTACTTAGGAACTAGTAACTGGGAGACCTTATCCCTGAAGGAGGAGCAGAACACTGAAGATGCTCTTATCACTCCAGTCCCAACAAGACACCCTCTGGGGAAGGCGAGGCAGAGCTGATGGCCAGCTGAGAAGGGCACAGTTGGTTCCCAGATTTTTTTTTTTTTTTTTTTTTTTTTAAAGCTGAAAGGGTTTCAGAAGAGTTTTTGGTACAATCCTCTCAGTCTTACAAAGAGGCTGAGTCTCTGGTCCAAAGTCCCACCACTAACTAGGCAAAGAACCCACCATTCCCACCTACCTGCCAGCCCTGGCACTTCCCATTTTCCGTCCCATGAAGGGTGTCCTCATTCAGGAGACTGTTTTCCTTCTTTGTGGGTTCAGACTGAGTAGATCCGTATATTACAACTGAGGATGGAGACTTAACCTTGCTATATACTCTGTTGAAAAGTGTCCTTCCCTTTCCACATATTTTGAGAGTTAATAGGAAAACTAAACCAATATTTTTATTTTGCTTTAGGACCTTTATTAATAAAATCTTCCAGACTCCTATGCTGACTCTGTACTGCAAAATTCCTAACAGAGCGCATTTTCATACTTACTGCAATTGTCCAGGCTCCAAGAAAGAAACCTTGCTCCACTCCTCCATCAAACCCAGCTCCACAGAAACCTAATGTCCAAAATTCATCTCCACCCCTCTCCTACCTTTTTTCTTTGTATCTTAACAACTACACCATCTTGCATAGTTTTAAAACACACTCAGGCTGGAAAGAACAAAGCAGGAAATAACTACATCCTTGTTTATAATACATATGTACTCAATTTTAGAGGGACTGTATTACTCAAGTTTGCAATAAATATAAAACAATTGAAACAAAAGAATTTAATCATATGATAAAGTTCATTAATATTACTATCTTAAAGGGCTCAAACTCAAACTCATTTTTATAAATTAGTTATAATCCAGGAAATTAGCACCATTTTCAAAAGCATTATATTATTTACACAGCATGTCATTAAACTATTTCCATCAGTACACTAGCGAATGTATTCGCACTATACTGAACTGTACTGCTTCTGATGTGCAGGGAGAAACAACTTTCCTGGAAACTTACAATCCACAAAATGAGACAGAAAAAAAACCCAAAACACTCATACACTGTACTGCCTTCAGCATTTTAACCAGGGAGAGCCCTGCACTCTGTGTATGTCTGGCCTCCTTCCAATTTTCCCTCTTTCTGCCCCTCTCTTCCACCTTCTCAGGCCCCCACAGCACTTGCTGGCTGCTCCAAGCATTTCCAGCCCAACCGAGCCCAGCTTTTGCACCTGAACTTTGCCTTCCTTTCCTCAACCCCATCTCTTATCCTCAGTATGTTTTGTCCTTCCTCAAACCAATTGTACAAAAGGCCCAGTCACTAAGCAACAGGAATCCCAAGGCCACATTTTCTCCCTTTAAAACAAAACAAAAAAAGGAAGCGCCTTATTTAATTTTAAAATTATAAATGTGCCAAAAACATTAACTAGATTTTCTGTCTTCCTAGAGCTTTCCCCCAGAAAACTGAAGCCATAGTACAAGGGACAGAACAGGGGACAGGCTGAAGAGCAACGGGGACAGCCTGTTTTTCTTCATTCCCCTACACATGTAAAATGTTGAAAGAAAATGCTAATTTGGTCATCTTGGCCTACTAGGTTCTTATCCTCTCATCGCTGGTGTCCACACCCTCGCCTTCCCTGCTAACTCCCCGTCAAATTCTTCCCCTCCCCTTTCCTTCCTCCCTTTTGGTCTCCGCGCACTTTGTGATTATGCTTTCCTCTCTCTGCTCCAATATTTACTTTTAGATATTCTTTTGAGTAAAATGTCTCAAAAAACAAAGGCCAACATCCACCTAACACAGACAGGTAGGATGGCTCCACTCAGGCCATAATCACACAGGAACTCCTGCTCTGTGCAAACCTGTTCCCTGCACTTTGCAGGTCTCATTTTCTACCCTTTAGCCCCAAAAGCAAAGCAATCATTGCCCCCATCTTCAGTGAAGCTAAGTAATTTCACTAATAGTGTTCATCTGCTTATGAATCTGGGCCTGCCCAATCTGGTCTGAGGAGGGCTGCCTCCCCCATAGAGATCTCAAAGCCCCAGATCAGCCTCAATACACAGCGCAGGACACCAGCATGCCAAGTCCCCTAGGAAGCCCACGTCTCTTGGATGAGTGACCCACAAGCCACCTTGAGGCCCTTGAAATTCTATTCCTCCATCAAGTTATACTAAGCAGACTCCAGGTTTGGACCACATTCATAAACTCTGGAAGGTGCAAATACTAATACCAAACTCAAGTCGGTGAAAGCAATTTTTTGAAGGGACTAAAGGTAAGTTAATGTAAAATTCACTTTTATTTCATAAATATAAGAAATGACAAAGAGAACTTCTGGACCATTTTTAAAAAGAGGCAAGAGGGTCATGACAAGGGTAATAAACTCCAAAAACACTTGGTTTCTTGATGATCAAAAAATTAATCATTTAAAGAATTCAGGCTTCTCAGCTTGGTTTGGTCCTGAAGATAAAATTAGTAGTCTGTTCTTGCTAAAAGCCTTGTTATATCCTAATTGAATAGTTGTAGCTTCATTCAGCAATTTCCTAATGTCGAAGGGCAGAATGACATTCAGCATGAATGAAAACAATTCACTTAAGTGGAAAAGTCTTAAATTATGATTACTTTTATTCACTATGCATATATATTCATAGTTCACCTTGTTCCAAAAATGAAGAAGGAAATCACATCATTTTATCTCTAGTGACTTATTTGGTAAAAAAAAAAAAAAAAGGCTATTCACTGCTGAGAAATTTTATATGTGTATACATAAAGGATCTTGTGTTTCAGCTTATTATGAATATTAAATATGTTATAAAATTACTAGGGTGATAGTTTCAAGAGAATTCTGTAAACACAGTGTGTCTTTATTTCAGAAGAGTCTTTGGCTACAATGGTGAAAATGTTGATTGGCCTATGGCCATACAAATATAAATGAAGACTTTAAAATTTGAGAATAGGAAAAGAAAAGCATGTATTGTTTCTTAAGGATTTTTATACCCAGAGGGATCTTAATAAAATGTGGTAGAAATAATAGCCTTGATAATGATGAGCACACAATAAAACTTAAAAACAACTGATTTTGTAAAGTGAAATCCATATAATGGTTTAAATTCAGAGACCACAACTGATGCCTGAGGTCTGCAGTTCATAACTCGTTCCCTAATTGTTATCTGATATATGTGCAACGCTATTGGTCTGCACAAATAAAGCAGCATTAGATACTTTTGCAAGCTCCAGTACTATGGGTTTAATTAACCCTTGACATACAATAAGCATACTGTACCAAAGAGAGGAGTGAACTTTGAAACACCTCTATTGTGCAGGAAGAGTGTGAAGCGGGAACAGCTCTTCAGAAGAGAAACCAGGGAGATGGGAGCTGCACGCCAGAGCCAGGACCCTGGAAGGACACCAGAGCGTGTGAAGGCTCTGAGAGGGCTGCAGTTGATACCAAAGAAAATATTTCTTGTTTTCAAGTACTTTTCTCAAATCACATCAATATTTAACTGAAATTGTAAACCCCATTGTCACCGATTACCACTTAAGCCGGGGTGGCACTACCTGGTGAGCAGCACACGCATGCAGCTTTTCCCTTAGCACTGCCCACTGTGGTCACCATGACTGGCACTTCACATCACTTCATGATCACTAAGCTTTGGGGGTAATTCCTAAACTGGCTGTTTTAAACTTAAAAACACCCCTCAACCGGCAGTATTCCTGCTTCCTCGTGCTGGCTGACACCAGGTGTCCAGTGACTATGAGTCTTTACTCTGACCACATCTGGACTTCCTTGTATGAGATCATAAATAACCAGCTAATGACAAAACGAAGCAAGTTTCAAACTATACATGAAATACAAGTCACAAAACGAAATCTTAGAGGTTACCCATGCTGACATCTATTAGTATCTGGTTAAAGATGTCTTGCTGCAGGCAGTAGGTGGCTTTCGTGAAAATCACTAATGTCAATATAACTTAATACAATAAAAGGCCCAGAAAAGAGGATTTTCTAAGACTCCCTTCAGCCCCACTCCTTGTCTCCCCTTCTAACCCTGCTCTTCTTCTTAACCTGCCTATCTCTTTCACTGGTTTCACCACTTTCTATCACCCAAACTTAAAACCTCAAAGGTAACACTAGACTCCTCAAGACAGCCAACTCCTCCCCAAGTCCTGCCATTCTACCCAGCAGGTGTCGAGTCTGGACTACTCTACCCTCTCACCTGGACTACTCTAGCAGCCTCACCATCTCTGTGCACAGTCAATAGGAAGAACCTTCCAAAGCCCAGCCCCTGGGAGCCAGGCTGCACACTCATGAAGGATGCCTCTGAGAACTCAGTTTAAATTTCTATGGCTCAGTTCTAAATGGGGTTAATAAAAGAGTATTTACCTTGAAAACTCCTGTGAGGTTTAGATATAGTAAACATAAAACATAGAGTGGGGTGGCCAGTTAACTTACTTGGTTAGAGCGTGGTGCTGATAACCCCAAGATCACGGGTTCGGATCCCATTACCAGCTCAGCCACGGAAAAAAAATACACAAAGCACCATACCTGGCATACAAAAAGTCCTCAAAATGTTAGCTATTTTGATGAGGATGAAGATGTCACTGTTTAGTTTAAAACCTTTAGTGGTTGCTGACTGCCTCTAGAATAAAATTCAATTTTCTAGCAAGCATACCACTTATAAGAAGCACCAGTCTCAAGTCAAGACAAAAAAATGAACTCAAATCCCAGCTCTCCTCATTTACCTGGGTGATCCTGGAAATCACTTAACTTCCACGAGCCTCAGTTTTCACAGCCATCAAATGGGGATAACACCCCTTTGGGGGAGTTAATAACTGTACTGGGTTTACTAGTATTCCTCTAAAATTCACATTCACCTGGAACCTGTGACAGTGACCTTATTTGGAAATATGATCCTTGCAAATGTAATTAGTTTAGGTGAGGTCATCTGGATTAGGGTGGGCCTCAAATCTAGTATGACTGGTGTCCTAAAAAGAAGACACAGAGACAGACACCCAGAAAGAACGCCATGTGATGATGGAGGCAGAGATGGGAGTAATGGGTCTACAGGCCAAGGAATACCAAGGATTGCTGGCAACCAACAGAAGCTGGAGGAGGCAAAGAAGGAGTCTCCCCAACAGCCTTCAGAAGGAGCATGGCCCTGCTGACACCTTTGTTTCAGACTGCTAGCCTCCAGAACTGTAAGAGAATTCATTTCTGTAGTTTTAAGCCACCCAGTGTTGGCAATTTGTTACAGAAGCCCTGGAAACGTATACAATAGCTAATAATGCTTACAAATATTAGGCATTAATACCGTACAAGATAGTTACTCTGTGTTACACACAAAGAAACTGAGGCTGACAGAACATAAGCCCGTGAAGGTTCCACAGTGAAGCTGGCAGGAACTCAAACCCATTCAGTTCTAGTCCATGTTCACAGTCCCCGTGCTGTCATACCCACTCCTGCATGGAATGAAGACATAATGTACAGAGTATGCCTGGAATACTGCCGGTCCCAGAGTAAGTAAGTACTCAACAAACACTAGCAATCACTATTGTGACTAATACTCCCACTCCTCTAACCTGCTTGTCCTCCAAGTCAAGGGCCAGCAAACATTTTCTGTAAGAGCCAGATAGTAAATATTTTAAGCTTTGCAGGTCAAAAGGCAAAATTGAGTCTTTTATATAATCACTAAAAACAGAATTATTTAAAAATATGAAAACCATTCTTAGCTCAAGTGCTGTAAACAGGTGCCTGGGTGGATCTGGCCTGCGGACTATAGTTTGCAGACCAATGCTCCAAGCCATCTCCTAGCCACCTTCTTTGGTGGCTCCACAGCCTCTAGTCTGCAGGTCACTTTATACTCCTCCCTGTCCCTTACCCCACTCCTGTAGACAAGCAGCACCTTCTGTCTCTTCCTCCCCATCCCCACAACAATGCCTTTGTACAGGATTTTATCATGTTTTGCTTGAATTGTTGCAAGACCTCCCCATTTCTCCTCACCCTGAGCCATGTTTTACAAACCCTGCCTCCAGGACCTGTCCGTCTGAAGTGCAGCTCTGACCACACAATACCCTGTTTAATCTTCCATGATGTTCCATCACTTCCAACAGTGGCTGTAAACCCACCAGCACCAGCATATCAAAAGCACACGAGGAGCTAGCGTTTTGCAGAACATCAATGACTACCCTGACATTCTGATTCAATGGGGCCTAAGTTATAGTTGTAACCACTCCACAGCCGATTCTGAAAGGCAGCCAGGATTGAGTCCATATGGTCCCCTTTGCCCAGAATACCCTTCCCCTGCTTGGCCAGCTTGGCATATCTCCAATTGCTTTCAAAACTCTTCTTAACTGGGACTGGTAGAAGCCGCCCCTGCACCCTTCTATCCACTCCCCATTAATTACACCCTCCTCTGTCCTATTCCATATCACGGCACATGTCCACACCTGTGCGTGTCACACTGGATGGTGATGGCTACTCACCTGTCAGTCCCCCTCACTGACCTGAGCACTAAGTACCCAGCATATATGCTTATCAAACCTATCTTAAAGCATTTCCAAGATCAGGAGTGCACTCTCCATCTGTTCCTCAAAAAATCAAAATACGGCCATCTTTCAAAGGGGAAAACCAAATGCTACCTACCGAAGCTTCTAACACAAATTGACAATTACTTTTCACCTTTTGGGCTCTCGTTCACTTTCTTATTCTCAACACTAAATTAAATTTACCTTTTTTTATTTCAATTCTCTGTGCATACATCCTACGTCCCATCTGGAACTGAGCCTTCCATGAGGGCAGGTACCCACTGTTCAACACCTAAGCTCAGTGCTCCATGGATCCAAATCAATCAATAAGGTGAATGTACTCTCTCTGGATCTTGTGCCCTGAACTAGGCAATAGAGACCCAGTAAATGTATTACAATTAAATCTTACCAAAGAGGAAAGGGGTGTGTGTGCATGTTAAGTTTAAACACCATGAACCAATATAAAGTGAAATCATGAGGTATGTAATATTAATTCTCTGACACGTAAAATAAAGCATTTCAAACTTCCTCTTATTTCCTCAAAGAATTTTGGAAAGTCATTTCACAGATACATAAGTCTAAGACTTTTAAATCACTCAAATGCTAACTTCGTCAATAAATCCTATCTTTATTTCCTGTACACTTTAAAACTGTTATCTACCATCATATAAACAGAAAAACAAAAACATCCTACAAATCACAGAAAACATCTATTTCAAAATCAACCAAGATTTTATTCAAGTAGTTATTGAGTGCCTACTTCATTAATTCAAGCATTAAGTACTTACTATGTATGTATAAAACAGTGCAGCTATATACAGGAACTTAGAAAGATGACCCACACACTAACCAATAACTGAGCACTACATTTCATGATCACTCAGAAAAGGATCAGGCTCCAAGTGGGACACTCCAAGGAAGGGGATAGATTGGAGGCTTGACTGTTTGTGCTTGGGTTGGGGAGGAGACATGTGGAATGGCATGCAGGAGCGCAATCTATTCAAAAGATCAACTAAAATCCTGATTGCTCATCTCCACACCTGTTCCAACAGTTCCTAGTGTTGGTCAGGCCAAAAGCTGTGGTGTCGCTCTTGATGACTCCTCTCTCACAGGCCACATCTGATCCCTCAGAAACATCTGTTGATTCTACCAAAAACATACCCAGTGTGGACCCCTCCTCACCACCTCTGCTGTCTCCACCCTGGTCCAGGTCACCATCATCTCTCGCCTGAATTGCTGAAGTAATCTCCTACTGGCTCTCTGCTCCTACCTTTGACACCCACCCCAACTCTATTCTTAAGACAACGACTGGAGTAGTATGTTAAAATGACCAGTTGGATGTCATCCCTTTGTTCAAAATCCTGCAGTGGCTTCCATCTCACCTGAGCTTTTATTCCAAGTCTTGACAATGACCTACAAAGCTATACAAATCTGACCTTCTGTGACCTCATCCCCTACAAGGATCCTCTTAGCTCCAAACACCTGGCCTCCTTGTTGTTCCTCCACCTGCCTTGTACACACCCACCCCAGAGCCTTTGCTCTAGCTATACCCACTGCCTGAAAAGCTCTCCCCACAAACATGTGCTTGGATAACTCCCTCACCTCCTTTAGGTCTCTGCTTAAATCTCACCTTCACAATGACACCTACTTTGACCATCCCTTTTAATAGTTCATCCTACCTCTCTAAGCCTTCTTTCCTGCTTCACTTTTATTTTTTCTCCTAACATATACTACTCTCCAAATACATTACATAATTTACTTACTGTGTTTGTTTTTCATTGGGTGTCTCCACCCTGCTGGAATGTAAGCTCCACAAGGGTGGTGACCTTTCTTTTGACCACGGATGCAGCCCTAGCAACTTTAATAGTGCCTAGACTATGCTGCACATGTATTTGTTGAACAAAATCAGGTTTATCTTTTATAGGGTCCTAGGAATTAATCTAATGATTTTTAGTTCCACTCCCTTACCACTGTCTCCCTGCCTGCTAAATAATACATAAAATTCCTTTAGCAGAAGAGGAAAGTCAAATCACAGAGATAAAAAGTTCTAAGGGAAAGAAATGACACGTGGACTAAAACTCACTCACATTACAGTTTAATCAAGCTATAAAAATATAAGATCAATATCATTTTTCCACTACTTTTGGAGAGAAGACAGTATTTAAAACTCAAAATGAAGTTCGTTTTGCAGGAGGAAAAAAAACACAATTTATCTCTTTGGTGGCCCTATTAATTCCTATTAATTCAGAGGGAATTTGCTCCAGCTGTCCACCATATGGCAGCTTCAGAACACCTGGGAGCCCTCACCACAGGCAGGCGGCCAGGCATTAATTACTTTCACATTCAAAGCACCTGGTGGGGTAAGCCCTCCCTGCAGGTTTGCTAATCTGAACTAAACGTACATAAATGTGCTTTCACATAAGCTGATAAAGGACTTTCATGCTCCCAGATTACAAAGCCATATAAGCAGACAGAACACGATTGAAACCAGCCTGAAACAATGTGTAAATGTTTACGATATACTTACAAGAGTATTTTATTTTCAATGTAGAAATGATGCTATTAAAAAAAAATCAACTAACAAAATGGTACCTGCAAAATCATGAACCTCATACTTACAGATGAGGGAACTGTAGCTTAGCAATGTTGCAGTGAGTTGCACCCGAACACGATTAATTTGGAGGAGGGGGAGAGCTGGCAGGAGACAATTTACATAAACTCTTTAATGTGATCGACCACACGTTGGTGACTCCAAATTGTATTTACATTTATCCCTCCATCATCATTACTTCTGATGTGCTATACAGGACAACCTAATTAAAATATAAAATTTAATTGCTATACTGATGAATCCTTGGGCTTTTGTACTTTAGCCTGCAATTCTGCGGGGAGGATAAGACTACCAGAATTGTCTTTTAAAGGAGAATGCCTCCTCTTTTAAAAGCACCTGTCTACTTTTCACAATTAAACACTGAGTGAACAGCTACTATGAACCATAACATTTCATTCTCATGACAACCTTGTGAGGAACTGCTCCCACTTGGCCAACCAGAGAACTGAGGCTTGTAGAGGTTAAAATAACTTGTCCCCAGCTCCCCACACCCATGCGCTGGCCAGCCAGAATCCATACTGGTCCATAGAAAGGCCTGCTCCCATGTGACTTCTTGGCTTGGCATGCCATCCCTTCACTCACATGGCTAACTCACCCCCCTCACTGAACCCACACCAGCCCCTTCCCCTCTGCAAAGCCTTGGGGGTGCTCTCTGAAGGGATAGCCAGCCTCATATTCCAGGCTCTCAACAACCTGGTGCCCTGTACTGCCACGGCTGGCTGACCCATCTATCACTAGTCAAAGAACTCGCTGAGGAGCTAGGAGATTCCTATCCATCCCTTCTGCAGACACGGGCAGAGTAACCAGAACCCAGTCTGTGTTGTATAAATGTGGGATGACAAACACTACAGGTCTGTCTTCAGGATCTAATCTCATCAAACAAAGCCAAGCATTTCACTGTGCCCTTTTATTTGTGATCATCACTTAGTTAATCATACCACGAAGCTTCATAAATAGATGGCAAATTAAATCTATTAAACTTGGATTTGAAAATACTTAAAGACAATACAACTGATTTTTATTCAGCCTAAAGAAAACATAGTTTGAGGGAAGTGTCATATCTGTAGTGGATCACAGATATTATTTCTTTGGGTTCTGCCATCACTCCTGGAAATCCTAAGATGACCAGAGATGACATTCCTGAATAATGAAGAAAGTCCAGCTGAGCTCAAAGGCTCCAGGAGCTGCCGGGAGAAGTAAGGGGAAGGGCAGGTCCTCTGCCTCCTTTCGGTTCTGCCACGTTCGCTGTAACTGGGCTGCCCAGTGAGATGCTGAGGGGGACTTCCTAGCTCAAAAAAGTCTGAGAAACCACTGACAGGGTGATGTAAGTTGTACCCCCATCTAAGCTTCCTGACCAAGACCACATTTACATTTTAACCAAGGAACCAAGACATCTGTTTCCAAAAGTTACCTTATTTTCACTAAGAAAATATAAAATTGGGCCAAAGATCAAGGCTAGAGGTGAAGTCTCTTTAGAAAATAGCTGGGGATGAAGGTGGGGGGGAGGAGAAATGGGTTTAATTAAGACAAGGCTAACCCAAAAAGGATGAAGGGCCCCAATTTCTAATCCAGAGGTTTCAAAATAAGGATGAGTTTGCAAACAGCCAACTTTCCAGACCTCTTCACTGTACTCCTGGCACCACTCACTCAGGGCTATTTTTAGAGACAGGAGGAGAATGAGGAGGAGACTGGGGCTCACTGTAGCCCAGCCTCACCTTGTGTGCCCTGCTGGGACTCTGGCTATCTTCAGTTAACGTCTGAGGGGCATAGACCTACCCCCCTAGTGGTAAAAGTAAGTACAGTGGTGAAATTCTACCCAGCAAGACTGATGGGCCCACTACTGGTGTACCATTCCTGAGGTCCTGAGGCTATTTTTTGTTGAAAAGCAGCCTCCATCTGCTTCATTTAGAAAGCAGTGAAGTAGATTAGTATATTTAAGAGTACAGAAAATAGGATTGCCTGACTGCTTATTTATGTAGTCCTGCCTCCCTGTTTCACATGGCTCAAACTAGATTTTACCAATTTAATATGGTTTTATACCTTTTCTCTGGAATAAGGATTTCATTTTAAGTTACTCCCCTATAGCTATCTAGCTCATATTCATAAACAAAGATGAAAACAACATTTCTTATAATCACCGTCTTTCTCTTTCATGACAGGCCCCAAGAAATAAAGTGTAAAGCTTTTAAACCACAATGACTTGTTATCATCCAGGTTTAGCTTTATTAAACATCAGAAATTAAGCATATCTTTGGAAACAAAACTGAATATGCTAAGAAACTGATAATGAAATATGTTCTACGTACTACCCCGAACTCACCAACATCAGCCTGATAAAGGCATACTGGAGGCAGGAATGATAAAGAGGAAGAAGATAAAACCATTTCAAGAAAAGCAAATCAAGACCACAGGAGTTACCAATCAGTAATAAACAAGTGCATACTGCCTAGTCAGGGATCAATGAGCTGCCTATGAACAAAGAATTTAAGTGGCTCCTGTTAAGTCAAAGCAAAATACAAATAAAATTCAAACAGATTCTGAATTTCCATCCAATGTACTGCAGACTACAGCAAACTGCCTTCTTCCTTCACCTGACTCCATTAACCTAAATAGGTCAGTTTATCTAAGACTCCATTAATTGATGAAAAAATTAGAATTCTAGAATTCTCTTTTAGCTGAAGGACCATATGGCTTTCTTCACTTCTGCAGAAAGTATTTACGCTAAAACCATTATTAGCCTAAGCAATGGTGTCAGTATTGAGTCTAGTCAGAAAAATGCCAGACCACCATATTTAAAAGTATTTGGGTTCTCCATTCTCATTCTGTAGCTGGCTCCTGACCAGGATGGCCTCAGATGTCCATCCAGAGACCAGCATGTTTTCTGAATGGGACATGAAGACAGGTTGAAGCAGATGTACGTGCTCATACCACTGAGTGTCTGGGAAGAAATATGAAGAAGAAACTAGCAAGACCTGCTTCCCCTCCCAGTTTTTATTCATTAAACCTATATGGAAAGGAGGAGATGCCATGAGATGACCAAGTAAAAGGCAAACTGTTAGGAAAATACATTCAAAGATAACCAATTTGCTAGAGAAACTTATGAAAGGGTTGATCGTTAAACTATAGCCATCTGTTCTAACACAATCCTGTCCAACAGAACTTTCAGCTATGACGGAAATGCTTCATATCTCTATTGTCAATATGATGTCCAATAGCCACTTGCTATTAAGCACTTGAAATACAGTTAGTATGGCTGAGGAACTAGGTTTTTAATTCTTTTTCAATAGCCACATGTGGCTCATGGATACAGCATCAAACCGTACAGGTCTAGAACACTTTAAAAGCTGAATGACCACAGCAGTCAGAAAAAAGCTCAGAGGTGCCTAATGTTGTTTTCCTTTCCCCCAGGAATTAAGGGGAAAAAAAAAAAAAAAGCCTAACTCTCCTTAACTGCTTTAGTAATTAAAAGGCGCTTTTTAATCATGTTCTATCTCATCTCAATGTGGACCTCCTAATATACCGTTAGAACACGTAAAATGTCAAAGTAGTGAAACTGCTTTTCTCTTAAACAATGAGAACTTGAAAGATGAAAATAATTATTTTGAATTTTTAAATTTCTCCCTAAGTTGGAACATAATCTTTAGACTAAATACTTACAACAAAAGTTTGGTTAAACTGCTTAAAGATTTTTGTCTTTTGTTGTTGTTGTTTTCTTCTCAAAAGTCACAGTAAGACCTTTGATGTGATTATGCTTTGGAAACCTTGGAGAAAAGAATCAACGAGTAAACAAAATCCCCAAGTGCTCAGACTAAAAAAGATTCATTCCAGCAGGAACTGCGTAGTGGCAGGGGGGCGGGGCAGCTCTTTACAACCGCAAGTCCTGAATATGCTCAAAATGCTTTACCCTCGCTTATGATATTCATCTCTTTTGTTCTAAAAATCGCCAACACTAGCATCCTTGATAAACCCTGGTTGTAAGCAAATGCTTTTAGCCTTATGTATTGCACACTATAGCTTTAAATGGCAGTACATTCTAAAGACATGTCATCTAGGGACACAGGCTCCCTGTATATTACATACCAAGGGTACAGCAGAAACAAAGTAGAGTACATTGAATATCAACTGGTGTTCTTTCTGAGATTATGTTTAGTGCCCTTGAATCTGTTTAAACCACACAAAATGACACTGGTGTTAAAGAAGGTTTCTCAAATCCCAAGCAACAGGAGATAGTTCCAGTTCTAGAATTTAAAAAACTAGATGGTTTAATAGACTAAGCAGACTACTGCTGTAAACTGGAAATAGACCTTAGGACAAACACCATACCTTTTCTAATGCATAATTTCAACAGCAAGGCACTTGACAAAGGCTGAGTGCATGGCCTGAATGACAGTAAAACCAGTGGATGAACTGATGCCAACCTGGAGTAGTCACCTGCACAGGGCTGTAGGTGTCTGTACTTGGTTTGGCCCTCTTTTAACTACTTACCAATAATTTGCACAAACTCACAGAAATGTGTAAAAAGGCAGCCAGCATGGGTCCAGAACGATGTAACACAATGGAATTTAAATGCTAAGTTCCTGCATTAAAGGCTCAAAAAGTCAGTTCCACCAGCACAGGCCAAAAAGTCAAGGATTCATAAAAAAAAAAAAAAAAAAAAAAAGGCTAGGAAATGTAGATACAGGTTCAATATAGGCCAATAGCAATATGACTGATCAAAAAGGTAATTCAATCTTACACTACATTTACAAATTGCAAGTTGCCAAGAAAGTTACTATTCTCTACTAAAATTAGTAGGACAGATCTTAAGGGTACTGTATTTAAGCAGCAGCACCGACAGATTCAAGACGTTTGCAAACACTCCCACACCCCCTTCCCCAGGCTAAGAGTCAGACGACTAGTCACACACTTGTAAGGGGAAGGATAGAAGCAGAGAGGAAGGAAGAGAGACTGCTGTGTCCAAATGTCTGAAATGCCTGGCATATTGATTTATTTTGTGCAGTTCCGGGGAACAGAAGACAATCAAGGGAGGCAAACGTAGCTCAATGCAAGAAAGAACGTATCAAAGATCAGGGTTGTTCATAATTGGCCCACCTAGAAAGGTAAGCATCTCATCACTGAAGGCCAGATCTGATTATCCAAGGACGTTTCCACTGGCACACGAAATTGGATTAGATGACTCCCTCTTCCCACCCTCCCCCTACACTGGATTTTCACAGGCAAGACCACCTCCCTAACTCCAGCACCGTCCCATTCTCCCTCAATATAAGGCAAAATATCAGAATACATCTTAGTAACGTTAGGACAGGCATTACTGCTACTATTTTATTTTTTTAAAAATTTGCAAATTCTAACAAAAGTTGGGGACACTAACAACTACTAATAAAACAAACTGACAGCTGTACCGCTAACTCACTAGGATACAGAAACAATGCTCTCAGATACAATACTCAGACGCTATACTTTCTACATAGTTTCTACACCGTTTTCCTAAATAATATTCGTAATTTCAGTTGGTTAATAGATTCCAAACTCAAAATGACCGAGCTTTTCCTGAATTTAGAGTTAGCCTTTACCTCATTTTACAAAGGCTTCTTGCTTGCAACCTTAAGTCCTTAAGCTGCCCCAGCCCAGAGAATTGATCCTAATTCCTCAACCAAAGCAGGGATTGGAGGTCTAGAGGATGAAAGCAGGACTTACCTTTATTTGCAGACATTCGTTCTTCCCATTATTTCCTTGCTTTCTGAGACCCATCGCTAAGTGGCACTGCACTGCTCCAAAGGATGCCTAACGTAGTTTGGGACCCCTTCTGATTCTACCCTACTTACAAAATTACAGATCTGAGCAGCTCCTTAGCCAACAATTCAAACTCTAAAATGGAAGCACTATCACAAAAAGCACTCTCAGAACCTTCTCTAAAGAGTACTCACCGCCTGATTGGAAGACAGGCCGAGGAGAAAGCCACCTGTCCCACAATCCACCCTACTCTCTAGGGAACCTACCTAGCCATCCACATTGCCGGCTTGTGCTACTCCTGTCAAAGTCATCTCTTTCAGACTGAACAATACAATCCATCCCATGTGTTCTAAAGGCCAGGCTTTACCTTTCTGAACGTGGATGATGTCCGGGAAGTTGGCCAGGTGCCCCTGATACAGCGCTAACAGGTCCATGACGGGGTCCAGGTCCTGCCTGGGCTGCTCGGCAAAAAGCTCACCGATGGCGTCATAGGCATCTCCGGTGAAGGCGATCGCCTGGTTCAGGCCTGCCGAGAAGGCCTGCTGGTCCAGCTCAAAGGCCTGGCTGAGGCCGCGGAAGGACTGGCCCACCTTCTGGTACTCCTTCTTGAAGCCCGTCACCTGCTTGCGCGCGAACTCGTTGGCCGTGTGGTTGAGCTGCAGCGCGCTGTCGTCCATCTTCTTGGTGAAGCTCTTGAAGCCGTCGATCTTGCTCTCCACCTCCTGCAGGTCCAGGGCGGCGGCGGGGGGCGTGCTCAGGGTCAGGAAGAAGTTGGCGCCCACCATCTCGTCCTTCTCGGCCTTCCTCTTGCCCTGCTTCCAGGCCTTCTCGTCGGTGCTGCTGGGGCACGTCAGGAAGTGCTGGAAGACGTCGCACTGCGCCAGCACGGGGTGGCTGGCCATGTGGTTCATCCACCAGATCAGGCCCTTCCGGCGCTTGGAGATGAAGTCCTCCTCGAAGCGGCCCGTGGCCTGCTTCTCGGGCAGGTGGGGCACCGAGATGACCGGGAACTTCTCGGCCAGGCGCGCATACAGCCAGTCGAAGTGCTTGTAGCGCCGGTGCACTGGCACCTGCGTGTGCGTGGGCACCAGCTTGTAAGAGATGTAGCTCTTCATGCCCTTGAACTTGGTCTGCTTGGTGGGGTCGTCGATGGTACACTGGAAGGGGTAGGGGTTCTCCTGCCACTCGGGGCCGTAGGGCCCCAGCACCACGCACAGCTTGTCCCCGTCCTTCACGAAGCCCGACGCCTCGCCGAGCACGAAGGCCTCCCCGCCCGACTTGACGAAGGTGGAGAAGCGGTTGAGGTTGCGGCTCACGGTGGCCGAGCTCTTGGCTCCCGACGCGTGGTGCTGCGTTGGCGCCGAGCCGCCGCGGGAGCCCAGCGACAGTTCCGAGCGCGTGGACAGGCGGTAGCGGCCAGACGCGACGCCGCCCGCCGACGACGAGCCGTCGAGGTCCGGGTACGCGCCGCTGCCCAGCGCGCCGGGCTCGTCGGCCACCGTGGAGCTGTCGTCCCACTCATCGTCCCAGTCATCGTCGCTGCCCTGGCTGGCCTGGTAGCCGCCGTAGAGCGGCTGCGGCGACGGCTGCAGGGCGCCCCCGCCGTACGGGAAACCGGCGCCCGGCGGCTGGAAGGTGCTCGGCGGCGGCGCCTGCTGCGGTTGCAGCAGCGGTTGGAAGGTGTCGGGCGGCTTGAAGGAGGCGGGCGGCGCGGCGGGCAGGGGATCGAAGCCGCCAGGCGGCACGTTGGCGTAGCGGGCCGGGGCGCCCGGGCCGCCGTCGCCCGCCGGGCCGGGCTCGGGGACGCGGATCACCTGCACATACGAAGCCGGGAAGAGGCCGCGGTCGCCGCGGCTGTTGACCCCCTCGAGCCAGCCCTCGATGTCCTGCTCGCTGCACAGGCTCAGCACCTCGTGCTCCCGCAGCGAGATCTCGCCCGGGTTCTCCGATCTGAAGTCGTACAGCGCCCGGGCGCGCAGCGCCATGGTCCCGGCGCCCCGAACCCTGGAGCGCGTACTAGAGCCCCGAAGGCAGCGCGCACCCCCCAGCCCCTGCCCGCCGGTCGCGCCCTCCGCGCCGCTCCGCTCTCAGCGCTGACTGCAGGGCTGGGACGCCGCCGCCGGACGGGGCGGGGCCCGCGGCCTCCGACGTCCCCAGCTGCGCTAATCCACGGCCGAGAGCCGCGTGCCAGGCGAAAGCAAGCGATGGCCGAGTCGCCGCGCCCGCAGCCTGGAACGGCTCGTCTCCGCGGCCGCCACTGCCCCCTGGTGGTTGGTGCTGCGAAGAGGGGCGCCAGGGTGAGAGCGTTGAGGATAGAGGTTTCTAGTCAGCAGTGAATGATCTGAGCGTTTTTAAGCCTTTTTAAGTTAAAAAAACATTTCCTAGAAAGTAAGTTAGTATTTGCATGCCTGATAAACGTTCCCTCTCTGAGCGTTCACTGAGTGCTCCTAAAATGACTTACTCCGCGCATGTCATAAAGGATTTTGCCGTGAATGTTAGCGATTGCAGAAGAAAGCATGCCTGGGCCGGGGGCTGTTCACTGATGGAGCAGCTCCCTTCTCTCTTCAACTCCCTGGAGCTTTTCGGCAAGGAAGGGAGGAGATTGACAAGAGCAAAGTATGGGCTAGAGAAGATGTTGTGTTTGACAAAAGAAGGGCGGTGTAGGGAGGGAGGCGTGGAGAGTTTCCAATAAATTTAGTGCTCTTAGAGAGCCAGCATTTTGCACGTGTCCCCTCTCCTCCCTAGGAGGTCTGTGGCGCAGTGAGTGAGAGTTTAGACTTCAGAGCCAGGCTGCTTGCTGGGTTCCAGTACGTGTTCTGACACTAGCTAGCTGTGTCACCTTGAGCAAATCACTTTATTGTACCTATTTCCTAGAGTTGTTGTGGGGACTCAACAGTAATAAAATCCCTGTTTTACAGGAGAGGAGAATGAAACATTAATATATGGCAGACACTACATGATAAGCACAGTTTAAGTGTTTACTGCTGCTATTGCTGCTGTTATTGTTATTTGGGAAAATAAAATCACTGGCCTCTTTTATAAAAAGAATAGGGGTCTCAAAATTCCAGTTGCGGGGTGTATGCGCCAGGAAGGATCGCAATGTTCACACCCCTACTCTTAGTCTGAGATCAATGACCATGCTTCTCTAGTCATCTCCATGTCTCACTATATTTATATTATTTTTAAGATAAGTAGATCAAAAATCACTTGAAATATTAATCAACTCCAATCTCCTATAGCTACCTTGTTTTGTGTCTTCTTTTCCTTCAGTGTATAATTTGCCCAAAGTTCTTTCTTCTCATAATCACCTCTTATTAAGTCACGCCTAATTATTCCTTTGAAGACACCTCTAATTGGGGTTCTGCATTCATATGTAATGACACGAGAAAGAACAAAACCCACTGGTAGAACAAAAATGCAAATGACAATAAGAAATAAACTATATCTTACCATCTCAAAAGAACAAAAAACACCAAAGACAAACAAGAAAAGGGGAAGAAAGGAACAAAAAGTACTTAAAACATGCAAACAAAAATTGGTAAAACGCCAAGAGTAAGACAATACCTTTCAATAACAACCCAGAATGTAAATGAATTAAACTCCCCACTCAGAAGACACAGACTGAGTGACTGGATTAAAAAGTTCAACCCAACTATATGCTGTCTTCAAGAGACTCCTCTCACCCGTAAATACACACACAGACTAATATTGAAGGGACAGAAACATATATACCATGCACATGGAAACCAAAAACAAGCAAGAGTATTTATTTTTATGTGAGATAAGATATACTTTAAACCATTAAAAGAAACAAAGAAGGCCACTTTAAAATGATAAAGGGATCTGTCCACAAGAAGACATAAAAATCATAAATATATATAGACCCAATACCAGAGCACCCAGATATATAAAGTAAACACTATTAGACCTATAGAAATAGACCTGAATATGGTAATAGTTGGTGCTCTCTCAGCATTGGACGAATCATCTAGGCAACAAATCAACAGAAAAACACACGGGGGTTTTTTTTGCTTTTTTTTCTTAAAAGATGACAAGTAAGGGGATCTTAACCCTTGACTTGGTGTTGTCAGCACCACGCTCTCTGAAGTGAGCTAACCGGCCATCCCTATATAGGGATCCGAACCCATGGCCTTGGTGTTATCAGCACCACACTCTCCCAAGTGGGCCACAGGTTGGCCCTCAAAAACACAGGTTTTAAACTACACTTTAGATCAATTGTATCTGGTGGATATTTACAGAAGATTTCATCCAACAACTGCAGAATATATATGCTTCTCATCAGCACATGGAACATTCTACAAGATAGACCACATGTTAGTTCACAAATCAAATCTCAACAAATTTTTAAAAATTGAAATTATTTCAAATATCTTTTCAGACCACAATAGATTAAAACTAGAAATCAATAACATGTGAAACTAGAAATCAATAACATGTGAAACTCTGGATACTATACAAATATATGGAAATTAAATGACATGAATGGACTATGAATCTAAGAAGAAATTAAACAAGAAATCAAAAAATTTCTTGAAACTAATGAAAATAAAGACATATCATACTAAAACCTGTGGGATACTGCAAAAGCAGTACCAAGAGGGAAATTTACTGCAATAAATACATCAAAAGAATAGAAAAATTTCTGGTAAAAACCCTAATGCTACATCTCAAACAATGAGACCAACAAGAACAATCCAATCCCAAAATTAGTAGATGGAAAGAAATAATTAAGATCAGAGAACTAAATGACATAGAGATAAAAAAAAAAAACTTCAAAAGATCAATGAAACAAAAAGTTGGTTTTTTGAGAAAACAAATGAAAGACAAACCATTAGCAAGGCTAACTTCAAAAAGAAGAGAAGACCCAAACAATAAAAATCAGAAATGAATAAGAAGACAGTACAAATGATACCACAGAAGTACAAAGAATCATTGGAGACTATAAACAACTATATGCCAACAAATTTGAAAACTGGAGGAAATGGCTAAATTTCTGGACAGATACAAACTATCAAGACTAAACCAAGAAGAAATAGAAAACCCGAATAACTGGTAACAAGCAACAAGCAATAAGATTGAAGCAGTAATCAGAAGTCTCCCAGCAAAGAAAAGCTCACGACTGGATGGCTTTACTGCTGAATTCTACCTCACCTTTAAAGAGGAATTATTACCAATTCTCTTCAGACTATTCCAAAAAATTGAAACAGAGGCCATTCTCCCAAACATTCTATGAGGCTAGCATCACCCTGATACCAACGTCAGACAAAAATACAACAAAAATGTTACCAGGCCAATTCAGCTCTTGGCTGAGCCTTCCCAAATTTTGAAATCAAACTCACAGGTCTGGCTACCTGCCCCCAGACAAAAGAAAACCACTCAAAAGTCAAATATTAGTGAAAATGGAATCCTGCTTTTATTTAGGAATGCCAGTGACCTCAGGAGAGGTGTTAGGCTAACCTATCTCACTGGTAAACCTGAAGGAAAAATGGCTGGGCCATCTCAAAGACTCAGGTTTACTAAGGGTTTTTTTAAGAGGGGGATTAGGGAATGGAACGTGGGAAACGAAAAGCAGGATGGAGGGGCACATGAACTATGAGGGGTCTGTGTCTATGTGTCAGGTACAAGGTCTCGCCAAAGCCTTGTCTGGTTTCTGCTCTCATCTTTGCTGTTATCTCAGGGTCTGGGTAGTATGTGTGAGCCTGCAGCTTCAGGATGACTGGAAAAGAACTTTACATTCATGCAAATAATGTCATTTTGCCCCATAACCAAGGTTCAAAATATCAAACAAACATGGGAAAAAGAGAACTCAGAGAAATGCATGCCAAGAAAAATACTGTCTTTGTGAAATCTTTTAGAGCGCATATGGTTTAAGTCCCAACATGGCGTCAGTCATGGTCACTCCAACAAAAAAAGAAAACTACAGGCCAATATCTCTGATGAGCATAGACATAAAAATCCTCAGTAAAATATTAGTAAGCAGGACAGAGCAACACATCAAAAAAATTATACACCATGATTGGGTGGGATTCATCCCAGGCATGCAAGGATGGTTCAATACATGCAAGTCAATAAATGTGATGCACCACATCATCAAAATCAAGGACAAAAACCATATGATTATCTCAATAGAAGCAGAAAAAGCACTTGAAATTCAACATCATTTTGTGATAAAGACTGTCAGCAAATTAGATATACAGGGAAAATGTCTCAATGCAATAAAAGCCTTATAGGACAAATCCACTGCCAATATCACTCTTAATGAAGAAAAACTGAAAGCTTTTCCCTCAAGAACAGGAACAAGACAAGGATGCCCACTCTCCCCACTCCTATTTGCCACAGTATTGGAATTACTAGCTAGAGCAATCAGGCAAGAGAAAGAAATAAAGGGCATCCAGTCTGGAAAAGATGAAGTCAAACTGTCCGTGTTTGCAGATGACATGATCCTAAATATAGAAAAACCTAAGGACTCTCCCAAAAAACTCTTAGAGCTGATAAATGATTTCAGTAAAGTTGCAGGAAAAATCAACACACAAAAATTAGTAGCGTTTTTATACTCCAGTAATGAATTAGCAGAAAAATAGATCAAGAAAACAATCCCATTTACAGCCCTGGGAATCAATTTAACCAAGGAGGTGAAAGATCTCTACAACAGGAACTACAAATCAGTGCTAAATAATTAAAGAATGCACAAAAAGATGGAAAGACATCCTATGCTCACGGATTGGAGAACTAACATTGTGAAAATCCATATGTCCATACTACCCAAAGTGATCTACATACTCAAAGCAATCTCCATCAAAATACCAATGAAATTCTTCACAGAAATAGAAAAAATCCTTATATTAATATGGAACAACAAAAGACTCTGAATAACCAAAGCAATCCTGAGCAAAAAAAATAATAAAGCTGGAGGCATAACACTTCCTGATTTCAAATTATACTACAAAGCTATCATACCAAAACACAATGATACTGGCATAAAAATAGCCACTCAGACTAATGGAACAGAATAGAGAAGCCAGAAATCAACCCACATACTTACAGCTAACTGATCTTTCACAAAGGCACCATGTACATGCATTGCGGAAAAGACTGCCTCTTCAATAAACGATGCTGGGGAAACTGGGCATCCCTATGTAGAAGAATGAAACTAGACTTCTACCTCTTAGTATATAATAAAATCAATTCAAAATGGATTAAAGACTTAAATATAAGGTCTGAAAACATAGGGGAAACACTTCAGAAAGTAGGACTGGGCAAAGTCTTTATGAGTAAGATCCCTGTAGCACAGGCAACAAAAGAAAAATAAACAAGTGATATTATATCGAAGTAAAATGCTTCTGCACAGTGAAAGAAATGATTAACAGAGCAAAAAGACAACTTATAGAATGGGAGAAAATATTTGCAAACTATGCATCCAAGAAAGGATTAATATCTAGAATACACAAGGAACTCAAACAACTTAGTAAAAAAACAAGTATCCCAATTAAAAAATGGGCAAAGGAACTGAATAGGCATTTCTCATAGGAAGATATACAAATGGCCAACAGACACATGAAAAACTGTTCAGTGTCACTCAGCATCAGTGAAATGCAAATAAAACCAAACTGAGATATCATCTCATGCCATTTAGACTGGCCATTATGAAAAAGAATAACAAATGCTGGCAAGAATGCAGAGAAAGGGGAACACTATTGGTGGAACCGTATATTAGTGCAGCCATTATGGAAGACACTATGGAGTTTCCTCAAACAACTACAGATAGAACTACTAAACTATCCAGCTTGGTATATACCCAAAGGAATGGAAATCATCATGTCAAAGGGACACCTGCACTCCCATATTTATCGCAGTTCTATTTATAATAGCCAAGAGTTGGAACCAACCTAAATGTCCATCAGTGGATGACTGGATAAGGAAAATGTGGTTTATATACACAATGGAATACAACTCTACCATATAAAAGAATCAAATTCTGCCATTCACAGCAACATTGATGAACTTAGAGAAAATTATGTTAAGTGAAATAAGCCAGGCACAGAAAGAGAAAGAGCATGTCCTCACTTGTAAGTGGGAGCTAAAAAAAATAAACAAATAAAAAAGAAAGAAAGAAAGACATCCATCACAATAATTCTTTGAATTTTCAAAAGGATTGAACAGAATGGAGGCCACCAGAGATGGGTAAGGGGGAAAGTTCAAAGGGGTTAGCAAAAAATTGGTAAAGGGCCACAAAAAATAATTACATTGTGTAATGTTGAATATACTAGTTATCCCGATTTGAGCATTGAAAAAAAAACTTAAAAAAGATTTGCATGCTAATAGATACTTTTTACAAAAGCTATCAAATTTCTTCAGTGTTCATAATTGTAATTGTTTCCTCTCAGGCAATTTTTGGTATGCCATGTTATTGAATATTATGATATTCAGTATTAAGAAAACAAAAATCCAATAATAATTGGATGAAGGATTGGACAATAAAAGTCAGTCTTTCAGGTGTATAGTCAATGACTTTTGACAAATGTACGTAATTGTGTAATCATTACTATAAATAAGATATAGAATACTTTAATCTCCCCAAAAAGTACACAGTGCCCTTTTACGTTCAGTTCCTTCTCCCTACACTTAGTCCCTGGCAACCAGTGATCCAACTCCTGTCTCTGCAGTTTTTCCTTTTCAAAAATGTCTCGTGAACACAATCATATAGTGTATAGCCTTTTGTGGCTGGCTTCTTTTACTCAGCTTTACACTTCAAAGGTCATCTGTGTTGTTACGTGTATGTAGTTTATTCCACTTTAGGGCAAAGTACCATTCCATGGTATGGGTGTACCGCAGTTTATTCACCCATTCCCCAGCTGACAGGCTATTTTCCATGTTGGTGAACATGAAATAAACCTGCTATTAACATTTGCATATTGATCTTTGTATGGACATATGTCTTCATTTATCTTGGGTAAGTATAAAGAAGTGGGATTTCTGGGTAGTATAGTAATATAAAGAACTCTCACGACTCAACATTAAGAAAACAAATAACCCAAAAAACATTGTGCAAAAGATTTGAATAGACATTTCAGCGAAGAAGATATAAAGCAGGCAAATAAGCACATGAAAAATATTTGGCATCATTCATCATTAAGGAAATGCAAATTAAAACTACAATGAGATACCGCTATACTGCTATTAGAGTGATTAAAATAAGAGCGTGGCCAAGTGCCAATAAGGATGTGAAGAGACTTGAACTTTCATATGTTGCCGGTGGGGATGTGAAATGGTACAGCTCCTTTGGAAAACAGTTTTGCAGGTTCTTATGAAAGTAAGCATCCACTCAGTCGATTTTTTTACAATCAGCTTAAGCAAATGGCTCCACCTAGTGTATGTATGAGAAGAAATGTTTATAAAATTTACATTTACATTTGAACTGGAAAAATTGCAACATGTCAATTTTCACCCTACTTTTTATTTAGACATTTTAATTTTATTTTGAATCTTATTTCTGAATGGTAGTTTTTGAGCTCAAGGTAAGAAAATTCCAGAGAATAATCAAATGTGTAAAACAAAATCAACACGGTATTTTCTTAATAAAAGATACAGTAAGGTTGGAAAGTGCTGGAAAATCTTGGGTAAATCCCAGTCACTGAATAGTAAAAACCCTGTTTTTTCAAAGGTAAAATGATGAGTTGAAAAATAGTACTGGCAATGCAAGAAACCCTTATGCTTCTAAATTTAAAAATGTTTTAAATTTTGTATGTTAGTAGTAGTAGTAGTATATAAAACGAATATATGGGGAGATGATTATGTAGCTCTCTGACTTTAGATCATTCATTCATCTATTGATTTATCCTTCAAACATTAATTCAGCACTCAACATGTGCCAAACACAATAGTAGGCCCAGCAGATGCAAAGAAGAATAAAGCACAGTTCCTATCTTCTAGGAGTTCACATATATTCTGACACTGTCTTAAAAAATAAATAAAAGCACAAATGGTGAAATCTCTTTGCACAAACAGTGGTGCAATCGTAGATACATTAATTTTTTCAAAGTTAATTTCCTGGTAAAATTTTATTTATTTTACATGAAATTTATATCTCAACTCAAATGTGCAATTACAGGAAAGCCTACATTAATTTGGAAGAGGGATAAAGTTTTTCTTTGTGCAATTATAAGAATTCTTAAATTACCTGAAGAACCTATTATTTTCAAATAATTTAGTAGGATCAGTTTCAACACATTTACTGTAGCATGCAAGGCACTAGGTACTTTTAGCACTTAGCACTTACTATAAGAAGCTAAATGCAATTTAAGGGTAAAAAATAATTTTTTTAAAAAACCTAAAATAGGACTTTAATATTTTAAGTTATTCTAAACTAGCAATGTTAAGAACTAGAAATACAGTTGATCTTAATGTGCTTCTTTGATTCATTTGATAAAAGCATCTTCCACCCAATGAATAAAGGATATTTTTTTCAAGTGGCCAGATAAACTGAATTACACAATAAGATGGAATCATTTGGGCAGTAGAAAATACTAGGAAATTGGTTTGTTCAAGACCATGTCATTACTTTTCTTCCGTACTTGTTTTATGAAAAGTACATTTTACTGGGTATCCGTCTTTGACAAATCATGACATTCTGAATTCTGTATTATGCACCAGGATATTTTTAAAAATTCAGTGGGTTTTATAAATTGGACTAAATGCTTTCCAAGAGGAACAGGACACAAAATTCTCTCATGTAAATACTGGATTCCAAAGAGAAAATCATTCATATAAGACTTTGGAAAGCCATTCCTGGGTTTGGGCATGCTCGTATCAGTGGCCAGCTCTTATACTGTTTTAAGACATGCGGCAACCATGAACTGATTTTACTCAATCTAGAATGGTCATTCCAAATGGTTAGAAAGCTTCATGTTTCTCATGTTTCCTGGTAGTACTGGCCAAGATTATAATGTCATTTTCACTGTGGGCATGAGTATTCAAGGGTTAAATTGTTTCTCATTTTGTTCAATTGCCTATGTTTAATGTTTCAGAATAGCAACTATTTATAGCAGATGATGAAAATTTAACTTGTTTATTAATTTATAGAATATTTCTTTTCTACAGTATGTCAATTTATATAATAAACGACTCAGTGCAGTTTTGACTCAACTCTTAAGACAACTAAATAAAAAGATGCAGTTCTAAGCTTTTTAGAGAATAATTTCTATAACCTATTTATAGAAGAAACTTTCCGTATACATTAAGCTTGGTTAGCTATAAATTACAGGAGATTTTAACCATTAACCTTTACCCTATTTTATATAATAATTTGTGTCCATTTTGTGGTCAAAATTCTGTATATATAAACCCATGCTTCCTGTGTGGCTGTGTCAGAGATCTCTGCTCTTTGGAATTGTGGTTTAGTCAGGACTGTATCCTGTTTCAACTCTTCTAATGGAAAGGGGTTTGTTTAATGAATTTGTTTTACAAATTTCTTCCCTCAAAGGAAGTCAGTGTACATTCCATTTCAACACTCTTACAGAATTCTGGTGATGTAGGAGGCAGAAGTTACTTTCCACAACTTAATAATGATGTTTGTCGAAACTGATGTTTGTCGAAGTTAAATAATTGAACAGAAGTCATTCCCAGGTGCCAATCTGACTCTCTTACCTCTGTTTCCTTTACATTAACTCAGACCACATTCTTCAAGCTATCTATATCTCCATAGTCCCAGAGTTTCTATTTTAATTCTACTAGTTATGTGCAATAAAGATGCTGCTGCTGAAGAGACTGAGTTTTCTGCATGTTTTATAGTGCATACAGGTAATCAGCATTTCCCTAAAGCTTTATGCTTAAATTACTCTTGCTAAATATGACTTTTCTTTTTATTTGTGTCTGCTTGATCATCAAAATGATCATCTGCTTTTTTTCTGCCAGTGACAGAGGAAGGATATCATCCTAGATGGCTTGAGTGGGATACTTCTTGTCTAAAGAGAGGTTCCTAATTGCACTGATTAGTACAATAGCAATAGGAACTGATAAAGAAGTTTGCAGACAGATGTTAACTCTTTGTGGTTAAAGCAAAAAACCTGAACTCTGACTGGTACCTGACTGAGAGACTGGAAGGTTCTGTACTAATAGGGAGAAAACAGCTCAGCAGACATGATCCATTTCTGGTTCTCCAGAAGAGGGCATCATGTTTCAAAGATAGAAACAGAAGATAAAAGAATCTAAATCTGTACCAAGACCAGGATGAAGGCAATTCTTTAGCTGTTCATGACTGAGGCTTTCTTTGAGGAAGGAGAGATTAGAAATGAATACCAAGTTATACATTATACAACTATAATTTACTTCAGGCCTATTAAAGCAAATATGTTGTGAAATTTAAGATGTTAAGGTCTTGCTGTAAATATAAGTCCTTTGTTGTTATTCCAAAAGCCCCACATTAAAGCACTAAAAAAACATTTAGTCCAAACCAGGAATACCAGGCAAAAAGGCTATGCAGCACTTTTGCAAGCATTAGCTTGGTGTAAGCCTGTCATGAAAGGAACAATTTCATGGGCAATTCCTATTAGACTTAACACATGTATACTTGTTTTATAAGGAGCTGTTGGTCTAGTCACCCAAAGTGCCCTTTAATAATTTCTCTCTCATTTAAAAATATTTGATTATAATAAATTACTGAGCGATTACTAGTTTGAAACTATCTGAATATTATGTACGTGTCAGAATGATTAAATTTGGTCTGTTTTATTCCAGAACTTAAAACAACTTCTGACTTTTTTCCCTCACTGTCATCCAAAATAGATCTTGATACTGGCCAGGTATTGTATGATGAAATATGAAGTCTTTGCGTCAATATTGAACAAGCATTTAGAGGACACCAACACATTTAAGCCATTGACCTAATAGCTTGGGTGAAGCGATAAGATTATTAAGCTATTTGAATAACTTCATCCAGATTCATGCAGTTCTGATTTGATTATTTTTGGCCAAAATTGTCAGTCAGTTCAAACAACCAATTTATTGAACCTTATAATCAGGAAATCTTTCGTTCTTTCTCTCTCTCTCTTTTAAAAATGAATTAACCAGTTGGCTGACTGAATTGATAGGTTATTTTCAGGAAAAGTTAAACAGGGTCTTGTGTGTAAGCACATCCTCAATTGTCAGAATTTTAATTCTGATTAATTCAATTAAATCAGATATGTAGAGGCGTAGACAATTTTTTATTTTATGTATCAGTTGTTACTTTTCTTTCCTATTTAAATAGTGGATTTCAGCTTTGCAGCTGCCTAGCAACTTTTCCCTGAGTTATAGACTGTGCATCTTACACAGAACTCAGGTTTTAGCTAGTGAGGGCTGTAGCAAAAATACAGTGACAAATGGAAGACACAGAAGTTATATCATGATTTTAGAAATATCTAGGAGAAATTCTCTGGGTGCACTTAATTTAAAGGCTATTAAAATATAAATTTGTTGTGGTTTTATTTTTACTTATTTCTGTGATGTTCTAGGTAGTCTTTTCTCTTTCTGTTTTTTTCCTAGTTGGTGTTCCATGGTACCTATTTCAGCTTAATCTCTTCTCTTTACCCCATTAAGTCAGGCCAAATTGAATACTTCTTTTAATCCACAAATTTTAGTCTGTGTATTTTCACTGTAATTTCCTAGGGGTCATCACAGCTTCTGTGCTACAGACATTTGCTTTTGCAAAAAGAAAAACAGAAAAACAAAAACAAAAGTAGCCTCATCAAAATTTGTTCCCTTGAGGCACAATCTACAGTATAACGAAGAGTATGAAGTGCCAAAGAATGTGGCAAAATCCCAAAAAGTTCTATTCTCAGTTCTCGTGAGGAATAGTAGCCATGAAGTCCATCAGTACAGTTTGCTCCCTTTTTTCAGGAAGCAAGAGGCCAACATCAGCATCACTGTGGAAGTTTAGAGAGAAAATAAGCTAATCTTTAAGTTCCATAGCTTGACAAAGTAATTTGTCATAAGGCACAAAATTATTTGGTTTGGGGCATAATATGTAGACTATCTAAAATAACACATGGTAGCCATTCAGTAAACATCCTTAATTATCTTGTTTTGAAAATAAGAGTCAGGCAGCCCCTGTTGGCCTGTTGTTTTCCTTGCCCAAGAGATACGCTCTGGCAGACTCAGTGCAGTTAATCAGAGTTTAGCTCAGCCCTTTGTACCTTCTTCTGGGAGATAATTCATGCCCTCTCTCTCCACAGTGCTGACCAACGCAATAAGGCATACCAACTACAGTCAGATAGGGAGGTTTCACTGTGTCACTCTGTCTGAGAACATCTGTTCTTACCAGAGAGCCCAGGAGTAGCAACGAGCCAGCAACCTGCTTTTCACCCTTCCTCAGATTGGGCGTAGGGAGCTTAAAACCCTCCCCTGTCAATGACCGAGACCCACTGGTTCCCTCCTTCTCCTCTTCTCCACCATATAATGTAGTTCTATCGAACCTGGTTTAAGGATTCCACGGAGATGAGAAGACCCAGATAAAAGAGAGGAAATTGTACTTGAAAGGAACTGAGCAAAGGAAGAAGGTTTTCAAGAATCAAGTACTCGCTCTATATTGTGAATGTCTGTGTAGGGGAACGTGAATAAAATCTAATGATGAAGAAATTGCAGCAGAGGATTTACTACAACAAACAAAGATAACAACTGGTTACTTTAAGCAGAACAAAATAGGGCATACTAAAGGACAAATTAAGAAAAAGTAGTTAAACAAGGATTATATATATATATACTTACACTTCATAATAGTAAGGAAATAAAACGTTTTGCTAAAACTCCTCCAAGTTAGTTGCACCACAATGTTAGTAGCACATGAATTCTAAACCCACTCAAAGGAGTAAAAAAATAGAGTTTACTGATGAAACTTAAATAGAATGATTTACTCAAAAATGTTACCTCCTTAAGTTGTAAGGGATAAAAGCACAAATCAAACTAGCTAAAAATAAATAAATAAAACAAAGAAACCCAAAAAGCAAAAACAAAGGGATTCACTGGCACACATTACTGGAATTGAAGAGATCTGATTTCAGCAGAATTTCAGCAGAATTCTGTCTCTCTGTCTCCATTCTTGCTTCTGTCTCTATGTTGGCTTCATTCTGGAGACAGGCACTTTTCATATGACAGAAGATTGTTGTTAGCTCAAATTTACATGCACTAACTTGGAACCTTAGTGGAAAATGTCATAATATCTTTAGATCAGTCTCAGTGATGATTCTAATTGTTCCTGCTTGAGTCATGAGACCAGGTCCAATTACTGTGCCAGGATGTGAGGTACTATGATTGATTTAGGCTGGGTCATGTGACCACCCTGAAGTCTGGATACTAGGGAAGACGTTCTGGATACTATGTGAATAGTCCAAAACCAGAACACAGGTGAGAAAACTTAGTGCTGTTACCACAGAAGGGAGAAGAAATACCAAGCCGGCAAACCAATAGAAGTCCCCCCTACTGGGGTGATATTTTTAATTGGGAGTGATGAACAAAATCATTTATGAGCATTGATAAAAAGAAATTCAAGTGAAACCACTTTACTGGCAAAATACCATAGAAATATGCTTTATAATTATAGGTAAAATAGAAAGCAGGTATAGCTTACTTGTCAGAATTAATGTTCTTCATGTTCAATCTTCTTTACAAATTTTAAGCAGTTGAAAAATGAAAACTATATGAATGTAACTAATTATATTTGCAAGTTTTACAGGCAGATGGCACTGAAAGAAAAGTATGATAATTTAAATTAACTCTGGCTTGAGTGGCAGAAACATAAATAAAGTTGTCATAGCAGAAGGTTAATGACTGGTACGGTACACTCATGTTCAGTCAGAAAACAATATGCTGACATTAAACTGATTATAGCAGTAGGATGCACAAAATGAAGGTAATTTCTCTTGGCAGAAATTTTTCTTTAAAATCTACATGTGGTTAACTTAATAATAAATAAAGTTATTTTTTAAAAAACAGATTTTCTATCTGTATATACATAGATTTGACATCTTCCATTTATAGGTGTTGTAATGTTTAATTATGCAATATTAAGTTAATAAATTGATTAAACTTTTTCAAAGATTTTATAGCAAGATCGTATACAACATATAGTATTGCTAGTTCATGTACTTGCCATTCTCAGTAGCTATTACCAATCCTCAACTGTGGAAGAAGTAATTTCTAGCAATGACATCTAGAAGTTAATGATTACAATAAATTCAAACTTTGTACAAAGTTTGCTGATGTTAATTTAAAAGATATTCACATGGGCTGATCCCATGGCTCACTCGGGAGAGTGAAGCCCTGGGAGCGCAGCAGCGCTCCTGCCACGGGTTCGGATCCTATAATAGGGATGGGCTGTGAGCTCACTGGCTGAGCGCGGTGCGGACGACACCAAGCCAAGGGTTGCGATCCCCTTACCGGTCACAAAAAAAAAAAAAAAAAAAAAGATATTCACATTAGTGAACTGGAGATAAATAAATATCCAGATTCAGCAGAGATTTTTGAAATGGCGAAATGTTTTATGGCAACTTATTCTGAAAGTCTGGAAAGAACATTCTACCTTCTCTGGATAACTAATTCTAATTGAAAACTAATTTGTGAGTTAAGAGAGAGAAAGTGACAGAGAGAAAGGAAAGCTCAAACTCTCTTCCTTCTTACTCCTCTAAATCCATGAAAATGAAACAAAACAAAACAAAAAGCAAACAAAACCCATGAAAAGGAAAGTGAAAACTGACAACTGCATAACCTAATATTCTCAGTTTCACATTTGACATAGATAAAATAAAACTACCTAGAATTCACATTTATAATGAACACTAGTGCTATTAAAGCATATGTTTCCTACTTAAGAAAACTCTTCAGAATACATAAATGTGCTTCTGTAGTCACATAAACTTTTAAAAATTGCTTTATCTTAGTGATGCTTCTAGATATACCTAACAATATTATAAATATATTTCTTAAATATCCACGATTAATCTATTGATCTAGAAGTTATTTTTTTCTAATGACTTCATGAGATCTTTTCAAATATTCTTATTCCTAAGGAATAATACAGGAAAAAAATTTTTTTAAGTGCTGCCTAAAAATTATACTTTCCAAAAATAAAATTGACATTTAGTTGAATTCTGAAGACCTTTTTAAGGTTCCATAAAACATATAACCATCTATCAACTCATTGCAAAAAGTCTTTCTAACCAATAAGTTAAAACAAGTTATCAGATTATGTAAATATTTTATTTATCCATTCAACAAATATTCATTGAGCACCTATTGTGTGGTAGGTGCTATTCTAAGCACTGGGGTTTCAGGCATGAGTATCTGTTCTCTTGGATCTTACTTTTCAAGATGGCAGATAATCAATAAGATAATTTCAAATAATGATGAATGCTATACAGACAACAAAATTGAGTAATAGGATAGTGTGCACTCATGTTTGAGCCTCATGTGGGAAACGAGTTACTTTAGGTAGAAGAGTTAGGCAAGGCCTTTCTGAAGTGTTAACACGCTCAGGAAGCACTTAATGTAGGTCTTTCATTAATGTTTTGAAAAGTACAATGCCAATATCCATAAAGAAGGTCAGAAATGTAATTAAAGATCTACCATTTATAAATCAACAAGCAAGGTAGTTATATGACTTAGTTCTATTTATAGTGAAACATGACCCTGCTGACAACTAGTCTGTGATGGTGGGAACTGAGAATTGAAACAGAAACCACAACTTCTCAAAGCACACCTTGCAAAACAGGTAAATTGTACTGAATGCTGTCCATTGTACACTTATAGCCCCACTTTGTTCAGATCCATACATTTAAAGGTAAGACCACAGATAAACTGATCTAACAGTAACCCATCAGGGATTCTCTAAAGAAGAGACCACTGACTGCTCTAGCAATTCCTTAGTTTACAAACTCTGACAATCTCACTGAGACCATCTTATTTCTCATTCCAGGCCTCAAGCCCTATGAATTTCTTCTCTAAAATCCCACTTCTGATATACTCATTCTGCTATGGTGTGCAGTCTTCTTTGCTGCAAGTGAATAAAGTTAACTTTGTTGAGTATAGAGTGTGTTTTAAATGGACTTTGGCTAATGTGAATTGACAAAAGATTATTTTTATATTGCTAAAACTACTAATTATATACATCTTTCCTTTGAAAGTGGAAATTAAATGGAGATAAAGAGGTTAGAATATCTAAATGAACTTCCTTCTGTTGATTAGCCCCCTAAAGGAATTAGAAAGGCTATATTTCTACAATTCATCTTTTTGAAACAGTAAACAATATATGATTGCAGAAAATAGTGAACTACCATCATGTATTGATACATTCCAAGATTCTAAAGATGTGCCTTAAACTCAAATCATTATACCATGAATGTTTTCTATCAGAGGGCATTATTCTCCAAATTAAAAATACTTAGAATCAATTAATATGAATCGGATAACTACAGTGATGGATTTTCACTTTTAAAATATATCTCACTGATATAAGAAATCCAGGTATTTCAATCTCAATACCTTCTCTTTATCACGACCTTTTGTATTTAGGAGACTTATCCCCTAGTAGTCAATTTATTCTGAAGAATAGCAGCTGACTGGTTGAAGTGGCATTGTAATCAGTAAAAATACTTGCTTGGTAGGCAAAGCAACAGAAACAAACTAATGCAATGACCCAGCCCTAGAAGGCAGAAAGCATCACTCTGGCTGTAGTCACAAAGCTGCCCAGATTCAAGGGGAAGACACATACACACCACCTTTTGTTGGAGAGCTGTCAATGTCACATCTTGAGAGAGCATGAGGGGCAGGATGTATTATTGAAGCAATCTTTGAGAAATACAAATTGCCACATATTATGAAGGGGAAAATCCTGGAACTTCAAAGTCACAAGGAGTTTTTTTCTTCTCTAAATGAAGAAGTTTGCATTTATCTTTGAGATCAGTTATCTCCTTTGATTTAGGGAAGAAATATAAATATTTAAATAGAGCTTTTCCTAAGGTAAGCTAATATCTTCTTCTGGAATGAAGAGACATACCATAAGAAAGAGTGAAATTATTCTGCATCATAAATAAATGTTTTTCCTACTTAGAAACGGAACCAAATCTTTGCAATTTGTTTCTCTTCAGAATGAAAAACTCCCCATTTTCTCCCTTTCTGGAGTCTTTGGGGGAGTCCTTGTTCTGAATTCTGAGCTATACAATTTTGCTGAGGGACACTCACGTGTGGAGGAGCTAAGTCTAACATGGCAGGAGATTGGGGAATAAGGTGGAGATGTCCACACGGATTTCCCCTGGAATGGTTTAGCTGGAGGCTTCGGGAGGTAGTAGCTATATGTAATGTTTGGTTTCGACTTTTTCTTTTTTTGATTTGGTAATTCTGTTTGTGATGTCCCCAATATTTTAAGTAAAATTTTGGTTTATATTACATTATATTTTGAGGTTATTGGATTTTTTTGTGGAATTAAGGAATGGGCTTATATTAAAATGACCAATTTGTCTTGGTTTGCTTGGGATTTCACACTTTAGTACTGAAAATCGTGTCCCAGGAAATCCCTCAGATCGGGTTAAACCAAGGCAGTTAGTTACTTTAGCTGGAGTCTACACTTGGGATTAATGTTGGGAGACAAGGGTAACAGCATAGGGAAATCTTGTTTGAGGTCAATTAGTGGCAACCTTCAGAAGAAGTCTGCCATGTCTTCTTTACTAGAATCAGTTAGCAGCTCAGATCAAGAAAATCGAGAAAAAGTATGCAAACCTTGGAAATAAGCAAACAAGATTACTTGGTAACATTTCAGTTTCGTGCTGGGTATTGTCTAGCCAAGCCCAAGTGGTATTATCTGATTCTCTAGAGGCAAGTACTTTTGTTAACTTTCTGTTTAGAAATGAATAGGATATTTTATTCTTATATTTCTGTAAAGGTAGATAGTTTTAAAAACTGATGCAAATGATTTTTTTGGATAGGGATATAAATGAATTTTATTCAAGATATGCAAATGATTTCCTTTAAAAATAAAGATGATCACTGAAAGTTACAATTTTATTGTCCTGTAGGATATCAACCAATTTTGTATTTAAATTAACATTTTATTTATTTTTTTAAAATTTATTTATTATTATTATTATTTTTTTTTTTTTTGGTCTTTTTCGTGACCGGTACTCAGCCAGTGAGTGCACCAGCCATTCCTATATAGGATCCGAACCCGCGGCGGGAGCGTCACTGCGCTCCCAGCGCCATACTCTCCCGAGTGCGCCACGGCTCGGCCCCTAAATTAACATTTTTACTAAACTATTCTTTCTTAAAGCCACTGTACTTGTACACACTTTGCTTTTTCCAATTGTTCTTGAACCAGCCTCGCCCTCTTCCTGGTTCTCTCATTAATAGTTATATTAATCCATTTTTCTGACAATTATAAGAGAATACCTGAAACTGGGTAATGTATAAAGAAATACATAAAATTTATAAAATTAAATTTATTTCTTACAGTTTCTGATGCTGGGAAGTCCACAGTCCAGGTGTGCATTTGGTGAGGGACTTCTGGATGGGAGCTCTCTACAGGATCCTGTGGTGACACAGGCAATCCCATGGTGATGATGGCAAGAGCTTTCTCCTGTGCTCTCCTTATAAAGCCTCCAGTCCACACCCGTGACAACTCCTCAACCTATGAATGGATTAATCCATGCATGAGATCATAGGCCTCAGGATCCAATCACCTCTTAAAGGCCCTACCTTTTAAATACCGTAATCAGATTTCCCACCTTCTTAACACTGTTCAAATGTCCAATGCATAAACTTTTGAGAGACACATTTGACCCGTAGCCACAAGGTAAATAAATATTGGACACTACTGACAATTTGTATGAGTGATGTTAATATCTTTTTGAAAATCATACTTTCACATTGGAGATTTATGAAATGTGTTAATATTCTTCAGAAACATCCCAGAAAGTCATGGTGGAGGTAAACCTCATAAAGGTCTGGGTTTTCTACATTCAAGCAGGATGGAGTCTTGTATTGCTTATATTGAAGACTAGAGATGTGTGCAGACTTTATATAATGGGCCACTACACAGTAGGGAGGGAAGAGGGAATATTAGATTTACATTTTGTAGCACAAGAAACATCTATAGTCAATGATTTCTACACAGTGAAGGAGATTTTTCTGATTATATCCAATAAAAAGTTGTAGTCACTATTCCTAAAAAACATGGCTACAATACTCTTCCACTGCAATGAGAAAACATTTTTCAAAATGTATCTTAAGGAAGATGACTTTCATAATATCTAGCTTTTCAAAGACTTGAGACAGGCATATGAGTCCATCTCTGTTGCTTATAACAGAATACCTGAACTGAAACTGGGTAATTTATAAAGAAATAAAATTTAACTCTTACAGTTTTGGAGACTGGGAAGTTCTAAGTTCAGGGGACAAATCTGGTGAGAGACTTGTTGGTGGGTGGTGGCTCTTTACAGCAACGCAAGGTGTCACATGAATGTCATGAGCAAGAGAGAGCTAACCTGCTCATTCACTCTCCTTATAAAGAAATCAGAACCATGCCCATTACTCCATGAGTGAATCAATCCATTCACAAGAGTATAGTCCTCACAATATAATCACCTCTTAAATGCCCTACCTTTCAATTACTATGATAGGATTTTCCACCCTCTTAATACTGCACAGTGGAGATTGTTTACAGTGCATGAAACTTTGGGGGCACATTGAACCCATAGCACAGGTATGTTTATGGAGCTAGCGCTACTGAAATATATTCGATAATGCCTCAGTTCTTAAAATGTGAATTCAGAAAAAAGTACAAGATAGAAAATATGGAAATTCTAAACGATGGGTCAAACTATAAGTAAATGACATTTTTTTAGATCACAAAAGTTGCATAACAGGAATTTTATGTGCTTCATACATCTACATTTGTCTTAAGACTCGATCAGTTATTTAAATATGAAAGAATTGGAATTCATTCTCACCCCATGCTGTTTATATGAGCATCACATATTGTGCACAGGTATTGATAACCAACGAGGTACCCCACAGAGATGTACAATCAATTATGCTTCAACAAAAAAGAAAAGTTTGTGGAATATATAGAATTATCTATGGTCAGATGACAGTTTTGAGATAATTAATAAATACTGGTATTTTTTTCTCCCTTTCTTGCTTCCTTTATCTCTCCCCCCACACCCCACCAATAAAAGCAAAAAAGGTTGCTCTTTGCTCATTGTCTCAGAGGAAGCCAGCACAATAATGCAAGGTGACACTATTATGCAAAGGTAAACATCAGTGCCTCTGAGACCATTTAGAGAAAGATACATTTTGTCTCCCTCCTAGGGATGAAGGAAGGGACAATGAATGCAAGGAAGAGATCTGAGTGTTACTGGAGTGAGTTTTGTTCATAGAATGTGCTATGAGATCCTAGTAAAACAACCATATGACCTCACATATTCTCTGGATCCCATGTCAGTCCACTTACTGGTTGCTCACTCTAGCCAGACTAATACAGGTGACATACATATTTGATGTGATTCTGTCATTTTTCACTGGTGAATTCCCATTGCTCTGTGGATTGAAGTCTTTAATCTTTACATGGCCAATAGTCATGCACATTTAAACTTTAACCACACTGGCCTTTTCTCAATTCCTTGAAGGTGTCATTTTCCTTCCTGCCATGGGGCCTTAGTATAAGCTGTTCCTTGTGCCAGAATATTCTTCTTACACCTAATCTTTGCCTTAGAAATTTCTTACTCATTCTTCATTTCTTATCTTAAGTGATTTCTGAGGGAATCCTTTTTAATCATCTACTCTAGGGCAGATCTCCTAGAAATTTTACAGTAGCAGTTAAATAATCTTTGGATCCTGTGATTATTTGTTATATGTCTGTTTTTTCTATTAAAACAGGACTTGACCAACCATCGTCTATAGGACAAATTCAGTTTGCTGGCTGTTTTTGCAAATAATGTTTTATTGGAACACAGTCTTGTTCATCATTTACATATTGTCTACAGCTGCTTTCTGTTACGACAGTAGCAGAGTTGAATACTTGTGGTAGTGATCATATGGTCTGCAAGGCCTAAAATATTTACTACTTGGCCCTTTATACAGTGTACGCCTACAGAATTCTGAAAATACTTGTTTTCTTTTTCTATCATATTATGTATCAGTCTAGTTCAACTGCAGTTGGCATTCAGACATCTTTCTGTCCTTCCTTCATTTTTACTAACAATCTTCCCCAGTTTTCTTTCTTCTACCCTGCTTGCAGAGTCCCGCCTCTTAGTCAATGGAGTCAGTCCATCAATGAAGTCATAGTGTGTGTGTGTGTGTGCGTGCGTCTGTGTGCGCGTGTGTGTGGTGTAGGTTCTTCAGAGCCCTCAAACTGAAACATCTACAAGTCAGACCTTTTTTTTGCCAATATGGATCTCTTCTTAAAGCTTAATTATACCACATTATGATCCTAAAGAGTCTCTGTTGCTTTCCTTAGTCTCATCAAAGATGCTTTCCTAGGAAAGACTTGGAGTCATGGAATCAGAATTAGAGCTAAACTATACAAACAAACATGTGTGTGTGTGTGGATTGTATATACTGCCAGGTTCCTTGCAGGAAAACAGAAACCAGAGAGCACTCCATATGCTTTTTTGAAAAGAGGAGTTAATACCAAGAATTGGTCAAATAGGTGATGGCAAGACTGAGAAACTAATAGGGGACAGTGAGACAATCCGGAGATTAGCAGCAACAGGAAGCTGCTACTACCCCTATGCTGGAGGGAGAGAGGGAGAAGGCAATGATGCTGAAGGTCAAGGGCTGATGCTACACAGCACAAAGTGGATACATGGGGAAGATGTAGCTGTTGCCAGAGAAACTGCCAAGGCAGAGAGAGAGGGAGAAAAGTACACGGGTTTCCTTCTTTGCTGAACCTTCCCACTGGCCAAACCTAGCAGGGAGTGGTTGAGAACTTCAACTTCCAGGATTAGCCCCTTTGAGATGAGAGCAGAACAGCGCAAGGGTGAATGAGGGCAATGAGAGGAAATGGATCAAGCACCAGTGTATTATTTAATCAATAAATGTTAAATTCCCATTTTTCCCAGTTTTCAGTTCCATTGGCCATTTAGGTTCTTTATCTTACCACTAAGAGATGTAAAGAAAAGAACTTTCAATGGTATGCTCCAGGACCTTGAATCAGGTAAAAAACAAACAAACACACAAAAAAAACCCAACTTTCTGAGAACATAAAGGGCCATCCTGCTCTGAATTTCTTGAAACTGTCTCTATTTGAAGATAATCAACTTGGTCAAGTTAAATAATTGGTCACTTTCTCAGCTGCTGTATTTACATTAATACTTTCTCAGTATCTCTCTTTTGTTTTGTCTTCCAAAGATCTTTATCTATTTATGACTCATCCCTAAATCTTGCGAAAGAGAGATCTTTTCTCATTTATGCCATTTCCCCTAATTCAATTGCTATCCTCCCACCTACATATTCAAAATACTCTGTTTTATGGTGGTACTGATTACACTCCCTTTGTGTTCTGAACACATTACAAAAGTAAATATTTTGGGCCAGTTTAGGCCTACTGGCTACCAATTTGTATATAATCAATCCCTGCTTTTTGCAAATCAGGCATTCCTAATTGAAAGAATTTTAAAATCCTAATTAAAAGAGTTAAAACTATTTGTTTTTAAAATTTTTGCCTTAAAACTCAAGTTTTACAAAGATATTATGTGCTGTTAAAAAATTAGCACAATATAAACAAAAATATATTGCTATACACTGAGCATAATCAGTAATCCTAATCTGGCTCTCATAGATGGAGTATTAGAAGCGTGATTGGGAATGTTAATTTTGTGATTGGAAAAAATCGAAAATACTTTTCTGAAAGAAAATGTAAGTAACAACAGAAGATTTAACCAAATTAAATCTTTTAAAACGTTAGTACCTCTGATAAAGCAGAGGGGAAAGTGTTCCCTACTGGCAGCTAAATTGTAAGGGGGGAACCAGGAGTTTAGATGGAAACAACAACTTGCAAAATGCGCTGGAAAATCAGATAAACTGTATCAAACGAATCATGATTACAGACTAACTATATTGATCTCCTAAAGTCAAACTCTTCTAACACCAATTCCTTCGGACCCATGCATTCTAATATAATACCATAGACAAATTCATCCAACAGTAACTCTTCCCATTCTTATGTGTTCTGAAAATCCAATCACTGATTGTGACAGAAATTAGTTCACAAATTCTGACCAATCCCTGCCGAAACCACTCTGTGACTAATTCTAGCACCCAAACCCTTTAAGCACCCTTCCCTAACTCCCTCTCCGGTGTCCAAGCTGCTATAGAGGTGCTCCCAGTGGTACTGGCTGATGGTTTTTATTGAATACACTTATTTATTGGCTGATAAGTTTTATGTTACACATCAATGAGACATGCTGTTTTCAAAACTTACTAAGGACTTATCTTCAAAATTGCCTACATATTGAAATAGATTTATTTCAGGTGATATGAGCCAGATGTTATCAATAGTGCGAAAAGCAAACCATTAAATATGCATACTGACAAAGACTCTCTCCTTCACCAAATTTTACGCAGGCTCTACTGAGCCTTCTTTTTAACTAGGCCTTATTCTTGGGTACTGTCCTCAGCCTGCCTAAGCCACTCTCACCGAAGAATCCTGCTAAGTCATCAGACCCTTGGTGTCTGACCAAGTTCCTCACCCCACCCCCACACCCCACCCCATTGATGAATAAGTCCTTGGCCTGCCTTTAGCAAGAATCCTGTTAGGTCACTTTAGCAAGAATCCCTACCCTTGATGTCTCCCTTTAGTAATTTTCCATCAGCTGACATCCTCAATTTGCTCTTTAGCTATAAATTCCCACTTAAGTTGAACACACTTTCTCTCCCCTATGGTAACAGCCTTAAATAAAATCTTCCTTACTGTTTTAACAAGTGCTAGAATAATTTCTTTTTAGCAGTACATGTTTAGTTTTTAACATTTTACTTATTTTTCAAATCTCAGCATGTAGTCTAGCAATCATTCAGTCAGGCTTTAAACCAGAAGTTATTTTTCTTTCTAAGTGATTTAAATATTATCTCTAATGTATCTCATAACAAACATTGATTTAGGCTCTTATGCTTCCTACAAACTTTATTACTTATTCAAATTTTACCAGTTTAATAAGGATAATCTTAACCGGTGCTCTTTTACTATAATCTTTTGTGAGAACATCTGCTGATAAAATTTCCCCCTCAATTGAGTAAACTTCAATCTACTGATTTAGGATCTAACTTGTAGAGAGCTACACATAGTAGTTGTTTTTGAATGTGGAGGTTCATAACTCTAATAATTTGGAAAATAACTGTCTTTGTTTGAGTGTCTACTATATGCCAGTAATGGGGCTAGACACTTTTAATGTATTGCTTCTAATCCTCATAATAATCTTTCAAATGGGTTAATTATAATCCTAATTTTACAGATGAATAACTAAGGGAAGAATGTTTGAAACACATGCAAGTAACTAAGCAGATGAGCTGGATCTAAAGCCTGTGCTTTATTCAGTATATATGATGCCTCCTTCATGCCCGCCCCCCACCTTTGTTTTCCTCTGGGTTTTAAAAATTACGTAGCATTTCATTTATCGAGAAGTTAGATTTCTAATCTCAATAAACCGAAGAGATTTATAGAAAGCCAAAAAATAAAAGTAAAATAAAAAGCCAGAAGTGATCGAGAAAAATAGTACTTATAGCACCCACATATTTAATATCACTTTCAGCTTACAACCTGCAGGCTTTATATTTTGTGTAGAATATGTAATAAATTCTACTATGTAATTATAGGAGGCATTGCTATGGATTAAATGTATCCCCCAAAAGTTCGTGCATTGGAAACTTGGCTCCCATTGTAACAGTGTTAAGAGGATGGGAAATCCTATTGTGGTATTTGAAATGTGGGGCCTTTAATAGGTGATAAGAATATGAGAACTGTGCCCTGGTGATAGACTCATCCATTCATGGAGTAATGGGCTTGGTTCTGATGGCTTTAAAAAGAGAGCAAGTGAGGAGTTTAGCTCTCTTTTGCTTAGCTTGTTCTTGCTATGTGACACCCTGGTCACCACAGGACCTTGGAGAGAGTCCCACTAAGAAGAAGTTCTTCACCAGATGTGCCCCCTGGATTAGGGTATTGTTCTGTATGCTTGCACCACAGATAGAGTCTCTTTCTGCTTTTTTGACACCACTTTTGTTGGTGGAGGGCTACTGTTTTTACTTATGCAAAGCTCATAACGGAGGTGGGGCTGTGTTTCTCCTGGTCTAGCCTCAATTTTAGACAGGACCTGAGCTTCAAGAGTTGGACTTTGCCTTGTTTTGGTGGGGTTCTTGGGAAGGAATGAAGTTCCTGCCCTTCTCCTTTCTGCACATTGTTTTTATTTCTATCCCTCCCTCTAGTGACAGCCAACCTTTGGATGCAACATAGGACAGAATGGTTTCCTGCTCCTTCTGCAATGGCAAATGGCTCTTGCTCTGTTCCTTCTCCTCTAACAGCTAACTTTTGCCAGGGACTAAAGGGCATGAGAATTTCCTGTGTCCGTCCCAGAGACAAAATTGCTTTTGCTTTGTATGCCGAAAGGGTCAGGGACACAGCCCTGGGTGAGGAGGGTGGGTAAACGTTCCTGCTTCCTCCTCAGTGGCAGTCTTATCACCACCAAATGTTTTCTTCACTGAAGCAAAGACATGGCAAGTGGATGTGGATTCCCCTTGTTTCAGAGGCTTTTAGGATTTCTAAACTGTTAAGCTAGCTCTCACTTGGCCTTTAAGAATTCATTAAAATTTCAAGTGTTCCTATATTCTTTTATAATTGCTCTTTCCTCCTTCTGTGCTCTTTCAAAGGTAGAATGGTTGTGTGTTCCACCCTTCTTCCAAGGGGCTTGTTACCTTTTGGAATCAATTCACTTGGTTGCTTTGCAAATGTAGCTCTTTGATGGGCTCAAAAAAGTATAATTTCTATATTATCTAGATTTTTTTGTTGTTACTGTGGAGTGGGGTTAACATTCTCTTTGGCTCTCTATATCCTGAGTAGAAGCAAAATTCCCAGTATCATTTGTTTTTAACAGAGTTGTCTTTTCCTCTTCACTTCCTGGCAGTGCCCAGCCTAGCACCAAAGCCCAATGATACGAATCCACACTCCTCTTTCCTACCTCCTAGAAATCCTGTGTTTCTTTTATGCTTATCCATGTCATGAAGCAATGTGAGGAGCCATCTCAAATGAGTATGATGCACATGGAAACCAGGATATTGCTCTTACTAATGTAGTGACTATACAGTATAGGCAAAAATAACATTTCCACTCCCCAATGTGCATGTAGCTCTGTTGAGGCAAGCTCAGGCCTCCGGTCAATGGTGGGGTCTTTGGTTCCCTCTTCTCCAGTTCTTCTTAGTGGTTTGCCCCTAGTCTACCAGCCCCAGCACTTTCAGAGCAACACAAGAACTTGTTCAAAAGCTGGATTGTTTTTGACAACACAATGTCTAATCCAGCGGAGGGAAGATAGTTTCATCTCACCTGGAAAGTAACCCTCCCCATACATGTGACCTTAATAGTTTATATTTCAGCTTAGAAAAGAAAACCAGTATGAAGTAGCATTTTCATATAAAACACGTTTCATATCCTGATACTGTTCTCCTACATTCTTTCTCTCCCGTTAAGATTTGTATACCTGGGGAAATAAATCATCCTCTGGGTCTCATGCCCTAATTTAGTGAAGAAAACAATAATCCTTTCTGTTCTTGGACAGGGATAGAGTTTCAAGACAATAATTTTTATGTGTAAACCACTTAAGGGCAATCTCTGGGTCATTATTTTCTGATCTCCGTTCTTCTTCCAAATCTTTCATTGTGGTGGAAGTGTCTTTTCCGTGTCTTCTGATCTCTCCTGGTCCTTCAACAATTTTTCAGGCTGTTTCTAGTGAGATTGTCCAGTTGGAAAAGACACCACAATAGAGTAATCTGAAGAAATTGGGGGACAGTTCCACTATCCCATTTCTGCATATTTCTCTTTCCTTGCTTCCTACTGACAAAGTATTGAATATGTAGTAGCTTTCTTTGACTTCCATTACTCTAGCTTTTTAAATTTTCCTTCCCCAGGTGGAAGCAAAGAAGGAAAACAGCCTTGGACGTTCTCCCAGGGCAACTGTCAACCCCCCTGCGGGGACGTTGGCCTCCCGCGGAGGAGGAACGTTCCCTGTGGAGGCTTGGGCTGCGGGCGCCCTTTCTGCTCCCCAGTCCTCGGACGCCCTCGCCCGGCGGGCTTTGGGGTTGGCTCAGGAAGGGTCGGCCGCCCGCGGCCCTGGAGAGCGCCAGTAGCGACGACCGGAGCAGCGCGGGGTGAGCCGCGGCAGGGCCTGGCGGGGCCGTGGAGGAAGCCCGAGTGGACGAGCAGCCTGGGGCCGCGCAGCGAGGGCACTGAGGCCGGGGAGGCCGGGGGAAGACCCGCGTATCTGACAACGTTGCCAGCGGCCCTGATAAGGTTCCGCAGATTCCAAAAGAAAAAAAGGGCCAAGTCCCCCATTTTCAAGAAGCCGCCGGAACCACAACTGAACGACAGTTTGGAGCGGCTTCGTGGCTTGTGCTGCATGGTCATCCCCTGCTGCCAGCGTTTTAACAACGTTCGCTGCTTGTTTGTCTGCTGCACCCACCATATGTCAAGGTGAGCCTGAGGCGCGGGCTCGTCCTGGGAGGGCAGCGGCGCGGCCGCCCCGGGTTGCCCGCGTGGAGAGGCGGGACGGGGAGGTGTGGTGTGTGGAGGACGCGCTGCAATGACAGGCTCCTGTCATTGCTCACCTGCAGCACCTGATTGACACAGTCCATCCCACACAGTGTGGGTGACAGGGGCCTGGCCTTCAGACAGCGGGCTGGAGAGACGGTGTTGTGGAGTCATTTAACCTTATTTGGTCACCAACTCTGAGAAGTTCTGCGTTGAATCACTTGGAGCTTAAAATAAGGTTGAAAACTGTCTGTGATTACCAGATTGTTCCTATTTTGTCCACAGTTTTGAGATATTATGGCTAAGCCACTTTCTACTGGATCTGGTTTCCTCATCTGTCAATTGAAGGAGTGGGGGTTGGGACTTCAAATAATCTGTATTAGAGAACTGAAACTCCAGGCTGTTTATTTTTGCTTACAAAGTTTGCAGAAGAAAGTGCATTTGACCGCCTATAGAGCGGGCGTGCATTCTTTACTTGATCACAACTCCCACCGCTCCCGTTGTATCTAGGTTTTTTACTAGCCTCTTTACACCGATGGCATTGGAATTTGCCAGATCTGATTTCATTTTGTACTGAAATGCTATGTCTAAGTAAGTGCAATAAAAAGTCTGTATGTGGTAAGAACCACACGAGAAGGACACATCGGTTTGTCCTGAGACCATCCAAGAAGTTTCTTGGAGGAAGAAGCATTTGAACCATGCGTTAATAGTTAGGCACAGTTCTGATAGTCAGAGATATAATTAAGGAGTATTAGGAGTATTTATTGAATAAGGAAACGAATGAATGAATGAGTGCTTTGTTTCAGAAAGGCTTGTTTCAGAACGGTTAATGACAAGTTTGGCTGGATGATGTTTTCATTTGAGCACCATAAGGGGGAAATTATTTTTATATTATTCATTGCATCTTCCCAGGACCTAATATAGGGACTGAAGCAGAGAAGATATTCAATAAATATGTATTGAATGCATAAATGAATTAAAAAAGAAGAAAAAGACAGATTGTGGCCTGATTGTGAAGGCCTTTAAATACCAGACAGAATTTTGAAAGGATACTAAAATGTCCAGACTCAGGCCATGCTTTCCTCCCTCCCTTCCTTCCTTTCATACTTCCACTTTATTTAGGTATAATTTACATACAATAAAATACCCCCTTTAAAATGTATACAGCTGTTTTGGCTATTCTAGATCATTTGCCTTTCCATATAAATTTTAGAATCAATTTGCCTATTTCTATTAAAAGACTTACTGCAATTTTAATATGGATGTGGTTGATTTTATAGATTTGGAGAGAACTGACATCTTTACTACTTTGAGTGTTCTGATGACTGGACACAATCTCTTTATTTGGATCTTCTATTCTGTAAGTTTGCCAAATTAACATATTAGTTGTAGATGTGCTATAGATTGTATGCCCCCCCACAACCTCACTGAGGCTTAATCCCCACTGTAACTGTTGAGGAAGGGAAATCCTATTATGGTAATTGAAAGATGGGGTCTTGAAGAGGTGATTAGATTGTAGGGCTGTGCAGTAGTGAATGGATTAATAACAGTGGTCAAGGGCATTGTTCTGAGGGCTTTACAAGGAGAGTGAATAGAGTGAATGAGGAGGTTGGTCTCTCTCTGCTCTCTTTGCTCCACCATTTCTCAATGTAATCCCCTGCCAACACTGTTGCCACCATCATGGCCTTCACCAAATATGTTCCTTGGACTTTGGACTTCCCAGCTTCAGGAGCTATAAGCAATAAATTTCATTTTCTTTATAAATCACCCAGTTCTCCAGGTATGTTGTTATAAGCAACAGAAACTAATACAGAAGCTTTTTGAAAAATGCAGATTCCTTAGGATTTTTTACACACATGATCATGTCATCTATGAATATGGATAGTTCTACTTTTTCTTCCCAACCTGTAAACTTTTTTATTACTTTTTTATTATCTTATTGCCCTGGGTAGGACCTCTCCAGTACAATGCTGAATAGAAATTGTAGAGATATTGATTTTTCCTGATTTTTAGATAGAAAGCATTGAGCGTTTCATAATTGAATATGCTAACTGTAGGTTTTTTTCAGATGCCCTTCATCAATTTGAGCATGTTCCCTTCTCTTCTTAGTTTGCTGAGAATTTTTTTTTTTTTTATCATGAATTGGGGTTGAATTTTATCAAGTGCTTTTATCTGCATCTATTGAGGTGATCATACTGTTTCTAAAACTTATTCTATGAAGACTATATATTGCTTTTTTTTTTTTTTTTTTTTTTGGTTTTCAGATATTTAACCTACCTTGCAATCCTGGGATAAACTCTTCTAACTGGATTATTATCTTTTTTTATATATTGCTGGATTAAATTTTCCAAAATTTTGTTAATAATTTTTGTTTCTGTGAGAGTATTGGTTTATAGTTTTCTTGGAATGTTTTTGTCTGTCTTTAGTAACAGATAATAGTGGATTTATTAAATTAATTTGGATATGTTCCTTCTCTTTTATGGAAGAGTTTGTGTACGATTGTGCACCTAACGCAAATTCTTTCAGAATCAATTCGTCAATTCATTGCCTGTCAATATCGATATCAGTTTATTGATGCTAAAACTCTATCCTTATGACTGCTCTGTGAAAATGTACCCAGGCCCTTTATATATTTTTCTTTGCCAGCTGTCATAATGTTAAACTGTCAGTAGAAGAAGCTGGAGAACCATTACATAGAAAAGATTTTACTTTTTGGTTCCAGCATGCTTGTGTCATAGGCTCCTGCAATATGTATAGCTATATTTACTTAATTGCCTTATTGTAAGGGAACTTGTTTTATTTTACAATTTAAATAGGTTGACCATACATTCCAATTATCCTGGGACAGTCCATTTTATGCCTGCTGTCCCACTTTTTCATCATAATTCCTCTCCCTTCCTTTTTTTGCTAAGATTTATTATTAATAGTTTATTTAAAGAAGCTGGGATGGATTTAGTTGGCCTCAACTTTGTACTTCTTGATTGTGCTCTGGTCTTGTTTTACTGTGGGTAAAAGTCACATGGTGAATAGAGTCCTTACTCTGACACATAGTTAAATCTAAAAGATAACCAGGGGCCGGCCCGTGGTTCACTCGGGAGAGTGCGGTGCTGATAACACCAAGGCCCCGGGTTCGGATCCCATGTAGGGATGGCCAGTTTTCTCACTTGGGAGAGCGTGGTGCTGACAACACCAAGTCAAGGGTTAAGATCCCCTTGCCAGTCATCTTTTAAAAAAAAATAAAAAATAAATAAATAATAAAAAATAAAAGATAACCAGCAATAACCCATCTTTCTTTCTAGACCCTGTCTATATATAATGTTAACGAAACTTTCTTTTCAAGGACAGTGTAAAGAGCATTACCTGACAAATTAAATAATCTTGGATCAAGTGATGATATTAATTCTTTCCAGTAGTGGGTGATTGGGCAAATTTTTAGTGCTGCTGGTTCTGCCACTCACTCGGTGTGTTAGCCGGATTTGCTGTGGCCCATGGCCGATGCTGTAACCTGCAAAATGTGTGAATGTGTGTCACCAGGCTGCCTGTTGGTAGGGTTAGTGGGAAGCATTAGAAATTATAGATTAGTTGTACTCAAAATATCTGTAGGAAACAGAGGCTGAACAATAAAGTCATAGAGTGTATAGAGAATAGTCTAAGCACCCTTGCTGCCATGGTGTTTTCATTTATTATATGGCATATATCACCATCATTTATTGATTTTATTACTTGGCAATACTTTTTAATTTTCTAATAAGCCATTTTGGAATAATGAACTCAAAAATGGTATATGCTATTCTTGAGAAAGTTGACGAAGACTTGCACACTGTTGACATTTACTATTTATGAAAGGGCCATGATGCTGTTACTGACAACATGAAAACCAAAAGACATACATCTGCTGAAGTTACTGGTTATTTTAGAAGACTGTGGCTAAAGAGGATGATTTAACACATGCAGCTGCAGAAGGTTTATTTACCAAATAATGTGAAGCATGACTTTTATTTAGATTCAATGACTGTTCTAATTTAATTTTGCTCATTTTCAATTACGAATTTTTCTATCCACATATGAAAATTAAAGTGATGGCTTTTAATGAATTGGCCCCATTAGCAGAAGAATAATTTTTCAAACTGTTAAATAATACCAGTTTTATATCATGCCATCAGGGACTTAATTAATTTCAATAATTGTTTGTTTTTTATGTAATTAAAGGAAAACTTTGAAAGTTCATTTTGCTGAAGATAAACATCTGACTTTGCTGTAAATGCTATTCTTTTAAATTTTCAACATCAAAGATAAGATTATTTATTTCTGTGGCAATAATAGTAATACAAATTTTGGTGCACAGTACCATTGTAAAGACAATGTTCTTATGGAACTAAGAAAGCTGTGGAGCAGAAATGTGCTTGGAATAGGTAAACAAATAATTCACAATTGCATCCTAACAAGCTATAATATTTTTAAATTTACAAATATTTATCTACATTCAAGTTTATATGTATTAATACTACATCTTGCTAGCATGCATTGCCTCTCTTTGCCTCCTAGATACAATAGATTTTACAATGTTGGGCTTTTGAATAACTATTTCATAAATCAACTTCAGAGTCCTATAATAGTTTTGAACTGTTTTATAAATAAGTTCTCTAATTTTTGGTTGCATTTTTGTTTAAAAGCAGTTGGAAATCTTTCATTAAAGCATTCAATGGGGAGTTTCAAGATGGCGGCGGCTGCGGCGGCTGGCGCGGAGTAGCTGAGGTGGAAAAGGTGGCCACTGGGCCTCAGGCAGCCGGGAAACTTGTGGACCTTTCTCTGGCCATCTCTTAAGGGAGGACTGCTGCTGCTGGCCGGTCGTGGGGGCTCAACGCCACTTTGCCCCCGGCAGGAGAGGCTGCCTCATTTACAGGCAACAGCTTTGAAGTGTGGAGCAGGAAAAGAACTGATTCTTAGCTGCAAAAGCGAGTCTTGAAACAGGGAACACGGCGCCAGGGCTGCTGTGGATGCAGCCAGGATCCCGGAGGCTGGGGCCGCACTGAAGGCGGCCAGCTGCCCTATCCAGGATTCGAGGTTTCAGGCCGGCATTAAAGAAGACTCCTGGGAGCGCCCGAGCGGCGCCGCGACTGAACAGCCCGAGGCAGCAGCGCCGAGAACACGGAAGGCAACAAACCAGAGACAGAGCGAGCGCCCGACCTGGCACAGCACTGTGAGTGATCCCTGGCAAAGCTCTGTTCGGGGGGTGCATGCCCACGCGGCTCCCCGCCTGCACCACCAGGCCACTCATTGCCCCGGTGCTGCCTCCATTTTCCCAGGTGCGGGCAGCTCCGCCCTGCTCGGCCATCACTGAGCCCATTTGCTTGGCCTGGCGCGGGGCTTTCCGGACCCTGCGGGCCGACCTCCTCTCCCACTCCCTCCACGGTTCTCTGGCAGGGCTGGGGGTGTGGGGCGTCCCGACCAGTTTTGGGAGGGCTAGGAAGTACGGGCGGGCCGACTGTCACTCCACCACACCCTGGACTCCGGCCCCGGTAAACTTCCTGTTACTGGGAGGCAGATACCATCTCTGCGACCACCAGTTTGGAAAAAAGCCTAATGAATTTCTGGTTGGGAATAGTGTGGTAGGAGAGTTCCCAGGTCTGCTTGAACCTGCCGGAGAGCAGGCTGCAGGCGGGCACTAGATTCGGTTTATACCGGGGGGATACAAAGGTGAACAAGACCCGAGAAAGATCTACACAGTGCTACAAAGGCACCCAGAGAGACTGGTCGTCTGTGCCTAGCAGAAACCTGGTAGACTTCCTGGGCGAGGCGGTGCTGAGCAGGGTCTTGAAGGCCCAGCTGATAGACGAGGGGTGCAGAAGACACGCCCCAACCCAGCACAGTGTGCACAGAGGGGGGAGACGTGCGGCCAGGGAGGCGGAGACTCGACAGAAACCACACACCCGGTGGGGTCGCCACTGCACAATCTAACAGCCTGGGCCAGAGCACACGGAACGGGGAGAAGTCCTGTACAGAAAGTGAAAGCTCAACAGAGATCACACACCCTGTGGTACGTGATCCACCAGCCCAGCAGAGTACAAGCTGACCAGAAAGGTGGATCCCCGGAGAAGCCCAAGACCCGAGGCAACCACACACACAAGACACTAGAGGCCAACTGAGCAGTCACCGCGGGAGCCATACCAAATAGGCAACCACAGCAACATCCTAGTTAGTCATTAGTCTTAAACCGGTGGACTGTGAAACCCCCTGCCACAATGAATAAACACCAAAAAAAAGACACCAGAAATACAAAAAATCAAGAAAGTACACCACCAAAAGTTAATAAATCTCATACTCTAGATCCTATAGAACAAGAAGCCCTTGAAATAACTGATAAGGAATTTCGAGTGATAATTCTAAGGAAACTGAATGAGATACAAGAAAACTCAGCTAGACATCATGATGAAATGAGGAAAAGTATACAGGATCTGAAAGAGGAAATATACAAGGAAATCAATGTCCTGAAAAAAAATGTAGCAGAACTTGCTGAACTGAAGAAGTTATTCAGCGAAATAAAAAACACAACGGAGAGTTTAACCAGCAGGCTTGTCGAAGTTGAAGAGAGAACCTCTGAACTTGAAGATGGGCTGTTTGAAATAACACAAGCAGACAAAAAGAAAGAAAAAAGAATCAAGGACATGGAAGAAAATCTGAGAGAGATATCAGACAACCTCAAGCGCTCAAATATCCGAGTCATGGGTATTCCAGAAGGGGAGGAAAATGGAGATTCCATTGAAAACATATTCAACAAAATAGTGGCAGAAAACTTCCCAGGTATAGGAAAAATCACAGATCTTCAGATCCAGGAAGCTCAACGATCTCCAAACGTATTCAACCCAAAAAGGCCTTCTCCAAGACATGTCATAGTCAAATTGGCAAAACTCAGAGACAAAGAGAGAATCTTAAAAGCTGCAAGAGAGAAGCGTCAAATCACCTATAAGGGAGCCCCAATCAGGTTAACATCAGACTTCTCATCACAAACCCTAAAAGCTAGAAAGGAATGGGATGATATTTTCAAAATACTAAAAGACAAAGATTGCCAGCCAAGAATACTCTACCCTGCAAGGCTATCCTTCCGAAATGAGGGGCAAATAGTATATTTCTCAGACAAACAAAAACTGCGGGAGTTCACTACCACAAGACCACCCTTACAAGAAATCCTCAAGGGAGTACTGGGTTTGGTTCCTGAAAAATAACTACCACTGCCATAAAAACCTAAGAAAAATCTAAACCCGCTAGTACAATAAAAATGGCATTCATGAAGAGAAAACAAGCTAACAAAAACACTATCTACAACCTAAGGAACCAACAAACAAAGAAACCAAACAGTAAATCAGAAAGCAAGGAACAAAAGACACCTAAGACAACCAAACAACCAATAAAATGCTAAGAATAAATCAACACCTTTCAATAACAACTCTTAATGTTAAAGGCTTAAATTCCCCAATTAAAAGACACAGACTGGCTGACTGGATCAAAAAGCAGGACCCAACTATATGCTGCCTACAAGAGACCCACCTCACCCATAAAGATTCACACAGACTAAGAGTAAAAGGATGGAAAAAGATTTACCATGCAAACAGAAAAGAAAAACGAGCTGGAGTGGCTATTCTTATATCTGACAAAATAGACTTTAAACTAAAAACCATAAAAAGAGACAATGAGGGACACTACTTAATGATAAAAGGACTGATCCATCAAGAAGACATAACAATCATAAATATGTACGCACCCAATGTTGGAGCAGCCAGATTTATAAAACAAACTCTATTAGACCTAAAGAAGGAAATAGACACTAATACCATAATAGCAGGGGACCTGAACACTCCACTGTCAATATTAGACAGATCATCTAGGCAAAGAATCAGTAGAGAAACACAAGATCTAAACAAGACTCTAGACCAATTGGAATTGGCAGATATCTACAGAACATTCCACCCAACAACCTCAGAATATTCATTCTTCTCATCAGCACATGGATCATTCTCCAAGATAGATCACATATTAGGTCACAAATCAAGTCTCAATAAATTCAAAAAAATTGGAATTATCCCATGTATCTTCTCAGACCACAATGGATTAAAATTAGAAATTAATAACAAACAAAACTCTGGAAACTATACAAACACATGGAAATTAAACAGCATTCTACTTAATGACATATGGGTCCAAGAAGAAATCAAGCAGGAAATCAAAAAGTTTATTGAAACTAATGAAAACAATGATACATCATACCAAAACCTGTGGGATACTGCAAAAGCAGTATTGAGGGGAAAATTTATTGCATTAAATGCTCACTTCAGAAGAATGGAAAGATGGCAAGTGAACAACCTAACACTTCACCTTAAAGAACTAGAAAAACAAGAACAATCCAATCCTAAAGTTAGCAGACGGAAAGAAATCATTAAGATCAGAGCAGAACTGAATGAAATTGAAAACCAAAAAACAATTCAAAAGATCAACGAATCAAAAAGTTGGTTTTTTGAAAAGATAAATAAAATTGACAAACCATTAGCATGGCTAACAAAAAAAAGAAGAGAGAAGACTCAAATAACAAAAATTAGAAATGAAAAAGGCGATATTACAACTGATTCATCTGAAATACAAGGAATCATTCGAGACTACTATAAACAACTATACGCCAACAAATTTGAAAATCTGGAGGAAATGGATAAATTTCTGGACACACACAAGCTCCCAAAACTGAACCGTGAAGACGTAGAAAATTTGAACAGACCAATAACAATAAAGGAGATTGAAGCTGTTATCAGAAGGCTCCCAACAAAGAAAAGCCCAGGACCAGATGGATTCACAGCAGAATTTTACCAAACATTCAAAGAGGAATTGACACCGATTCTTTACAAACTATTCCAAAAGATTGAAACGGACGCAAATCTCCCAAACTCATTCTATGAAGCAAACATCATCCTGATACCAAAACCAGGTAAAGATATAACCAAAAAAGAAAACTACAGGCCGATATCCTTGATGAATATAGATGCAAAAATCCTCACTAAAATACTAGCAAACAGAATACAGCAACACATACGAAAAATTATTCATCACGATCAAGTGGGATTCATCCCAGGGATGCAAGGTTGGTTCAACATACGCAAATCAATAAATGTGATACACCATATTAATAAACTCAAACACAAGGACCATATGATCATCTCTATAGATGCTGAAAAAGCATTTGATAAAGTTCAGCACTCATTCATGACAAAGACCCTCTATAAGTTAGGTATAGAGGGAAAGTATCTCAACATAATTAAAGCCATATATGCCAAACCCACTGCCAATATCATCCTGAATGGGGAAAAGCTGAAAGCTTTTCCTTTAAGAACAGGCACTAGACAAGGATGCCCACTCTCACCACTCCTATTCAACATAGTGTTGGAAGTACTAGCCAGAGCAATCAGAGAAGAGAAGGAAATAAAGGGCATCCAGATTGGAAAAGATGAAGTCAAACTGTCCCTGTTTGCAGATGACATGATCCTATATATCGAACAGCCTAAAACCTCTACAAAAAAACTGTTGGAATTGATAAATGATTTCAGCACAGTAGCAGGATACAAAATCAACACACAAAAATCAGTAGCATTTCTTTTCTCCAATAGTGAACATGCAGAAGGAGAAATCAAGAAAGCCTGCCCATTTACAATAGCCACCAAAAAAATAAAATACTTAGGAATTGAGTTAACCAAGGAGGTGAAAAATCTCTATAATGAGAACTACAAACCACTGCTGAGAGAAATTAGAGAGGATACAAGAAGATGGAAAGATATCCCATGCTCTTGGATTGGAAGAATCAACATAGTGAAAATGTCCATACTACCCAAAGTGATATACAAATTCAATGCAATCCCCATCAAAATTCCAAAGACATTTTTCTCAGAAATGGAAAAAACTATTCAGACATTTATATGGAACAATAAAAGACCACGAATAGCCAAAGCAATGCTCAGCAAAAAAAATAAAGCTGGAGGCATAACACTACCTGACTTTAAGCTATACTACAAAGCTATAATAACCAAAACAGTATGGTACTGGCATAAAAACAGACACACTGACCAATGGAATAGAATAGAGAATCCAGAAATCAACCCTCACACTTACTGCCATCTGATCTTTGACAAAGGCACCAAGCCTATTCACTGGGGAAGGGACTGCCTCTTCAGCAAGTGGTGCTGGGATAACTGGATATCGTTATGCAGGAGAATGAAACTAGATCCATACCTCTCACCATATACTAAAATCAACTCAAAATGGATTAAGGATTTAAATATACACCCTGAGACAATAAAACTTCTTAAAGAAAACATAGGGGAAACACTTCAGGAAATAGGACTGGGCACAGACTTCATGAATACGACCCCAAAAGCACGGGCAACCAAAGGAAAAATAAACAAATGGGATTATATCAAACTAAAAAGCTTCTGCACAGCAAAAGAAACAATTAAAAGAGTTAAAAGACAACCAACAGAGTGGGAGAAAATATTTGCAAAATATACATCTGACAAAGGATTAATATCCAGAATATATAAGGAACTCAAACAACTTTACAAGAAGAAAACAAGCAACCCAATTAAAAAATGGGCAAGAGAGCTAAGTAGGCATTTCTCTAAGGAAGATATCCAAATGGCCAACAGACATATGAAAAAATGCTCAACATCACTCAGCATCCGGGAAATGCAAATCAAAACCACATTGAGATACCATCTAACCCCAGTTAGGATGGCTAAAATCCAAAAGACTATGAACGATAAATGCTGGCGAGGCTGCGGAGAAAAAGGAACTCTCATACATTGTTGGTGGGACTGCAAAATGGTGCAGCCTCTATGGAAAATGGTATGGAGGTTCCTTAAACAATTGCAAATAGATCTACCATACGACCCAGCCATCCCACTGTTGGGAATATACCCAGAGGAATGGAAATCATCAAGTCGAAGGTATACCTGTTCCCCAATGTTCATCGCAGCACTCTTTACAATAGCCAAGAGTTGGAACCAGCCCAAATGCCCATCATCAGATGAGTGGATACGGAAAATGTGGTACATCTACACAATGGAATACTACTCAGCTATAAAAACGAATGAAATACTGCCATTTGCAACAACATGGATGGACCTCGAGAGAATTATATTAAGTGAAACAAGTCAGGCACAGAAAGAGAAATACCACATGTTCTCACTTATTGGTGGTAGCTAAAAATTAATATATAAATTCACACACACACATACACACATACACACACAAACGGGGGGGGGGTAAGAAGATATAACAACCACAATTATTTGAAGTTGATACAACAAACAAACAGAAAGGACATGGTTGGGGGGGAGGGGGGGAGGGAGAAGGGAGGGAGGTTTTGGTGATGGGGAGCATTAATCAGCTACAATGTATATCGACAAAATAAAATTAAAAAAAAAAAAATAAATAAATAAATAAAGTATTCAATGAATGAAGCCTCATACTTCTTAAATATTAGAAGATTCTGTTAAATGACAATTATTGAAAACAAAGCTTAACAATGGGAAGATATTAAAATTCATCCTTCCAAAACCAACAGAGGAACTAAACAAATTAAAATATATGATTTGAGTAACATACAAAACTTATTTTAAAAAGTCTTTAACTGTGCTTTATAAAGATTTCTGTTTTGGGGAAGGATATTTGGATAGTGTCTTTATTCTTAATTAGGTAAACTTATATTCCTTATAAGAACTGAATGAACTTACGTAGGCCTATAGCTTTGCATAGCTAAATTTGGTGAAACATTAAAACTGAGACAACTTATTTGAAGAGTTTTGTCTTGAAAAGTATTTGTCAAAGAAAGATTCTCTGAATGGAATATTTGGGTTGAAATATTTCAACACGAAAATATAATTGAAAACATCCTCCATTTAGTAGTGTTTTCTTTGTGCTTACTAGCTATGTACACATTTGTAGAGAGTGTTTTCTTAATTAAAATATCATGATATATAGTGACATGTCAATTCGAGGCTGTAGCAACCTCAAATTTATTAACTATTGTTTTGGGAGTCCCTAAGACTACACTCAGATTCAATGATTCACTAGACTGAGGACTTCACAGGACTCAGAAAAAGCTATTATACTCATGATTATGGTTTATCACAGTGAAAAAATACAGATTAAAATCAGCAAGGGGAAAAGGCCCATGAGATGAAGTTTGGAAAAAAAACAGACCCAAGCTTCTATTGTCCTCTCTCAGTGTAGTCACATGGACATGCTTAATTCACACAGCAACAATATGTGACAACACGTGCAAAGAGCTGCTAACCAGGGAAGCTTACCTGAGCCTTGGTGTCCAGGGTTTTTTCGGGGATCAGTCACATAGGTATGCAGCACCTGTATGACTAACCTCAGTTACTCAAACTCCCCACACCTCACAAAAAAAAGGTGTTCACTATAAATCACATGGTTAGTATAAACTTTGTGATCAGACTGGTACAATGTGGTCCAAGACTTCAGATATATGAAAGCATTCTTATCAGGCAGAGTATTCCAAGAGCTTAGAGCTCATCTTCCAGGAGCCAGTCAATGGCCAGCCCTGAATACAGGCCTTTTTAACAACCCAGGCTTGCTGAGTTAACCCTCTACAGCAAAACTGTAAAAAGCAACTTCAGTGAATTGCAGCTAATTTTATGAAAACTATTAGAAATAAGAAAATATTAGAGTATATTCTTCAGGAAAAATATGAATAACATTTTATTAGAGATAAGGATGGCTAAGACTGGTTAAAGTGTATAAGTGTGCATTAAGAATAATTATTCTTTTATTTTTTGAAAAATGTTCTGATGTATAATATAAAAATGTTTGAAAAGATTTTGAATAAACTTTTTTAGTTTCACCAATGTAATCAAAGTAATTTGTCTATAAGTTACAAAAGTCATGATTTTTGATACAGTACTCTATACCATGCATTGAACCAGTATAGTGGATTGAATTATGTCCCCCAAAACTCACTGGAACTTGAATTGTGTCCCCCAAGTTTTTTGTATTAGAAACTTAGCCCCCACTGTAACTGTTAAGAGGGTGGGAAATCCTATTATGGTAATTGAAAGGTGGAGCCTTTGAAAAGATTATTGGATTGTAGGATTGTGCAGTAGTGAATGGATTAAAAATGGTGGCCAGAGGCGTGGTTCTGAGGGCTTTAAAAGGAGAAGGGAGTTTGTCTTGCTCTTTCTCTGCTCTCTCTGCTTCTGCTGTTTTGCAATGTGAGACCCGTGGGTCATTATTGCCACCACCAGATGGACTTTGGACTTCCCAGCCTCAGAAACTGTAAGCAATAAATTTCATTTTTCTTTATAAATCACCCAGTCCCGTGCATTTTGTTATAAGCAACAAAAATGGACTACTACAACCAGGAAGAACAAAATAAAACAAACATTCAAAGATGGGAATCTGGAATTGGTTATCTGACCTGATTTGTCTTGAAAGCAATGAAAACAGTGATATTTGTACCTGTGGTTCACTAGAAGTCCTTGGCATGTAGTGAGAAAAGAGTTATTTAAAATATTGCTTAGGACAGAGTTCTTATTGAGGACAAGGCTTTGGGAGACCAAATAACTACTGCCATTGACTCCAATGATGGGACATCTGACTGCAAAGGTTCTGGGTTTGCCTGACTGCCTCTGACTGCACTGGAGGGTTTACAGAAAGAAAATGAGAAGTTTGCGGCATGGTTAGGAAACATGTGAGCTTCTCTGATGGTTCTATAAGAATTTTTTATCTTTTTTAGCCACAAACAGTTTATTTTGAGCAATACCAATCCTTATTCACAGGTTGCAGAACTGTAACATAAGTTGAACTCACAGACTCACCACTTACGTGAGATTAGGGACGTTGATTGGAATGAAGTAGAACCCTGAAAACTGGGATAAAGGCATTTGGGTGGAATTTGGTTAATCTGAGAACCACGAACCACCAGATCCTGAACCTCCTTTGCCAGTAGGAGCAACTATTACACCTATATCTAAAGAGAAGACAATCCTTTGCTTGAAGACACTAAATTGACCTTGCCTGAGTTAAGGGAATGCTGATTCCCCTCATGACCCATCCCACTACCCCTAGTTAGAATCAGATTTAGACTTCCTGGAATAACTAACATAAAGTCTGTCCTGGGGAGGAAATATCTTTCATACCAAAAATTTGTTTGCCACTTCAGTAATGCTTCTAGGGATGAACTGCTTCGAAGTTTGCAGGGCTATCTCTTAAAATGGAGGGAATGTTTCTTCATTTGCACCACTCACTGTTAAGAAAGATACATTGCTTCTGGTGGGCCTCTATGGTTTTTCAAAGGTGGAAGTGTGTGGTGGTAACATTATAGCCCCACTCAGGGAAAGCCATGAAAAACAGAAAAAAAAAGAATCCTCCCAGTGGACAGAGCTTTGAGCAGTATATCTGATTGTCCATATTGCCTGGATACCACACTGACCATTGCCTAATGGTTTGCCATTTGGTGATTAGGAAGACTGAGTAAAGAGTGTGTCTCTCCAAATGGGCAGAGTTATTCTATGTGAATGTTCACCAAAAGAAATCCATTGCATAGGAGACACTCAATAATGAGGTAGATAAACACACTGTGAACATTAGCCTCTTTCCCTAAGCCATTCTTTCTCTTGTTCAATAGGCTCTTGTTTATAGTGACAATTGCATCAAGGATGGAGTTTATACAAGAGCCGAATGCACAGCCTTAACTTCACCAGGGCTGATCTGGCTATTGTACTGTTGAGGGCCTGTCTTGCTACCAGGAAAAGTCAACATTATCTAAGAAATGGCTCCATTCCTTAGTGAATTCAACCAGTTACCTCAAGGGAGGCTGATCACATAGTTCTACTTCTGTTATGGAGTGGACAGTAATTTCTCCTCACTGAAATAGTTATTTATATTGAGTATGGGTTCTTCTTCTGTCACCGTGGTCTGGCAGCACTATAATAATTGGTCTTAATGAATGCCTTATGCTTCATTTACCTGATCATATTTACCAGCACATTGCTTCTAACCAAGAAACTCAATTTACAGCAAAAGAAGTACAGCAGGAGGTTCATGCTCATGGAATTCACTGATCTTACTACGTATCTCAATAACCAGAAGCTCGGCCTTGTAGATAATTACGATGTCCTGTTGAAGACTCAGATAAGACTCTAGCTAGTAGACAATAATAAACAAGTATTGGGTGTTGTCCTATAGGATGGGGAATATGCTTTGAGGTAGCAACCTGTGTATTTGTTATCTGAGATCAAGGAGTAGATGAGAGGGTGAGTAGTAGAAGAAGGAAGTTTTATATATTAAGTGCAGTCTCATAAACATTTAGAGTAATAAAAATTGTAGCAGCTACATACTTTCTCTTTGTTTCATGTGTACGCACATAAACATACATATATTTGTGTGTGCTTATTTATATATATGTATTCCAATTCTTTATTTTTTCCCTTTCTCTTTCCCTTCCTATTTTATTTTTCTATTCATACTATATGTCAGGTAGATATCCTTGAAAATTTGTCTCTAGATTACAGAATATGCCTCAGTTAGAAGGGAAATTAATACCTCCATCCTGCAGATAGACTAAGTTATTGACAGGACTTAATTCCTGCCTTAGCCATTATCCTCCTTGGCCACATCTCAAGTGAGAGTTGAAGAAAATTCTTCTCCTGGGTGCAGCAAAGTTTTTATATCTTGTTTCTCGATAATATTGGTCTGTTAAACTAGTTGTGGCTCCTAGTCTAGCTTGTGGTTTCTTCGGCAATACAATTCTCTCAAGTTTATTTAGGCTTGCTATATGTTTGCTTAATTATTGGCAGTTACCTTTGCAATTTAGTTTTTAGGTTAAAGAAAATCTATTCAGGTTTGTGACTAAACTAAAAGGATTAACATCACCCTGAGATGAATTTGGTGACTGATTGGACTGTGTCTCTCTTTTTTGGGAAAGAGTAAGAGCATCCTTGTAAGAATGATACTTGCAATATATTAGGCAGAAGTATGATGATGTTGCTATTTGTTTGTTGTGGAAGTCTAAATATGGAAAGAAGGATGAAAATGTATCCTGAGTAGTCTAAAGGGTGAACTTTTCAAGTTATGTGTCTGTTGACCATTAACTCCATTGCTTCCCTTCTGGACTGTAAACTACACTTCCCAGCGTTCCTTGCCAGCTGGTTTCCACTTAGGTGTTGCCAGCGACAGACTGACAGTAGATTTGAAAAGAGGCAAAGGGAAGCCTCTATTTTTTCTCTCTCTGTTTCTAGTGGCATTTTTGGCAGCAGGAGCAATGCTGGGTGACTGAAAGCTCCTGTATATATGCTCAGGAATAAATGTGGTTCCATCAGCAGCAGCAACAGTGGATGACTCAGCATTGCAGTGCTTCTGGGCTCTGGCTCTGGCAACTGCAGGAGCAGCAGAAATAGCAGGTGACTGTGAGCTGCCTCTCATAGCATCATGAAGGGTATGGGCTCGTAGCTTCCTGCAAAAAGAGGTAGCAATTGCAGTTCCAACAGTAGTAGCAGCAGCCCGTGCTTCAGAAACTTTGGTTATATAGATATCATGAGTTTTGATTAGTAACCATTTTCCTTTTCGCTCCAATAAATGTACTGCTTTTGTAACCAATCCCTATATCAGTTTATTTTTGTTTCAAACACTTACTATGATTTTTTTTTCTAGTTGGATTCTTAGAGATAGACATGCATATAGTATGATAGCATTTATTTAATGTTCAAGAACATGAAAAACAATATTCTATATTGTTTAAGGATTTATACATTATCTGAAAGGCTCAAAAATGGGAAACTTCAAATACAGGATACTGGGTATGGAGGGGAGGGAGAAGAATGTGTTTGGGAAGGACATGCTGGGCTTCAAATACTTTGATAATGTTTTATTTCCTATTCTAGATGGTAAATAAACATTTATTAGGTTACTTATTAATTTTTTATAATTGAAATATAATACATTAAAATAAGGATCAGTACTGAGATGATACAATAGTCAGTATTCTTCAGTAAATTACTCATCAAGGTAGTTAAAAAATAGCTTCACAAATTTAATTAGCAAATATTTCATAGAGGTTAAGGCCTATTTGTGCTTTATTTTTATTTATTTATTCCTAAAAAATTATTTAATTTCTTTTGATTATACATATCTATGGGGTACAGAGTTGACTATCTGTATTTGTATATAGTATGTGATAATCAAATCAACAGTATTAGCATGTTCATTATTACATATCATAATTGCTCTTTGTATCCCTTATCTAATTACTCTCTAACCCCTCCCCCTCCCCACTTTCCACCTCTGTTGACTGTAGGTCTTTTCTCTCCTTCTGAAAGTTCAGTGTTTTATTGTGGTCTGTCTCTCTCTCTCTCTCTCTCCCTCTCTCTCTCTCGCTCTCTTTTCTTTCTTTCCCCCCACTTACGAGTGAGGACATGTGGTATATCTCTTTCTGTGCCTGGCTTATTTTAGAAAGGGAATCCTCATATGCCTACAGTGTTTAAACATCAGAATAATGTAAAATAAACTTATATCAATGTAAATCGTTTTGCTTTGTAATAATTTTAATTGTGATCTATTTTGTCTCTTAAATGCATATTCTTGCTTTCTTTTTTCTTTTTACATTTCGGGTATGGTATTTGGTCTTGTAGATGTGATCATTGCCAATTTTCATAAGGGTTATTATCTGAAAATCATTGAGGAGTCAGTATTGCAATCTAGTTACGATATTTCATCTGGCCTGATAGCAATATTTGTAGCACACTGTGGAGGGAGAGCAAAAAGAACAACAGGGATGGCAGTTTCCTCCTTTTTAATTGGAGTTGGGTCACTTTTCTTTGCCTTTCCATTCTTTAATAATAGAAATTATGAATTTAAGGTAGAAATTGAAGGTAAAATTTTTAAATATACTGTCATACATTCAATCAGTATTTACTTAAACCATTGGCTCAAGGAACTTCAATAGACTGTGATTCCTGTCTCTCTGCATATCCATCCATGCATATCAATTTACATGACCAAGATTACTAATTAATTGTAGCTCCCTAGTGAACTTATATGTCATAATCATACACCCTTGCATATAAGAGATGAGCCCAGGGAGGAGGTGAAAGAATATTCTGGGATACTTATTTTGTGAAATTGTTTTTCTTTCATCAATTTATATATATTATGACTCTCTTGAGAATTTCAGTAATTCCTTATGTCTTCCACAATGTGTCTTAATCCCTTTATTCTCGCCTTGTGTGTTGAGGTGAGAATAAAGGGATTAATTAAAACACATTGTGGAAGACACATACAAAAAAGGGTCAGACTCCTTTTCTCGCTACTCCTACCATGCCAAAATGGGAGCTGCTCTTTGACATAGTATTTGAATCTAAAAAGATTGGTGATTCTTCAATTTGTTTTTTATTTTCAATTTATTCCACAATCTTTTCACTATTCTTACTAGATAAAGGCTGTTTGAAATTTCACAGAACTATATTTTTGTGTATGTGTTTCTTAGAAAGCTACTGATTTATTGATCCTCCTTTGGATACTAATATACTTAAAGAGAGTAGTTTTCAAACTTTTATTTATTTTTTTTGTTGAAGCATAATTGATTATACATATTTTTGGAGTACAGCATTGACTACCATCAGCTGTGTATAACATGAGATGGTCAAGTCAATATTATTAGCATATTTATTATTACAAATAGTAATTATTCTTCATGCCCCAAACCTATCTCTCCCCAATCCCCCTCACCCTCTCCCCCACCGACCTCTAGTAAGCACAGACTCATTCTCTCCTGGAAGTTCAACATACTTTTGTGGTCTTTTCTCTCTTTCTTTCTCTCTTTATCTCTCTTTCTTTCTGTCTCTCTTTTTTTCTTTCTTTCTTTCTTTGCATCCACTTATTAGTGAGGACATGTGGTATTATGCAGTGTTTCTCTCTCGTGTCTGGCTTATTTTACTTAACATCATTTTCTCCAAGCTCATCCATGTTGCTGCAAATGGCAGAATTTCATTCTTTCTAATGGTAGAGTAGTATTCCACTGTGTGTATATACCACATTTTCCTCATCCAGTAGTCTGTGGATGGACATTCAGGTTGGTTTCATTCTGTGACGAACATGGGAGTTTAGGTATCCCTTCAACATAATGATTTCCATTCTTTTGAAGTGGGATTGCTGGATCTAAATAGGTGTTAGATGAATTGTAGGGCATTTACAGGGTGACTGCACTTAGTATTAGAGAAGTAGAAATAAAGTAAACAGTCTTTATAGTACAAGTGCTCATTTCATACATCTATCTATGCAGATATTTTACTCATTGTGCTTGAAAGTTTAGTTCTTACATAATGACTTTTCTACTCTATGTTCATGTCTTAGTTTATACACACACACACAAACACACACACACAGTTTCTATATTCTCTTATTTTATCCTTTTTTCTCTTATCCTTCTCTTTTTCTTTTCTGCATGTCTCTCTGACTCTGTCCTCCTTCTATAATCTCCAGTCAGCTGTTATGCTCATCTTCTCTTATGAGTGGTCTGAACCTCTCTGCTACAGTCCATTTACAACCACTTCCTACTCTCTTTCTCTCCTCCCCAAACCCCATCCTAGTTATCTGTACTCATGACCTGTTAATCTCCAGCCCCTGTAACTCAGATAACAGATAGGTATCATACTCACATCTTCAAGACATTAAAATTGAGTTTTCTCCACAAGTTCATGAAAACACCTCCATCACATTCTGATCTTTATTTCCTGGAGATCTACATATAAGTGACCACCACACACACCCATGGTTTCAGCACACTTTCACTTTACTGAGGACTTCCTAAATGTCTATTACCCAGCTCTCTGACTATACCCACCAATTCTTCCAAGTTACTCATATAACAAAGACAGAAAAGTTCTTTCTTTTCAATGGAACCTCCAGTACAGTAGTACCTACTTTCTCCCTTTATCAGATTTTCCTTGTTTTTACTTCTCTTCATTTATAGCTGATTCTATGTTCCTTAATATGAAATACTAGCATTTTTCAAACACACTCTAATCATTATCCTAAGCTATGTTGTCCCACTGTCCTTTCTTGTCCCACCCTGTAAAACTTTTGATCCAACCACACATCTTTCCTTTACCTGTTACACATAGCCTGCTGATTAGTCCTATAATGAATTTGTTGCTGTCGACCTCATTTGTCAGTTGTGTTCTATGATGGATCTGTTCTCCTGAAAACAGTTTTTCTTTTTAGTCTACTCTCTTCCATAATTCACAACAAGGATTTCAGATTTTCCTCATTTAATTCTTATCTTTTGCATTGGATGGGAAATACATGTCATAAAAGAAAATTTCCTTCACTTCTTTACATAGAATTTATAATTCCACCCATATTTGCAGGTTGATATTCTTTGCTTCTTCCTTCCTGTTAAAATGGAAGAGATGTCCCCTGCTAAACATTCTGTATTCTGTGCTTCCCTGGGGACTTCGTTCCACTGTGATTTTCTCCCTCCTCTTTCTGCACATTCTCCTATCACTGGCACTTAAATGTGCTCAAGTTCTTCCCATTCTTAAACAATAGAAGCAATAATTGACATGTTCTGCAGTTCTCTTTTTAGAACTTCACATATCTTCCTAATTTTAATGGACAAAATTTTTGAAAGAATTGTCCATACTTCCTGATTTTATCTGCTATTCTTTCTTCAGCCCACTTTAATATGCCTTTCACCCTAAATGCTGCAACAGAATTATTTTCACCAAGTTATTAATGCAATTCATGCTATTTAATACAATGAAAACTTTTTATTGTTGTATTTCTTGAACAATCACCAGCATTTAGTAATACTGGCAACTCTCTCCATCTTGAAATTCTCTACTCTCTTGATTGCTACTTAGTATGACTATATAATTTATAGTCCAAAAGAGAGATGCTTTTAGTATGCAAGAGAGCACCAAAAGATTTGTTTGGGTCTATTGGTCAAAAATATTTGCTTTCAGATATTGGTCAACAGGAAGCTAGGAAGCTTAGGACTGTTATCCCTAGGAGAAGGAAATCAAACAAGTTACATTTTCTGGGTAAGCAGAAGGGTAAATAGACTAGGGATATATTTTTTGACTGTCAGGAGCATGCAGGACCTCCTTGAGTTTATTAATCTTGAATTCTAAGTAGGATTTGCAAGGTTGTGTGTTTTTCTTCAGCCACATTCAGCTTTAAAAGTGTGTAGGTATAGAGTGGGGGAAAGAGTTAATTTGACTAGGGCTGCAGTTTTACCAGGGGCATGACCTGAAAGAGAGCAAGAAAATTAAAAGTGTTCTTATGATAATGAGAGAAGTAAGGACATGAAGGGAACATTAGGACAGTGAAAAGGAACAGAGTAAATGGATTATAAGCCTCGGTGAGTTTTAATGATTGTTGGAATTGGGTTACTAGAAAGAGTGAGCTGGAAAGACAGTGGTGGTTAGAGTAGATGCTTGAAATTGCAATTAGGGAAGATTTGTAGTTATTATTTTGACATTTAAAATGAGTAGCTGAGGTGGGTGGAGTACAATGTGTGAGAGGAGAGGAGTTCAAGGAATTAAGAGGGCAGGTTGTTGGAAATATCACACTGATACTGATCTCACCACAAGTTAATATGTATGTCTATATAAAATTGAACCATCAGCATTTGAATCACAATTCTAGAGACTTCCTCCCATTTGATATGGAGTAACATATTGTCCCATATGGATACTAAGCCAGTTGAAAATTTCCATTCGTGTACTATTTTGCAATCTGCACTTTAATAAGCTTTCCACCCTAATATTTTAAGAGCATTTGTTAAATTTCAACCAAAATGGTCACAATCAACATGGTCTAATAGTATTGCCTGTATCTACCGATCTAATAATAAATGTAATTACACATTTATTTACTACTGTTCTATAACCATGTGAATAAAAAAGCATAAGAAATGTCCATATACTGTGACCTAAAGGAATTTAAAATCTAGTGGATGACCATATAATAACTAACTCTAACAGAAAGAAATTGGTTTTGTGTAATGCCTTGTGCTTATGAATCTGTGTTCTAGAAGTTAGTGAGTCTAAAATGAGAAATTATTTAATTAGAGTGATATAAAGTTAATATAAAGAGGACACAGAACTAAACTCAGAAGGTAATCTTTGATAATTCAGGTAATCCAGAACATTAGAAATAATTTTATCTTGGGGTCCAAAGTCAGGTCAACCAGATGCCAAATTTAAGAAGACTTATGTATGTATATGTGTTGTGAGTGTGTAAACATATATGTATACAAACATATCTATGCACACTTAAGTGTGTGTATACAATTGTGCATGCACATTTATATTTTGGTTTATACATGTATCTTTTCCAGTATTCCCACAAATTTTCTTTTATCACTGCATTTTTCTGAGAACATGATAATTGTGTACAGTACTACTACATTTAATGTAAATGAAATATTAACTAAAAGAAAAAAGCGTAATGATGGAAAGAGTTTTTAAGAAGTAAAATATCTGATGAAGAATACTACAATAAAAATATATATATAACTTAATAAAATTACATAAGTAATATAATTTGAAATAGTTTGAATAATTTGAAAATGAAAATAAACAGAAGAAAAATTTTTAAAAAGAGTACTGCATGTTTGTTGTATGTTTAACTTCTGAATTCTATTTACAAAAATAATTATCCTCTTTTCAAAAGATATTTGCCAAGAATCAATGGTTATCAAAACTTGCCAGAGAAGCGCATTATCATTCCAATCAAAATATGTATCTTTCTTCATCCTTGGGCAGACTGTGCAGGGAATAGCAGGAATGCCTATTTATATTCTTGGATTAACCTATATTGATGACAGCGTTGCCACACATTCATCTGGTACGTATTTAGGCAAGCTTTTTCCCCCTCTAATACAATTGACCCACTTTGAATTTTCATTAAGCTTTTATATATTGGTGTGCATATTTAAACTGATATAGAAGTGCTAATTATTAAGCCTTTTGATAACATGGTAATAAATGGTAACTGGTATGCTTAACTTTAAAATCATGTTGAGCCGTCGAATTCTGAGGAGGTGCTTGAGATGAGACAAGTCATCTGAAGGTCACTGAAAATATATAGAGCAATAGAGAAAATAAGTAATAAAAATTATACGTATATATAGTCATATTAAGCTATGTAGGCTGATGTTCATTTCTCTAGGAAAAAATGTAAAATTACTGGATTGAATTGATTGAGTAAATTGCATGTTTGAACTTTGGGGATGCAGGTGGGCAGCTGCTGCCATCATGTCCATAAGAGGAATAGGACATTGTTTTATACCTCTTCAGTACTACAGTCAGTGTGGTACTGAAACAATTATCATCATGCTAAGCTCTTTACATATATTAACTCGATCTTTTTTGGGTCTCCGATATTTTGAAGTTAATTGAAAACATAATGTTCATCCTATGAAGGAGAGAAATGATATGTTATTTAAATGAACACAGTATAGTATCCCCTATTTACAATGTCTTCTGCTACTATATCCTACAGTAAGTAATCCTGGATATACCTCAGAATAATGTGTACTTTCTAATATTGCAGTAGATTCTGGTCCTGATAGATCCTCTATCTGTTCAGGATTATCTAATTACCATTTCTGAAAAAAATAATAAAGTTGTTTCTATATATTTATTGTGAAAGTTACTTAAAAGAAAATAGAATTTTGCACGAAAAATAATTATTTTCCAGCAGAAATAAGAAAAGTCATGCCAATAAACTAAAGTAGATAATATTCATATTTGTGTTTGCTTTTAGGAAAAAAATTGCAACAATTTATTAGCATTGGTCAAAAGTGGCAGAAAATCTGCCGGTTTTACTTTTGGTTCCACTTAATAACAATTAAAACACATATCTATATACTGCAGAGAAAAGTGTACTGTATTGCCACATCTTGCCATGCTGGCAGCTAAGGTGAAGGATGGAAAGGTTATCATAATGTTAAAGTATCATCTTACTGTAGTACCACAAATTAAAGTGAAATAAGGTGCATATTTATATTAAAGATAAACATATTTATTTATAGTACATAGATACATTGATTAAATAAGGTATAATGAATTATATAATTAAATTATCTGAGTTTCTCTAATACACGCATTGGTCAATATGCATGATGGTTAATTTTACGTGACAGCTTGACTAACTTATGGCACCCAGTTATTTGGCCAAACACTAATCTAGATATTTCTGTGATGCTATTTTTTTTTTTTTGATGTGATTAACATTTACAATCAGTAGACTTTGAGTAAAGCAGATCACCTCCATAATGTAGGCAGGCCTTATCCAATCAGTTGAAGGTCCTAAGGGCCAAGCCTCAGGTTTCCCAAAGAAGAAGCAATTCTGCTCAATTCTGTAACATCAACTCTTACTTGAATTTCCAAACTGCTGGCCTGCCCTACAAATTTAGAACTTGTTAGGTCCCACAATTGTTTGAAATGGTTTCTTAAAATCCATAGGGGTGTGTGTGTATATAATATTGGTATTATACATATATAATATTGGTTCTCTTTCTCTGGAGAACTCTGATACAGAATGCTACAAAAAGATTTCAGAGGTAGTTTATTTCAGTCAATGTTTATCATCTTATGACAAGCTGGCTTAAGAAGTTGTTTGATATTCAGTATTCATTTATAGGTCTTGCAGAAGCTTCAGGAGTGGTTGGATATTCTCTGGGTTATGTGATAGCGGCACCATTTCTTAAGGCCTCTGAGAATAGCACTTCGGAGAAAAAGCAAGCCATTTTCTTTCCTTTTTTTGGTTTACATTGTATAAAATATTTATTGAATAGATACTATAGCTTATAAATAAATATGTATATTTAATCTGTAATAACCATTTTTTTAGAAAAATGTATGCAAATGTGGCATATGCACCTATATGTACACACAAATACATCTAAAATATACATCTTAAACATTTTTAAGTGTACAGTACAGTAGTGTTAACTATATGCACATTGTTTTGCAACAAGTATCTAGAACTTTTTATCTTGAGGAACTGAAACTCTATGTCCATTTAACGACTCTCCTTTTTCCCTTCTCCCCAGCCCCTGGCAACCATCATTCTACTTTCATTTCTGAGTTTTGACTACTTGAGATTCCTCATAAAATTGGAATCTTTCACTATCTGTCTTTCTGTGAGTGGCTTATTTCACTTAGCATAATATCCTCAAGTCTCTTGCATATTGTAGCATATGACAGGGTTTCCATCTTTCTTTAGGGTGGATGATACTCCTTTTCACTTTGTTGATTGTTTCCTTTAGTGTACCAAAGGTTTTAAGTTCAATGTAGTCCATTTATCTATTTTTGCTTTAATTTTTTATTTATTTATTTATTTTTTTAAAGAAGATGACCGGTAAGGGGATCTCAACCCTTGGCTTGGTGTTGTTAGCACCACGCTCAGCCAGTGAGCAAACCGGCCATCCTTATATAGGATCCGAACCCGTGGCCTTGGTGTTATCAACACCGCACTCTACCAAGTGAGCCACGGGCCAGCCTTATTTTTGCTTTATTGCCTATGCTTTTGGTGTCATTCCAAGAAATAATTGTCAAATCCAGTGTCATGAGGCATTCTCCTTATGCTTTTTTCCTCTAGGAGTTTTATAGTTTCAGGCTTTACCTTTAGATCTTTATTCATTTTGCAGTTAATTTTTGTATATGGTGTAAGATAAGGGTCCAACTTTATTCTTTTGCATGTGGATATCCAGTTTACCTCCAGACCTACTGAATCAGAAACTCTGCACAAGCAATCTATGTTTTACACACTGCAGCTTATGCAAGGCATAGTAAAGTTTGCAAACAACAATCTAGTGCAATCCTCTCATTTTATAAATTATGAAACCAATGTGTGTTCTCTACTGGGCACCTATTATGTACCAGAAATTGTACATATATTCAATTTCCACAACCACCCAAAATATAGATATTATTGTTTTATTTTACAGAAGATGATTAAAGAGAATGAGTAACTTTTCCAGAGACATGTGTGCTAAATACACACACACACATACGTATACATACAGGTGGCTGAATTGAGGTTGAGTATAATATCTGTTGTACGTGACTCTAAAACCATTGACCTGTCTACTACAATATAATATTTCTTAATAAGTAGATATGAAGAGATTGTAATTTTCTTATCGTTGCTCTGAAAATCAGTTGCAGAACCAAGAAAAAACTACAAAAACTAGATTTTCTGTCCCTTGTTCTGCCTTTTGCAGTTAGTACAGACTGACATTTTCATACAAAATAATAGAATATGACTATAACTTTCATTGGAGTAAGAACTGTGCTTCATATTCAGTCCTCAATTTTTTTAATGAATGAGTAAATAAACATTCGTGCACTGGAAGGGCCTACAAAAGAGCTATTATCCACTAATTAAATTATATCTAAATGAATAGCATAAAATAAATAAATATAAAATAAACAAAGATGAAACAAAAAGTAAAACAACTAAACTGTTAGAATAAATGCAAATATTCAAGAAAAATAATCTACATTTAAAATTAAATAATAAAGTAAAAAGTAATCACAAAACTAAATAATTCAAGAACTCATTTAACAGAGATGCTCAAGAACTTCATGAAAAAATTTAAAACTCTATACAACAGTATTAAGAAAGACTGAATAAATTGAAAGATGTACCATGTTAATGGATGAAATGACTATCTTCATATATGTGATTTCTTTCTCAAATAATCTATGAATTCAATGCAAGTATAATCAATAGTATGGCAGTAATTTTTATTTTTTTTAGTAAATTACAAATTGATTCTAAAATTTACATTTGAGAATAAGGCATGGATAGCTAAAACAAAGAGCATTGGGGTACACATTAAGACAGGCTACAAAAACCATAGTTGTAAAAGAGCATAGCATTTCCTCAGTACAGATAAATAGACCAGTGTAACAGAATAGAGAACTCACCAACAGATTATATATAGGAACTTACTATGCGATAAAAGAGGCACTGCAAGGATAATTGCTCAGTCGATGTGATGGCAAATTTCGTTCTCTATTTGTGAAAAATGAATTTGGATTTCTATCTCATATTATGTAGAAAGGTGATTTCCGGGTTAATAAAATGTGATTAGATTAACAGTTGATGTTAAAAATGAAAGAATATTTTTGTGACAGAGAGTTGGAAAAATGTTTCTTAAACAAGATTGCAACAGTATAAACCATGAAACGAAAATTTACGGATTAGATTATATCAAGTCAAGTATTTCTGTTTTATGAAGGAAACTGTAGAAAGCATTAATAGGTAAGTAACATATCTAAATCCAAGAGATTAATATTTAGAATAAATAAGAAATTCTTGGAAAATCTACACAAAAATTTCAGGAAGCCTAACAGAAATAATAGGCAGTTCACACACACAGAAAAAGTATCCCAAATAGCTAAGAATTATGTGAAGAAATGCTCAGTTACATTTGAAATTAGAGAAATACAAAATAAAGCATTATGGTACTACTTTATGTTTGCCATCATGGCAAAATTTTGAAAGCCAGCTGATAATATCAAGTGTTTGTGGTTATGTGAGGTGTACCAATTATCTATTGCTGCATGACAAGAAAATTTATTTTGCTTATGGACATGCAATTTGGGCAGGGCTTGCTCCTCTCACAGTGGTCAAAGTATGGAGGATGGAATCAACTGAAGGCTTGTTAACTCAAATATTAGCTTTTGATACTGGCTGTTTGCTAGAACACCCACACATGGCCTCTCCATCTGGCCTGTGCTTTCTCACAACATGGTGACTGAGTTTGAAGGCAAGCATTCTGAAAGAGTGAGAGATCCCAGAAGAAGCCAAATTCACATTTTATGACCCAGCTTCAGAAGTCATGCAGCATCACTTGCTATGATGAGGCAGTTATAAGGCCTTTTCAAGTTTATGACTCTTGATAAGGGAATTCTATAGTTCTGGAAGGACACACTGAACCAGAGAAATTAGTCTGATGAATGCTAGAAAGTATAAGCTGCTACATGAAGAAAATGGAACTCTCTTACATTGTGGTGGTCATGTAACCTGATAGATTCTGGAGAAGAACCGAGAGAAAGAGTAGACTAAAGTATGTTAAATCCCAAAGCCCTAGCAATCCCTTTCTAGGATATATACTTCCTGAGACACTCTATCCTTTTTTGCTTTCTAATAAATTATTTTGTCTATAAATGTCTACCTTTTATGCACATTCATGTGTTTACTCTGTGCCCAGATGCTGTTCAAGCACTTAAATATTAACTCATTTAATTTTCCTAACAACTTTATGATGGAGGTATCATTATTTAAAGATTTTCGGCTTTTTCAAGATGGCGGCGGCTGCCGCGGCTGGCGCGGAGTAGCTGAGGTGAAAAAGGTGGCCACTGGGCCTCAGGCAGCCAGGAAACTTGTGGACCTTCCTCTCGCCATCTCTTAAGGGAGGACTGCTGCTGCTGACCGGTCGTGGGGGGTGACCGCCACTTTGCCCCCCGGCAGGAGAGGCTGCCTCATTTACAGGCAACAGCTTTGAAGTGTGGAGCAGGAAAAGAACTGTTTCTTAGCTGCAAAAGCGAGTCTCGAAACAGGGAACACGGCGCCAGGGCTGCTGTGGATGCAGCCAGGATCCCGGAGGCCGGGGCCGCGCTGAAGGCGGCCAGCTGCCCTATTCAGGATTCGAGGTTTCAGGCCGGCATTAAAGAAGATTCCTGGGAGCGCCCGAGCCACGCCGCGACTGAACAGCCCGAGGCGGCAGCGGCCGAGAACTGGGAAAGGCGGCAAACCAGAGACAGAGAGCAAGCACCCGACCTAGCACAGCACTGTGAGTGATCCCTGGCATAGCTCTGTTCGGGGGGTGCATGCCCACGCGGCTCCCGCCTGCACCACCAGGCCACTCACCGCCCGGTGCTGCCTCCATTTTCCCAGGTGCGGGCAGCTCCGCCCTGCTCGGCCATCACTGAGCTCTCCCACTTGCTTGGCCTGGCGCCGGGCTATCCGGAGCCTGTGGACCGGCCTCGGCTCCAACTCCCTCCGTGGTTCTCTGGCGGGGCTGGTGGCGGGGGTGTCCCGTTCCAGTGTCGGGAGGGCAAGGAAGTACCCGTCACTCCACCATACCCTGGACTCCGGCCCCAGGTAAACTCCCTGTTACTGGGAGGCAGACACCATTTCTGCGGCCACCAGTTTGGAAAAAAGCCTAACGAATTTCTGGTTGGGAATAGTGTGGTAGGAGAGTTCCCAGGTCCGCTTGAACCGGCCGGAGACCAGGCTGCAGGTGGGCGCTAGACTCGGTTTATACTGGGGGGATACAAATGTGAACAAGACCCGAGAAAGATCTACATAGTACTACAAAGGCACCCAGAGAGACCGGTCGTCTGTGCCCAGCAGAAACCTGGTAGACTTCCTGGGCAAGGCGGTGCCGAGCAGGGTCTTGAAGGCCCAGCTGATAGACGAGGGGTGCAGAAGACACGCCCCAGCCCAGCACAGTGCGCACAGAGTGGGGAGACGTGCGGCCAGGGAGGCGGAGACTCGACAGAAACCACACACCCGGTGGGGTCGCCACTGCACGATCTAACAGCCTGGGCCAGAGCACACGGAACAGGGAGAAGTCCTGCACGGGAAGTGAAGGCTCAACAGAGATCACACACCCTGTGGTACGTGATCCACCAGCCCAGCAGAGTCCAAGCTGACCAGAAAGGTGGCTCCCCGGAGAAGCCCAAGACCCGAGGCAACCACACACACAAGGCACTAGAGGCCAACTGAGCAGTCACGGAGGGAGCCATACGAAATTGGCAACCACAGCAACATCCTAGTTAGTCATTAGTCTTAAACCGGTGAACTGTGAAACCCCCGGCCACAATGAATAAACACCAAAAAAAAGATACCAGAAATACAAAAAATCAAGAAAGTACACCACCAAAAGTTAATAAATCTCAAACTCTAGATCCTATAGAACAAGAAGCCCTTGAAATGACTGACAAGGAATTTCGAGTGATAATTCTAAGGAAACTGAATGAGATACAAGAAAACTCAGCTAGACATCATGATGAAATGAGGAAAAGTATACAGGATCTGAAAGAGGAAATGTACAAGGAAATCAATGTCCTGAAAAAAAATGTAGCAGAACTTGCTGAACTGAAGAAGTTATTCAATGAAATAAAAAACACAACGGAGAGTTTAACCAGCAGGCTTGTCGAAGTTGAAGAGAGAACCTCTGAACTTGAAGATGGGCTGTTTGAAATAACACAAGCAGACAAAAAGAAAGAAAAAAGAATCAAGGACATGGAAGAAAATCTGAGAGAGATATCAGACAACCATAAGCGATCAAATATCCGAGTCATGGGTATTCCAGAAGGGGAGGAAAATGGAGATTCCATTGAAAACATATTCAACAAAATAGTGGCAGAAAACTTCCCAGGTATAGGAAAAATCACAGATCTTCAGATCCAGGAAGCTCAACGATCTCCAAATGTATTCAACCCAAAAAGACCTTCTCCAAGACATGTCATAGTCAAATTGGCAAAACTCAGAGATAAAGACAGAATCTTAAAAGCTGCAAGAGAGAAGCGTCAAATCACCTATAAGGGAGCCCCAATCAGGTTAACATCAGACTTTTCATCACAAACCCTAAAAGCTAGAAAGGAATGGGATGATATTTTCAAAATACTAAAAGACAAAGATTGCCAGCCAAGAATACTCTACCCTGCAAGGCTATCCTTCCGAAATGAGGGGCAAATAGTATATTTCTCAGACAAACAAAAACTGCGGGAGTTCACTACCACAAGACCACCCTTACAAGAAATCCTCAAGGGAGTACTGGGTTTGGTTCCTGAAAAATAACTACCACTGCCATAAAAACCCAAGAAAAATCTAAACCCGCTAGTATAATAAAAATGGCATTCATGAAGAGAAAACAAGCTAACAAAAACACTATCTACAACCTAAGGAACCAACAAACACAGAAACCAAACAGTAAATCAGAAAGCAAGGAACAAAAGACACCTAAGACAACCAAACAACCAATAAAATGCTAGGAATAAATCAACACCTTTCAATAACAACTCTTAATGTTAAAGGCTTAAATTCCCCAATTAAAAGACACAGACTGGCTGACTGGATCAAAAAGCAGGACCCAACTATATGCTGCCTACAAGAGACCCACCTCACCCATAAAGATTCACACAGACTAAGAGTGAAAGGATGGAAAAAGATTTACCATGCAAACAGAAAAGAAAAACGAGCTGGAGTAGCTATTCTTATATCTGACAAAATAGACTTTAAACTAAAAACCATAAAAAGAGACAATGAGGGACACTACTTAATGATAAAAGGACTGATCCATCAAGAAGACATAACAATCATAAATATGTATGCACCCAATGTTGGAGCAGCCAGATTTATAAAACAAACTCTATTAGACCTAAAGAAGGAAATAGACACTAATACCATAATAGCAGGGGACCTGAACACCCCACTGTCAATATTAGACAGATCATCTAGGCAAAGAATCAGTAGAGAAACACAAGATCTAAACAAGACTCTAGACCAATTGGAATTGGCAGATATCTACAGAACATTCCACCCAACAACCTCAGAATATTCATTCTTCTCATCAGCACATGGATCATTCTCCAGGATAGATCACATATTAGGTCACAAATCAAGTCTCAATAAATTCAAAAAAATTTGGAATTATCCCATGTATCTTCTCAGACCACAATGGATTAAAACTAGAAATTAATAACAAACGAAACTCTGGAAACTATACAAACACATAGAAATTAAACAGCATTCTACTTAATGACATATGGGTCCAAGAAGAAATCAAGCAGGAAATCAAAAAATTTATTGAAACTAATGAAAACAATGATACATCATACCAAACCCTGTGGGATACTGCAAAAGCAGTATTGAGGGGAAAATTTATTGCATTAAACGCTCACTTCAGAAGAATAGAAAGATGGCAAGTGAACAACCTAACACTTCACCTTAAAGAACTAGAAAAACAAGAACAATCCAAACCTAAAGTTAGCAGACGGAAAGAAATCATTAAGATCAGAGCAGAACTGAATGAAATTGAAAACCAAAAAACAATTCAAAAGATCAACGAATCAAAAAGTTGGTTTTTTGAAAAGATAAATAAAACAGACAAACCATTAGCATGGCTAACAAAAAAAAGAAGAGAGAAGACTCAAATAACAAAAATTAGAAATGAAAAAGGCGATATTACAACTGATTCATCTGAAATACAAGGAATCATTCGAGACTACTATAAACAACTATATGCCAACAAATTTGAAAATCTGGAGGAAATGGATAAATTTCTGGACACACACAAGCTCCCAAAACTGAACCGTGAAGACGTAGAAAATTTGAACAGACCAATAACAATAAAGGAGATTGAAGCTGTTATCAGTAGGCTCCCAACAAAGAAAAGCCCAGGACCAGATGGATTCACAGCAGAATTTTACCAAACATTCAAACAGGAATTGACACCAATTCTTTACAAACTATTCCAAAAGATTGAAACAGACGCAAATCTCCCAAACTCATTCTATGAAGCAAACATCATCCTGATACCAAAACCAGGTAAAGATATAACCAAAAAAGAAAACTACAGGCCAATATCCTTGATGAATATAGATGCAAAAATCCTCACTAAATTACTAGCAAACAGAATACAGCAACACATACGTAAAATTATTCATCACAATCAAGTGGGATTCATCCCAGGGATGCAAGGTTGGTTCAACATACGCAAATCAATAAATGTGATACACCATATTAATAAACTCAAACACAAGGACCATATGATCATCTCTATAGATGCTGAAAAAGCATTTGATAAAGTTCAGCACTCATTCATGACAAAGACCCTCTATAAGTTAGGTATAGAGGGAAAGTATCTCAACATAATTAAAGCCATATATGCCAAACCCACAGCCAATATCATCCTGAATGGGGAAAAGCTGAAAGCTTTTCCTTTAAGAACAGGAACTAGACAAGGATGCCCACTCTCACCACTCTTATTCAACATAGTGTTGGAGGTACTAGCCAGAGCAATCAGAGAAGAGAAGGAAATAAAGGGCATCCAGATTGGAAAAGATGAAGTAAAACTGTCCCTGTTTGCAGATGACATGATCCTATATATCGAACAGCCTAAAACCTCTACAAAAAAACTGCTGGAATTGATAAATGATTTCAGCACAGTAGCAGGATACAAAATCAACACACAAAAATCAGTAGCATTTCTTTTCTCCAATAGTGAACATGCAGAAAGAGAAGTCAAGAAAGCTTGCCCATTTACAATAGCCACCAAAAAAATAAAATACTTAGGAATTGAGTTAACCAAGGAGGTGAAAAATCTCTATAATGAGAACTACAAACCACTGCTGAGAGAAATTAGAGAGGATACAAGAAGATGGAAAGATATCCCATGCTCTTGGATTGGAAGAATCAACATAGTGAAAATGTCCATACTACCCAAAGTGATATACAAATTCAATGCAATCCCCATCAAAATTCCAAAGACATTTTTCTCAGAAATGGAAAAAACTATCCAGACATTTATATGGAACAATAAAAGACCACGCATAGCCAAAGCAATGCTGTGCAAAATAAATAAAGCTGGAGGCATAACACTACCTGACTTTAAGCTATACTACAAAGCTATAATAACCAAAACAGTATGGTACTGGCATAAAAACAGACACACTGACCAATGGAATAGAATAGAGAATCCAGAAATCAACCCACACACTTACTGTCAGCTGATCTTTGACAAAGGCACCAAGCCTATTCAGTGGCGAAGGGACTGCCTCTTCAGCAAATGGTGCTGGGATAACTGGATATCCATATGCAGGAGAATGAAACTAGATCCATACCTCTCGCCATATACTAAAATCAACTCAAAATGGATTAAGGATTTAAATATACACCCTGAAACAATAAAACTTCCTAAAGAAAACATAGGAGAAACACTTCAGGAAATAGGACTGGGCACTGACTTCATGAATGTGACCCCAAAAGCACGGGCAACCAAAGGAAAAATAAACAAATGGGATTATATCAAACTAAAAAGCTTCTGCACAGCAAAAGAAACAATTAAAAGAGTTAAAAGACAACCAATAGAGTGGGAGAAAATATTTGCAAAATATATATCTGACAAAGGATTAATATCCAGAATATATAAGGAACTCAAACAACTGTACAAGAAGAAAACAAGCAACCCGATTAAAAAATGGGCAAAAGAGCTAAGTAGGCATTTCTCTAAGGAAGATATGCAAATGGCCAACAGACATATGAAAAAATGCTCAACATCACTCAGCATCCAGGAAATGCAAATCAAAACCACATTGAGATACCATCTAACCTCAGTTAGGATGGCTAAAATCCAAAAGACTATGAACGATAAATGCTGGCGAGGCTGCAGAGAAAAAGGAACTCTCATACATTGTTGGTGGGACTGCAAAATGGTGCAGCCTCTATGGAAAATGGTATGGAAGTTCCTCAAACAATTGCAGATAGATCTACCATACGACCCAGCTATCCCACTGTTGGGTATATACCCAGAGGAATGGAAATCATCAAGTCGAAGGTATACCTGTTTCCCAATGTTTATCGCAGCACTCTTTACAATAGCCAAGAGTTGGAACCAGCCCAAATGTCCATCATCGGATGAGTGGATACGGAAAATGTGGTACATCTACACAATGGAATACTACTCAGCTATAAAAACGAATGAAATACTGCCATTTGCAACAACATGGATGGACCTTGAGAGAATTATATTAAGTGAAACAAGTCAGGCACAGAAAGAGAAATACCACATGTTCTCACTTATTGGTGGGAGCTAAAAATTAATATATAAATTCACACACACACACACACAAACCGGGGGGGGGGGGAAGAAGATATAACGACCACAATTATTTGAAGTTGATACGACAAGCAAACAGAAAGGACATTGTTGGGGGGGAGGGGGGGAGGGAGAAGGGAGGGAGGTTTTGGTGATGGGGAGCAATAATCAGCCACAATGTATATTGACAAAATAAAATTAAAAAAAAAAAAAAAAAAAGATTTTCTTTAGTAGCATCCTATATATTTAGATATAATTTTTATAATTATTTTAATTATTATTCAATTCTAAGTATCTTTAATTCTCATAACCACAGTATTCTTAAAGCCATGAATTGGGAAGAGATTTTGAGTTTCTAAAATATATGCTTTTGTTTCTCTTTTAAAATACATGAGCATTCAAATCTGTTAATACTTTCCATATGTGTAATAGCGTTGTAAGATAAGTTTATGTTCCTGAGAAAGCTGAGTTAAAATACCCCGTTTATGGATTTTAAATTTTCTCCTTGAAATCTGGACAGTTTTTATATGATTTATTTTATACACTGTCACTAGATATAATTTATGATACACAATATTGTGCTTCATATTTTTTCACTATTTAATTTTCAATCTTTCCTTTTAAAAAATATCCAACTTGATTTTTTAAAAAAATAGTTGAGCTTTGTTCATTTACCATTATTGGGAATTCTGATATATTTAAATAATATTTAACTTCTTTTTTGTATTTTCTGTTTACTACACTTTATACTTTTATTTTGCTTCTGTTCCTCTCCCTGCCCTCCCCCAATCCTGTCTTCTCTTAATGTACTAATTTTTTGTTCATTCTTTCTCCCTTGGTTGATTTAGGAGATTTCAACTATCCACTGACAGTCCACTACTCTAACTCCTCAGGATAGTGTATATGTGTGTGTATGTGTTTGGTCTAGTTTATTAAATTTATATGTTTTGAAACACTAGCTCTCAGTATAATTATCATTCTTTTGCAAGTAAAATGTTCTCTAGTAGCTTTCACAATTTTTGCTTTATTCTTGATATTATGCAATTTTCCTACCTTGTTTCCTTATGTGTAAAGATGAATTTTTAAAAATACTTCTCAGTAGTTGCAGTGTATTTTTATTCCCATGACTAATATTTCTTAAATTGTGTAAATTTCTTATCAGCTGTAATTTTTCAAATATTTATTTTCTGGTATTCCTTCCATTATATTTTACTCAACTGTTATAAAACTTTTTGTGGATCCTATTATTCCATTCTCATTATATTTTTCTTCTTTAAAAAAACTTTTTAAAAAACAGTTTTAGATTTACAGAAATATTTTGCAGAGAGTACAGAGAGTTCCCATATACTGCACACTCAGTTTCCCCTCTTATTAACATCTTATGTTAATATGGTAGATTTGTTGCAATAAGTGAACCAATATTAATACATTATTACTAACTAAAGTCAATAGTTAATTCAGATTTTCTCATTTTTACCTACTGTCTTTCTGTTCCAGGAACTTATTCAAATATTCAAGATACCACATTATATTTAATTGTCATGTCTCCTTAGGCTCCTATGGGCTATGACGTTTTCTCAGTTTTTCCTTTTTTTTTTTTTTTTGTGACCTTACAGTTTTGATGACTACTGCTCAGGTATTTTGTAGGATGTTTCTCTGTCAGAAAATATCTGATGTTTTTATCATGATAAGACTGGGGCTATGGGTATTGGAAGGAAGACCAGAGAAGTAAAGTGCCATTTTCATCACATCACATCAAAAGGGACATACTACTACATGACTGACTATTTTTCAATTTGAACTTGATCACCTGGCTGAGGTAGTGTTTACCAGGTGTTTTCACTGTACTTATTGTCTTTTAACTTCTTATTTTAATAATTCTTCTTTTACTCTTTTTTATATTACATACTGTGTGAATAACACAGTGCCAATTCATTAATTTACTTTCAACTGCCTCTAGTCTAAAGATTATTCTGAGATTTGAGTTTTTATTTCAACGATTATATTTTTAATATCCAGATCTTCTTTCATTATTTTTTAATCTGCATAAATTAATCCTTTCTCTTTTCATTTTTTCTTCTTCATTTATGGCACACTTCATTTTTGTCATTTATCTTTTTGAGCATTCTAAAGTTGCTTCTTTTCAAGTCTTTGTCAGGTGCTTCTATTATATAAATTTAATCTGATGTCGATGGGGTTTCTTTTTGGTTTTTGTCTTATATTTCTCTTGCTGTATTCCTGTGTAAGTCTACCGTTGATATATATTTGGAACAGAGGTGATTGCAACAATGTATGAATTTACTGTGCTAGCTCCATCTGATTACTTTCTACCTACATTTCTTCTTTTCCTCTGTATTAGTTTGTTTCTCTTATAGCAGAAATACCTGCAACTGGGTAAAATTTGTAAAACTGGTAAATTTGTAAAGAAACAATATTTATTATTCACAGTTTCAGAGGCTGGGAGGTCCAAAATCTAGAGAACATATCTAGTGAGGGCCTTGTTGGTGGTGACAGCAGTGCAGGATCTCCCATGGCAGATGGTGGAGCTGGAGAGGGAGAGAGCTTCTCATGACCTCTTCTTTTAAAGCCATCAGACCATACCCATGACCAACATTGAACCATCAATAGATTAATCCACTCAAAATGGTCCTCACAATCTGATCACCTCTTAAAGGCCCCACCTTTCAATTACCATATCAGGATTTCCCACCCTCTTAACACTGTGACAGTGGGGATTAAGTCTCAGTTAGCTCTGTGGGGACATCAAATCCACAGCATCCTTCTCGTCCTTTTTCTCCTCCTTTCGCTTCTTCTTGTGCTTGTCCCTTTGTCATCCCTCATGCTTGAATAGAAAATCACGTCTTTTTTTCTTTTCAAATGTAGAACGTTTACTATATGCCAGATACTATGCGAAACTTGTAACATGAATTATCCCAACTAATCCTCATGACAATCCCACAAGCCAGGTATCATTATTTCCCCAGTTTAACAAGTAAGGAAATGGTGTCTAAGGTCATACAGCTGGTAAGCAAAGGAGTCAGCATTCGAGCGCAGGTAGACAGACTCAGAAGAGCCCTGGCGTTTACCACACAGTACCTACTGCATGTAACAGGACATCCAAGTTTTCACCTTAGGAATAAGTGATTAGAAGATAGCAATGAGAGGAGAATACCAAACAATAAATTCAGTTAATGGCTAAAATGCTTTAGGGATGTGGGGTGGGGGCAGAATTCTGCCTGTATCGGAACCTGGAAAAAGCCAACAGCCAGACATCTCAAAATGATTTTTTTGTCTTCAGAAAGGAAGTAACACTGAGAGAACTGTAGAGCCTTCCCAGGACAGACCTGTTTAGGGTCATTAGCTATAAAGGATCCCTAAGGATAACTAGATGACAATGACAAGTCAATCCAATAAGTGATGACTGAGAGACTATTGTGCAATAGTTCTAGGAAAATCATGTCTCATAATAGCTACTCTGGAGTCCCACTTTGTTGTGAGATTTAAATATTGCACATCCATTCACAAACCCAATGGGTGGGTTCAATTCTTGTTAACAAGTCTCTATGAACTCTTGTCACTATAATCATGCCTCTAGTGATGGGTTATAAATCCAGGAAGCTAGCTAATAATATTCTCTCAATAAGACAGCTTCCATCTTCTGTTTTGTGTGGATTAAGTTCCTGGTTTGTCTGAGGTGCCATTACTGTGTAGTAGCAACACTTCATCACTGCCTTGGAGTCCAGTAGGCCTATGGTGTTAGCCCTACTCCATAGGTTTGAATTGCTTTTGAACCTATTGTTCAGGTTTGTTGAGATAATTATCATGACTTTAAATTTCTCTCTGTCTCTTAAATCTACGTTTGCTATATGTTTAGAGCAGAGGGAATTGCATCAATGTATGAATCTTCCATACAATCAGATGATTATTTTTTAACTGTGTTTCTCTCTCTCTCTCTCTCTCTCTTTTTTTTTTTTTTAGGACTCATTTTAATTCCAGGAGAAGCACTTGGCCAGATTCTGGAAGGTGTCATCGTTTCCAGTTAGAATTGTCTTCTAAAGGCCTTATGAAATGTATAATAGTTACATCAACTGTATCACTTATACTGCTTTGGTTTGTAATTTTTGTACACTGTGATCCAGTGATATTTGCTGGGATCAATGAAAATTATGATAGGTAAATATAATCTTGTATAATAGATTTTTACACCAAAATTGGACAGCATATTTCTTAGTCAATTAGTAATTATTTTTGCAATAGCCTTTATATGTTTTTATCATTCTTCAAATTACTGGACATGTTAAATATATATAAGGCATAGTTTCACCTTTCATTTTAAGGGCACAAATATTATAATAATATCTTGCTGTTCATACATTCATAAAGTACTAAAGAAAAAACACATTGAAATGATTCAGAAACTAGAAGTAAAATTCTGTATTACACTGGATACTGACTGAAGATGGTATTACTGGTCTGTACAAAGTCAGTCTTACCTTGTGTCCCTGAATGAGTTTGTTTTCCTTCTAATACACATGAAAGTATACATGGGTAATATCTCCCTTAAGCAAAATGTGCAAAAATTCAAAGAACTGGGCAGAGATTGATATTAAAAACCAGGGACAAAACGGGAATTGGAAACCAAAGGACTGAGCTAGTAAAATAAGTAAAGAGAATAAGACTTCTACTTCCAGCTACAACCAAGGAGCTTATGGCAGACTGGCGCTCCCACTTATAACAATTAGAAAAGCTGAATAAAGTTTAAAGTTCTTCAAAGGTATCAGAGAATTGTTCAGGCAACTAGGAATTTAAAGGCCAAAATCCTGGAGAAGGGCAAACTCCATTGGGCAAAGGGTTTGGGCAAAAAGCATCTAGTAATATGACAGGAAACCAACAAAATATTTTAATATTTTGACAGATGTATGAGCCTAAAGAAACAAAAATTAGGATACAGAGATGCCAGAATATCAGAGAAAAGAAAAATATAACAATGATAAAACAGTCTGTTAGGTTTGTATTCAATATATTTTTTGAATTATGAAGCTAGGAAGGTAAAATCAAGCAGAAACTCATATAAGGCAGAGAAGACTTTCAGCAGTATTGTGATGCTCTGTAGATAGGAGTTAGAATGTACTGGGTGGAGGAACCCTAGTGAACACTACATGATCTCAACTGGTATCTATGTAAGGCTAAGACTTAAGTATAAAGTTTTTCCTAAAGTACTATAGCCTAGCCAAGAGTTAATTTGGTCTCTAACTGGATCAGAGGGGTCATACATACAACACTCTTTCTGGTAGAGAAAAATAATATCACCCAAAGCTGTAAAATGTCTTAGGAAGAGGCCTTGTTTTTTTTTTGTTGTTGTTGTTTTGTTTTTGTTTTTTGGGGGGGGTTTTGTTTGTTTTTTTTGTTAGTTTGGTTTTTTAAAAAATTACAAGGCAGACCAAGAACATGCTCTCAAACTGTGAGACAAAACAGAGCTCTAAAAGAAATGATAAAGGGATCTCTTCAGTCTGAAGAGAGATGATATAAAAGGAAAACTTAGAACTTAAAGGATGAGGGAAGAATAAAAGAAATGATAAATATATGAGTAAATAGGCTGATTCACCTTAAGTTTAAGATATATATGAATGTTGAAAGCAAAAGTTATAACATTTTCTGGTGTGGTTTTCAAAGAATGCAAATATAATACATATGACAACTATAACTTAAAGGGGGAAGTAAAATCACCTATATGGTTGTAAGGTTTCTACACTTTAAGAGAAGTGGTAAAATATCACACACACACTATATATATATGTATATGTATATATACACACATATATCACTGTATATTTTTATATATATCCATATATATATATAAATCTATCTACTTCTAGGTGATATACCAGAGATTTTATATATATAAGAAATTATTATTATTATATAATATAAATAAAGGAATAGAAACCATTAAAAAACTGGAGCAGAAGAATATAATGACAGAAATGAAAAACCCAATAGAGAATTTTAACAGTAGACTTAATCATACAGAAGAATTAGTCAATTCAGAGACAGATCTTTTAAAATTACCCAATTAGAGGAGCAAAAAGAAAAAAGACTGAAAAAGAATAAAGAAAGCACAAGGGACATATGGAACAACATCAAATGTATGAATATATACATTATGGGAGTACCAGATGGAGAAGAGAGAGATGGGGCAGAAAGCTTATTTAAAGAAATGCTGTCTGAAACCTTCCCAAATCTTGGGAGAGTTATGTTCATACAGTTTCAGGAATCAGAAAGAACTCCAAGCAAGATCAATTCAAAGAGGAATAGTACAAGACACATTATAATGAAATTGTCTAAAATCAGAGTCCTGAAAGCAGCAAGAGAGAATAAGGCTATCATCAGACTGCTCAATGGAAACTTGGCTAGCCAGGAGGGAGGGATAACATTCAAAGTGCTAAAGGAAAAAATAAAATTCCAAGCAAGGATACCACACACTTCAAAGCTGTTCTTTGGTAATGGAGGAGAGATAAAGACATTACAAGGCAAAGGAAAACTGAGGGAGTTCATCACCATGAGACCAGACTTATAAGAAATGCTAAAGGAAATTCTTTGAGTTGAAATGAAAGGACAATTAGTAACAATAAGAAAACATATAAAAGTGTAAAATTTACTGCTTAAGGCAAATAAAAAGTCAAATTGAGAATGGTCTAATACTGTAAAGATGGTGTGTAACTCTAAATCTAGTATAAGAGTTAAAAGACAAGTAAATATTAAAAACAACTATAACTATAAAAAATTGGTTAACAGATACACAATATAAGTAGATGTAAGGTACAAAATCAACAGCAAAAAATGTGTTTGTGGGAGAGAAGTGTAAGTGTAGAATCTTTTGATGGAATTGAAGTTAAGGTGCTATTAGCTTAAACTAGGATATTATGACTATAAGAAGTTTTATGTAAGCTTCATGGTAACCATAAAGAAAAAACCTTTAGTAGACATACTAAAAGAAAAAGAGACAGAAAAATACAAAAATCACAAAGAAAGATAACAAGATTGGAAGAAAGGAACAAAAAAAGTACAAAATAGTCAAAAACTTAACAAAAATTAAAATATTACTTAACAATATGCCAAATAAAAATCAACAAAATGCCAGTAGTAAGTCCTTACCTATCAATAATTACTCTAAATACAAATGGTTTAAAGTCTCCAATCAAAAACACAGAGTAGCTAAATGGATGAAAAAAGAAAAAACAAGATCCAACTCATAAACTGCCTACAAGAGACTTACTTTAACTTTAAGGGCACACGTAGAGTGAGGGATGGAAAAAGGTATTCCAAGCAAATGATAAGCAAAACAGAGCAAGGGTGGCTATACTTATATCAGACAAAATGGTGAAAAGATACAAAGAAGGTCTTTCTATAATAATAAAATGGTCAATTTATCAAGAGAATATAACAATTTTAAATATATGTACACCCAACATTGGAGCACCTAAATGTATAAAGCAAATATTAACAGATATGAAAGGTGAGATAGATCAAAATACAATAATGATAGAGAATTTAAATACTCCACTTTCAACAATGGATAGATTATTCATACAGAAAATCAGTAAGGAAACAGTGAACTTGAACAACACCTTAGACCAAATGGACCTAACAGATGCAACAAAATTGGCCCAACAGCAATAGAATACATGTTCTTCTTAAGTGCTCACAGAACATTCTCCAGGACAGGTCATTTGTTAGGCCACAAAACAAGTCTTGACAATTTTAAGACTGAAATCACATCAAGTATTTTTATAACCATAATGGAACAAAACTAGAAATCAATAACAGGAGGAACTCTGGAAAGTTTACAAATACATGGAAATTAAGTAACATGTTCTTGAACAACTAAGGGTCAAAGAAGAAATTGAAGAGGGAATTAAAAAATATCTTCAGACAAATGAAAGTGGAAACACAGCATACCAAAACTTATGAGATGCAGCAAAAGAAGTTCTAAGAGGCAAGTTTATAGCAATAAGTGCCTGTATCAAATAAGCAACTTAACATTACACCTCAAGGAACTAGAAACGGAAGAACAAACTAAGCTCAAAGTATGTAGAAGGAAGGAAATAAAGATCAGAGCAGAAATACAGAATAGAAAGACAGTAGAAACTAAACTAAAATCAGCAAAACTAAGACTTGGATCTTTGAAAAGATAAACAAAATTGACAAACCTTTAGCCAGACTAAGAAGGAAAGACAGAAGAGTCAAATTAAGTCAGAAGTGAAAGAGTTGTTACAACTGGTACCACAGAAATACAAAGGATCATAAGTGACTATAATGAACAATTACACACCAAAAAAACTGATAACCTAGAAGAAATGGATGAATTCTTTGATACATACAATTTATCAACAAATAGAATATCTGAACAGACCAATAAAGAGTAAGGAAACTGAATCAACAATAAAAAATCTCCTGTCAAAGAAAAGCCCAGGATCAGATGGCTTCACACCAGAATTCTACCAAATATTTAAAAAAGAACAAATACCAATTATTCTCAAACTCTGTCAAAAAATTGAAGAAGAGGGAATACTTTCGAACTCATTTTATAAGGCTAGCATAATCCTGATGCCAAAGCAAGTAAAGGACACTACAAGAAAAGAAAATTACTGGCCAGTATCCCTTATGAACTTATGCAAAAATCCTTAACAAAGTACTAGCAAACTAAATTCAACAGCACATTAAAAGTATCATTCTCTATGATCAAGTGGAATATATCTCTGAAATGCAAGGATGGTTTAATATATGTAAATCAGTAAATGTGATACACCATATTAACAGAATGAAGGACAAAAACCATAAAATTATCTCTATGGATGCAGAAAAATTATTTGATAAAATTATTTTATGAAAAAAAACTCAACAAATTAGGCATAGAAGAAATGTACCTCTAGACAATAAAGGCCATTTACAACAATCCCATAGCCAACATCACACTCAATGATGGGTAAAAGCTTTTCCTTTAAGATCTGGAACAAGATGAGAATGCCCACTTTCATCACTTCTATTTAACATAGTCTTTCTAACTCAATGATAGGAAGAAGATGAGTTTTATTACTTTTATTCAACCTTATATTGAATGCTTAGTCATTGCAGTAACACACGTATTGTTCATAAAAGTTATAAATATTGGAAAGAGAAAACTTTCATTATTCTTCAAAAATATAATTTTGCTTGTAAAAAATTCATGAGAATCTACAATTGGAGAATTAATAATACATCAGTTGAAAATCTCTGGATACAAAAACACAAAATAAGCATGAACTGTTCCTTCACTCTAGCAACAAACAAAGGAAACAAAATATAATATTTATAAAATAATTTTGATGGAAAATTAACATAATGATAAAGTATCTAGAAATAAAACTATCAAAGATGTACAAAATCTTTATGAAAGAAAGTAAAACTTCACTGATATGCATAAAATGATACCTAAATAAATCGAAAGCTATAGGATACTCATATATTGGAAGACTATTATAAAGCTGTCACTTTCCTATAAATTAACATAAATTTCTTGCAATTCTAATGAAAATCTTAATAGAATTTTTCATGGATCTTGAAAGCTTATTTTCCACAGTCATTTGGAAGGGCAAAAGACCAAGAATGAATAATACACTTCCTAAAAAGAAGACCAACGTGGAGCAATTCCCTACTTGATATTAAAATTTATTGTAAATACACAACAATTAAGGCAGTATATTCTTAATTGCAGAGATGAACAAAGACTTCAAAATAAAGAGCCCAGAAATACATCCATGAAAACTTGGAAATTTGATTTATGAAAAATTTAGAAAAAATAATTTAGAATAAAAAATTTAGAAATCTGTGAGGAAGCCTGAGTTTTTCAAAAAATAGTACCAGGGCATTGACTAATCCAACAGGAAAAACAATAACAACAACAGATTTCAGCCACCCACAGTACACAACAATTTCACTGCAGCTTATAAAAGACCTAAGAGTGAAAATGAAACTTTAAACGTTCAGGAAAAAACAGAGGAAAAATTGTTTTTTGACCTTACTGTAGGATGAGATTTCTTAAAGACACAAAACACTAAAATTTTTAAATGAAAAGATCGATATATTTGATTACATTAAATTTGCACCATAAATTCAAATCTATAACATTAAATTCAGAAGAATATTTACTGTTGAGTGGAAGAGCAAAAAAAGGGATAGGGAGAGGTACACAGGGGTTTTCTACTTAAGATCTAAGAAAATTGAGGGTTGGATATATGGGTGTTCTGTATTCTCTATTCTTTTGTGAATGCTTGCAATATTTCATCATTAGAACAAAAAGGTTGTAATACTTAGTGTGAAGGTTAATTTTAGGTTTCAACTTGGTTAGATGAAGGAATGCTGAGAAACCTGGTAAAGCAATCTTTTTAGGTGTGTCCGTGAGGGTGTTTCCAGCAGAGATCAGTATGAGAGTCTGATTGGATTGGGTGGGAAATACCCACCCTCAATGTGGATGGGAACCATCCAACCCACTGGGGGTTCAGAGAAAACAAAAGACAGGAAAGAGGTGAAGCTCTCTCTTGATCTGCTGGAGCTGGGGTACACTCTTCTCTCCTGTCCATGGACATCAGAGCTTGAGACTTCAGCTTTTGGGTTCCAGAGCTTACACCAAGCTTCTTCTTACACCATCAGCTTCCCTGGTTTTGAGGCCTTGGACTTGGACTGAGCCACGCTACTGGCATACAGTTTATAGACAGCCTATTGTGGAACTTTCCTTCATAGTCATGTGAGCTAATCTCCCTAATAAATCCCTCTCATATAGTTATAATGTATCCTACTGACTCTGTCTCTCTAGAGAATCCTAATACACTTAGATATAACCAATCTTTCCTACTCTCAGAGGTATAACATATTTAGCTTGGCTACAAGTAACAGAAATAAAAAAGAATGGCTTGAATAACATAGAATTTCATTTTGCTTTTCTCTCTCTTCATGAAAGCTGCAGAAAGTTAGAGGCTGGAGTATCAGAGTTAGAGGCTGGAGCATGTGTGGTATCAAAGAACCATGTTCTTTCAGTCTTATGGCTGTACCATGTGTTGTTTTAATTACTACCATCACTTCATGACTTAAGATGGCTGGCTGTTAGAGATCAAAGCATTATTTCTCCTCTCCAGCTATTATATAACAAGAAAGAAATCATTAAGAGCTAGTACACTCTGCTTTACATAGTTGACCAGGTCTTAGACATATGGCCACACTATATGTTTAGTATGGAAAAGTACTTTTTCTAGGCAGCCATGTACCAAGTGAAAAAGCAGGTATCTCTAGTATGGAAGAGGAAAGAACAGAGTTTGAAGTAGATTTGCTACAAACATTTATTCACCATCTTTTTCCAAAATTCTTTTTACTCTGTCTGATGTCAAAAGCAAGATACACAGCAATTTCATTTTACTTATTCCTTTTCATTAAAATTGTTATCAAAGCATGAACACAAAGGACAAAGTTCATAGTATTTATATATGGGGTTGGAGACAATATACCTAGACTGTAGTTAAAGTGACTATGAAATCCTTATTATGATTTTGAATTCCTTGCTTGCTAATGTTTTCCCATAAACTTGAATTAAAGACTTGTAATAGTGTGATCTCCAGTTCTAGAAAAGAACATTTCTAATTATTTAGTCCAATTTCTTTACATAATAAATGAAAAATCAAGAAAATAACTATTTAGTGGGTGTATCCAAGACTAAAATCTAGAGTTTATTGATTCTTGGTCTAGAGTTCTTTTCACTATATCTCTTCTTAAATGTTTGTGATTTATTTATTTATTTTTTGTATGACAGTTTATCACAAAGTCAAGTGATTACGTTACTACAATGGTTAGTGACTAAATTTAAAACAAATGGAAACGTATTATTCATCATTCAATCCTGGACATTTTTGAGAGTTAAACATTCTACTAATAATTATGACAGCACACAAGGCATCAACTGGGACTGTCCCAGGCAAACAAAAGAATATTGTCACCCTATGTAGATATCCGTTACATTCCTAAAATAATGATAAAAGCCATTCATTATTGGATTTATTTGCCTGTCATATTCTATAATTCTAGAGCAATAACCCACTCCAAATTCTAACATTTTAAAATTATTTATTTATGAGTCTATAAATAAAGTTTAGATACAGAATAAGAACCTGAATCATTAAGAATCAGGCATTTGGGTTTTGCCTGGCTGCCATTTAGTATGAATCAACCTAGTTTTAATTGCACTCAACTTACATAAAATACCTCAATGGAAATTTGTCTTTTTGGAGCCTAAAATTCTGGCACAATCTAAATATGTACTCTTTATTGTATATGAGTTATACCTCAGTAAAGCTGTTATAAAAGAACTTATTTCAATAAGCATATTTTTATGGATCTCATTAATTTCTTGATGTACACATTATTTATTATAAAACAATTGTAATTACATTCAATCTTGGTTTTACAGAACAGGGCAGTTGGGAAACCTCACAGCTCCTTGCAATGAGAAATGTAAATGCTCATCTTCATTATATTCTTCTATATGTGGAAGAGATGATATTGAATATTTTTCTCCCTGCTTTGCAGGCTGCAAACATTCTAAAACATTGCATGGACAAAAGGTAATTAATTTTTAATGTGTTCCTTTCTAGTAAGATGTTCAACTTATAGATGGTGTTTATATTTTACTCCTGTCTTTATACCAGGTTCTTTTTCTTTCCTCTTTTAATTTTAAAAACAAGAAAAGAAAATTTATTTTATGTTGTTACAATACAAAGGGCTTATGGGAACTGGGAGTGGAAGAGATATCCTATATTCAGACATGCCTACAAATATTATATCATCCCGATTTCCTGGTTTTAAAGTAGTAGGTAACTACCATCTAGCTCTTGCCATAGCAAAGTTGAAAGTTGTCTTTCATTTATGTAGTTTGTCTTAGTTCTATGCTACTTTTCAGCAGCACCCAATCTCCCAAAACCTTGAACCACAATATTTCACACACAGTACTACACTCTCGTCACTTTTCATTTAGTTTTTTCCTTCTGTGAAATTCAAAATGTCTACTCTATACCTTCTTGCTGTCTCTTGTTTTCTGCCCCACATTAACTCGGTCATAGAAGTTAGTCTTTTCATTTTTCACCAGAACTCACCATACACACAAGGCCTTTATAAGCACACAAAGCCTTTATAAGCATATTGGACATTACAGAAAAGTAAGAAAGTTAGAGACGATTCATATGGCAGTAATAAAAGTGATGTGAAATTGTATATATATCATTTCTGTTTGTCCTCTGGCATTTACATGAATTGGGACCATTTTGAAACTCTATTTGCTCATCTTTGGGACCATTACCATCAGAAATCTCGTTTCCCTGGGCCTTCTACTATGCTCCGAACAATTTTTATTTTTTCATGACCAGTAGCCGATCACTTTACTACTTGTTTGGCTCTGAATTAATTTTTTTTTTTTTATCCAAAGTTGCATACATAAACTTTTAACTAGATAATGGACTATCTACTCCAGATTTTATCTTTTAAGTGGTATAGAAGAATGGACCACACTTTAAAAATTCTGTTTGACTTTCCCTGGCTAGTCTTTGTGAAGTGGAGAGAGCAACAAAAGGGTATGTTTCCTGATTCATAGACAGACATTATGCCACCTCCCTTAATAGGTGATAAAATCCTTTATTAGTTATACACCTACATAATACTGTTCTTTTTTTTTTTTTTTTTTTTTTTGCGACTGGCAGGTGCAGGGATCAAACCCTGGACCTTGGTGTCATCAGCACCATGCTGTAACCAACTGAGCTAACGGGCCAGCCCCAATATTTTTCTCTATTATACACAGATCATTTCATCATAAGAAATTAGAACATCTGACCAACTTTAATTTAGTTCCTCATAGTAATGTGTTCCCTGGTCTATAATTTAACAATATATATTTAGATTTTAATAGAACATTAATATAAAAAAGGTAATATCTTCTTAAAAATTCTTTCTTCTCAAATGTTATATTATATATTGAAAATTATGCTTAAAATCTTTTAAATATGTTAGTGTGGAATGTTTTAAATGAAATAGAAAAGTATAATGAACTCCCATGTACCAACTACCATCTGCAACAATTTATTAACTTACGGAAAATCTTGCTTTATCTATATCTTACCTACTTCCTCTCCTCCATTTTATTTCGAAATAAATAAACAATTTTTAAAAATGCTCACCATGTTATCACAGTCTAAAGCAGAACTATTTGACCTTGATGTTTTGATCCCATAATATTTTCAAGAGCTAAACAGGCCATTCGCCGTATGGCTTCAACCCTCTTTTCTTTTCTGGGGAATCGCTTTTCGGGACTTTCTTTTTGTTTTACGAAACTGTCTAGAATTTTCTTACATTTCCCTGAGAAATAATTGATTTATAATGAATAACAGTGATAGGAATAAGCTACAAAATAGTTGCTCAAATTGCGTGGTAACATTTGATGCTTAATAAATTTTGCAAATCGTCTCCTTCATCTTCAAGGCTAACAAATAGAGAATCTTTCTTATGTCTCATGCTTTGAACTCTGACTTCAGGAAGAACCCAGTACATTTTAAGGCTCATCTAATTAGGGAAGGTTTACCCAAAATAATCTCTCTTTCCTAAAGTCAACTATGCCATATAACGTGACTTAGTAACAAAAGTAAAATCCATCAATTCATAATCCCAGGGATTATGCAGGCTTTGTGTAATAGCGGGAGGGAATCTCAGAGTACCATCTTAGACTACTAACATTTAATTTAATCATTGATATGGCTGGATTTATATCTACCTGCCATTTTTATTATTAGAATTGAATATATTTTGCTGTTTTATTTCAATATAACTTTTAGCATTTTGTTATATCTTTAAAAAATTTTTTAATTGATGACTCTTGGGATTACAATATGCATACCTCAGTCTATTTAGAGCTAATATTGTGCCACATCAAGTAATGCAAAAATCTTGTACAGTATAAGTACCTTTACACCTCCCCAGTAACCTTTATGTTGTCACTGTAATATCTTTTACAGCTATATGCATTGAAATTTCTGGTAGATAGTGTTATGATTTGTTTAAGAAACAATGACATATTCTAAATATCTTAAGAAAATAAAAGCACTCTTTTATTTAATATTCATCATTCATGAAGATCCTGGTTTCCCCCAGTATCAACATTTGCCTTAAGTTTGAAGAACTTATTTTGACATTTCTTGTAAAGCAGGTCAGTTGGTGACATTCTCTTAGTATTTCTTCAATTTAAAATATCATTATTTTTCCTTAATTCCTGAAGGCTCTTTTCACTGGACATCAAATTCTGGACTGATAGTTATTTTCTTTCAGCACTTGAAAAATGCTGCTTCTGTCTTCTGGCCTCCATGGATTCTGATGCAAAATCTGTAGTGATTTAAATAATTGATTTCACTTTTATATAATATGTATTTTTTTATTTAGCTGCTTTTAATATTTTTTTCTTCAATTTTGCTTTTTATCAGTGTGATTATGATCTATATAGTTTCAGTTTTCTTTGAATTTATCCTGTTCGGAGTTCACAGAACTTCTTGAATCAATGAATTTACATTTTCACCAAATTTAAGTTTTCAACAATTTTTTATTAAAATGTCTTTTTCTGTCCCAATACCTTTCCATTCTCCTCTCAGGATAATTAGCATATCCATCATCATAAAAATTTATCATTTCTTTGTGATGAGAACATTTGAGCTCCCCTCTTCTAACCAATTGAGAACATGCAATAAATTATTGTTAGTTATAGATGTCTAGCACACTGGAGTGATTCAATGAATATCTTGGCTTTTGAATTCATGTTCCCCTATTGGAGAACTCTGCAAGACACCTTCAGTCTACAGAGGTATGTGTATTTTATTTGTATCTTTTCATTTGGAATACATTTTACTACATTGACACCATTTCTCATAAATTTTTAATCAAGATTGAGGTTGTTTTATTATTCCACCAAATATAGAGCTTCTTTTCTTCTTTATTTGTTGTTTTGTTTAATTTCAGTGATGGCAGTTGAGTAGTCGCCTCTTCACTCTGTAGGTAATGGCTTGTAGGTATACTTTCTTAGTGTTCTCCCATATAGCTTGGATTTGTTTTTTTTTTTTTTTTTTTTAAAAGATGACCGGTAAGGGGATCTTAACCCTTGACTTGGTGTTGTCAGCACCACGCTCAGCCAGTGAGCAACCAGCCATCCCTATATGGGATCCGAACCCGTGGCTTTGGTGTTATCAGCACCACACTCTCCCGAGTGAGCCACGGGCCGACCCTAGCTTGGATTTGTTATGCCACTGTTTGTCTAACATTTTTATACTAAAATTGTGTACATAAATCCATTACAGTAATAGTCAATAAGAATATGAAAATAACATTCAACTCTAAAATTAAAACATGTAAATAAAAGCAACAATGAGATACTCCTCTTTTTAAATTTGATAAATTTTAAAAGAAATGTTGATATCTCAAATTAACAGAGATACTCTTGTATTTTACTGGTGTTATTAACTTTTCCAATATATTTTTAAGCAATTCAGAAATATATATATAACAAACTTTAAGATGTTAATGCCTTTAGATGCAATGTTTCCAATAATGAGTCTCAATTCCAAGAAAATAACACATCTAAATAATCTTTAAAAAGTAAAAAGGAAATAAATTGGCAAATTAAAGGAATGAGTTGATCTAAATAGTGACATTTATACTTGAAAGGGTAGTATGAAGTTTTATAAATGACTATTCAAAGTAGAAAAATAAGAAAAAAGCATATGTGTAACATAAAAGTATGTTAAAAACTTGATTATATGCTCCATGAGGTCAGGAACTTTTCTCTTTTGATTCACTGTTATTTACAGCATCTAGATTACTGCCTGTTACTTTGCAGATGCTCAATAAATATTTGTTGAATGAATAATCATTAAAATGTTATTTTAAATTTACCTCATTATTTAATGAAGTAATGTACATGGTAAGTAATTCAAACATTCCAAACTTTACTGTTAAATGTGTTTCCTTTCTATTCCAAGCCCTCTATACCCTGTTCGTATTCAGAAGCATCTAATTTTACTTTCTTTTCTCGTGCATCGTTGCAGAAATAGAAATATTTACAAAAGCGTATAGAGACTTTTGTATACAATTGGGAGCATGGTATACACATTTTCATGTGCCTTGTTCTTTTTTTTAACATAATATATATTTTTTTAAAAAAATACCCTAAAATAACGCCAGCATTTGGGATCTTGACTATTTAATTTTTTTACAATTTTCTATATCTTATTTTTTCAGTGATAATGAGTTATTTTTATAGCAAAAAGTAACAAAAATAACGATAGCACTAAAGATTAAATATTAAATAGCAATAAAGATTAAAGATAGCACTGTGTCCTTCATTACCATTGCTATGCACTTGTAACTGCATGGAGACTAATCATGTTCTCTCAGTTTGGGCAGTACATTTGGGCAGAGAAATGCTTATAGCAAAGGCTCACAAGCCTTTCTCCAAAACTTTTGGATTCGAATGTCTCAATTATTGGATTTAAAAAGAAAATATAGTAAATTATCTGCCTATTACATGTCACACTCAGTAGAGCAGCAACTGTAATCAAACGGGTTAGTATTTATGAACCAACACATTCTCATTTAGAGAGATAAAGAGAAAACATTAAGTAGCTCTACAATATTCTAGGTCGTAGTTTGTCACAAAATTAGTTATACAAAAAAACTTTTCTTTGGTTTTCAGAGTTCTCTGGACTTAAAAATTGTTAACAGAGGATTGTGGGCCTATATTAGTAGCATGGAAACTAACATAAGATTTAAGGTAAAGATATTTATTAATAAATTAAAGTTTATTTATTAATAAAACAGTCTCCCTGCATTTATTGATTTAATTTTTATTTCATGATAAAAAGAGGGGTTTTTTTCATGACTATATTTCTGAAAGATTGTTTCTTCTTCTTCATTATTCTTAGGTGTACTACAATTGTTCTTGCATTAAAGAGGGATTAATGACTACAGATGAGCAAGGTGATTCTATTGATGCCGGACCTGGGAAATGTGATACAAAGTGCTATAAATTACCTTTGTTCATTGCTTTTATCTTTTCTGCACTTGTATTTTCTGTTTTTTCTGCTGTACCAATCACACTGGCCATCTTTCAGTATGTATAGATGATTCATAATCATTATTCATTTAATTCCCAAGAAAAGTAAAGTTAGGAAGATTTTGGAATAGTGTGGCAAATGATTTACTATGTTTCATGGTAGCAAATGCAAAGGGAAAAATTGTTACATTGTCAAAATGTATGCATATACATAATTCTCTTTTAACTAATTTATTTGCATAAAGTGTGTAGATATCACATTTAGTTTTAATTAAGTAATTAATTAAATTTAACACATGGAAAATTCATATAGCTAGAATTGTTACATTGTCAAAAAAATGTTTAATTCTCTCTTTTAACTAATTTATTTGCATAGTTTAGATATTACTCTTAGTTTAACTTAAAGCTTAACATATTTACTTAATGAATTTAGAAAAATTTTAATTATAATAACACATAAGTGATGATAATATTCATTTATGGCTCACAGGAATTTATGACTATTTGCTTTTATATTGGCTGATTTAATTATGGTTATATTTTGAGTGTCCTCAACAAAAGAACCTAATAACCTTTAGAATTTCAGTATGTAAGTTTATTATTATTATAAATAGAATCAACATTTGTTATTCAGGTGTTCTTCCTAAATATATGAAATCCACTTAAAACTCATTTTTACCATAGTAAGAGAATAATTTGTCATTATTTTCAAATTGTTTTTTTCAAGAGGCCTACAAAAGTCTTTAAGTCAAGAAGAGCTTGTACAGGCTGACCAGGTAACAAAGTGAGAAAAATAGTAATATCTATCTGGGATGATTTGGAAATGCTACACAAGGTATGACTTGAACTGAGTTATAAAGATAAGTGATTTCTTATAATGCAAGCAGACTGGGAACAAGACCTTAATAGGAAAAGTGAGTAGTAAAAGTAGAAGCAAAATGTTTTTGAAATATCCTGGCCAGGAGTTTATTATGATAGGAATAACACAATGGTGAATGAGACAAAGAGACTGAGGTAGGTAAAAGCCTGGATTATGGAAAGCTTTCTTTGCCGTGTCAATGTGAATGATGTTATCCCAGATATGCATTTTAGATAGCATACTTTGAAGATAGTGTGGAAGATGGGGCTGAAGGGAAAAACTGGAAAAAAAGGAAAGTACATAGAATTTAGTAGTGATATTTAGAGATAAAGTTGATAGAACATTTGAGAAATATTTAGTTTGGATAAAGAGTAAAGAGTAAATCTACTATTATATCTAGACTTCCAGTTTGGGGAACTGAACGAATAACAGTTTCATTAACCAAGACAGGAAATTCAAGGAGAAGAAAAATCTTAGACTGAAGATCAGTACAGTTTTTAACATGCCTCATTTAAAATTCATGTGAAACATCCAAGAAAATGTTCCCAGCAGTGAGATAAGAGAGATAATAGTATTCCTGAAGTTTAGTTCTGTATCTTCTCACTTCTCTTGGTAACTGAACAGAGCAATAAAGGAAATAAAACACACACGCACACACACATGCATGCACGTTATACTATAGTTTCAATACAATTATGAGATAGAGAAAAAATGACTTATGAAACTGCACGTAAGTATTGCCAAACTTGAAGCAGGACTTGAAGCCAGTTTGTAGATTTACAAAGATGTTATAAAGAACAGGAAATGTGGAGAGGACCTCATGATTAACCTCAAGATATCTCCAGAATATATTCCTGCTCAGAAGGAGAGGGCCTAACCTTGAGATGGTTATTACAGGAACAGAACTTAGGTAGATAGGTCAAGGCAGAATCTCTGTGGGAAGAATAAGAGAGAAGACTTAAAAAGTACACAGGAGGTCCAGACATTGCAAATCTTAAAAAGTGCCGGAAAATAGACCTTCTACAAATGAATGCATTACTTTTGAAAGCAAGAAATGCGAAGAAATCTCAGATTTTGGAGCTGATCATAGAAGTTCTTTTAAAGTAGGACAGGTTTGGAGAGGCAGAGGAAGTGTTGCCACCCATAGGAACCATATTTAAGTCTTCTGCATCAGCAGAGTAGAGAATCCTTCAGTTTTGGAGCTTGGAAACCCTGGCCAATGTTCTACCCCTGCAATCTTCCATCTTTAGTTTGAGAAAATTGATTTTATTCAAATATGAGTAAGTAGAAAAGGAAGAAATTCTGCTGACATACAAAATAATTGTGGCAAAACAAGTGAAAATTATCAAATGTTACTTTACTATAGGCAATGAAAACTCACTCCCCAAAATGTTACCCTGAATCAGATAAAAATATAAACATAACTACATGTAAATTTAAGCTCAAAAGATAAAAAGAAACAATCATGGCCACAAAACAGGAGAAAATAGCTAGATAAGGGAGGTTATGGAATAAGAATTGACAGAACTTAGAAAAGAAATAAAAGGGAAAAAATTCAGCACTGTTATAAAGCACACAATGAAGAATTTGGAAAGCATAGTAAGGGGCATAGGAAACAAAACAAGAAAGAAAAAATTGAGAATATAAAATGAAAATAAATAAAGTATTACAAAAAAGTGACAATATAAACAGGAAAAGAAAATCCAGCACACACATACTTGAAGTTTCCAAAGAGAAAACCCAAACAAACAATAAATATTTATTTAAATCTCTAGCTAAGTTAATTACTGAAATAATAAATAAAAATAAAAAATAAATACTGAAATAAAATAAGACTTAAATCTACATATTGAAATAGCACACTAATGTCTAGGGAAATTGACCCAGAATAATTAACACTGAGATATATCAGTAAAATTATAGGATTTAAAGATGAAGAAACAAATCCTTTTGTTACCTAAAAAAAGGGAAAGCAAAAAAAGTTTGCAGTCAGATTTCTCAACGGAAATATTTGTCTGCAGAAGACTGTGGAGAAACAAAGAATTCTCAAGGAAATAAAATGTTGACTAATTATTTTGTCAACAAACTGCCCTATAATTATAAACGGTTTTAATGTGGAAGAATCCAGTAGATATTGTTTTATGAGATTGCTATTGTTTGAATGTTTTTCCCCTTCAAAATTCATGTTGAAACTTAATCCCCACTGTAACAGTAGTTAAGAGAGTGGGAAATTCCACTCTTATATTTGAGAGGTGGGGGCCGGCCTGTGGCTCACTTGGGAGAGCGTGATACTGGCAATACCAAGTCAAGGGTTGAGATCCCCTTACCAGTCATCTTTAAAAATATATATATATTTGAGAGGTGGGACTTTGGGGATTAGATGAGGTGAGGAGGGTGGGGCGTTAGTGGTATAGTAAGAGAAGAAATAGAGATCTGAGCTAACACTCTGAGACTCCTTGCCATGTTGTGCCCGGTGCTGCCTCAGGACTCAGCAGAGAGTCCTCACCAGCAAAAAGACACTCACCAAATGCACACCCTTGATCTTAGACTTCCCAACCTCCAGAACTGTAAAAAATAAATTTATTTTCTTTATAAATTACCCAGTCTCAGGTATTCTGTTATTAACAACAAAAGTGGACTAGTACAGAGATATTCCTTAAGAATCAACAGCAAGGGAAGTTATAACCAGCCAAGATATGATTGGGAAAACTTTGGTAAAAGGACTGGTGGTGAATACTGAAAATGTTTAAACAGATTGAATTACTTATATAACTAATATATTTAAATAAATATAATTAATTTGTATTAGAATTAAGACCAATACTAAACTGAACATAAGGGTGACAAAATAGAATAAAAATTCTTTGTATTAGTCTTTTTCTGTTGCTTATAACAAAATACATGGAACTGTGTAATGTATAAAGAAAATAAAACTTATTGTTTATGTTTCAGGGACTAGGAAATCCAAAGTCTAGGGAACACATCTGGTGAGGGTCTTGGTGGTGGTGACAGTGACCCAGGGGACTCACATGGCAGAAAATGGCATAGCAGAGAGAGCGATAGTTCCTCATGCACTCTCCTTTTAAAGGTCTGAGAACCACGCCCTGACCACCTTTATTAATCTATTCACTGTGGCATGGTCCTGCAATCTAATCACCTCTTCAAGACCCCACCTTTCAATTAGGAAGATAGGATTTTCCACCCTCTCAACAGTCACAGTGGGGGCCAAGTTTCTAATACATAAAACTTAGCGTACACAATTCAAGCTTCAATGAGTCTGAGGTGACATTCTACCTACTACATACTCTGAAAAAATAGAAATTACTCAATTAACAAAACTGGGAGAAAAAGGTGGGGTAGAGCTCAAAGGAAGGATGAGATTGCCAGCTGACTGCCTTACAGATAGTGAATGGAGAGAGTCAAGAGACATCATTTTTACAGATACTTTTATTGAAGCATAGCATATATTCAGAAGCGCATACTAACTGCAAGTATACAGATTGACGAATTTTTACAAAGTGAGCACACCTGTGTAACCACGATCCAGTTCAAGAAATTGATAATTACAAGAATTCCAGACGCCCCTCCCCACCACCATCCACTCAACTCTCTTCTTATCACTAACTGCCTCACCCCCTGTGGTTACCACTCTCCTGAGTACTGTAAGAAGTAGGTTCATTTGTTCTGTTTGAACTTAACGCATACACAGGATGATGCAGCATATAGTCATTTGTGTCTGCATTGTTTTACTCAACTATGTGAGTATGAGTCATTCATATTGTTGTACGTAACAAATTCATTTTCATTGCTCTATATAGCAGTGCTGTCCAATCAGATTTTCTGTAATGCTGGAAATGTTCTATATATATCTCTGCTGTCCAACATAGTAGCCTCTAATCACATGTGCTGTTGTGCACTTGAAATATGTTTAGCGTAAATAAGACACTGAAATTTAATTTTATTTAGTTTTAATCAATTTAAATTTAAAGAACATATATGGCAAGTGGTCACTGTATTGTACAGCACAGCACATCCATTGTATGAATATACCAAAATTTGTTCATTCATTCTACAGTTAATTTTGTTTCCAATTTGGGGCTATTATAACTGTTGTTTCTATGAACATTCTTGCAGTTGTCTTTTGGGAGAATGTATGAATACATTTCTGTTAAGTACACATATTGCAGTGGAATTGCTGGGTTGTAGGGTATATATAAATTAAGCTGTAATAGATATGATTTAATATGTTAAGATTTTTAATACATTTAAAATGCATTTGAACAAATTTATTCTTCTGTCATTCTATTGTTAATTGTTTTTAAATACTAGCATTTTTGATGGGTGGGTGTGTTTTGATATTTTATTGTGATTTTAATTTTCTTGTTCAGATGACTAATGGTATTGAACATAGTTTCCTGCGTTTATTAGCCATATGAATATGAAGTGTTGTTAAATATGTGTGATCGAATCTTTTGTTCATTTTTACATTGGGCTGTGTATCTTTTTATTATTATTTGATCTGTAGGAGTTCTTTATATATTCTAAGTGGGAGGTCATTTGTCGTATATGTTCATGACAAATATCTTCTCCCACTTTATGGCTTACCTTTTCACACTGCTAATGGCATCTTTTGAGTAAAATAAACTTTTTGATTTTAATGTTCAGTTTAAGAAACCTTTGCCTGATTCAAAATGATGAGGACATTTCCTATATTACCATTTTAATAAAAGATTAGAAAAGTTACAAAGCAGCTGGAAATGATTTTTTATAGGGTAGGGATTCAGTTTTATTCTTTTTTATATGGATACTGAATAGACTCATCACCGTTTATTTAAAGGCTATCCTTTCTCCACTGCAGTGTACCATCCTTGCTTTTTTGTCCCTTAGGAAAAAGGCTTTTGATATTTTATTGGTAGGTGCAAAATTTGCTGTAAGTATTGCCAGTAAGTGTGGTATTTGACACCATCTATCAGAATAAGGCAGTTGGCTTCCATTCCTAGTTCACTAAGACTTTTTTTAATTAATGATTTTTGAACTTTATCAGATGTATTTGAAGCATCTATTGAGATTATCGCAATATAATATTTCTGAATTATTCTAGAAGTAAATTTAATTTGGTTACTTGCTTAATTTGTTTTGCTGTTATTTTGTGTAGACATCTGCATCTACATTCACGAATAAGCTTGGCTTATGATTTCCCTTTTATCAATGTGATTTTCCGGTTTTGGCATCAATGTTATGCTGGCCTCATAAAAAAAGCTGGAAAATATTTCCTTTTTTCCTAATCTCTGGGCTATTTTATAAAAGTATAATTTTTTTAAAATTAAATCTTTGAAAAAAATTACTTGTGATATCGAAGGGCCTGAAAATATTTTATGAGAAGGTTTTATCTTTTAAAATAAATGTCTGTGTGTGTGTGTGTTTGAGTGTGTGTGTGTCTATGTGTGTATAGGTATAGGACAATAAATCTTTCTGCTTTTGTCATTTTTTATCATTCTTTCAATTCAAATATGTCTTTCAGCATTTTTTTTTCTTTAAGCCATGGGTTATTTAGAAGGGTATAGTTTAATTTCTTTTATGATTATTATTTATTTATTTACTTTTGGTTATACATATTTATGGGTACAGAGTTGACTGGTATTTTGTGTACAGTATATAATGATTGATATTGTTAGCATGTTCATCATTGCAAACTGTGATTACTCTGTGTCCCTTACCCAATTACTCCCTAATCCTCCTCCCCCTCCCCCATTCCCGCCTCTAGTAATATAGGTCTGTTCTCTCCTTCTGAAAGTTTACATTTTTATTGTGGTCTTTTCTTTCTCTCTTTTTTTCTTTCTCTCTCTCTCTTTCTTCCTTCCTCCCTGCCTCCCTCCCTCCCTCCTTCCTTCCTTCCTTCCTTCCTTCCTTCCTTCCTTCCTTCCTTCCTTCCTTCCTTCCTTCCTTCCTTCCTTCCTTCCTTCCTTCCTTCCTTCCTTCCTTCCTTCCTTCCTTCCTTCCATTTCTTTCTCAGCTCCCACTTATGAGTTAGGACATATGGTCTTTCTCTTTCTGTGCCTGGCTGACTTAACATAATTTTCTCCAAGCTCATCCATGTTGCTACAAATGGAAGAATAGTAGCTGAGTAGTATCCCATTGTGTATATATACTACATTTTCCTCATCCAGTCGATGGACATTTAGGTTGGTTCCAAATCTTGGCTATTGTAAATAGAGCTGTGATGAGCATCAGAGTGCAGGTGTCCCTTTGACATAAGGATTTCCATTCCTTTGGGTACATACCTAGAAGTGGGATTGCTGGATTGGATGGCAGTTCTATCTGTAGTTGTTTGAGAAGCCTCCATACTCTGTTCCATAATGGCTGTACTAATTTACAGTCCCACCAACAGTGTAGGAGAGCTCCCTTTTCTCCCTATCCTCACCAACATTTGTTATTCTCGGTCATTTTGATAATAGCCTGTCTAACTGGGGTGAGATGATATTTCAATGTGGTTTTGATTTACATTTCCCTGATGTTTAGTGATGCCGAGCATTTTTTTCACGTACCTGTTGGCCATTTGTATCTTCATTTGAAAAATGTCTATTGAGCTCCCTCACCCATTTTTAAATTGGATTATTTGTGGGGTTGTTGTTGTTTTTTTATAGTGAAGTCATTTGAGATCCTTCTTTATTCTGGTTATTAATCCCTTGTCAGATGTATAGTTTGCAAATATTTTCTCCCATTTTTTTCACTCTGTTGATTGTTTCCTTTGCTGTGCAGAAGCTTTTTAGTTTGATATAATTTCTTTTGTTTGTTTTTTCTTTTGTTGCTTGTGCTTTGGGGGTCTTTTTCATAAAGTCTTTGCCCAGTCCTACGTTCTGATGTGTTTCCCGTTTTCTTCTAGAAGTTTTATAGTTTCAGGTCTCATACATAAGTCTTTAATCCATTTTGAATTGATTTTGATATAAGGCAAGAGGTATGGGTCTAGTTTCATTCTTCTTCATGTGGATATCCAGTTTTCTCAACCATTTACTGAAGATGCTGTCCTTTCCCTAATACGTGTTCTTGGTGCCTGTGTCAAAGATCAGTTGGCTGTAAGTACCTGGTTTGTTTTCTAGGTTCTCTATCCTGTTCCACTGGTCCATGTGCCAATACCATATATATCTTCTATATATTGGTATATATAGTTGTTGCTGTATATATAATTGTTTCTGTCCAGAGATAAATTTAGCTACATCTCAAAAGTCTTGATATAGTTTTTCTCATTCTTTCAGTTCATATATGTCTTTCAGTGTCTTTTTTTCTTTAAGCCATGGTTAATTTAGAAGGGTATAGTTTAATTTATGAACACTTAGAAATTTTCTTGTAATATTTTTATTTTATCTCTAGATTAAGTCAACTGTGTTTGAAGAACATATTTTTATGTTTTCTTTGATTGAAAATTTCATTAGACTTATAAATGATTTAAAATATTTCTTTATTGTTTTGGACTTGTCTATTCTTTTGTTTCTATTATTTTTGCTGTATATATGTTGAGGTTATATTAGTTAAATACAAATTGAGAATTGCTGCAACTCTTTGCTTTATTGATGCCTTTACCCTTATGAAATATCCTTCTTCATCTCTAGTAACACACTTAGTCTTAAATTCCACTTTTTCTCACTTTAGTATAGTTTTATCAGCTATTTTTTATTAGCATTTGCATAATATATAGTTTTCTATCCTTCTACTTTCAATCTTTCTGTGACTATATATGTTTAAGGTGTACCTCTCCTAAGCATGATATAGTTGTCATCTTTGTTGTTTTTAAATCCAGAGTAACAACTTTGTTTTTTAATTGGAGTATATAGACTATTATTAGTTTCTTTTTTTGGTCCCATTTTTAAAATTCAAAATATTTTAACATTTACTTGTACATATTTGTCAGGGGTACGGTATCTTATTTTAATACATGGATATACTGCACAATGATTCACTTTGGGTAGATAGCATAGTTTTGTACCCATTAGGCCACCACTGTCCTCCCCACACCCCCACCCTGGTACCATTATTCTACTCTGTAATTCTATGAAAACCATTTTTCTTTTTTTAGATTCCACATATGAGTGATCTAAGAAGAAAGGCCTACAATTTTTGTCCATTCAGTATGATATTGGCTATGGATTTGTCATATATGGCCTTTGTTGTGTTGAGTTACATTCGTTCTGTACCTAATTTGTTGAGTGTTTTTATCATGAAGCAGTGTTTGTTCTTATCAAATACTTTTCCTACAGCTATTGAAATGATCATATGTATTTTTTCCTTCATTCTGTTGATGTGATGTATCATGTTTATAGATTTGCATATGTTGAACCATCCTTGCATCCCTGAGATGAATTCCACTTGATCATGGTGTATGATCTTTTTAATGTGTTGCTGGATTCTGTTTGCTAGTATTTTGTTGAGGATCTTCACATCTGTGTTCATTAGGGATATTGGTCTGTAGTTTTCTTTTTCATCGTGTCTTTTTTCCAGTTTAGGTATGAGGGTAGTGCTGGCCTCATAGAATGAGTTTGAAAGTATTCCATCCTCTTCAGTTTTGGGGGAGAGTTTGAGAAGAACTGGTGTTAGTTCTTTAAATGTTTGGTAGAACATGGCGGTGAACCATTTGCTCCTGAGGTTTTCTTTCTTGGAAGACTTTTTATTACTGCTTTGATCTCATTGCTCATTACTGGTCTGTTTAGGTTTTCTAGTTCTTTGTGATTCAACTTTGGTAAGTTGCATGTGTCCAGAAATTTATTTATTTCTTCTAGGTTGTCCAGTTAGCTCGCGTATAGTTGTTTGTAGTAGTCTCTTATGATCTTTGGTATTTCTGTGGTATCAGTTATAATGTCTCCTTTTTCATTTCTGATTTTATTTATTTGAGTCTTCTCTCTTTACCTCTTCATTAGTCTAACTAAAGTTTGATCGATTTTATCTTTTCAGAAAACTCTTTGTTTCACTGATATTTTGCATTTTTCTTTAAATCTCTAATTCATTTATTTCTGCTCTAATCTTTGTTATTTCTCTCCTTCTACTGATTTCAGGTTTGATTTATTCATGTTTTTCCAGCTCCTTGAGTTTTAACATTAAGTTGTTTCTTTAGAGTTTTTATTCTTTTTTGATGCAGGCATTTATTTCTATAAAGTTCCATCTTGTAACTGCTTTTGCTGTATCCATAAGTTTTGGAATGTTGTGTTTTCATTTTCATTTTTCTCCAGGAATTTTTAAACTTTCTTCTTAATTTTTTATTTTGTTCATTTGTTGTTTAGGAGCATTTTGTTTAATTTCCATGTATTTGTATGGTTTATAGTGCTCCTTTTTTTTGTTGATTTCTAGTTTTATTTCATTGTGGTTAGACAAGGTAATTGATGTGATTTTGATTTTTAGAAATTTTTTGAGACTTGTTTTGTGTCTTGACATACATTCTATCCTAGAAAATGTTCCGTGTGCCACTGAAAATAATGTATATTCTGCAGCTGTTGGATGAAATGTTCTATAAATGTCCATTAGGTCAAGTTGGCCTAAAGTAGAGATTAATGTTCATGTTTCCTGTTTAATTTTCTGTCTGGATGATCTGTCCTTTTCTGAAAGTGGGGTATTAAAGTCCTCAACTATTGTTGTGTTGGTGTCTACCTCTTCCATTAGGTCCAACAGTGATTGCTTTATATAACTGTGTGCTTTGGAATTGGGCACATATTTATATAGAATTTTTATATCCTCTTGTTGAACTGATCCCTTTATCATTATATAATGACTTCCTTATCTATTTTTACTTTCCTTGGCTTGGAGTCTATTTTACCTGATATCAGTATAGCTACTCCTTCTCCTTTTTGGTTTCCATTTGCATGAAATATCTTTTTCCATCCCTTCACTTTCATCTGATGTGTGTCTTGACCAATTAAGTGTTCTTGTAGGCAGCATATTGTTGGTTCTTGTCTTATAATCAATTCAGCCACTCTGTTTCTTTTAATTGGGGTGCTTAATCATTTTACATCTAGGATTATTGTGGATATATACTCATTACTGCCATTTTACTTTTTTTCTTTTTTTTTCTGGTTGTTTTGTAGATTCTTTTTTTCCTTTTCCCCATGTTACTGTCTTTGTGGTGGAGTGGTTTTCTCTGGCTTTATATTTTGCTTTCTTGCTATTTTTAGTATGTCTCATAAGTTTATGTGTTACTATGAAGCGTACAAAACACATATTATAAAAAATTACTTTAGGCTATTGACACCTTTGATTTCTAAAAAAAAAAAAAAGGAAAAAATCAAAGCCAACTCTATACTTTGGCATCATTTTCCTCACTTTTTGACATTTTGTTGCTTATTTTACTTGTCTTGCTGTGCTTTTGGGTGCATTAATCAGCCTCTCACTATCCCTCCTCCCCTCTCCTTTCCTGCCTCTCATAACCATAGTTCTTCTCCCTCCTTTTAACACCAACTTATTATTTATTTGTTTTTGTTTGTTTGCTTGCTTGTTATGTTTTGTTCTCTTTTTTCAGCTCCCACATATTAGGGAGAACATGCAACATTTTTCTTTCTGTGCCTGGTTTATTTCACTTAACATAATTTTCTCCAAGCTCATCTATGTTGCTGCAAATAGCAGAATTTCATTCTTTTTTTATAGCTGAGTAGTATTCCATTATGTATACATAGTATATTTTCTTTATTCAATCATCTGTCCATGGATATTTAAGTTGGTTGCATATCTTGGCTACTGTGCAAAGAACTGCAATCAACTGCAATAAACTGCAGTGCAGGTATCCCTTCAACATGACGCTTTCCATTTTTGGGGTATATACTCAGTAGTGGGATTGCTGGGTCACGTGGTAGTACTTTCTGTAGTTGTCTGAGGAAACTTTATACTGTCTTCCATAATGACTGTACTCCTTTAAAGCCCCACCAACAGTACTCCTTTAAAGCCCCACTCCTTTAAAGCACCACCACCCTTGCCAGCATTTGTCTTTTTCTGTCGTTTTGATCAGGGCCAGTTTGACTGGGGTGAGATAGTGTCTTAAGTTGGCTTCGATTTGTATTAATCTGAGGATTAGTAATGTTGAGCATTCTTTCATGTACCTGTCGGCCTTTTGTATGTCTTCTTTTGAGAAATATCTATTGAGTTCCCTTGCCCATTTTTAAATTAGGTTGTTTGATTTTGTATTATTGAGTTATTTGCATTGCTTGTATAGTCTGGAAATTAACCCCTTGTTGGATGCATAATTTGCAAATATTTTCTCCCATTCTGTAGGTTGTCTTTTTGTTCTGCTGATTGTTCTCTTTGCTGTGCAGAAGCTTTTTAATTTGACATAATCCCATTTATTTATTTTTACTTTTGTTGCCTGTGCTTTTGAGATCTCATTCGTAAAATCATTGGCTTGTCCTAACTCCTAGACCATTTCTCCTGTTTTTCTTCTGGAAGTTGTATAGTTTTGGGCCTTACATTTAAATCTTTAATCCATTTTGAATTGATTTTGGTATATGGAGAGAGGTACTTGTCTAATTTCATTCTTCTACATATGGATATCCAGTTTCCCCAGCACCATTTATTTATTTTTATTTATTTATTTTTTGTTTGTTTTAATTTTTATTGAATCATACTTGATTATACATATTTTGGGGATTCAATGTTGACATGTGTTGATCAAATCAATATTACTAGCACATATACTGTTACAAATTGTACTTGTTCTTTATGCTCCTTGTCCAATCTCTCCCCATCTCCATCTCCCCCCGCCTCTCTAATTACCCTAGATTTCTTCTCTCCTTCTGAAATGGTAATGGTTACTCTGTTGATTTGTTGCCTAGATGATCTGTCCAAAGCTCAAAGGTGTGTTTAGGTCCCCCAATATTATCATAGAGCAGATGCTTCTTCTGTCACTCAGGAATGAGCTTTGTGGAGACAGACATCCTCTTCTTTTCTTTGGTCTCTGCTGGTGACTCTCCTTGTGCCAATGCACTCCAGTGGCTGGTGGACCTTCTGTATGGTGGTTGTGGCATCTAGCCACTTTTGCAGCATCTGAGTTTATTGTGGTGGCTGTGGTGGGTCACCCACATGGAGATGATGTTTTTGGCATGCTCCTTACTTAGTTGGTGGTGATAACGGTGGTGTGCCTGGTTGTGAGAGGAGGATCCAGTACCTGGATCCATGCCTCAGGACCCTGGATGGGCCCCATGGTCCTGGCAGTATATGCCTGGTTGTGGGCGGAGGGTCCAGTGTCTGGCTCCATGCCTCAAGACCCCAGGCAGGCCCTGCAGTGCTGGCAGTGTGCCTGGTTGTGGGTGGAGGGTCCAGTCCCCAGATCCATACCTCAGGACCCTGGACAGGCCCCATGGTGCCCAGCACCATTTCTTGAAGAGGCTGTCCTTCCCCCAATTTGTGTTTTTAGCACCTTTATCAAAGATTAATTGGTTGTAAGTATGTGGGGTTATTTCCAGGCTTTCTATTCTGTTCCATTGGTCCGAATGTCTGTGTTTATGCCAGTACCATGCTGTTTTGGTTACTGTAGTTTTGTAGTATGATTTGAAGTCAGGTTGTGTAATGCTCCCCACTTTTATTGAGGATAGCTTTGGCTATTTGAAGTCTTTTGTTGTCCCATATGAATGTAAAGATTGCTTTTTCTATTTCTGTGAAGAATGTCTTTGGTAATTTGATAGAGATTGCATTGAATCTGTAGATTGCTTTGAGTAGTATGGACATTCACACATTAATTTTACCAATCCATAAGCATTGAATATCTTTCCATTTTTTCTTTTTTATATTCTTTTTATTTCTTCAGTGTTTTGTAGTTTTCACTGTAGAGATGCTCCTTTGTTAGATTTATTCATAGGTATTTTATTTTTTTTGGTAGCTATTATAAATGGGGTTGCTTTCTTAACTTTTTTGAGGAGATGGAACATTCTGTATCTTGTTTTTGGTGCTGGTTACATGAATCAATACATAGAATATAATTAGAGCTACACATACACACAGATAAATTCAATTTAAAATTTTTTCACCTACATTAAATGAACAATGAAAACAGAATAAAGTCTACAGTCTAGTCAACAGTAATGTGCCAATATTAATCATCTGGTTTTGATATTGTATTACAGTCATATGATATGTCACCATTGAGGGAAGTTGGGTGAAGGCACACAGAACACTTTGTACTATTTTTACAACTTCCTGTGAGGCTATAATGCTTTCAAAATAAAAAGTAAAAATCAAGGCAAAAGACATACACACTCATGCAGGTACACACACATTTGAATGTCACAAAAGCAGATCGACTTGAACAAATAGGAAAGACATATCTTGTATTATGGATAGGAAACAAGTACCAAACATATATTAGTTCTCTTTAAGTTAATTGATAATTTTAATATGATAATGAAAATGCCAATAGAATTTTTGATTTAAACAACCTGATTCTAAAGTTCTTATGGAAAAATAACAGTAAGATTCGCTTTAGAGTCTGAAAAAAGAAGCACAACAGTGGAAACTTAGCCGCATAAGCTAATGCACCTTAAAATCTCAATAATTAAAAATATAGTATCAACTTACAAACAGATTGACAATAAGTCTAGAAATAGACCCTAACTGATATGGAAACTTAATTTGGAAATTGGTTTTGGTATAACTGGATAGATTCTGGAGGAAAAAAATATATCTAGAGCTCATATCATATATTGCAAAAACTAATGGAACAAAGATTTAATGTTAATAATGGCTAATTTCTTTATTATCTTCAAGAGCCACCGCATGGCCCACTCGGGAGAGTGCAGTGCTGATTACACTAAGGCCACGGGTTTGGATCCCATATAGGGATGGCTGGTTGGCTCACTGGCTGAGCGTGGTGCTGACAACACCAAGTCAAGGGTTGAGATCCCCTTACCGGTCATCTTTAAAAAAAATAAAAATAAAAAAAATAAAAGGGGGTATTTCTAATTATGATTCAGTCTAGAAGTCAAGAGAGAAAGAGGGATAAATTTTACTCCATAAAATTAAAAATAATAAGCAAAGTCAAAAGTCAAACAACAATTAATATTTGCAACTCATATCCTATAAAAAGACTAATCCTTCTAAAATGTAAAATGCTCCTAAGATTAATAACCAAATAGAAAAGTAGGAAAACATCAAAGAAAAAATTGCAAATACAAATATGAAAGGATGTTTATCCACACCCACAATAAGAAAGATATAAATTAAAATTTTAATGTGATAATATTTATTATGTATCACACTTATAGGAATAAAACTGATAATAGAATACCTTTATAGAACTGTGTAGAAAGAAGTATTCTCAAATATTGCTTGAGGGAGTACAAATTTGTACAACTCCGATGAAGTGCTATCTGTAAAACCTAACTAAATTACAAATGTTTTTACCCTTTATACGAGCATTTTCACTTCTTAAATTTCTAATCTCTGATATTCTGAAAACTAATCAATTTATATCTGTAAGGTTATCTATATCATATATCATATTACATATAACATATATATAATATAATACATGTAATATGATATAGATAACATATGATAGAGATAATCAAAACACTGGGAAAAAACTAAGTGAGAAGGAACAACAGGTTATTGAATAAATGATTGCACTTCTGAACAAAGCAATATTACTCACCTGTAAAAATGAATAGAGAAGATCTGTATGTTCATATAGAAAGTACAGAACAGTAAACATAGCATGCTGCCTCCTTTGAAGAAAGGGGGGAATATAGAGATATGTATTTATAGTTATCTGTATTTGCATAAAGAAACACCGGAGGTATAAACAAGAAAGTAATTTAAAGGTTGCCTTTAAGAGGTGGGGTAGAAATAGGGGTAGATGAGGGCAGGGGAATAAGGAAGCAAGTTTCTCCAGTGTGCCCTCTTTATATACTTTTGCTTTCCAATGCGTATAATTATATTAAAAATTCAACAAATAAAGCTTAATTTCAAAACACTCAATAAAAGTCAAAACCAAAAATATAAATTATGAAATAATTATCTAAATATTTGTCATTAAAGCCATGGAAATCGGGTACAATAAAGTAGTTTGCAGCAGGACAAGGCTCCTATAGAGGTTAGCCGGAAAAGCTGGGTTAAATGATAAAAATCATATATTTAAAGTCATAAAAAGGCAAAGGACTAGAATGACTAAAATCCAGAGAGAGCAGAATCTTTTGGATGTGAGCTGGGCATCTAAAGCTGTCCATGAGGTATTCGCCAATTCTTAACACAGGCTAGATGCTGACAATCTGAACCAAGCTCAAGTAGAGAGTCACTACTGGAGGACAAGCAAACTGGAAGAGTTTTTGGTGATCATACGGGGCTAAGCATAACAAAATTCTTTTCCACTCTAGAAGTTTGCTGAAATCTGAAGCTGTGTAAGGCTTAATCTTAAAAAAAAAAAAAAAAAAAAAAAAAAAGAATCATGATTTGTCTGTACCTTTCCATCAAGTCGCTTACTAAGAAAAACTAGTTCTTCAACTTTTTCCCCATTCATCCCGACTGTAATAGTCACTGTGGATTTAAACAAAGAAGTGGATGAGCACTTTAAGGGAAAAGAAGTGGGAAAGAAAGGGATGAAAATGACTAGGTCCCTGCTGCCCTGATGGATGTTAGAGGGAGCAAGATGGTCAGGAAAAATACGTAGTTTCACTAATAAGTATTTAACTATAATATTAAAATATAATACAAGTTGTAGAAAATACAGTAAGAAAACTATAGGACAATCTAACTTAGTCTGCAGATTCAGGGAGCATATCCTGAAGAAATGATGTTTGAGCTAAGCCTGAAAGAATGCGAGATGAGTATGTTTCACAGTGGGAACAACACCTGCAAAGATTCTGGTGGGAGAAGTAGCTTTACAAGAGTGTTGTGGTATAGAATGCACTGAACAAAGAGGGTGATGAGGGCAAAATTTGGGAGGTGGAGTGGAATGGGACTGATGAGCTCAGGCTGGCCATTGTAAATTTTTTTGCAGTTCTAGATTTTATTCTAAGAACAATGGGAAGCCATCAAAGGATCCTAGTGTGAAGCAATGAAATAATCAGAATTTCATCTTAAAAAGTCACTTTGGCTCTTACGTGGAGAATGGACAGTGTAAGAAAGGTTGCTGGGAGACAAATTAGAAAGTTGTTTTATTTATTTCAGGCAAAAGATATATGCTTGTAATAGGCCAGTGGCATTAGACACAGATTAAAGCAGAGAGAGATATGAAAAAAATATGTTTTTAAATGTAGTATATTTGTTTACTGATTGGCTGTGGTGAATGAGGAAAAGGATCATATCAAGAATGTCTTTTTCTAGGGTTTGGATTCAAGAGGTGCATGGATGATGGTTCCATTTCTTGAGATAGGGAGCAGTAGGGGAAGAACAAATTTTGTGCAAGACAAGAAATTATGTCTAGAACTGATGTCTTAGAAGAAAGATATGGACTGAAAATATGAATTTAGAGGTCATATAAGAGGTTGTGGAAGCTTCCTTTTACGTTTTGGAAGAGTACTAACAAAGTATTTTTATATTGCATGAGATTATTAAACCATTCTATTATAGCTTTACTCATTAGACAAAAAATTTTTAAAGTATTTGCTTTGTTGTTAAAACACAGTCGTTTTTTATTAAAATGTTGGTTTCTCTCTCTCTCTGTGTGTGTGTGTGTGTGTGTAGTGTTGTTCCTTTAAGTGACTTTGAAAAATCCTGAGAATCACTAATCTTTTCATCTTATTTTATATATTAGTGAGAAAGAGGGATGTGATCAAACTGAAGATACTTAAACACTTAATGATTGTACTTATGAGTAAATGTCAGCCGTATATGTGCTTCAGAGAGCACCGTTATGTTACATATAAGAAAACTACTTACGCCATATGAGGCAGAACCCTCAATTATAATCAAGCACATGACCAACATTCCCACTTTATACCAAAAACTTTATACTTAAGTTTGGTTCTAAAATGTGGCACTACTTTTTTTTTAAACCTCTCTTTAATGACTCTGTTTGGAACAAAAGTGTAAATTATTTTTATTGAAACATACAATTATCATCCGGGAATTGGTTAATTTGTTTTCATCTTCTGAGTAGAAAATATTTGAGGAAGATATATATTTTTTTACCAGGTTGACATGGGTAGAATTATCTCACTTTTTACAAAATATGACAAACTACAGTATGTATGTCATATTTTTATAAATAGAATCATTTTGGATGAAAATATCGGTCATACTACAGTTTATTGTTCAAGTTCTAATGGAAGGAAATAAAGAGTATGTTTAGAGTTTATTTAAAATACCCATTTAAAATGTAGCTTTTATTTTTTTCACTTCATAAAATATCCAAAGATTATTTTAATTGTATTTTAAATTTATTTTCCAAACTACTAATATGTGCTGTTATATACATCAGTTTTCTTTTTTAAACAAATACTTGGTTTGATCAAGATGAAATACAGAGACCCTAATTCTTTATATTTGGGAAAGTTACTTTTTGTTTATTTTAGCTTTTAAATATTGAGCTTAGCTATATGAAGAGATGGATATGCTAACTTGACATATGTTGGTTGACTGTAGTAATCATTTCACTATTTATGTGTATATCAAAACATTAAATGTATATAATAAAAAACCCCAAACAAAATTGCTCATGAAAATAATTTGTATTCTGAAGTCATGGGGTGGGTATGTTTCTAAATGTCCAACTTACATATTTCTAAATTGATATTTTGTCTGCATATCCTATTGGTTACTGTATAAAGTGCATTAAAATCTACTTATATGATTATGGTTTTGTGTATTTCTCTTTTTGTTTTGTCAATTTTTATTTCATATATTTTGAAGCTCTTTTTTGCAATGTGATTGAAAATTGATTTTTATATCTTCCTGGTGGGCTGGTATTTTAAAAGTAATATTTTTTTTTCTTGTTTTCTCTTTATTTCTTTTTTAAAAATCTAATTAGAAAAACTCTTCTATTTTGTTTAATGTTTTTTGGCATGTAATTTTTCCATAACACTTTAATTTCTATTTATTTATATTTAAATTACTCTTTTAAGACATATATAGTTGTAATTTTTAATCCAGATCATCAATTTTGAATTTTATTTGGCATGTTCTTCTAATCACATGTAGTGAAATTACTGATATATATGTATATATTTATATATATATATTTTAAGTACATGCATGATTTTTAAAATATATATGATTTTAAAACTACCATCTTAGATTTATTTCTATTTGTTCCAGTTATTCTACGTTCTTTTCAATTCTCCAACTTATCTTCTTTAGATGTTATCATACATTAGTTTATTACTAATTCCCTTAACTAGTTTTTTTTTTAAGTATTCTTTATTCTATTCTATTCATTATATTTTGCAGGTGATTAATCAAGGAGTCCACTTTTTGATTTAGAGTGATCACAAACATTTTGTCCTTTTCTACTGTATCACAAACAATGGGTTTAAGTTTATTTAAAAATACTAAATAATCTAAATGCACAATTACAGATTTTCATGACCAAACTGAATGAAGTTCATTTGCCCATGTGCAAAGGAAAGCCAAACACTGAAACACCTGTCTTTGCAGCTGAAGAAAGGTTTATTCACAAGGCAGCCAAGCAAGAAAACAGGAGAAATATGTCTCAGATCCACCTTGTCTACCTCAGGAAAGAAGGGATCTTTATGGGGAAGGACTTAGGGATAGAGTGAGGCATGGGGGATCTTGATTGGTTAAAGGGTTTAAGGAATTTCTTCAGTGATCTGCCCGGGCATGAGCTATCTGCATGCCTCTGCATATTCAGAAAATGGCAGTGTCAGCAGGATCTACAAGTGGAGTTTTTGGCCCTCTGATAACATATGGTCACCCATCAGACATTCATGCAGGCTCAGTGGAGAGATCTTTGGGCTTAACCAATTTAGATCAGTTTGCATTGAGCCAAGCTTGCTCTAACAGTTCTGCAAAACATCTTAGGCACACAACTTTTGTGACTCCTGCACCTGAGATGTTATCTTAAAAGGCATATAGAAAGAAATGGAATAAGAGACCAGTTATGAAAATGTTATGAAAATATGAGCAATTTAAACAGGGAATACATTTCAATGAAAAAGTCACCGGTTACAGACACGGAACTATATATATATATATATATATATATATATATATATATATATATATATTTTTTTTTTTTTTTTTTTTTTTTTTTTTTTTTAAAGATGACCGGTAAGGGGATCTTAACCCCTGGCTTGGTATTGTCAGCACCATGCTCAGCCAGTGAGCCAACCGGCCATCCCTATATAGGATCCGAACCCGTGGCCTTGGTGTTATCAGCACCACACTCTCCCGAGTGAGCCACAAACCAGGCCCAGGAACTATATTTTAATGTGTATTACATGAGATACTACTCTGTATCCTATGAATGTGGTATGTTTACTGCTTTTGAGGATTTTACTGTGGAAGACTGAAACAATATGCTTTGTGAGCAAAGAGAAAGAATATAGTACACTAATCTAAAGATTTAAGAATTCTGGAGAAGCTATTGTATGTACTTGGTATTAAAGGTTGAATTAGATTTAGTGAGACACTTTCTGCACCCCCTCTCCCCCCAATAAAAGACAAAAAATAATTTGGTTAAGTTAAAAAAATATGAACCAAATCTCAGAGATAAATCATTTTGTGGATTAGTGGTGATTTGACCATATTCCCCAATTTATTAATCCTATCATCTGTCCAGCATGGGAAATAATGAGAAAATTTATATGAGTATTCCTGTTCTGGAAAAAAACATTCTCAGAAAAGTTATTTGTACACAATATTCTTTTAAGCCATCCTGAATCAGAATTCAGAAATTATGTCTCCTGATGCATAATATATAACTGTAATAATTTTAATTTAAATTGATCATTTTATATTTGTTATATTTATATTGAAGTTATATTTCCTAAAGCTCTAAATCATTGTGCAATTACTTTGTTAAGCTGGAAAAAGAGCTTTAGACTTCACTTTCTATCTTTTTTTTTTTTTTAACTTAAAGGTATATTTCAATACACTACACTTTTGGATTCCTTTTTCGAACAAAGAATTGTAGTGCCTTAGTCACATATAAAGCAATGTTAGTTTATCTAGTCTCATCTGGTAGCATAATCAGGGATGATTCAGCGACTCATTTTTATCACCGTATGTTATTTTATTTTAACTCATGATTACTAGCAGGAGAATGGGGAAAGGATTTCAACCCAGTGCAAAGCAAAAAAAAAAAAAAAAAAAATTAAAAAATGAGTTTTCATCACACCCTCTTTTCATTTATTGGAACTTGTCACTTATCCTGTTAGCTTATTTTTAGAAATAATTTCTCTAACACAAACCACAATAATTCAAGAAAATCTTTAATACACTACAATAATCTTCTGAATTCTGCCATCAAGTAAATAGATATCTTGAGCCATGCTGAATACTCATATCAACTATTTATTAAATATCTAGCATCTATCAGGAATTCTACAGGATTCTTTATATTAAATAGCATTATGTTTCATAACAACCTAAAAGGGCATATGTAAATATAGCACATTTTACATATTCAAAAACTTAGTTTCAAAAGTGAAGTAACATACTGTTAAGCCGTGGATATAAACATTGCAAATGGAAGGAAACGCTTTCAGAACTTCTCCATTCTAAAGGGTATCACTGAAAACTGTTCCTTGATGAACAAAAATGCATGAAACCATAACTGTCCTATTGATATTGTGACAATATGAGTAGCTTTCATCTTTCAGTTCACTCCATCTATTTTTATTTAATTGACCATGCATATCTCAGATTCTAGTTGCTCTGTTTTTAAATTTGACATTCTGAAAAAAATGTCTGTAAACAAGAAAGGCTATGGATCAGAGGTAATTTATATATCCCTTTTTAAAAATGTGATAGTTTGCCACTCACTTCTCAGGACGTGCATAGGAAGTAAGATTAATGCAGTACTTGCCTGGCATAAATAGTCACTCGTTCCCTAGGAGGTAGACAGCAGCACATTTACAGGCTGCATTTCCATAGACAACAGTTTATCTCTTAACACTACTTAATGTCTTTACATTATGGAGGGCACCAACATTTCTTTCAAACACAAAAATGTGATGTTTAGTTTACAATTTTTTTTTTGAGATACTATAATACACTATTTCAGTGCCTTATGTATTTAGCAGAGAATACAGACATAAAAATAAAGACAAGCACATTTCTACTTCCACAAGAGAAAAACTTAAAGTCATAATAAAATTATTGCTTCTGAACATTATACAAACATTAAATCTATCAACATTAATGGATTTCTTCAGTAAAATGTTATCTAATCCACTGAAACATTTTGCTGCTATAATTTTTTATTAGATATAATGAGGCATGCAAAATAAAGTTAGGGGCTGGGAGAAGCAGAGACAAGGAAAGACACAAGGAATTCTCAGTCAAATATATAGAATAATGTAAGTTTATATAAAGTTGAAACCATATTTTCTATTTTAAAATAGAATGCGTAGAAGGGCTTATAGCTTCTATAATCAAATAAAATTTTACGTATCATATTTTTTAAAAATTAATTTGAGTATTGAATACACCTCACTATCTCTCCCTTAAACATGGACCAATTCCCACTGATAGCTGAATAGGACTTGTGAGGCTTGATGTCTGTGGGGGAGTCAAGAAATAAGGTTCTATAACAGTAACAAATGTATACTGACATTTTTAATTTTCTCCTCTATAGAATTAAATTTCTGCTGTATTCTCAGTTTGAATGTTGTAATTTGCTACATAAATCTGTAGTTCACACAAAATATAATTCTTTGATTCTCTAAACTTATCAATTCTTACTAATATTAACTGTGCCCAGTGTGTGTTTTGTCTTATATCTATGTGAGTCTTTTTTACTCTGAAATGTTTCTGCATAGACTTAATGGAAAATTTATTAATAAGCCTTGCTTGATTATAATACAATTTCTTGTCAAGGCATTGCTTTGTTTGGGTGCTATTTAAATAAGTAATCTATCTGATTTCCTTATTCATTGAAGTCTCTGGTAAAGCCTCTGGGTCTCGTGTGTTCTACAAGGTTAAATCTTTGGTCACAGGCTTGATTAAAACATGAAACATACTGATCTAATTTCAGAAAATGATAGAGGACAAGTTATAGAAATTCATAATGCCAGTTACATTCTTGACATTAGATGATAAACAAAATTCTTCAGGCATCCCAGTAGAAGCAGCAAGTAACTTATAAGTGCTAAACATTAAGCTATCCTTACAGTTCTGTAAAGCAATATCTATTGCTTGAAAATAGTTGAGTAATGTCTGCAGGTGTTGAAAGAAAGAAGGTGTAATTCTGAAATATTATTTGCAGCCAAGTTGTTATTCAAATGTAAAAAGCAACTGGCAGGCATCACCAAATGTGTGTCAAAAGTTATTCAGGGAATCTGTGTATCACAGGAGCCCTTCTTTAAAAAGTCACTTAACTCTGTAATACAGCCAACTCAAAAATAAATGGAAATGTCATGAAAAAGGTGAGTGCAACCTTCAATGCCAGAAGATAGTAGATTGACAGCATACATCTGGGGTGGAGGTAGAAGTGGGATGGGTGGGAACTGATCAACCCAATTGATCCAATGAATAAGGTTGAGGCTGCAGGGCCTTCAGGTAGGCTCTAGATCTACTGGTGCAGACTCTTCTGTCTTCCACGTGCACCAACATTATCTAAATTCCCAAGAAACTATGCACCCTTTTCATTTGTGGTTTCAGTTTTTCCCACATTATATGGATCTTTTATTGTATTATACCTGGAATAATTGTCTGGTTTACTTCTTAATTTCTACTTCAGAACCCCTAATTGTTGTTACATGGTACCATTTGGCCTTTCTTTTTTTAATCTATTATCTTCTAATTAATTATATCTTTGTCTCCTCTCTTCACCCTTACCTTATCTTAAATATAATACCAATTATTAAAGTTTAAGCTTTATTCTGTTTATGGTTCTAATTAGTTTATTTATTCTATTAGGCCCTTGTTTAGAATCTCCATTCTTTCTTCCACCCTAAATTCTTCATTTTTATGTTTGTGAATTAACTTGTTGTCTTGACTTGGTGTTCTTGTTTATTGAATCTAGTTGCCAAAGTTCTACAGCACAAGTAATTCTCATGTAGTTGTCTTTCTGTTCCTTTGGATATGTTTCATCACAAACTGGAGTTTTTGTTTTTTTATTTCATACTGCTTTGTTTTAGTCAATATGTTCACATAGTTGCTGCACCATCGTCTATTGATTTTGCTTAATTTGGGATTTCTATTCTCAGATCACTATATTTTACTATAGGTGAATTCTCATACTCTCTGTTTTTGTCTTGGTGAGGTGGGCTGAAAAATGCACACTCCCTCTCTTCCCCCCAAAATGTCAACTTCCTAATCCCTGGAACCTATGAATATGTTACTTTCCATGGTATAATAAATTTGTATTTTAAGCCACTCAATTTGCAGTAATTTGCTATAGCAGCAACAGAAAACCAATACAGTAAGAACAATCTGTTCTCTTAGATCTAGACCTAATCAGAGCCATTTTTACTTTGGGGGAAATTCTTCATTTTTTTCCAGCTTAAAATTTTTAGACTATTGAATTAATAATACCCTCAGTCATGAGCCTATTAAAGAAACCACTTTTGATTACTTCATTGAGTTATATTTTCTCTTTATCTCTAATCTGATGCTCTTCCCACAGGCATGTATTTTAGTTGACTTGACTTCTTCTTGGAGATTAATTCTATACTTTGTACCTACCATAATTTATCCTTTCTTCTTGAGTTAGAAACTGAAAATTCCAACTCCCTCATAGCATAAATAATACTGGGGATATCATCCTTGTAAATATCCCTTATAGAGTACTATTATAAAGCCATAGGTTACATGCTTATTACATTTTACAAAATGTTGCCTAATTGTTCCCCAATATGGCTACATAGGTCAATACTTGATTTTAGTTTATAAAGATTCCTCTTTTCATCCATAATCTCTACAATCATTTATTTAATATAGTTTGACCCTCTAATTTTTACCAATTTGATACATGAAAGATAGTATCTATTTTTTGCTTTAATTTTACTTTTTTCTGATAGCTAAAAAAGCTGAGAATTTCTTGGTAAATGTGCCTGTCATTCAGTGGCCATGATGTGTGAAGGGAACATCCAGAGGCAGGGCCTATTGCAGGTAAAGGACACTGAAGGGGGCTAGGTCATGGCCTGGTTCCTTATGATAATTACTAACATTGAAAGTAAACATATTGGGCTGAGCCCGTGGCGCACTCGGTAGCGTGCTGCGCTGGCAGCGCGGCGACGCTCCCCCGCCGCGGGTTCGGATCCTATATAAGAATGACCGGTGCACTCCCTGGCTGAGCGCCGGTCACGAAAAAAGAAAAAAAAAAAAAAAAGAAAGTAAACATATTGACCCTAAGAAATGAGGTGTGGTCTGTGGTGGGTGGGATGAAGAATGGAGCTGCCCCAGAGTTCAAGTCCTATACAAGACCCAGGTGTTTTCAGAAGACATAGTATGGGGCCTAAAATAGAAGCCTGCAGAGTGAGGCCTTCGGGCTTGAGAAAAGCAGAATTCCTGACAAGGGCCAGGAGTTGTAAAGCCAAAGGTCACCGCTTCTTCCAAACCAATGGGAATGTGATGAGAAAGAGTGGCAAAAGAGACATGTCTCTTTATGAAGATATAGATTATTCTCAATAGCAGAGGAAATTCAATAAATGTTATTGTATGAATTTATGACATGTTCTCAAATACACATCTGTATACCAACATACATTTCACATATTTATGTTTATATGTAAGTAAAATAGTACAAATAAGATACACTATTTATTATTTGTATGAGATGAGCATGGTTCAAATACCAATCCTGTCGGTTACTGCCATATCATTTCCACCAGAGAGATTTTGTAATGCAGTATTCCCAGACACATTAAAGAATTTCCTTTGTTTAATACAAGTCATCTATCTTGTAGTTTTGGTGTGATGTGCAAAATATAGAAATTCAAGTTAAAGATAGAGTTTGCAATGTATAAAAGGAATCACCACAGGCAGTGGGTTGTAGCAATCCTGCAGTCCTGTGACCACTAGCTGAGTCTTTAGAATGCAGTGATGTCATCCATAGGTCACAATGTACTGCTGAGGCCTTACTGATGACTTGTAACAGACCTGACAACATACTGAACACTAGTCAGGACAGTGATTTGGTGAAGATAGCCTATTGAGTGATTTGTTATTCTTGAATGGACAAATTTCATTCTTTGCCATCATCAGGTGTCTCTCTGAGAGAAGAGATTCAGAAAGAAGGTACCTGATTTGAGTAACTCTCCAAAGAGTTGTATAATGAAGTGGAAAGAAAAAAGGAAACATCTGGAAAGCACATATTCCCTCCAAACTGCAGAGATGGCAACAGGTATGAAATAGTTTATTCTCTGGGAATAGGATAAGCAGGAGTTGCCTCCAAAAAAGGAGGAATCTAGGCTTCCTAGATGTGGTAGAGGAGGAGAGGAGAGAGAGAAAAAGAGGGAGAGTGGAACTGACTGCAGGAGGGAGGGAGATGTACGTGTGTACGCTGCCCTCCCTCAGGGCCCAGGTAGTCTGAGAGTAAAGAGAAGGTTCAGATGACACAGGCACTTGTCTCGGTGTCTTAGGACCCATGCTACCTTCACAAAGTCATTCTGCGTGACGCTGACACAGACTCAGTGATTGGTTAGTCTAGACTAATTTTTCTTAAAAAATTCTTTTCTCTTTATTTGACTTCGGAGGGTATTGAGGAAGTAAATAATGTTATGATAAGTTTTCTCCTTTTAATGAAGAATGTGTGGCTCATAGAGGTGAGGGAAACATTGAAAAAGCAAGTTTGAGCACTTAAATACTACTTGTGCAAGGATGGGAATATATAGTCATAAAGAATTTACTCAGTAGTGAAAAAGAATTGTTTTGTTTCAGACTATAAAGATGTAAATGTGAGGCTCCTATGTAAAATGTAAGAAAGAAACACACACACACACAACACCATTTAGCTGTGATGGTTGAATCAAGGAGATGGGGTTTGGCTCTTTCTGGAAAGTAAGAAATCAGATAGCTGTGGTTGCCATGGAGATTAACAGTAAACAAGTTAAAGTTACTTTCATGAGGGAAGACAATTGCTCTGTGGTGGGAGGGGGAGACTCGAGCCAGCCCCAAAGTTCAAAATAAAGGCTTACGTTCCTGAGGAGAATCTGATATTTCCAGCAAAGTTTGGGGCCTCTGCATATTTGGACAGTCACTTGGAGAAAGGTCTAGAGAGCGAGGCTGTCTTCATTCTGCCATCAATAACATTAGTGAATATTCAAAGATGTCATTGAGTGTAAACTATCAGACATGCAAAACACATACTCACACCTGTTTGTGTATACACACATAAGACATAAATAAGCCAGAGGAAGATAAACACTAATATCTAACATAATTGCCCACTTACTATGTACCAGGTCTGATTATTTGCCTCTCAAAAACACACTAAACCCCAACTTTTTAAAAATTTTTAATTTATTTTGGATCGTACATGTTTATGGGGTAGAGTTTGTTATTTCAATACATGCATATATTGTATAATGATCTAATCAGAATAGTTAGCATATCTATCACCTAAACATTTATCATTTCTTTGTGGTTATAACATTCAAGGCCTCTTTTCTGGCTATCATGAAACAAACAATACAATATCATTAGCTATTGTCACCCTAGGGCACCAAAAATTATTCTTCCTGTCTAACTGTTGAGTTCCTATATTTCTGTCTTAACTCTTTTGGAACTCAATCTGTCATACTTTTATTTTCTAAAGCAGTCATATATTACTATCCACTTACTCTTACACATTCTTCTCTGCACACTCATCTATTTTTAGCTCTTCACACAGCCTTGCATTTTGAAAACTCATACTATTTTATTATACCCTTTGATTTTCACATCCTTATGTTCTTGCCTTATTCCCTTAAATTCCACAATACGCTAATTCCTCTAGTCTAAAAGAGAATATTCCCACTGATTACATTGCACAGCAAAACCATATAACAATAAACAACAAAATACACAAATCCATAATCACAGGACATGCAATGGACATGCATAGATATGTTTCCAACTAAAACACAGACATAAAACACATATACCATTCCCACTCAAACAAAACTCACCCTATATTCCCGTTTGCAAACACCAAATCAATCACACATTAAACTCTAACCCAATTTTAAACATGTTATGAATTTATACACACCAAGCACACTGCATTCACAACACACAATTGTACTGCAATGTGTGCATAATACACATGCCAGACATATTCTCGATACTTGATTATTTTGAAAAGTTAAATGATATTGGTGGGCTTCATTAACATTTAAAACGGGGACAGTAACATAATAAAATTATGAATATTTAGTTTCTTCAAAAAAAATACCACTTGTTTTGTTTGAGGTTGTGAATCTCTAGGATGTGGGATGCAGAGAGTGAAAGTGTGAAAAATGTAGAGGAAGGCAAACTGTACCCAAACTCTTAACCAAAGCTGGTGGGAATGAGGAGACTTGAGGGCAAGATCAAGATATAAGAGCAGCATACTGAAGTATACCAGTTCCCTGCCCAAGCGAGAGATAACTGTTCAGGACCAAATCAGTATTCCTGTGTGTGTTGGGAGGAGGCAGTCGTATGTTGGAGAGAAGAGTGGTAGGAGGAGAGCAGAATGGAAACTGCTGTTTTAGCTGTAAGCTCTTGTCCCTACATGGAACTCTGTAGTTTCCTCAGGAATTTTGGTTCCTCAGTGTATAGAATTATACCCTGGGAGCAAAGAACTAGATTGTGAGAAGGTCTAGGCTCCATATGAGTGGATTTTCAGAAGAAAAGTATGGCGAAATAATGGAAGTCAACAGTTCTATCACTTCACGAGTTCTGACACAATCGGAGACACAGCATTAGTGGACGGTATGCAGTCTAATCCAAATGGAGGACGTCTAATCAAAACCCCAACACCCAATGATGATACAAAGGTTTTCTGTACATGTGTGTGAGGATTTCTAGCATGATGTAGATTTTATTTTCAAAGAACTCATAGGTCATGTCTGTTCTTAGAGCTAAGCACATAATTCAGAATATTTGTCAGTTGAACAAATGAATGAAACAGACACCCACTAATCTTTATAACTGTTCTTTCATTTTCTGGGAATCTCAAACATACACGAAAATGACCCTCAACTTGGGTACTCTTTTGAGGACAATACACTGGTCCATGATGCAAGAGATAAAAATTTTCCATCAGAACATTTCTCTTGTGACTCCTCTTTACACATGCCTTCTTATACTAGTAAGGAGAAAGGTAGAATGGAAAAGTCTAGGCAGATCAGCAGAGTAGGAATCTGAGCAAACACAGAAATCCAGCAGAAAATCTCTGCTCGGCCACTGATACAAAGGAAGGTGTACTTTGGACATAGTCATAATCTCCTGCTCTCCTCCTAGCTGAAAAATTTGAATGAGGAATTAAAATAAATGAGGATAAAATGTGAAGGTACGATGTATATCGAATTGAGGTTTCTGAAAAATAAAACAAAATAGTCAGACAGAGATGATCAAAGAAATAATGGTTGAGAACTTTTCAGAACTGTTAAAATTTTTAGAATTATGAAACATCATAAGCTCACTGTGAGAAAGACACAATAAATCCACACCTAAGTATGGTATACCAAAAATATGAAACCCTAATAACAAAGACATTAAAGCAACTACAGAGTAACACAGAATATCTTCTAAAGAGTGATTTGTCACACAGTAAACTATTCAAAGACAATCACAGAAACCTAATGACAACAGTATGAAATACTGTGCTGACAATGAAGGACAGTCTCGCTGATACATGAATAAGGGTGAAATAAAAACATTTTAAGATAAAAACCACGGAAAAGTATAAAAAACACTAATGGAAAGAACCTACTCAGAAAAATTAAACTGAACACAGAAGCAGCATGACAGCCAGGAGAAATTGGTGAGCTAAACAACTGGTAAGTCTGTAACTGAATATAAACAAGCATTCATGACTTAAGCACCAAAAAATAATGATCACTACCTTAGAACTGATAAAAGAGGTGTAATTAAAATATGGGATGGGGCCTGCCCGTGGCTCACTTGGGAGAGTGTGGTGCTGATAACACCAAGGCCACGGGTTCGGATCCCATATAGGGATGGCCAGTTAGCTCACTGGGTGAGTGTGGTGCTGACAACACCAAGTCAAGGGTTAAGATCCCTTTACTGGTCATCTTTAAAAAATGTATATATATATATATTAGATGAAAATAACATGAGACAGTGAATGGAAGTTAAAGTATTCTAAGCTGTTCAAATTGCTCAAACAAAGGGTAAAGCCATTGACTCAAATAAGCAATTCTGCACTCAGGAAAGTAGGGAAATTAGGTCAGTAGGGCCTACTCATAAGAAAACCCATGGCTCAATACAGAGTATGTGGCAATCCTTAATTTAAGGTTGATGTATTTACCTATTTGCTATTAAATGCTGTAACAAATCACCACCAACTTAGTAGCTTAAAACAACACGAACTTATTCTCTTACAGTGTTGGAGGTCAAAATTCCAAAATACATTTTACGTGGCTAAGATCATGGTATTGGTAGGGCTGGTTTCTTCTGGATGCTCCAGAGCTTCCCTACCTCTTCCATCTGTGGGAGCTTCTTGCACTCTTTGGTTTGCAGCCCCTTTGTCTCTTTACTTAAACCTATTGCTCCATGTCACATCTGTTTTCCTGCCTTTGGCCTACTTCCCCCCCTCTTATAAGTATTCTTGGGATTACATTTCAGAGCTACCCATATAATCCCAGATGATCTCCCCATCACAACATTCTTAATGTAATCACATTCACAAAGTCCCTTAGGCATATCAAGTAATATTCACAGGCTCTAGTGATTAAGATATGAACAACTTGGTGGGGGGCCATTCTTCAACTTTCCATAACTTTCATGAAATATGTTAAACACAATGACGTATGTACAATCAGCTAAACAAATATCAAAATATGATATTAAGAGCACTCTGTGTGACTTCATAGATCCAAGACATACACTACAAGCAGCTTCATATAAACAACATACGGACATTGTGTCCGTCCAGACACGGACACCTGGGTAATACGAAAAATTATTACATACCTATTTTTTTGAGTTTCAGCCAGGAAATAGACTGTGGTCCCCATGAATGTCTGGTACATAGTGAGCTATTAAGATTGGACAAATGGTTAAAATATTGTACATATGTCTTTAATTTGCATTTGATTTGACAGAAATCGTGCAGACGCAGATGGAAGATACACAGCCTGGTTGTATTCCACAGAAAAAGCAGAAAACCAGTCGTAGCTCAACTTATTTTTCCTTCTTCTCCTGGGAGTCCAAGAATATTCGTAAGTGGAGATGTCTAAACTGGAGCTAGGGTTGGAGAGCAGGGAGAGGAGATGGAAGCATGGCTGTGAGGTCTGGCTGAGATCTCCTCTCTACAACCTGATAGATGGGAGATACAGCCCATGCCCAGACCACAGCAAAAATACACATTCTTCTCCTTCTTCTCTGGGAGATGCTCATTACATCTACATAAAACAAAGTCTTGAGATTCAAGGGAAATCTGGAAATGAAGAGTGTCCAAAAGTGCAAGGGTGTCAGAGCAGCTATGCATTTGAGAAGACAGAAACCTACCAGAATGACAGTTCTTGTCAGAGAAACAGGGAAGACTTGCTCAGTCTGAATCTCGGAAGTACAACACTGTAGGTCACAAGTGTGGGCAGGTCTCTGACAAAGAGAAAGGTAGAGACTGAAGTATCTAATGAGGAAACAGTGGATTCTACATTTGCCTTCAAAAGGGGGGCAAAGCTCCCTAGCCCATCTCCCCTCATAAGGCAGAAGATTTGAAAAGGGACCTTAACCTCTGGCCTCTTACAACCTCCTACCTTCATAAACACACATGAATTTTTACCCCATCATGCCCAATTATCTTCAAGACCATATGACCTCAGGTTTATCTCTAGGCACATCAGCACAGTAGGAGTCTGAGCATACCCAGAAATCCAGAACATATGACCTCTGGTTTATTTCTGTAAACTTTCATCCCTTCATTCTCCTTTCCTTACTCCCATGTCTTTATACTCCCAGATATACTTGGATACTCATGTCCTCACACAGTAAGCCATCGTGCCCTCATTTCTCAGCACATGTACTGTATTCCTCAAATTCGCTTTCTCGTAACCTCATTTTTACAATATCACAATCTCTAACTCACACAAATAATTCACACTTGTAGAACTCTTGATTTCACATTAACAAAGCATGAAGCTATCACAATCTTACACCCGCTTCTCAAACTCCTCTCTCTTCCCAATTCCTTAGTCCCTTCACATAATCACACAATCTAGGAGTGGTAGCTGTGCCAGTTAAGAAGTAAGCATCGGAGAAAAGAGCTGTGACCAACGTTGGGAGATACATTCTGGAGCTGCCCCAGAGATCCCAAAGGAGTCTTCTGCTCAAGCTCAGAAGTAATGAGTTATCACAAGGCCCAGGTCCTACAGAGCTCTAGCAACAGAGGCCAAAATAGATATCTGGAAGAGGATACTGCAGGCAAGAAATGAAAGCCAGTGGGTTTTTTTCCCCTGCAAATTCTATTTGAGAAAGCAGCAGGACTTTCATAAGATAATCTCAGGTAATAAACTGAAGCATTTTACCTACAACGTACAACAAAATTATTCTTCATGTAAACAGAAGTAGTAATAACATATAATATGTGCACCTTCCCATGTGCTGGACAAGATTGTGAGCCTCTGATTCACTGCACAGAACAAATGCACCACTCATGGGTGATCCAGCCCACCCAGGCACATCATTCCAACAAATATTTTTGTATACCTAGATTTTAGAACTTTGAACGGTAACTAGATTATAACCTTCATGAGGATAAGTACCATGTGTGTTATTGTACATAGTACTTCTTGAATGTTTGTTGAATGCAAAAAAGTACCATATATCTGATTTTCCCTCTCTTTCACAGGAATCATAGACTCAGATGAAAACAGTCCACAGCCTGGACCCTCTGGGTTGACCCAGGCCCACATCCAGACAGCAGAGGATTCAGACTCAAAATACTTATCCTCTGCCTCTTTTGAAGACAAGCTTGATCACAATGGTATGGGAGTAAAGAAGATGGGAAGCTAAGAAGGAATCATGTAGAAAGAGGACAGAATAATGACCTAGAATTGGAGCTAAGCTCCTTTGCTCAGCAACCCCTTCTCTCAAGGACTGCCTAGGGTCTCTTTTTCCAATCAATGGGCAAAAATGTACCATGTACTCTTTCTCTTTTGGAAAAGACTCCTAAATGATATGGACAGGAAGATTAGAAACTCAAGTGAAATCGGAAGCATATTTCCAAAAGAGGAGTCTGGAGCAAGTCTGTGAAGTCTTCATTTGAACACCTCTAGCATCATGTCCATTTTCTAGGGAACCCTTAAAAAATTTTTATCTTTGCATCTATATATCTAACTAGCTACCATCCAACTATATTTATATCTGCACCTCTCTCTATATATATATATACCTTTCTATCAGGGTAGGTATCAGTATAAATAGATACACATACATAATTCTTCATAAGTTTGCACTTCATATCCTTTATTTGCATCATTTCCCATGAAGAAAATTGAGCCAATAATAACAGCTAAGCTTTAGTTACTGCATATTGTATTTTAGGCAAGGTTCATGGTTCCCAGTACTCTGTACACATCTCCAAAAATATCACATACAAGATATCCAATCCCACTGACATCCACCACACACACATTTTTAATAACTGTTATTCACTTGTATTTTGGAGTTTTGAATGGGAAAGTCACCTAAATTTCTGTGAAAGCAAGTCCCATGGGCAGTAATGATGCCCTACACAATATATCCACTCAACATATCTTTTTATGAATGTACAAAGACCCCAGATTATCCATATCTCAATGTTGTTTTCTACTTTTTAAACTTTATTCCCCAGAATTCTGCAAGTCTCAAGAGAATGCTCCTGAGATAAGTGTGGTGGTCCCAGCCCAGGGTCAGAAAGCAGGAGAAAATTCCTCTGCTTCTGAACATTTCTCCCATGTCTCCTTGGCAAGCAAGCTTGTACTTGTTGATGAGGACGGTAAGGGAGATGCAAAGGTGGGATCTGGGCTTGGGCAGGAGATGACCTGAGCTGCTCAGCCCACTCCTACTTCACTTTCCCCATTAAAAACAGGAAAGAGCTTTGGGGCAGAGGGACTAGGACTGAAGCCTCCGAGGAGGGACAAATACAGAGGGAATGTGCCTTCAAGAATAAGACAAAGGTCCTCGGCACAAACTTCCCACATGTGAACACTGGGACAGCTGTGGGTGAGGCAGCAGACAGGGCTGACAAGTGCACGGGAACTCAATCAGAACCTTCTGCCTCAGATTGGCACAGACTCAAGCTCACACACACACACTCACACACACTTCTTCATACCAAGTATGGCCCCATTTCTCCTTCCCTTTTACTTATTCTGTCAAATACACATCCCTTCACTCTCCATCTTTCTCATTCTCTAGTAGAGTTACAGAGGTACACCCTCAGCTCCTCGTTCCTGCCCCCAATCATTCTCACACTCACCCCTCTATGCACTAATCCTATAAATACTTCACATTCCCTCACACAGACAACCTGTTTTAATTCCCCCATGCTAGACCAGGCTCTAGAAAACCCATATGCCCTGAAGAGAAAGCACTTTCATGTAGTGCTTCTCACCCATGTCACTCTATCCACAGGCCCCCAGCACCTCACAGAGCAGCACGTGCTGACAGGAGCAGGTGCCACTCCTGCACTTGTCCACATGTACTGTCACACCCCATGACACTTACACACGCTCATCACCATCCCCTCTTACCAGCTCTGGAAACACTCCCCAGATATGTTCCAGAACATACACACAACTCCATGAGACACACCACACACTCGTTCTCTACATAGGGGCACTGAGTTCACACCTCAAATAGCACATAGCACATGCAGAATTCTGAGACAGATGCATGCGCTTCTGTTCCCCATGTCCCCGCATGGGATATTCTCATGGCCATCTTAACTGCTGCAGATTTCACACATACTTATTGCAGTTTTCTTATGTTTGAAATTTTATTTCCTAGGAATCCATCAATTACCTCAAGATGTCTCCTGCCTTGGATCCTCTGAGATGTCTCGACCACAGGATTTGGAACAAAGGGAGACTTACTCCTCCTTACCACATACCTCTGTTCATTCACACTTAACCAATATGCCCTTTATGTCCTCAGATGATAAGGAAAAGAAAAGGGCCATGAAAATTTACTACATGTGTGTCCCAATGAAAAGGGGTGTGGCTGTCTTGTCAGATACAGAGGAAGGACTGGAGCCCTGACAAAAGAAGACAAGAGTAGAAGAAATGCCCTTTCCTGAGAATGTCAGTACAAAGGCCACCATCTCTGACATGTCTACGAAGGATCTCTTAGCTGACAGTGAGTGCCCCGTGGACAGCAAAGCCCATGAGGAAAGAAAGGAGGAGGCTGACAGCCCAGCAGAGCCTCCAGCTCCGGAGGAGAGTTCCAGGGCCAGGACACCGGAGACGCTGGACAGTGGCTTCAAGTGCGTGGCCTGCTGCCGGGTCTACCCCAGTTTGGAGGTCCTGCAGATGCACGTGGAGCACGGGGTCCACGAGGGCTTTAGCTGCCGCACTTTCCATCTTGCCTTCGCCCGGCTAAAGAACAAAAGGAACCGGAAAGGGAAGAAGAACAAAATCAAGGTGACAACATCTGTACACAACAGGGAAGAACACTTTGATGAGGAAACGTCCTCATCCACATCGACAGACTGATTTCAGCCCCTAAAAGAGACGTGAAGCAGCCCAGACCCTACCGAGGGAGCTTCATCTTCCCTCTGCAGCCGTATCCCCACTTTACTTCCTCATACCTACCTCCCACCACACCGCCAGTAAGACTAGAGAACCCCTATTAACAATATCCACGCTCTCCCCAGAAGGAAGGACAATGTAACAGGCCACACCATGCAGAAGAGCAAATGTTCTCTTATGAATTAAAGAACAATGAAGACCAGTGTGTCATCTTTCCCTCTAGAGTTGAGAAAGGGAGACTCACTGAAAACAAAAACTGCCATGGACTGTGCTACAGAAGAGGTTAAGGCCCCAGGAGTAGGAAAGAGCCTCAAAATACTTGGGATCCAAGGTCCTGAAAAAGTTGGGATCAGTAGCAGGGAAATTGACCAGAGATACCTCCCAAGGTTCCATAATCACTGTGGTGAAGAATTTCCTTCAGAGGAAATGCACATGGATGTGAAACACTTGACTGATGACAATGTGAGGAGAATGGGTCTTATCCATGCCTTATGACGGGAAAGAAGCAAAGACCTGTGTAGCAGTCCAGCAGAGCAGAGACCGCTGGCCCCACCATTACTGGATAAACCAAAGTTCACAAGACTCACAGAACCTCCAGGTTTATTCCCTGGCCTGAGTCCCTTCCAAGAGGCACAGGACAAGGCAGAGACAAGCCTGTGTCTCAAGGAAGGGTTGAAGTGCAGGCCAATCATGGTCCTGCCCTTTCCCTGGAAGTGACTGAGATATCGCTGTCAATTCCATAATTTTCATGCTTGGGAGAAGATGGCTAAGGAGCTTCAAATGAGTCCACAAGGAGTGGAATTCTTTTTTTATTTTTCCCCCCTTGGGAAAAAATTTCCATGGTATACTAAGAACCAGGAGTAAAGGCTGTTTCCTCAAAGGTGTCAAGTATTGCTGGGGAAGGAGAGAAATAGGGGCTACTCTTCTGTCATGGACCATTGTTGTCAACTTTTGACATGATTTCCTTCCTGGAGGATCCCCATGTTCTTTTAAGAAATTTCACAATTCTCAGATCTTATTATTTCTTTAGGTTACAGAATCAAATGTCTTGTTCTAAGTGACAGCAGAGAGGAGTCAAACATAGACAAAGCTGTAGAGAGTTTGCAAAGCATGGTTTATACTGCAATAAATGAAAGTGTGTCTTGTTTAGGGGTGCCACTGTGTCCCTGCACCATCTTTCTTTTTCTTTCCTGCCTTTGGAAAAAGAAAACTGCCAGAGGGAGGAATTTTTTGCCCCTTCAAGACCCAGGCTATTTCCCACCTGATGACTTTCATCCTCCTGGGTATTATTTGAAAATTTCGCAAATGTACTGTTTAAAAATAGGTTTGCTCTTGATGTATTAAAAACTTAAATGAATACATATGCACACTCAGGCACATTGATAATGTCCTTTCACAACCAAGCAAAACAAGCTCTTGTGGGATAACTTGTTGTGTCTTCAAATCCACTGAAAATGTAAACACCTAATGAGATTCAAATGTTATTAGCAGGTCATATTGTCTCAATAAAAAGCCCATGAAAAGTAGTTTAATTTCCTTTTATGTGACATTAGCCAAACTTGGAAGAAGAATGGAAGGAGATGTTTGGGGATAAATATGACAAGTTTCTGTTCCTGGATATGGAAGTAGAAAGAATCTTCTGTTCTTATCCTTTAGTTCAGAAAAGAAAAGAGTCATTTGTAGTTATAGTGTGGGAGGTCTAGAAGAAAAGCAAAAGAGAGAGAGAGAGAAAGGAAAAAAGCACCTCGTTGCTCCAGGAAGAGAAGCCAGTACTTTTTTCCCCCTCATTGCTAATGATGGTGGCTCTTCCTGGAGCAGCTGAGCCAGTCTGTCTCTTGGATGAGTTCTAATGAGACCTTTATCTTCTTCACATATTTATCTGATATCTTTCACATATTCACTCTGTATATACACCTTTGCCTGGAGGTCAGAAGCTGCAGGAGAATCTAAAATTCAAAGAAGTAAATCAACAAGCAAACCTAAAAGAATAAACAACCAAATAAAACCTAAATGAATATTTACTAAAAACTGATTTTCATAATACATTGACACCTCCTCTAAGACACCTATCAAGTAGCCAGTAACTAGTATCTCTAAGATGAGGAAATGACTTCGAGGAGAAATGAATATTTGTACATAATAGAATATTTATCACCCCAAGAACTTAATCAAATAGGATTCGAGGAGAGTATTGCCATTTACATAATAGATTTTGTAAGGATAAAACTATGTACAAATCCAGTACATAGTACATATATGAAATCGTTACCAGCAGACCTATATTTAAATATGAGACATAGAAGCTTAAATGTGAGTAAACAGCATTTTAAAGAAGTCACTAATTCAAATGCCCTCATGGCATAGACAAGCAACGTGGGCCTGGTGGAGGGGCAGGGGTGATTAGGAGTTGGGGGCCTTTGGTGAACTGAGGAGAACTTGTTCCATTTAAAGGGAGGTGGGAGTCAGCGATGGTACTCAGCTCCTGCCTCTTGGTGACGTGCAGAAATATGAGCCTTTATTGACATATGGCTTGATTTTTCTGAGAAGCCAGAAATCCTGATTTGTATGTTAAAAGTCCTGGTTTTTAAACCATCATGTGGGCCAGACAACATGTGTTTTAAGGGCAAGATTTGTCCTACCAGCCTCTAGTGTGCAACACCCGTTTTGAAAGTCACAAGTTATTTCTTACTGGCTTAATCCTGGCTAGAGAAAGGATATCTGAGACCTGGCAGACAATGCTGTGTGGTATGCACTATACTTCTCTTAGACATGTTTAAAAATCTTCCAGGAGTCCAGGCCGTAGGCGTGGCAGATGTCTGGAAGACAAACACCACTTCTAATCAAGGTAAGATCATGGATTTTCCCAGAGCGGCTGTGAACAAGACCCTCCTTTAGAAAAGATCTCTACGTTCTTTAACGTGAATTCAAGTGTCCCTGTCATAACAGGAAAAGGTGGGCTGCTTGTGTCTGAACATTTTTCCCATCTTATGCTATGCATATTGGCAAAACTAAGAGAACATGTTCTTAAGAATTAGAGGAGCAGTAAAGGAATGGATCAGATGACTTCTCAATGACAGTGCTGATGGCAACAAAATTCACATAAAGATTTACATGTTCACTAGAGAATCATCCCCCAGGGTATCACTCACACACCAACACATGTAAACACATCAGAGATTCTGCTTTAGTATCAGATACATCAACAAGATTAAAATTCAGGTTAATAAGACATTTCAAGTGGGCAGTTTTCTTTTTTTAGGGAATCTTATTGTAAATATATTCTTTAGTAAAGAATTCTTTTAAACATATCAAATGGATATGTAAAGGGTCTTTATCAATTTCTATTTCTGTATAAAATAAATCTATTTCTATATAAAATAATACCCCAGTATCTGGAGATCAGTCTGATGGCTAAATCAAGCACACAGAAAAATTATAAACCCAAAATATGTTTTAAAAGGCAGCTTTGTCCGAGGCAGCACACAAGAGGCCAGTGCATCACACCTTAATGCAGAGAGGCAAAGTGGGCCAGAAACTGGTAGCAACATCTAAAACTTTGTCATTTTAGTGCCCAGAAGGAAGGGGTATTTGCACTGCCTGGCAATGGATGTCAAAGGCAAGCTCTCAGGAGCAAGTGATTTTGTCCTGCTGAGATAATCAGGCTTTACTGTACCACAAAGGACTCAGAAGACCCAGCTTCAATGTTAAACTAAAATGCTACTGGAAGGAGATAAGGAATAGATTTCTGCCTAGTTGAAGCTGGATTTTTCCTTTAAAACGAATCCAAAGAAACCTCTGAGCCTTGTCTATTTGTGCTGTTTATCAAAATCTGGGCTCCCCCAAGATATAAGCCAAGTGTGAGAGGCAAATTTCTGTGTAGTTTGGATCTGAAGCTTCCTAAGTGCAAACACTTAGAGGAACTGCTTACTAGGAAGAGCACTGAGAAGGCCATGGGCACAGACCTTGACCTTCATTCAGCCTTCAAATTGGTCATGCTTAGTTCATCAACAGTTTAACAAACTTCTTGAGCACCCACAACGTACCAGTACCAGAGATAAAAATATGAATAAATCATAGGAACCTACTGTTTGGGGATGCAGGTAGGGAGAGTTGAGGCAGAGAGAAATAGATACAAACAGATCATTTGATCATTTCAATACAGTGTGTTAATTATACGCACACATGTAGATACATATTCATGGGTGTTAACAATACAGATGAATATGTGTGTATGCATGTATGTATAAAATACCAGCAGCTCATTTTATGAAAAATACTGCATTAAGACTGTTGGGAAAATAGAATAATTTAATCAGGCTCCCCTCGCCTCAGGGCCGGTTGGGGGTGGTTCAGTAAACATTGTGCATGGGCGGGGGTGTAAGTGCACCTGCATGGCACCACCACGTTGGCTGGCATTTACTGCCTGGGGCAGCCACAGTAAGTGTGGCCATGTTTTTCCAAACCTATGGCTTCCAAGGACCTTTTGGCCAGTTACCTAGCTCATAGACCTTTGTGAAGGGGTCTGGTGACCCAGCCTGGCATGTGAAGGGTTTGTGACCCAGTCTGTGAATGGGCTTGAGGGGTCTGGGAGGTCCAGACCCAGCCCTAGCTCAACCATCGGCCCAGTCAGTGCAGGATTACTAGCAAGCAAAAGAGCCCGACAACTAGCGTGGTCGCCTAGCTTTACAATTGGCGTCATGAACAGGGAAAAAGAGCTAGACAATTGGCACTGTGAGGATTCCAGGCTTAGCCTAGCCAGACAAAGACCATTACAAACATTATCACACTTAATATGCATCCAGAAAGGTTGGTTTGAGAGTTGTCATTCCCAAATTACAGAGGAGGAATTGAGACTCAGAGGATATGTAACTTTCCTAGAGTCAAAAAGCTGTTAAGTGGAGGCTTGGGATCAACCCAGGCCTGCCTGAGGCTGAGCTTTGCTCCTGGCCAACACATTGCACTTCCTCTCACAGGCAGGCAGAGGAGCAGAGGTGCTGCTTGAGAGTTTTGTTTTTTATTTTGTTTGTCAGTCTCTTGAGTAGGTATTGCACTCGTGTGATTTGGAACTTAACAATGTAGAGTATACAGTGGCAAGTCTGGCTCCCATACTATCTACTTAAACAGCCCTCTCCTCTATCCCTGTCCAAAAGAAAAAACTTTTGCAGTTTATCATTTAAGAGTTTCTTTACACAAACATATTTATTCCTCCCCCTCCTTTTCACAAAAAGTGGCATATTATACACATTGTTCTGCAATTTGCTTTTTAAATTTAACAATATGGCTTAAAAATATTTTCATTTCAGTATATAATGTAGAGGAGGAAAAATAATGTTCTCTCTACCCTCTATAGTTCTTAGTTGTGACAGGCCCTTTAATGAAAGACAGATTAATAAGAGAGAAACGAATAGAAGTTTATTAACATACGTGCCTCCTGTATACATGGAGATAACCAGAGAAATGAGTAAATCTCTAGAATAGATCTTAAAAGAGTTGTTTTAGACATCTGGTGTAAATACCATTGTTTGCTGAAACAAGGAAAGAAGGGGTGGGGAAAGGCCTGGTGTGGCAAAATGGCCAGGAGAGCACAGTAAGACAAGGGTGAGGTCTCTGTGCTTTTTCCACTGACTGAGAGTCTCTAGTGATTCCGCTGTCCTTCTCTTCCTGGTGCAGAGAAGGAGACACTTACAAATGGAGATTTCCTCTATAGCTGGAAATTTCTCTTACAAAAGGGTAACTTTTCAGAGCTTCTCCTGTGTCTACAGTTTCTCAAAATAACAGGCCCAAATTCTTATGCCAATGAGGCATATTTTGGGGTGACATATCCTTGTCTCTACAGTCTCATATGGGAGTGGTATGTCCTGGATGCCATCAATAGAGCATGTCCTCCTTTTGTTTTTTACAGCAGCATGGTATTGAAACAGAGTAAGGCTAGGCCTGTGAACCAAACTGACTCCATTTTCCCTGCAGAGGACACTTTGTTACTTTTCCACTCCTCAGTCATGAGACCCCTCAGGGCAAATTATTACCCCATGGGCTGCCCTGACAAAACAGACTGAGATAAGAGAGGAAACAGATATTTACTGAGTTGCAAAACCCCTCCCCAATGCTTGCTTACTGTAATTGTAAAAGTTACAGATTGACCTTGAGACCCCTTTAGGAATTCCCAACTGTGCACAGAGTTTCAAGGTGACTGCTACAATGACCCTCCTGGTGTGACAATGATGAACACCACTGCCATCTTGGACCCACTCAGCATGCACCCATGACGCAACCAGGAAGAACAGAATGGACCACCTCCAGTGATGCTGGCCTGCACCCCTTAACTCCTTTCCCTATAAAAGACCCTGAACAGCTCCCCTCAGGGGGCTAGGTACTGTCACTATCCCCCTTATGCATAAGTCTATCTCCTCTCTTAATAAAGCGTTGCTTGCTTACTGCTGGGTACATTGTTCATTTCTATGAGTTTGGAGTCCAAGAGCCTAATTTAGTCACTAGAGAAAATTGGAAAGCTTTGGGTGCCAGAGAAAACTCTAGCTGCAAGAGGAAAGTGTCCATTGGGACTATTTTGCTCCCATGTCTCTGCTGCTGGTCAGTCTCTCCTGGAGCTCCCGGCCTAAATTCTGACAAGGCAATGCTTTATTCTCTTTTACTCTCCTTTTATCCCCTTTTCTTTCTCTTTGAAGAGACTGCCAGACAACTACAGCTTAAACTCCTCTCACCCTGTGAGAAGCATGCTCTTTCTGGCTGGCAGCGGCTTGCCCTGATGGTGACTAGCAGAGGTGGGAAGGCCAGTCCTACACAGTGAAGACCTTGCTTGAGCAGGTTGCCCCTGACGGAGGATTCATAAGAGTGGTAAGATTCATTGCCACGCTGCACAGTGACTGGAAGTCCGGAAGCTGCTAAAATTCTCTCTACCTTTCTCTGATTTTCTGAGCCCTCTTCTGCTATTTGGTTGGATTGTATCTGTACTATGTATGTGCACCCTGGAGGGCTCCTGGCTATGCTTTGTTTCTCTGATTTTTTTTTTTAATTGAATCAAACTTGATTATACATATTTTGGGGGTTCAACATTGAGATATGTTGATCAAATCAATATTACTAGCAAATATATTGTTACAAATCATAATTATTCTTTATGCCCCTTGTCTAATATCTCCCCATCTGCCTTCCCCTCCCCCCACAATTACCCTACATTTCTTCTCTCCTTCTGAAAGAATAATGGTTACTCTGTTGATTTGTTGCCTTCATGATCTGTCCAATGCTGAGAGGTGTGATCAGGTCCCCCAATGTTATCACAGAACAGATGCTTCTTCCATCACTCTGAAATGGGCTTTATGGAAAGAGACATCCTCTTTTTTTCTTTATCTCTACTGGTGACTCCCCATGTGTAAATGCACTCCAGTGGCTGGCAGACCATCTGCGTGGAGGTTGTGGCATCTAGCCTCTTTCACAGCAGCCGTGGTTACTGTGGTAGCTATGGTGGTCCACCCACATGGAGGTGATGTTTTTGGCATGCTCCTTGGTGCTGGTGGTGTGCCTGGTTGTGAGAGGGGGGGTCTGGTCCCCAACTCCAAGGCTTGGGTACCTGGGTGGCCCCTGAGGCACTGATGTGGTGTGCTTGTTTCTCTGATTTAAATCTACTTGGCACTTTCCTTCTTTGTGCCAACAAAAGTGGGGACAACTGCTTTTATCAATTACTGTGTCAGTGGAATAAGTTGGCCCTGCCAGTTGGGACTAGGAGAAACTAGACCCCATTGCTCTTCTCTTCTCTTTGTTTGCTTGGTTAGACATTTAGTTGAATACTAGTAATCTGAATAAACTTTCCAATCCTTGCACCAACTTTTGGACTTTCGAGTCATTTGCTTAGTGTGAGAGGGCAAGCCAAGCCTGGTCGGTCGGTAACAGTATCACATTATCTGGATGTACCATCATTTAATTATTTTGTTCCCATTAAATGGACATTTCTAGGTACTATTTTGCCCCTTCTACCTTACTGAATTCTTATTGCTTTTAAATTTTTTTTCTGTTGATTCTTTTGGGTTTTCCTGGATTACAATATCATTTCTAATTTTATACTTCTTATTTCCTTTTCTTGTATCACTTTATTGGACATTCCCTGATCTGAGTTTTTAAAGGAGTAGGACTTAGTCAAACAGAGGATTGGTATTCCAGGTAGGAGAAACATCAAAAACACAGAGATGTAAAACCCCATGGCGGATGATGGGAAATACAAGAAATAAGTAATATTACAATGTAGATGACACAAGGTGAGACGTAGAAGGCATCGAGGCAAAAACATGTGTAAGGAACTGTATAAGGGTGAGGGGCATTTGAAATGAGGGAAGGAAAAGCTCAGGCAGTAGTAAGATAGATCCGTAGAATGGTGGGGCTGAGGCTAGCAGCTCCTTTAGGGAACTACAGAATGAGTCCATTTGAAACACGATAACCGATGTCAGCAGGGATGACAAGAAAAGGAAGGTAAGACTGGCAAGGCTTGATGATGCAAAGGTGTAAGGAGGAGGAGGAGGATGGGGTCCCTCAGGGAGGTAGAGAATACAGGTGGAGAAACAGGCTTGGGGGGAAGGAAGAGGAATTTGACTTTCAACAACATAATCTTGAGGTACATACCTTTACTACCACACCTACGTGAAGGGAAAATAGGAAAGGTACTGATGATAGAAAATGGCATCGATTTGGTCAAGGCTTTCAAAATGTAGCTGAGAAGCCATCTTTCAGACTGAAAACATCTGACCGAAGGAAGCAGGCAAGAATGTAAACTGACATATTTGCCTTCGGATCCTGGGCTTGTGACTTGGTTGAGACATCCTGTCCTAGAATAAAGATATGTTGCAAATATGTACTGTAAGTTTGCTTTTTTGTTAGTTAATATTTGCTATTTGTGGTGCCAGATAAAAGCTGCATACTGAGATAACATCAAACCTTTGCTTTATTTCACTACTTTGTAACCATTGATTGCTGAGATTTTCCAAGAAGGGGGAAAGCCCCCACTCTCTCCTTTCCCTCCTCCTGCTTCACCACATTAAGCTCATGATTCTAACAGATCTTTAGAACAAATCCAACTCTGGTTGTGCTTCCTGGGTCAATCCCCAAACTTGGCTCTTAATTAACTGATTTATCCTTAAAAGTTTTCCTCTCCAGCCTCTGATTTTGGTCAACAGTACTTTGTTATCCTAACTTCACTACCTGAGTTGCCTGATGGGAGTATCAGTCTCTTATCTGGCAAACAGTAGAGCTTGCACATGCACCCAGCTTTTTTTAATGCCAAAATTAGCCATCATTCCACTGTGCATGCTGCTTTTAAGATAAGCAGTGCTTGTAAAAAAACATAAGTGAAAACAAGCACAGCTGGTTAAAACAAGGCAGCAAACATCTGGAGGGGATACTGGAGAAAACATGCTAGAGACAGACAAACCGGGGTCACATAAGTAGTAGAATCCTGACAATTGGGCTTTGACCCAGCTAACCCAGATTTAGAGAATATGAATGGAAAAATATAATTTTTAAGATTGTGCACGTTTTAAGTCATCCCCCTATTCTCTCTCTGTTGGGAAAGTTAACCTCCTGTGAGCCCTGAACATCCCCACACATTCTTGCTGGGTATGCCAATGTAGGGGAGAAAACACTCCTATGACAAAAGACAGATTAACAAGAGAGAAGCATAACAAATTTATTTGACAAAGTTCTATGTGGCACGAGAGCCTTCCAAAAGGAAGACCCAAAGACTCAGGGAAAACTATTTTTAAGCTTAGGTTCAATGAATAATGGACAGTTGTGTAAAAATATGATTGGACAATAAGGGGAATGACCTAATGGTAATAAACTGGGGGGAATTCAGCAAGGCCTGTTTGTTCAGATTCTTCTCGGTCTGTCCATGTAGCACTCCTTTCCTCTGGGCAGAGGGCAGGACCTCTCCGGAATGAGAATCTTATGACCTACTTTCAGGAAAGGTAGATCAGAGAATTTCTTTATGGCCAGCTCTCACACATAGAGAGGTGGAGGAAGGTCAGAGTGACCTTCTCGCTTCTGTGGTTTTCTCAGCTGGCAAGGTACCACATTTTGGGGTGTTGTGTTCTGAGACCCAAAGCCCTGGCCACTCTTTCTAGACTATTTCTCAGGGTTGTGTTTTCAAAGAACAACCTCTGATTCACCCTTTCTCCTGTGGTTGTGAGAGGCTTCTTATGCAGATTGAGGCCTCTCACAACTTCAGAAGAAAAGGTGAATCAGAAATAAAACAGCTCATACAAGGCTTGGTTTACCATCATCTGGTGGTTCTGAAAACCTCAAGCTTTGAACTTGAATTAAGCTGATTCCAGATTGCTAGCACCTCCCCAGAAGCAAACAGTTTCTTTTTTGAGGATGATTACATAATTCTAAGCTTCAATTTTTTTCTTTTTTTTTTTTTGGCTCCTAGCTGGTACAGGGATCTGAACCCTTGACCTTGGTGTACCATGCTCTAACCAACTGAGCTAACCAGCCAGCCCTTCAAAATATTTCCATGATTACTTCTCAAATACAACACCAGCACTCAATGATAGCCTGAAATATGAGGACATAAGACTGTGAATAAGAACCAACAGAAACAACAGACAACAGAAACAGATCCCCAAGGAATCTAGATGTTGGAATTGTTCAATGCAGACTGCGAAATAATGTTCTCCATTCCCCTGCAGAAATGTTTAAGCTTAGCTGATGTAATCTTGTATATGGCGCAAACTCTCACATAACCAGCTACTTATCCTCTCCTGTTTAGGTCTTCCCACCTTCTTCTGAGATCTCTCTCCCTCATTTTATCTTTCCAAGAAGGTTTTATCTTTTTCCACAGACCTCTTCTCACTTCTAGATTTTCCTATAATGGTTAAGCATGTAAACTCTGGAGACAGCCTGCCTGGATTTGAATCCTGGCTCCACAATTTACACAAAGGAAAGTTACTTAAGTAACTTGCAAGTTAAGGGAAAGTTACAAAAACTTTAAGGCTCGATTTCTACATCTATATTGTGTAACTACCTCATAGAGTTGCTATTAGGGTTAAATTAAGTAAAACAGGCAAAGTGCTTATAACAGTGGATGGCATGACAGTGCTCCATAACTATTAACTATTAAACTATATAATTCCTAGAACTAAGCTTTAGTGTTAGGGTTATATAGTCAAGACCCAAAACCAACGACTTCACTCTACTTGGAACTACTATTCTGGGTTTCATTTTCCTCTTGGGCTTCTCTCATGTCAATTGCTCCCACCACCACTGGTCCAGGGATCCACTGCTCCTCTAAGTTATGTCACGAGCTTGGACAAAAATCCACCCACCCCACCAAACTCCTTAATACGAGGGTGACATGTGTGGGTTTTCAAGTCTTTTAAAATTTACCAAAGTACTGAGATCAAACAAAGGAGAAAGCATATGAAACATATAAACCTGTGGCTCACAAGGTACTGGTCTCTATTCTCACCGCAACTCCTTAATCACCCACTCTCACAGCCTGTGTCTCACTCTGCTCCCCATCTCAGGACAGAGAACCTCTCTCACAGCTTCAAAAGGCTGGGGCTGGGCCTCATGGGCTCTTTCACTGTCTAGCTCTCGGTCAGCTCCGAGTCATGGCCCACTGTGTGAGAGCCACCACTGGACACCTTGATTCTTTAGGAATAATTACAACTAATCTAATTGGAGTCTGGTAAGAGGAATCAAGTGACGGGACTGTGGTGACTGTCCAGAGGAATCATCTCAGCCTTCAGGTGGGCCTTTGCCCTCTGTACTGGGAAGAGGTCATCCCCACAACAGGCTAGATATTGTTACAGCCCTGTGCAGGTCCAGGACATGTTTGCCCCCAGGTGCCCTGACCAATCCCCTGCTCTGCTCTGTACCATGGGGCCTGTACAGGTTTGCTTGGGCTGCCATAACAAAATACCACAGATTGGGTGGCTTAACAGACATTTATCTTCTCACTATTCTGGGGGCTAAAGTCCAAGATCAAGGGGTTGGCAGGGTTGGTTTCTTCTGAGGCCTCTCTCTTTGGCATATAGTGGCAACCCTCTTGCTATGTCCTAACATAGCTTTCTGCTGTGCAGGTGCATCCCTGTTGTCTTCATGTATCCAAATTTCCTCTTCTGTAGGACACCAGTCAGACTGGATTAGGGGCCACCCTAGCCTCATTTTTAACTTAATCACCCACTTAAAGGCCTTATGTCTTAGTCTGTTCAGGCTGATATATATATACAGACACAAACATATATATGTATGTATGTATATAAATACCATAGACTGAGTGGCTTATAAACAACAGAAATTTATTTCTCACACTTCTGGCAGCTGGGAGGTCCAAGATGAAGGCACCAGCAGATTCAGCGTCTGGTGAGGGCCTGCTTCCTGCTTCATAGATGGTGTCCTCTCCCATGTCCTCACACGGTGAAAGGGGTAAGGCAGCTCTCTGGGGCCTCTTTTGCAAAGGCACTAATCCCATTAAAGAGGATGCCGGCCTTGTGACCTAATAACTTCCCAAAAGTTCCACCTCTTCATACCATCACTTAGGAGCCTGGGTTGCAACAAATGAAAGTAGGGGGACATAAACCTTGATACCATGGCACCTTATCTCCAAATACAGTCACATTCTGAGCAACTGGAGGTCAGGGCTTCAACATGTGAATTTGGGGGACACAACTGAGTCCATAACAGGGCTCACCCTTCTTGGCTACATTTCCCCATCTCCCCTGTCAGCTAATGTCCAGCTGGGCTTGGCCAATGGTAGGTTCTGGAGGGAGACTACAAAGGGAGGAAGGAAAAAGCCAGAACATCACCCACCCCTGTTCAGTGAGTGTTCAGCAGCAGCTGTACCTCTTCGTTGTCCAGCTTCCCCCAACAGGCCCACCACTACCAGCTGCTTCTGGGTGAAACTGGCCTCTGCTCCCCTTTGTCATTCTGGACTTGGAGCATGAGTGATTTCCTGCTGCTGCCCATCTCTGGGTTGCTGCACTGCCCTCTGTTTCCATAACCTATATAACAAATTATCTGCATTACATCACCCTATTTCAAGTAGTCATGTGGTTTCTGTTTCCTGGTGTGAACCTGACTGATACAAGTATCTTCCCCAAAACATAATCATGGTATTTATATAGGAAGGATTCTGCACATATGGTAACACAGGCAGGGGCATTCTGTTAAGCTCTGCCATCTTAAAAGATCTTTGAAAACGCTGCTACCATTTCCCAATTTCTTTTTATTGCCAAGCCTCTCAAAAGTTCATCTATTCTGCCTGTGTATATTAGTTACCTATTGCTGTGCCACATTTTATTTCAGACTCATCGTCTTAAAAACATACACACATTTATTATCTCACAGTTCCTCACAGTCCAGGCACAGCTTAGCTGCACTGTGTGCTCAGGATCTCACAAGGCTGCAGTCACAGTGTTGATTGGGCTTTGATCTTATCTAGAGGCTTGACTGGGGAAAAATCCACTCCCAAGCTCTTTTAGGATATTGGCAGAATTCATTTCTTTGAGGCTCTAGGACCTAGGTCCATGTTTTCTTGCTGGCTATTGGCTGGGGCTGCTGTCAGCTCCTAGAAGCCACCCACAGTTTCTTGCCATGTGGCCCCCTCACAAAATGGCAGCTTACATCTTCAAAGCCAGTAAGGAGGTCTCTCTCTCCAGTTAGCTAAGGTGGAGTCTTACATAACAAAACGTGATCAAGGACATGACATCCCATTACCATTACCATATTCATTTGTTTAGAAGCAAGTCACAGGTTCTATCAGCAATCAGGGGGAGGGGGTTATACAAGCGCATGACTCACTAGGGGTCACCCTATGTGTATCCACCACACTGCCTGTGGGGTGAGCAGATGGACAGCGGATGCCCAAAGTGACAACTTTCCAAGCCCAGCTGATTTTTTTCAAGGTAATATGGGGGTTGCAGAGAGTAGCTCTAGGGAGCCAGAAGGGGCAAGGATGTTGGGCTCGCTAATGTTTGCTGGTGGCAGTTGAAAGTCCGTTCCAGAGATGCAGGCTGGGGTAGGGCAGGGGCTGCGAGAGATATGGTGCGGGGCCTCTGTTGAAGGTGGCAGCCAGATAGAAGTAACAGCCAGGAACTGAACTGCCTATAACACGGGCAAGTCTCATTGACAGCAGAGGGAATGTCAAAGGGTCAGGAGAGTAGCAGGAGTGGGAAAAGCCCATCAGAGACAGCTAAGGTGTGTGCCGAGGAGGCAAGCTGAATGTATAGAAACGAATTCCAGTTTTGTAACTTGAAGACTGTTTCTTATCCCTTCTCTCCTCCCCTCCCCAAGCCTGGCCAACTTAAAAGAGGCCCTGTACCCTGGGAGGGTAGAGAACAGCAGGAAGCAAGAGGTTAACCAGAGGTTCCTTTCTTTACCCTATGCAGTAGTGTCAGAAGGGCAGGAGCCAAGTTTCATCTCCTCCCTTCAATGTTCTCAAACTCATTGTTAAACTTCCTGGCTTCATCCCAGATCTCAGCTTCTATCATGTCTTTGAAGTAGCTCACTGAGAACTTCTTAAAATGTGCAGGTCAGTTAACTTCCACAGCACTGGGCTGTCCACATGCCCTCCACTGTCGGTGTTTCTGTTCTGCTCCTTCAGCATCTTTTTTTCAGGGAATTTACATTTCATAGTTTCAGCTCTCAAATATAGATGAGATCTCAAATTTATATCTCCAGTCTAGCCTGTCTTCTAGGTGAGCTCTTGGGAAAAAGCAGGAGAGAACACGTTTCCACTTTCAGCCACGCCCCTTCCCATCAGTGGCCCAGCCACTGCTGAGAGGTTCAAGGTCTGTTTTTGTTCTACCATCTCCTCATGTGTACATAGAATCCAGTCTACCAAACTGAAAGCCTTGAAATCTTCTTTGGAATTAATACAATGAGCAATATAGAATTGTTCTTGAGCAGGAGCATAAGAGGATGAATCTTCATTTTCTTTATGCCTCCACACCAGACTCCTGTGCCTGGCTTGGCAAACCTTCCATCAATCGGCCCTCCCTAACTCCCAGCCTCATGTGGCAGCCTCCAAAGTGCAAGCCTTCACTCTGCTCACACTTGGTCTCTTCACTGACCCCCTTCACAAGGGAGGACCACCCAACTCGTTCCCTTGGACTGAGAAATCACAAAGCAGAATGATGCGAGAGAGTGGACTCTGGAGTCAGACTGCCTGGGTTCAAACCCCAGCTCTCTCTCCCCACTGGCTGCGTGTCAATGGGCAAATGACCACTCTCTAGGCTTCAGTACCCTCGGCTATAAAATAGGGGAAATCGTATCTATATCATAGGGTTGTTGTAAGGAATGAGTGACTTAATACGTGCAAAGTACTTAGAACATTCGTGGCAATTAGGTCACATGGGATTAGAAAACCAAGCAGGGAGGAACTACATCACCTGTTCCTCTGCCACAGCTTGGCTATGTCACCATGCGGCATCAAACTGGAATACGACTTACCAATTTTAACCAATATTTTATATCTTATTGCAATTGTATAGAAATACAAACTGTTATGAGTCTTAGAAAAAAATCACTCTTCGTGCAGACGACTCTTTTTCCCTCTGTCTCCTAATGCAAATTCTATCCCATTCTTCAAGAGCAAGATTAAGTTCCACTTCCATGAAACTCTTTCCTGTTGCTTCAGCCTACACCAAATTCTCATTTCTGGAAATGCCTATATGGCAGGTCCACACCATAGAAGTGAGCACTGAATTGCTTTTGTGGGTCACTATGTTCTGTTGGGGTCTCCAAGGGTCTCCTTGATAAATAGCTTTTCATGTCTCAGACTGAGTTCTGAACAAATGGAGAACTATAACAACAGTTAGCAGGTGAAATCCAAGTAATCTCCTTTATTATTGATGGAGCTAAATTGTAGGATGTACTGTAGAGTTAGGGCCACATGTACTGCTTGACCGCATTAGAAAATACACTACCTTTTCCTTGTGGGATTGCACCCCAAATCACTTCACTCCAAGTAAGTTACCTACTCCTCCTGGGAGAACAAGAATAGGGACATGAGAAATCAGGGGTATGTTTAAGGAAAACTCCTCCTGCAACCCAATAAGTGGGATAAAGGCCGACTCCTCTAGCAAGATCTTCCCCATGTAAACTTATAAACCCTTTGCAGATAGGACCTAGATCTTAACCTTCTTAAACATTCTCTGTAATTCCTAGAATAGTCTAGGCACATAAAATCTTCTCGATAACAATTCCAACTCTGTTCTTTCTTATCACTGTTCCTATAGTAGTTTAATCCATCCTTATCCTATGAAGTAGCTCGTATTAACACTGATGTTCTATACATGAGGAAACTGAGGCACAGAGCTCACACAGTCAACAAATGGTAAAGCTGAGATTTAAACCCAGTCTGGCTTCAGAGTTCATGCTTTTAACCATCTTATAATGCTTGATTAAATTTCAAGAGCAGTAGTGTCAGTAGAAATGGGGATTGAGAGAATTCAGAAGCTGGCTGGGAACCAGCCCTCTTACTGTCCGGTAAAGGAAAGGTTAAGAGAAGTTCTAAAAGTAACAACTAGTACGTAAAGAGATTCATTAGGGAAGATTCTACAGCATGTTTCCTTTTTATTAAACTATCAGAGACTATCAGAAATCCTGTGAAATAATCAACTATGTTCTACTATATGTACATGGAAAGAAGTCTGTTTGGTCAGCTTAAGGTACTACTGAAATCATCTCTTTATGTAATACATAGTCATTTGCGCAAAACTGAATAAAAGTGGCTCACATGGTTGATCAAAAATAATTTCTGGCTCTGATTCTTTTGTTGCTCTTGTGCATTTTTTTCTATAACAGAAAGATAAGGAAGTTTTCCTTTGTTTCTTTGATTTACACGATGGCATGAAAGCTAAAATCCTATTCAGATATTAATTATATTTGATCCCATATCTTTATGTTGCATTTGTGGAATTAAAAAAAAAAAAAATCAGTGGCCTTTAGGTGTTTTGTCTGTTTACCACTAGAGGACACTGTCTGTCTTTTATCTGTGAAAACCATGTCCTATGTGTGTATCAGGAAGAGAGGCAGCATGAAAGGCTATGATATTCTGTTTCAGGCTTTTTATCGTGAAATCACCTAGAGCAGAAATAACTTTCAAATCAAGCCTGCTGATCTGCCTTATTTGAGGGTGACCACTATTCATTCAGGGTCTACTACAGGCCAGGTTCTGTGCTAAGTGTGTTATATACTTTACCTGTGAATCCCACAACTTTACCCTCATTCTACAGATGAGGAAATTGAAGCTCAGGAAAGTCATATAACTTCCTCAACACCACCCAAGTGTACAACAAGGACTTAATTCGGGCTTTGAACATAAATCAGGGTTGGTGAACAAGAAAGATTTCCAGTGATGCCATGAGCTGATTTATTGTGACCACAGAAGGGACCCAGGGGAGTTTATTCCACTTCTTCGAACATTTGGCAGTTCACCTTGATGATGGGAGGTTAAAAGGAATTAAAAATAAATTACAGTAATAACTCTAAGTGGAATTTATGGCTAAACAGATTCTAGCAAAACAACTATCTAGATGTATTAGAAACTTTGTTTTAAATTCCACTAAATCTAATTTGTCCCCACCCATTTTACTTGAACATAATTAGTAGGAACATTTAAGGGGCAAGATATAATGAGACAGTTTATTTATTTAATAAAGGAGCTGTGATTCTGTCTTAGACCTTCATCAAATCACCCTTTCTTGGGTGATCAAATTATAAGTGCATATACCTAGGAAATGGGTCATTTTTACATGTGATGTCTATGGGTCTTGATAGTATGATTTCTGGCATGAAGTTGTGCTGTAATGACTTCCCATCTTTCCACACACATGGCTGCACTTGGTAGTGATGTGTATTAAATTTATACCACACACTAATGAATACATTGAAATTAACCAGTCATGCACTTTTGTATCATCAATGTTAATAAATATCAGTTCTAAATAAAGATCAAATTCACTAAGATCATAATGAGCTTAGAATTATTCCTTATAATGCCCTTGTATGTCCTGGTTAGTGCTGTTTAATAATCTGCTGATATTATTTTCATATAAGAAGGTGGAGAATAAAATTTCAGTCCAGACTGTACCAACTACATGTTAAAAACGTCATACAGATTCATCCTGTATGAAACACATCCTACCCCAAATAAAGCTCCTTAAACCTCAGTCTTCAAGGATATGAACAAAGAGCACATTACCTATCCGTGAGGGTTGTTTGGTATACAGGACCAAGAATTATATTTGTTTTGTAATCTTAGCCTACCAAGCCGTTTCTTTGTTAAGTCTCACATGAAGGCATAGTGCTAAAAGAAAATTCTGGAGGATAAAAGTACATGGAAACTTTATATTTCACACATTTTCATACACTCATTTTAACTGAATTAGACATCAGGCACTTCCAATCTAGAAATGTCTTAGGGATTAGGTATTTTTTTAGGGATTTGTGTGGAAAATACTACTCTATTGAATCAGACCAGTGGTCTCGTTAGCTAGGACCTGTCAGTGGCACCAGAGCACTCCTGGGAAAAGAATAATAGTTTCTCTGATATCATCTTTAAAGTTCAGTAGTGTACCCAAACATTTACAATTTATTTTAAATTGCTACTAAGAGGAAGATCAGTCATGAACATACCTATTGCTTGTCTGCTGAACACCGTTCATTTCTGCCTTGCAGACCCACTATCTGCCCTGTTCCACTCTACCCTGTGCCCCAGGAGGCTGACTTGTATGCGCTGCTCCAGCCTTGGGTTGGCTGTGTCCCTCTCTGAAGGCCATGGCTCCTGATGGCCAGCTTTTTCCATGAATATCGCTCTCTCTGACTGCTGGCACACACTCCCTGTCCTCACCCCTTCAGGACGAGGGGCGGGAGGTGCCGTGTGGTCCCTCTCAGTGCCCCTCACCCCTGACCACAGTTCTGTAAAGAGTCCCTTAGTTAAGCTGTTTTCTGTCACTCTCAGGTGTGTCATCTGTTTTCTCCCAGGGCCCCGGAGCCAACTTTCAGTGAACACTAACAGACCACTACCTTCCTCCCGATTTTGTGGGCACTGCTCTCCCCAGTTTTTCTTCTCACATATAAAGGAGGAAGCTGAGGATGAAACCATGGCAAACACCAAATTTGAAAGGAGAGCAACAGTAAAGACAAGAGAATGGAAGCCCTGGCCTCTCAAACTCTGATTCCTACCTTGTCAGCACCTAGAAGCTTCTTTCTGGAGGCCCCGGGGGGGAGCCTCAAACTAACCACTTTATGGTGAATGCTGTGATGAGCTGCCCAGATCTCCCTTCAGGAATAAAGGACATAGTCACCCAGCTGCTGGGAATGTTGCCAGGAAACAGCCTTCAGCTGATTTTCTGCTTCGGGGGTTGCCTTGGCTGGAGAAAACTGCCTCATCCAAAGTCATGCTTCCTTCCGGGGCCCCCTGCATCCAGGGACTCATCACTGAGCCAGATACAGAGGCCTGGAGCTCTTGGCCCAGCTCAGGACAACTCTTATTTATCTACGGCTGCATCACAAATGACCCCAAAACTAGCAACTTAAAACAACAAACATTTGTCATCTCAGAGTGTCTGAGGGTCACAAAGTTCTGTCTTAGGGTATCATAGGACACTGCAGTCAAGCTATCGCATCTGAAGGGGCTGGGGGACCCACACTTCGCTGAGGGCAGAAGGCTTCAGTTTCTCACCACCTGTCCGCTCCGTAGGTTGCTCACAACACAGTGATAACTACTATGTCAAAATCCTGTTTTCCATGGAAAGCAAACCTCCTTAATGATTTCAACCCAAACTTGAAAGTGACTCTTCGGTCACTTTCAGTTATTAGAATAGTTACTGCTAGCTGTTACAACAATGATTTTCTATCCTTAAGATTCACTGATTTTATTTTAAAGCTTTAGTTTTATATCCAATTTATGGCTCTCTTCTCCCTCCCTGCTCATGCCTGCAGTGGCAGAGGGGCATGGTCTGGTTCACACGCGCCTGTCTTTCCATCACATCCCCCACTGGTGATGGCCAGGGAGGTGGGAGACGGAAGGGAGAGGTGCCCTGTGAGACCCAGCTAATTGTCCTTGGGCTCAGTGTGGACAGATGAAGGCAGACCTCATCTGACAAGGGATGTGCTCCTACTCAGCAACCCTAGGTGCTGGGGGCTCCTTCTGAGAGGTTCATTCTCAACTTTAAGCCCAGCTTCTGAGCTGGCAGCCATATGTCCCATGCCTCTGATGTGTGTCCCTCTTTGTCCAATGTTGTGGCACTCCCAGAGAAGATCAGAGCTCCAAACACGATCTACTCACCACAACCAACACCTAGGTCTTCAGGCTTACATGGAATCCATCTTCCAAACCTCTTGCAAACCACTCCTTTGAGCGGAGACAGCCTCGACCCCCTCTGCCTGACATTCTGCCACCATGCCATCTCTTCCCAATGGCCTTTTCCTCTACTCTGGTAGTGCGGGGGCTGGACAGTGAGCCTAGCACCCCACAACTGTCCAGACAGAGAACCGCACATCAGATACCAACAGACCTGGGAGTAATTCTCTTGACAGCTCCCACCCTTGGCTTTGAAGATGGAAGGCAACCCAGACCCACCCCTGCCCTCGTTCTGGGGAATAAATAGTCTCACATGAGTACTGTATTTCTGCAAAAGGTGACAGCTTTCTCCCTTTCAACCTCATTTCATATATTAGGGCGTGAGGTGGTGTTGCTGGTTCTGCTTCCTGGTTTCTCGTAGCAAAATTTGTCAGGGGGTGGCTGGCCCCCGCAGCTGTTGTTCTAGGAATTTAGAATGTGGAGGATTTCACTCACTTGATCCTCAGCTGTTAGCTTCAGGATGGGGCTAGTCCCCAATACGGAGCAGCTGTTACCACGTTTAAAATTAATCACATTTTTCTCAACTGCTCTCTGATACTGTATGATGGCCTGTATAGGTCCCTGTAAGGGTGACCAACTATTCTGGGATGAACAACCCTCAATAGTAAAACCATGACAGTCCCTGGCAAATTGGAAAGGTTGATCACCCTACTTCCCAGTGTCAGTGACTCCAACCAGAAGCTGTAAGTAATTCAGTTCTCCCCCTTTCTTCAGTGCCCCTGCTCTGCTGGGTAGGCATGCTGTTCCTCTACCTCTACCAGCCCTTGCTGCTATGCCTTCTTTTGCATTCTGCAACTATCTGAACTTACGCTAGTGATTCTCAGCTTCGGTCTCTGTCTGTTTTGTGTCGCTATAACAGAATGCCTGATACATGGTAATTTTTAATACACAGAAATTTACTTGGCTCATGGTTCTGGAGGCTGAGAAGTTCAAGATTGAGAAGCGTGCATCTGGAGAGGGCCATTGTGCTGCATCATCCCATGGGGGAAGGTGGAAGGGCAAGAGAGTGCAAGAGAGGAATGAACTCTCATGTCCTGCATGATCAGGCCCCCGACTCCCTCACCAGCCTCGTCTCCTAAACACTACACCCCACCCCCATCATGGGGAAGAGTGATAACTAACTAAATCCACTCTTGTGATAACTAACCCATTCCTGTGATAACTAATCCACTCCTACAATAACAACATTAATCTGTTTAATTACCTCTTAAGGGTCCCACCTCTCAACACTGTTGCACTGGGGATTAAGTTTCCAACACATGAACTTTGGTGGATCACATTCAGACCGTAGCAGTTTCTCATTGGAATCACCTGGGAAGATTTAGAAACTGCTGATGCCTGGATCGCATGCCTGGGGGCTTCTGATTTAAATGGTCTGGGGTGGGCCCTGGACAATTACCAGGTGATTCTTACGTGCATTCTCCCACCTGAACTACTACAAATCTAAATGATCTTCCCAGCCCCAGAATCACCCTCCTCTAGTCTATACTTCCCACTGCAGCTAGTTAGTTATCTTTCTGAAATGTAAAGCTGACCGTGTCAGCTCTGTTTAAAACTCTCCTATGGGTCCCCATTGCCTTCAGGATAAAGCCCAACCTCTTCAGTATGATATAGTGCTCAGGAGACAAGACTGCCAAGGGAGTCAGGGGCCTGATCATGCAGGACCTTGACTCTTGGGCTAAACTATTGCATTGCTTCACATCTACCATGCTCGATGGCAACACCAGATTTTGCTCATTTAAAAACTACTCACTGAGCACATACTATGTGTCAGGCAATAGGGATGCAATGATGAATAAAACAACCACAGTCATAGACCTTACCGCAGATCTAGTAGGCTAGATAACTAAAGGAACCACAGCCACCCACCCTGGCCCAGGTAGAATTGACCATGTTTTTCTTTGTACCTACATTATGATCTGAATATGATTATACAATAGCACCTGTAACCCTTATTACAGCTCTTTGTTTATATGTATGTACTTTCCTAAAAACCAGTGCATAAGTGCCTTGAGGTCAAACATTACATTGTTTTCACCCTTTTATCAACAACACCAAGCAGAGTGCTCAGTACATAGTAATTACTCAATAAGCAGTTTGCCAAATGAAGGCAAAGAAGAGTGGCTTAGTCTGACTTTCCACATAACTACCGGAGAATCTTGAATTCTACTCCGTTTTCCTGCTTATCTCACAGTTCTATGCTTTCCACTAGAATGGATAAATTATAGAAGAATATGTCATGTGTTCCAAGTGGTCTTAGCTAATTTGTCAATGGATCATTACGTGTTTCTGAAAGCAGGAGTCCTCTCTCTCAGGATCGTGAAGGGACAAGTGATGCATACTTCCTATGGCTCCTAGAAATATAATACCTTGAGCTATCAGTCAACATCCTAGCAGAAATTAGTTATGCTACAGTATCGCTTTTTACCAAGGATATAGACACATTCAGAGAAAATCTGAAGATGAAAGAGGAATGGCCTTTTTAATAGTAGAATGAAAGGAGTGGTAGAGCTTTTATTTTTGGTCAAGGGTGATGGCTTTTGTCAAGCATCTTACTTTTCTAATTAGCTCTAAGCCAAAAAGAAATTTGGGGCTCATTGGAACCCCTGGTAGAACTCCCATTCAGCTCACCAGTGGGAATTCCCCAATCCTGTAACCTAAAGTGGCACGATCACTCAGCTGCGACAATGCATCCCAGGCGCAGGAAGCGCCATGTTGTTTCACCTATCTTGTCAGTTACTCTGGAGTAGATTACGTTATCAGTACAATGACTTCTACTCAACTCAAACTCCTCAGTGCAAAAGGTATCCTATTTTCTCCTGGGATGGGGCATACGGTAGTTCAGGCTGCACACAAGCTCTACAGTCCAGGGCTCTAATGACCAACTCACTCTCTCACACAGATCTTCAAAGTCTCTTTTACTGACTGTAAAGCTAGGGCTTACAGACCCCTCGAGTCTGTGGCACAAACTGGGTCACAAGCCCTCCACACGCAGGTCTGTGAGCTAGGTAATAGAAAAAAAGGTCCTGGGAGCCATGGGTACAGAAAAACGAATGAGTTTTATACAGATCTAGGAGCAACTGTCCTAGTGGCCTCTCTGAGAGTTCTGAGAAGCACTGTGGATCAGAGCTGTCAGTCTTTTATACTTAAGTCCACAACCCTGGACACCTGGGTGCCCATACATAATGACATTAAGTAGTAACAAGGAACACCTGAGGATATTTACAGCAAATGCTCAGCAAGATTCTGAACATCTGAGGGGCCCTGACCATTTTCCTATTGTTTCCCAACACTGGCATACTTGGTGTCTCTGGTTCTTCAAGTAATGGGAATCTTGCTAATAATTGGTTATCACCCCTATCTGTTTTATTTACATTTGCATTCTCCTCCAACAATGACTAATTTAAAAGCAACAGTAACACAACAGGGTACTACTGATTTCAGTCACTCCTCTCCTCCACTTTAGTGTCCCTGTATTATTTCGCAGGTTACGTGTTAAGTGGAGTGATTATCATCCTAATTGGCCCAGGAGGGAAGGGTTTTAGTATGAGGCTAATCAGGATGGTTGGGCACCCTACTCCAGGTGTCTGGACCCAGGCCAAGAAGTAATACAGGGACTAAAGACTCTAGATCAGAAAAGTGGGAGGGAGTAAATGTAGACAGAAAATGAAGGAAAGGAAAGTGGATGGTAAGCTCAAGGGAAAAATGAAGGCATTCGTGGGAGAAGAAAATACAGTCACAAAGGCAGAACCCTGGGCAATGAAACCTTACAGGTATAGAGAACTAGTTAAAAATATCTGGGAACAATCCTAGAGAGAATAAAAATGTAAATACGACAGGAACTATATACATGCCATGTTGATGGGCCATGTGTAGGAACAGAATGGAGAAAGCCTGTTAAGACATTCTTCTACTTGTGGTTCTTTCTTTTCTCTCAGAATATTCTGGAAGAAATAGTACATCTCTTACCTGGTGTTACATATAAAACGTAGCATTGTACAACGTTTAAAGAAAAGGACAGGAATAAATCAGTTAAAAATAATTACTTGTACAAAAGTAGTTTTCCCTTATTTCTCAAAGACAGTGATGTTATCATCTGCTGGAAAATTACCACTTCAGCCTACATTTAGTCTAGCTCCTTGGGATATCTGTAATTTTGTTAAGCCCAATAGTTAACAAACATCAGTGAAGTATCTAAATGATTTATAGAGTTCCATTTGAAATTTTATGCATTAATTGTCCTATTTCCAGTGTTTTGTTTCCTCACTTGCCTTTCTATATGCCATTAAGGAGGAATACAATTTGATCTTCTTTGTCCTGTGAAAGACTACCTGAGTGACTTTCAGTTAGTATAGCAGTAGGGTAAGTAGACAACTGTGGAAGAAAACATGAAAAGAAGAGTCAAAATAGAACCACTTCATTGATGGGAAGAAGGTGGATCCCTCTGCAAAAGGAACATGGGGCCTTAGGACAGTAGCGAGAGGACCAAACACAGGCATACACGGTGTGCAGCACCCTTGGCCAGGCTGGGCACTGGGGGAATGGACACATCCTCCCTTAAAAATTCACGGAGATCAGGCAGGGAAGAGCCACCATAGAACGGACCAGCTGGTTCTTGGGGTGTGGAGCGCCACTGCTCCTCAACAACATTGGGTGAAACTGCAGGAGCTGGCACACAAATGTAGAACACAGTCCTCATCAACTATCAAAGCCTGTGTGATGTGGGAACTTTATGATAACTCTTGATGATGCCATGTTGAAATAATAACAAGGTGCGGATGATTCCAAGGTTAAGGCTCCTACTCATTTCTCTCCCCAGCAGGTCGGACTTTCACACATTTCAAATTTTAAAATAACTTGACCTAAGCCAAACACAAAGGCCTCATGAATTCATTGATATGAAATGACCAGAATATGCAAACTCATAGAGCCAGAAAGCAGATTGTTGGCTGCCTGGGCTGGGGAGGAGGAGAGGTTAAAGAGAAATGGAGAGCAGGGTCACTTTTTGAGGTGATGGAAATGCTCTAAAATTGACTGTGGTTCTATTAGTCCATTTATATTGCTTATAAAAAAGTACATGGAACTGGGTGATTTATAAAGAAAAAACGAAATGTATTGCTTACAGTTTCTGAGGCTGGGAAGTCCAAAGTCCATCTGGTGGTGGCGACAGTGACCCAGGGGTCTCATATTGCAAGACAGTGGAAGCAGAGAGAGCAGAGAGAGAGAAAGATAGACTCTCCTCTTCTTTTAAAGCCCTCAGAACCACACCCTTGACCATCATTTTTAATCCATTCACTATGACACGTTGCTGCAATCCAACTACCTCTTCAAGGCCCCACCTTTCAATTACCGTAATAGGATTTCCCACCCTCTTAACAGTCACAGTGGGGGCTAAGTTTCTAATACATAGAACTTGGGGGACACAGTTCAAGCTCCAATGAGTTCTGGGGGGACATAATTCAATCCGCTGCAGTGGTGATATTGTACAACTCTGTGGATATACTAAAAACCATTGAACTTGACACTTTAAATGGGTGAATTGTATGGTATGTGAATTATGTCTGAATAAAGCTATTACTGAAAAAAAAATAACTTGACCCAGAGGCCCACTGTCTCCCCGTCCTTTGTGAGTTTAGTACTGCTTGGGAAGAAGTCACTAGACATATGGATCATACAAGACAGCACATGCTAAACAAGCATAAGATCAAGCCACTGGAGAAGTACAGACTTGAGCCGGACCTTAAAAGTAAAGAATTCTAACCCAGTTACTGCATTAAGAAACTTAACTGGTCTTTCATTGTGTTATGGATTGAATTGTGTCCCCTGAAAAGATACGTTTGCAGTTCTAATGCTCACTCTCCGTGAATGTGACCTTATTTGGAAATACGGTCTTTGCAGCTGTAATCACGTTATGATGAGGTCAGGCTCCATTAAGGGGGGCCCTAATGCAATATGACCGGTGTCCTTATAAGAAGAGAAAACGGAGACTCAGGGTGGAGAATGGCGTGTGAAGATGGAGGCAGAGGTCGTCTACAAGCCAAGGAATGCCGAGGATTCCCAGCTGTCTCCAGAAGTTAGGAGGCAGGCAAGGAAGGGTTCTCCCCCGGAGCCCTCAGGAGGCGTCTACACTGTCAACATTCCAACTTTGCACTTCCCGCCTCCAGCACCGAGAGAATAAATTTCGTTCTTTTAAAGCCATCCAGTTTGTGGCATTGACAGCAGCCTTAGGAAACTGGTATGAGGACAGGGGTGATGGGAACAGAAAGGCCTGAGAGAAAAGCAAACTCCTGCCAGTTCCACCAGCCCCACCTGCTGAGGGGTACTGCTGCTGTGAGGGCTTTGTGCGGACGACCCCGCTAGGGAGCCCCCTGACTTCAGCGTTCATGAGGTCAATCAATAGAAAATAGTTTCTCTGTGTGAACCTGAGCTTGCCCCCGCCACTGCTTCTGGGGAAACCCTCAAAGACAGCTGAGCCGGCTTCTAAAAGTATCACTGCAAAACTATTGAAAGTGAAAATTAGTTTATTACCACCAGCTTTTTCCAGTACAGTAATTTCCTATACAGTAGATTAAATTTTAAGTCAGATCTTCTGTATCTCATGAATATTCATAACCAATTTTTAAAAAAAGAAAATTAGAAGTCAAGAAACAAACAGAAAGTCAGATCTTAATTGTATCATAATTTCTATTTGCCAAAATTTGAAGCTTAAATAAACTCATGATTTAGAAATTAAAGGGATTATTTTGTTTAATGTTCAGTGTTTTCATAATAAAATGAAACATGAACTTAGTAATACAAAGTCAAAAGAAATCATTTTAAATTATTTACTTTAATATAAAAAGTAACTTTTTTTTCCCAATCCCCACATCCCACTGCCCAGACAAAATTTAACTGTTCTGATTTTGATTCCTCTATTATTACATTTAAAAGGTATTTTAAATTATTAACATTTATTACATTAGAATTATTGCATTTTAAATGTACATATAAACAGATTTAAGCATGCCCCTCTTTTCTACTCCTCCAAAGTTTGTTAGTTTTACATATATTTTGTTCTTCCGTTGGTTGCCGTTTTATAACTTTCATAAGTTTAACCTCTATGATTTTATGTATTCACTTTAGACAAGATTTCCAAGCTCCCTATTATGGGTGATGAGATTATTAAAACTTCCACAAGTCCCTCTTCATCTCTCTCCCTACTTCCATTAGATACACCATTACTTGACATTGTTAAGTTTATCACAGTTTCTTTCTGTTCTGTAGCTATAAAGTCCCTATGTTTTATTTAGAAGTGGATGAGTAAAGAATAGAAGTCAATGTAATTTCGACTTGGTTCTGTAAAATGTAGTATCTACATAATTGTAAACTTATAGTTGGACATACAGAGCAAAAACATACATAATCCATGTCACTAAATCTGTACCTCTTGAAGGACGATATTCCTAGCATAAGGTCAAATGAATTCTCTCTTACATCCCATCAAAAGTTCCAAATTGTGCCATGTTTTAGTTTATTTTATATTTGGTCTATGATTTATATACGGATATTAGATTTTCTGAAATTTCTGATTACCTTTATCTCTTCTCGTTTACAAAAATTTTTCCAGCTTCTAGTCATAGTGTATGGTATAAGAAATTACTTCAAGAAAAATGTGAATTATTCTCAAAGTTCTTCATCTTCCTGTTCTAATTTGAACCAACAGTCTTTTCAACTTGCAGTAGCCAACATCTGGGATTTTTTTCCTCTTTGCCCTCTGGGTGAACACTGTGCTATGTCACCTGGATCCCTAGGGAAATTCTAGTAGGTCTGGAATTACCATCCTTTCTATCATTTCCTTTGCTCTCTGATTCTGAAATTTCTATATAATGGAAAATATAAGAGAAAAATTAAGAGGCAAAGAGATTCAGTCTAGGAGGTTTGACATCTGTCTTTGGAACATACTTTCCAAAAGACCAAACAACAACAACAATTTTATTTTAGCAATCACTTAATTTCCAGTAACCCTTTTATGTGTCCTGATTGCTCCCTTTTCAAACAAACTGTTCTTGTTTTCCGAGTTGCAAATGTTCTTGAGTCTCTCTGAGCAGGCAAGATAGAATTTTTTAAAAATAATCTCTTCTATATTTTGAATCGTGTTTTATTTATTCCTCCTAGTCCTTCCCCCCCGCCCCTCCCCATGCAATTTCTCTTCCTTGATTATAGTGCTGTCCATTTCTGTTTATGAAGATAGGCCTGGGTTCCACGGAGCATAGACCTGCTTCCCGCTGGGCCTCTCCCCTGCTGGGGTACACTGATCTTCTAGGTGAGGTGTGTCAAAGGCAGCCTTCACTACGGGGAGGTGTCTGGGCTTCCCTCAAACCCCAAACCAAGGAGGGCTTTATTCTGGGAAGCAAAACTCTAGCAGGAGCCCTAGGCACTCTGCTCAGGATGGGCAGTGAACTAACCTATGTTCCTGTCCCTTAGACTTCCTTGCATTTAATGTCCTTGAGGTGTTGCCCTTCTTTCCACTACTCTTCTCCATACCTGCTGAAAGGATCCATTCCATTGTGACTTCCTTTTGTTCACCACACAGTCCCCTTTATCAGTGGGACATCACTGGCATTTTAGGGACAATGTTTTGTGTGTTGTATTGGCTCCAGCACTGTGCATGTTTAGCATCCCTGGTTCCTGGGTTTTTAATGCTGGGAAGCACCAGGCATAGTGACAATACCTGAGTGAGAACAATTTCCAAACTTGCTCCATCATAAACATCATGGAGGACATGAACCAAATACAGGTTCAAGAGCCTCCCACAACCCCCCCCCCCCCGACTCAGAATCTCTACAGAGGGACTTGAAAATCAGTATATTTAATGAACCCCTGGTGATTCTTTCAATCAGCCACACTCAGAAAACAGTAAGTACGCCCTGCCTTTCTCCTCCCTGACTTGTCAGTGTGATCTCAACTGCTTTTTGTCAGCCAGAAGTTTGCTGCAGTCTGAGGTCACCTGATAAGCCCTCTCCTAGTCTCTGCAATACCGGTCAATAAGTACAAAAGGGACATTTTTGTCACTAGATTGGAAAGCAGGGGAGATGAACAAGTATGCTCAGTCTGCCTTTTTTTTTTTTTTTTTTTTTTTTTTGATGGCTGGCCAGTATGGGGACCTGAACCCTTGAACTTGGTGTTATAACAATGTGCTTAACCAACCAGCCCCTGCCATCTTAACTAGATTTGTTTCAGGTGGGAATATCATCTCCAAAAGCTTAATGTGTCTTTAATGATTTTTTATTCATTGTAGTAAAAAGAATATTCTACAATTCATTTCTTACCATGACGAAGTTTTTCATCTTGGCATAGGTGTACTTTTGAAGCAATATGGACTGAATGCCATTTCACAGTGCAGTGTGAAGTTTTTTAAGACTTTGCTTCACGAAACAAAAAATAGAATCAAAGAATTTTAGAAATGACCAAATTTAGTGGCTTAAAACAGCAACAATCATTTATTTTCTTATGTGTTGTCTGGGCTCAGCTGGGCAGTCCTGCCCCATGTGGTCTCATCTGGAGGCCCATCTGCACTGGAATGTCAATGAGGGGTCATTCATAAAGCTAATAGCTGGTACTGGCTATTGGCCGAAAGCTTAGCCGGGTCTGTCAACAAGAGAGCTTTGGTTCCCCAAGGGACTTCTCCACGTGACTTGGGTTTTAAAAGGGAGTGTTTGGAAAAGTGTGAAAATGGAAACTTTAGATTTCTTCAGACCCAGCCCCGAAAGACATGGTGCTACTTCCTTCTCATTCTGTTGGTCAAAGAGGGACACAGGCCAGTCCACATTCGAGAGGATGGCAAAGTGTCACTCTTCTCATAACGAGGTGGCGCCTAAGAGCTGTCATCCACCATGCCTCTACACTTATTTGGAAATAATAAGGAAAAGAGTTATATCAGCATTTCCAAATGTTTATCTTCTGTCTCTTGATGCTGAGTGTGGTTTGCATTTGCCCTGTAAATCTGTCTTACTTTGTTCGAAAATGAGCGTGATTGCAAAACAATGAAAACAAAAGTGAGATATCATTTTGTCCAGATGACCTGCTCCAGTAATAAAAAAATCTGAAATGACTTCTGAAAAAACAAGTTAAGTCTTAAGCAGCTTAGATCAGCTGCACTGCTCTATTTTAAAAGAGGTGGAAAGTGAGAAAGGGGGAAAGGAAAAAGAGCTAATTTTAGCCACAGCTGCTACAGATGGGAGATACTTTGCAGTGAGGGGGGAGGAGTTCATCAAAACTTGAACCTACTGTATTCCTTACTAGAAATCTAATCTCTACTTTCCATCACATTACTTAATGTATTATAGTCCATGAGAAAATTTAGAATCTAGTAAGATGCTGTGCTGTTCTGAAACTTGGCAATACTAAATAAAACGAAAGAGAGAAAACCAAAAAGACATAACGAGTCTTAAAACAAGATAAACAGCTCTGTGGACACAAACAAAACAAACAGAAAACAATGGGTTGACATTGTGTGTCTGCTGGCTGACTTCCAAGTAGAAAAAGACAGTAACAGAAGGGAGCTTGGGTTTTGCACAGTACTGGAAATCAAGGAATCAGGAGACAGGACCCAGGTTCACTGTGTGAAACTGGGAGCTGCAGGACGTGGAGACTCTCCTGCACAGAAGAGGGGACTGAAACCACTTCCAGTCTCTTTAAAGAGAAAGAAAAAGTCACCACACCTCAGGCTTGTCTGATGACTAGATGGGCAATATCCACAGGTCACCTGGAGGCAGGGATTTCCAAAGCCCTTAAGTTAAGGACTGCAGCAAAGGCAATAGCACAGCCTCTAGATAGGGAAGGCTAATTATGGGGTGGAGGGGAGACAACAACAACTACCCTCTCACATAAAACAAGCCTGAAAGCCAAAATTCTATGCATTTGAAGAAACTTAATGCTAAGAAAATCAAGAAGGTCCATACTCAGAACTTGAATTCTCTCTACATGAAATTAATGTATAGAACAATCTGATAAAGACTTTGAAAGTAATTATGTTCAGGATGTTCAAAGAATTATATAAATGGCTAATGTCCATTTCAAAAGAATATGAAATTATGGAACCAGAATAGCTTGACAGAGAACAGAACTCAATTAAAACCATAGTCACTAGAAAAACACAATACATAAGATAAATTGAGTAACATTGTCACAGCGAGACTTGGCATCTCTCTGTGCTTTATCTCACACCGTGCTATGGTTTAAATGTGTCCCCTCCAAAATTCAGATGCCAGTGTGATAATATGAAGAGGTGGGGCCTTTAAAGGTAATTAGGCCATGAGGGCTTCTCTCTCATAAATGAGGTTAGGTATCCTTATAAAAGAGCTCGACAGAGGCCCTCACTAGATGCCAGTGCCTTCATCTTGGACTCCCCAGGCTCCAGAACTGTGAGAAATAAATTTCTGTTTTTTATAAATTACCCAGTCTCAGATGTCCTGTTATAGCAGCACGTATGGACTAACATAACCAGACTGGCAAAATTTTAAGTCCAATCATGCCAAGGGAGGTGAGGATTTAGAGTAACATGAAACCTTCATACACTGCTGATGGCAGAATAAGTTGGTAAATCACTTTGGAAAACACTGGCATGATCTATCAAGTGGAAGATACCACACCATGTACTCCATCAATTTTATTCATAGGTATTCACCTTAAAGAAATTTCTGCACGTGGACACCAATAGACATGTACAAAAATATTCATAGTGGTACTGTTCATATAGCCCCAAATTAATCAAGGATGTCTATTATCAATGGAATTGACAAATTGGTACATATATGCAATGAAATATATACATCAATAAAAATGAACAGAGTACTGTTCTCTGTGAATGACACTCAAATAATTTTGAGTAAAGGAACTGGGTCACAAAAGAATACATAAAACTGGGTCACAAAAGAATACATAGGCTATGATTCTATTTATATAAAGTTTAAACACAGGCAAAACCAAACTACATTGATTAGAGATGCAAATACAGGTAGTAAAATTGTTAAGAAAAATGATCATTACATAGGACAAGATGGTGGTTGCTGCTGGGAAGTGAGAGAGGGAAACAGTTTCTGGGTACTGTCAATGATGTATTTCTTGTGCTGGGTGGTTTATTACATGGATGATATTTTTATATAAAACACATGTACAATAATAATAATGTTTTTCTGTATGTATATTTCAAAAGGAAAGAGATAACTAAAGTAATGAGGAATTCACCTAGAAATACAGCACAGGAAAACCAAGAGCCTTTGACAGGCTTTAATATGTATTTAATATGTATCTAATAAAAGTTCTTAAGGAAGGAAATGGAGGGTTAGTGAAGAACATGTGAATAAGCAACAGCCATGAAATGTCCAGATATTTTTGTTTTAAAAAAGGTATTTTTCTCAGATTGTATATTAAGAAGCATAAAAACTTGCATATCCAAACCCAGACACACAGTGAAACTGCAGAACATCAAGGATAAATAGAAAATCTGAAAGACAACTAGAGAAAGAAGACAGATTATATACAAAGGAACAATTATGTTGTTGCTGATGAGAATATCACTTACAGTGGTATTCTTACCACTGTAAGTCCAGATGACAATGCAATAATTATCTCATAATGCTGAGGTGAAATTTACTGTTCATCTAGAATTTTATACCTTGCTAAATATTTTTCAAGAGTGAGGCAGTATAAAGACATAATTTTCCACCTAAAGAGCCTTGCTAAAATAATGAGGTAACAACAAAAAGAGAAAGAAACTCAGAGGGATGCTATGGAAAACAATAAAGAAAGATATACACAAAATTCATTAAAATTTTTAGTTAATTAATTATTAATTAATTTTTTCACATGTCCTTTCCTCTGCCCTTCAAATCTTTCAAAGCACGGTCTCAATTTTTTTTTTTAATAGTGGGATTTGAATAGTTAATACTTAAAGGTAAAACTAAATTAACAATAGCAACAAGATGGGGGAACTCTTAAATGTTCACTTTGTAGTAAGGACACAAAAGTCCTGGTCATACTCAGAAGAAGGATGAAATATTAAATAATTTTAAATGTTTCAATTTTTATACTTTTATTGTTTTTTTTTAAATGTGCATTAACCTATATTATTTCAGGCAGTGTTTAAGTTTTAACATCTTAGAGGTCAATAAAGAAAACAAGGAGGTAAACACAGAAAATTTGAAAAGGAAAAAAGCAAAGGAAAGCATGATAAACAGAAACACAAAGCAAGAAGTAAATCCAAATATTTAATTCCAATAAGTAAATGGATTAAATTCATCTACTAAAAGACAGATTATCAGATTGTATTTTTAAAAATCCAGTTATATGCTACTGCATATTGTTTGTTTTCACTTTTGTTTTTCTTTCCTCAGTTAGAAGCATATGCTATACTGCTTTTAAGAGACACACTTAAAACAACATTGAATATATATAAAAAAAGATGCCATGTAAACTGTGTAACACAAAAAGTGGTATTTTCAGGCAAAACAGAATTTAAGGCTAAAAGCATTAAATAGGAATAAAGAGGGGGTCTACATAATAATATAAGAAATAATCTGAGAGAAATTATAATTTTACACTTATAATTATATAATAATATAAACTTATAAACAACATAACCTGAAAATATACAAAGAAAAAAATCAACCAGAATTTTTTTAAAAAATCAAAAACTGCCCATTCATATTGAGAAATTTTAAAATGCCAATCTACATGTTTATAGTAGTCATCAGGAAAAAAAAAAAAAAAAAGAACATACAATATCTGAACAACAAATTACAAAGAATGGTATATAGATCATTTCATTTTGCCACATTGTATGTTCTTTGTATTTGTCCTTGAGGTTAGAAAACATTAATAAATAGGATAATATTTGCATATATACACACGCTCTCTCATGTATTAAACAACACAGGAATGTAATCATAAGTTACTTAGAATCATTTCTTTTTCAAATTTGAAATATTACTTCTGTTATCTTGTGGCAGTGGGGGGAGGACATTGGGACAGCTCAATTGCTAAAAGAGTTATTTTCAAAATTTATTATATGAGCTATAAATTAATTGCACAGAACTAACATTTGCGTTTCTATTGACAGCCTCTGAAGGGAATAATGGTCACTAGTAAAAAAATAGATCTTTGTTAAGCTTGAGGAAATAGTGTGATTTTTTAAACCTGAGGTTGTATGCTACTTATGTTTTTAAAGATAACTTTGACATGCTAATGACTGTTAAAACCAGTAAACACAAGACCCAATCCACTGATTTTTTTTGATCATTTGTAAACAATGACTACTTCATAGACTGACTATACAGGATCCCATTACAAATTTTTATGCATAGGCTTCAATATATAATGCTGCCAACCCTGCCCACACCCTCCACAGAGCATTTTAAATAGTGACAACTGTTCACTTAGGGTAATCTCTTCCAGGGACAAGAGGCTATGCCTATAGCAAAAGCTTTGAAGAATCCTCAGTAAGGCATCTCTGATCTTGGCTATTTTCCTTTCTCATACCCAGAGTCTCATCCTCTCCCCACAAAGGGTCACAACCAAGATGTGTTTTTTAACTATTTGCTGAGTAACGCCCTATTGTGAAGCAGGACCTTAATGCATTTTTGTTTTTAGTTGTACGTAAGTATGAAATTGAATAGCATTGTGTTAAAGCAATGTTTCATTTCAAGAGATATCTGTGGAACACCAGTTGAAGTTTTCACTCTTTACATTACACTGTATGGTCTTCCCAATGACAGAAAATGCTAAAAGACATAATCCAGACATAATTACATACAATGGTCAAACAGGAGAAACCCAGGCAGAAAAAAATTTCAAGGCGGCCCTTTGAGAAGGGTTCATGTGCCTTATAAGCGCATGTAATTGCCAAATGCAGTTAGTGCACTGATGACTGATAGTAATCTTTGAGTAGCTGGACATCTTTCAGGAGTTATTTTATGCAAGGACAAGGCACTTTAGACAAGTTTCTCATTATGGCACATTATGCTGTAAAGGCAGAAAGGCTGATGGGGAGAGCTAGCTGAAAAGCACATTGTCTCTTTTCTTTTTTCTTTTTCTTTTTTTTTTTTTTTTTTGTCTTCCAAATAAGATTTTCAGTGCTATGCCTCTGCCTTAGAGAACAAGCAGGTGAGAAATAGGTCACGGACAGGTTCAGGATGCATTGCACAGTTTGGACTCAGGGAAGTCAATGGGAACCAAAGTCTTCAAAATCTTCATTGACTTTTGGACTTCCAGAATAAAAGGTAGATAGCTTTAAATGGATGAATGAAGGACTTTGGTCCATAATTTATGGGAATAGAAAAATCCTAGAGAAGTTTAAGCGGATTGATTTTGAAACTAAATGGATTAAAAATTAAATCAAAATATAAAGTGATACTAGGGTCCATACAATTTGAAGGGAGTGTATGGTACAGGGGCAACAGATGCTAAAAGACTCTCTGATTTGTCTGGCATCCCTTCCTGCAGTTTTTGTTTGTTTGTGTGTGGCAGCTGGCCAATACAGGGATCGAACCCTGGACCTTGGTGTTATCAGCACCGTGCTCTAACCAACTGAGCTAACCAGACAGCCCTTTTCTTGCAGTTCTGTTTTGAAGTTGTATTGGATACAAACCCTAGATACCTTCTCTCCCACCACCTTGTTCTGAAGGGATCTCCTGTCTCCCAGGCCATGCTGCTATCCCCCTTGCCAGCACTTTTGCCGAGCTTCCCAAGGTGGCAGGAGTCCATGTTGAAGCCCTGAGCCTGAAATTCCCACCCTGAACCCCAACCATGCTGAGTCATCCTTCTCTTCCCAGCATGGATGAAATGTCACATCAAGGTCTGATTTCTTGAGCAGCCAACAAGGGGCTGGATGATACAAGCCAGAAGTGCAGGAGAGTCTATTCCCCATGAGCTGGACCTGACTAATGGGAAATGGGATACAGTAGAGAATAGGGCAATCAAATTCCCTCCCTGTGATTCCCCTGTGGACCACTCTGAGATTTGATTTCTCCCCGAAGAGAACTTCTCCATATAGCAGTTCTGTGTGCTGAGCCAGCATCCCTGCCAAGAGACCTGCTGTGTCTCTTCAGAGCTCATTGTGACATGGTGGTCAGCATGATGGCACATCACTTCATCACACCATAGTGCTTCCCTTTTTTTCTTCGCTTAATGTCCCGTTTCCTCACCTTTACCATCTTGGCTTGCACTTCTCAAAGCTCCAGCTCTTCGATCCTTGTCTCAGGCTCTACTTTGTAGAAAAGGTTTTCTGAGGAGAACTGTGACAACAGGACTGATTTTATTGGAGTACTAGATATTTTCCCTTCCTCCCCCTACTTTTCTCCACCCTGTGCTCTGCTCTAGGTGGCTATTAAACTATATCAACAGGGCCCCCACGTCCTCTGGCTGCCAGTCTGGACCAGCCAATGGGGGGACCCTGGTAGGAGATTGGAGGGAGAAAGTATTTGTTCTCCTGGCTTCCTCCTTGTGAGAGGTCACCCTTGGCTGGTTGTGTCCCTCAAATGAAAGTCCCAGCTGATGACTCCTCTGTCCCACTTTCTTTTTGATTACTGACAACTGCTTCTTCCTCTTACCCTTTTGGGCCTAGGGGGCATAACAACTCCACACAAAACTCCTAAAAGAAGACATAGGGGAAACACGTCAGGAAGTAGGACTGGGCAAAGACTTTATGAATACGACTCCCAAAGCACAGGCAACAAAAGGAAAAATAAACAAATAGGATTATATCAAACTAAAAACTTTTTGCACAGCAAAGGAAACAACAGAGTGAAAAGACAACCTACAGAGTGGGAGAAAATATTTGCAAACTATGCAACCAACAAGCAATTAATAGCCAGAATATACAAGGAAATCAAACAACTTAACAGTAAAAAAAAACAAGTAACCTGATTAAAAATCAGGCAAAGGAACTGAATAATCGTTTCTCAAAGGAAGATGTACAAATGGCCAACAGACACATGAAAAAATGTTCAACATCACTCAGCATCAGGGAAATGCAAATAAAAACCACATTAAGATATCTCACCACAGTTAGACTTGCTATTATCACAAAGGCAGAGAATAACAAATGCTGACCAGGATGCAGAGAAAGGGAAATGCTCCTATGCTGTTGCTGGGACTGTAAATTACTGCAGCCATTATGGAAAGCAGTATGGAGTTTCCTCAAACAACTACAGATAGAGCTGCCAGATGATCCAGCAATTCCACTGCTGGGTGTACACCCAATGGAATGGAAATCATCATGTCGATGGGATACCTGCACTCCCATGTTTATCTATTTACAATAAGCAAGAGTTGTAACCAACCTAAATGTCCATCGTTGAATGACTGGTGAAGGAAAATGTGGTTATATTTACACGATGGAATACTACTCTGCCATAAAGAATGTAATCTTGCCATTCACAGCAACATGGATGAACTTAGAGAATGTTATATTAAGTGAAATAAGCCAGACAGAGAAAGAGAAATACCACATGTCCTCACTCATAAGTGGGAGCTAAAAAAAAAAAAAGAAAAGAAAAGAAACAATTATCACAATAATAAGTTGAACTTTCAAAAGGAGAGAACAAAGCTGAGGTTACCAGAGGTAGGAAAGGGGGAGACAGAGGGGGGATAAGGGAGGAATCAATAAAGGGCCATGAAAAACAATTACATTGTATAATATTGAATATATGAATTATTCTGATTTGAGCATCACAAATAAATGTAAAAACAAAAACAAAAACAAAAGACAACTCCACAAGGCCACCCTCAGGTTACTGCCCTTTCCTTTGAGTCTCCTCTATACCCTGCCCACTCCCTGGTAATTAGTCTCTTTATAAATAAACCCTTGTTGAATTATTTCAGTTTGAGAGTGCCATGTTTCCTATTGCACCAAGACTGAAAAGGAAAGGTTAAATGAAACTACGGCTTATGATGCTGAAATAATGAATAGCCCATTACAAATCAGTTAATGTTTGGTAGCAAAAGAAAGTGGTGGTCTAGTTTTTTAAAAATCATTTAAAGTGTCCAGCAATCAGAGTTCTGGTGGGAAATGGAATTCCATTGCCTGAGGGGACCATTTGCAGGAGAGTGGGCAAGGGAGAAGGAATCAATAAGGGATGGTGAAGCACCAGGGACAAGAAAGAGCAGAAAGCCATGCTTCCTGCTGAAGGGACAAAAGGAAGAAACAGTCTGGTAGCCCTGGAGGAGTCCAGTCATGGAAGGACACAGGCCCTGCTGGATCCTCAGTCCACAGCAGGTGGGGAGTGGGGGAGAAATGCTCTGACTTTTCTCCCCTCCTGCCCACCCATCTTCCCTCTCCAATCTCTGGTCTCCTATTGGTGACTCCTGTTGGCTGAACCCAGTTGGAAACAAGAATGATGTGGCCCACAGGGGCTGGGCTGCTTGCGCTCAGAATGGGGCTGGGAAGGGCAGAGAATGGATTTGGATTGGTGGGAGGACGAGAGTGTTGGGGAAAATAGAATAATTTAATCAGGCTCCCCTCGCCTCAGGTCCGGTTGGGGGTGGTTCAGTAAACAAATTGTGTGTGTGTGGGTGGAGTTTGTGCACATGAACGGGGCTGCGGCTTTGGCTGCTTCAGGCCTCGGCCGCTCTGCACAGCCACGTTTTCCACCTACAGCTTCCAAGGAGCTGTTTGCGGGTCTCCTAGCTCATAGGCCTGCGTGTGAGGGGTTCGGGACCCAGCCTGGTGTGCAAAGGGTTTGTGACCCAGTCTGGAACGGGCTTGAGGGGTCTGCAAGCTCCAGACCCAGCCCTAGCTCGACAGCTGGCCTCATCGGTAGGATTCCGACATTAGCCGTAGCACTACAGAGGGCAACAGACAATAACCAGTAGAGTCAAGATATCAAACTCCATGCAAATATAATCTAACTTTGTGAAAAGTGATACATGTACTGATGTATGAGAAGACCAAGGTAGATATTTAAAGTACTGACCTCAGGGTGGTAGAATAATAATAAATGGGTATTATTTATTTCTTTTTATAGTCTTTGACATGTTTTCCAAATCAAAAATGGTTATGTATGACTTTAAATTTTATTTTAGAAAAAAATAAATGCTAATTGAAGATGTGTTCGTTTTAATTTTCATTTTTGAAGGAAATATTTCCATCAGTGGCTTCTTGTGATAGGAATTTCACTTCCTGAATTTTCTCAGAAGCAGGATCTCAAATAGAGTAAGATCAAGCCTAAATGAGAGGGGGTTTTGTTTGTTTCTCACAGCACTAGTTTGTTTTCACACTATTCGGCCAATCAATGAGAAAGAATAATCATCTAATGTGGGACAAACGGTATCCCAGTTCTAACCACATTAGTGTATCTGGAATCCCATCGATTACTCTTAACTTTGTTATGCAGCAAAGCTGATCTGAGATGTTCACTTTGTCAAAAATAGAGTTGAATGTGCAAACCTCAGTGTATAGGCTTTAACCTAGCATAAACATATAACTTCAAAATCCTTTCAATTTACTTAAACAATAAGCAAACATCCCTCTCAGATCATGTTTCCAACATTACTTTTTGACTTACTTTTCTGTTGCTTTATGTCTTTCACGGTTTCGCTTGAGCCACAAGTAAAGCAAGGGGCAGCAGCACAGTGAGTGTCAGCAGTCTGCATTTACCCTGCTGTTCTCCACACCCTGCGTTCTTCTTCTATTCTTAGCACTGTCCTTGTGCTCACTGTCAGCTCACATTCAGTGCAGGGTGGAAGGAAAGCAGCTACTTCCCCTGAAGAAATATTTAGTATGTATAGAATGCCATAGCAGATCTTTGGAATGTCGCTGACAAGCTGGTGAAGGCAATATTTCTAAAGGAAATTCGTAACCTCTGTTAATGTCTCAACCTTGAGCCAAAGCAGCAGTTCAGGAGAATATAAGCACCCATCATCAGATGTGCTGTGTAAACTCAGACACGCTGTGTAGGCTCGGGTGTCCTAACTTCCACTGGCTGCCAGGCTATTTAAAGCTAAGGATTATGCAGAAATAGCAGATGCGTTACATTTTGTCATCTTCTAAAACCTAAAATTTTAAGCAGCATCTAACAGACATAGATTAAAACTCACTGAATTCAGTAATTGAACTTTCTTTTAATTTATTTTTTTGGAAGCTGGCCAATATGAGGATCTGAACTCTTGTAATAGAACTTTTTAAAGTAATTTCCTAAACTTTATGTTAATTTGAGTACAGGTTAATACATATTAATATTTCATAAGTATCCAGAGAACATACACTATTTAAAAAAAAACAAAACACTCCAGATAGAATTCACTTAAGCTTTGAAAAAACGAATGAGGTACATATTGGAACTTTTTTAAAAATAAGATTTATATCTGAAAATTCCAATTGAAGTTTAAGGCAGTAACAACTACAGTGAATCATAAACATATTTCAGACCCAGTTTCCAAGTACTGTATTTTATTTAAACTTCAGACTATATTTACAAAGCTCCACTTTAAAATACACTAAAAAGCTAAGTTTATCAAGTGAAGGGAATCACAACTCTTCTTAGCAATGTAAAAGGTTTCATAAAATGGGTAAGAATTCCTTAAATGAGAATGGCTCTTCTGCCACCAATTATTAAAAATGCAGTCTCTCTGGCATTGTTGGAGTAATGAAGAGACAATTCTGAGTCCTGTCAATTATCAACCACAGCCTCCTATGGATGGAGGATGTTTCAGTTGTCAGAATAGCAACAATCATATTCAACAATTTTCCATTCTGAATAAGAATAATAAAGACAACCTCAACATACCAGGAACTGTGTATATATTTTTAATCTTCATAAAAATCAAAGTCAATCATTTCAAACGTGGGTAATACAAACATTCCCGTGGTACCATTGGCTGAACTATGATCTTCCCTGTGTCCTATGAACAGAAACCCATAAAGTTTCACTTAGTCCCAACTGGATCCTTTTCTTCCACCACCAAAATTCCATCATGACAGAGGATCGCGGACAAATCCTTGGTTTCAACGCCATCTGGCAGTTTGTACTGTCGGGTGAAGCTTCTTGAGATAAAACCGTGCTCGTCCATTCTGGTTCCGTGTTGAGCCTTAACCAGCAGCCAGCCTTCGAAGGTCTGAATGATGATATCTTCCGGGAGGAACTGGACCACGTCCAGCAGGATCTGAAAGCGGGATTTGCCGTCTTGGGGTGGCGTCTCTGCCACAGCATCCACTAGAGGAGCCCGGGTGGCCTTGGTTTTTCTCAGGTCCACGATGGTTGGCCCAGGCAGTGCATATAAAGCATGATCCAGCCTGCAGTCTTCCAAACCTCGAGCTTCAAACTCCTCCTGGTAACGTACTGGAGTCTCTATGATGTGCCTCAAAATGATTTTTGCCATAGTGGAGGCAAAAACAGCACTGAGCAGCTTCCCTTCTGTCCCCTTCGGTCGCTGGCGAACCGCAGCAGTTGCCTACTGACTAGACCAGTTGGAGCAGCTAATCGCTTATAGCCCTGCCCAGATGCAACCACTTAATTAGGCCTGAATCAGAGTGCAGCACGCTCACTGTCTTTTCACACAGGCTGACAATGAATGGCTATTTATAGGACATGTTTGGCAGTTGCATTTAGCACACAGCCTGCACAAGCTGCCCAGTCAAGGATTCCTTACATTCTCATTTATCTTTGGCAAATGTGTCTGCCTTGCATACCTCAAGAGAAAAAGAGTGGGAATCAGAAAAAGTATTTGAAAATTACCTGGGTGAGTGCTTTCTCCTCGTGAACAACAATGGTCTAAGGGAATAAGACTCCTTACAACAGTCCAGAGATGTGCATTCATCTTTTAATATGAGCTGATACCGCATCTCCCCTAGTCTGTAAATGAAGATCTGGGGAGAGAAGAATCTAGCTGTAATTGATGAGGAATCAAGACACACACACACATATTCAAATCACAAACATTCAACAAACTCTCAGCTCTCAGTGCTATACATTTCCTTTTATTTTATCTTTTAGTCTCTTGTGCTTAATGGACATCTGAGCCACATCACCCGGGTTTATTTACATTTGACTCATCAAAAATGAGATCAGATACTAAACTAGTTAAGTGTCAAACGTCAGGTGGGGGCTGGGGAGCGTAGGATGGGAAATCTTAATGATGAAAATAGAGCCACAGAGGAGAGAAAAATGTCAAGGCTTTGAACTATTTGATATTAAAGTCCAGAAAACCAAGGATTAATCTAGTCACAGCTCTGCTATTGAATTGGCAAAAATAAATTACATATAATTTCTTAACTATAACACCCTTTATATTAAACTCCCACTGGAAAAGAATGAGGCAGCTCTTTATCCACTGCTATGGAAGGATCTCCAAGATATAGTAAGTAAAAAAAAGTCCAGAACAGCATATAATATGCTACTATTTACACTTTTTTAAAAAGTAGGTATTTGCTTATATAAATAGAATCTTTCTGAAAGATTTGTAGCTGGGAACAGTGGTTGCCTCCCAGGAGGGTACCAGAGTGATTGGAAGGCAAGGGCTGGAGGGAGACCTACTTTTCACTATAAACACTTTGTGCTTTTTATTTATAGAATGTGTACAGAATATACATACAATAAATTTTAAAATATGGAAAACTTTCTCTCAATGAAGATTAGTATTTTCTAGAACAGGCAGACTCAGGGATAACTTTTCTTTAAAAATGTATACATTTTCTTAGAATGAAAGAAACATATCTTTAAAAAATTAAAAATCAGAAAACAAAAGGGAAAAAATTCTCCTTTACCTCCATTCTTTACTCTGAAAAACCTCTGTGGACATTTTGGTATATTCTTAGGAACATGCCATAATAATGCACTCTGCTTTTTGACCTGTACTTGGCAGGTTGGTGGCCCTCAAGGGGAAAATGTGCTCTTTTAGACATGTTAATGTCCTATGGTTCATAAAATATTAAGAGATGTTTTCATCAGTGCTGTTCTGAGTGCTAAACCAAGAACAGAACTCACAGCCATTGGCAAGAAATAGATAAAATATTAAGGATTTGACTTAAAATACTAGGAAGATTCACAGCAAAATAGAGAGACAGGTATAGATATTTCCCACATACACCTTCGCCCACACGCACACAGTTTTCCCCATTATCAACATCCCACATCAGAGTGGTACATTTGTTATAATCAATGAACTACACTGACACATCTGTCACCCAAAGTCCACAGTTTACTTTAGGGTTCTCCAGGTGTTGTACATTTTATGCATGGTTGATGTGTATCCACCACTAAAGTATCATACAGAGTAGTTTTGCTGCCCTAAATGGCCTCTACGTGCCATCTCGTCATCCCTCCCTCTCCCTTAACTCCAGCTCTAAAAAACTGCTCTAAAAAGTAGTCTATTTTTAAAAATACGAGAAAGATGCCATTAGGGTGGGACAGGGAAAATGTATTAGATAATCTTACAATTTTTGCCTCCAGGAATCTCTAAAATAGACAAGGAGGACTAGATGTGAACAGTATTTCCATGTGTGATTGTGTAAGTGTTACCGAGGTTAAAAATAAGCATCCATGTTCCTGATGCAACACTCAAGAATTCCACTTATACCATTTTTTGAAAACTGCCCTTTGACCCCAATCCTAAACCTGAACTGCCCTACTTGTCATCATCCTCGACTACCTCGACCCTCTGTCCTTTTGGAGAACCTACCAAGATTCCTAATTAGTCCCCTCTTGCCCTCCTGTGCATCATCACATTGTAACTTGAACAGATATTCTAGAGCATCCTATAGATGGTGTCACTCCCTTGCTTCAAAATTCTCAGAAGCTTCTCATCACAACCAGATGAAATCCAAAGTCCTTACCATGGCCTTGGAGCACCTGCTATCTGACCCTTGCTGACCTCCTCCCCTATTTCTCCCCTCCCTTGATCCCTAGCTTCAGCCACACTGGCCTGCTTTCTGTCCTTTCAATACTCTAAACTTATTTCTGCCTCAGGCCCTTTGCACTTGGAGTCCTTTTTGCTTGGAAGCTCCACTTTCAGATTCTCAAGGTCGCCTCTTTTTTATCACTCGGGCTTTGGGACAAATGTTACCTCTCCAGCCGAATCTTTCGTGACCATCTAGCGAAAGTCCTGTCTCTCCATCATAGTACCTTATTTTATCTTTGTTTATGAGATGCTCAGTCAGGTCTGGCCACAAGAGGAGACAGAGGGGAGGCTCAGGAAAACAAAGTGTATCATCCTCATAGGTCCTAGAGACAGGAGGCATGGCACTCCACGCCACACAGGGCCACACAGGAAGCCTGGGGAGGTCAGGAGACAGATGCTGGAGCGAAGGGGAGGTTTAGGCCAGAGCCTTCATTTGCATTTCTGCAGGGAAGACAAAGCAGAGCAAGGTGAAAAGTTTAGGACTGGCTAGTTTAAATAACTTCAGCAGGTTTTGGATTATATAGGTGTGGTCTCTAGTCGGTTGGTCCCAGCCCTGGGTTGGTATTGCCTACTGGGGTGCAGGGGCCTGAAAGAGGAGGTCTGGCTCTGGATTGGGGTGTTTGCATATCAAAGGCATGATCCTGGCTGAGCCCTCTGGGGTCTATAAGAATTGGCTAACCCCTGAGAGGCAGTCTGTCCCCAGCCAGAAAGGGTGTTAAGGTGTCAAAACATTATAATATACAAAATATATATATATATATATAAAACATAAATAATATATATTATATATAAATATAGTACAATCACTGCCATTATCAGCATCTAAAATGATCTTCCTTATGAATTTATAGTCCAGTTAGAGAAGAAAGACAACGGCAGGCTGAGATCAGAAACTATGGGTCATGGCTGTGGTCCCACCACCTAACACAGCCTGGAAAAGGGTAGGTGTGCAAGGTATTTGTTGAAGGAAACAAGATCGAACTGCTACAATTTTTGTAACTTTCACTTCAGCCAGCCTCCATGCCACATGGCTGTCCTTCCGTGTACCTTGGTCAGTTTCTCCTCTTTCTCCAAAGCGGAGATTCCGAACTTCTTCCACCCCTGAGTGACTCCCTTTGTCCTCCTACTCCTCTGGGCTTTTGCCCAACTTATGCCCTGTTTTGATGTTCTTGAGTCTCTCACTCTCCATGGCTTAAAGTCAAGTGTCCCCCATCTTTTTAAAATAAAACAAAACCTCCAGCCCAACTCCTTGAATTTGCAGCCTGTATTCAGTGGCCATTTCCAAGCCACTGCAAGGCTTGTTACTAAATCTATACTGTCATCCTTACCTTCCTTCACCTCTTCAGCATTTGCCGTAAGCCTCTCCCCAAGAAAGAATGAGGATTATTTCTTCCCAGCCCTCTCAAGAGGGCACGTAGAATTTTCTCTTATTCTACTGCGTGCATTCTCAGCAGGGGCAATATTGCCCTCAAGTAGGCAAAAGTTAGTTCCTACAGAGTAAAAAACAATTTATACAATCTAAGATAATATAAAATTTTGGATATTATATAATGATTTGTGGCCCTTCATACATACACAGACATCTAGTATATCTGTGGTATTAAAATTTCATGGAGGAGATGGAAGAGAAATTAGGTAGAAAAAATATCTAAGAAGATTTCTGGGAGAGGGGAATGATATAATAATAAAAAACGTGAGAAACTTTGTGTAGCTGCTCATCAGGCCCCCCAGGCACAGTGGCTCCTTCTTGAGATTGCAGTAACAATGAGGCTTGGAGTCCAAGAAGGTTTTCTAGAAAGAGCCACGTCTTAGCTGGAACAAGAAGGATAATGGCGTGGGCCAAATCAAGCTTTGGGCAGGGCACGGAGGACGCTTGAGTGTTCCAGGTAACAGAACGGTATGCTCAAAATTGGAGCTAAAAAAGAACATTGTCGTTGGGAAAATATAGGAAAATAGTCAGGGCCCCTCAGACGTTCAGAATCTTGCTGAGCCTTTGCTGTGAACAGGTTGTGTGGGCGGAGTTAGTGCGCCTGCCCGGCGCCGCGATTTGCTGGCATTTCACTGCCTAGGGTGGCCACTGCGGGAGCACTCAAGGCTGTCTGTCCAGCCTGCGGCTTCCAGGGACCTGTTTGCTGGTTACCCAGCTCATAGACTTGCGTGTGAGGGGTCTGGGGACCCAGCCTGGTGTGTGAGGGGTCTGGGGACCCAGCCTGGCATGTGAAGGGTTTGTGACCCTGTCTGTGAACGGGCTTGAGGGGTCTGTGAGCTCCAGACCCGGCCCTAGCTCGACAGTTGGCCCAGGTGGCAGGATTATGGGCGGGTAAGAGAGCCCGAGCCTGACACCTGGCGTCAGGGACAGGATAAAAGAGCTCCACATTGTGGTAGGAGAAGACAGAAGAATCGTGGTGTGGCCACAGTGCACACTACGAAGTAGGGAAACGAGGCTGGAGAGGTAAGCAGGGACCAGATCTTGAAGAGCCTTATTTGTCATTTCTGTTGGGACAAAATAACATTTTTAAAGTTACCTGAATTTTCACCAGCTGCTTAAAAAGTGATAGCAGAATTTTTGTTTTAAATGCTATTTATCTCTTCTTAATCAAAAGGCCTATTGAAGTATTTTTTTTTTTTTCCAATTTAAAGTTTAGATTCTATTCTAGAGGTTAACTTCATGAAAACTCAAATAAGTGCCTGTTTTACTTTTCTGGCTATGCCCACAGTAAGAAATATATAAACTATCACGGCCCAGTGAACACACACATACACATACTGGGTACAAAACACTTATCTTTACTACATGGACACACTCTGATGGTCTCTATTCAATTCTACCCAGCTTAATAAAAATGATCCTTGCAACCCATTAAATTGATTTCATGACCCCCAAATTTGTTACAGCTCATAGTTTAAGAAACACTGACAACTTTTTACATTATTAAGCAGGATAATTTATCATCTGTGTGGAGTGAGTTACACCTCTGCAGAGAGACTATGAGGGTCTTAACTGTTTTTTCTCCTGTGGCTGCAGTGAGACATTGAGTGGGTGGGGAAGGAACAGGGTAGTGGACAAACAGCATGGCTTATGTCAGGTGCTGGAGATGTTAAGGAAGATGAGAATGTCAGTGTAGATTTAGCCCCAAGGGTGTCTTTTACTTAACTAAGGAGAGAGTCAGTGGCAAGGTGGGATCAGAAGTTAAATTGCAGTTCATTGAAGAGTAAATATTGCATAAAGATTATATTTTCAAGAAACTGGGGTGTAAGGGAATGGAAAGAATTAAGTAGAGGCTGACATAAATTCTAAAACATTTGTTTTGTTTTAAGGAGATGTTTTAAAGAAAATTAGTCTGATGGAAAGGAGAGAACTGGTTAGCAAGAGGCCTCAGTGGGTCTTGGTTAATGGAGTCTGAGACCTGGATGGCCAATATCCTGTTCTAAATATTTATTTTAAATGAAATAATTTCCTTATGTCCTCCTCAAGTCATTGGTAAGGTTTTGTCCAACACTATAGCCTGATGTCAACCAGGCTTTGGAGGAATTAAGGAAGGGACAATACTATACACTAGAAATATCAGAGCAAAGGGTCTCAGCTGCCCAGAGAAGCAGTAATGAGATAGCAAGAGATGATAATAGCAGCCTGGAAAGAGATGAAAATGACAACCAAGTTAGACATATACATATGCCTAAGGGCATGACAAAAATATATGGGGAGAGATTTGATTGGACCCTCCTTCAATCCTATAGTCTGAAGTCAGCTCTGAAATGTTCTGGTGGTCTCTGTAAATCGTAAGCAGGCTGGACACTTGATAAGTTATTTGTTGTCTATCAAAAACTTCAATCCTTTTTCTCAGCTAATCTTTAGAATCTTCATGAAAAAGCACATAAAGCTAATTTTCTAGAGAAATATAGGTCACTGAAACTCATATAGTATGTAAATTAAATAAATTATAAAGTCTTGAATATAGAAAACTTTTGACTCCTCTTGTCACTGAATGATGCAGGGTTTCTACCCTCCAAATAGGATCAATGCAAGCATCTGTCTCTGGTCCATTTTAACATTCCCATATGAAGAGATGGTTTCTAAGATACCATAAGCTCCTTTAGGTTGCTAGGCAAAAAAGCAAAACATGACATTTTAGTTTCAGACTTGAAAGAAGCAGAGATCTCAGGAACTGTAGTGAGCTGTAAAACTAAATCCAGATGTGGTGTGACATGGTGGTCTGACAGTGAAGCCAGGAAGGGTTTCATGTTTTTATGGGGTAACTGGCCTCTGGTGGCAGATCCTGGAATTTCACTGATGAAGGGCCGATTCTTCAGTAATAACTGAGCTTCTTTTTTTTTTAAAGATGACCAGTAAGAGGATCTTAACCCTTGCCTTGGTGCTGTCAGCTCCACGCTCTCCCAAGTGAGCTAACTGGCCATCCCTATATAGGATCCGAACCCGTGGCCTTGGTGTTATCAGCACCACACTCTCCCAAGTAAGCCACAGGCCGGCCCATTCAGTAACAACTGAAATTCTAAAAAACAATTCTTATTCCTGTTGCCTTTTGACTTCATTCTCCAAATAAAGATCCTCATACACTGAGCCCATTTCACTATTTCGTCTGACCCTTTCAGCTTTTGGATTTCTTGTATTATTGTGTGTGTGTGGCCCAGGGGAAGGAGAAAGGGGGTGGTGGGAAATTTTTTTTTTTTGGTCTTTTTTGTGACTGGTAAGGGGATCGCAACCCTTGGCTTGGCATCGCCCACACCGCGCTCAGCCAGTGAGCGCACCGGCCATCCCTATATAGGATCCGAACCCACAGCCGGAGCGCTGCTGCGCTCCCAGCGCCGCACTCTCCCGAGTGAGCCACGGGGTCGGCCCGGTGGTGGGAAATTTTTAAAGGATAAATTTTAAACCCTTGCTTTCCGGTTGAAAATTACCAAGCATAAACTATGCTGGTTCTACGTGAATCCTCATATACCTGACAAGGCATCATAGCAGCGCGATTCAACAAACCGTTTTAAGGGACGTAAAGATGAAAATTTGAATCTTCACTCTGCCCTTTACTACTTCCTTGATCTGGGGCAAGTCACAATATCTCTAAGGCTTAATTTCTCCTCTTCCAGAAAAATGAAAAAAAAAAAAAAATGTGTACATTTAGGTTGTTTCGAGGGTTAGAAAAGAAATGTAACACACTTAGAATAGAACGTGGCACATAGTAACTATTTAATAAATATTTCATAGTATTATTTGTAATATACATGAGGATTAAAGCTCTTCGGAGAAAAGCTGACCCATTCCAACTCAGCAGCGGTTATTTTTAAAAGAGTTGCATTTGCCCATGTTTCTTTAAACATTAATCAAGGCCTTGGAAAATATTAGATGTTACTGAATAACTATATAAGCCATATATGCCACGAATTCTACACAGATAAAGTTCAGATCAAGCCAGATCCTGCAGATCCTGGGGCAGAATGTGCTAAAGCTTCCCTATCACACCAGAGCTCTCTTTATCAGCTATGATCAAATGATTTTTTTAATTCTTTTTTCCACAGTTTACTTTTAAGCCCTTTGGTAATATCAACATAACTTTTTAGCTGCTGAGCTACTAAGCTTGAGAAACTCAAGTCTGCTTTTTTAACCTGAGGGAAATTCCAAAGAAATACTTATTACAGCTTGCTCACTAATGGTTCTTGGACCTTTATGAGTTATTTCTTCCACAATATAGTTTAACTGAGAGGTCAGATGAGGATGTCAGGTTTAAGAAAAAGTAGAATTGGAGATAGTGGGCTGGAGGGTAGAGGGAAGAGCCAGCAATCAGGGACACGGGCAGAAGTCAGGAGTCCTGATGAGCTTCATAACCCCAGGGAGGTCATCAAAACCTTTATGAACCTCAGTTCTCAGCTAGAAAATAGGGCAAGGAACTGAATGAAATTTATAAGGTCGCTTTCAAGTTTAAAAAAAAAAAATATGAAGAAGGAAAGAAAAAAACCCACTTGGGCATTATGTTGATTACATACAACTTTCCAAAGTGTTCTCGAAAATGTTATTTTCTTCTTTGGCACCCACTCCCCAGCCCCAGCAATTCCCTTTCTATCCGTTTCACAATTCCATCAAAGGCTGTCTTACCTCCAGCTCTCAAGGCTAGCAATGGGGCAGGTGCTTCAAAAGCACATTTTTATCTGAGGACTCTGCCATCAGACATGAGGAGTTAATTAACAGGAGAGAAGGCATTTGTCTTCAGGACGCTGTATGGGAGATTCTCATGGTTTCTATTTGTTTCCCCACACTCTTGGAAGATCTGTCTTAATGCCCCTTCTCTGAAAGCCTGATCCAGTGGCACCATGGCCAGGTGTGTGACCCCACCCCCAGTCCAAGTGTGGACCCAGGGCAGACACCTGACCAGAGCTAGGCCAAATAGATTCTCTAGTGGATTTGGAATTAGGATTCTGAGACATTAGGCCCTAATTGAGGTCCCTGAAGTTGCAGGGGCCATTTCCTGCCAGAAGAAGGCCAAGGCAGGGCCCCAGTCCACATGTCTGCCTCACCTTTCTCTGCAGGGAACAGCAGGAATGAGGATCACACAGCCTCAGAGAGAAGAGTTGTCTCGGAACTAGGAATTCCCAAGAAACCAAAAAACTGCCAAGAACCAATTCCCAAGCTATTATCTGCACTCGTGCTCTGGGAAATAACACTTGTATCATTTAGATACAATTCTCTTTATTTGTAAAGCTAGTTTGAGTAGGTTTTTGTTAGCCTTTAAAAAGCAAATACCTACTCGAAGAAGGGCTTCAAGGAATTTATTCTGGAGCTCAAGACCCCAATGAATTCATGACTTGAGAGAATAACTCGCAAATAAGGACACCAAGACAAGCTATTGGACATGTATTTTGGGGCAGAAGAATCTTCTTGGGGTCCTTTAAATCCACAGGCAGATTCTTGTGCTATCCTTCTGGCTTTGCTGGGAATTCTAGAGGAACCTGCTTGGACAAGCTGACTATGTCATTTGCAAAGCAAACAGCGACTAAGATCTAAGCTCTCATAGATGGAGAACACTGAAACTCGAGGTGGTATTTTTATAGCCTAGGCTTTGAGAGAGTTCTCTTTGGAGGCTGCTCTGGAGGCAGAATGAAGCCTCACGCAGTGGATGCAGTCTGCTCCCCCCACGCTCATGGCCCACCTTGCATTCGAAGCTCATGAGAGGCATTGTCGCATGATGGTCAGGAGCATAAGATACAGAGCCAGCTGCCTGAGTTCAAATCCTCAATCCACTCCTAACCTGGACAAGTTACTACCATCTACCTCCCCAGGTCCTTTAACATCAAAAGAGATCGTAAACAGAAAGGACATTGTTGGGTGGGAGTGGGGAGAGGGAGGAGGGAGGGGGGTTTTGGTAAGGGGCAACAATAATCAACCATATTGTATATCGACAAAATAAAATTAAGGAAAAAAAAAAAAAGACAGACTAGTTACTGATTGTTATGTAAAGATACTGAGAATTGCTATAGGAAGGAATGTTTGCTAAGATCAAACTGTTGTTGATAGACCCACTTAATTGCCTTACTGGAATGTCATCTGGCTTGTTTCACTGAAAGTTACCAGCCTATATTGTTAAACTATAACCCCACGTTTGTTCTCTTCCTGTAACTTCCTGGCCTGGAAAATAAATGCAGGAAGAGAACCCCTATTTGGCGTTAATTTCCCAAGGAAAGAATGCCTCTCTCTTGAGGGTTCCAGGAGATTAACCACTTTGGGGCCTCTCGCTGCTCAGTAGGAAAAAAAAACAAAAAACATCAAAAGAGATCGTGTATGGAGCATCTAGTAGGTTCCAGACACTGTTCTACATACTTTCACATCAGAATGAAAGTTGCCATGTTTGCATGTAAAGTGCCTTAACTTATTGGTCACAGGAGGAACTAGAGATACCACTTAAGAAACTGGGGAGTGGGGGATGTACATGTGTGGAACCCCTGCTTAGTCCTTTGGTTGTAATACCCAGTGGGAATTAATGAAACTTCATTTTAGAAACTCGCCACTTGCAGCAATGTCTCAGTAATCGTCAAAGTGCAGGACAAACGCCAGTGGTTTCTTTACCACTGTATGTGTCAGACAGGGGTCCTCACAGTGGACTATTCTGATGATGTCTTTTTCTAAGCCGCGAAGCAAAACGCACTATCTAGTGGCAAACTCATGGGCTTCATAGATTGAAGCTTGCAAAGTCAACAGGCTCGTCTTCTTAAGTGAAATGTTATGTCAGAACACTAGCACAGAGTAAATACTCAAGCATTTATTTCTTTCCTTTTCTTCTATAAAACATTAACTTCACTCTATCACCATGTATGGTTGCAGTAATCTAGCCATCTCTTAAGCACGTCCTTGTGATATCATCTTGGCAGTTACAGCATGTGCTTTCATGAAATGTATTACATTCACTTCTCACAATGCTGTACCATACTTCTCCCAACCTCTAGAAAAAAGTACAGACTTTTACACACCACTGCTTTCAAGACTACCACCGCCCACCCAGCCAACCTACCCTTTACAAATTTACTGCCTGCATCTCCTCCTTCCTACCCTTCCCGCAAACATAGGCGCACACGTGCATTTGACCTTCACCAGCTGAAACTTTTTTCCAGATTTCCAAAATGCTATTTCTTTCTAGTTTTTATGCTTTGCATTCGCAGATCTTTTTTCTGTCTGGAAAACTACTGTGAGACTACACTAAAGTCTCCTCTTCTGAGAAAGCTTCCCCAACTCAATCAGATAGAGTCAATCACCCCATCCTCTGTGCTTGTACTTTAAGTAATCCAGAAAGCATTATTAAATGCATATACATTATCTATTAAAGAGGGCACAAGCACATGCTTTGTGGCCCAGAGGCCATTTTCACTCACTACTCCACTGCTGCCCTACCCTCCAGAAGAATGTCCTCTTCATGAAATAAAAGGCAGCATGAGGTAAATGTCTTTGGAGCATCTTCCCAGCCCGCAAGGCCTTTCCTTAACTGAGCCAGCCCTACCTTCTCAACCATACCTGTGGCCCCCAGGAGCCATTTTATACAACCTGGAACCAAGTCCCTGGCCACAGTTATAGGACCAGTTGTGATGTTGGAGATGGATTTCCCAAAGGAAGAATCCCATCAGGAACCCACAACAACTTCAAGCTCACACAGCACAGTCACGCTCACACTCAAAGCTTATTGCAAAGTGAAAGTACATGCAGAAAGGGCGCGTAGGTGTCTCCTCACAAATGAGAAGCACCCTGTGAATTCTTAGGGAAGGGTGTATATGTTGTTCTGGGATGGGGGGTGTTTCTCTACCTTTCCTAAAGGGAGGAATATTCAAGCAGAAGGGGGAAGAAAAGGGGCTTGGGCACATTTTTGCTCAAGCAAGCTCTTTTCTGAGAATCAAAGAACAAGGGGGTATTGTACTTGGTGGTTTTGTTTCCTGCTCAGAAAGCACATGGCTTTGAAGAAGGGCGAGCTGATTGGTTGGATGGTTAAGGTGTTGCTACCTGGTGTCAGCTTGAGCAGTGTGGATATCCATGAGCAGCCACCCCCTGGGGCAAGTCCCTATTCTACCCTGCCTCAGTTGGACATCCCATCCAAGCTGTGCCAGAGCTCTTCCTTGATAATTTAGGGAACCTAAGGGGAGCAGATTAACAGAGAGGAGAAAAGGTAAGATGGAAGAGAAGGGACTTTTTTCAGTTTTCCAGCACTTGGCCTGAGTTCATTTGTAGTAGGCAGAATTCCAAAAGTGTCCCTAAGATTCTTCCCCTGGTGTATACCTGTATAATTCCCTACCCTTGAGAATGAGAAGGACCTGTGAATATGAATTATCGCTCCTGTGATTTGTCATATTTTATGGCAAAAAGGATTGTACAAATGTAATTTATACCCTCAGTCAATTGATTTTAAGTCAAAAGAGATTATCCTGGGTGATCCTGACTTAATCAGGTGAGAAGCCCTAAAAGCAGCATAGAGTTTCCCCTGTTGGCTCAAGGAAGAAAACAAACAGCCATGGGTGAACTGCCTATAGAGAAGGGTGGGCCTAGGAACTGAGGCCTCGGTCCTACGACCTCAGGAACTGAATTCCGCCTACAAACAAGCTGGTGAGCCTGGAAAAGGGCTCTGAGCTACACAGGAGAATCAAGCCCTGGCTGACACATTGATTGCAGCCTTAAAGAGAATCATTTTTGATTCATGGAAACCATGAGTATAAATTTGTGTTCTTTCAAGCCATTATCTCTGTGGCAATTTGTTACACAGAAATATATAACTAATATGCCATTCCAAAGGCCTAACTGCGTTGGGTCCAAAAAACAGACAGCCTAACACGCTTCTTCATTTAATTCCTCACTTTTGACCTGAGCTAGTTAACAATAGTTTATTTCAACCAGAGAGTCCTAATATGCTTTTAGCTCTCTTACTTCAAAGAAAGAATAATTAGCTAATTCCAAACATACCACATGCTTGAATCCCTTTACATAGTTCTGCTGATACTTGCATTTCCTTCCCTTCTCCCTTGCATGATGGATGGTGTAAATCTGAATAAATGGGTAGGAAGAATCATAGAAAAATTCTAAGGGGTGGACATGGAATGGAAAGCAGAAAAAGAGACTGCTTATGGTTGAAGCAATTATATGTAAAGTCATAGTATAAGATGATTATCTCAATAACATTTGAATGGAAGTATGCTTTCTGCTATTTTTCCTTATAAAAAGGAAAAATAGATAGTTATTTGTTTGTTTGTTTGTTTGTTTGTTTTTTAAATATGCTTCCTCATCCCTTTAGGCACCAGACCTGAAAAACAGTGAACATGTCGCTCTATTTGATGACTTCTGACCCTCAAACTGTATCCAACGTTGTAACGACAATATCTCTTGGACAAATGCCCATCACCTCATCTTCTTAACCGTAACAGTACCCTAGTCATTTTGTAAAACATGAACCCACTCTCCTGGGCCAGATCTCTTCCTTGGGAATTTGGAGGACAGACACAGGTAAACCCTCTACCACAGGTAAACCCTCTGCATAGACGCTCACAAGGGAACTTTTGCATTCTTGGTGGCCATGGCAGCTGGGGAGGTGCACTGCTCAGTCCCCCCATCAAAGAAGGAGTGGAGTTGGGAGGTGCAAGAGTGGAGTTAGCTGAGTGCCTCTAGCTGTTAGTGCCTTCAGAGCCTGCCCCAGCTTTTGAGCTGAAGCCACACATGTTCCAGAAAACCCCTAATTAATCATTAAGCACCACAGAGGTACTAGAGCCTGAACATTTCCACCCAACGCGAAACATCTCTAACAGATAATCTTTGTTCTGGGGTGCCCCACTGGTTGGCCTAAATTTCGTTATGTCTGCTTCATGGTCTGAAGATCTCCCTCCCCACTTTCCACTAACAGATGTCTGATCTACATCATGGGGTGAAGGTTTTCCCTTTTGTCTTTCACAGGCATTACATCCCAGCAAACCTCTTGTGCTCCTAACTCCATCTCAACATCTGCTTCACAGAGGACCCAGCTAACTCAGTGACTGTACTTGGCCATGTATAAGAATTGAAGAGAAGAGGAAACCAATCTACAGAGAGAAGAATGAAGCATACACTCAGGAGAGAGTGAGATCTGACTGTTTTTCATGCATAAGCTCCATAGGACACCGTCAGTAACTCCCATGTTTTTCTTCACTTAACTTAGGCTTTACTTAACTTCACTGTTAAGTAAACTTTACTGTTTTGTCCCAAGGATAAGTAATTCATGTATATTTGACACCCTCTTTTAAAAAGTGGGGGGAGTTGGGGCCACAAAACCATCATCCTAATTGTAGCCCTTACATAGCTCTACCAATATGCAACCCCTCTCCACCCACCATCCACACCAAGATAATTCCCCAAGACAGGTGAGGGAAGGGACATGAGGAAGGAGACCATTAACACTAATTGAGATAATCTTCTTACAGTATAGAAAAGAAGGGCGATTTCAATGAAGAAAATGAAAAAAAAGAAGAGAGAGAGAGGAAAGAAGGAAGGAAAGGAAAAGAAAAAAGGTATAACTTTAAAGCAATTAAAATAAGCTATTTTAAGAAATGGGCTTCAGTGGCTCTGCTTGTAGTCAGCAGAGAGGTCAGAATGAAGAATATATCTGTTTGGTGACCACTAACACTCAAATATATTTTAGCAACACACATTGATTGAGGACCTCTATGTGCCAGGTCTGCAAAAAGCATTGGTGATACAAAGATGGAAGATTCATCTCTTAAAAGAGCTCAGATTATTGCAGAAGATAGACAATAAAAAAGAAGATTAAACACTCAGAATGAAATTCCCTTTACTTGGGTCATGACTTTTTTCAGTAAAGACAGGTGGTAGCCAGGTACAAGAGCAGTTGTCCAACCAGTTACTGAAACATTAAGAAAAGCAATAAGGAAATATTCCACTTTAATAAGAAGAATGGGGGCCGAGCCCGTGGCGCACTCGGGAGAGTGCGGCGCTGGGAGCGTGGCGACGCTCCCGCCGCGGGTTCGGATCCTATATAGGACTGGCCGGTGCACTCACTGGCTGAGTGCCGGTCACAAAAAAGACAAAAAAAAAAAGAAGAAGAATGGAAATTCTTTGAAAATTAGGTGCAGTTTGAAATTAGAAAGAGGAATAGCACACTAAATGTAACTGCCACATCTATCAAGAGAAGAATAAGAAGGATTCGGCACCAATGTCAACAGGAAAATACCCACAGCCATAATTATGGAAAACATATCTCCTCTTAGGAGACCAGTTCCAAGCCTGGTCTGCCCAAATTCCTCCTAGCACTTTATGTGGGCTGCACCACTGGTAAGGTGTCCCTTAGAACCTAAGCCCTCCATGGACACCTGATTAGTCTGTTTTGTGTGGCTATAATAGGATACCTGAGACTGGGCAATTTATAAAGAACAGAGGTTTCTTTGGCTTACAATTCTGGGACAGCTGCATCTGGCACGGGCCTCGGGCTGCTTCTATTCATGGCAGAAAATGGCAGGCAGCTGGCAGGTACAAGCGGATCACATGGCGAGAGGAGCAAGAGAGGGGAGGTGCCAGGGTCTTTTTAAACAACTAGGTCTCATGGGAACTAATAGAACAAGAACTCACTCAGGCTCCCCTCCCCCAGGGAGAGCATTAATCCATTCATGAGGGATCTGCCCCCATGACTCAAACAGCCCCCAACACTGCCACATTGGGGATCAGATTTCCACATGCGTTTTTGTGGGGACAAAACATCCGAACTCTATCAACATCTCCATATCTATCCCCTCCAGCTTTACAACTGGAGCTTTACAACTATCTAGCCACCATGATCTACATTTCTTGGCTCCATTTGAATTCATCTCAGTTTCTTTTGATTAGTGTGAGTATCAGCCAACAAGATGGTTCCCAAGTATTTCGGACTCGTGGTATTCACATCCCTAGTAGCAGAGTTGCCATATTGAATAAAGCTGACCTATGTAACCAATAGGATATTGCAGAATAACAGTGTGTGTGTGACTTCTGAGGCTGTTACAAGAGACACTGAGGTTTTTACCTTACTCTCTTCCATCATTCACTCTGAAGAAAGCCATCTCATGAGGACACTCAAGTAGCCTGTGGAGAGGACCACATGAGGAGGAACTGAGGTCTTCCACTGACAACAAACAGCACAGTGCAAGTGAACCGTCTTGAAAGGGGAGCTTTCAGCCCCAGTCCATCCTTTAGATGACTGTCGCCCTGAATGATATCTTGATTATAACTTCATGAAAGACCCCAAGCCTGAACTATCCACCTAAGCCACTATGGAATTCCTGACCCACAGAAACTGTGAGATAATATTTACTATTGCTTTAAGTGGCTAGTTTTGGGATAATTTGTTATGTGGCAAGAGATATTGAGTACCTGGAGGTGGGACACGGCCCTAGCAAAACCTGAAGTGTGGGAGTGGCTTTGAAATGAGAAAATGAGTGGAATATGGAGAGCCTTTGAGGGCAGTGTTAGTAAAGTATAATCTACTAGACCAATGCCAAGCAGGAAAGTGGGGTCAGAGCCCCCTCAGAGAGCCCCCACCCAGGAAATGTCTAGTAGAGCCAATGCAGCAGGGCTGCCACCAGGACCCCAGAACTTCGGGGCCACTGGTAACGTGCAAAGCAGGCCTGTAAATGCCACACGCACCAGCGTGGCCTACTGGACTGTGCCTGGCAGAGCTGTGGGAACAAGGCTGCCTGATGCTTTGGGGGCCTAGATGCCCAATTGTGCCCAGGATGCAGGACTTGGAATCAAAGAACATTATTTTGGAGCTTTAAGACATGTCTGCCCTGCTGGGTTTCAGATTTGTTTGGGGCCTGTTTTTCCTTTCTTCTGGCCTATTCCTCCCTTTTGGAATAGAAATTTGTACCCAATGCCTGTTTCACCATTGTTTCTTGGCAGGAGATAAATTTGGTTTTGTTTTTCAGGTTCACAGCTGGAAGGACTTTTGCTTTTGGTCTCAGATGAGACTTTGGACTTTGGACTTTTAAGTTGGTGCGGGAGCAAGCTAAGACTTTTGGGACTGTTGGGATAGAGTGATTGTATTTTGTATGTGAGAGTGACATGAGTTTGGGGGGGCCAGGGACGGAATGATGGAGTTTGGATGTGTTGTCCCCTCCAAAACTCATGTGGAAATTTGATACACAATGTGGCAGTGTTAGAAACTGATTGAGTCATCGGGGCGGATCCTTCATGAATGGATTAATGCTCTCCCTGGGGGAGGGGGGATTAATGAGTGAGTTCTCGCTCTATTAGTTCCCATGAGAGCTTGTTGTATATAGGACCCTGGCACCTTCTCTCTCTCTCTTTTGCTTCCTCTCGCCATCTGATCTGCTTGTACCCACTGGCTCCCTGCCACTTTCCACCATGAGTAGAAGCAGCCTGAGGCCCATGCCAGATGTAGCTGTCCCAGAATCGTTAAGCCAAATAAACCTCCTTTCCTTATAAATTACCCAGTCTCAGGTATTTCTGTTATAGCAACACAAAATGGACTAAAACATATAATGTGCCTTGAACAAACCAATAGTAGAAGCATGATTGCCTTTAGGGAGGCTGCCAGTGAGGACTTAAAGGGAAGTGAGGAAATTGCTATGGAAAACTGAAGGAAAGGGGATCCCTGTTATGTAGTGGCAGAAAATTTAGCAACACAGTCTTCTTCATTAAGGTAGAGGTAGAAAATACATTAATGAAGTGGGTGATTTTGAACAGGAGTATCTACATCTATAGACATCCTGTTTTTCCTACCATTGCACAGTATGTGTGAGGCAGGTGGATTAGTCTTTAGCTTGGATGTCTTCAGATGAAGGATAACTGCATTCAAGGAGATGTACTTGAACTATTCCCAAGGAGTCTCATCCCCACCTGTAGTTGATTGGGATAGCAAGGTTATGGACATTGAGCTGGTGCTGTAATGGGATAAGACCTTTGGGTGTCATGAGAAGAGATGACAATATTTTGTATGTGGTAGGATATGAAGCATTGGGGACCAGAGGGCCTTCTATGGTAGCCCAATCATCCCCACCTCCTGGTATTCATGCTCTTGTGTAGTCCCTTCTCATACTGAATAAAGCTGATCCGTGCAACCAATGGGATATTGCAGAAATGACAGTGTGTGACTCCGAGGCTAGCATAAGAGATATTGCATATTCTTCTCTTAGATCATTCATATTGGGAGAAGCCAGACAGTATGGCATGACAACACTCAAGCATCAGGAGGAACTGAGGCCTCCTGCCAACAACCACAACCATGTGAATGAACCATTTTGGAAGGGCATCCTCCAGGCCCTGCCAAGTCTTCAGAAGACTGCAGCCCCAGTGGTATCATAACTGCAGCCTCATAAGAGAACTCGAGACAGAACCACCCAGCGAAGCCACTACTGAATTTCTGACCCACAGAAACTAGGATAATAAATGTTTATTGTTTTAAACTGCCAATTGCTCAAGTAATTTGTCACATAGCAATTGATAACTATAGGAGTCTGGGTTTTTTAGTTTCATATCATGATTACTTCTTTCCTTCTATCTACCCACCAAATATTCTGTAATAAAACATATTTTTAGAAATCGTTCTTCATATGATACTCGAAAGAATGATTCCTCCACTTCTGTGACCACACAAAATATTTTTCTATTCATCTTTGCCTCAAGAAGATTAAAGAGATACACTAGGTGAAATCCACGGAGGGACTTTTAAATGATCAAAGAAGAATGGCTGCCAGAGCTCCAATGGAATCCATTCCAGCCACAGGGAGAGCAGAAAGTAACAACGCACCTCAGTCAATGTGAATCAGCAGAAAAAAATGAAATTCTATTTAAGAAAGCCATATTTCCAGATTACCTTGTCCAGTTAAGGAACCGGCCTCAAAAATCAGGTTTGCCTTAAGAATTGTCAAGTTAAATGATGGATGCAGAGGCGGGAGAACAGCAGTCATTCTGGGGTCAAGGCCAGACTCTTCCAGCCAAGAGGAAGATGGCTATGTCACCCATTCATTCCAGCGCTGATGGCACGTTCTACCCGAGGTCTCAGATTCTCCGTATGTCAGTCCATATGTTTGTGAACTTGACTCTAACATTATAGCTTGTCCTTCTTTGCAGGCTAGAGATGAAAAACCCTCTAGTGAGAAGTCTAGACTTCACGAATGAGAGATTGTCTCTGACATCAAGCCCCTTGTAGACTTGATTAAATGAGTTAACCCATGTATGTTGTTAGACACATAGTAAGAATGCAATAAATGTAAACTATAATAAAGCGATAATATGATTAAAGGTACTTACAGGATAATAAAGTTAACAAAATGGTCATTTCCATGCTATTTCTCTCTAGCACCCTCATGTAATTAAAAGACCCGATGGCTTTCATATCAGTTCTATGAATATTTGATGTTTGCTGCCACTTGACTGGAGAGTAGGAATATTGGTGGATATTTAACTGGGCTTTATTTGCAACACTTGAATTAAACATGCGTGAACTTCCCAAGCCTATGAGTGGCTGCTTGTACATGACCTTTCCCTTCCACCCACTCTTGGGCCCCTTGATGTGGTGTTCAAGGGACTAACTCTGTCACTTCGTGGAATACTTGGAGAATGGCCTGACCCCCTCTCTCTCTGCTGTCACCTCCTTATTTCCTAAGCAGGGAACGTTTCATGTTTTGCTTGTTCTTCTTTCAAGTGTCTATAAATGCTCAGGCTAGAGTTGTCTCAGCTATGGATATCTTTCCTTCATTCCCTTTTCATTTCATTTTTTGTCCTTTCAACTCACTTTCTCCCCCTTTTTGGTTCATTTATAATCCAAATACTGATCAAATTGATTTTTTTCATCTTTCGTTTTATAGGTATATCTACTAGCAGCATAATAGGATTAGAAGTGCCTGGGCCATCAACATTTAATGTGACAAAACATTTTGAAAATTCTTAGAATTTTTCTTCACAACCTTAAATATTTCTAAGATTCTGAACATCTCAAATTAAACCTCCTTTAATTCAACCAGTGGGATCATTGGTCAATTAGTTGACAGACTTTTCATTGTGTTGTATTTGTTTTATTCAGTTAATAATATAAATTCTATTTTACTATACAAGAGTACTTCAAAATGTTCATGAAAAAATAGAATTGAAAGATAATACCAATCTTTCCATAAACTTTTTGAAGTATTCTCACATACTTTTACATATGTTCAACATGCATTTGGTACATTGGCCTTTGCAATATTAGAACTTAAAGATATATTAAAGTAAAAACATTATTTTTATCTAATTAATTGTGTCAGTTAATAGAGCAAATGAACAACTTATTACAGAAAGTATTTCATTTATATATAGCCTAGTTACCAAATGCTTGGTTATATGTTATTTAAGTTAGTTAATGCTTTCTACCTTAAGAATGGATAGAATGTCAGTAAAATTGACATGCAAGGATCCTCATTCATAAAGTACAGCAATACCACATAGTTTAGCCTAAGTAATGGCTCAGGTTGGTTTTTATGAAAGTAAGTGCTGAGACAAAGTCTGGGGTGCAGGTAGTTTATTGTGGATCAACATCTGTGAAAGGAAAGGGAGGAAGGAGCATTGGGCAGAGGAAAAGTGACAGGGGTCTGGAAAGCCTCGGCCAGTCTGCTGGAGCAAGCATCTGATGTTGCAGTTGGACAAGAGGGCAGATGCCTTATTCCCACCTCACTCAGCCTCTGGATGGGCAGCTCATGGAAGGGCAAGGTGGTTCTTCGAAGCTGTGAGGAGACAGTGAAGGAGCAGTCAGCTGAAAATGGTCTGCTATCATGTTCCCTGCAGCTGGACAGCAAGCCCTTCATTCAAAGGGGATCTGGTGGTGTGTCTCTGTGTCTATCATACATGGCATTTTTGAAATTATGTTCTAGAGCACCAGCCTTCTGCAAGATGTACTGGCAGTGTCCTTGGGATGCCTGTTCACATTCCCCTATTGTATTAGTCCATGTCTGTTGCTTATAACAAAATACACAGAACTATATATATGCTATAATTTATAAAGAAAATGAAATTTATTGCTTACAGTTTCTGAGGCTGGGAAGTCCAAAGTCCATCCGGTCGTGGTGATAGTGATGACTGCATCTTGCACACTGCAAGATGGTGGAAGCAGAGAGAGTGGAGAGAGCAAAGAGGGCAGAGACAGACAGACAGACTCTTCGTGCTCCCCTTTTAAAACCCTCAGAACCACACCCCTGACCACCATTTTTAATCCATTCACTACAGCACGGTCCTACAATCTAATCACCTCTTCAAGGCTCCACCTTTCAATTATCATAATAGGATTTCCCACCCTCTTAACAGTCGTAGTGGAGGCCAAGTTTCTAATACCTAAAACTTGGGAGACACAATTCAAGCTTCAGTGAGCTTTGGGGGGACATTCAGTCCACTACACCCATCATACATGGATGTCAGACCACATACAGGAACACATTAAAGTCCCTGAGAAGTCAGTAATCAAACCTGTTTGACATTATTTATTCATTGGTTGCCACTTTTTGGGAGCACTAAAAGAAAAAATGCTGTCCAACACAATGCACTAAGTACCTAGACTTTCTTTGGATAGAAACTGCACTTCTTTCTGATAATGGGAACAATTACTTGCTTAGGAAAAAAGGTAAAGGCTTTGTTAAATGTGCTCTCTAAACCTCTAAAGAGAAGTACGGCTTATATATCCTCCCATCTTAATTGCTTTTAAGTAAAGTGGTAGTAAAATAGAACAAGTCGGTTAATAGCCACTTTCTATAACTAATCACCATAATTATAGCTCTGCCTAAAACTTGGAGCTCAGGATAAAAGTCCTGTGACAATAAGCCAGATGCTCAGCAGAGCTGCTCAAACCCACATAAATGAGCCAGTCCAACAGGATATTTACATTCACATACGGTACCCACTGCTTTTAGCTTAAGGCTTAGAGGGGAGTTAGTCACTAGGAGACCATTTAATTCAGCCTGCTGCAAGTTGATTTTTTTTGTGCCTCTGATCTATATTTGGGGTGTACTAAAAGCGGCCAAGAATAGGAGTCAAGAAAGAGAAACAGTTTTTATGACTTTCATGTAGTGAAATTGCTAAAGACGTTCTAGTTTTCTGGTTGTAACCCACACATCCCCAGCCTCCTGTATCCATGTGGCATCCCTGGGCTGTCAGGCTTGTCTTTGTTCCCACTTTGCTGGCTCATCAGCCCCCATCCACCCACACAGGACTTGAGTCTAGAGCAAACCTGAGACTCCCTGGGCTGTCCTAGAAACCACCTTGGAGATGCAGAGTGGGTGAGTGGGTTTCCTCCTGGTGCTGTCCTCCACCTTTGCTGATGATGTCTGCTGTGTCTGGCTCTTTGGGAGGCTGCTCCCACTGCCAGTGCACTCCTGGGTTCCCAAAGCTGTAAATCCCTCCAGATGCTGACGGGGCCATATGGCTTCCAATCCATATTCCTCCCCAGATACCACACATGGCATAGCACAGATATAGAGAAACCATCTCTCCAGCTGTTTAGAGGGTCACACTTGGCCCTGAAGCTGGAGAAGACACTGCTTTGTACCATGGAACCTTAATAGCTCTTCAACTGCCACTAACATCCCTAAATACAGGAATCAGACCTACCTAGTCCCTCAAGTTGGGCCAGAAGACAGAGAAATGAAGAATGTGGTAGTCTCCACCCGACCACCCTTTCCTCCATGAGAAACTTCTTTCTTTTTCTTTCTCCATGCAAATTACTCATGTAATTTGAGGCTTTGGGACCAGCAGTGACACAACCAGAAACATAGTGGAGAAATTGTATTCCTGCGCCAGTGGTTCAAACACAGTTTCTTCTCAATGGGAAGGAAAATTGTTTGTTTTTTTTCTTTCCAAAGACTCAAAGAAGTTCCGATGGCATTGGAAGGAAGGGTGGCTCTTCTGTGGGCATGTCAGCCCAATTTTTCTGTTAATGCCATCCTGTCTGTCAGTTCAGAACACTGGAAATTCTGTGGTGATCAGCCACTGCTTAATGTGGAGGAGATTATAAACGCATACATAGTGACAGCAGCTCAAGATCCCCTTATCATAGCTTCCCCTCCTATCATATAAACCATGAGAAGGGGCTTGGTGGAAAAAGTGGGTGGGAAAAACACAATTTAATTTTCAAAGCTTCAAAAGATTGGCATGTTACATATTTTTTAAATCCACCACATTCAAAAAGGATATCTGCCTATGCTTCTTGGAAAGAAGCTACTAACTAATGTCGACAGTGCCCAGCCTAGAAGTCAACTGCAGATAATTCCCACAGTGCTGAAGGGTCCTGCTTCTCTCTGCCTGAGGGTGTTCTCTGGGAAAGTGAGCACCTAGGCCTGTTTGCAGGGCTAGCTAGAGGTGCAAGCAGGTTAACACCCAGGGTCCACCTTCAACCAGAGAGGGGCAGGAGTTTATAGATTAAATACCCTAAAATTCTCATTTCTTGATGGGACAGTTCTGAGGGTGCTCTACGAAGTTTCTCACACGGCCCCCAGTAGGATTATCCTCGCTACCCATAGCAGTAACCTGCTCATTAATGCAACCTTAATTTTTTTTCTCCCTTTCCTGTCTCACTTGCCAACTCCCTCACCCTATTTCCTGGCATATTTCCTCTCAAGTAAATAACCTGCATCCAAATCCTTATTTTGAGTTTAGCTTGGGGGAGCCCAAGCAAAGAGAAACCCCATACAAAAATCTAAGATTCTATTTCCGAAGTCTTACATGGAGCCTTGCAAACCTCCTATGGTGTTGACCTCTGAGATGTTTTAATAGAACCAGCATTGGATTTACCAACAGTTGGAAAAATTCCTATGTCTTTGCTCCCGGGCCTTCACAGACCAGGAGAAAATGGTGGATTGGCTCGCTGAGAACAGCCTGCAGCTGATAGTACTAGAAAAAGATGGGAAGGCTTAGAAAGTACCTCCAAAGGAAGGAAGGGAGGATAAATCCACTTTGATCAGGCATTAGAACTCTGGAGGAGCCTGACGGGGACAAGGAGACTGTGCTTTGTATTAGTCCTTATCGGTGACTTCAATTTGGCTAATGTCTTGCAGTTTATGGGCATGTGGGAAAAGCATTAAGCATGCATACAAGGAAAGAAAACAAGCTTTTGCAAGTCTCTTGCAGAAGGTAGCATAGGAGGAAGCAACAGAATGGGGTCTGACAAACCAGCCCACACTGGAGCAAACTTGGAGATACTACTTACGGTCACTGTGGAATCTCATAGTGCCTGAGGGAGTAGGCTTTGAACTCTCACTGCTACCAAAGCTAATTTAGTGGAACCAGGAGAAGCAGGTAGCATTGGAGGCTGGCAGAAAAGTAGCTCAATATTTTCAGCCCAGAGGCTAAAATCATCAGTGCAAGGAACTAATATGGGTAAGGCCCAGAAATCTGAAAATGTAGATTACTGAGCTCCCCTCTGGATCAAAAGGCCACTGGAAAAAGAAACCTAGGGTTCAATATTTTGCCACCAGGATTATGAAGATGGGCAAAGAAAGTCAGCTGTAGCCACTTAGGTAAACTACTTTCAGGTGTTAAAGGAGCTGGAGCCTAGATGGGCAGATCTAGAAAAGAGCCTAGAGCATCACACAGGCAGTGTTGCATCTATCCTTGCAAGGGAGTCAGGAGCCACAGCTCTGGTCCTGCTCGATGGCTCTGGGACCTGAAATCCTAGAAGGGAGATTATCCCGTCCTGAAAGGGGAAAGCCCAAGATTGGTGCCGTAGACATGGCCACAATTATTTTTTTAACTGTCACTTTGAAGAAGACCATTATGTGGGAAAATGGTTGTTGCCCCAGATGATTCAAAAGCTAAAATTATCTCAGCAGGAGTGAAGAATACCAGGTGGGGCCAATACGCGAGCCACCTGCTAAATTTTTAATGAGTTTCTAAAATACGAAGGCACTTCAAAAAGTGCATGGAAAGATTCATATTATTTTTTAACCCAATTTTTCCTTGTGCTTTTTGAAGTACCCTCATAGATACCCGTTTTTTCTTTTTCGTGAGTGACAAGGGCCCTGGGTGTGCCAAGTGTCTTCTGTTTGCCTCTCCGTCCTGCTCCTGGCCATGAGGTTAATGAGTAGGGATCACATCAGCAAGCTTCCAGGCTCTTTGGCTTCCATTTGGCTTCAGCCAATGGGAAGCCCTAGAAGGAGATCAGAGGGAGAAGGGAGGAAGGCTGGGGTATTTATTCCCCTGGCTTCCTCTCCGTCAGATCGCCCAGGTTGGCTGTGTATGTCACCAAGGGTTACTTCTTCTCTCAAAGGGTTTTGCTCCATAGGACTCCCTCCTTCCAGGTGCTAATAACCTTTCCCTCCCTTCGTCTTGCAGTGCTGGGGTGATAACACAGTTGCTGCCAGCCCTGGGGTTTTGCCCTAACCCTGTGGTTTCTGGATAGCCCATCCACTCCTTCATATTTGGTCCTTTTGTAAGTGAATCCTCTTTAAATTACCCTAATTTGAATACACTATCTGTTTCCTGTTGGGGAGCCGGCTGCTACAGTGGGAGCGACTTGGGGGGTGGGATGAACTAGTTTGGGTGCCACAGTGGTAGGAGCAGGGTATAGAGAAGGGTCACCTTGTCAATTACCTGGGCTCCTCATACACCTTAGAAAGAGCTGGCAGAGAACTCTATGTCCTGTCCCACAGCCAAAAGCAAAGATCTAAGATGGGGCCCAAAGCAGCAACTCTCAAGAGACTTTTCCAGTTGTATGGACATGAGGGAGCCAAGAGTAATGTCCAAACCTGAGGATGAACAGGGTGGGCTCGAAGATGAGAATGGAAGAATCACCCCAACCATGGGGCCAGTGAGGACTCCAAACATGCCGTTCATTTGAGTCAGCGAAGTATGACTGCCCTGCCCCACACTGCCTCTCCCTCCTCCCCACTCAGGATTTTCCCAGGAGCAGGAGGATCCATGAAGGACTCAGTGCAGGAGCAGGAATGGAAGAGGCTTTGTGTGGGGGGTCACTTTCCCACAGGGAAATCCCCTGCCCCACCAGGAGCCAAACTCATTTATGGGGGTCTTGGAGAGTCTATGAGCTGCTGACCTTACAAAGTAAGTAACCCCAGGAGCCTAGCCCAGTTATAGACTATCCATCCACTTGTCCTCTGAACGAGTCAACTGGTGAAAAGACACAGCAGTGGGAACTGAGGCCGGGTATGAAGGTGTAAAACTAAACGACTACGCCAGTTGTCAAATAAGGTAATTCATAACTAGAGCCAAAATGTTTCGTTATTTTAGTTATACTAAGTTTCCATTTGTATTGTCAGGGCTAGGGCTCAGACCCTTCAAACCCATTGTACAGACTGGGTCACCAAACCCCTCACACGCAGGTCCACAAGCTCTATGTAATTGGGAAAGTTCCCAGGAGCCACTGGCAGATGACACAAGCTCAGTCCTCAGCAGCAGCTTACGGCAGTCTCAAGCAGCAGCAGTGGCAGTGGCCTCTCAGAGGGTCCTGGGGGCACTGTCAGAAACAGCTTGCAGCAACAGCAGCCTCCCCATGGCCTGCTCCTCCAGGGGGGTAGCCCAGGGGTGGGGATTAGAGTCACTCATCCTTTATACTTAAGTCCATAACCCAGGACACATAGGTGCACATGCGCAATTACATTAGACAATAATGAAGGAACACCTGGGTGCATGCGCATATTTACATCAAATGCTCGGGAAGATTCTGAACATCTGAGGGGCCGTGACCATTTTCCTATATTTTCCCAACAGAAAGGCTGTCAATCCACTCTCCAGGTGCTTATTTACATAAATGAATTTCCACAGAGGGGAGGGAGGTTTTGTGAGAAGGATATTTTATGGTGCAGGGATCCTGGTGGAGAAAAGGACAGTGGTGGGTTCAGTCTGACACCCGGTGCCCAGCTTCACAGACCAGGTTTAAACTCCATGAAGAGAGCAGCATTTGGCCCATTTCTGGTCCAATGAGGACTGCAGGGCATGGTTTCTGTTTGGCCTCTGGAAGTTTTTGCAGTCCAAGCTTCAGTGCCCTGGGCAGGGCAGCAATCTCCAGGAGGGGACACATGCCAAATGGGTAGAGCATGATTCACCCATAAGGCCCAGCAGCCACAGGAAGATCTGCAAGCAAATAAGACACCGCCTCAGGCTCCCTAGGAAGGTATGGCAGAACGGCACTTTGTAGGGGCATGGAGTAGATCCCTAGTGGGCAGGTAAGAGTATTGAGCCAACAATTATTGGGGACAAATGCTAACAAGGCTTGTTCCCACTGGCTCATGATACAAAGAAGTACCATATGAGAAAGGGGTGGTTTTGTTTTAGCCCATCCATGGCACAGATAAAAAATAATTGGGAGGAAAAGCATGATGGAAAAGAAATACATAATAATAACTCATTAAATTAAATACTTTCTAGTGGCAGCTGAAGTGAGTGGAGGCCAAAGAGAGAAACATGACCTAAGGGAAAGCGCCTTTCATGGGCCGCTCAGAAAACATCTCACTGAGAGAAGCTCATCAAAAGCTTCAGGTATCCCAGCTCTTGCTTCTAGGCACTGAGCTTCCACTAACACTGAAGGGTTAAAAGGAAGCAGCCCAATCACTTGCTGTCCTGCAATTGCTGTAAACAAAAGTTGATTTTTCTCTTATTTTTTTTCCTGATCGGTAAGGGGATCACAACCCTCAGCACAGTGTTGTCCGCACCACCCTCAGCCAGTGAGCGCACCGGCCATCCCTATATAGGATCCGAACCCGCGGCCTCGGCGCTACCAGTGCCACACTCTCCCGAGTGAGTCACAGGGCAGGCCCAAAAGTTGGTTTTTCTAAACCTTGATGCCATTTTCTACCAGTCAGGCAGGAAACATAACTGACCTTCAAAGCAAAAGTTTACCACTTCGCCGTTTTTTATTATTTCTTGTACATGGTTTCCTATTTCTTTTGCACTTCTGTTGAAGCTCTGTAAAAGAATGTCTTCTGAGTGGCTAAGAGTAGTAACAATAATAGCAGCTAACTTCTGAGCGCTTAATATGAACTAGCCACGAATGAAGTCTTTTATTTGCTGCTCTTGTTTAGTCTTCACTACAACCCTATGATTTAAGTACTGTGACCAAGCTCATTTTCCAGATTAAAAAACAGTCACAGAGAGTTTAAATACTTGCTTGTAGAGGGACCTGGATTATGAAGAGTGGCACCCTGGACTCCAGGCTGCTGTTTTGCCCCACACCCCCACCTACCCCACCTAAGATTATGATAACAGATTTCAAACCAGCTAGTACCACATGAAAATCGATCCTGTGTGTGTTTTAAACTTATATACCCCTCAGTTTATTTCCAAAAGTTTCCATGAAATGTGCGTGCCAACTGCCTGGCATTTCCCTCCTTTATCATGGCACTTCCGAGCATAGTCCCCTAATCTTATGCAGGTGGGTGGGGGTGTGTGGGGGGGTACAAACAGCCAACCAGGAAAAAAACCCCGCCAGAGCAAATGCCATCTAGAACTTGTTACTTCCATTTTAAATATATTTGAATGTCATTTCATTCTTTTTGTCTTGAACAAAATATATCACCTTATAGTCTAGCACACAATATGAACTATTAAGCAAGTAATTAAAATCAGTTGTGATGAGTTAAGGGAAAAAAATCGTAAGAAAGCATGTGAGAATACTTAAGACTGTGGTATGGCCAGAGTGTGCTGGGAGATATAGTGAACAAAACTGAAGCTTCAACTATTTTTTCTCCAATTCTCCCTTTTCGAATTTGAGAAAAAGTGCTAAAAGGGATACGAAATAAATCATAGATATTTTGTGCAGATGAAAATGTAGTTTTCCTCAAATCATTTTTATTAGGAGTAAACACTTCTTAGGGCAACAATATAGTTTTCTAAGAATTGAGTACAAAATTGGAAATATCCCTCTCTCCCAATTGTGGCAGGAGAGCAAAGGGGAGTGACTTGCCATCAGGTGTCCTATATTATATTTCTGAAACCCAACCTTAACATCTCACTTTCTTCCTTAAACTCCATTTCCCCTTAACCACTTTTTATGCGCCTTATATACATTCCTCTGCCAACAGAGAGCAATGAATTGGTGACAACTTAAAGATTACACTCTTCTTTTCATCTCATTTATGTTACAGGGTAAATCAAGAAATTGTACAATAAATCATTTATGAAGAAGAAATAGAAACCATATTAATATTATTTTTGACCATGAATCCTAATCAGAATATTAACACCCAGCAATACTAGTAAGAAAGGCCATATAGTTTTGCCTAATTATTTACATAGGAGCAACAAGAATATTAATTTATGATATGGGCCTTCTTAGGTTTGCTTTTCTAGAAGTTATCATAAGAACTCTCAGATGGATTTTTAGAAAGCTTTATTATTTGCTGTCATGAGGCTTAGCCTCCAAGCAAAGCTGAAGAATTTCTCCCTACCTGATTTCACCAGCAGTACCTATAATAAACAGATTCCTCTTTGCGGGGGGGATTGGGGGTGGGAGGGGAGCTGCTGCCAGCTGGGGGATCTGAACCCTTGACCTCGGTGTTGTCAGAGCCACACTTTAACCAAGTGAACTAGCCAGCCAGTCCTCTGTTTTTTGAGGTCCCTTAAATACCCCAAGCTTCCTGACCTGCCCAGAAGTGACCTTTCTTACTCACCTGCAGGAGGGTAGACCCTGCAAGCCAGGTACTAGGCCAATTTTTCTGGGAGGACTTTTCAAGAGTTGGTTCCTTAGTTCCTCAAAAGTGCCTGGTCATATCTGACTAAATGAATATCTTTCCCAAACATCTAGGCAAGGCCTTAAGAACATCACTAATTTTTCCAATTATAGTCTGGTTAAAAAAAAAAAAAAAAAAAAGATTCTTATTGAAACTTTGCTAATAACTATATTGCCATGAAAAGTAGAATACTCAAAAACAGTTTCTGAACTCAAGGGTGGGGGAGGGGTCATCATTTAAAAAATATTTCAGTTGACAAAAGTTAAGTCAACTAAATTGTTATGGGGATAGAGATAGCTTAAGAAGAAGGGACTTCCTATATGTCCAGAATGTACAGTTTTAAAGCACCATCAACAATATTTCAGATATATAATTACAACCACTCTTTCATTGTTCACTCAGTCCTATTCTATGGAATCTTGGGTTAGCAGTTTTATGAAGTGCTCTGCTTCTCCAGTAAAGAGAAAACCCTGACTCAGTCTCCAAGAACAGAAAGTTGTCTAAGCACTGCCAACAGAAGCTATACCAGAGTCTATTCTTTGAAGTGTCTATAGTTTGAAGTACCTGGTACAGTTTTCCATGGGGTTCTGAGACAGTCATTGTTTAAAGACACAAACTCTGGCCAGTAGCTGATTGCAGAGCCTTCAGGAAAACGTTAGAGGGTAACACAACCTATCCATAGACAAGGACTCAAACCAGCTGTGGTAAATTGATTACTGACGATTTTCAAAGTGAAAGGCCAGATGAAAGTTTGTAACAGAATCACACAACTGATAAGGAAATTTGGTTGTTTCAGTGGCATGCAAGATAAAGATAAAGCCATTTCAAAAAAGCTTTAGACAAAATGCCTATGAACAATGATTAGCCAATTTTCAAAGTCAGTACGTGTATATGAAGACTATCAAGTAAAGAGGTTCAGCAAGTCTGAAATAAGTCCTAAACATTTATATTTTAATAAAACTTCACAGGGAGGCTTAATAAGCATCACCAATTAAAAATTAATGGCCAAGAAGATGCTAGTTTCATATAAAAGAAGTAAGGTTGTGGCCAAGTTTTAAATAATAAATGATGACTGATAACCCTACAGTGTGGCTGACTAACATGAGGCAAAGAACCACGATGCTGATAAATGTAGGAAACCTCATCAGAACCATTTCCTATTATTCCAGTGTTTTCCCTGAGGTTCAAACATATTATTGAAAATGAGGGCACTGATAAAGCTTCAGAGACCTCCCGTGAAGTACAAAACTTCTCAAGTATTATATTGATAATATTTTATGTGTATTGATTTAACAGATTAACCTACTATATTATTAGTGTTTTACCTATACAAATTTATCAGATTTAATCCACCTAAAAAGAATTTTACCTATACAAATTTATCAGATTTAATCCACCTAAAAAGAAAAGTATGATCTTTTCCCTATAGGAGATGAATGAATAATAAAGTTAAAAAGCCAGGCATTACTCATATTGCTTAATAATAAAAACAAAATTAAATTTGTTTCATTAGCATGTTGAAAAATACTGTAAAGTTTACCACGTAAAAAAGTGAGCTCTGCATTAGAGCTCTACTAAGCCGCCATTAGAGGGCACTATAAACAGAGTACAGAACAAATCCCCAGGACTTTTTTCTGGTTCACAGCTTGACTGTAGCATTTGTCTTACCGAACCTTAGATCGTTAGTAACAAAAGTAAGATGGTATATATCTTTGAGACTTGGTGAATTTGTACACTCATATCTGTTGCCACACCAGGTTCGAGGATATTATTTAGGGGATTTCTGCCAGGGGTGGAGGTGTGAAAAGTAACATTAGAAGTCTCCTCTTGTGCAACATTAAACTAGACCCCTCACCTCTTCTTCATTTACTTCAATAGCTTTTCAAATACTTTATTATACTGTAGCAAATTAGAGTAATAGGCATCTGCGTACTCATTCTAGGGTGTAATAAGATATAGATATTTTCTTCAGATATTTTTAAGGAATAAAAGATGTTACAGATAGTTGAAGTCTTTTTGAACTCTTTCCCAGTTCCATTTGCTTCCCTCCCCTCCCTATGTTTACTAATTTCACAATAAACCACTGTTCTGAAATTGATATGTGTCCTTCCCACCCTATGGAGGTACCATTCATATTACGTTCTCTTATGTTCCAAGGGTGCACTGTTCTTTCCTTCCACTTGGTCTGTGTTGTTTATTCCTGCTACTGGACTGGAAATTATGTTTTCTTCCTATTCTTTTTGTACTGTATTTTCAAGCCAGTATACATGTTACTTTTAAGGATTTCACAGTCTTAAATATGGTCTTCCCTGTTCCCGTTCTTTAGGGCCTCGATCATATTACTCTTTCTTTACCATCATTGCCCATCACTCATAAATATTTTTCCCAAATTTTTGAGTGTGGGTAATGGGAGGAGCATCTGTCTACATCAGCTCAGTTCATCAAGTTGCTGGAAGTCCGCAAATAACCTTCTAATTGGTCTTCTTCCCAATCCATCTCAACACCACTATCAGATTAATTTTCACAAAGTACAGTATTCTTTCATTGCATCTCCCTACCACCTGTGAACGCTATATTACTTTATAGTTCAAGTGCTCACCTGGAACGTTTGGAACCATGTAATACGTCCCATCATATTTTTCTAACTCTTCTCACTGTTTTTAACACAAATCCCCTAATCCAGATCATGATCATTCTTCACTGGTTTACAATACCTGCTGTAGACTGGATGTCCCCCCAACCTCAATGAAGCTTAATCCTCACTGTAAATGTTGAGGGTGGGAAATCCTATTGTGGTAATTGAAAGGTGGGCCCTCAAAGAGGTGATTAGATTATATGACCATGCCTAGCTAATGGATTAATCGTGGTGGTCATGGGCATGGTTCTGAAGGCTTTAAAAGGACAGAGCATGAGGAACTCTCTCTCTCTGCTCTCTCTGCTTCCACCATCTTGCAGTGTGAGACCCCTTGGGTCACTGTTTCCACCACCAGATGGACTTTGGATTTCCCAGCCTCAGAAACTTAAATAAACTTCATTTTCTTTATAAAATGCCCAGTTTCAGGTATTTTGTTATAAGAAATGGACTAATACTGAAGGAAGTGCTTTTTACAAGGGTATAGGGAAAGTACAGCCAAGAGGGCAGGTCTGAGATATCTGCAGTTATGCACCTGGGCCCCAGCCCGGAGCCAAGGGCGGATAGTTCCCAGAAATAGACAAGTCAGTTAAAGTTTCAAGAGTGCCCCTCAGCTGTTTCAAGGACTCCCACATAACCGAAGCTCACCCCAGGCCTTATTTGAACTGACCAATTAAAACTTGCTTCTCGCTTCTGTACCCGCGCTTATTTGAACTGACCAATTAAACTTGCTTCTCGCTTCTGTACCCGCGCTTTTTGCTATAAAAAGGACCCAGGAGCTCTACTCGGCGCGCCAGTCTTTCGAAAGACTGAGTCGCCCGGGTACCTGTGTGTTCAATAAACCTCTTGTTTTTGCATCCGAAGCCGTGGTCTCGCTGTTCCTTGGGAGGGTCTCCCTGAACTGACTGACTACCCACTGCGGGAGTCTTTCATTTGGGGGCTCGTCCGGGATCGGAGACCCCCACCCAGGGACCACCGACCCACCAACGGGAGGTAAGCTGGCCAGCAGTCGTTCTGTGTCTCGTTTCTGTGTCTCGTCTCTGTGTCTGACTCAGTGATTTCGACTGTCTTTTCTGAGCGCGCGCATTTTGGTTTCAGTTTGTTCCGGGTTAGTCGCTCTGGGAGCGAAGTGCGGGTAGCGAACAGACGTGTTCGGGGGCTCGCCACCCGGCAATCCTGGGAGACGTCCCAGGATCAGGGGAGGACCAGGGACGCCTGGTGGACCCCTTGGCAGAGGATTATTGTGTTTTGGTCTCACCGCGTCTCGGGAGGCGCGCTCTGCCATCGGACTCTTTCTTCTATTTCTACGGCACTCGGTCTCGTCGCCGTTTCTGGTTTCTTTTTGTCTTAGTTGTGATAGGTCTTTGCGTCGTCGTTCCCCTATTGGAAATTTTCGAGATGGGGCAAGGTGCCCTTACGCCCCTCTCCCTTACTCTAGATCATTGGAAAGATGTCAAAGCCAGGGCTCACAATCTGTCCATGGAGATCAAAAAAGGAAAATGGCAGACTTTCTGTTCGTCTGAGTGGCCCACATTCGGCGTAGGTTGGCCGCCAGAGGGAACCTTTGATCTTACTGTCATTTTTGCAGTTAAAAAGATTGTTTTTCAGGAGACCGGAGGACACCCGGACCAGGTTGCCTATGTCGTGGTATGGCAAGACCTCGCCCAGAATCCCCCTCCCTGGGTGCCACCCTCCAGCAAAGTCGCTGTTGTTTCGGGATCAGAAAATACTCAAAGGCCACCTACAAGGAAGCCTTCCGCCCCTCCCCAACCCCCCGTCCTCCCGACACCAGATGACCTATTTTCTCTCTCTGAAACCCCACCTTACCCGGCGGCTCCGCTGCCCCCTCTGGCCCCTCAGGGAAACAGATCGGCACCAGGCCGAGCGCCCGGTGATCCTAGCCCTGAGGGACCGGCTGCGGGGACTAGGAGCCGCCAACCTCGCAGTCCGAGAGACGGCTCCGGTCCTGACTCCACCGTAGCTTTGCCCCTCCGAGCCATAGGGCCCCCAGCTGAGCCTAATGGCTTGGTCCCTCTACAGTATTGGCCTTTTTCCTCAGCAGATCTTTACAATTGGAAGTCTAACCATCCGTCTTTTTCTGAAAAACCAGCAGGACTCACGGGACTTCTTGAGTCCCTTATGTTCTCTCACCAGCCCACTTGGGACGATTGCCAACAGCTACTCCAGATCCTCTTCACCACTGAAGAGCGAGAAAGGATTCTTCTGGAGGCCCGCAAGAACGTTCTCGGGGACAACGGGGCCCCTACACAACTCGAGAACCTCATTAATGAGGCCTTCCCCCTCAATCGACCTCAATGGGATTACAACACGGCCGAAGGTAGGGAGCGTCTTCTGGTCTACCGCCGGACTCTAGTGGCAGGTCTCAAAGGGGCAGCCCGGCGCCCCACCAATTTGGCTAAGGTAAGAGAGGTCTTGCAGGGACCGGTAGAACCCCCCTCGGTTTTCTTGGAACGCCTAATGGAGGCATATAGGAGATACACTCCGTTTGACCCCTCTTCTGAGGGACAGCAGGCGGCAGTTGCCATGGCCTTTATCGGCCAGTCAGCCCCAGATATCAAGAAAAAGTTACAAAGACTAGAGGGGCTCCAAGACTTTTCCTTACAAGACTTAGTAAAGGAGGCAGAAAAGGTGTACCACAAGAGAGAAACAGAAGAAGAAAGACAGGAAAGAAAAAAAAAAAGAGACAGAAGAGAGAGAGAGGCGGCGTGATAAACGCCAAGAAAAAAAATTTAACTAGGATTTTGGCCACAGTAGTAAGTGATAAAAGGTTTACAGATAAGCAGAAAGGGACCCTGAGCAACCGGGCAAGACCGACACCTAGGGACAAAAGGCCTCCTCTCGACAGGGACCAGTGCGCCTACTGCAAAGAGAAAGGCCACTGGGCAAGGGAATGCCCCCGAAAAAAGAAAAACGACAAAAAAGCTAGGGTTCTATCCCTAGACGACTAGGGGAGTCAAGGTTCGGACCCCCTCCCCGAACCTAGGGTAACATTGACAGTGGAGGGGACCCCCATCGAATTTCTGGTCGATACCGGGGCTGAACATTCGGTACTGACCCAACCCATGGGGAAGGTAGGGTCCAGGCGGACAGTCGTAGTAGGAGCGACCGGCAGCAAAGTCTACCCCTGGACCACACAGAGACTTTTAAGGGCCGGACATAAGCAAGTGACCCATTCCTTTTTGGTCATACCTGAGTGCCCTACTCCTCTGTTGGGCCGGGACATCCTGACCAAACTAAAAGCTCAAATCCAGTTTTCTACAGAGGGCCCACAAGTAACATGGGGAGATCACTCTACCATGTGCCTGGTCCTAAACCTAGAAGAAGAATACCGGCTGTATGAAAAGCCGGCCTCTCCCTCCATCGACCCATCCTGGCTCCAACTTTTTCCCACCGTATGGGCAGAAAAGACAGGTATGGGACTGGCCAATAACGTCCCACCAGTAGTAGTAGAGCTGAAATCGGGTGCCTCACCGGTGGCTGTCCGACAGTATCCAATGACTAAAGAAGCCCGGGAAGGCATCAGACCCCACATCCAAAGGTTCTTAGACCTAGGGGTCTTAGTGCCCTGCCAGTCGCCCTGGAACACCCCTCTGCTACCAGTAAAAAAGCCAGGGACCAATGACTATCGGCCAGTCCAAGACTTGAGAGAAATTAACAAAAGGGTGCAAGACATTCATCCCTCAGTCCCAAACCCATACAGCCTCCTGAGTTCCCTTCCGCCTAGTCACACTTGGTACTCAGTCTTGGATCTCAAGGATGCCTTTTTTTGCCTCAAACTACACCCCAACAGCCAGCCACTGTTCGCGTTCGAGTGGAGAGACCCAGAAAAAGGTAACACTGGTCAGCTGACCTGGACACGGCTGCCACAGGGGTTCAAGAACTCACCCACTCTCTTCGACGAGGCCCTCCACCGGGATTTAACTCCTTTTAGGGCTCTCAACCCCCAGGTCATATTACTCCAATATGTGGACGACCTCCTAGTGGCAGCTCCCACATATGAAGGCTGCAAAAGAGGGACACAAAAGCTCTTGCAGGAACTGAGTAAGTTGGGGTACCGGGTATCAGCTAAAAAGGCCCAGTTATGCCAGAAAGAGGTCACCTATTTGGGGTACCTGCTCAAGGAGGGAAAAAGATGGCTGACCCCGGCCCGGAAAGCTACAGTTATGAAGATCCCCACTCCCACAACCCCCAGGCAGGTCCGCGAATTTCTGGGTACTGCCGGATTCTGCAGGCTCTGGATTCCTGGGTTTGCTTCCCTGGCTGCACCCTTGTACCCCCAGACAAGGGAAAACATTCCTTTTACCTGGACTGAGGAGCATCAAAAGGCTTTTGACCACATAAAAAAAGCCTTGCTGTCTGCCCCCGCCTTGGCTCTCCCAGACCTCACCAAACCATTTACTCTATACGTAGATGAAAGAGCCGGTGTAGCCCGAGGAGTGCTTACTCAGACCCTAGGACCATGGCGACGGCCAGTAGCTTATCTATCAAAAAAACTGGATCCAGTGGCCAGTGGGTGGCCAACCTGCCTAAAAGCGGTTGCTGCAGTGGCACTCCTCCTCAAAGACGCTGATAAGTTAACCTTGGGGCAAAATGTGACTGTGATTGCTTCCCACAGCCTCGAAAGTATTGTGCGGCAGCCCCCCAATCGGTGGATGACCAATGCCAGAATGACTCATTACCAGAGTTTGCTGCTAAACGAAAGGATATCTTTTGCGCCCCCTGCTGTCCTGAACCCAGCTACCCTACTACCAGTCGAGTCAGAATCCACCCCAGTACACCAATGCTCAGAAATCCTTGCTGAAGAAGCTGGGACTCGACGGGACCTGAAGGACCAGCCATTGCCCGGAGTGCCTGCCTGGTATACAGACGGTAGCAGCTTCATTGTGGAAGGTAAGCGGAGAGCAGGGGCCGCCATCGTAGATGGCAAACGGACGGTATGGGCAAGCAGCCTGCCAGAAGGGACATCAGCCCAGAAGGCCGAGCTAATCGCCTTGACGCAGGCATTACGCCTAGCCGAAGGAAAAAACATCAACATCTACACGGACAGCAGGTATGCTTTTGCCACTGCTCACATTCATGGGGCAATATATAAACAGAGGGGACTGCTCACTTCTGCTGGAAAAGACATTAAAAATAAACAAGAAATTCTGGCTCTGCTAGAGGCCATTCACCTCCCTAAGCAGGTCGCCATTATCCACTGCCCGGGCCACCAGAGAGGAAATAACCCTGTGGCGGCCGGGAACCGGAGGGCCGACGAGGCTGCAAAACAAGCCGCCCTGTCGGTCAAGGTGCTAACAAAAACTACAAAGCTTCAAGAGCCAATCGAGCCTGCTCAAGCTAGGACCAAGCCAAGAGAGCTCACTCCTGACCAGGGAAAGGAATTCATTCAGCGGTTACACCAGCTAACACACTTAGGACCAGAAAAGCTCCTTCAACTGGCAAGCCGCACCAGCCTCTCCATCCCGAACCTCCGGTCCACTGTTCAAGAAGTCGCCAATCGGTGTCCAGCTTGCGCCATGACTAATGCGACTACCACCTACCGAGAGACCGGAAAAAGACAACGGGGAGATCGACCCGGCGTATACTGGGAAGTAGACTTTACAGAGGTAAAGCCTGGCCGGTATAGAAACAAGTATCTGCTAGTATTTGTAGATACTTTCTCTGGATGGGTAGAAGCTTTCCCTACCAAAACTGAAACGGCCCTGACTGTATGTAAAAAGATACTAGAAGAAATCCTGCCCCGTTTCGGGATCCCTAAGGTGATCGGGTCAGATAATGGCCCAGCCTTTGTTGCTCAGGTAAGCCAGGGACTGGCCACACAACTGGGGATAAATTGGAAGTTACATTGTGCGTATAGGCCCCAGAGCTCAGGTCAAGTAGAGAGAATGAATAGAACCATCAAAGAGACCTTAACTAAATTGGCCTTAGAGACCGGTGGAAAAGACTGGGTGGCCCTCCTTCCCTTAGCGCTGTTCAGAGCCAGGAATACCCCTGGCCAGTACGGTCTAACTCCCTATGAAATCCTCTACGGGGGACCCCCCCCCATACTTGAGTTGGGAGAAACACTGGGTCCCGATGATAATTTTCTCCCTGTCTTATTTACCCATTTAAAGGCTCTAGAAGTTGTGAAGACCCAGATTTGGGACCAGATCAAAGAGGCATATCAGCCCGGTACCATAGCTGTCCCCCACCCGTTCCAGGTCGGAGACCGAGTGCTGGTCAGACGCCATCGACCCAGCAACCTTGAGCCTCGGTGGAAAGGCCCGTATCTGGTATTGCTGACCACCCCGACCGCAGTAAAAGTTGATGGCATCGCTGCCTGGGTCCATGCTTCCCATCTCAAGCCTGCACCACCCCCGGCACCAAACGAGACCTGGGAGCTGGAAAGGACTGATCATCCTCTTAAGCTGCGTATTCGGCGGCGGAAAAATGAGTCCACCGGGTAAGAACCCCCACCGGCCTGTGATCCTCACCTGGAAGGTACTGTCCCAAACTGGAGAAGTTGTCTGGACCAAACAGGCTACCCAGCCTCCTTGGACTTGGTGGCCCGATCTTAAACCTGATGTATGTGCCCTGGCGGCGGGTATTGAAACCTGGGATATCCCGGGATCCAGTGTATCGGCCTCCAAGGCCCAGATCAGACCCCCTGATTCAGACTATACAAAAGCTTATAATCAGATCACCTGGGGGGTCCCAGGGTGCAGCTATCCCCGAGCTAGAAACAGGCTTGCCGCTTCCCCCTTCTACGTGTGCCCCCGGGATGGCCGGACCCTTTCAGAAGCTAGAAGGTGCGGAGGGCTGGAATCCCTATATTGCAAAGAATGGGGTTGTGAAACCACGGGGACAGTCTACTGGGGACCTAGTTCCTCATGGGACCTCATAACTGTAGAACGTAACGGTAGCAGTAAAAGCTGTGACAACTCCGGCTGGTGTAACCCCCTTAAAATAAAATTCACAGAGAAAGGAAAAAATTCCAGAGATTGGGCACAAGGAAGAACCTGGGGACTAAGGTTCTATTTGACGGGAAACGATCCAGGTGTACTGTTCACCATTCGCCTAGATATCACCAATATGCCAACTGTGGCAGTGGGCCCCGACCCCGTCCTTGCAGAACAGGGACCTCCTAGCAACAAGCTGTTCCCAATGACTAGCAGGCAACCCCCCGCGGCACAAAGGAGCACTGCTACACAGAGCCTCCTATCACCAGGCACTCTACCCCCCACCACGGGTGACAGGCTCTTTGGTCTTGTACAGGGGGCCTTCCTAGCTCTAAATGCCACCAACCCGAACGCCACAGAGCATTGCTGGCTCTGTCTGGCCATAAGCCCCCCCTACTATGAAGGAATAGCCTTTTTGGGAGAGGCCAATTATACCAGCGCCGAGAGTTGCCGTTGGGGGACCCAGGGAAAGCTTACTCTCACAGAGGTCACAGGACAAGGGTTATGTATAGGAACAATACCTTCTACCCATCAACATCTTTGCAACCAGACCCTATCCATCAATTCCTCCGGGGACCATCAGTACCTTCTCCCCTCCAACCATAGCTGGTGGGCTTGCAGCACCGGTCTCACCCCTTGCGTTTCCCTCTCAGTTTTTAATCAGTCTAAGGATTTCTGTGTCCAGGTTCAGCTGATTCCTCGCATCTATTACCATCCTGAAGAAACTTTGTTGCAGGCCTATGACAACCCTCATCCCAGGTTTAAGAGAGAACCTCTCACACTTACCCTAGCTGTCCTACTGGGAATTGTGGCAGGTATAGGTACCGGCTCGGCTGCTCTGATTAAAGGACCTATAGACCTCCAGCGGGGCCTAACCGAGCTCCAGACTGCCATGGACACTGACCTCCGGGCCCTCCAGGATTCAGTCAGCAAGTTAGAGGACTCATTGACTTCTCTATCTGAGGTAGTACTCCAAAATAGGCGAGGCCTTGACTTACTGTTTTTAAGAGAGGGAGGCCTCTGCGCGGCCCTCAGAGAGGAGTGCTGTTTTTATGTAGACCATTCAGGTGTGATACGAGACACCATGGCCAAACTCAAACAAAGACTAGATAAAAGACAGTTAGAGCGCCAAAAAGATCAAAACTGGTTTGAAGGTTGGTTCAATAGCTCCCCTTGGTTCACTACCCTACTATCAACCATCGCCGGGCCCCTAGTACTCCTTCTTCTGTTGCTCATTCTGGGGCCCTGTGTCATCAACAGGTTAGTCCAATTCATCAATGATAGAATAAGTACAATTAAAGTCCTGGTTCTTAGACAAAAATATCAGACTATAGATAATGAAAATAACTTTTAACTCCGCTCTAAGATTAGAGCGATCCACAAGAGAAATGGGGGAATGAAGGAAGTGCTTTTTACAAGGGTATAGGGAAAGTACAGCCAAGAGGGCAGGTCTGAGATATCTGCAGTTATGCACCTGGGCCCCAGCCCGGAGCCAAGGGCGGATAGTTCCCAGAAATAGACAAGTCAGTTAAAGTTTCAAGAGTGCCCCTCAGCTGTTTCAAGGACTCCCACATAACCGAAGCTCACCCCAGGCCTTATTTGAACTGACCAATTAAAACTTGCTTCTCGCTTCTGTACCCGCGCTTATTTGAACTGACCAATTAAACTTGCTTCTCGCTTCTGTACCCGCGCTTTTTGCTATAAAAAGGACCCAGGAGCTCTACTCGGCGCGCCAGTCTTTCGAAAGACTGAGTCGCCCGGGTACCTGTGTGTTCAATAAACCTCTTGTTTTTGCATCCGAAGCCGTGGTCTCGCTGTTCCTTGGGAGGGTCTCCCTGAACTGACTGACTACCCACTGCGGGAGTCTTTCAATACAATACCTTCTGCATTTATTTCTTTATCTTTGCTTTTTATTATACCTGTAGGCAATTATTTCTCTTCTTTTTCTCTCTTCAAATCCTGTCCTCCCGCTTAAATACATTTAAGGACCAATTTGTGAGTCTTATACCAACTACTCCATATCCAACTTTATCTCTTGCCTCATCTTATAAGACTAGCCTATCATACAATTTTTTATTTTTATTTTTTTAAAGATGACCAGTAAGGGGATCTTAACCCTTGACTTGGTGTTGTTAGCACCACACTCTCCCAAGTGAGCCAACCGGCCATCCCTATATAGGAATCTGAACCCATGGCCTTGGTGTTATCAGCACCACACTCTCCTGAGTGAGCCACGGGCCAGCCCCAATCATATAATTTGACATTGATCATATACTCTCTTAAACCCTGTGTTCCTTGAAGGATCATTTCCTTTTGATTAGAAAGTAGGGTTGGTTGTTTATTGGCTCTTTCATTTAACTGACAGATGCCATTAATATTTATTATTTTGAGTTCAACTTCAAAACACTTTAGCAATTAAATGTAAAGTATTTGTATCCTGTTTGTAGAGAATTGGCTGGGCTGGCTTTATGAAAGATTTTCAATTAAATCAGGGCTATCTCCCTTCTGTGTCATTTCACATCACCGTTACAATCATTCAAATATCTAGTGAGAATTTAAGTGCAAGTCTGTGCTATGCATCATGGGGAAATGCATAGACATAGGACACAGAAGCCTACCTATCCAGTAGAGATCATGCACAAGAGATGACAGGGTCTGGACTCAGACTACCTGAGTTTGAATCTCAGTTCACCCACTTACTGGCTATGCAGCTATGTGACCTTGGCAAATTCTTCTCCATGCCTTGCTTTGTTGTGCAAATGGCTAACATCCTGGAGCAGCATTCACTGGGAAACATTAATGGAGACAGAAAAACACTTGGGTATGTGAGTCTCCAGTTATTTAGTCTAAGACAGCAAGCACATAACAATCTGGTCAAGCTAGATGTCAGACTTCAATAGAGCAGACCCCCCACACTTGGGTTGTGGGGATTTTAAACTGCAGGATTAGGAGAGCCTAGGTTTTTCCTTGGTGTGATCAGGGTCTGGAATACAATAGGAATATTATAGGTTAGGATTTTTCTTCCAGCCTTATCCTTCCAGCTCAGCATTGGTGTTGAGGTTAGCACCAGCTGTTCTGTCTGCAAAATCAAGGAAATGGAGTACAAGCCAGTGGCAGGATTCATCACCTCAACCTTCATGCTTGGAGAAGCCCCATGCCCCACTCTGGCAAGAAAAGAACTCAGACTGTCTGGGTTCGAATCTCAGTTCAGCCATTTACTGGCAAGCCTTGTGGGAAAGACTTGCTTTTGGCTATGGCCAGAGTTTAAGGCAATTAGTTCTGGTGGGTTTCCATGGAACTTTGCAGTAATCCAGCTCCTTTTTCTAGAAGGGCAAGCTGTAGGGGATCATTCTTAGACTACTTAACTCTTACTCTCACTATCCTCATCTGTAACACAGGGGTAATAGTAGTACCTACCTTCAGGGTTGATGTGAGTTTAAATGGTTTACATATGGTATGTGTAAAAGAGTGGCTGGCACATTGCCAAGTGCTTGATAAGAATTAGCCCTTATCATGTACACATATAATTATAACATAAATGCCTTTCAAGTGGTCCCATCCTACATGAGTTTAGAGTGAATCACTAACTAGAATTTCCAGAAATGTTCATCTACATCAACCCATTGTTGGCATCATCTTAAATCTGCCTATACAGAATCAAATATCTTACAGTCAGCTTCCATCTCTGAATTCTACACCTTTTCTATCTTCTTGTTCTGATCCCTGGTCTTCGAGGCCTGTCCACATTCTCTGAACTTCACTTATGGTAACTTGTCTGGATGGTTAAACACCACTTGTCTGCTCCTTACTTATAGACATCCCAGACCTCCTAGGGACCTTGGCTCCACCCAAGGCTCTGCTGCTCCTATTTGCCTTACCTCACCCTAGGACTTCTCACTGACTCTAGACTGAACTTTAGTGTGGGTCAGCCATTTAATCAAGTTTTATCCTTTATCTTCTCTTCCTTTAAAGCTCTGCCCTTGACCTTCCCTTCTCTTTTATGACAGTCATCTTTGACCCTTCAACCAGGCTCTACCATCTGTTGTAACTTCTTTTTTAACTCTTTATACTCTTCATATTTTCACCTTTTACAGCATTTCTTTCATGACTAATAGAATGAAATCATAACATTTCATGGGACATTATAAAGTATACAGTGGGTGCTCATAGATGAGTAAGACAAAATCCTTGCTATCAAGAAATTCATGGCTTATAGGAGAGACAAACTATGACAATGTTTATAATATTCCTTTATTGTCCTTTTAATGTCCATGGGATCCATAGTGATGTTTCTTCTTTCATTTCCAGTATTAGTAATTTGTGACTTCTCTCATTTTTTCTTAGCCTGGCTAGAGGGTTATCAATTTTATTGATCTTTTCAAAGAACCAGCTTTTGATTTTGTTGATTTTCTCTACTGATTTCCTATTTTCCATTTCACTAATTTCTGCTCTAGTTTTTATTATTTCTTTTCTTCTGCTTATTTGGGATTTAATTTGCTCTTTTTCTAGTTTTTTAAAATGGAAACTTAGGTTATTGATTGTAGGTCTTTGTTCTTTTCTAATTTACTCATTCAATGCTAGAGACTTCCCTCTAAGCACTGCTTTTGCTTTATCCCACAAATCTTGATGAGTTGAATTTTCATTTTCATTTAGTTCAAAACATTTTTAAACTTCTCTTGAGGTTTCTTTTTTGATCTATGTGTTATTTAGAAGTGTTTTGTTTAATCTGTAAGTATTTTGTGATTTTTTAGTTATTTTTCTGTTACTGATTTCTAGTTTAACTCCAGTGTTGTCTGAGAGCAGACACTGTGAATTCTATTCTTTTAAGTTTGTTAAGGTGCATTTTATGGCCCATAATGTGGTCTATCTTGGTGACTGCTCCCTGTGAGCTTAAGAAGAATGTATAGTATGCTGTTGTTGGATGAAATAGTCTATGGATGTCAATTATATCCAGTTGATTGATGGTACTGTTGAGTTCAACCGTACCCTTACTGATTTTCCACTGGATTTGTTCATTTCTGATTAGGGGGTGTCAAAGTCTCCAACTATTATGATGGATTCATCTATTTCTCCTTACAATTTTATCAGTTTTTGTCTCACTTATTTTTAAGCTCTGTTGTTAGGCACATATGCACTAAAGATTGTTAAGTCTTCTTGGACTATTGACCACTTTATCATTAGTTAATGCCCTCTTTATCCATGATAATTTTCCTTGCTCTAAAAAAAAACATGATAAAAAATTTTTATAATAGAAGTGTGTATAGGGCAGACAGAAAATATGATAATCACTGAGAGAGATGTATGGGTCAGAATTTATTTTTTGGCATCTACCATGTGTCAAGTATGAGTTTAGGAAAAGGAAGCCAGAGCTGTTTTTTCAGGCATGACATAACTGGAGACTGAATGCACAAAGCTGGTAGCAATAATGAATAAAATTCTGTAAGCTTGCTTTCATATTTGCTTCAGTTATTATCTATCTTGCTGAACCATTTCAGAACAAATGAGACATTAAGACATTTCATCCTTTAATACTTAAACATGCATTAAAAAAAAACAAAAAAAAAAAACCTAAGGACATTCTCTGATATAATCACGAAACACCATTGTCACTCCTAATAACAATAATTCCCTAATCTACTCTAATACCCAGTTGTGCTTTATTCTCCCTTTGCTTCACACCTCCAGATACATTTTCCATCTTTCTCTGTTCTGCTCTGAGCCCTGAGAGGCTGACTTCTACAGACAGCCACAGCCCGGGTCCCAATTGGGGTCAGCCAATGGGAGTTACCTGCAGGCATGAGAGGCCAATAGGAGCAACAGCAAAAGATCAGAGGGTGAGAGAGGGGCTGCGATACATTTTTGTTGTTTGCCCCTGCCAGGTTACTGGTCTGGTATGGTCTGTACCTACCACCAAATCTCTGTTAAGCAATGTCCTGTTTAACAGCTCCGGCTGTGACTGGACTCTCACAAGTGCCCCCATGCTTGTTCTTTCAGGTCTAAGTGTGGTGGGTGATGTTTCCCTGTTGTTTCTATTAGCTCTGTCTACAGCTCTCAATAGTTTCTTCGTTTAAAAAAAAAAAAAAAGTCTCTGTATTAAATGATTCATGATTATGTTCTTTTGCATTTGCCATCTGTTTGCTGCAATGCCCCTGCCCAATATTTGAACAAACCACATTCAAACATTCACCATTAACCCAAAGTGTTTTTCAAGCTTTTCTTAAAAACCAAAACCCAATCAAAGATTCTATGTTGGGGCCGGTCTGTGGCTCACTTGGGAGAGCATGGTGCTGACAACACCAAGTCAGGGTTAAGATCCCCTTACCGGTCATCTTTTTTAAAAAAAAAATAAAAAAAGATTCTATGTTGGATTTGGTTCTGCCTCTTTAACCTCTTAATCTCTTTAACCTCTTTAACCTCTTAATGGCAACTACTCCTTATTTTCTTGCCATTGACCTTTTTTTGAGACCATACCAGTTATCTTATAAAAGTCACACATTCTGAATGTACCCAATTGTTTCCTTATAATGTCACTTAATTTGTTCTTCTCTGCTTTATATTTCCTTTAACTTGAATCTAATCAAGGCTTTAGACCCAACTTCCATTTTAAACATTGTTGACCAGAATATAGGTAATGCCATATAATTTATAAAGCATTATCTCAGAAGTCACATAGCATTGTTAATAGTGGAGCAATCAGATAGAAAGTTTGATTACCAAGTGATAATAGCCTTATTTCTCCATTGTAAAGGTACTTTTTTTTTTTTTTTTTTTTTTGCCATTAGCAAGTAATTTGTGGGGGTGATACTTTGGTACCATGTGAATATCTGGTTCTCTGTCAACTGTTCAGCTAATAGTTTTAGCATCTGTTATTGGTCCTTGCCTGGACTGATTATTTCATTACGTCTTGCAATCTTATTACTTTCTATTTCTATCATTACTTCTACATTTATTAGCCAGCACTCTTCTGTATATAAGAGCTTTATTTTAATAACAGTAGCTATTTACTTGTCCTGTCTATAGTTGCTATATATAGTAAAAGCAGGATAAACTCTAATTTTTTCCTCTTTAATTTCTTGCTCTGAAATTAGGTAATCAATGTAATGCTATTCCTAGTAAAAACTGTCTATACTGAGTTTCATTAATGAAGTCTGTACAATTAAGCTTGAATTGATTATCAGGGAAATTAAATGCTATACCTTCTCATACACAATGTATTCAGCTTGTCTTCCTCTCCTTACCTTTGATTATGGCTGCAGAGGTGTTCTGGCCAGCCCTGGCCATGCATACAGTTCTAGCACAAATAAATGCAGACCTCTAGTAGCACAAACTGCAGGAACAAAACCATTATCAGTAGCTGGAAATTACACTACAATTAGATTGCACATCACATAGGAGCACTCAAAATGCATTTGAAAGGGCTATCATCTCTTTTCTGTATTAGCTATTAGTTTCACAAATCTTTGATCATGGGGTCCTTGAAGCTTAACTCTATTATTACATTGCCTTCTCAACATGTATACTGAAATAAGCTATTTTGCTCCCCTAAGTGCTTCTGTCTGAAATAAATAATGGATTTTCAAAAGCTAATTGTGAGACTCCTGGGTTCTGTTTGGATTTTTAGAAGTAGTCCTTTGGGGGTTGGCCATTTGTTATCCTTAAGCACCCCTTTGGATGTCTCAGTCACTCCCCATGTGCTATAACAGGTATTTGTTACAGGTAGCAGCTGCTGCTCACCAAACTTCCTGTCAGGAATACTCACTGCCAGTCAAGGTTCCTAAGCTCATCTATACAGCCCTGGGCTTTCTCTGCAACCCCCACGTCTTAGTAGCTGCTGCTCAATTATAAACACCAAAGCAGAGGAACAGAACCAGTCAGAAAGGAGAGGCAAATTTGGCCATTCATCAATTAACAAAATCTTTCTCCAATAAGACTAACAGTAATTAGCTAAAATTCCTAACACCCCCATGATTATCACAAATAAAGCCTCCCTCAATAGTTGATGAAATTTTTATAGCTGTTGAGAAAACATAGAATGATTCATATATGCCTAAAGCATCTCGGCTACAGGATGTACCAAAACAAATTGTGCTAAGGTCCTGTTGGTCTTTGGCTTTTTTTCTCTCAGATCCATTCTTTCTTTCCCCTGTCTGCTTTATATTATAGGTGCTGTCTCCTGCAAGCTACAGTTGCCAGTGTATTCATTTTCAATTGCTGTGTAGCAAATTACCACAAACTTAGTGGCTTAAAATAACATCCATTTATTATCTCATACTTCTGTAGTTCAGAAATCTGGGTTCGTTTGGCTGAGTCTCTGATAAGATATCACAAAGTCCAAGTCAGGGTGCCCGCTGGGCTCTTATTTGGGGGCTCTGGGAAAGAACCCACTTCATAGCTCATTCAGGTTGTTGGCAGAATTCAGTTCTTTCCCTTTTCCTTGTTGGCTGTCAGTGGGAGACTAGGACATGCTCAGTCATCGACCGGGGGCTTCCCCAAGAATAGCTCAAGGTTGAAGTAGCCCATGATGAAGTTAGCTGCTCAAGGCTGCTAGGTAATATTCCTCCCAGCTGGGCAGTGAGTTCTTTCTTGCTGAAGGATCTAAGACAGGAGTTGGCAAATTGTGGCCCATAGGCCAAGTCTAGGCTGCCACCTATTTTGGTACAGCCCTGCAAGGTAAAATTAGTTTTTATGTTTTTAATGATTACGTTTTAAAAGGTTTTATAAGTACATACACAATATCTCAATTTTGCTGCTTAGCCAGCACAGGCTAAAATATTCACTATCTGGACCTTTACAGAAAAAAAATCAGCAAAACCCTGAATTCTATGCAGAGCATTTTTGTGTCTGCTCAGCCCTGGCAGGTCGGAAGAGAGGGCTTGCAGGACCCTGATACTTGAGGAAGGGAGGAGAGAGGAGACATTCCAAGTAGAAAAGAAACAAAATCCAGAAACATGATAGCAGGATAGGCATAAAAAGTGTAACTGTCATTTAAAACTCCCTGGAACAGATTTTTTTTTTTTTTCATCTTTGCTAATTTATTACAATAAAAATGCTCTTGTTTTAATTTGCATATCATTTGGCTACTAATAAAGTTGGAGTTGGATCTCTTTTTATATGTTAATTTGAAGAATTGCAAATGACCGTCACAAATAAAGTGAACAGATTTCTGAACCAAGGACAAAATCAAAATAGTTAATATCCATAAAGCTAAAATAATCTACAAAACAGAAAATATACTAACGTCCCAAACAAAAAATAAGCAAATGTTTACTCTTTAAAATTTTTTAATATTCAAAAACAAAAAAAATTCAAAGCATAACTTCTGAGTTCAAAACTTTATGGTTGGGCATTTTTGAAATACCTAGGGTAGTTTCCCAGTACTTGCTACCAGTTCACTTCTCTATTGATCTGGCTAAACTGAATAGTTGTATTCCCAAGAAGACTCATGTTACCAAAGAAACAAAAAAAAATTTTTTCCAAACGGAAAATGAAGTCAAGAATGCCAAGTTTTAGATTTCTAATAAAAATATTTTTCCTTTAAGAAATTGCAATAAAAAAGTTTTATAATTATTAGTGCATAGCTAGAAAATCTAAATGTCACCAACAAAAACCTGTGTCCAATTGCATCCAGCTTTTGTTCAAGACTAAAATCCCCTTTAATGCCAAAATTGTGATCTTTAAATATCATTCTGAAAGAAACTCCTTTTGCAAAATGGTTGATTTTAGGTCCACATCGGGACATTTACAAAATGAGTCACACAAGTTTTGTGCCAAAAAGCAAGGAAACAATCACACTGTACAGAGGCCATGTTGAAAGTAATAGAAGTTATGCTGAAAAGACTCCTGCTGCCAAAGTTGGGACAGTTTGAGCAAAAAGGAATGATATCAGTGCTTAAAACATAAATTCATAAAAAATGAGTAGTTCATAATGATAATTATCACTATGATAATGAGGGAACGACTCATTAATCACCATCTGAGTGGGCCAGGGCACCAACATTTTACTTTAAAAATTGATAAAAGAACCAAGACTTTACTTTTCCTGAACAAGCTGTATTTCAGTTTATCCAAAGACTTGATGAGGTCAAGTTCTTCACAGAATTCCAGCTAACAAAGATAAAATAAATGATAGACATAGAAAATTACTATTTTTTTTATCTCAATGAGATAATGGATCTAGGAGATGATCAATAGTTGATAAATTATAATGGAGGGATCTAGCTGCTACCTCCTAATACCCTGATCAATCTTAGCATTACTAAAATTAGGTAGGATTGGCCTTTTACTTCAAAATATGATGCAATAGGAACTATAAAGCTCCACCTAAGACACTTACCAATAAAATTGAATCTGAACCTAAATCAAGCTTTGAGCTTTAACTACCAGTTTATAGAAAATATGGAGAATAGAAGAACTACTTAAACACCATAACGAGAAAGCGATCAGCCAAATTTAGAATATGGAATACTGTACTCTGGTATGAAGGACTGGTTTCTCCAATAAATCAATTGTATTTTAAAAGGCAGAAGTTTATAAAATAAAAGACGTAGCAGATATAACAACCAAATGCAATGCTTGGGTTTTATTTGAGTCCTAATTTGAACAAACCAGCTATAAAAAGCATTTGAGACTATCATAAAATTTTAACATGGGCTGAATATTAGATGAAACCAAGAAAACACTGTTAATTTGGTTAGGTGTGATCATAACATCATGATTGTGAAGAGAGAAAAAATAGTTTTTATCAGTTAGAAATTCTCTAGCCAGTACAAGCTTCCCTCAAGGCCAATGAAGCCTCTTTAAAACACATTGTTTCCTTTGATGCAATGTATCTCATAAGTGACACGAAAATTGAGGAGTGAAGACTGTGATGCAAAAGCTGTGTTGGTGAATACATGATTTTTGCCAACACATAAATTAAGGTGATTAGGGTAAGCTTTCTGACATTTAGGGAGAAAGCCTTAGAAGTATTTCAGGACTTTAGGGAAAAACGTGTATACCTATACCATGAAAACTTACAATGATGTAGTAATTCTTAAAGCCATTAAGTTTTATATTAAACTAGCTGGGGAAGCTGTGAGTGCAGATGAAGAGGCTTGGAAGAAGCATCCCTCTATATGACAGCTCTGGATCAGATGTCTAACATTGATGTAAGTGCTCCGTACAGCCCAAGGACCTTCAAGAAGCCTGAGCCCCAGGCTGTAAGGCTGCAAAGGACCAACTGTGTGCTAGAGGAAAATGCTAGAGATTCAGATGTGCTAGCATGTCTGTTTGTATTGCACTTGGGTTTTTCATTTCCTATGTACAAAGTTTTATAACACCAACCCCATTTCTCCTACAATCTCTATTATTTTAATTTCACTATATTGCCAATGAGTTTGTTTTTTCAAAAAAATGCATGTGATGTCATAGCAAAAAATAACTACATACCAAAGTTGACCATAACCCTGAAAAGGACCCTCCATGGGATCTGGTACTGGCTGCAGTCTGGGAGATGCCCTGGCTCAGAAGAGGCAGAGCAGGAAGGTACGGGGCTCTAAGCAGGCCATTTTCACCACTTACTAGAAACCTGATGTTGAACAAACCACCGAACTTCTCTGGACTATCTAGCTTTTTAAATTTGGCAAATGGGAGTATTACCTATCTCAAAGGAGTGCTAAGGTTGCACATGTAAAGCACCTAATATGTTGTCCAGCACGTGGGAGGAACTGAATAAATAGTAGCTTTTATTCAAGGACAAGCTTCAGTTGTCTTTCTACACTACTGGTCCAGGCAGTTCAAAAGTAACCAGACCAACCAGTCTGCAGGTATTTTGACATGAACACTCAGTGGTTTATCCTCCTCTCTCTTCTCCTGCTCTGCCAAACCACATAAACACACCCAGTCTTTTGATGTTCTCACCTCTGGTCGGTAGGTTAAACCCCAAATGGAGCCACACATTGAAACATCAGCCCGACTGTTCATAGACAAACTAAGTTCAGAAGACTTTAGGTTCCTGCTTCTTGCAATGGTCACGTGGGTTGTTGTCTAGTATGTTGAGTAGTCATCCAGGGAGCCCACTGGTGGCTTTTCCAGACACCCATTGCCAGTTTGCAATAAACCAGAGCCTGGCATATCTCCTCAGAGGAACAACTACTTCAGAGTCCCAGGGCCAGGGCCTCGGCCTCGGTATCATCCCATCACCCCAGAGCCCTCTTCATTACTTCCGGCTGTAAAAGCCTAGTCAAAGGGGACCCCAAAGGGAACCCTACCCACAGCAGATTCTTCTGCCAGTGAAGACAGATCTAAAAAGAACCTGGTGGGGAATGCTAAGAACCCTTTAATCCCTATCCAATATGGCTGTCCCATATAAATTTAGTGAGACTTGAGAGCTTAAAAACACAGCACTGAAAGTAGACTCTGGATCTTTCCAAAGGCTCAAGAGCAAACTGCTGGGAACTAGGCCCTGTGGCTTCCCTCATGAGATTCCTCAAATCCATACCCTGTCTTTCTTCCCTGGCCTCCTTAGAGCCTCATACCTTCCTGCTCTGCCTCTTCTGACCCAGGGCATCTCCCAGACTGCAGCCAGTACCAGATCCCATGGAGGGTCCTTTTCAGGGTTATGGTGTAACTCAGGAAGAAGAAAAGGAGAAACAGAAGTGGGTGAAGAAAGTAGGAGAAAGAAAATAAAGGCAGGAATGAGGCTCAAGTAAGAAGAAATAGCAAAGAACATAGTCATGCTTGGGATGTCACATGCCGACATTACCATCATATATTTCCTGATTTAAAAAATATCTAAGAGTACTTAGGAAAGAATTGCAGAATTACGTCCTGAAAGGATTCACTGTTTTGTTGTGGAGGTTTAGCTCTTAAGTGTTTTCGTTTCCTATGAAAATGCACACACTATGAGGATGTAAAGTTTTTGGCTAGCTAAGAGATCTTCAGGGTTACTTAGGTTTTAACAGCTCACCTCACTCCATTCATATATTTCCAAGTGCTATTGGTCATGTAGACATTAAATATTAATAAATGAAGTGACATTCAGTGCCATTTGTGTTATGCATGTAGAAGTGACTGTTGCCTACACGGAGCATTCTTCCCAGACAGTGGAGCTTTCTCATGGAATGCACTAACAGAGCAGACAGACCTCCGTTTCTTATAAAGTGCTTCCAAACTTGTATCCTCAGAGAGTGTCTTGCTCGCAAGTAGTCTGAGAATAAGTTCATACACGTTCTAGAAAGGAAGGCTCTGAAAACACAGGAGCAGCCTGTTTTCCAAAAAAAGTGGGGGGGAGAAAAACAGATATCCAGTTGATTGGACAAATTAGTTCTAGGTGGAAAAAGAATGTGAAATACATAATAACTTTAGGGTGGAAGGCAGTTGTGAGATGGAGAAGATAATGAATTACGATTACAGTATGTGTGCTTTGTGGAAGGAGAATGTAGAAGATTTAGAGCTGAATCACTTAAAAATTCATTGCTTTTCACCACCATTCTCAACAAGAGTGAGGGGCAAAACAGAATATCAGATTCACACAATTGCTTAGAAAAACAAAACATAGGTAAATAGAAGTTATGAGTGACACTTTCTATCCTGAATGTCTAGAGCCATCTGGTTGTTTTAAAGATACCATCACAAAAAATGATTACATTGTGAAATGATAAAAAAAAAATTTTTTTTAACGTAAAAAAATAAAAAAGATAAAAAGAAAAAAATAGGAGAAGATACCTTCACAAGAACTAAACCTTTATTAGGCTCTTCTTTGGAAAAAAACAAAAGAGATGGAGTAAAAAAGTATTGCTTAGTGATTTGGATGAATTCCAAGAATATTCATATTCCTAAAATTAAAGCCAGCTCAAAAGTTTTATGAAAGTTTAACTGGGTTTTTTTTTTTTCTAAATTCAAGAAAATTTTCAAATTGACTGTCTATTTAGAATTGTTTAAATTAAAGGCAAAGTGTGAACAACGTCTGTTAGGAATGCTGCCAGGCTTAAGTTTTCACATCCATCAAAAGAATTACACTGAACGAAAAGGAAGAGCGTTTGTTCCTTTATGCGTGAAGGACACGTTCTGAAAATATAAACACCAACTATTTATCCGAGCAAGTTTTAAGATCTCTCTTTTCTGAGATCTTATAGTACGTGGTGTAAGTACAATGAATGTATTGTAGGTGTGTATTAATTATCTATGGCGAAGTATAAAAAACTTACCCCAAAATTTAAGAGCTTAAAACAACATTTATATCTCACACAGTTTCTAGGGTCAGGAATCCAGGAATAGCTTAGTTGGATGGTTCTGACTCATGAGATTATCATTAAGCTGTCAGCTAGGGCTGAAGTTTCCTGAAGGCTTGACTGGGACCAAAGAATCTACTTCCAGTCCTGTTGACAGACTTGTTGGCAGGCTTCAGTTTCTCATCGCTGGAGATCCTCATGACATGGCAGTTGGCTTCTCTTAAAGTGGGTGATGAGAGATTGAAGTCTATAACCTAATATTGGAAGTGACATACCATAACTTCTGCTATATTCTATTTTTCACGTGGATGAATTTTGGCAACGTGGGGAGGACAATCTACAAGGCTGGGAGTACCAGGAAGAAACGATATTGGGGGCTGACTACCACGGTCTGCCCTCTGGGCCCCAATGAATCATGTCCATCCCACACAGAAAATACATTCATCCATCCCCAAACTTCTAAAATTCTCATCCCATTGCAGCATCAGTTCAAAGTCCAGAGCCTTGTCATTTAAATCAGATCCAGATACACATGAGGCCCCTGAAGTATAATCTAAAAACCTGTTGTCGAGCTCTTTTACCTGCCTGTAATCCAGCCAACTGGGCCAATTGTCGAGCTAGGGCTGGGTCTGGAGCTCACAGACCCCTCAAGCCTGTTGTCCAGACCAGGTCACAAACCCTTCAACGCCAGGCTGGGTCACCAGACCCTTTACACGCAGGTCTATGAGCTAGGTAACTGGCACAAAGGTCCTTGGAAGCCATAGATTGGAGAGCACCATGGCCACGAGTGGAATGGACGCCGGAGGCAGTCGCCAGCCAAGCCGCCGTGCCGCACATGCACACTAACTCCACCGCCACACAACTTATTTACAAAGAATGCACTGCACCTCCCCCAACCAGATGGGCAGGCGAGGGGGCCTGATTAAATTATTCTATTTTCCCAACACCTGTGAACCAAAGAGACAACACACACATGCTCAACATATAACAGTGGAACAGGAATAGGATAAACACTGTATGTATTATTATTCAAAGAGAGAAGTTGGAGGAACACAGGAGTCCCCCACAGCAGCTCTGAAATCCAGCCAGCCAAATGTTGGAAGTGCCTTAGGATTCAGTCCTATTCCTTCCCAGGAGTTATTCTTTATGGATCTGGCTACACCTTCTGAGTCATTCTTTTTTATGAAAGTTAGTACATCCATGCAGCTAAAAAATTTTCTCAATCTACAGTAGCATTGGGGCGGGGTGAGTACAGAGTCCTCTTTTCATTTTATACTGTCTCTGTCCCATTGAGTTCTAGTTGGCAGTGTTTCTGCTAATATAATTTGTTTTTTAATTTTGTGACTCTTCTGTGAATTTTATGAGTCCATTCCATTAAACAAAAGTCACCCACAAATCTCTTTGAGACAATCCCTTTTCCACCTTGTGATTCTGCTGAGGGGCAGTGCTCTTCTGCTTCTTAGAAGCCTGTGTTTGAGAGGATCTGTGGTTCACAGCCTTAAAAACTTTAGAGAGCCTTTTATGTGACTCAACTGGTACTCTGAAGCACCACTTTTGATCTTTCTGAGATAATAACAAAGGATTTATAGTCACCCCACCAGCTTCACCTTTAGACCATGTTTTCATGATTGGTGCCCTGGATTTGACCTTTGCTCTTAAACTATTTCTTAATTTTAAAATTGTTAATCATCTGCAGAAGCTAGGAATTTTTACAACTAGCAAGTTCTGACTCCTTTGGTTTAACAGTTCTTTATCTCTGTCCTTTCAGTTTTATTATAAACAGTTTGAAGAAACCAGATGGCACCTTCAAACACTCTGGCTGGAAATTTCCTTAGCTAGATCAGAAGTTCATTAGGTACATTTTCTGCCTTCCACATTTCCTCACACAACCATATTCTAAGATTTCTCCCACTACATAGCAAGGATTCCCTGACCTTCTGTTTTCAACAGGATTTTTCTCACTTTCTTTTAAACCTCAACCAGCAGCCTTATCAACGTCCAAAATTCTCCTAACAGTCTGTTCAAGGCTATCGAGGCTTTCACTAGTGTGTTCCTTAAATTCCTTTCACTACCTAGTTGTTACTTCCACTGCCTAGTTAGAAAGCTATGCCTACATTTTAGGTATTTATTATGGTAGCGCTCCACTTCCAGGTACTAAAATCTATTAGTTATCTATTGCAGTATAACAAATCATCCCCAAACTCAGCAACTTAAAGCAATAAACATTTATTATCTCACACAGTTTCTGAGGATCAGGAACAGCTTAGCTGAGTTGTTTGGGCTCAGGATCTCTCAGGAGGTTGCAGTCAAGCTGTCATCCAGAACTGCAGTCTTCTGAAAGCTTGACTGGGCCTGAAGGTTCCACTTCCAGTCTCACTCACATGGCTGTTATTGTGAGTCTCTATATAGGACTGCTTATTAGATGGCAAGTGGCTGCCCCCAGAAAGAGTGATCTGTGAGAGAGAGCAAGAGAAGCCATTATCTTTTATAACCTAATTTCAGAAGTAACATACTGTCATTTCTGTCACATTATCATATTGGTCACACAGACCAACTCTGGAACAATGTGGGAGGGTGTGAATAACTGAGATTGGGATTATTGGGGGTAATTTTGGAGGCCATCACAGGGTATAACTGGGAAAAAACATTCCTTTCCCTCCCATTTCCCAGAACCAATTGAAAAGTAGATGCAACGTAAGAGTTAAGCAAAGAGATCAAAATATTAATTTTACTATTGATAGAAGCTAAATTGGAGGAAGTGGCTTAGATATGTGGCCACAATGAGCTTCAATACATGACCTCAGAATTAGGCTTACCCATGCAGTTATGGAAAGAAAAGGACAACCTTCTGCCTCCTCCAGATTAGCTTATCACAAAACAAAACGTTCCTTTTCTGTGGTTAGGAGAAATCTAAGAAAATAGAAGTATGCTTAATCCCTTTGAGGAGTGGAGAAAGGACAGCAGTGTTCTTCTAACTATAGTCTTCTACATAGACAGGAGGACAGGAAATGGAGGCACTTACCATAATTTCTCTGGGGTGCTCAGAGAACAGTTACAGGGCCCCGCCACTGGAGAATTTGCATGCCTTTACAAGTTCCCAGATAGTGCTGATACAGCTGATCTGAGAACCACACTATGAAAACCATTGGTCTAACATGGGCCAAGTACCTGTGATACACTTGTTGCTTTATATGTATCTCATTTTTCATTCATAGTTTCGTTAATCTTCATCCAACATAAGATAGGTTTTCTTGACCCTTTCCCTGCATTGGACAGACAAGGAGACCAAGGCTTAGAAGTAAAGTTGTTGGGCCAAGTTTCCATCCTGCTAGCCATGCAAAGTCAATTTGCAAACCCAGGTCTGACTCCACAGTAGTGGTCTTTCTTCTATACCAGGTTGCTTTCGATTATGAAGGATCGAATGAATATTGGTGGGGACCAGGGTATAGTCTAAGATTAAATGTAATTTCTAGAATTGTTTTCTACTGACTCTACTTATCATCTTTTTGACCTATGGGCAAGCAAAATTTTCTCATTTTCATTTGTCAAAGTTAATTGCACACTATGAATAGTGTGTTCAGCTTGGTCTTTACATGCATGCATGATAGAGGTAGGTAAATATGTTTGCCTTTAAGGGGAAAGAATAAGACTACCAATTACCAACGTCCTAGCATTCTAAAAGTTCCATTAAAGAATTAGAAAACACCTAGCACAACAAGTATCAGGCTTTTTCCCCCCAGGACCACTCTCTACCTTCTCCACCCTTCTCACTGTGCAAGAGGTGGACCTCCGTCAACTATACCAACAGGCTCCTTTGCCCTCTGGATCCCCACTGAGTTCATTCTCCCCAATAGTGGACAGAGAGAGAAAGGAGATTTCCCCAATTCCCTTCCTGTAAAGTCACCTTAAACTGCATTCTTCCACAAAGGAAACAGCTCCTCTCAAGGGAGCTGCTCTGAATGACCTATTCCCTCCAGGTTTCAGGACTTCCTCCCTCCCCTGTCCCTTCCGGCCTACAGGCAGTAACAGCCCTCAGAGTCCTGCACCATCCCTGTGCTTTCCCTCACCCTATCCACATCTTTGTAAACAACCGCCTTATTAGTACCTCCTTGAATTATCCTAACTCGAGTGTGCCATTTCCTGCTGGGACCCCGAGTGAACACCTATTTAATTTCGGTTTACAGTTTTGCTTTCTTAGAGCCAGGCCGGGTGACTTAACTTAAGGTTCGTGTAAGTCACTTACCTAGAAGTAAGTGACTTCCTGGAATTCCTGCAGCTGTCCAGATGGCCAGACCCCCACCATTACTTTTGGTTTAAAGGTGTAGAACACCACCTTCTGGCCCTCATATGTACTCCTTTGAAGTTGCAAGAGGCAACTTGGAAGTTTCGGCTGGCAAAATTCCCATCATCAAAATTGCTACTGAATTTTACAACTCTACAATTTTCTCCCTTAGATGAGGCATTTGTTTTAACAGGAGGTAAATTATCGCTGGAAGAAAAACAGATAAATTTGTCAGTCAAAGGCATTTGTGTTAAATGAGCTTCAGATGTTCTCTATTTTGGCCACTAGCTGCAAGCCTGGTTTGAAAAAGGGGAAGATAAAATTCATCTAGATACTAAAAAAATTACTCTCAAGGTGTGTGGGGAGGATGGTTTTCACTGTATCCTGGAAAGCATTTTGGAAATTTTGGCAAGTCTTTGATTATAGGCCAAGGGGCAGGGATGCTAATCTGCCTGTGTTGAAAGGGACGGTCCCACGCAACAGAAAATAACCTCACAGGAACTTCAATGTCCCAAGAACATCCATGTTGCTGAAAAACCCATTTATAATTACCTAGGCAAAGGACTTATGTTTTCTTTTACCTTAAAAAGAAAGCAAGCAAGCATTTGTGTATGGCTTTAATATTCACTGAAATTTCCAGGAATACAACTGCCACATAAATTGAGAGACTATCATGCATTGCTTTGTTCAGATTTTACCAATTTGGTCACAATTTGGGAAAAACAACACAACTATCAGTCTTCATTTGTAGCTGTAGCATTCAAGGTGATTCTACAAAAGTATACAAGTGCCTGACGTATAACTTCATTGAGTCTTAGTCTAGTGGAGTTATATTCTATTGCATGTACTGAAATTTATTTTAAAAATATCCCTACACGCAATTTCAAAAAAATCAACACAATACCAAGAAAGTAGTTATAATTATTTCATTTCTTTTTTTTTTTTTTTCCTTTTTTTAAAAAAAGATGACCAGTAAGGAATATTAACCCTTGACTTGGTGTTATCAGCACCATGCTCTCCCAAGTGGCCTACTGGCCATCCCTATACAAGATCCAAACCCGTGGCCTTGGTGTTATCAGCACCACACTCTCCCAAGTGAGCCATGGGCCGGCCCAACGATTTCATTTTCTGATAGTCAAAGGTGTATAGCAAAAGTACTTACTGTAGAAATGAGCATTAGATCTGACAGATTTGAGACCCGTGGATCTAGAACAGTTTTCTGATGGTTGAGGGTACAAACTTGGAAAATGTACACTGAAGAAAAATCCCTCTCGGGGGAAAATTTCCATTAAAGAAGTTATGTGGAGAGAAAGAGAAAGAAGCCTATGGCAATAAGGCCTAGTGTGTAGCAGGGGCCTTCTAGTGTTTTTAAGACCCCTGATATACAATGAGCCTTATTCTTTATTGATAATACTATTTTTTTAATTACCAACTTTTTTCAAGACCCTGTGGTAGTAGTTGATCTCCCATTATCATTTGGCTTGTAGTAGATGTTCAATGAATGTCAAAGAGAGTCACTCAACAAAAATCTGCTTTAATAGATTAAAGAAACTACCATTTATTTCTTGAAACATTGATCAAACAAGCAACTTCATTACAAAGATATCTTGTAGTATTTTTAAATCACATTTTGTAACTTTGGTGGGTAATCAGGTGCTGACTTGTTTTCTTATTTCATTATATTTCACTTCTTGACAAATTAGGAAATGTCTTGGGCATTTTTTAATGTCCTATGTGTAATGATAGAGATTGATAAATCATCTGGAACAGAGCTTCTTTATTAAAAAAAGAAAAGTCAATGAATTCTGTCCCCTGAGCTCCACTCCCTTAACCTGACACATATCTCTGCTTTAGGTCTCAGGATGTCCCCTGATCACCCTCCCTCTCCAAGTCTGCATTAGGAGTCCTTCATCTGGCTTCCATAACTTCCAATACACTGTCACAAGAGCTACAACAAGGGTAGTTGCTTGATTATGTACTTGTTTCTCCCACTAGACTCTCAAAGTTTATTCATTGTTTCTCTCGTGCCTGGCACACAGTAGGTTGTCAGTGGTTAGTCAGCAGTTCAATAAGTTACGTATTAGCATACCACAGGTGGCAATATTGGCTTCAACACTGTTCCACTGAGCAGCCAAGAAGGACAGGTGCACCCTCACATATCGTTCCTATTGACCACTGTGTGACACAACTCACCTTCTTCTCCGGCCTCAAGGTTCCTCTGCTTTGTCTATCAACTTCACTTCCAATTAAGTTGGGGCTGGGAGGTGCTATCAGTTCTGTTTTTGTCATTTGTTTGTTTATTGTTCAGTTTAGCACAGAGGTCTTCGGAGTGTACTGTGCTGGGCTTTGCCTCCATAGTTTCTAATTCAGGAGGTCTGAGGTGAAGTCCAAGAATTTGCATTTCTAACAAGTCCGCAAGTGATGCTGGTGGTGCTGGTCTGGAGGACACACTTGGAGAATTACCAGCTGAGTGAGAACAAGTTTCAGCCACTGTTGTCCCCATACCAGGTACTTGTCGTTAAAGGGATCTCCAATTGTGAATTAAAAAAAACATTAGTCTCCTGTCATAAAAGATTTGCAGATAATAGGAAGTAGATAGAGAGAATCTATAGGACCAAAAGACTCCTGAATACATCCCAAACTCCTTAAGATAAACCTGGTTCTGTCCTTTAGATTAGGCGAGGAGAGTCAGAGCGCTGTTTCCGATGGAACAGCCACATCGGGACCTGGCAAAAAAAAAGTAGAACTTTCTAGGGACCAGAGCCTCATTCATCTTATATAGATCTGCTCACAGTGATACCCATGTCTTAACCATGCCTGAATGGGAAATTCAAAATTCTAACAGCTCTGGCTGAATCTGAAGACATTCTAATGCATCTGCATATTTTCCCAAACATTTGTTCTTTAGTTCACATTCAAAAGGTGTCATTTATTACCAGATAGAAACAAAGTTTCTGACAAGATGTTGAGTTGAAATGTAATATTTTTTAGCTGTCTTGCATGTGTGTTTTTTCTTAAAAAAAATAAAGTAAGCTCTTAAAAATTACTAATCAGATAACTCTTTAATTCTAGCCATATTTGCCTAAGTAGCTACCTTTTTTTTCTGTATGTTCTTTTCCTTTGTAAATTCTAAGCTCCCTTGGGGAAGGTAAGTTTATAATAGAGTAATATTTTTGAAATAGCAACTAATGCTTCTTACTACACCTCTGCCAAGGCAGTCAAGGCCAGGCCAGACATTCTCACAGAAGGATTTCTGCTCCCAAAGCATGGCTGGGGAAAAGCATCGCAAGCGCTCAGGTGGAGGGCACACATCTTGTGGCAATCAGCAACAGGGGGCCTGTTAGGAGAGTGGAACCAGAAGGGGTCTCCAGGACAGACCACACTCAAAACCAAAGTTTCCTCTTCCTTTCCTACAACTGACTGAGGCCTGATGGAGGGACTTGCAACAGAAAAGATATTGATCTTTATTAAAATTAAGAATTATTTTCTGCACACCTGAATTTGGGCTGAGATCCACACCCACCACACATACAAGCTCAGTAACTATGTTATATTGTCTAATATAGAGTTTCTTGTGGTTTTCTTTTTTTAATGACTGACATCTTGAACTTAGAGAACATTTTGTTTAGTAAAATAAACCAGGCACAGATAGATATTACCTCATGGCCCCACTCACAAGTAGGAGCTAAAAAAAACTCAAATAAAATTTAAAAAGAAAGATACAACAATCACAATAATACGTTGAACTTTCAAAAGGAGAGAACAGAACTGAGGTACCAGAGGTGGAAAAGGGGGAGGAGGAGGGAGGTAAGGGAGAAACTGGTAAAGGGCCATGAAAAACAAACACATTGTATAACGTTGAATATACTAATTATCCTGATTTGAGCACCACATATTGCACACAGGTATTGATATTCAACACAGTACCCCACATATATGCACAATCAACTACGTTTCAATTTTTTTAAAAAGTTCCCAGTTAAAAAAAATCATTAAACATTTTCATAAAACTGTTCAAAAATTAAATTTAAAAAAAATCACCAACATCTTTTCATTGGCTGTTCTTTGGGGGATTGTCAACCCACTGCCCTTTATTTCTTGACAAAGCATTTCAGAGCATATAAACTATATACTATAATGAACACCTGTAAACTCATCACTCCTCTTGATAAATAAGACGTTTTAGATACATTTGAAATCCTTTCTGTTTTTCTCCCAATCTTCTTCCCCTCCCCCAAAGTAAACATAACCATATATGTTTTTATATAATCTACATGTACTAGTGTACTTCAAAAAGTTTATGAAAAAATAAAATTGAAAGATAATATGAATTCTTACATGAACTTTGTGAAGATCCCACCATATAATTCCCTATGAACAATAAATAGTATTATTGTGTTTGCTTTAAGGTTTATATAAATAGCATATTGCATATCCTTCTACAATTAGTTTTTCACTAAACATTATGTTGAGACACATCCATATTGATGCACACAGTTCTAATTCACTAATTTGTAGGTCTATACCACAACTTGCTTAGCATTTTTCCAATTAACAGTAATTTTCTTTTCAATATTTTGTTTTTATGAGGAATAATTCAATGGATATTTCTATAACTGTCACCTTGCACACATGTGCAAAACATTCACTAGGATACATTACAAGTAATGTTGCTGGATTACAGGATATGCACACCTTCGACCTGTCTAGGTATTGCCAAATTGCTTTCCAAAGTGATTGTGCCAACTTCACTCCCATTAGCAGTGTTCGAGAATTCCCATTGTTCCACATCCTTACCAGCTCTTGATATTGTCAGATTTTATACATTTTGCCAATCAGGTGGGTTTGAAATGGTATATATTTTAAAACTGAATTTAACTGATTCCTGGAGAGGCTGAGCATCTTTTCACATGTGTTTTCCCTCTTCGATGAATACTTGTTTGAATTGTTTACCATTTTCTCTTTTGGCCTTGTTACTTACTGCTCTGCAAGAGCCTTCAATTTTTGTCAACTATGTGTTGCAAATATGTTTTCCCATTCTGTGAGTTTACTTTAATTTTGTTTTTGCTATAGCAATGTATAGAAGTTTTAAATTTTGTGTAGGTAGATTTCAGTCTTTTCTGTTGGTGTTTTTGTCTTATCTCTATGATCTAAGGGGTAGAGAATAATTTATATTCTACAATTTATCTAAAAGTTTTACTTTCCACGTTTATATCTTTAATCTTCCTGGAATTGATTTGTGTATTGCTGTGAGGTAGGGATCTACTTTTATTTTATTTTGTTTTATTTTGTATGTATAGATAAGCATTTTCCCAATTAACATTTACCCAGTAGTCCTTTCCCCCACTGGTTTGTAATAGAACATCTGTAATGTCAGTTGTATAAAGATACATAGAGTTTGGTCCTGGACTCTGTTCTGTTCAACTGGTCTATTGTCTGTTCTCTTAAAGTGATGGTAAATATAGCAATCTAGTAAAGTGATCCTCCCAACACTTTCTTGTTGATCTACAACATTTTGACTATATGTAGTTCTTTGTTTTCCTGTTAAAATATGTAAAAATATTACATCAGTCAAGAGCCACACACAAAAAATAAATAAAACCTGTTATGAGTCAAACTAACTTTTGAAACTGAATAGTTTTAAAAAAGCCCTGAATACTTGAACCTATTTTACTTTTTATTTGTGGCATTTATTAGCTAGAAGAAATGTGCATTTGTTTGAGGCCTTAAGTGTCCTGGGAACAATTGTCCTGATACTTCCTGGAACCATTTCTATAGTAGCTTTCAGAGAAAATGCTTTGACCAAAAACTTTATTTTTCTAATCCCAGGGAAGATACAAACTCAGCAGTTGTTGCATGGTGCTCCAGATGATTTGCCCAAAGACCTCCTACTGAGTTCTCCATAAACTTGCAGCTTGGATTACTCAGTGAGGTCACCCCATACCGGTTTGTGGGCAGATGGCCAAACCTTGATACAAGGCTCCAGTCAGATACCAAAACAAGTACATACACATAGCCTCTTCCCTGTCTATACCTTAAACCCCTGGTCTGTAACAACCAGGAAAAACTCCAAAGAGGAGGATATCAAATCAACTTGGATTAATATTTTCAAATAATTAAGTTTCAGGTACATTTTAGGATAAACAGCCTTTGTACAAAGCCTATATTCATAGATAATTTTCTATTGCAACAAGCTTAAGTAACAACTGCCCTATTTGCCTTATAGAATTCTAAATATAGTATAACATGCAGATGTTGTGAGGCACTGGCACATAGGAATCCAAGACCAACATTAGTTTTATAGGTCTTTTAATACTTGGCAGCTCTTTTTGGTGTTACAGCTCTTTTTGATTTTACAGTGCTTCATTGCTTGCAAGCAAGGAGAACACTGGGGAGTGAAGATTCCTACATCAGTGTCTCCCTGAACAAAGGAAAGAGGCAGTCTCATATAGCCAAAATTCCCACCCTAACTTCCCACCCAAGTTTCCATTCAGGTCCTCTTATGTAAATGAGGGATGCAGTCCTGCTAACTCATATTGGCTGATTATGGGACACAGTCCATTGGTCAGCTCTGGAGCCTAATTTGCATCCAGACCATAGGGTGGTGTGAAACTGTTGTTGTCTCCTATTAGCACATGGATACAGGCGGGTGCAGGAAGCAGGCAAGCTAAGTTGCAGGAGCCAGAGTTTGCTATTAAGACAATCAAGCATCAAATTTCTAAAATGGTTTCTCGAGTGGAAAAAAAAGAAAGGTTTAACAATTAGAAAATGCTCAGGGTTCCCTGCAACACAGATAAATGTAGAACTAGAAGGAAACCTAAAGATAATCTAGTTTGATGATGGTTCTCAAACCTGACTGTACTTTAGAATTATCCAGGTGGCTTTTAAAAATCTCAATGCCTAGACAGCACACTCAGACCAACTAAATAATATTGGGATAGGGATCCCAAATGTTAGTATTTTTCAGTGCTCCTTGAATGATTTTATAGTGCAGTCAAGGTTGAGAAAACCACTGGCCTAATTCAAACCTTTAGCACATTAGGAAAATGAGATTTAGGTTAAGTGACTTTTAATTATATTCTAAACTTACACTATCCAATATGATATCCATTAGTCACATGTGACTATTTAAATTTAAATATATTAGAATTAAATAAAATAAAAAACTGGGTTCCTCAATCACACTATCTATTTTTCAAGTGTTTAATACCCACATGTCCAGCTATCATTGGACAGCACAGATACAGAAATTTTCATTATCACAGAAAGTTCTCTTGGACATTGCTGTAACAGAAGTAATTCCATATGTGTTTTTTTTAAGTCTTTCTTTAAAGCATAGCAGAGGACCATCTTGTACCTAGCTATAACTTGCGTTTGATTTCTATCTAGGCATTTATTAACCTCAGAAACATTTTAAACCATTACTCCACAATGATTAGTATAATAAAATATTTTTTAAGCAAAACAGCTCAACATTAGCACATAACATTAATTACAAGCTAATTAGGTGCATCTATAAAGCACCTAATACCACAATAAAAGCAACAGCTTCTTAGGCAAGTGTAGGTGTGATTCAAATCCACCCCCACTTCACCTCCACACTCAAACCAATGGATAATGATCCAGAAGGCAAATTTTTTTCACCTTGGTTGACAAGAATAGCACATTGGGGGAGGGGGCGGGGGAGGAGGAAGCTACAATTTTCCAGTGACTAGTCCATCAGGCTAAGAGCAATTCCCAAACATGTCTAGGCACAGTCTTGGCTTGAGGAAAGCATAAGGGAAATTGGCAGAGGGCAATGGACATAAAACAAGAGGCAGTTCGAGCACAAAGTTGAAGTAGGTTTTCGAGCACAAAGTTGAAGTAGGTTTTCTCTATCTTCTGTACAACAGGATTTATTACTACCATTGTCTTTTTTTAAATTACAAGACAGATTTTATCACCTAAAACTTCTTGACTGCTTAAAGTAAACATGCCATAGAAAAGCTTTCATAAAGCAGATTTTAGTAATAAAGGGATTCAAATCTGTTGTGTTGGCTGTATTTTTGTCACTGCAACCATCTAGAAAAATTCCAACCTTTACTAACTTTGTTTTCTCAGTTGTGTTATGAAATTGAAACTTAATACCACTGTACCAGAATACATTGTCCCTTGTCATGTGGCCCAATATTTCATATTCCCAAGTGCATTATATCAAGCAATGCGATAGCCATGCCTAAGTTTAAACAAGAGGAAGCCTGAGAGCCAATAGCACAACAATAAGCCAATTCCAGCAACTACAGCACGCTAAGCATTGTTCTAAGCATTTTATATAGATTACATCATTGAATTCTCACAACAACTTATAATAAAGTAAGTGCTATTATTACACTCATTTTACAGATGAAGAACCCACAGGACCAAGAAGTTAAGTAATTTGCTTAAGGCCACACAGCTAGTAAGTGGTGGAATTGACTTCCAACCCTGGCAGTCTAACTGCAGAACACACCATCTTAATTGCTCTGCTCTGTTTTCAACATGTACGTACTTTGTAAAAAGGTCATACTTGACTTGCCAAGGTCAAAATCAGAGACATTGGAATGAACTGGTCCATTTGGGTGGGAAAAAGGACCCTACCTGGAGGCAAAGTGTGAGTGTGGCCAAATGCAATCCTGATCCCAGGTTTCCAAGATTGCTCTGTTGGAGAGACCCCTCATCCCCACTTTAACACTTGCATCCTCTACTCTCTGGCACTACAACCACCCCCCAACCACCCCCCACCTTGTTTTGCAAGGGCAACAGTAGTTGTAATAAAAACGATTATCAGAGACTAGGAAAGAGGAGGGGAGGGATACAAAACAAAACAGCAGTTGCTCCAGGTACTCATCAAGTGGTTACACAATGTTCCAAAGTATCTGGGCATACAGGGGAGTAAGGTTTCTGTAGACACAAGGGAGTAAGGTCCCCTGGCTCAAGGCAGGAGGCTGAGATAGATATCTGCATTAATTAGAACATTACATAAAGCATCATCTTTCTTAAGGCCATATCTTCTCATTTGTAACCTTTACAAATCTCAGCATGTTTCCACATTTCATCCACAAATAAAAATAAAAGACATGTTCTGTCCCAGAATTACTTGTTTCCCAGCCTGAGCGATCCAAGTTATTTTCTCACCCAGACAGGAGTATGATGTTTTTGTCAGTATCAGAGCATTTTTTGGGTCTTTCATACTTACTCAGTTTCTTTGCTTATTGTTCTACAGACTAATACAACTTCCCCATGCAGCCTTGCTTTGAGCCCTTTAGACTTGTTTCTTTCCCTCCCACCCCCAAGGATTTCAATATTTATAATAGAATTTTTTTATTTTTTAGAGCAGTTTCAGGTTCACAACAAAATGGAGCAGAAAGTAGAGTTCCATACATCCTCTGCCCTGCCCTCCCCAACCATCGACATCCCGCACTGGATTGGTACCTTTACTATAGCTGAGGAACATCTATTGATGCACCATTATCACCCAAAGGTCATACTTTACATTAGGGTTGACTCTGGGTGTTGTGTACTTTTATGGGTTTTGACGATGTATAATGACATATATCCACCACTACAGTATCATTTAATTATCTTTAAAGGGTACTGTCTTAGTCCTTTTTGCCCTGCTACAACAAAATACCATAGATTGGGTAATTTATAAGAAACAGAAATTTATTTTTCACAGTCCTGGAGGCTGGGAAGTCCAAGGTCAAGGCTCTAGCAGGTTCAGTGTCTGGTTCCAACATGGCACCTTGTTGCTTCATCCTCTGGAGGGGAAGAACACTCTGCCCTCACATGGCAACAGAGCAGAACAGAGAAAACCTACTCTCCTAAGGCCTTTTTATAGCAGTTTTAATTGATACATGAGGCCTTGAGCCCTCATGACCTAAACATGTCCCAAAAGGTCCCACTTCCCAACACAATTGCACTAGAGATTAAGTTTCTAACATGAATTTTGAAGGGGACAGAAATATTCAAACCATAGCAGGTATCATATGCATACTTTGTCCTGAGGATCCCCACCTAAGTTTTCAATAATTCGGAGATGGTCTCATTGTTTCCAGAAAGTTAATTGATGGCAAATTCACCATGAAGGCCTTTGTACTTGGTCTCACAGTGAGTGACAGCAGAGGAGGGTGAGTCTCTGAGACACTCCTCAGGCAGCCAGCCTAGAAGCCAAAACTCTGCAGTTGCCTTGGCAACAGATAAAGTTTCCTGTCCTGGGCTGAAAAGCATGATGTCTCTTTATTTGTGAAAAGTCTATTTTACACTCTCAATCTGCCTGGGGCATAAATATGCCAGGAATGGAACCCTAAGGATTAAATTTCCTTTTTCTGATTTGGAAGTAGAGGGTAGAAAACTCACAGTAGGAGGTGAAAAGGAGGCCTGCATACATGCTCACACTGGGTGTCGGGCTCAAATATTCCAATATAGCAGAATCTAAGCTGGTCAAAATATTCAGCTTATGGACAATCTTATTTTAGACACAGCAATTTTTTAGGGCATCACAGATAGAAAGAATTCAATGGTCTTCCTTTAGCAGGAACTCCCCATGCCATCCCTTATATTTTCAAATTCTAACACAGAGAAGTTTGAAAGGAGAAGAAAGTGAAACATCTTTAAATGACTACATATTTTATTATGCCTAATATATCTTAATAATTATTTAAAGAGCTCAGAACACTCCTCAAATGTGAGGTTGTTCTAGCCTGAAACACTTAGGAAGCCCATCAGCCTTGAATTAGACAACATTCTCTCCATTTCAGCTTTCTTCTTCAATTGATGCTTCTGTTTGAGCCCAAAGGGTTGCAATTTCCTTGACTGTCTCTCCCTCAAAATTCCCCAGACCATTGCTCATCCCAAAGCCTAAATTTCTGCCTATTGCAGTTACAGGTATATAAATAACATTTAATCTTTCTTCCTTCCTTTGAAGAGTTAAGTACCTAGTCTCTAACAAACATCCGCCAGATTTTATTTTAGAACTAGGAGAATAATTGGATTTCCTGAAGCAGCAAGATTCACATATTTCTACTCTCCTGTAACTTAAAATCACTAGGGGTGGCCACCCACCCAAGTAGTTATGTGCACCTGGGCAAGAATGGCTTGGCAAACAGTCAGACAAAGGAGAGCATTTGGTACTAAGTAGATCCAGCAGCCTCATGCCAATTCCAGCATCAACATCAAGAAGTCAGACCTGCTCCTATAAATCCTTTGATATCAAGAGAGGTAAAGTATTAAGGACTAAAAAAAAGGCAAGTTTTATGCTTTTTCTCCCTTCCCCCAGAAATGGATGGCAGGGACCCTGGAACAGTGGAGAATAACATCAGAAGTGCCTCAGTTGGCAGTGACAAAGATCTGCTTTGAAGCAGGTTAAGTGCCCAGAGAAAGATAAGATTTCATCTAGAGCAGTCTCTGCTCTCTGGCCTCATACATCCATCCTAGTCTGAAATAAGGAAACTTATCATCTGCTTTCTTTTTGGGATTTATACATAATAGATGCTTAAGAATGTATTCAACGCCATGAAGGATCCCACACTGAGGAGAGAGCAGAGAAAACATGGTTCTTGTCCTTAAGGAACTTCCAAGATATGTTGCTGGCACATTTGTCTCTTAACTCACACACCATGGTTAGAGTACCAGCAAGGAGCTATTGAGAGGGAGGTATGATTAACTGTAGGGAGGAAAAGGGGTGGACTCAGGGAGGAAAGCTTCACAGAGGTGATGTTCCAGTTGAGATTCAAAGGAAGAGTGGAAAATGGCCAGGTTGAAAATAAGGAAAGAAGAGGCATTCCATCCAAAAGGAACAAACCTGGCAAAGGCACTGAGACCTTGGGATATTCCTTAGGGAATATCAGTGATTAAACTGTTAGTAGGGTAGGAATTTAGTTAGTGATGGGCCTAGAAAGGTAGGATTTAGCTAGGCTGTCAAGGATTTGACTGCCATAAAGCTAAGGTGAAGAACTCGAATGCCTTCAGGAGATCAGGCAGAAAATAAAGTGGTGCTATTGAGAAAATAAAGAGGTGCTGTTATACTAGTATAACACATAGGGAACATTAGCACTGTTTAAGAGCAATGAATTTAAGTTTAAGAACAGCCAATTGGTCAATCAAAATGTTTCTGCAGAAAATACAGTTTGCTCTTTTGACAACTCATATAGGGAACAGGCCCCAGGAGAAACTGGAACCCCTATTTCTAGGACATAGAGCAGTCAACAAGAGATAGCATATCTAAGTTAACAAGAACATAACTGAATAATGGAAGTCATTCAGGCAACAGTACAGCCTGTGCTGAGACTGGGAGGCAGCTCACTGACTGAGGGGCTCAGTTACTTTAAGATTCCATAAAGCAAGCTACTATAAAATGTAAGATCACTTGTTCTTGAAAATCATGGCATGCCCATATGTATCATGGGGTCATGATCAATGTTCCCAAACCAAGCACGAGGAGGAAGAGATTCAGCCCATCATTTTTACCAATAAATTCAGATCCTCTCCCATAATAGCTTTTTAAAAATCATATATTTTCTTTATCACAATCAAAACTACAAGTTAAGACTATTCATATATAAGTTTTATTCCTTATTCCTTAAGCTATATGATATATACTCATATTTACATATGAGTATACAAGGGCTCGCACACATATGGAAGAGATTTTTTTTGTCTACCTACATTGTCTGTAGTCACTTCCTGTCAGGCTGCTAGAGGCCCAGGATTCACACATTGAGAAGCACAAGTCCTGGGTAAGACTTTAATCCACTTGGAGGCAAATTCTGTAGGCTTGTGTGTATGTGCACATGTTTTTAGAAAGCAGGAACTATGACTTGACCATCGTTGTGTCCTCTTTAGGTTTAGCACAAGACATGCCCCACACTTTTGCTGGACTAAGTGCCAACCCTGTGCAGAGAACAGTGCACCAGGCCTAGCTGGACCTGAGCACCTTGTCTGGCTTGTCAAGTGCATGCCTGTGGGGGTAGATGACCTGGTTATTCATGACTTGATTCTGAACTCCTTAATGTAATTTAGGAAGAGGAAAAGGTTGAAGAGCTTACTATGAACAGTGCTAATAACTGTACTAGAAATTTTATGAACTGTATTACACGTATTCCTCACAATCCTACAATATAGTTGGGGTTTTTTTTCCATTATACAGAAAAAGAGAAAGTTGAGGTTCAATTAGCTTCTCTGAGATCACAAGCTATCACAATTCTGACTCCAAAACCGAAAATCTGATGGGGGGAAAAAAAACATTCCCTATTGAGAAGAGAATGTGTTGACTTGGCATACCTGGTAGGTGAAATTCAGTGGAAATTCTAAGGTTGATTTTTTTTTCTCCCACAAATCAGGCTGTTTACAAATTTGGTAAAGAACAAGCCATGTTACACACCTCTGATAAAATCAAATTTCTGAACCTGCAAAATAAGGTGTGATGGAAAGAAATATTACCCTATCCTAAGGTGACCCTACCAGGACACATCCTCCCCCGTGAGGCTCAGCCCCAAACACCTGGTCAACATTCCTCGTATAGCACACCAACAACCAGAAAACTAAATTTCAGAAAAATCTCTTTAAAACCTCTTCTGTACTCAGAGCAGCCTTTGAAATGCCGTCCTGAACCCACTCCTCTCTAGCCCCATCAGCAGAGTTCACGGGGAGTCAGCCTGCCAGGATGCATCTGTCACCAGGATAACACTTCTAACTGTGAGCAGTTTTCAAGGCACCATTAGCATTTTTTGTACTTCTAACCCCCAGACAGTACAACCACAGTAAAAATGCGCTCATAGTGAGCCTACAGGTATTGTAAAGTTCTGAACAGCACTAAGTGCTGCTTTATTGGCAAGAAAATCCCAAGCTAATTGGGGAGAAAGAATGGAATCTTCTTAATCAGCCACAGAAGGGGAAAATATTACTCAATTAGGGACATTCTCTAATATGGGTGATAATGTAAAGCTGCAGATTTGCAATAAAAGGAAAAATGAAGAAATAACCAAATAAAAAATGCTTTTATTAAATGCCTTTTCATTGTTCATGAGCTTCTGCACAAGATCTACTAGATTAGGGATACAGGAAGCAAAGAAAGAAAAAACCATTGGAGAAAGAGGACTTTAAGAGTCCTCCCATAGCTCACTCTGCTCACTTTTTTTTTTTCTTTTCTTTTTTTTTTTGCAAAGCTTGACTTTTTGTAGAGAAGAAGTCTCTTAAATTCTACAGTGAAAAACCTGCGCAAGACAAAGGGAGAGAGAAAGAGAGAGGGAAGAGAAGCTCAACTGAGATCTAGTTGGAAAGGTAGTGAGTCTATAACCCTGTGTTCTATGACTTCCTCAGACCCCAATCAGAGAATGTCCATCAAACACATCACTATCCAGACATTAAGAGTGACATACATCCTACTTGACATGGAAGGATGTTCATGATATTAAGTAAAAAGGTAGGTTACAAATTCATATCATTCTATAATATATTTTTATTGTAATAATATATATATAACATAAAATTTACCATTTTAAGCAGTTTTAAATGTACAATTCAGTGACATTAAGTACATTCACATTATTGTTCAACCATTGCCACTATCCATCTCCAGAGTTTTTCATCATCCCAAACTGGAATTCTATACCTATTTAAAAATAACTCCCCTTAAACCCTTCCTTCAGCCCCTAGTAACCACTATTCTACATTCTGTCTCTATGAGTTTGACTATTCTAGGTACTTCATATAAATAGAATCATACAATATTCATTCTTTTGTGTCTGAATTATTTCATTTAGCACAATGACTTGAAGGTTTATCCATATTATAGCATGTATAAGAATTCCATTCTTTTTTAAGGCTGAATAATATTCCATTGTCTGTATATTCCACATTTCATTTATCTATTTACCCTTAGATGGACACTTGGGTTGTTTCCACCTTTTGGCTATTTTGAATAATGTTGCTGTGAACATGGGTATACAAATATCTATTCAAGTGTTTGCTTTTCATTCTTTAGGGTATATACCTGAAAGCGGAATTGTTGAACCATATAGTAATTCTTTTTAATTCTTGAGGAAACACTATGCTGTTTTCCACAGCAGCTTCTCTATTAATATTTTTAAATCATTTGTAAAGCACAGAAAAATAAGAAAAGATTACATGCCAAAATGTTAATAGTAATTTCTGGGCTATGAAATTATGAGTTGATTTCCCCCTAAGTATTAGTGGTCTGTTGATATACAACCCATTACTCCAAGATGTTGTAGCTTAAAACTACAAACATTTATTATCTCACACAGTTCCTGAACAGCTAAGCTGGTTGGTTCTGACTCAGGTTCCCAAGTGAGGTTGTAGTTAAGGTGGCAGCTAAAGCTGCAGTCATTGAAAACTTGACTGGGGCTGGAGGATGCTTTTCAAAGCTCACTCAAATGCCTATTGGCAAGAGGTTTCAGTTCCTCACCACAAAAACCTCTCCATGATGCATCTTATGGCATGGCTTCCTCCAAAGCCAATGATCTAAGAAAGAGAGAGAGACCAAGACAGGAGCTACATTGTCTTTTATAACCTAGTCTCAGCAGTAACACATCACTTTTGCATATTCCATTGTTAGCACAAGACCAACTCTGGTATAATGTGGTAAGGGACTATGCAAGTGTGATATCTGGAGGTGCCATCTTAAAGTTTGGCTACCATACCCCACTGATCTGTTATTTTCAAATTTAACTAAAATGAAAATCTTTTGGGACATAAAATATAAAAAGAAAGGATTGTATGTTGATGGCAAAGTAGGAAGCACCAAGTATCTGTCTCCCCCCACTTACACACACACCCCAGACAACAATTACACTGGCAGAGTCTGTCTGATGTAACTATTTTAGAACTGTGAAGTCTATTGAGGGCTTGGAACTTCCAGAGTAGGGCTCAGAAAGTAAAGGGCACTTAATTTCAACCAATTTCAGCTCTTAGCACAGTAGCAGCTATTCCCCACCCACAGCCCTGGAGCATTTCACACATATTCCCAGGGCAGCTTTTACAAAGCTTGCAGGAGTCAGGGTGGGCAAAATGACCCTGTCATCCAAATACAAGAGATTTGTACTCTGATCACTGATTACTGCTTCTAATCACAGAGGTGCAGACAAATAGGTAGGTGGTGATTGTCATTCTACCTCCCCCCACCATTGTTGCAAGCCTATCCCTTTTTGGCTGAGGTGACTTTCAGGTGATTTAAAGACCAATGCCCTTACCCCCCTCTCTTCATGTTTCTCTTTTTCTACTTTTGAGAGCTAGACACTGAAGACTAGGACAACTACATATAAAAAAAAATTAGAAAGTTGATTGTGCATGCCCAGGGAAAGGCATAGGCTCAGAAAAGACCTGAGAAGATCTTAAGTTTACATCTAAGGCTGACCTTTGGCATAGACAGCTTACAACAATCACAAAACAAAAAGAATAAACAAAATATTAACAACAACAAAAAAACTCACAAACAATGGCAAAGGGGAAAAATCCAATTTCCAGAGTTACCATATTATTAGATCAAATGTTCAGTTTTTAAAAAATCACATGCCATACAAAGAAATAGGAAAGAATGACTTACTTGAAGGGAAAAAATAAATCAACAGAAACTATCCCTGAAAAAGACCTGATGGCAGATCTACTAGATACAGACTTTAAAATTGCCTTTAAGATGCTCAAAGAACTAAAGGAAGATGTAAAGAAAGTCAAGAAAGTACTGTATGGATAAAATTAATGTATCAATAAAGAGATAGAAAACTTAAAAAGAAATCAAAAAGAAATTCTGGAGCTGAAAGTAAAACATTCACTAGAGGGCTTCAAAGGCAGATTTGAGCAGCAGAAGAAAGAACCAGTGATTTTGGTGAAGGGGAGCAATAATCAGCTACAATGTATATCGACAAAATAAAATTAAAAAAAAAAAAAAAGAAAGAAAGAACCAGTGAACTTAAAGATAGGATAATAGAAGAATGAAGAGTCTAAGGGACCTGTGGGATACCACCAAGCACACCAACATATGCATTGTGGAAGTACAAGAAGGAAAAGAGAAAGAGAAAAGGGCAGAGAGAATATTTGAAGAAATAATGGCTGAAAACTTCCCAAAGTTGATGAAAGACATGAATATAAACATCCAAGAATGTCAATGAATTCCAAGTAAGATGAACTCAAAGAGACCCACACCAAGACACACTATAATCAAACTTTCAAAAGACAAAGAATCTTGAAAGCAGCAATAGAGAAGCAATTTGTCACATAGAACTGACCCTCAATAAAATTATCAGCAGATTTCTTAGCGGAAACTTCAGAGGCCAGAAGGTAATGAGCCAAAATATTCAATGTGCTAAAAGATTTCAAAACTTACTACCAAGTAATCAAAACAGTGTGGTACTGGCATAAAAAAGACATGTAGGCCAATGGAATAGAGAGCCCAGAAATAAACCCTCATATATACGGTCAAATGATTTTTGACAAGGGTTCCAAGACAATTAAATGGTGCTGGGAAAACTGGATAGCCACATGCAAAAGAATGAGATTGAACCCTTACCTAACATCATAAACAAAAATTAATTCAAAATAGACTGAAGACCTAAATGTAAGATGTAAAACTATAACACTCTTAGAAGAAAACCTAAAGCAAAAGCTTTATGACATTGGATTTGACAACGGTTTTTTGTTTATAATACCAAAGGCACAGGTGAAAAAAATAGACAAATTGGATTTTATGAAAATTTAAAAATTTTGTACATCAAAAGACAATATCAATATAGTAAAAAGGCAACCCACAGAATAGGAGAAAATATCTCCATATTATATATCTGATAAAAGATTAATATTCAGAATATATAGAGAACTCCTAATATTCAACAACAACGAATAAATGTGATTCAAAAATGGACAAATGACTTGAACAGATATTTCTCCAAAGAGGATAATCAAATGGCCAATAAGTACATGAAAAGATGCTCAACATTGCTAATTATCAGGGAAATACAAATCAAAACTACAGTGAGACATCACCTCCCACCTATTAGGAAGGCTACACAAATAACAAGTGTTGGTGAGGATGTAGAGAAACTGGAATCCTTTAGCACTGTTGCTGGGAATGTAAAATGGTACAGTCCCGGTAGAAAACAATATAATCATTCCTCAAAAAATTAAAAACAGAATCACCATATAATCCAGCAATTCCGCCTCTTGGTATATATCCAAATAATTGAAAATAGGGTCTCAAAGAGAGATTTTGTACACCCATGTTTACAGCAACATATTCACAGTTACTAAAACATGGAGCAGCCCAAGTGTCCATCGAAAGATAAATGGATAAGCAAAATGTGGCATATACATACATATAATTCAGCCTTAAAAAGGAGGGAAATTCTGACATATGCTACAACATGGATGAACCCATAGGACATTATGCTAAGTGAAATAAGTCAGTCGCAAAAAGAGAAATACTGTATGGTTCCACTTATATGAGGTATCCGGAGTACTCAAAATAATAGAAACAGTGGAATGATTGCCTGGGACCAGAGAGACGGAGAAATGGGGTTACTGTTTAGTGCATAAAGAGTTTTAGTTTTACAAGATAAAAATCAGAGTTATGGAGCTGGATGATGGTGATCGTTGCACAGCATGATGAATGTATGTAATACCACTGAACTGTACAATTAAAAATTTACATTTAAGATGGCAAATTTGGGGCCGGCCCGTGGCTCACTTGGGAGAGTGTGCTGATAACACCAAGGCCATGGGTTTGGATCCAATATAGGGATCCGATATAGGGATGGCTGGTTAGCTCACTGGGTGAGCATGGTGCTGACAACACCAAATCAAGGGTTAAGATCCCCTTACTGGTCATCTTTAAAAAAAAAAAAAAAAATTAGATGGCAAATTTTGTAAGGTGTATTTTATTTTATTTTTGTATTTTTATATTTACTTTTTGGTGGCTGGCCAGTAAGGGGAACTGAACCCTTGTTTGGTGTATTTTAACCCAATAAAAAAATGCAAGGGTAACTGCTATTAAAGACATAGGAAAAAATATTTATAGTCAGTAAAACATGTCCAAGCACTGAAAGACAAATGAATCAGTAAAAATACCAGGATTATTCAACTACTGTTTTACTTCATAAAAGACAGGTTGGTTAGAAAACGTTTTCATGGAGGAATGCTTTGCTCCTATCACTCAGCTGACTCCAGCCTTGTCTTCAGCCCACAGCTTTGAACAGAAGCCCCAGATGTCTGATGATTCCAGGAGGGCCCAAAGAATTTCCACAACAGTGTTAGAACAGAGTCCAGAAGGCTTCTGCAGGTGCTGGATGTAAATCTGCAAGGCATTTCTGGGGTAGCCTGCTGCCATGGTCCCCATCCTCGGTTGACCCTTTCTTGAGGACTGAAATTTGA